>NC_138576.1:65085604-66285604 GCF_964289735.1 Phaethon aethereus | reverse complement strand
ATCTAGTTTAAAGCTCTTTCAATAAGTCGTGCTACCTCTTGTGCAAAGAACCTTTTCCCGCTTTGAGACAGGTGTACCCCGTCTGTTGCCAGCAGACCTGGTGGCGTGTAAACTGACCCATGATAAAAACCAAACTTCTGCTGGTGACACCAGGCTCAGAACCAGGTACTGATCTGCTGACTCTTCCTGTTTCTTCCTTCCTCATTCTCTGCAACTGGAAGGATAGAGAACAATACTTGTGCTCTTGATCCCTTAACCAGTTGCCCCATGGCCCTGAGGTCTCTCTTGGTTGCCCTTGGACTTCTTGTTGCACCTCATTGCTGCCCACCTGAAAAATCACTAATGGATAGCAATCTGAGGGCCGTACCAGGGTAGGAAGCTTTCTCTTCACATCTTTAACCCGGGCTCTGGCGAGGCAGCAGACTTCCCTAAGAAGTGGGTATGGTCTGTGTATTGGGCCTTCTGTTCCCCTCAGAAAGGAGTCTCCTATGACAATGACCTGTCTTTTTTTTCTTTATGGAAGCAGTTTTGATGCAGGGCGTAAGCTGATCTAACCTCGGTGACACCTCCAAGCTAGATGAACCATCGTCCTCGTTATCATTTGGTTCCACTTTCAGAGCCTCATACCTGTTGTGCAAGGGCACCTGGGGCGGAGGGGTAGTCACAGCGGAGACACGCCTGCTGTGCCAGGCAGGAATGTGTCACCATTGCCCCCCATCCCTTAAGTCACTGTGTTCAGCCAGGTGGAGAGAGGATAGGGGATCCTCCGTATCGCGTGTGCTGTCTGCTCGTTGAGTCTGTCTCAGGGGAGGTAGGGTTCCTTGTTTCTGCTTTGTATAATGTAGTCTGAAGTCTTGGTGATCTCTGATGTAGGTTCACTTCATGCCTTTCACTGCTTCAAAGAGAACTTCAAGGAGTATTAAATAAAATCTAATCTTGGAGGTAAATACTCATCATCCGCTCTAAATGTAGATTAGCCTACTAATAATCTTCTTCTGCCAGCTTGAGTCAACTGATGGTCCTTAAATGCTGAGACATAATTAGCAATGCATATGATTAGTCAGTAGGTCTCAGCTATGCATAACTGAACCATTCAAACACCAAATATTAAGAATGAGCCTATTCTAGCATTTCTGCTTGATTTCAGCAAAAAAAAAAAAAAAAAATTGCTTCTTGAGAAGCAAGTGTCAAATCAGCCCTAGAAACTGTTGGAAAAGTGTCTGACAAAAATAGAGATTTCAACATTTATCACATTTTCCTCCATTTAAAGAGATCATAAGGTGAGAAGAAAATCTAGTCCGTCGTCTTGCAAAACTCAGTGTATCTGGGTTTGATCAGCTGTCTCAAGGGCTTTTTTCCTTCATGAAAAGGATAGTTAGAGTTTTTTGGTTTTTGCTTCCTTCCCTCCAGTTATATTAAGCTGCTGCAGGTGAATTGCAGGTCTCTCTTAAATTCAGCTTAATTTATAAACAGTTCAGGAATGTTTAAACAGTCAAGCAATTAGAGACATGCCGAAATATAGCAGGGAAATCTTTCTATCATGCAATGGGTAGTCATAGTATTTTAAAAGTTACTATAACCTTTGATATTTGTAATTAAATGGTATTTTCTCTACATTATAATGACCAGATCTATATATCCTCTTGATTTTTTTTTTCTTTAATTGCTCCATTCCTTTTGAAAACTGAGCCATAAATGAATATAGAGTACCTAAGAGTTTGTTTGTCTTAGGTAAGCATTGATTTTTTTTCTTTCCCATCTTTTTTAGGCAATTGAAATTAGGATCATTTGCTTTCTGTGCATATCTTTACACGGTCATTTTGTATTACATAAATGCATGAAGGATGAGCTGAACAGAGTGTTTTGTGCTAAAAGTACCGTAAAAGGAAAAAATAGCATGAATCAGTAATCTGGGTCAGCTCTTCCTGGGAGGGAGGTGCTCTAAGTCAAGGTAAGTTCTTCACACAGGCTTTTAGGATTAGGCAGATTTTTGTCAATTAAAGAAATGTCTCATTTGACTTGTAATCTGGCATTTACTTTTAGAGTGTATTGATTTTAAAACGGCACGGTAAGTTAGAGGTGAGTGTTCAGTTGACTAGCAAGACAAGTGGTGTACAAGTGTCACAATAAAGAGAGGTTTTTGGAATGACCTGTACAGTACTCTAAAGGTGAAAGTTGTACTCTTTTTTTTTTTCCTGAAGAGGTTGGTAATCTCATATTTTGGAGGTGATAACACCTTAAGGAGTTAGAGAGAAACCTTACCGGAAATTTGTCTTATTCTGGAGTACCTTCACCCTCGTTTGGAGAAGCTTGCATTGAGTTATAGTGCATGGATAGAGGGATCACTTGTTTAGTATTTTTGGGTGTGTTTTTTCCCTGCTTGTCTCCCTTGCAACATTAAGCTACAGAACATCTTGTGAAGATGTAAAATTAATTTTTTGGAAGCATGGTAATTTGTCGGAAACACAGTGTCAAGCATTCTGATGGAAGATAAGAAAGATCATACAGTCGGTGACTGAGGAGGATCTGAGTTTTCTAATCTGTACAGTCACGTGCTTTAGGATGGTTCTGAAGCTAAACAACTTGACTGATATGCTTGTCATACAGATCTCTCCTTGTAACTTTAATGTTGTCTTATGTATGGGAATTTCCTTCTCTTTAGTTTCTTATGCTTGAGTTTCATCAATCAATGGCCCTTGTGATAATATTTTGTACTAACACTGTTGTGTGGTGCTATTGAGAGAACTCCCCAGAACAACAATGAATGACTAAAATAGAGTTCATCGAGTAACAGATAACAAAATAGGTTTAGTCTCTTACCTTTGTTTCTGGAATTCAGCATCTTTGCTTTTAGAATTCATCCAGGCTTGGACTAGAAATGGTCAGTGTCAATAAACTTCTTATGCAGTGTGTCTGGGGAGAATCTTGGCATACAAAATGACAAAATCTTCAGAGAGCCAGTACAGTCACTTGTGTGAAAGTGAACTTTGCTTGGAAGATGTGCTATACCTCAGTTATTTCTGCAGACTTTACAACACATTTGTGGATTGTGCATTTAAAAGTAAAGCAGTACCAGGGTTCAACTGCATTCTTGCAGTTCCTTCCTATTTTTCTCTGCTGAGTTCTATGATGCTACATTGTTTTTTGAAGTGATTTATGCCTTTATCTAAGTTTCTTGGAAGTTCTGTGATTGTGGCACACTAATGCAGGCTCCTCTGAAACCCAAAAGAGGTGATGTTCTTTTCAAAACTGATATTCTTGATTCTATCAGTTGATCTAAACATTTTCCATGGTAAAGAGTGGCATGCTTCCTACCATATTATCTCTTTGTAGGAGCAAAAAAAACACTACTAGAGAGAGAGTAACTGCAAGCTTTATTCTACTCTGCATTGTCTCTCAGAACCATTAGGCTTTTTTACCACCTTTTTTTCTGTACTCCCTGATTATTGTTTTTTTTCATTTAATTAACAGAGTTTTGTGAGACTGCTGAAATACTGCACATGCTTTCTGTGATTATGCAGCACTTGCATCCATCGCTTACGTTTTTGACACAGACCTCTCCCTCCATTCCCCAAGGTGCTGCTGAATCACCACTACTGTTTCTATAGCATCATGACTGGAGAATCCCTGTTCCAATGATAGTTCTTGTTATGTAGCAGAAGAAATTATCCTGATGCACTGTTCTTGTCCACTTTCAGGTTCAAGGGCAGCTACTAAAAAAAGAAAAGTCTAGTTTCTGTGTCAGTGGAACTTGTGTTGAAAGAGCTTTGTATTTCAGCAGCACTGTGTTGCAAGTGGTGAGTTGGAGAAAGAAATGCCGAGTAATTTAATAATGCAGATGCTGTGCAGAATAGAGTTGGTGCTTATAGCCATACTCTCAAGATAGACATGTCAGGGATGTGAGGTATTATGAGTACAGAATCTTTGTGTCTGAATGCATGGTGAATATTGTAACAGGTAAATGGGGTGGGTTATAAAGCTCCTTTTGACTCTGGATATTGATTCTGGTCTCTATTAGAAGGCAGCATTAGAAACTTAAAGCAAATGCATGGCACATCTTCAACATAAATCAGTATTTCGTTCGGAAGCACCTGAATGTGATCTACATGTGATCTACATCTACAACAAAAATGATGAGTCTGGGGAAAAAAAATATAATCCTGATATCAAGTTTCTTTTGCTTGTTCATAGTTAGTGCTAGTGGACAACTTCTGAATTTATGAAGAAATTATGGGATTTGAAACAACATATTCACAAATACTTCCATTGCTGGACCAGCTGTAAATTTTTTAACCAGATTGCAATATTGGTACTGTACGCATAACTTCCATCAGGCTGCTTGTCAATAGGTGTCTGGAAGACTAATATACCATTAGTTTCTGTATGAAGTAGGAGGAGCGCAGCAGATACATGGAGGGCCTGTATCAGAAGTGGTGTGGCCAGCAGGAGTAGGGAAGTGATTGTGCCCCTGTACTCGGCACTGGTGAGGCCGCACCTTGAATCCTGTGTTCAGTTTTGGGCCCCTCACTACAAGAAGGATGGTGAGGTGCTCGAGCGTGTCCAGAGATGGGCAACGAAGCTGGTGAGGGGTCTGGAGCACAAGTCTTATGAGGAGCGACTGAGGGAACTGGGATTGTTTAATCTGGAGAAGAGGAGGCTGAGGAGAGGCCTCATCACTCCCTACAACTACCTGAAAGGGGGTTGTGGTGAGGTGGGTGTTGGTCTCTTCTCCCAAGTAACCAGCGATAGGACAAGAGGAAATGGCCTCAAGTTGTGCCAGGGGAGGTTTAGACTGGATATTAGGAAAAATTTCTTTACTGAGAGAGTGGTCGACATTGGAACGGGCTGCCCAGGGAGGTGGTGGAGTTGCCATCTCTGGAAGTGTTCAAACAATGTGTAGACATGGCACTTCGGGACATGGTTTAGGGGGCATGGTGGTGTTGAGTTGACAGCTGGACTTGGTGATCTTAAAGGTCTTTTCCAACCTTAATGATTCTGTGAGTGAATGTATGTGGGCTGTGAGACTTGGGTTCTCATTCAGACTTAGTCAGTGGCCTGTTGTAGCAGTTTGTAGCTCTGCTGTGCAGCAAGAGCTTCCTCGGGCCCTTCCCCCAGCTGAGACGCTGCTGCACAGCAGAGCTACAAACTGCTACAACAGGCCAGTTGAGGCCATTTCTATAATGTAAATAATACTAAGGGTGTGCTCTTTCAGTGCTTATTTACTAAACCTCACAGTGATATCAGTGAGACACCTGGATAGACAGTCCACATCCAGGCTTTTGTTGGATTATTAGAAGTTACAGGCTTTTGAAATGCTCCCTCCTCTGTTAAGTGCATCAGGGTGTTAGAGCTAGTTTTCAAATACTGTGTGCTGCATAGTATTTGAAGAAGCAGGACAAATGCAAGTTATGAAATTATTAGGGTCTCTTAAAAGACAATAAAGATGTAAAACTCATTGTGAGGCATTTGTATAAGCAGACATCATGAAAGGATATTCCCGAGTGGAGAAAAGGCTGAATTTAGCTAGATAAATGCTTTTTGAGAGTAATGCAGAAGAAAGCCTGTGACTGATTTTTCTGCAGCTTGCGTTTTGTAGCTCTGAGCAGGATGTGTCATAGAGAAATGACTCCAGCCATGATAAGGATTCGACTTCTCTTTTTAGTCGCTTTCTAGAGTAAAGCAGCACGATACAAAAAGCTGTAAATGTAGCAAGTGACAACTGAACGAAATGGTCAAGTGAAAAGTAGAAAAGGCCTTAATACATCATTTAGCACCAATATCCTCAGTAAATTTTCCTGTCTGTTATGGTCTTAAATAAAATTAAGTTAAGCAAGTGAAAGTTTCAGTTTTATGGCAGTTAATTTTCTTTTTTGTGTCTCGGTAGAGAAAAGCTGAGTTTTAAGTGTATTCTGTAGTCTGGTCATTTCAAACTTGTTCCTGTTTTTCCCCAGCCCTTTGGAACAGTCTCTATTTAGAACTGCTGTATTTGCATGCGTAGGTAACCTGCAAGTTGTATTTGTGAGTTATACCCATATACTAAAAAAACCTCAGTGGCTCAACAATGATGGGGAATTTGCACATTTGTGGTTAACAAAATGGAAGTTATTGCTGGGATTCCCATCTTTCATTGTAGGCTTCCTGCTTTAGATTGTCCCTGAACATCCACTGTTCACAGTAGTCTCCTGCTTATTTTGTATGGCTTCTCTGGGGGTTTATGTTCGACAATACAGACACACTCGGAAGTACAGCATTTTAGATAGACGTATGAAGCAGTCAGTGAAGCTGTCTTGTACAGCAGAACGTGTGTGTGACAGATGAGAGCAGAATCTGTTCTGACAATTGGGGAATTTTCTGGTTAATCACTGGTGGGTAGATTTCTGTAAGAATTTTGTAATTGTTTGTATTACAAGAGAAAATGAACCTCAAGCTGAGGATGGCACACAAGCACAGGCTGCTGCTTTTTCGTGTGTATTACTTTTTTTCCTCTGAGACCAAACGTATTCCTTGACTGGAGCAGATATAATCCTTCTTTCAGTTATGAAGAGCTGCTGATCAACTACTAACAACAGCATGCCAGAGTTGAATTCTCGTCTAAATCCTGTCTGCCTTTATTCATAACCTTTGGGATGCGTTTAGGTGCAGCATGGGGCTTAAAGATTTCCCACAGACTGACTCATTTGAAGTCAGTGGGAATCAGCACTCTTTCAAATCCCACAAGAAACGTACGTTTTGATTTAGGAACTACATACCCTTGTAAAAATTCAGCTCTGCATTTCTCCCTTACTGTAATAAAGTAAAGAAGTTGCTCTGGGACTTGCTTGCTGATGGCATCAGTGGATGTCTCGCAGAGGGTGCACTCGGGATGAGTAAGCAGCTGGTGCTTTCAGTGGTGAAGACAGCTTTTCAGTGACGTCTTCACAGACGAGTTATCTGCAGCTCTTGCAGAGAGTTCTATCTGATCTTCTTCCCCTTTACACAATACCTGTCTGATACAGGTATAATGCTGCTTTCGGTACGGTCTTTCTGGTTTACTAGGGACTACAGACTGAAACTTGCGGTCTGTGAAGTGTGAAGATGCAGGTTAAATAGTTCGCGAGAGTTGAAAGTCCTCCAGCACCTTCCCACGGACTTCTGTGCTTCCAACAGAAGTGTGTTCTGCAGTGTGCAAGAGTGCCCAAGTCAGTCATCTGACTGTAGCACAGAAAGCCCTGGGTGTGAACAAGGAAGACTCAGTGATATACCAAGAGGAAAGGAACACTTGTACCACTATAGGAATTAGTTTATGGTTCTGAAGTGGGGCCCCTCGTGCTTGGGATAAATTTATCCAGTTATGTTGACATGGTGGCAAAGTGCTTCATTTAACTCCACCATAGAGGCACACCCATAAGATTAAAAGCGCCTGCTTCTACTGCTCCACCTTCAATATGATTTTTACAGCTACACGTACTTTTAAGAGCATGACAGTACTGTTCTTTCCCTCTAGAAAAATATCTCTGAGGGGAAACATGCCAGATGTATGCCATAATTTTGTGTTTTATTGGTTTATTGTTGACTTTCAATGCAGTATCTAAGATAAGATTTCTCAGCCTTCTTCCAGGAACCTTACAGGTGATTCATATGAAAATGGATTGACTTTAATCTGAATATATGTGTGCTGTCCACTGGCTCTGCTTCCACATGCTGGCAGTAAAGTGGCATGCTGGTGAAAGCCAGGTTTTTGGTTGTGTGCTGCATCCTGTCTTCACTCGCTCCTTGCAGCTCGTGCCATCAGTGGAAGTGATGTGCAGCATCTGTGCAGAAGGGCAGAAGCTATTTGCCTCTTGAAGGTAACCTTGTCTTCCAGATCACAGCTGGAGATGAGGAGTTTGTGCCAATTGGTTGGTGTGAAGAACTGGGAATCCTTCCAAGTCTCCTTGGGAGTGAAATTTGGTCAGTTCTGAACACTATCAGCATTCCTAGGTCAAGCGCGATTGCAAAAGCCTCAGTAGCATGGTCCCAATCACTTTCACTAGAGAACAAGTGGTTGTTACCTGTGTAAATAAACTGAAGTCTCTGTTTCCTTGAGGTCAGTTTCAATTTGTGTTTTCTGCAGAGCTGAACTCCACTGGTACTTCATATAATAATAAATATACTTCACATGATACTTAGAGTCCTTTAACATGTAGTCTCTTACAGGGTTTTCAGTGACCTTGCAAATCATGCAAACTGCTGTGCAGAAGCTACTTTCTTTGCTTATGATGATGAAACTTATTTCAGAAGGTAAACTTGCCTGATTAATGCAATATTTGTATATTATTTACATTTCAAGACTGTATTAGCATGGGAAACCCATGCCACTCTGCCTTCCACAACTGCTTTTTGTGAGTGTATGTTAATTAGGAGAAGAAAAGAACTTCCTAAAGATTTGTTTATTTTGAGACTGTGTAACTCAAAAGCTTCTACTTTCATTTTATTTCTGCTGGAGTTTTTCATTCCTTTTATGTCTTTCAGGATTGTTACTGAAGTTGGGAATTTTCCTGATTTATTAACCAAGAGTAACAACTCTGGGTATAGTGAGAGTGGCACGTATGAAGCATAGGAGAGATTGCAGGGCAAACCAGAAAAAAAGTGGCACTTCCAAAATAACGCATTGCTGTACAAAGCAGGATTTATTTTTTTTTTTTAATGGGTGCCAGTAAAAGGGGGAAGGAGCATGTTCCTTAGTACTGCAGCTCCAAAGGGAGGAGGGGAGAAAAGGCATTACCCTTGTCATGAGAGCAGGCTGATGTGGCCAGTGCTGTCTTTGAGGAAGTGCTGGGATATTGCAGCACTGCCGGCTTCTGGTCTGTTCATGAGGGATTCTGTTCTTTCTTATCCCTCGATCAGAGTGAGCAGAGGACTGTTTTTTTTCCTTTATTTGCTCTCACAAACCAAGGGCAGCACATGGGTACCCTGACTTCCTACAGCCATAGAAGGCTGTCTCCAGTGGTGAAGTCTGAACTTCACATGGCACTGCTGAGTCCAGGTCTGTAACTGAAGAGAAGGTACTTCCTGAGCCTCTCAGCATGAGGGAGGAAGCCCTCTGGCCTGGGTTAGAGCTGGGGATGGGTGGTGGATGGTGGGTTCTGGACAAGCCTTCTCTTAGGCTGGACTCTATATAGGCAGCACTGTCCAGGGTCGAGACTCCATGATGCATCTCAGCCCAGCTGTGCCAGCAGCTTTTTGCTGGACCAGGCTCGGGGTGTGTGGTAGGACTCTCTGTTTGCAGATGAGTTAAGTGTCATATGGGCTGGATTTAACTGCCATTCAGAGAGCTTGTATTGAAGCTTTACTCTGCATTTATTTCTTTGAGGCTTAATGACAACAGAAGTTCATGGAGGTCATTAAGTGTGAAAAAGTTTTAACTTGGTTTAAATACCTCAACACGCTTGGGTGTATTTCACAATTTTGAAGAAAATGGAGAAAGTGCTAACAGTATGCATTTCAAAAATGTTCCACAAAAGAAGCAAGAAAATAAGGATACTTGCCAGTAATTCCCTCACCAGGATCCATGATCTCCCTTTTCCAGCTGATGCAAGAAGGCCAAAAGGCAATAAAAATGCTAGGAAAATGGGCTAATCTAAAGCAAGGGTTTCTGTAGCAAACCCTGCCAGATGGGTGTGTAACTGGAAAACTTCCAGTCCCTTTTGTTGCTTGACTGCTTGCATTTTGGTCTGTTTTCTGCAGTGTCCCAGAAATGCTTCTGCTTTGAATGAACATTGTGTTGACAACCTGATATTTTATCTGTATTTCTTCTCCATTCAAGTACTTTAATAGTAGCTCCAGTGGAAAAATTTCCTGGTAGGCAGACTTTCCAAGCCCTAATGGATTTCAGTTTATACTGTGGCTGGTTGCACACTGGCAGGTGCCTGTCTTCAGAATTTAATTCAGTTCATAAGTGCTAAGGCACATGGAGGACAGGGAGGTGATTCAAGACAGCCAGCATGGCTTCACAAGGGCAAGTGCTGCCTGACCAACCTAGTTGCCTTCTATGATGGAGTGACCACATCAGTGGACAAGGGAAGAGCCACCGATGTCATCTATCTGGACTTCTGTAAGGCCTTCGACATGGTCCTCCACAACATTCTTCTCCCTAAATTGGAGAGATAGGGATTTGATGGGTGGACTGTTGGGTGGATGAGGAATTGGGTGGATGGTTGCATCCGGAGGGTGGTGGTCAATGGCTCAATGTCCAGATGGAGATCAGTGATCAGCAGTGTCCCTCTGGGGTACCTATTGGGACCAGTACTCTAGTATCTTCATCAACGACATAAACAGTGGGATCGAGTGCACCGTCAGCAAGTTTGCAGATGACACCAAGCTGAGTGGTGCAGTTGACACGCCTGAGGGACAGGATGCCATCTGGAGGGACCTGGACAAGCTTGACGAATGGGCCCATGTGAACCTCGTGAAGTTCAACAAGGCCAAGTGCGGGGTCCTGCACATGGGTCAGGGCAACCCACAGTGTCAGTACAGGCTGGGGGATGAAAGGATTGAGAGCAGCCCTGCCAAGAAGGACTTGGGGGTACTGGTGGACATGAGCTGGCAATGTGCGCTCGCAGCCCAGAAGGCCAACCGTATCCTGGGCTGCATCCAAAGCAGCACGGCCAGCAGGTTGAGGGAGGTTATTCTGCCCCTCTGCTCTGCTCTGGTGAGACCCCATCCTGGAGTCCTGCATCCAGCTCTGGGGCCCTCAGCACAGGAGAGACATGGACCTGTTGGAGCAGGTCCAGAGGAGGGCCACAAGAATGATCAGAGGGATGGAACACCTCTCCTGTGAGGACAGGCTGAGAGAGTTGGGGCTGTTCAGCCTGGAGGAGAGAAATCTCCAGAGAGACCTTCTTGCAGCCTTCCAGTACTTCAAGGGGGCTTAGAAGAAAGATGGGGACAGACTTTTTAGCAGGGCCTGTTGCGATAGGACAAGGGATAATGGTTTTGAATGGTTTTAAAATAAAAGAGGGTAGGTTTAGACTAGGTAGAAGGAAGAAATTTTTCACAGTGAGGGTGGTGAAACCCTGGCACAGGTTGCCCAGAGAGGTGGTAGATGCCCCATCCCTGGAGACATTCCAGGTCAGGTTGGACGGGGCTCTGAGCAACCTGATCTAGTTGAAGCTGTCCCTGCTCACTGCAGGGGGTTGGACTAGATGACCTTTAAAGGTCCCTTTCAACCCAAAGATTCTGTGATTCTATGATAGAAGTTACTTATTTCTTACCTATCGTGAATTGAAACTACTGATTTAGAGATACTGCCGTAGTAACTCCTAGCCGTACTTTTGCGGTAGGACTGTCTCAGACCTCCAACACTAAAAGGTCTAGTTGAGATGGCATATTTTTGAATAATCTTTAGTGCTGTTAAATGAATAAATACAAGTAAGGTTGCAATCAATGCAATATACATATCAATATTAGACAAGAGAAATAGCCTCCTGCTAAGAGTATACTGCTGCCTCCCTCTAGCTGCACTGCTAAGTAGGGAAAGAAGGTAATAAAATCCATTTTTGCATGCACTTACTCTTAGTAAGTAGGACTGCTGGAAAAGTTTAGTGTATTGTATTCCTTTGATGTGTTGTCCCATGGCATCTTAAGTGGATGAAAAACTGGACTAACACACTTCTCCCTGGTGTTGCTTTCAGTGTTCAGGTAGTTACATGATGAGGTAGGTCAGGGAGCTGACCTGATTGCTAACTCACTCCTTTATTTTTTTCTGGTTAGCTTTCTGTTGAGTAAGGGCTCAGCATGCGTTCCAGAGGACAGACTGGAAAAAGCAGGACTGTAGCAACCTGAGTTGAGGTTGCCTAAAGGTGTGGTTTCATGTTATTCTTGATCCTGTCTCACTGTGGGTTGCCTCATATCCTTTCTTCTTCCGGTAAGGGTGACTAGGGAGTGTATTTCATGTTGGCTGTGCCAGCTGTTTGTGCTCTCAGCCTGATGTTTTTCAGAAACTCTCAGTTTACAGGATGGTCTGAAAATGTTGTTAGGGTTTTGCTCTGGATCGGAACAAAAACCTCAGGGCATCTCATCAGCTGAAAGTTCAAAGATTTTGCCACTCAAATTGAAATTTGTGACTGCGTCTCTGCTAGGAAATGAGAGCATTCATGGATAACAGAGCTCAGTTGCTTGTACTGCTAAGTTGATATCAATTCTGGCTTTGCTTTTGGCCTGGGCCAATAGTACCATCTCAGTAGCCTTCCCAGGGGCCAGTCTGAAGGCAGGAACCTGAGGCGGGGAGAATTTTAAGATGGGTGTAAGCCATTGCATGCCACCTGGTCCTCATGCAGAAGTGGGGTCTGGGGCATGTTTAATCAATGAGCATTGCTTTACTGGTTTCCTAGTTTTAGGTGTAACAAGTGTGCTCCTTTGAAGGGACTTAAAGCTCGCGCTGACAGCTGAGGACGTGCGGAGTTGCAGTGCCGTATCTATCCAGGGAGGTGGGTTAAAGGTATTGCATCTGTGAATGCACAATTCCAGCAGCTATCTTAACTTCCAAAATCACAGTCTTTCTTGGAGCACTTAAATTGAATGAAGGGCAGTGGGGAGCTATTGCAAGTCTTAGGCCTTGGTAGCCACTGAGTAAATAATCTGCTAATAAGTGCTGTCTGTTGAAAAGAAATCTTTCAAAAAAACCCCACCTTACAGAACTAGATTGGAAGTACAGCATTTGCGTGTCTTTTCCAGCATGGATCATCGGTTCCTTTGGATCTGCACATAGCATACAAAAAGCCATGACTGAATATGATGGAAAGATTTTATTTTCCATTTTAGTACATTTGGACTTTCAGTCCAACTGTAAGGGATAACTGAGAGAGCACCTCTCAGTTCCTGTTTTGATAAGAGATGCTATATGTCAGTGATAAATTTCAGCATAATATACCTGCTCTGCATTACTGCAGTTTACTGAAAAGCCTTCAGTGTGGAAAATGGAGGAGCTTGACTGTGAAAGAAACAAATGAAGTTTGAGGAGCTTAATTTGGACTCATGCTATTCTAAATGATTTGTTCAAAGCCAGCAAAATTGGTTCCTAGTTTTCATGGTTTAATCTGCTGGCCTTTGTATCTAGGTATTTTTTGACAAATCTCAGTATTCTGCAAAGTGAAAGAGTGGTTACTTTGCTCAAAATGAATGTATGAGTAGGTGGTGGCTGTTGTAACTTTTTTTTTAACAGTGTCTCTAATGTTTCTTAATCCTAAATGATTCTCTTTCTCCTCTTTAGAAGTTGAAGAATAGTCCGAAGCATGAGAATTCAAGTGTTAATACTGTACAAATGCAAACCGAGATGTATTTCTTAGCAGCTGTGTTGATTATTTAGTTTGTGTAAAGCTAAATATCTATTTTGCTGGCAAATATTCAAAGACTTGCATCTGTGTAGCTTTCCTATTCACATCAGTATTGTTGTAGGAAAAAAAGAATTCTATTTTTAGCATAAATGGCTGTTATCTTGCCAGTTCATCACTTCAGCTTGAATGGAGCTTGAAGCCTATGTTGAATCTTGCGGTTAGATCTTGCATACAGAGTTATTTTAGTTAATTGGTACCAGGCCACTTGGAATACTAATTGAATTCCAGAGATTATTTGGAATGAAAACATTTCTACCCGTACATAGAACACAGAAGGAATAGAAATCTAAGATTAAATAAATCACTTGTTCAATAGGCAAATGGTCATTCCTACCATTTTGACTCTGCTCTACTACTGCCAGCCATCAAACTTTCTCTTGGACCATTAATGTAGCCAGTTGGAATTGTGGAAGTCATAAGCTTCTTCTAGTATAATTTCCTTGGTTCCGTTGTTGTCTAGCTAGTGTGAGTTTCTGCTGTCTGCTGTGATTCGTCAAGAAATCTAGGTGATAGATTAGTTTGTAGTGTGTTTTCTTAAATAAAATGTTTGACTGTGTTCCTATTCTTTTGGTCCTTGTTTTTACTCAAAAATATGATGCTATGCAAGACACTTAAAGCATATAACCTCATTTGTAGCTGTGGTGCTAGTTCTCTTTCAAAAACTGCTACTGGAACAATAACGTTTTTTCTAAACATGGAGTTTGGCACTGTGCTAGGTTGGTGAATGTCCTTGTATAAGTACTTCAGAATCAAATTCAACACTTTCCGTGTTTCAAGTGTTTTGTGTTGAAGTCGCTTCTACCAGCTATGATGATGCCGGCCATTCCTGTTTGTGGGTAGCATGTCTGCTTGTGGATTTCATCTATAGATCCTAAAGCACTTTATGGAGGGAATAAAGAGCAAGCTTATGGTTTTAAGGATAGTGAAACCGGAGGGGTAGAGTGGGAAGTGACTTGCTTGAGGTTCGGCAGTGAACTGAGAGCTGAGGAGAGAACTTGGGTTTCCTGAGTTTGTGAGTTTCCTGCTAGATGAGATGTGCTGCTGCTGTAATCATTGGTGATTTAGGTATGACTCATTTCTGTTAAGAAGTCAAGAACATCTATGATCCTTAACATCAAATCAGAAGAAAAGTTTTAAAAACACCTACAGCATGGTTGGATATTAGGTTGTACTGCAGTAATTCTGAATCAGTGTTGTGGTGAAATAAAAGCAGCTTTTGGTATTGGAATCATATGCAAAGGTGGTTTGCCTTTGGAAGTAAAGTTTGAGCATTTGTCTATTCCTGTGGTGACAAAGCAACAGTAAGCCAAGGCTATCCTTCTTGCTGTAAAACTGAATTGAGTGAGAATGAAGTCATAGCTGTTGCAGGCCACCTGGAGTTACCATTGACAAAGCCAAATGCGGACCTCCTTATCAGACCTGCTTGATCTCCTTTTGCAGCAATTAGCAGCCGTCATGTCAAGCGTTAAGAATTTAACTCAGATGAGTCATATCCGTTTTCTGTTGTGGGATGCAACAGCGCAGTTACTCGTGCGGCTGGGCAGGCGGTGTAAGCAGTAGTAATTTTAGACATATAGTATTTTCTGTATTAGCTTGCAAATTAATGGTTACTTCTCAGGAAGTTTGAATGTGAAAATTCAGGAACTTAAATACTAAGTAACTTCTTATGTGCACACACAGAGAGTTAATTTTGGTAGAGGAACCGGTGTGAAGTTTTGTCCTCCTCAATAAGGATGAGGCACGTATCTCCTCCTCTCCCGTTTACAGATACTCTTAACTCCACCACTCTTACCCTTGAAACATGAGGGGTAGCTATGTGATCTGCGGATCTGTGCTCCGCTTGGCTAAGGCAAAGAGTCACATCTCAAATTCTGAAATTAATTTCAAACTTGATCTATGATGAGATGAACTTAAGCTGAATAAAGTCTGGATGAATCTGTGTCTGTCTGCACTTAAATGTTCTTGTTCTAATAAATCTGCTATGCCACCAGTTCCAAACACCAAGTGATCATGCACTGTGTGCATGAATCAAGAAGCTGGATCAGAATCCTAACTTGCAGGAAAAACTAGTATACTTCACCTTCGAGCATGTCTTCTAAATTAATTTAAATTTTGTAAGCCTAACAGTCGCAAAATTACAGGTTTTCCAGTTTTTCCTAGATGAGGGCTACATTTCATTTTATTTTATCCAAAACTTTTGTAATTACGGTCCTCGGGAACCAGTGAGAGATGAGATTTACAAAAGGACAGCCATTCTAGACTTTCTTGCAATAATACTTGCATTGTAATAAAACTGGCATGTCTGCAGCTGTGTACAAAGCTGCAACTTTGCTTCTTACTGCTGGAGATAAATTCGTCTTTCTTGACTTCTAACAAGGCTCTTTAAATTTTTAAAAGGATTCAAGGCTTTTGTGTCACAGGGCAAGATTACTTAAACCTACACTGTGGAGCACTTTGCAAAGCCAGACGTTGACTCCCGCTAGATATTTTGTGAATTGTGGCGATTGAAGTAAGTAATAGTGCCATGTGCCGTGTTAGTGACATGTGTCAGGTTCTGATGGAGGGTTGGTTCTTTAATTTCTGAATACTCCAAACTATACTCTCATCTTTAAAATCGAGAATTTACTTTGTGTGAAGTAGATACTTTTATGCAGTGTTTTTCGTGGAGCCCAGGGGATCTTTCGAATGAAGTTTAATCAGGCCTGTGGTGTTTACTCTGCACTTTCCCTGTGTTTACAGAAGTAAATGGATTTGTGTGGCAGAGTGCTACAGGTGGTACAAAGGATTTGAATTTTTCCCTGCTAAATTGCAAGGAGGGCTGCATGCAAAACTCATGCTTACGACTTATGGATCAATAAGGTGTGACGAAACCCTGGGAGGATTGTCCTACCTGCTTTCAAATCATGTTTGACTTGTGAAGCCTTTGCACTAGCATGAAGTGCAAAAAGCAGCTTAACTGTAGCTCTGTAGCTTGCCTTTGTTGCTGAATGAAAGTGGTGGTTTCTCTTTTCTTATTTTTATTTTTGGAAAGAAAGAGATGGAAATGAGTAAAGTATATGAGTTTTGGGAGCAGAGACTGGTATATCTTTATGTTTTTCAAGGATTTCTTAAAAGTGGGATATAAATAGGCTTTGTAAGGTGTAGATGAGTAGGAAAAATTAGAAGTAATCTTTTGAATTTAAACAATGACTATTTAGGACATTGCACGTAGACAATAAATCATAATAAATTCATGTGCTAGCGATGGTGAATATAATGTTGTGCCTGTAGGGGAAGAACATGCTTTCCTACCTGTAAACCTGTGCACAATGAAGCAATTGATAAGCTAGTGTTTATGTGGGTTTATTTTGAGAAATACTGGTCATTGTGGTCACTAGACTGATTTTAAAGGCAAATGAATAGACAGAAACACAAAAGGACTAAATGCTGCTGGGCGTGCTTATTTTCTGATCTATTAGGATGCCTAACGGTGGTTAGAGCTATTGGGAATAAATTTCTGAAAACCTCATGGAAGTAATAAAAAAATAAAAATGTCAGGAGTTACTAGGAAAGAAATAGAGGAAAAACCAGAAAAGTCTCTTGCTGTATAAATCTGTTGTGTCATACTTTTATTATTGCATGCATCTCTGCTCATCTCATTTCAAAAATGGAATTTGTAACTTGGTGGAGGACACAGACAAGGGGAAAAAAGGTTTGTCAGAAGCATTCATGGAGTTGTTCCCATGCAGATGGAGGCTGAATAGATAGGTCTCTTCAGAAGGAAAACAAAGGGAAAGGTGACATAATTTAAAATCAGGAATGGGAAGGAAAGAATGATTAAGGAAAAATTACTCATTTTTGGCCTTCTAGCTCTTATCTGCAAACAACTTTAGAAGAAGCTAGAGGAAGCACATTTCCATACAAGGACATAGTTAAATAGTCCTCAAAAGGACTAAAATTCGTGAGGGATGAGTTTGCTGAGACCTATTTTGTGAGTGGTGATCACATGAAATGACTCGGGAGCTCTTCAGGGTGTTGAATTTCCAGAAGCTTTATGGATGTACCAGGTAGCTCTGCAGTTGCTCTGTTTCTTTCTTTCCCCTAGTAACTGCTGTTGGCAGTGATAGAGATAAGATATAGGACTAGGTGGACTTTTTAATCTGACTTAAGGCCAAACTGACACAGTTCATTGACAGTTGATGTAAATTTTCTAACTAATTTGCTAGACAAATTGTAAATGTTTTTCAGAAGTAGATGCAATGATGATGATGAACAAGGCTGACCTATTTAATGTCAGATGGGGACAGATCATCAGCTAATATAACCTGATTCACAGAAGCACACCGGTTTACATTGGGTGAGGATCTGACATCAGCCTGGCATCTGAAGTAGCAGGAAAACCATCCATAGTGTAGTGCCAGATTGGCTTTAGGATGTGTTTTCTGTGCACTGTTCCACAGCCACCTGGCTGGCCTCCTTAGCTTCATCACAGCGGAGCTCCAGGAGCTCTCCTGTCAGGATACTTTTCTCTGGCAGTAACTCTGCATCTTTAATTTGTGGGTCACCTTCAAAGCGAAGCCAGGGAATTCAGTGTTTTAAGCTCATGTTTTCTGAAGCATGAATTCCAGCAGCCTGGAATTGAGACCTGTACAACAGAATTGGGAGGAGGGGGACTAGGATCCGCTAATGAGTGTATCCGAGAGGACATCCCTAGGACGTGCGGGGACCTTGTAGGTACTTGAGGCAATCCGAGTTCCAGTGAAATTAAGCTCATCTTAGGTTGATTTCCTCTTGGTGACTAGGCTCTGTAATAGTGGAGGTATTCCTAGGGATGCTTTAGCACACACTTTTCACAGTCCAGTTTCTGACAACTATGTTTTTTTGGTTAAAGTGATGCCTGTATCTACAGGCGTGTTGGAGGTGGATAAAAGCAGTGAAAAAAGATTTCTGTTGGTGTAGCTGTTAGTAAAGGATACAAACGAATCGTGGCTCTCTGAATGGCAGTAAATCTCTGGGTATTTTGCCCCAGAACAGTTTTCTGCCAGTGGGAAGGGGGTTGTTTGTTTTTAAAAGTTCTTATCAGTAACTTAAGTTACTTTGTCCTTCAGTAACTACTTTCGAGTTAAGTGGAAGAAAGTTTGGTTAATATGGAGTACTTCTGAGGGCAGCATCCTTCATTACACCTCCTAGAGTGTAACTGTTCTGTAACTCAGACACATGAAGTTTTTGTAGAAGGTGCCTGTGGAAATTCTTTTGCTTGGGAGGTGTGTGTGTGTGTGTGCATATTATGCAACCCCTCATTTGTGCAAAAACACTGAAAGTACATCGGGGAGATCTAGAACGTGCTGGAGTAAAAGGAGCGCTTTCCATGGGACATCTTGTTTTACTTTTGTACCATTTTCTTTCTGTGCTGAAACTAATTGCAGTGCGGTTGAGCATGGTCTGAGCCAATTTTCCATTTTGTCTTCTCATTTCACAGAAATTTGAAAGGGAGGTTCTCTACCTGATTTCATCCATCCAATCCAGATAAGAGCATTTTCTTGTAAAGAGTAAATAAAATGAGGTCTTAGGCTTCTGGAGGTGTTTGCTGCTTTACTGTAAATATTAATTTCTCTGTTTCATGAAAGCTCCTCTGATATATAATCAAAATGTACTAGGTCAGACCTGCGTGTACACACTGTTTGGAATACCTGCAGTGTAGACATTTGCATAAAAGTATTCCCATTTTATTTGATTTAAGCATCATTAAATTGTTATGAATGCATTTTAAACATGAAGAAAAGTTAGAGTTAGCGTCCTAATCATGTGAAGTCAGAAGCAGCAATGCAGTATGATTTTTGTGAAATGAGAATACATTGGTTTGCAAATACAGAAGGGACAATGCAAATCATAGAAGAACGTAGGGTTGGCAGGGAGTCAGTGGAGTTGCTAATGCACTTTGAACTCCAGGGATGGATCAGGTATTAAAGCCCCCACCCCACCATGAGGAATCCAATCTGTTACTGGAAATTTCCACTAGCAAGGAGTCTTCAACCTCCTCTAAACCCTGTGTGTGCACAGCTGCCTTTAAAGATAGACTGGTTTTCCCCCAAATCTGTTCTAAATCTCCTTTACTTTAGAAGCAAATGTATACTAAGAGATGTTTAAAAAAAACCCTACAATGTTGTTCTATGTTTTAATTTGAAATGAATTTACATTTAGTCCTATTGTTCTTTTATCATTCCCAAACACAGGGATATTTAGTTGCTTTTCTGCTTGGCAGCAACTTTTTATGCAGTGAGGAGTTATCATATGACATGACTGGCAATAACTTCTTTTTTCTTGTAGATGAAACAACTCTAGCGAGTTCAGTCATTTCTCCTTAATCATGTGTCTTTAAATCTCTTATCATTCTCATGTTTTGTTCCTTTCTTCTGGATACTTTGCCAGCTTGACTTTCCTCCTTCAGTTATGCCCCAGATTGCACACAGTATTTCATTTGATGCCTTTTGATTGCCAGGTAGAAGAGGATAATGATGTCTTGTGTTTCTCATGAAACTCCTCTTCACACAGAACAGAATGTGGTTTTATTTTGCAGTAGCCTACAGTGCTGGCTCATTCATTCTGTGACTGCTAGTATGTGCAAAGTATATATTTTTAAATTATTTATTTCCTGTACGCTGTCTAGACAGTTTTACATTTTATTTCAGCTCCCCTAAGCATAGGGGATAATAAATAGTCAAGTTTACTGAATGTTGTCAGTCTCACTTCAGAACAAGTTACCCTCCTGTCCTTCAGCGTGCTTCCCAAATAGATGCCATAGACAGATTCTAGCTGTATTGACATACAAGTCAGGAATGCAAGTATGACTTTGCACAGTCCTTTGTGATATTGCGCTGCAGTTTGACAGCGAATCATGGGTAAATACTCTCATCCTATAAGGAAAACTTGTATTGTTTTTACAGAACTTGGAGTTTATCTTAAAATGTTCAAGAGCAAACTGCAAAAAGTAGGAGTGAGCAGTTTAAATTCCTGAGTCCTGGATCCAGTCTTAAGTTTCAGCCAGCTTAATAGTTACGATCAGATACTTCAGATGAGACTTCTCATACATTGATTGTTATGAGAAGCAGCAGAGCAGCAGAGCTACTAAGAATGTACTCCTTTCTGGAGCAAGCCTAATGAATAAAGATCTGTGTGCTTCTCAGGAGATGATGGCGTTTTCTATCGGAAAACACTGCACATGAGACTCCTAAGCCTGTGGGCATTTAGTTTTCTCACTGTCTTTCTGTTCCTGGGAGAACACTGGACACAGCAGTGAAAATGCTACAGTGCAGGGATTTTTTTGGAGAGGGTGGTGCGAACCAGGGATGGTAGATGTATTTTGTACCTTTTGTTATGATGAGACCTGGGGCTTAGAATTCTCAAATACTGTATTATTTATGAGAGATATTTTCTTCATAGGATAGAAATGTTTTCTTGACCTAAGTGAAGACATTTAACAAATGTGTTTGTTTACATCTCTCAGAATACTTCTGCTTCCAAATTTTCAGAAGCCTGGGCAGATCCCCATTTTGTACAGACATTCCAGCTGCTGTTCATCATATTCTTTAAAAACCATGTATTTATTTTTCAGTCTGTGCTCGCTGCTCATCAACCTTCTATGTTTAAACCATTTTTGGTATCACTGTATTGGGAAATGTTAACTCTCATGACTTGAAAATAATGTTGTAAGAAGTAACTCTATGTCTTTGGATTAGAAACACTTCTGGATTTTTTTTCAACAGTTTAATGGGCATGGCTCTGACCTTCTTCAGAATGGTGTACACACGCTGCCTCAGTCTGTCTCAGCCTTTTAGTTTGACTTGGTGCAGATCACATTTCTACTAGAACCTCTAAAAATGAGCAAGCTTCTTAACAAGAAATTGAAAGGAGTAGGAGGAAAAGCTTTCAGATAGCTTGAAGACATCTTAAGGAACACCGCTTCCAGAAAATGCGTGCTACTTAGAAGAAACTTTAAAGTAGCCCACAGAAGGTGGCATTGCCAAGAGAATGAAGGAATGGAATGATGCCCTTTGAAAGGAGAACTTTTGTCCAGATGAGGAAACAAATTAAAAAAAACATGAACTATGGCAAAATAAATGTAAGCCTTAGTAAGACTGTTTCCAAAATAGTTTGACCAATATGTGTTGAAGCCAGACTACCAAAAAAACCCATACTTGAATGCTTCACCAGCAAGGAGCAAGGTAGGGATCCTGTGCAGTCAAGATGGAAAAGGAGGACTTGAGAAATACACAGCTTTCCTGCTATGATCTTAAGAAAGACTTTCTTTAAAGGGATGAGGCTGAGGACTTGCTTCAGATTTAAATTGCCGGGAGAAGAGATTTTAAAATGAACAGTAACAACTCGTAGGAGCTATGTGATGATGACTCAAAAGCTCTCAAGGAGCTCCAACAAAACAAGCTGAGCTGTTAATTGTGGTGTGTGACTTCCGACTTTAGTTGATGTTGGCAGCATAGGAAAGGGAGGTGATAATGTGATACCAATAGGACAAATGGGCTGAAAATACAAATGAAGAATATATTGCATAAACACATGGATAAAATCTGGCAGTAGGGAAGAGTTGACGTGGCTTTTTTGTAGAGGGAAATCACACTTTTTTTGTGAGACTACTTAAGGGTGATCCATTTAAGACAGTATATTGGGATGTCAAAAAGCTTTTGATGGGATACCTTACCAAAGACTCTCTAAGAGACAAAATGACTTGAGATGGCATTTTTACTCCTTCCAGATGAATAGGTTCTTAAAGGCATGGAACAGAAGATCAGTTTTGCAATGAAGCAAGGTTGCCAGCAGAAAAATCTGCTGGTGAAAGGATTGCTCTGTGCTTTCTTTTTGAATTGGGCTTTTCAAAGGATTCATGGCTGATCTGGAAACTTCCTGCTGGTGAACAGTCTGATGGCAATGTTTGCTGATGTGCAAGCTAGTCAAAACTACAAAGAATAGGCTGTAAAGAATTGCAGAAAGTCTTATGGTACCAGGCAAATGGGCAGGTAAAGGGCAGCTGAAGTTCAGTGATAGTGAATGCAAAGTAACATATATGAAAGAAAAGCAGCTCTAATTATTCACCCAATATATAAAGCACTACATTAGTTGTTGCTATTAAGCTTTCTAGGTAGCTGAAGAGTTTTCTGAAAATTGTCTCTGGATTGGTAACTGAGAAAGGTCAGTCTTTACTTGCCCCATTCTTACAATCTCTGCAACACTGACTGCTGGCTTCTGGCAGAGGGGAGATACTGAGCTAAACAGAGCTTTGGTCTGATCCCTCTTGCTGCTACGATGAAGCCCAGAGTTGGTTTTTGAAGCTTGGAGGTGAATCTGCCTAGATATTCTGTCACAGTGAGCTGCTCAAAGAAGTGCAATATATAATCATGTTATAAATGAAAATAGTCAGATTTTATTAGACTAAAAATTAGCATACTTCAGTGGGGAAAACTTAAGGACACTAAGACAGAAATAAACAGAACAGAATAAACAGAAATAAGAACTTTTGATCAACTTTCCTCCTGCCTGTTCTGTCCTTGAGGTGGGTTATTGTTTCTTGCCTTGATTTTAATGAACTCTACACCTTTGGAGCTGTAGCAAACTCTCTACAGTTCCTTTAGACTTTAAGGAAATATTTCCATCACCTCTGAGGCCTGGCTGTTTGCTTTTTGTAGGACTCTCCTCTCTTCTCTGAGCTCTGCTGTTGGCACGCCTGTCCCACAAGTACTTTCTTCTTGGGTTGTCCCAGTCACTTCTCCAGTGAATAAATAATCACTCCTCCATCTCATGTCTTAAAGATGTGTAACTTGAAAACATAAACCAAAATAATCACACAGATACCATCACACATGTAGAAGTACTGAGTTGCTACAGCTTGCGTTGTTTTCTTTGACTTTTTCTGCTGTTGTGTTTGTAGATTGTTTAAAAACATGTTAATATTTGGTACAGGTCCTAACACTTACTAGCCCTGCAATGTGCACAAGCCTTCAGCTGAGCCTCACTAGTTACCACCTTGAGCTCTGAGTATTTTTTCTGAGGCAAAGTTTGGAGTTGAGATAGTATTTAGTATTTGGTGTTCTTGGCATTAGGGAGCCTGTTTCACTGGGATTGATACAGATGCAGCGAGCCTGAAAGTATTGAGGTTATTTTTAAATAAATGGCTCTTTGTTTGCTTGTCATCTTTTATTCTTGCCTAATCCTGAGTTCCTCCCACATGCACCAAGCTGAGAGGTTTTTTTTTTCCCCAATGTTGGCAGTTGGAATCATGTGATAACATCACAGTCCTTTGTCTTGGGCCAAGAGAGAGTGGATTTTTTGAATCTCAAGCTTTCTTCTTTTTTTTTTTTCCCCTTCAGCAGAAAGCTTTTCTGTATTGTTCTAGTTGTCTTCAGATCATTGATATAGTCAGATTTTGCCATGTAATTTGCTGTGTTAATTCCTACACTCCCCTTTGATGTTTGCCATTTACATTTCCCCCCCATTCCTTTTCTAACATCTGTATGAACTTTCTTTGTGTTACCAGTTAGCTGCCAGCTTCTGCTGTTTTATTCCAGTAAGTACTCTCTGCTTTGCTCCCATCTGCCTTCGATTACAGAAGCAAGAGGTTCTTTTCCCTTCATGTTCTTGAAGCGTAGTGCAGTCAACAAGGCCAGGGTTTCACTCGGAGGCTTTCAGTCTAGGATACTGTTGTTGTAAAAAAAAAAAAAAAAAAAAAAAAATCAGTTGTTTTTTCTCTGCTCGTTGTCTGGATGATTCTGCTTGGTGAAGTCTTATACTTGCTTTTATGAGAATAATCAAAGCCAATTAGCTATAAAAGTTGGCAGGAGTCAATTTGCAGAGTTTTTCTAAGCAGCATTTTGATGCATTGTGGGAGAGAGCGCAAGTTTTGCAGTGCTCTCGTGTGACAGCAGAGCAAGCACCACCGATCAGTTAAATGTTTGGGGAGGTGCTCCACAGCACTGGGATTTGTGGGTTCTGAACTTTCTTGTGACTTCTGGTTTAAATTTATACAAGGGCAGCTTATATTTGCTTTTGTGCCACACTGTCATACTTTAGCTTAAGTAGTTCTTCTTTCTTACCTTATCTATCAAGAAATCAGCAACTATCAATGTTTTAAAAAGAAGGAAGATTGCTTTTTAAGTGATTAGCCAATTTATTATTGAGCGGATTCCAAGAGGTATAAATTGTCACATACAGAGTCTGTCAGTATGATTTAGATGCTTAATTTGTATCTGTAATGAGGTGGATTGGGATGTGTGCATGTATGTTTGTTTATTTTTCTGTGTTGTGCCTCAAGGAACTCTTGTGATGATGATCTGGAGTTCTTGAACAAGTGGATGTTGCATCCATGTCCGTAAGGAGGATAAAATTCCCTTATGCACTGGAACAATACCTGACTCTCAGTCTTAAGCAGAAGTGGGGAGGTATTCAGCTGCATCCCTGCAGATATTGTGGTGTCTGGTGCCTTCTTTGTATAGGACCTAGTGATTGTGTGGGTGGAAATTGAGATCGCCTAACCGATCCAGGAGGCAACTGATCCTGCGCACTCACCTCACCCCTCCAAGTGGACAGATACACTTACTCAGTTATCTCCCTGGGTATTAACCACACTAGATATGACACAAACATGTGGGAGAGGGTCAGGACCACCCCTAACAGTAACAGCTATCTCTTCGAAGAGTTTATCTGAAGTGAAATCATACTTTTTGCTTAGGAGTCTAGGTGTAGAAGTTGACTTTGAAATTCAAGAGAAGTTCGATTCCATTTAGCTATTCGGGAAGCTGTGGGCTTAATACCAGTGTGAGGGCAACATAGTACTATTGTATTTAAAGGTCTCTTTTTGCTGTTTGGCTAAGTATTGGGTGCTCTAATTGCTTCTCTCTCTACTTTGTTCTACGCAGCATCCAGAAAGGGAAACCCGCCAGACTGCTGGGAATGTGTGCTCAGAAATTCCCCTTTGAGTAGATTGCAGGACTGGCTCTGGTTTGTACTTCAGTGATGCAGGATCTCTGCTTCCACTTCATAAAAATGAGACTGCTTGAGCCACGATTACTATTACTAAGGTTTACTAAGTGCCCTTGAATATGCTTTGCACATCAGTTGGAGCTTCTACAAGTACTGTGCTTTTCCTCTAGTATATGGCTTACTTAAATAGCTTATACGGTCATTACCTGCTTTTCCTTCACCATACCCAAGCCTCAGGCACCTTTTATAAAGTTCTGGCTAGCCTCTCCCAACAGACTGGCTCGGCTGGATGGGTTTCCTGGGAGGTCAGCCATTCCCCTGTGTTTAGGTGTTCTCACTCCAGTGGCTCCCATCAATTGTTTCCGGTCTTGGAGACGTACGAGACACTCTGGACAGGAAATGTCTGATTCCAGTGGTGCTGACAAGTCAGTGACGCTGTGGTTTGCACGGTTGAACTAGAAATACCGAGCTGTACTGACGTGGTGCCGGGATTTCCAAAGCAGGTTTCTTACCTCATGCAGGCAGTCTATGGGTAAAGAGGGAGATATCCATGCCAAGCATAGAGAACCATGAAGAAGCTGAAGTAGATAAGGATGTCGTTTGCTTGTTTCTGAAAGCTTACCCAATAGTAAGCCAATCATCATGGCTTGTCGAAACTGTTGCTCTAATGCTGAATGGAGAGCTGCTACTGCAGTATGAAAAACGCTTAGTGTTCAGACTTGCACTGAAATAAATTTCGTCGCAAGCCCTTTTCTTCCTATAGCTCTGTCAGAACAGTATCTTATTGTGTCATTTAACCCCCAAGTGGAAAAGAACCCTAAATATTAGTCTGTCTCAGAAGTTGCCATTATCAGCTTTCCTTTTGCCCTGATTAATTTTGGGACAATGAATGTAAGGCAATGGCCATGTATTTAATTCCAATGAATCAGATGATAATAGCAAACATAAACATTCATTAGTTTTATAGCTGCTCTGTTTGTATTTGTTATTTTTCCTGGCAGCACTGTAGTAAGCAGGTAGTATCAAAAAGTAGGTTGTACATGTATGATATCTCAGAGCATTTGCTTAAACATGCTTCTCTGCCCTGTTATATTTTAAACAACGAGTAGGAGATGAACTTTGACCACTGTATTTCATTTGTTGCCTTCTTGGTGACTAAAGGCATTGCTAATAGCCAAGAGCAAAGGGCTTTATTTCCATTAGTGGACATTTACCCTTCTTGACCATGTTATTGTGTATAATCTTAAGTTTTTACCATTTCTTAAGAAATGTTAATTAGTAGAGATTTTATATGTGAAGTTCTCAGTCTTTGCACAGATGGCTTAAAAAGAGGTAAGAGGATTTACACTGCAGGTATGAATTGGTTGATAACACAGTTGTAATGTATGCCAAGCCTCACAGAGATGTGTCCTTTTCCCCTGCTTCTCCGGCGAGAAGGGTCAGGTCGACTGCCTCCAGCTCCGTCACATGAATCTGGTTTCCCAAGATAACAAGCAGCCGATTCCCAGCGTCATGGTGTTTTGTTCTCTTGAACATGTGGCGGTGTGTTCCAAGCGATCGTTGGCATAGAAGTTAGTTAACCTAATAACATAGCGTGTGACTGCGGTGTGGTTGTTGCTATCTCTGCAGCTCAATGTGTTACCCAGTTGATGTGCAGGTAGGCAGCTTCATCACGGGCGGCTTGGTTGCTGTCAGCAGGCAGGTGGAGCTCCGGGTGGTTTAGGAAATGAACACCAAGAGCTTACTGAACTGCCTTCTTGCTGCCTTTATGCTGCTTCTGCTACCAGCTAAGCTCTGGTCTCACGCTTATGTTATGCTTCAGGCGTGGGTAGGCATGCCGCTTGTTTAAGGAGATGGGAGAGGAGGTTATGGCTAGACTTTTATTGCTCATAAACTCGCAAGGCATAATAATTTCCTGTAAGTTTTATTATGAGACTTACGTCGTAATGATAAGTATATGCAGTTTATGTATTGATGACCAAACAGTTTTTCTGGGTTTAGCTAAATCCTGGCTCTTCCCAACTAGTGAGAATTTTGAGGTATGCTTACTTGACTTAATCTGTCTTGAAAACCATCAGTCTTGCTCAGCTTTGCTAAATTTCTAATCATACTTTATGTAACCGAATATAATATTTAGCTGCTTTATGGTGCACTTGACAGTACATTTCAGGCGCTTTATAGGAATCATAACCACTACCCTTTTTTAAAATGAGCTTCCATTTGCTGCTTTGCATTTGACTTCTGAACTTATGACCAGTGCTCCATACACTGATCCTTCTTTGATCAGAGGAGTTTCCCGCCTGATGTTGTCAAAGAAGGTAGTCAGAAATGGGTCTGTCAGAAGAGCTGGTTTAGGGTATAGTTTTT
Source organism: Phaethon aethereus (assembly GCF_964289735.1). NCBI lineage: Eukaryota > Metazoa > Chordata > Aves > Phaethontiformes > Phaethontidae > Phaethon > Phaethon aethereus. Next base: position 66,257,921 of record NC_138576.1, on the reverse strand, counting down.
TTTGTTGGTTAGGCACCAGGTTCCGAAAGTGCACACACTTTTTGTGGCTTGTTGGAATTGCAGGTAAGAACTGGGCTGTTCCCCTTGGAAACTTGTGATACCAGCCCTGAGGGCTAACCTGAACTTTAGAAATCTGATCTCTTTGTCATGAATGACAACTTCATATTAAAATACATAACTGCTAGAGCAAGAAGGAAAACTTCACAGAAGTTGGACCTATTCTAAAGAAGATACTGCTTTATCAAATGACATGATCCACAAGATCTGGATCTCACAGAAGTCTTAACACGTAAAGGAAAGAGATCCTCTTTAATTGCATAAGAAATACAAGTATCACAACAGAGTTTATTCAAGTATCTTAGTGTAATTTTTCTTATAAATGTTGCCTTATTCTCATGGTCCTTCCCTCCTCTTTTTAAGTAACTCAAGGCTTTTGTATGGTTTTTTTGTATTGCTATGATAGGGACAGGACAGGACCCAAGAATATTTCTTAGAGTGTGCCCCTGGGCCAGATTGAGTTAAATGGATTTGGCCAGCTGATCTTGACAGTAATATACATGTGTATATATATATACACACACACATTTTTAATTTTTTGTTAACAGTTATTCTTTTCTTCTTCATGGTCCTGGGAACTTGCCATTTTAACATAGGATTTCTCAAGTATTTTCTGTATTCTGACCTTGATCAGGCATTATCACTTTATTTTTCTTTTTTAAATGATATTTCTCTTGTAATCTTAGTTTTGCAACTTCAGTGAGAGAATGTTATCTTGCAAATTTGAGAATTAAGCCATGGCAAATTGTGCAAATTTTCCTCCTGCTTGGTGTAACAGAAATGTCCCACAGACTTCCAGTTGCTCAAGATTAAACTTTTATATGAATAAGAGTAGTTAAAAATAGAACTTATGGCAACTTCCTAGGGAAAATAAACAAATAGACCCTAATCTCACCCAAACAAAATATAGTAGCAATATTGTCATTCTTGTTTGGCTTTTGTAATGCCTCAGTTTCCTAAAATTAATGAAAGTCAGCTTATGTATGGCTTTAGGAATGCACTGCCTTTTTTACTTCAATAAAATGTATTTGATGGAATCCACGCAGCAAATATTTATGTGAAATTGGACAGAGGAAGATTCTTATGGAACTTTAAGAAAACATAATTTAACATTAGATTTTTGAGGGGAAAAAATTCCCCTTTTTTATACCATGTTAGTCTCCTCTCTTTGAATCTTGTTTCTTGAAGAGCCTAAGCTTGTATAGGCAAATGTTGTCTGTTCATGCCCCTGTGGGTACCTATCCTTTCTTCAGCTTTTTCATAATTTCTAAGCCTGTAGGCAAGTTATGCTAAAGTACACCTGAAGAGTAATGTCTCAAAAATGTTGCTTTTCAACAAGTTGGAGAGACACCCTTACCGTGTTTGCAGTTGAGAGCATGGCCACAAAGCTTGGCTTTTATTGAATGTTGTCATTACAATTTTGATCTAAGTTAATAGGCAAGGTGAAAAGTTGTGGTTGGAGGTAGAATCTCTTATTAGATCAATCAGAATAGAGAAACTTGAGGGTATGTAAGCTTTTTGCCTACAGAGCTTGTCTTGCTAGCTGTCTTTTCTGTCATGAAAGCATCCACAGGAAGGGGTAAGCAGGGAGAGACACTGGAAACCAGGCTGCTTTTTTTTGTTCTACTCTTAACAGAAGTACATTTCTCTGAAGGAAAAAAAAAAGTGAAAACCAAAACCTTCTGAAAGACAAAAAAACCCTGAACTGGATGAAGAGACAGAAGGGTGTTTGCAGGAGAGGTGGAGATGAGTCAGTTTTCTTGTTTTGCTCTCTTGATCTCACAAGACTTTTGCAGTGGAAATATGCTGCCTGTTATAATAGAAGCCTTAACTATTTCTGCTGATGCTTTGTAATTACCTTGTTTTACATTGGTGTGAATCTGGACAAGTGAAACACACATTTTAAGAGAAATTGTGGACTACGTTCCTTTTGCTGTAAGCATTTGTGCACATGCTTAATTTTATTCATGCAGGTAAAATTTACAATGAACAGAACTCTCTGCACAATAAAGTTCTTACTTACATGGGGGTTTCTATGGCTTTACATACTCATTCTCTCCTCTTCTGCTGTACCTTGTCCTTTCCTCTCTAGTCTTTCTATATGAATCAAATCTATATTCAATCAAAATTGAATGGCAATTTATACTGGAACTTCACTTTTGCCTGCCTTTCAATTTACAGCTCTTTTCTTCCAAAGTTCTAATACAGAATCTATACAGTATGTTCTGCAGCGATGTACATACATTGCATGAATTTTTATTGCAACTTGCACAGAGGGTGAAAAAACACATCAAATGTATTTTTTTCTTTTTTTCATAAAGGTCATCAATCATCACAAATAGATTAAACAAACAGATTTTAGTCTTCAAGGCACAAAATGAACTTTTTGCCTTTTCTTGGTTAGTGATGCTTTTCCCCTTTTTACCTGAGGAAGTGAAGGTCTCATTTAAAGAAAAAAAGGGGGGAGGAAGAAAGAAAAAAATGAAACCACATCCTGCTGACTATATTCAGAATTCAGACCTAACAGCTAAAATGGGGAAATCCCTATAGATCTCTTGTTTCCTACTTGAAATCTGGTCTTATCAAAGCCAATTGTGTGAAGAGACATGGCCTAGAAGTATTTGACTGTCAGAAATGTGTGGCAATGACAATAATTTTTTCATTTCTTTCTGCAGATATTGCTGTTGTAGAGATGAGCGATGCCTTCCGTCAGCCTTCCCTGTTCTACCACCTGGGAGTCAGGGAGAGCTTCAGCATGGCTAACAACATTATCCTCTACTGTGACACAAACGCGGAGTCTTTGCAGTCACTGAAGGTAGCTCTGAAAGAAAAAATGGGGGGATGGGTGGCAAATCGCAGTAGGTTCACCTCTTGAAATCGGTTCTCTGTTTCCATAGGAAATACAGACACCACTTGTGGTTCACAAAAGAATAGCAAAAATACTCAGAGGCCTGGAAAACATGTCCACAGTGAAATGCTGCAAAACTCAGTTTACTTTTCCCAAGAGAAAGATTTATGTGACTTTATCACAGTCGGTTAAAAACCTAAATGTTAAATGGCTCTTTAGAGAAACAGAAGTTTGACAAAATTTGGGATGGGCAATGAAATACATGATTTTGTCATTCAAGCGAATTACTGGTGTTTGGGGTAAATTGTTACAGTAATAACAATCAGGTGAGAATGGTAGTGTGTACGGGGGAGCAAAATAACCCTTATGTTATAGCTCCTGTGTAAAGTAGTGTTTTTCTGCCAAACCTGATGGGGCCCCGGGTGGCCTCTGGTATGTCTTGCTGAGTTACAGCTGTTTACATCAGGTGCCTACAGGATTGCTGTGCTGGAGATTACCAGCAGCGTAGCAGAGTTAGGAAAAACAAAACTTGTGCCTGGTCCTCAGGTTGCAGTTCACAGTATGGTAGGATGGTTTAAGACAAGATGGTGGTTTAAGATAATCTATGGGGCTGTGAATTGTCAGCCAAGGAGTTGATACTTGCTTCCTCCTGCAACTCTACTAGTGACAGAATGAGAGGAAATGGCCTCAAGTTGCACCAGGGGAGGTTTAGATTGGATATCAGGAAAAATTTCTTTACTGAGAGAGTGGTCAAACATTGGAACAGGCTGCCCAGGGAGGTGGTGGAGTCACCATCACTGGAATTGTTCAAACAATGTGTAGACGTGGCATTTCAGGGCATGGTGGTGTTGGGTTGGTTGGACTTGATGATCTTAAAGGTCTTTTCCAACCTTAATGATTCTGTGATTCTGTGTGATTCTACTAAAGGTTTAGTAGCTTCCATGGGGGTGGGGGAGGGCAGACAGCTTGGATGGCAGTCTTTTCAATTACTTCCCCTCCCTCAGATTCATTGGCTCTGATCAGGAGGTGTTTTATGCTATTACGCTTCCATTTTAGGCGTTGCTGAAAAGAAGCATTTTAAGTAAGCAGCTTGGTGAGTCAGACTGCAATCTGGGCACTGCCGCCACTTGTGAAGGGTTTGCTCCCACTGCTTCTGGCTAGTGCAGGGTATTTGGCTTTGATTCTGTCCCATTATTTGCAGCTTGGCCCTCTATTGGGAGAGTCATACCTTTGGTAACTCAGGTTCTTCCCCCTGCTCTTCCCTCCACATTTTCTCAGCCAGCTGGAGTGGTTGCAATCCAATTACTTCCTTTCTTTTTGCAACACAAAGAGTATACAGATAAAAGCCCTAAAAATAAAACTGCTCATGACAAAAGACTTATCTGTGGATTGAATGCAATTATGCAAGTACAATGATCTACAGTATAAGCAGAGCAGAATTTCAGTGTACTGGGCAAGGAGCCAAATGCCCAACTCCCAGTGGAAGTCACTTAGAGTGAGGCACCAGGCTTCCTTGGGCACTGGGGAGAGCTTTTTACTAGTTTAGGAGCTGGGCTTTGCAGATGGGTCACATGCAGGGTTCCCACTGACACCAGTGGAAGCCCAGTTCTGGGCAGGGAGACTTGGATGTCCCAGTTGCCACTGGTACAGTGCCTGAAAGACGCCCTTCAGTTTCCTTGAGCTTTGAGCTGGGCCCATGCTTCTGCTTTGGAAGTTTGCAGGAAAGTTGTCAGAGAGCAAGACCCTTTCTTTATCATTTAGTAACTGCCTGAAAAAAGCAGTTTTGGGCATGCCTGGGCACCTTCTGAGGCAATGTTTGTTCCTGTATTTGTTACAGCCAGCAGACCGAGTAGAAACAATGCAGGAGTGTGTGTGCAGTTTTAATCTTGTGTAGAAGAGGGTGAGTGAAAAAACTGAAAGTGATCATGAAAATGCAGGAAATACAAAACTGCGGTACAATGTAGGTAAATTTTTGCTGGTAGAATGTTCCTCTATATGAACATCAGATCAGGCAGGACAAGACTTTGAGCAACCTGATCTAGTGAAAGATGTCCCAGCTCGTGCTGGTGGGTTTGAATAGATATTTATGTCCCACGCTTCGAAAGCTAGCAGCAGTTGTATGTGAAACGTGCCTCCTCGACAGGGTGAAGAGCAGTTTTATGGAAGCCTAACTTATGCAACATGGAAAGTACGAGGTGCCTTGGTTTAACACGCGTTTGTTTTTAACGCCGTGGTGTAGGTGAAGCTGCGCAGTGGTCCCAGTGGCAGAGGTGTAGCGCAGCTGTCTGATAAATCTGGCAGGGTTATCGGTTGCTGGGATCAGAACTTGCTGACGGATCTTCCTGAAAACGAGGTCACTTGTCCACAAGTGGTTCACACTTGGGCTGTACCACCCAGATTAGTGTGCAAGAACCAGCTCTTTCCATCTGTGTGTGCTCTGGGTTCTTGCACAAACTTTACATTTAAAATGTGAAGATACGTTCTTTGCGTCAGATTTATTAGAGCAATGTGAATTTCAACCAGTTTTGGAATATTTTAAGACCTCATAGAAATACTGCTCATACTATTCTTCCCAGTTTCTTCTGCTGGCAGCACAATGTTACTTACTATACTTCTCAAATATGAGTAGATGTGTATTAATAGTCAACTTTTGGACAGCATCTGTTTAGGAAAATTTATATAGGGAGGGGTATGGACATGCACACAGTACATACGCTCCTGTGGATATATAAGAAGTATGTATCTATTTGGTTCCATAGTAATTTTGTCTCTCCTGAGACAATACTTGACTTACATTGATTTGACAGAAAAGACAACCAGTCTTTTCCTGTCGTGTGTGTGTAAATGTTAATATTAGCAAGTCATACTGCTCAGATATCTTTCCTGGTAGTTGTTCAGTGCTACCAACATTATTTCTTTTCTTCTTTTTTTATTCCAGGAAATTATTTGCCAGAAGAATAATGTAAGTATGATTTCTAGGTGCCAGTTGAATTCTAGGCATTCCAAACTTCTGTTCCATTTAATGTTGTTTATCTTATGTTTTCCACTTGAATCATTTAACACTCTCCTACTGTATTGCACAGAGCTAAATGCAGAATTCTGGAAATCCTAGCAGCAAATCTGTGTATATCACTTTGTTGCTAGGTACCAGGCTCACGTCTTTCTTTGCTTCCATCTATCAGTGGTATTCTCATTGCTGCCTTTACTTGTCTGTTGTATTTTTTTCATGCACCGTTTACATCTGTCATTTCGTTGTGGTTTTTTTTCTGTACAGTGTTTTTCAGTGTTTTTAAAAAAATACTCTATTGAAAATGAGAGTTATTTGGAAACTGATGCTTGTTTTAGAAACTCATGGCTACAGCTATGAAAATATATATATTTATAAAGAGAGAGAGTGTGTATTTATTTTTAGAAGCTGAGTCCTGGAGCCTGTTAGTCCTAATGCAGGGCAGATCCCGGTAGTCTATCTGTGACTGCCAGTCATTAAACTATAGGTTTCTGCACCTTGGCAGCCCTCTGGTTTCTGAGGTTGGCCTTGCAAATCTCCCTTCCCCTTTTCACTCCCAAGTTCAAGGGAGGCAGACCTGCGACTGTGAGAACACTGCTTTCTCAATGTGGTTTGTTCCAGAGCAGCAGGGCCAGTCATGTCAGAATATATATCTGGCATGTTGAGTTGTTCTTGGCTTCCCTTCAGGACTTACTGGTAGCCATATATGTTAAGATACAAGTTTATAGTGGTTAATCAGTGGTGTGCAGATATCCTGAGGTGCTATGTGTATGCTGTACACTTCCATATATTTGAATAAACTTTTCTAAGGGACATATGAAATATTTAATTTTAAAAATTGGTCAGGTTTTATTTCCCACAGAGTTAAAACTGTCATAAAAACTGCAGTATTCCTGGTTTTACTTTTTTATTTAACGGTGAAATTAATGGATTAAGTACTGACACTGCCAATATGAAGGATGATTCTTTGAAAAGGATGCAGTTATCTACTATAGCTGATAGCTTCTAAAGATGGCTTCAAAACCAGTGCAAGCTTTGGCCCTAATGCGGCATTTTAAGTTACATTTTATTTTTCATAAAATAAAAGCAAAGAGGCTTCCATATAGAATTTCTGTAGAACTCTTAACCAAAAAGTGCTTTTTAGAGTGTCACAGATTGCTGTGAATAACGTGCTAGGAAACCTCTTGCCTTTCTCTAATGAAAGTGGGGTAAATGATCAGTTAGGCCTTTACGCAAAACGAAAGAGAACAGTAAGGCCTTTCTTGTGAATGAATGTATTGCATTCTGTATTTTTGTTCGGGTGTCCCAGGATCTAGGGAAAATGATATGTGACTAATGCAGTGTCTCGGGGAGGGTAGGGGGAAGAGCGCTCTCTCCCAGCAGGAGATGACTGGTACAGTAGAATAAAGGGGAGATGTTGTCGTCTTGTCCTATTTTTAAATGACAGTCCCTGAAGCTCAAGGATAGGTATGAGAACTTGGCCTTCATCTGCTTGAGAAAGGATTGTTCTGTTTCCCATTTAAATTTGGATAGGTGGCTGTGAAACTGCCATTTGTCACTTTTAGAAATGTTTCAATGTATGCCACAAAAAGAATGTGTTCCTCGAGAGTCTCGGATGTTTTCAAGTGCACCCACATAACATCTCTTCTGGGAGGAAGTATTTTCCCAGGGATTAGAACAGGGAACTCAGTGAAACTGGCTTAGCAACTCCGCAACTGATTCCCCCCCCCTTCCTTGTTTTTTGGCATGATGTTAGCTAAATTACCTGGAAGTAGACTTTTCACAATGTTGATGCATGCCTAACTATTGAATGTAATTCCTACTTCATGAAAATCAAGTTTCTTCATAAATTGTAAGACTCTTGGGTAGATGGGTATGACAGAGGTGCTGTTCTTGGGAGGCTGTGACTGTGATGCCCATCCTTACCAAAAATAGTCATACAAATCCTTATGGGAGGTTGCAAATATGAAAAAATGGAATTCACGTATGAATAAACCAGGAGTTTAATCCTGCTGTTCTAGAACTTGTTTTTTAATAGCACGCAAACATCAGCTGTAACAGGACAACGGTATCCCTGGCACCGGGGGATTAAAAAGGCTGCAAAACAAGTGCGTGCGTGTATGTATCTATATATCTCTAACTGAAATGCATTGTGTTTGCTTTTCCTGAACCTTGTATACCTAAAAGTAGTGGGGAGAAAAAAAAAAGAAATCCATTACCACCTGGTTTGTTCTTTGTTCTGACTGGATTTTTGTGTTTCCTAATAATAGTCAATAGAATGTTGCATAGCTAGGATAAGCAGCCCGGAGCCTGTCAGGGCAGAGCAGCGCAAGATAACATAGGCTCATTTCCTGTTATATGTGGTTTTATAGCTATTTAGTTGGACCTTTTCCAAATGTTGCAGTAATACCAAAAACCATACATTTTCACAGGGAGTGATACTTCCACAGGAGGCAGTTACTTTGATATTTGAAAGCTTAAGTTTAGTTTTTGCTGTTAATCTGATTTTTGAGGTCAACCAAGCAGCAGAGGCATTTTAGAAATGACTAGTAAAGAGTTTCAGTCATAAGGAGATGCTGGTGTAAAGGTTATAGCTTTACTTTGCTTGCTTTAGCTCACCAGTTTTTTATTTCATCTTTATTCTCCCTGGGTTGAATTTTCCCAACTTTGGAGAAAAGCTGCAGGCCAGGTTCCAAATGGCCATTTATTAAAATTAAAAAAAAAAATTATAGATATGATTTGCAACCAATTGCAGTAAGTAACACCTCAAGATGGTGCTCGCCTTTTGGCTCAGGCTGCTTGCTTGCACCAGGTCAGAGTGATAGGTAGCCTGGGGAGCTGCCCGGGGTGGGAGACCGTGGTACAGCCACTTGGCCTGAGCGGAAGGTCGGTGGGGAGGCCATGGGAACCATTCTGCTGGGCAGCTGACCAGCAGGCATTGGCGGTTAAGTAACAGGGTTCATGTTGTATGGCTGAGGACTTTTATTAGTATCTGCCTTTTCTGACACTTGGAGGGAGCGGAGATTGTAATTTTTACTTATTTTCCACTGCCCTTCCTAACTGCCTCCTGTTTAAGGTGTAGCTTGGGAGACAGCTTGGTGTAGCACGCCTTCACCGGGAGCGGGAGAACGAGTGACCCTGGGTGAGGCATGCCAGAGGCATCTGAGAGCTTGGACCCTCCACACAGGTTCTGCTGGAAGACTGTAGGTCCCATAGGATATGTTTAGCTATTGGTCTCTGTCACTGTGGAAATAGGGGAAATATTTTTAATACCCCAGCTGACAAATAATTTGGGGTCAGTTTGATTTTTGGTATCCAAGTATGTAAGAATGCTGTGTAGTAACATCCAGTAAATATTTTGTTGATAATGACAACTGTGGTTTTTATTGTTATTTATGATACATTACTATGTCTTGCTTGTTCATTAATTTTTTGAATTCTTTGACACGTACTTTCCTTGGAAAAACTGAAAACTTTTTTTTCCTGTGTGAATATGATGCAAGGACCATACAGAGTGTATGCTGATTTTTAACAAGCATTTAGGATGTGGCATGGTTGCAATAGAATGTTATTGCTGGGTGTATAAAGAATATATTCCCAAAGAAAATGGGAAGTATTTGAAAGAGTAGACCCAGTCTCTGTGTTTCAGTTCATTTGAGGTGTGAGGCTTACTTATGTTCCGTTTCAAATCAGTAGCAAGGCTGCCATTCATTTGAATGGGATTTGAAGTAAGCTCAAACTGAGTCTGTATTCATTAAAACATCAGCACATGTTGATTTATTGTGTGTTTGGGGGATGGAGGTAACAGATTTAATAACTTGGTTTAGGGTTTTGCTATCTGCTACATGCAATGCCATGTGCAGGCAGAGAATTGCCTTTAAGAAAAATCTCATCAGAAGAATTGAGATCAGAGCAGATATTTCTCAAAAGAACTAGTATGAGAAATGCAAAAAAGCTCATCTTAATTAGAGGAGAGTCAGCAGGAAGAACAGTCACAGAAGCTCCCACTGTGAGAGATACTGGCTATATTTATTACCTCAGCTCATTTTATTTATTAAAAAAAAAAAAGTTACATTGGTGGATTCTGACCTGAAGCTTAGGAAAATAGATGGGATTCTGCCAGATTCTCCCATTCATCATGGTTTTGTTTGGGGGGATTTTTGTTTTCTTTCACACTGCTTGTCTTTGAAGGCAACTTTCTTCTGTTTGTGGATGTTTGGCTGTTAAATGATTCCAACAGAGTCATGTTAGTAAAGACCCTCAGGGAACTGGGAGGACTGCACACCATTGACTCCTTGGGGTTTTGCAAGTTTTCTTCTTCCTTTTGAAGTAAAATTCAAGATCTGAGCATTAATTGGGCAGAACTCAAATGCTCACTTGCATAGCACCATGTCGTCTTTATCTGTACAACTTCCAGAGAAAAATCTTCTGTACTGTCAGATGTATTTGTGGGGGAGAGAATAGTGTTTACCGTATTACACGATGTTCTTTTAAAGACATGGTCTCCAAATTGAATTTCCGAAAGGTTGCCCCTTTCAGAAGCAACAGTTCTGCATTAGAGAGGGATATTGAAAGAAGGGCATTTTTATATTTTTATTGTGATCGTTAAAATATAACGATAGCCTATGCATTTTTATTCTCTCTTAAATACAGATATGTAATATCTTAATTTATTTTCAGAAGCTGAAAAAGGATATCAAACAAGAAGGATGTGCTTAATGTTCCAGTGACCAGTAGGTCTAGCTAGGAGCAGCATAGTCTTAAATTCTGTAACTGTAGAGCTATTAAGAAAACCTTACGGCTGTGTCTGATCTGAAATTACACACACTCTGGAGTTGTTTAGTTTTGCACGGTAAGTTAGGAAGGGACATTTAAAAAATATAAGCCAATTAAAACATTGGCAAAAATGTTGATTTTGTTACTTGGTGGTAAGCCTTTATGCATGTGTAGCTGTCTCCGGGCAGTACTTCTGCCTTCTGATTAGTCTGACTGATTTGATGAAGTGGGTTATGACATGGTCTTTCGGAAGGTGGCCTGACATTGCCAGGTACTGAGTGTGCTGGCCCAAAGCTGTCAAAGATATGTATGTTCATATCTCCTAGATATGACGAGTTCAGCTGATCTGAGAGCTCAGGCCAAGTTTACCTTATCTAATGTCCTGAGTTCTTCTGCATCAGGCTGAACCATAGTAACTATCTGTGTGTACACTTGTGGCCTGTCCCAGCCCCTGATGTTTTCAATAATGCCTTTTAGCTCACAGCTCAGGTGACCTGCAATCACTTTCTAACTTTCAGTAGTGTAACTTGAGCTTTTGAACCTTAAATAATGAGGGATTTATAAAGAGAGAGGGTTGGAAAATCAAACTTGTAGCACCTATTGTTGATTGGGGGGGGTCTATTTCCACCCACTTTTGAAGCCCCTTTAGGCTACTCATGTTTTTTAAAAGATGTTAACATAACTGAGAATATTGCAATTGGATTTAAGGTGTTACTTCTTCAAAAATTGCCCATTTTTCTTGAATGACTTGATTCTGTTACTTTCATTGTACCTGGTATGGCGAGTCAGAGGAATGGATCAAAGGAAAACGGCAATTTGTCTTGGGTGCTCAGCAAACTTAGAACCTAATGTGAAGTTAATTAGGGTTAGGAAAGAATATCAGAGTTTGTGAGATCAGAGTTGGGATGGTGTGTTACAGGGCAGATTTTAATAGGATAACTGGAATATATTTAAACTTCCAAGTGGAATAATGTGCACTAAGTCAAAATGCAAAGCAATGTGTGAGCAGATAGGAAGCATGTATCAGAAAGACTAGCTGATCCTTTCTGACTTAAGTGTAGCGTATATTTTGACAAAGAAAGGTGAGAAAGGAAATAAAAGTGGCTGAGGCAGAGGTTTCATAATCTGGGAATGAGGGAAGAAGGTGTAGAGCTGTCTGACATTGGAGCAGCTCCTCAGCTGCTACCCCCACAGCTTGGTCCTCTCGGGCTCCCATCCCAGTTGTTGCCCAAATTTAGTCAGGGTTGAGCTCTTTGTAGTTAGAATTTGTGATGGTGACAAAATATGTTTCTCCATAGTGGGAGACCATAGACTGTATTATATAGGAGCAGTTGTACCATCACTGTTTTCTTATCTTTATTCCACCTTTAATAAATGATACATAATGTTTGATTATTTTTTAATTTTTTTTTCTTTTGTCACCAGAGCCACTGCATGTCTGCCCTTGTCAGGTTCAGCTGTTAAGTATCTAATGTACTCTTTAGCTAGGAAAGTGAAATTTAGGTGAATATTTCTTTGTGTTTCTTAACTTTTCTGCATGTGTGTGTTCTTTTTTTTTTTAAGCCTGTTTCCTAAGGAAATGAAACTTAAGAGCTTGTACTGTTTTTTCATCCTCCACCCTCTTTCTATATCTGCCTGTCCTGTCTGATGAATTTCAGCCACATTTAAGAGGTTTCAGAGATACAGAGCTCCCCACAAAACATAACTGTCATGCCCTGGCTGAGGGAAAGGCCAGTGTGTTCCCACACTACTTGCCACTGAGGAGCAAGGTGAGGTTCTGCCTTGAGACAATTCCCTGACAACCCTGGGGGCCCTCTGGATGATTGAATTGATTTTATTTTCTTCTGTTTTCTTCCCATGTAGTAGTTTCTCCTGCCGCCTTCTGTTAAGTTCTTGCTTGTCCGCTGCTTCCAAAGGCTACCAGGAAAGGCTACCAGGTTTGCATATCTTCTATAGCAGGCTTTATCATATAAACAGGTTTTCCCCTCCTCCCCTCAGGTAACAGGAAAAATGCATGTAAACTAATTTTTGCTGGCCCTCTTGCTCCACTGAAATAGATACCTGCTTCCTGCAGAAGGTGCACTTGGGATCAGTTTATAAGAGCTCTTGCTCGGTAATGGAGCACTTGGCCTCTGAAGGGAGAGTAGTTTTCCTGCTTGTAGGATTATATATGAAGACTCCAGTACTTAGGTTAGATGGCCTAACCATTATGCCAGGATAAACTTTGGGTTCTGTGGATTTCAAAAGTTAGAAATATCCTTTTTCAGGGTTGATTTTTAATTAAGACCTGAGCTTTGGAAGCAGTGTGCCAGAAGTCTGAGAAGGCCTTCCTGCGAGCAGTCTTGAATTTATTTTTAATGCACTGAATAAGTATTAGGAAGTAAAATGATTGCCCTAGGATAACTGTAGCTACTTCACCCTTTGTTTTGGCTCTGACTTACCAAACTTTTTTCCTTTACTTAAAAAAGGAAGGTTGGAGAATAGTCTGCCCATGCTTAGGAGTGGGTCCTGTGCCAGTCACTGCCCACCCTTGTCTTGTAATTGCTGAACCTGGTTCCATTGAATTCATAATTCCCTCTGTGCTTTTGACTGTGGGGCTTTTTAGGTTTTAGCAGGGTCAAAGGTTCATCCATTCACTCTTGAAAGTGTTTGATTGCCTTACATGCTGGCATATTCTTGAGCAGAAGTGTCCATTCAGTTCTCCATCGTAAAGACAAGCAGTTTGGGTTCTAGCAGCGCACTGCTTAGTTGCTTGTTAAAAATATTGTCATACACTTCCCAATTCTCAAGTTTCCTTCGGAACTGCTACATTCATGCACGGAAAAATGTGTTCTAGTTATTCAACTGTAATAGTTTTCAGTTGTTGAGGGAGGAAGACTAAAGTCATCTTTGTGCAAGTCTGTGTATGCTGTAATCTCCAACCAAGTTCTGGGTTAGTTGAGCTCAGCGGACCTCATGTAAACGCCTGCATCAATTAATTTTAAATTTTACAGTTTGTCAATATATCTCAGAAGTGGGGATGGGATTGCCTTTATAGTGAGGTCTTAAAGTTTCATAGTATAATAGGTGTAATTAAAAAAAAAGTAATTCCTGTATTCTTCATAGCCAATCTCTGATCTGTACACAAATATATGTTTACTGACATATCTATATGCATATATTTATACAGAGTAGAGTACCTCAATCCTTCCATGCTTTTAAAATCTAATAATGCATGTTAAAATGCATGTTTTAAGCACACAGCTCTTACTGGGCATTTGATCTCTCAGTGCACAGAGCTCAGCTTGCCAGGGGAGTCTCTGAAGTGGTGTCCTCATTGCTGTATTGACTTCTGGGAGAGCAGGAGCAGCTGACCAGAAAGTAATTAACTTCGGAAGTAATTTAGGGGTACCAAAATAATGAATCTCAAGAATTGATTCCTTAGGGCTTTTCTTGCTGGGCTGCCGGCCACTTCAGTAGTGGAGTCTGAGCTTCAAGAGCCAAATGGCAGAACTCCTCCTGATTTTGATGCTGTGCTGTCTCATAGATAAGACCCTTCAGAACCACAAATATTCAGCAAACTTTCTATGTGCATAAATCTGTGCTCACACACATACCACAGGCACCAGACATCTTTCCTCCCTCGTTCCTGGAAGATAATCTTAAATTATTTTTTTTACAAAGTATCTGTCATACATTGCTATATAGGAATAATACAGTTTGGCAATGCTAAGGCGTTCCATAAGTGTCTGTATTTCCATTATGAAATATGCATGGTTTTAAGTCCCACTGGCTTGGAAGGTTTACTACGTAGCAGGGTATTTCATTTGCCTTTGTTATGCTAAACTATTTGAGCCATTTCGCAGTTCATACGAGGATTAGTTTTCTCTACAGTGTTCCTGTTGTGAGACAACTAGCTTGTGTTACTGTTTTCAACATCTGTGAGCCTAACTATACTAAATGGCAGAGTGCTTGCTCTCTTCTGAACATCACTCACCTTGAAAAGAGCGTTCGTCAGCTTCCCTTGAGTCCACCGGCCGCTTCGGGGTGAATAGGTGTGCCCTCAGAATTGTTTTGCTATTGAACTGATGTACTGACTATTTTAAGGTCAGATATGATGCTTCTAAAAAGACTCATCTTGCAGGAAACAGTTCAGAAATCTGAAAGAATACATTTCGGGTGTGTATCATATTTGAGATGAAAATTGAATTTATGTAATCCTAAACTTCATGGGTAAAAATCTTGGTCTTGCTGAAGTAAGCAGCAGATCTCCCTTTGACAGGTGAAATTCTGCAGGTAGGATACACAGTTGTTTTATGCAGAGGCTTGTCACACCATGACTGCCCTAAATATTGCACCTTGTTTCCCTACAGATGTGCACTGGGAACTATATATTTGTTCCTTATATGATAACTCCACACAACAAGGTGTACTGCTGTGACAGCAGTTTCATGAAGGGACTAACAGAACTGATGCAGCCCAGTTTTGAGTCGCTGCTTGGGCCTATATGCTTACCTCTGGTGGATCGATTTATTCAGCTCTTGAAGGTGGCACAGGCTAGTTCAAGGTGAGTTGTCTTTTTGTACCCCTGTGTAAAACTCATGCATTCCTGTTGGCAATATAAATGTCAGACTCTTGCTTCAGGGTGATGCGACATGTCGCCTTCTTTTGAGGCAAATTGATAATGAGTAATTCAGTTTGACCAAGTCTCTCCATTGACACTGCTCTATCAATAAATGTTCCACATATACATTGTGGGAGAGCTGCAGGGCCAGAAAAACAAATGTGAGGGACCTGCCCCCCAAGGCTGACCTGAAGTTGTCCCTCTCCAGCCAGTATTTCCGGGAATCCATTCTGAACGACATCAGGAAGGCCCGTACCCTCTACATGGGCAAAGAGCTTGCAGCAGAGCTGGCAAGGATTCGACAGCGAGTGGATAATGTTGAAGTCTTGTCTGCTGACATTGTAATAAACTTGCTGCTGTCCTACAGAGACATCCAGGTACGAATACTGTGCTCTAAGATCATTTAAACCATATTAAATTACATTCTCAGTGAAATTTTTAGTGCATTTTGTGCTAACAAACTAATGTATATACAAACTAATATATAGCGAGAGATATATATGGAGATAATAACAGACTAACAATAATGCACACTAGTAAAAATCTTTTACATTACCTTCACTGCTGCTTTTTACTTTATTTTGTAGTTACACTGTTTATAGCGTGCCTTTACATAGCAGAAAAGTGTTGTTGTTTTATAACAGCACCTAAAAAGTGTACAAAATGTAATAACTCTTCTCCATCTCAGCGTTATTATGTCCTACTTAAAGGGTATGGTAAAATTCTGCTATTGATAGGTCTATGTATTCTTTGTCACCATGCTTGTGACATTTCTCATGGAAGCATAACATGTTCATATGCATTTCAGCTTCTGGAACAGTGCTAGTAATTGCTTGCTTACAGATAATTTCAACTGTTACTCCTTAAACATGTTGAAGTGGTTTGGTTTTGGTTTTGTTTGTTTTTTTAAATATGTCAGTTGAGTAAGCTACTTCAAAAACTGTGGTATTGAAAGATTCTTTTACTTTGTTTTTGTGGCTCATGCCTACTTCAGAGTTTTGGGATGCCTCAATTCAGAGGTAGTTAGCATTGTAATGTCTGCACAATATGAACTTTGATATGTGTTCAGCCCCTGAAGCCAACTTTAATCATGAAGTAGATGTACTAAACTTTCCACAGGTCCACACTGGAGCAGTACAGGAGACCAAATTGTGTTTCCCTGCTAAATACCATGCATATTCACATTTCTGAGTGCCAGGCTATTTACATTTTGAGACTGAAGAAACTGAAATCCATAAAACTTACAATGAACTGAAAATACTTCTTACTAGGATATGAGAGATGCTTGGTTCAAAGAGGAGTTTATATAGGCGTAACTCAGTACAACCACTTAAAACTTCATTATTCCCTTCTTTTGGAAGGATTACGATTCCATTGTGAAACTGGTGAAAACTTTAGAAAAACTGCCTACTTTTGACTTGGCTTCCCACCACCATGTGAGGCTTCATTATGCGTTTGCGCTGAGCAGGTAAGAATCTACCTTTCCTTCCGCTGTTGAACAGTAAATCAGAACTGCAAACTTCACGCAGCCTCGGTAATCGTGAGTGAAGTTCCCTACTGGAATCTTCATACGTAGGTCTTTCACTGAAGCAACTTTGGGGGCTCTGAGCTTCATGATCAATCTAAGCTTTCTTTTTCTCTCGTGCTATCAAATTCCATTCCTTTTCCTTTAGCATGAATGTTTGCTTTGTCCTTCCATAGTTTTGCATAATTTTTTAATTTCAGTATCTAAACTGGAGCAAATAAATACGTAGCAGTATTTTACCTTTGTAAAATGCACTTCCAACATTGCTGTGTGAGTGGCAGTGCTGGAGCAATTTGTGCTTAGACATATCTCATTCAAGTCTGAGTTCTGGTAGTGTCAGGAGACAGGAGGAGAATGTTCATCAAATGTCCGTCAGAAAATTTTATTATATTATAGTAGTAAACTGATTTTCATGTTCTCTGATAATAGGCACAAAATGCGCCACATGGAACAACATGCACTGCTTCGGCTAAATGAGAGCCAAGCTTAGATTTTTTTCTAGGATGCTGGCAGTTGGGCAACTCACTAAAAGGGGAGTTTTTCAGACGAAATTACAGAAGTTTTCTGCTCTCTTACTGTTACCACAGTGAACATCTTGCTATTGACACTTAGAGGAGTAGACCACGTGTCAGCAGGCATTGAAATTCTCAACTGTGGAAAATGTCTACAGATACTTCTGCTTCTCTCACAGAATTGAATATTGTAATTCAGGTTCACCGAGGAGGCTCAAAACTGCATATCATGTCAAGGTGATATCAAAAGTGTGTCACAAGTAATTACTTGAAAAACTAAACCTGTTTTTAAAACAAGAATAAAACAAACAAACAAAAGTTTTCAGAAGCTATCTGCCATTGTTTTGTCTGAATAAAATGTCCTGGTCCTTTCTTTCTCCTTTATACCAGGTATACGAAGGTATGAACACAGTGCCCTTTTTGTTCCTGCCTTGCAGGAAGATGTGGAGCTTTGCAAAGGAATGATCCAGCATATATCTGCCACTTCTATGTAACCTTCACAAAAGTCACTCCATGTACCTTGGAGTGTTCATCTGTTATTTAGACCCCAGGGTCACTGTTCTGTAAAACAGTGTCACCTTTGAAAACAGGACTTGACTAGTTCACTGGGACACTAAAAAAACTGCAAAACTGCAGTACGAACTTTTCAGGCAGATTCTTATCCCCTGTTGGTTCTGTTGGGATTTCTTGCAGTCTGCAAGGTCTGTTTTTCTAGATATGACTGTAAGATATGCCTTTCAGGGTATCTGGCATACAAGAGGTCTACACAGTACCTCTAGAGGAGTTCAGATCAGATTTTCCTCCCCCTCTGTTCTCCAGATTGTAAATCCAACTGGAATCCGTTACATCCATGAAAATGCTTTGTGCTTTGGTGCATGCCAAGAAGGCATTACCTGGGCTAATTGTAGCTTTCTCCTTACTGGGAATATAGAGGGTGTTTCCTGAGCTAAGGCAGGTCTGGAATACTCTGCACATCTGTATGTTTACTGTGGACGAAGCTGTCCCTCTTGCTTCTAATCTAGGTCACTGGTATGGAAGAATGCAGCAGCTCAATTCGGATTAGTCTGACCTAAGTCAAGAAAGTGTGAGAGAGCATTGATGATGGAAAAGTAAGCAGAAAGGAAAGTGGGGACCTCTGTCTCTGGAGACCAGTGAAGTATAAATGGCTCATACCACAAAATACTGGTGTGCCTTACTGGTTTTGTCCCCATTAAGTTCAGCTAGCTATTGGTTTGATCTGGATTAGTGATAGTGGATACAAAATGTGGAAGAGTTGTCCACCTGAAACTCCATTTTGAAAATTGCTCTTCTGTAACATAAGTCAGCTGAAAAACATAGAGAAGCTGCAGACTTACTGTTGTTGCTTTACTTGAGTGGTCAGTCTGAGGAAAGAAAACAAAAGGAAGCAAACCTTCAACAACTGGGCAAGTGATCAGTTGGCAGGGGAGCCCGAACAGCACAGACCTGAAGGAGACTGTTACTTGCTCAGCCGGGAGCACTTGATTTCTCTCACTGGGGCCTGGGATTGGGAGCACTTGTCTTCTCAAATACGTACCCCAGCCTTGCTGTGCCACTCTAGAAGTACTTGGGGAGCCTTCTGCAGCTCTGTAGTCTGAGGGGACTTTTCCTAATTTATTGGAATATGACTGGTCTGAAGGTTGGGAGTAAAGGGCACTGGGTTTCATTCATCCTTCCCATCAGGCTGAGACATCAATAGAGGTTGGCCCAGGACGTAGACTCTCACACTCAGGAAAACAGACTCTCACACTCAGACTCCTTTTTTCTCAGGAAAGCAGTTTATGCTGTCTGCTCAAACAACTGCTTTTGCTCTGTTTTCTTAATTATTTTTGTTACGATGGAAGTACTCATTCTTCCTCATTTACCCAGTTCTGCTTGATTTAAACCTGTTCTTCCACATCACTTCCTTCTGGAGCAGCATACATGAGCTCAGAGCTCATGAGCTCAGGTATCACTCTGGTATCAGTACATGTGCTCTGATCTCTCAGGTTTGACATTGATGCTGCCTGTGCAGATGCATCGAAACTTTGATACATTCTTGTAGAGAGGGAATTAAAAAAATCCATTACTGACCCTCTGTTCAAGTAGTTACCTGCTTTAAGATGGCTGTGGCTTTTGATGTGGTTTTTTTTCTTGCCGAGGTAGCCTTCTCTTGCAAGCTTCTTCAATACAAAGCTTGCAAAAAAAATACAAAACCACTTTTATATATTCCACCCAATTCAAGTTGTAGACATTCAAATATTGTAAGAAGTTTCTCCAAAAGAATATAATACTCACCCCAAACCACTGAAGAATAGCTTTTGCTGAGAAAGGAGTAATTTGCTTGTTCAGTACACAAATACATAAAAAGTTCGATAGTCTTGATACTGAATGATGTATGTATTCAAACTGTGAGTCACCAGGAAGTGTCTAGTGCTTGCAATGCTGTGGTTTAGTTGTCTGAAGTACTGTTAATATTATCTTACTGGCTTCACTTCCTAACCTTCCCTATCACAGGAATTCAGTCTGATTTTTGCTTTTTTGGGGTTTTTTTTGCTTCACATTCAAAATGTATGTATAAAAAAAAAATCACAAACACAAGATGGAATCTTTTTTTCCTTTAAAGCAAGAATTACTATAAAAGAAATATTAAATAGGAAACCTAGGTTCATATCTTTATATTTTATAAGAGAGTAATGCATGATCTTTCTAAGAATTCCTCATGATTCCTCTGTTGCTGTTGCCAGTGCTTTGCTCTAGCTGATGCCTTGTGAGAGAGAGAAAACATGTTTGGGAGCTTTTGTAAAGGTGTGCCATGATATTAAGGCAGGGGTGAGGGGGAAGGAAGCAGAAGGGGGGAGAGTGTGTGTATATAATATTGTCCATTGAGTCTAGAAGCACATTTTACATGGATGAAGTCATACATATATATTCAATCATGGTCCTGAAAAATTATTTCTTGTTAAAGGTATTGCATTTATTAATCAAAATTTTTATTTTTTAATAGGCGAAATCTGCCTGGAGACAGACAGAAAGCTCTAGAAATTATGATTCCCCTGGTAGAACAGGACGACCAAGTAGCTTCAGATATGTACTGCCTGGTTGGTCGAATTTACAAGGACATGTTTTTAGAATCTGGGTTCATAGATACAGAAAGCAGGGACAAGGGGACGTTCTGGTGAGTACTCTTTTCCTGGCCTATGTCCTTCTGTTACCTTTGGGAAAATTATCCTTAAACAAGAAGATATTTCAGCTTTTTCATTGCAAATGTTTGGCACCCTTAAGGGATACACTGAATCTTCTAATCTTCTTTGCTTATTTGCTAAGAATAATAAATTTACGCTGTTCACAGGTCTGGTTCCACAGAGTTCTTAAAGTGTCTCAGAAACTTGGAAATTTAGGTAGCTCTTATCAGAGTGTATTTTCCCCCTTTCTCCCAGATGCGAAGTCTCCTGTTTACTGTATTATTCTTAGAAATCTGGGCCAGACAATCAGCCATACATCAATTGGCATATCTGTAATCTGACAGATACTAGCTAGCTAAGCTTAAAGGTGCTGAGGTTAAACTCGGCACTGATGCTTAGGATGTACCATTCTGTCTTTTTTTGGCTTCCATGCTCACAAGCAATATGACTGTTCCTGGCAAAACTCATGCTGGCAAAAGTTTTATCACCTTATCACCATATAATTATGCATATTACAGGGGACTACACTACCATTGATAGTCAAAGCAGTACACAGTAGACTAGACTAATTCTTATCTTAATTTTAGAGGCAAGTACCATGTTGTTTATTGCTTTTGAAATGCATTAAAATGCTGTTATGTGGAATAGGTTAAAAAAAAAAAGTGTTTTGTCTCTTATTTAATCTATCAGGCTTTTAATTCCAAAAAGTGATATACTTGAAATTGGGGCACTGGACACCATTCTAGACTTCTGTCAGGATGAGCTGGATTTCTCCATTATGATTCAGATGAGGATACAGACAATCTGTGTTTATGTATCCTGCACATCACATCGTAGTTCTGGTCTTGTGTTCATCAGCTGCCTGTTGAAGTAAATGCTTAGAATGGAAAGCTTTCTCCTCCCTTTGTCATTTATCACTTGTTTTCAGTAAACTTCAGATTAGAACTGTCTTTGGTAAAAGATAAGATATAATTGTTTACCATTTATGGCCTCAGAATACGAGTACAGTTTATAATTGCTGGTCATGCTTTACAGTTTTGCAACGCTTACTGGATTTTTTTTAAAGATGTTGAAATAACAGGAATGCAGCAAATTGTTGTCATTCACCCCTTTGTAATTTTGAATTAAAGAAAAAATTTATTTCCTCTAGGGCAAAGCCCATAAAAAAACTTCCAAGATTCTGTTTTAAAAAATTTGCTAATGTCATGAACTAATACAGAAAGAAAACTGTACTCCTGTATACAAATACTAGGCATTGTCACAGGCTAAATAATATAAATAGAAATTACTTTTGCTATTGTACATTTTGCTTTTTCCTCATTCATAGTGCCTTATGAACAGATAAACTTTGAGATTTTCAAACATAATTGAACTAAGAACGTTTATAATAGTGGTAATTACTTCTAGGATATTTCATGCAGCCATTTTAACACACTTTTAATAAATGCATCTTGGCAGTCATGATATTCATACATTTAATGAGGGGAAGTGATTGCAATCAGCCATACCACCTTGGGAAGGGACAGCCGGCTGACAGCTCCTGTAGCAGGGTAGGATGCTGACCGGCCAGCCCCTAAATAATCCCCGAAGTCTCTGGCAAGTAAGGTCCGATACAGACTGCTCCATGCGCCACTGCTGTAGAACAAGTTGATCTCTGTTGAGTCAAGCTGGAGCTTGGCCGGATGCTCTACCGGATGGGCCAGTTGTACTTTATGCTGGGTATTGATTTGAATTCTAGTGTTAGTCATACAGACGGCTTGACGTGGCTAAAGGTTGACTCATAACTCAGTGGAAGGCTCTTGGGAAGGAGCAGACCTACTCCAGTGCTGTGGCAGGCCACAACAGGGGAGGGTGTGCACAGGAACAATGCCTCCATGGTAGTCATAGAATCATAGAACAGTTAGGGATGGAAGGCACCTTTAAAGGCCATCTAGTCCAACCCCGTGCAATGAGCAGGGACATCTTCAACTAGATGAGGTTGCTCAGAGCCCCGTCCAACCTGACCTGGAATGTCTCCAGGGATGGGGCATCTACCACCTCTCTGGGCAACCTGTGCCAGGGTTTCACCACCCTCGCTGTGAAAAATTTCTTCCTTCTATCTAGTCTAAACCTACCCTCTTTTAGTTTAAAACCATTATCAAAACCATTATCCCTTGTCCTATAGCTACAGACCCTGATAAAAAGTCTGTCCCCATCTTTCTTCTAAGCCACCTTGAAGTACTGGAAGGCTGCAAGAAGGTCTCCCTGAAGCCTTCTCTTCTCCAGGCTGAAGAACCCCAACTCTCTCAGCCTGTCCTCATAGGAGAGGTGTTCCATCCCTCTGATCATTTTTGTGGCCCTCCTCTGGACCTGTTCCAACAGGTCCATGTCTTTCCTGTCCTGAGGGCTCCAGAGCTAAATAGTGTTACTTTATGTTGAGATAAAGGTTATTATCTCAGTCTTAGAGAAATGAGGATGTAGGAGAAGTATAGTGAATTGCATAAGATAATGAGAATTTGGCAGCAGAACCACAGCATTGGTTTTGCAACAAGTGATGTCAAGGTACTTCGGTCTATTAAATTAAAAAAAAAAAAAAAGGCAGGCAGTGTGCTTTCCTGACAAAAAGCAGAATAAAAGACATCTCCCATGCAAATATGAGAGACGAGATGAAAGATTAATTGTTAACTGTCACTTTCTTGTTGCATACTGACAGTGTAAATCAGACTTACCCAAGCTATCAAGTCTTTGTTCAAATCTTTTCACCGCTACCTCCCTAATTCTGTGTCTGTATTGCAACATTTTCACAAATGTCAGTTTTCAGTTTCTTGACGGCATTTATAATCGCATCAGCTATGCCAGCCCCTACTTCATAGGCAGAATTTTAAACCTTATCACTTTTCTACAATACTGTGTGGATTCCTTCAGTGATACTTGGGGCATGACAATGTGCAGCAATTGCATCAGTTGAATTTAAATCAGTTCAGTCCAACAGATGTGACTGTTGTTTGGGAGTTGTGTGGGAAACTGTGGGTGTTTTCATGTGTTCAAAATTAATTAGTACAGGTTATTTATTTTTATTTTTTGTCTGTAAATTTTTGCTGTCCAGGCTATGTGGATATAAGGCAGGTTTAAGAACGTCAGCACAGGATCGCACCAAATAGGAAATTATACTTTTGGCTATAATGATTTAGGAGGGGTAAATAGGGCTACAGAGGTCCAAGATACTAGCATTTCATGGTGTGAGTAACACTGAAAGATGGCTAGAAAAGCTAATTTCTGCTGTGGGGAAAGGAGATTTGGAAGCAACTTGTAAAGAAAAGGCAGAACCCAGGAACAGAAATTCCCAGGATGTCCTGTCTAGTCTGCTGGGGGTAGCTGGTGAGGTCTTGGTGGCAGGGGCTGCAGGGGTGGCCTCTGTGAGGAGAGACCAGGAGCTGCCCTGTCTTGGACACAGACAGTTCCAGCCAGCTCCAGTGGACTCATGACTGGCCAAAACTGAGCCTGTCAGCAATGCTGGTGATGCCTCTGTGATAACATATTTAAGAAAAGTTTTTTGGGGGGGCTGTTCTGCCAATTACTTGTGCCAGCAGAAACTAATTTGTAAACTTAAGCTTATCTTCACCTCCTTTGCTTGTATGATTAACATCGTTTACAGCATAAATGTGCCCACTTGTTGATAGCATGAGATGCTTATTTTATGTTTAAATTTTAAAGTTTTGTATCTGTCCAAGAACTAGAAAAATTTAGGTAGTCATACCAGAAATAAGGCATTTTGAGGCAAAACAAAAAAGTGAAGATACAGAATCTTTTATATTGGAACAAAAAATACTTATTGTCAAGTTCTTTTCTTTTTCTGTCAGTCTTTCCTCTCTTTTCCTCGTATTGCATGAGCATTACAGCATGAAAGATCTCTAGGGCTAAAAAGGGAGTCCAGTTCCCAGTGTTGCTATGTCTCCAAACAGATTACACCAGCTAACGGGTTTCTTCTAGCTGTGTGCACTTGGAATCAATGATAGTGTCATCCTGTTTCATTGGTGGGTTTTTATGGAGTTTGGGTTTTTGTCATGCTTTGTTTTGGAGGTTTTGTTGGGTTTTTTTAGGGAATGAAAATGTTTCGTATGTACTTTCTTCCTCATTTTGTTGTAACTCACAGTACAAGAGGAAAGGCAGATGATAAAAGAAAAGAAGAAATTGAGTCTTCTCTGCTCATAATGATTGATTTTTAGAGGGCTAGACTCTTGTCTAATGATTAAGTTCTTTGGAGGTGGGCAACTGGAGTATAAAATGAGTACACATGTAGCAGATTGAAGAAGAGCCTGTCTTAAAGTTTTGGAAAGCAGAGCTTATGTTAAAGGATGCAAAGTCATGAATCATTAAAGAAGGACAAACAACAAACAAAATAAAAAAAATAATTTAAATGCAGCCATATTTTTGGCCTGCTAGGAACAAAATGTCTTAGTTTTATTTACCTTCCAGACCATGCTTTGGCATGTAAATCATTAGTTTTTGCATAGATTATTTTTCTTTCATTCCTTATGTATTAATCTCACAACTGTTTCACTTTTTCATTTAACCTATTTGTTTGCCTGGATTTTTCCCATCCTTTTGAACGTAATTTTAAACTCTATTGCTTTTACTGTAATGGCGTTGTGTTGACCTAATCTCTTGTGCTCTTTAACTCACATATGATAGTCTTGTTTCCCTTCTCCTAACGGAGTGAGGGAATCCTGTATATATGCAACCAAACATGTTCGTACTCTGTGGAAGGCGTTTAAAGCACTGTAGATTTTCTGTTGCTGTTGTCACCACAACTTGCATTGTGGTGTTTTGAGGATATTGTGTTCTCTGTTTGTGTCAAGGCCCTGGTCTACTTTTAAGACAATATTTGGGCTAGGGGAATACCACTGCTGTTCCTCTTGCTTGCTCACTTCCTCTTGAGTGGAATCAAATCTGGTGTAGTCCTTTTTTAATGTGAAAAGACTCATAAGGACAATGTCAATGAGACACTCGGTAAGGAATAAAATTTGGAGTAGCTGAAATCATAGCTAAATGTGAAATATGTTCTTGTATCACTTGCTTTTGTGCTTATCCATTTTGATATGCTTGTATGTCACTGTAGCAATTCCACAATAGAATCTAGAGTTTCAAGTCAGTGAAAATTCATATATTTAAGAGTAAATTAAAGAGTCCATTAATAAACATAATTGTGAAACATGTCTCTTACAAGCTGATAGTATTATTTTTTTTTCTTTAATCTCAATGAAAAACAGCAAATCCAGTAAGATACTATAACTTCTCTGGGGTGGATGAGTAGGGTCTGTGCTTGTTGCGTTAGGGGAAAGGAAGTGGGAGGAGGATGTATAAATAACAGACTCCTAAAAATAACCACAAAGCATGTGTGGAAAACAGTAAAATATTTTTGCTTCCATGGATTCTTGCTGTATAAACAGAAGATAAGCACTCAAAGTACCTAAAAGTATAATTATGTCCCTATTAGATCGCATTATTTAGAAAGTAAACTTGTATGTTTGTTTTTTCTAGGTTCAAGAAGGCGTTTGAGTCAGAGCCAACATTACAGTCAGGAATTAATTATGCAGTACTCCTCCTGGCAGCTGGACATTGCTTTGATACTTCTTTTGAGCTGCGGAAAGTTGGTAATTATAGCTTGCAAATTCACAGTGAAATTACATTCTAGTGAAAGTATGATAGCATCCACTGTCATAGCGGAAGAAATCTGATGGTTGTATTCTAATACTTTGATAGTGAGCATGCGAATATTTAAGTTGGTCTCCCTCACCACCACTGATCCCACCTGATTGTGGGTGAGCACTGTCATGAAGACCTGGTTCCAGTTTCAAGGTCTTAACTGGTTATCAAAGCTTAGTGAAAACAGACAGCCCTTCTTTGCAATGGCATCGGGTGTGAAACAGGAACACCTGAAGGGGCAATCCAGTTCCAGCTAGCATTCTTTAAAACAAACAAACACCCCCCCACCCTGTAGAACTGTAGGGAATATGGACAAAAAGTCCATCCTAAGAATGGGGAAAATACACTTGACCTGAGCTTGGAGCTTGGGATGGGCTGAGAGAACAATGTTTCTCTTCTGATGCTTTCTTTGAGGTTGCCTCAATGTCTGTATTCGTAGAATCACGGAGTGGTTTGGGTTGGAAAGGGACCTTTTAAAGACCATCTGGTCCAACCCCCATGGCATGGGCAGGGACATCTGTCACTAGATCAGATTGGTCAACCTGACCTTGAACTCTTACAATGATGGGGCATTCACAGCTTCCTGGGCAACCTGGTGCAATGTCTCACCACCCTCGTAAAAAATTTCTTGCTTAAGAAGGAAGAATTAATGTGTCCATTTTGTTTGTGACATTGTTATTTTGCTGGATTTGAAGAGAGTGCAAAGGCGATATTAGTCAGTAATACTTTCAGGGATGGTATGGGAGAAAGCACTGAATGTTGCAGTGTGTAGTAACATGTCCTTTGCAACTAGCATTCTTCTCCATCGTGAATTTGTATAATTCCTGGTTTATTGTAAAGTCTTTTTTTAATCCTTCTGTCTCCTGAGGAGGTTGTCAAGTGAGAAAGAAACAATGTTCTTCACTCCACAGAATGTATCTGTAATCAGCCACTGCTCCAGTTTAGAAGTTAGGTGTGTACTGTGTAGAATCATAGAATAGTTTGGGTTGGAAGAGACTTTTAAAGGTCATCTAGTCCAACCCCCCTGCAGTGAGCAGGGGCATCTTCAAGTAGATCAGGTTGCTCAGAGCCCTGTCCAACCTGACCTTGAACGTTTCCAGGGATGGGACATCTACCACCTCTCTGGGCAACCTGTGCCAGGGTTTCACCACCCTCACTGTGAAAAATTTCTTTCTTCTATTGAGTCTAAATCTGACCTCTTTTAGTTTAAAACCATTACTCCTTGTCCTATCACAACAGGCCCTGCTAAAAAGTTTGTCCCCAGGTATGTCTGGAAGTAATTTTCTAGATAGGGAAGTTTTTTGAGTGAGAAGGTCAGACTGAGATGGTTACTTTTACATAGATAATGGAAGTGAAATTGAAATTCTCTGGTGTGAATGAAGGCGTTCCTTTGGATGTGATAGGCTGCACAGAGTTGCCCCAACTACAGTTTTTGCCCTTCTGTGAGTGGGTGAGATTTTGCTTTTTGGGTCGGATAGAATTTTTTCATCTCCTACACTGAAATTTGAATTCTTGTGCCAGTGTAGGAGGTAAAAGTACATGTTTTTCTTTCTACATAGCATTTTCAAATATTCATTCAGCTGGCCTAATCTTAAATTAGATAGTTTAGTGAAACTGGGCTATATTTGTTGTGTAGTTTCATTTGAATCCTTCCATTCCAAAGAAACTCCTCAATAGCACACAGGCTACAGACAACTAGATTTGGACAAATTAATTGTATTAATGAAATCTGGGTGTTGTTTGTAGGGATCAGATGTTTGGTATCATCTTCCCATGAGTTTGTCCAGTGTTGCTTTCCCTGTTGTTTGTATGGAGAATGTTAGAGAGATTAAGGTTCCTTATTACTTCAGGTTCCATCTACAGCTGATGAATGATTTAGTGGAGAAATATCCAGTAACTATTTGGTGGAAGGTGGGTTTTTTTGAGCTGTTGGTGTGCCTCTCTCATGTAAATATTTACTACTTGTCTGTTGAAAACCCTTGATATAGCAATGCCTCTGCTTATCTACTAGTGTCTGTCTGTCTTATTTTGCTATAGGAAATACTGTGAAAATACTTTAAGCTTCAGACTGACAGCTATTTTGAAACAAATTTTCAAACACATCTATAATATGGACCCTGTGTGTGTCATTGGTCATTGATTTCTTGTTGATAAAACTGTGGTCACTGTTCATAGAATCATAGAATACCAGGTTGAAAAACACCTCAAGGATCATCTGGCCCAACCATTCACAGCAAAAGCACCGTCTAGACAAGATGGCCCAGCACCGTGTCCAGAAAAATCTTGTGTCCAGTGTTGAGGGGTAATGGGTACAAGTTACTCCTGGGGAGATTATTCCAATGGCTGATTATTCTCATTGTGAAAAATTTTCCTCATGTGTCCAATGGGAATCTCCCCAGGAGTAACTTGTACCCATTACCCCTCGTCTTTTTCGCATGACTCCTTGTAAAAAGGGAGTCTCTGTCATCTTTTGTAGCCACTCTTTAAAAACTGGAACATGGTGATAAGGTCTCCCCGAAGCCTTCTTTTCTCAAGGCTGAACAAACCCCGTTCTCTCAGCCTTTCCTCATACGGCAGGCTTCCAAGTCCTTTGATCATCTTCATGACCCTTCTCTGGACCCTTTCCATCCTTGTCCACATCTTTTTTGTATAGCAAGGACAAAAACTGAACACAGTATTCCAGGTGTGGCCTGACAAGCGCCGAGTAGACTGGAATGATGACTTCTTTATCTCTGCTGGTGATGCCCTTGTTAAGGCAGCTCAGTGTCCTGTTGGCTTGCTTTGTCGCAGCAGCACACTCTTGACTCATATTGAGCTTGTGAGTCTACCAGGGCCCCCAGGGCCCCATCCACATAGAGCTGCTCCCCAGCTGGGTAGATCCCAGCCTGTGCTGCACTCCTGGATTACATTTTGCCAGGTGCAAGACCTTACATTTGTCTTTGTACAATGAGGTTTGTCAGCTGGCTTGAGTTGTGCTAGATTCTAAAGATAATTTAGTATTTTCTTTGTCTTGGGCTAATGTTAAATGTTTTAAACAAAAATAGGCAAAACCATGAAGATTGTATGGGAAAGTGTTTTGATTTTTTCCCTGTCCCAAGAATCTCATATGTGTGTGATTCTTTTGATGTCACCTCTTGTACACACAGATCTGAACAAGACCTTTTGTTAGCCCTAGTTAGATTTGCCTGGCAGTGCTTTCAGTTTGGTGTCCACCTGCATTATCTGTAACCATTGTCTGTAGCACACAGAAATTAGAGGAGTTCTGTCTTTTGGTGGGAGGTGAGGAGAGAGGTGGGAGCAACCTGGTTGAAGATGAGTCCAGATTGTATGGAAATGATATTGGTAGGTGGGAAAGGCTAAGGAAGGGTGTTGTCCTTAACAGCACTTCCAAGGGTGCATCAGGCTATAATTAGCAGATGCATATCTGATTACATCGGCAATAATGTAGTAAATCCAGTAAAACTAAGAGTGAGTCCAATATCCAAGAGAATTTTTACTCGTCTGCATTAGATCAGAAAATTTGCCTTCTAAAAGTTCCTACCTTTTCTTGTCAGATAATAGTTCACAACTAAATGATCATGCGAAGCATTAATGAAAATCCTCCTTCTATTTTCTGACTAATATTGCTTTCTTAACTGTGCAGAATTGGAAAACTTTGAAGCCAAAACAAACACAGTGCTTTGCATTGACAGTAATGATCGCTGCAGGCTGTGCAACTTTGACACACAAACGATCCTGTAATATGAATTGTTCTGTCAATATTTGAGTAAGAAAAGCAGTTTATTTATAAAGCCTTCATAGTAATATTTAACTGGTAATATCTACTTACCGTATCTTATTTTCATCACAACCTGTGAGTATATTCTTGGCATTATAAAAACAATGGCTTTTCTGGCATTAATGGTTCCTCTATTTTGGCTCATTAATTTTTAAGGCAAAATAGTTTTGATAAAATATACTGAAATTTAGCTGCTGCTTTTTTATCCTTCCCCTGCGAATGCCAGGTTTATTATGGAAGGAGAGAATGTCTTGACTTTGCCTGGATTTTCTTATACTGTCAAAAAACTTTTAAACATGGTGAAATAAAAACAAACTAGAGTAAAGAGAAATTATACAAGGAGACCACAGACTCAGAGTGAAATTCATGAAGCTGTTCACTTTGCATGTTTGCATAGAAAGGTTTTTTTTGTCCCGTCCCCCCCTCAAAAGACCAAACTCACTGGAAAACAAAACAAAAACCACCCACCTCTATGAATTAGAGGTACAGTCTTGAACCTATTGCTGATGTCTCCATACTGCAACTGTGTTTTTCCAACTTGCTTTTCCAGGGATAAGTAAGTTTGTAGATGAGCTTTGCAGAGGTCAGCAAACTAGAGTGAGTTTTAACACTGAGTACCTCACCTTTCTTAAAGGCATTTGATGAGAGGCTGATGTTGTCTTCACTGTGGTAATAGGATCCACTTCACAGAATACTTGGGTAAAACTTTCAGTTCATCCAGGCTATGTAACAGTAATGATTCCCACACTTGGTGTCCTCAGACATCATTGCTGCTACCCATCCATCCTTTCTCCCACCGCCTTTCTATAGCTCTCTCTTATTCCATGAGCTGGGACTCGGAATCCTTGCGATCCCCAGTCTTACCCTCCTAACACTACTCCCTGCTGTGCCAGTAATCCCAATCCCTCCCCATGTGAGTTGTATTTCTCATCAAAACCACACTGGGTCTATACCTTGCTTTGGCTCTGTTCCCATGTCCGGAGTACTGGAGGGTTGTGATGGGTGCATTCCTGCAGGCACGGTGAAGCATGGTGGAGTACGTAAGCCTGTGAACCAGAGACCGGTGCTGCTGCTCACTGTGACAAATAGCTTGTGAGAGCTTGTCAGCGGTCACCGCAACTGTGAGCACCATCACCCAGTACTTGGTGAAGGTGCTCTGCACAGCTGAATTGCTCCCTTTCCCCTTCCTCCCAGCAAACGTATACCCTTCCGAAATGATTCATGTGTCCCTGTGATACCAATTCCTTACTTCCCTTGTGATGAGGTCATTAGTAGGTGAGGAGGAAGTTAGTAGGTGTCTACCTGCTCTCGTATGTTGCTGTCATCAGCATGCAAATGTTTTAGACATTCTAGCAGAGCCCTTCAGCCTTTGAGGATATTGCTGAGTGGTATTACTCTGGGGTCCAGGGGAGATTAAGTTTTTCCATCTACTGTGTTGTGTGCATAACATGTAGATTTTGGTTTCTAGAACCCAACTGAAGTTGAACATTTAACACAAATTACGTTATCCTATCCTACGCTGGCAAATGTAGGTGTACATACTCAAGCGATCTCTTGACAAATGTGCATGTATATAGCACCCTGGCTCAAAGCCTTGCAGAGCTGATGTACATGGAGGTGGTCACTGCTGTACGTTGTGGAGTTGATGGAGGTGATGTACGTTGCATTATGTCTCAGGTGGATCTGAGATGTTTTGTAAAATCTATTGCATTTTTTTCTCTGCAGGAATAACTAAACAAACGTCTTTCCCAAGAAGTGAACAAATACTGTTTTTATAACTATTACTTTGTTCTGTATGTTACTTAAACATGACAATTTGTTAGCACACAAAGTGTGAAATACAGATATGAAATAGACTATTGACCACTTGGATACAATTTCACATTTTAAAAACATTTATTGTCTGATGTTGATAACATAAAAATGTGAACAACGTGAGAAAACAAGATGAATTTTGTAGACTGAGATGTAGCTAATGTAATGTTAGCCATTTTGATTTGTTGCTGCTTCCAGCATGAAGTTTAGTCTGCTAGCTACTTCAGGAAGGTTAAGGAAAAAAGAAAGATCAACAGTTGCATTGAAATTTCTTGTGAATAATCAGCTTTAATATCAAGGACGACGGAAGGTGATGTGGGAGGGAAACCGTCATAGTGGAGTAATGTGGGAAAAGCGAATAAAATACTATGGTGGTGGAGAGGCTTGTCATGTAAGCTGCAAATTGCTTTATTTGCGGGGGATGGTGTAGCATATCTCATGTTAGCTATAAATATGTGGCAGCTAATATGAACTAAAAATCATCGTGAAGGCCACAGGGAAGCTTGTAGCTCTCAGGAAACTTAGCATGTCGAAATAAAACGTGAGGGTCTCCATAGTCTTGAGTTGCTGAGGGACTTACGAATATTAATAGATGTCTTTCATTGGGGTAGGACTTGCGGCAATTAAAAGAACATCACTGCTGGAAGAAGCCCAGTGGATCATCTGTTCCTTCTGCATGGGACCTTGTCTATAAAGGTAAGTTTGGGGCTTGGGGCTTGTAACTCAAAAAAACAAAGCAGAAAAAAACATAATAGGTGCCTTATTCAGCATCTGTTAAGTTTTTACAGCTATGTTGTGTAGCCTAAGGCCCCAATTTACCTTTACAGATGAGGTCCATGCAAGAACATAGGTAATCTGACTGTGGCCTTGTCCTGACAGTGATGTTTTAAAGTTCCTTTCTTGAGAAGCCTTTAGGAAGAGGGGGAGGGGAAAAAAAAAATCTGCTACCGCTTAGGGTGTTTGGAAGGCATGTAACATTAACTGGTAAGTATGATTTCCATCTTTATTGAAATGGAGGAGCTACAGTAATTTAAGCAATTAATAGATTTCAAATGAGGGAAATGGTTACTTTAAAACTGCATTAATAAATTCCTGTGACCTATTATTCTTTTTACTACAGGAGTAAAGATCAGCAGCCTGCTTGGTAAAAAGGGGAGCTTGGAGAAACTGCAGAGCTATTGGGAAGTGGGATCTTTCTTGGGGGCCAGTATGTTGGCTAATGACCATATAAGAGTGATCCAGGCTTCAGAAAAGCTGTTTAAGCTAAAGGCACCAGCATGGTAAGGTGATAAACGAGATCACATGCATTGCTATGTATTAAAATGTTGGACTCCTTCACCTTTCGTATTTGGCATTGTATTTAGTTGACAGGAGATTGTTGGTTTTTTTTAGCAGGTTTTGCTGTCTCAGTATTGTTTCACTGCACTTTTACCCAGACAAGAGACTCTTTCCCATGTGCCCTCATTCAGGAATAGATTTGATATAGGTCTTTAATTTGATGTCTGAGAAGGGTTGATACACTATTGGCTCCGGGCTCTTCTGAGAGCAAGGGGAAAAGGAGGAGTTGCTTGTAGGTACCATACTTCAGTGGTTATGTTGCTGAAGAGAAGCGGTAATGGCATGTGGGTTTAGTCATAACTGCCTGAAAGTTTTTGGGAATGCAGACAACTTGGCTAGGGAGGCATGGATATGCCTTGGAAGAATACTGTGATGGTTATTGCACGTACCAGCTGTTTTAGGAACTTGAACACGAATGAGCTGTATGGTGCAAGTTGCATCTCGTTATTATTGACAAGAATGCAGATTAAAGTCCAATTAACAGAAAGGTTATAAATCTAGGGTTAAAGATAACCCTGTAGTCTCAACAACTATTATGCAAAGGCCAAGAGGTGTGTGCTCTGACAGCAGGCTCCCAGCACCTGTTCTGCTTTGGTCATAGACAGCAAGTAAGGATCAGTCACCTTCTGATCAAGGGCTGGGATCCTTTTAGCTGGGGGGAATCAAGACTCCTTTCTGACTAAAAAAGTTGTCACTCTGCCAATTGAAAGAGTGCATATGTCGCAGCCTATGTGTGTTTGTCTTTTTATAAAGGCTAGAAAGTGTCTCCAAAAGCTGATCAGAGAGGAATGTATGTATGTGTTCTAAAATATGGAAATGCTAAGCTTCTATATCAACGTAACATAGGAAACTGTCAAAATTAAGGACTCTAATTTTCTGGCCAAATATTTTATAAATGTTGTTTACAGTGTGTTTATCTGCAAGGTTTTCCATTTTTACTACGTGCATGTTGTGCTAAGAAACTGGGTAGCACTCTCTGGAAGCCTCCTCGTAGAGTTTTCTGGAGTTTATGAATGCCTGGTTGTCAGGATTTTATGTAGCAGTGCCTTTGGGGTTTAAGTCTGTGGATTAAACTGTGAAAATACAGCACACTCATCTGTGCTTCAGGAAGGATTTCTCCTGTGAGCAGTTCTTTCCCAGTCTGTTGCCTGCTGTTCAACCAGAGCCCGCTTGGTGCAAAGAGGAGTAGATACGGTACCTTAAGCTGGATATCCCCATGGTCTGAGAAGGGTGACTGGAAAATGCGTAGCTATGGAACTGTTCCCAAAAGGCCCTCTGAGTTTACATCATACCTTCTTGTCATAAGCCTGGAAACAAAGTTTCCATGAGTAGTTTAATTGCAATAAGGGGATAGCTGTGATAAATCCTCTTCAAGCATGTATATCTCATTGCTGTAGTATTCATAAAAAATGAGTAAGATTATGTTTACAACCTTTTTGCAAAAATTCCAAGAGAAAGCAATAGTGTGAGGACCTCCATAAATCAGGCCCAGAAAGTGGAACAGCAGGGAAAGGGATGAGCTGCATTTAGGGGAGATGTTCAGCACTCCTGTTGTCCTTTCCCTAGCAGTGCCAAAAGGCTGCTTAGCGTAGCTGTTGTCATCTTTATGGGATAATCAATTCCAGAAGCGTCATGTTGTAGAAATCTGTGCTAAACAACTGCCAATGCAGATACAATACAGAAGACAGAACAGTGTAGAAAGTTAAACTAGTGGCCTTTTCACATGAGTTTTCATCTGAGGTTGGTCGTTATTGAAAAAAGCTTGACATGGGCTCAGTTTGGTCTGCAGGTAGAGGATTTAGCTATTTCGTGAAGCTTTCATGGTTTAGGATAGGAAACAGTACATGGGATCCAGGAGTATGTGCAGGAAGGAGTGTCCCAGAATTCATTTGTATTTCAGGTTACTAACATAGCAGCTATGTTTCCAGTTCTAAACGGGGGACTGCTATTATTAAAAGCAATCCTAGACAACCAAAATCTTACTGGCTGCCTTAGTGTTGCAATGGTAAATGCTTCAACTGTGATTAGAGGTAGAGATATTATTATTTACAAACTGTATTAAATCTACTACCTTTGTATGCTTGGATGATCGCAGGTACCTGAAGTCTATTGTAGAGACGATTCTGATATATCAGCATTTTAAGAAACTGACTGCAGAACAACACACGGCTAAACAGGAACTTGTGGACTTCTGGATGGACTTCCTTGTTGAAGCCACAAAGACAGATGTGTCTGTAGTTCGATTTCCAGTAAGTGGTTGTTTTGTTGTTTCTTTTGTGGAGTTTTTTTTAATAAATTCTGACATGAAAGAAATGAACACAAAACACAGCTTGTTTGTAGTTGCCAGACAATAAACTGCTTGTCCAGAAGAAATTTATTTGGCCCGTGTATTAGATTGGTTTTAATTGATTGCATGTGGCTAAAATGGGATTGCACAGTGTGTTGCATATGAAAGTAATGAGGAAAACAGTCAAGATAGAACTTTGCTATTTAGTGTTTGCTACCAATGGGTATACTTCTAAAGCAAAACTTTGCAGTGTATTCCAGGTGATACTGTATTAATTATGTTATGTTTTGAAGAAAATATATTTAATTTCAGCCTCTAGCTCAGCAGGCGTTGCATACCCCACTGCCAATTAAGCCTGTGCTCTGTTAGAGGTTAAAAACCAGCCCAAACAGTAAGAAATCCATTGTTCCAGCTACTAAACAATGTATTTCGACAACATTGCATAATAGTTTATGTATACTTTTCTGACTTCCTCCACAAACATTTTTCTGAATATTTTATTAGATACCCTGGTATTGTACAGGGTGCTGAAAAAAGTATACTGTAAAAAGGTCTTTGTTCCCTGTATATATTAACTACATATGTAGGGGAAATACTGTCTTGGGCATCCCTTTTAGCTAATGAGTAGCAAATACAGCTTTTTATTTTAAGTAGCAGTTGCTGTCGCCTCCCAGGTACTTGAAGCACATACTAGTTGTTTTGTACAGTTCTTTTGGCTTCCGTGTGTAGATGGGATAATAAACCATAAGGAAAACTCTAGTGTTGACCAGCAACAGCTTGAGGCAGTAAAGTGAAAGCAACATGAGACTCTCTAGGGAGTCTGGTTCTGCTTCTTGGAGGACGATGGATGTAAAGTTCTGCAGGGAAGCAAGAAATATTTTGAATCCTCAGATTTTTGTAAAAGAGAAGGCCATGTTCTTTTTAGATTTTTGGTGATGAGATGTCTCAAATACTTAAAATAGGTTCTGACTTATATGTCCAAGCGAAATGGTTTGGATTTTTATTAATATCGAGAGACAAACTTATCATTGTGTTAGCGTGAGCCAAAAGATAAACTCGGGGACCACATGGTTAGACTAGTTTCCTGTACAATATGATCAGGTGTTGCAGACAGACATACATGATCTCTCATAATACAAAAATTATGTTTGTGCCTATTCAAAAGGAAAATCACAGTCAAGTCAACATAATGAAACGGGGTAACTTCTTTTTACTTCCCTTCTCCCAGGGTCTTGCAAATAATTTATTCTAAAAGAAGGTTTTTGCAGAATTTGTTAGTGTGAATTGTTCTCAGAGCTTCAGCTTAAGGGCTTCACTGGCCATTGGTACTAGCTTAGCTGACAGTTGCTCTCTTAGCTGGTAGCTTTGCTGTCATCATCTTCTTTGCAGTCTTTAGAGGAAGAAATTGTGTGTAACTTGCTATAGGCTAAAGACCCCGGTTGGTGAAATTGTCTAAACCAAATTGTAGGAATAATAAATGTCTGGAGGTGTCAGAGAGAGACATTTGAAATCCCACTGGTCATTTACAGAGTTAAATGCCTAGGTACTTTTCAGAATTTGGCCTTGCACTTCTGCCAGTGTATCTATGTGCTTGTTGACCCTGTAGGAGGGGACATGGCTTAGACTTGACTTTAAGCCAGGGCTCTTTCCAAGACTTTCTGCTTAGGTGTTTGTTTATTTTTTTTAAACAGATGTAGACCAAGTTGCCCTAGTCAATCATTTTTTCCTAAAGCAATTCCTTGAACTCCAAAAATCAGTTCAGTAGAAACAAAATTTTCGGATTAGGAATTCTGTATCTTGGATATTTTGGAGATGGTGTTTGACTGGAACTTTTATTAGGAGAGGGAAGGACAGAAGAAAGGACGAAGATTATCAGCTTGTTAACTATCTATAACCTAGTCCCACTTTATAACTATCTTTCAGCAGATCTCTGAGGGTCAGAAATCTTCCTATGCATGCATACAGTGGAAGAGAGAGTAGGTATTTCTTGAATTAATAACAATATATTACATTCTGAAGAATGAATCATAGAATTGTTTGGGTTGGAAGGGACCTTTCAAGGTCATCTATCCCAACCCCTCTGCAATGAGCAGGGACAGCTTCAAGGAGATCATGTTGCTCAGAGCCCCATCCAACCTGACCTGGAATGTCTCCAGGGATGGGGCATCTACCACCTCTCTGGGCAACCTGTGCCAGGGTTTCACCACCCCCATTGTGAAAAATTTCTTCCTTCTATCTAGTCTAAATCTGACCTCTTTTAGTTTAAAGCCATTACCCCTCGTCCTATTGCAACAGGCCCTGCTAAAAAGTCTGTCTCTATCTTTCTTCTAAGCCCCCTTGAAGTACTGGAAGGCTGCAAGAAGGTCTCCCTGGAGCCTTCTCTTCTCCAGGCTGAATAACCGCAGCTCTCGCAGCCTGTCCTCATAGGAGAGGTGTTCCATCCCTCTGATCGTTTTTGTGGCCCTCCTCTGGACCTGCTCCAACAGGTCCATGTCCTTCCTGTCCTGAGGGCTCCAGAGCTGGACGCAGGACTCCAGGGTAGGGTCTGAGCAGAGCAGAGGGGCAGAATCACCTCCCTCAACCTGCTGGCCGTGCTGCTTTGGATGCAGCCCAGGATACGGTTGGCCTTCAGGGCTGCAAGCTCACACTGCCAGCTTGTGTCCAGCTTTTCATCCCCCAGTACCCCCAAGTCCTTCTTGGTAGGGCTGCTGTCAATCCCTTCACCCCCCAGCCTGTACTGACAACTGGGGGTTGCCCCGACCCATGTGCAGGATGCTGCACTTGGCCTTGTTGAACCTCGTGAGGTTCACACACACCCATTCCTTGAGCTTGTCCAGGTCCCTCTGGATGGCATCCTGTCCCTCAGGCGTGTCAACCCCACCATTCAGCTTGGTGTCATCTGCAAACTTGCTGAAGCTGCACTTGATCCCACTATGTCACTGATGAAGACTACTGGTCCCTATACGGACCCCAGAGGGATGCCACTGATCACTGATCTCCATCTGGACATTGAGCCATTGACCACTACCCTCTGGATGCGAGAATACCTTTGACACAGACAATATGGGTTTGGTATTTTAGACATTGTATTTCAAGCACTGAAAAATCTAAAATAAATAAATAATTCTGAGAAACCACACTTCTTCAAACAGCCAAGCGTTGTTGACTTCTTCCTTTAAAGCATGCAGATCTGGAAGTAATTCTGGCAGAACATTATTGAAGTAGTGGAGTGGTTGGCTTCATTTACTAAGTGGCTGTGTTAGACTAAATCTCGCTGCATTGTACCCCATCTCTTTTACATGATGGTTCTAGTTTTTGTTTTATTTATTCCAGGAAATTTTCTATTGTAGCTGTCAGCGTCTTGCAGCAGTGCTTGTTGCTTTTGAGAAAATAATTTAATCTGGTGGCTACAGTTCACAGTGCTCTAAATCCAAAGCAGTTCAGTCTAGCTCTAGGTTGATGTGTTTTTCTGATTTTACCCACATGTGCTTCTATCAAAAGATAATAAAAGTACACCATGAATCCTGTCCACATGCGAGATGCGTGTTCTTGAACGGCATTGTAAGAGAATGAATGACTGGTGACAGAAAGATTTCAAAATCTGATAGTTGTCAGAGATATAATTTGAAAAATTAAGATACATGCTATTGAGTGACACATAATAGCTTACATTAAAAGACTAAATTAAAATTGGCATTTTTTTAATCTTAAGTTAATGTGAGCCATACTAAACTAGGCCAGTACTTAAAATTTTACCCTTCTGCTTCCTCTGTTTTTTCTGCTATGGTATGACTACAGAAATAGTTCTAACAGATCTTAATACTTTCTAAGTTCTACATATTATGTATTAATTCTTAACAATCTTTTTTTCTACAAGGTTTTAATATTGGAACCAACAAAAATCTATCAGCCTTCATATCTCTCCATCAACAGTGAAGCCGAGGAGAAGACTGTATCTATCTGGCATGTGCTGCCTGATGACAAGGTATAACATGATGTTGTCTGTAGCTGTAACTCTTTTCACAATTTAAAAGTATGCATTGCACAAAGGACGTATAGCATGTAAACAGTGCATCTAATAATGGATTCTGCAAAGGAGAAGGTCTTTTAGTAGCACACAGGAAGATGGTGTGGACATACATTGCCATGCATTTTTTGGTATTTTTTTTAATATGGAAATCTTAATTTTTTTCTTAAAGTTTGTCGTGTTTTGCAATGGATCTTTTATCTTCATCATTTTTTAAAGTAACTTGCATCTTCTTTCAGGTTGTTTTAAACCAGTGTATAACATACAACAAGTCTGTTGGTTAAGATTTCATAAGTAATTTACAATATACTGTCATCATACAAATAATATAGCATAAAATTACTTTAAAAATTACTCTAAAAATAAAATTACAAACAGAACTATCTTCTTCCTGTATTTGCAGTATTTCTTGTCAGCTGTGGTAAATACTCCTTTAATATGAAAGTAATATAGACTGATGTCTTAAAATAGTAGCAGAATCAATCAAAAGCCAAAGAAGTATTTGGCAGAAGGATAGATAGATGCTCGGAAGGTCTGGAAATTGAAAAAGCTGGGAAGTCCATATGTCAAGGTGTGAGATAGCCAGACATATTTGGAAAGGAGCATAGAAAATCTGGAGATGCAAGGTGAGAGGAAAAGCTGGAATGGTTATTGCGTTCTGGGGTGCTTCAGAACCAAAATGTTGGTAAGAGTGAGGAGAGGAAGGACATCGTAGAACCTCAGAGAGGGATGGGAGCATGGAAACATGGGGGGAGTATATGAAGAGTGAATGGAGGCTGAGTCAGCTGGAGGCACAACACTGGAGATGGTGTGATTTGTAAGAACTGTTCAGTCTTCCATAGCAGCATTTGGTTTGCCTGCAGGATAGGACAGTGAAGACCCATTTTTCAGGTAGTCCATCCTTCAGCTTTCATACTTGTACTCTGCTAAAGGAGAAACATTTTTTTCATGTGGAATGTGTGAGGCCATACAGAATTTTTGTTGCAAGTACATGAGAAAATGTAAATGGATAATGGCTGAAATAGCACATTTAAAGCCCAAACTGAAATGTTTGCTTGGACCAATGCATTTCTGTTTATTTGTGGTTTATTCTGACTGATGTTTTTCCAGGTAGGCTCAGCCTCTGAGAGTAATACAAAAAATAAATTTATGCAATTCCTGGACAAAACCAAAATCTACCACACAGTAAATAATGATTTGTGTCAGTACTACAGAATAAACTTTGTTTTTGTAAAGCACCTGTTCTGAAAGTATTTCTGTATTCAGAAGTTAGTCTATTTAGAAACTACTGCATATTTTTGTTGGTTTTGTAGGCTCTTTTTTATGTATGTGTATGTAGTTCACCTCCAAACGATACTTTCCATTCTTTTAAGGGGCTTATCTATAGTATAAGAATGAACATAGGACTAGAAGGAATTTTCTGGACTATTGAGTCCTCTTCACCTCTGTTGCAGACACCCTTGCCATATAATGTTTCACATAAAGTGATCAAGCTCTGTCTGACTGCCAGTGTGGGTTTCATAGATGACCGTGCTGGAAAGGAGTTTGAGAATGCCGCTGCACCTCTAGAAGAGCCTAGAGTGGAATACTGCGGGCGAAGTAGAAGAGCGCTACTTTGTCTTCTAGCTTTCAGTCGGAATTTGTTTGTTGCCATTTCATACTCATTCGTTTGTTCTTTTGCTAATACAGTTTTATGTTAAGTGGTTCTTTTCTCTCTCTGATGTTTACCTTGCAGTATTTTTACAGAGAATCTTAGTATCTCTTATTGTGTAGGGTTTTTTTTTAATTTTATTTAGGCAAAACAAGTAGTCTTGGTGTACTGGCTACACATGGTATCTCATTGCCATGACTTCTTATTTTCCAGTTTGAGTTAGCCTTCCTCAAGCATGTGCACTCAGATTCCCAAAATGGTATTTCATGGTGCATTCCTGTTATCTTTTAGCTACAGGGATATTTTGCTTGATGCTCTCAGCGATGGCCTTTGTTCACAGCTGTATCACTTGGCTACCCAGTCATCCTGTGACTTGGAGAAGGATTTGGATATATTAGTCTGTACCTATTTGGTGTTCAGTGGATAGCTATTTTGGCTTTCCAGAGTTTGTAACCTTTGCTTTATAGCATTTTCCATTACTGTAATTCTGTTACTCAATTTTTAAAGGTTCTTTATAGTATGTTATATGTTTTGGGTTTTTTGTGGGTTTTTTCACCCTCCTCCCTGATTTGGGGAGTGTACCTCTGTATTTTCTGCAGATTAGTGTTTCCCTATTGTTGTTACTCTAGTGTTAAACGAAAGTCAGTTTTTGTTGCGCTCCCTAGTACTTTTGCTCTGGCCAGAATCCTTACTGTGGTGAGCTTATTTGGTAGCCTGAGATCTGACTGATACAGCAGGCATCCCTGCCCTGCAAGCTCTAATACCCATCAGAAGAATGCAGTGGGCAATTTGGTAGTTACCCCTTCAGCTGTACAATTATAGTCTGTTATTCCAAGTTTGCTAAATCCATCAGAAACCTTACAGGGAGAAGAGGGACTAAAAAATTTGGAGACACCAGCTTCCTTTCAGTTGAATATAACCAGTATAATATTTGTCTTTGACAAGAGGTTTTGTGAAGGAAATTGGTGTATTATCTGTTAGCCTGCTGCAAAGAGGAAGACTCGCTTTGATCCTTACTAGGCTGAAAACAGGCATTTTAGGGGCTGATTAACAAGCAAAAACCACGTAACCCTACTGCAAGAACAGGTTAGACAGCTGAGTTTGGAAACTACTTCAGCTATCCAATTTTAATCTACCTACCACAGGTCTGTCACAGCTTTACCCACTCATGCTTCAGATTTCAGTTCATTTTGACTCATAAATTAATGGTTCTACTTATTTTCAAAAATTGAATCGGTGCTCTAAGAATAAGAATTGCGGGTTGCAAAGTATGTGAACTTCCTTTCATGCACAAACAAACTGAATTTCCATTTCAAATCCAAACTGGAACTCAGCGGAGCCTGCAGCTGGCAATTTTGTAATAAATAGGCAAATGACAGTCAACACCAGGATAAATAATGTGGCCTTTTCCTTTTCTGTGGATTTTTTAGCAGTATGTCTTAACATTTATGCCTTTAATAATACCAAGCTTAACGTAAACAAATGCCTATAAAAATCAGCTAGCATTATATTTTGTAGAATGCACATCACGTTTGCTTTGCAGTTCCCTAATTTTAGCAGCCCTTTCCCCATGGGGTTAGAGGAATGCAGCAGTGCTGTTTGCAAGTTTGAAATAGAACAGCCTGTCTCTGTTTCGCATTGGCTTCTGAATCCATTTTGAGTTTTGTTTTGGGTGGTTGGTGGTTTTTTTGCCTAACCAAAGAACAGATGCTGAATTTGGATAGCACGCCCGATATATTTACTCCAAAGTATTCAAAACTTGGCAAGATCATGAGGGACATAACTTTTATATTATTTCATCGCCTGAGAACTTTGTGTGGTAAATAAAAGATGTATGAATCCTGAGAGGTTAGTTGCATGTAGATGACAGGTAAAACCTACCGTACTTACCCTTCTTGTTACACTTCTTGAGCATTTCTGCCTGTCAGGACATATATTTTAAGTTATTTAGATTTTAGATTATTCCCAGTAGTGGGAATTGGACAAGTACCAATCGCTAAGCTCTGAAGAGAGTTTCCAAGCATGAAAAATTGGAAAGTGGCAGAGTTTGTATATGGAGGGAGGAGTAAAAGACAGTGCAAATACACCCTCCTTACTAGCAGAGGGATTGAGTTGGTGGTCTTTCTTTATGCAAGAGAACCAGGTGACTTGAACCAGGAAACTTAGTTTCACAAACACTTCATACTAACATCAGTTAGCACCTTCACTTCAAGATGCAATCCCACCTTTTCTTATTATCGGGCTGTTCTCCTGTCCCTGTACCCCACTGGAGAATCCCTCCCCTCCATTTAACATTGAAGGGATACTGGAGTTACCGCTTTGTACTTCACAATAATAATAGTGTGAAGCTTGTGCTTCAAGACAGATGTTTGCTTGTATTTTTTAGTATGTTGTGCATACCAAAATGTTAGGCATTTTATATTGGCATCACAACCTTTAATGTGATTTGAGCAGGAAGGAAAGAATTACAGAGGAGGAGAAAATTGATCTAGGAAGCCTTATAGAAAACTGTTATAGCAGTGAGGATTTTTCCTCTATCATTTCCTGCACATTGTGCAGCTATTTTGGCAGTGTATCTGTTCTGACTTCTGTATATTTCACTATTAATGAAATATTTTATAAGCTACACATTTTCATGTCTTCTTTTGGAATACATTTGACTATGTGTTTGACACTATGCCCCTATGCTATAAATTACCTCTCAGCAAGAAATATCTCCATGCCTTTTAATTGCTCAGGTCACTAAAATGGCAAATGAATTTCAGCTCTAGAAAGCAGAGGTTCTTCCAATATGTTGCTCATTATGGTGGGACCCCAAGGTTGCCAGCACTTTGAGGTGGTGTAGTTCCA
Organism: Phaethon aethereus; assembly: GCF_964289735.1. NCBI lineage: Eukaryota > Metazoa > Chordata > Aves > Phaethontiformes > Phaethontidae > Phaethon > Phaethon aethereus. The sequence continues at coordinate 66,213,980 of NC_138576.1, read as the reverse complement.
CCTTTTCCTGAAAGGAGAATATTTTCATTGGAAGATACACAAAAGGCTTCTGTTTCCTACAGTAAAATTTTAATGTAACATAAACATAGAGCAATACGACTGTCTACAGCGAGAACTCAGTCCTGCTGAATGTGACACATGTAAAGTTAAAAGATCTGAACATAAGTAAGGCCTGGCCCTTTGTGTTTTCATAGGGTGTCTTCTTTCTTCCAACCTTGCTTATTACTCCAGCAGCTGTTAGGGGTTGTGGTACATTCTTACTGCTCTCTTCTGCATTCCTAGGGAAATGGTCTCCTTTCTGTTTCTTTGGACACTTGGCCTTCATATTTGCTCCTTCCCTGAGCAATTCATCCTACTTTTCAAGGATTTCCCACTTTGCTCTCCAGCTTCAGACATCCTGCTTGTAGTGCTCTCTGCCTGATCTTCCCACACACTAGGGCACTGAGCATGCAGAGCAGGCTCTTGTTATTCTCCGAGGTGGAATTTTATTCCCCCCCTTTCCAGGGGGTCACTCATGACCTCAAGTTCAGCACCCAGACCAGCCCTTTTAATCTGCTGTTTTTCATGCTTTCTAAAATAGTATGTTGTGTTTGCAGAGTAAACAGTGAAGACAAACCAACCAAAAAGTCTGTCTAGAACTTCTTTGCTTTGGTTTTGGGTGGAAAAAAAATGCCCTGAAAAATAACTGTTAAAAAGTGATAGGCTGTTATAATTTAAGTGTTTCTCCTTCCATCTCGTGAGTTTCAGGCTAGAAGATAATGCCTACTTGTGCATCATTTGTAAAAAGGAATGTGTTATTTATTTATTTTCTTCTGCATATTACAGAAGGGTATCCACGAGTGGAATTTCAGTGCTGCTTCTATCAGGGGAGTAAGGTAAGTTGTTTCCCTTCCGTGTTTTGAAATGAAAAGAATAATTGAATAAGTATTGTATTAAGCTGCTGCTGTGGACCTTGGTGGAGTCCCAGAGACAGAATTGGAGTGTAGTATTGCAGGTAATTTCACAGGTGCCCTGCTCTAAGTGAAGCCCCGGGAGTCTCCTTCCAGATTCAGAAATGACCATTGGCAGAGTTTATGATGTAAAAATTAACAAACATAGCCCTTTAAATTAAAGAATTTCAAAAAGTTGGTAGTCACTTAATGCTCATTAAAAGTGAATTAAAATAGCTGCCGAAGTTTCATGTCATTTTACCTGAGTTCCATCACAGCCGAGAGCTGCGTGGTGCACAGAATACGTAAGCCAGGAGGTAATGTGGATGCAGAGCGGGGGAATATGAGCAACTGACGAGATCAAGGTGTCTTGCAGTATCCTAATTGCATACCTGTTGTTGGGTTTTGGTGTGAGTGTGTATGTTTGGGTGGGTTTTTTTTTGTTTCTGTGTCTGCTTATGGGTATGGTAGCAAAACTGTTTTGCCACTGTTTTCAGAGAAGGCCCATAAGGAGAGGAGTCTGTCAACGCAGGGTAGTGGATAGGCCACAAAGTGAAAACTTGAAGATTGTTTGAGAGAACACAAAAGGGAGTCACTAAAAGAAGAAGAAGAAGAAAAAAAAAACCCACAAACACCAAACAAAAAAACTCAACCCTAAATGTCCCAAAGATTCATGGTAGCAGAGGTTAACATGGATTAATAAATCATAGGACACATGAAAGACTGGCTTCACTGGATTAGAAGAGAGCAGTGTTATATGTTCAAGACCACCTTTCTTCAGCGTGCTTCCCTCTTTGGGGCAGGGCTTGTGAGGCGATGACAAAGGAGGAAATTTTGCCATCTGTTTGCTTGATTTCAGCAAAATGTTTTCTGACTTCTAGGGAGAATTATTTAGTGGAGAGTAGTCCACTAAAGCGGATTGGTCAAGATTGCTATATTGTGAGTAGAGAACATACAAATTTGAGCTAGTGGGTCTACTGTACTAGCCCAGGTTGAATGTAGTGTGTACCCTGTTTAGCAGGGTTCAGTCTTGCAATTTGTACCTTCTGATAGTAAGAAAGTAGTGTTCTAACACTGCTGTGATGTCTTCAGATCAATTCTTCATCTTAGTCTCATTGTTTTTTTTCTAGGATTTATCTATACTTTGGCATCCTGTAACTTTCCATTCTGGTGTTTGTTTGTAGTGTGATTGGAAAAAAAAAAAGTCCAGAAATCTTACATTTCTTTAAAATAGTCATTACTCTGTTCTAATAATAACTGTTCCATACACACAAAGCTGTCACTGTCTGCAATATGTGTTTGCACAGATGGATGATTCTTTTTGCTTCCAAAAAGTAACTTAAACCAAACTATCGATAGGCAATCAATTCAATCCTGTGGGCTTCCCCTTATTTTAGGCAAAAATTGCAATGATACACTTAGTTCAGTCTGGTTTGGGTTTTGGTTACAGTATGTTTTTGTGTGCTTCTAAAAAAGGAAAAAAAACCCTATTGATTTATTGTCCTCACTTCTTTTCTTCCCCTCCCCCTTATTAAACCATGCTGTGGTCAGTACCATTTCTGGTATACCCTCCTGCATTTGTTGTTTAAACTATCAATTGTCATTTAATTTGTCAATTAATTTTCCAAGCTGTTCATCTGGACAGACTTCACAGTAAGTCAAAAGTCGCTATGAATTCTTAGAAAACTCTCTGGCTGCCTGCATGAGGAGCTGCAGGGGGAAATCTTTATCATATGGAAGTATAAAACTGAATAAGCCTTTTCTTTCTCTTTTTTTTTTCCTTTTCTTGCAAATATATGCAAGTTTCTGACCACTTAATTTTTCAGTTTTTTTCCTAGTTTTATGAAGGCAGGTATTCTTTGGAGTGGGACAGCCTTCAGAACCGAGCCTGCTTCTACTCTATTTTTGTATCCAGGCTATTTTTGGCTCATTTGAAGCTCCTAGACTTAGAGCATTCTAGGAAGGGGGAGTTCCCAGCCTTATGAGGATTCCTAGCCTTTCTAGACTAGTAAGAGCCAGCTTTAGGGGTGCAGCCTTAACATACAAGGTGGGTCTTTGTACATCTTTGAGGCTTTTGCAACAAAGGCCTCCATAAATATTTACTGCATTACATAAGGAGACAGCAGGTCTGAAGAAACATCTAGCATTGAAATGGCTAATGTTTTGGGTAAATACTTCAAGGAAGTGACTGAGTCACTTCATCTGTGTGCTTTGTATCAGCCGGTGTAATCAGTGGCTTATATCATGAGTAATAGAGATCACAGAATCACTAAGGTTGGAAAGGACCTTCAAGATCATCAAGTCCAACCATTAATCCAGCACCACCATGTTCCCTAAACAATGTCTTGAAACGCCACATCCACATGTTTTCTGAACACTTCCAGGGATGGCGACTCCACCACCTCCCTGGGCAGCCTGTTCCAATGCCTGACCACCCTCTCAGTGAAGAAATTTTTCCTAATATCCAATCTAAACCTCCCCTGGTGCAACTTGAGGCCATTTCCTCTCGTTCTGTCGCTGGTTACTTGGGAGAAGAGACCAACACCCTCGTCGCCACAACCCCCTTTCAGGTAGTTGTAGAGAGCGATGAGGTGTTCCCTCAGCCTCCTCTTCTCCAGACTAAACAACCCCAGTTCCCTCAGCCGCTCCTCATAAGACTTGTGCTCCAGACCCCTCACCAGCTTTGTTGCCCTTCTCTGGACACGGTCCAGCACCTCAACATCCTTCTTGTAGTGAGGGGCCCAAAACTGAACACAGGATTCGAGGTGCGGCCTCACCAGTGCCAAGTACAGGGGCACGATCACTTCCCTACTCCTGCTGGCCACACTAGTTCTGATACAGGCCAGGACGCTGTTGGCCTTCTTGGCCACCTGGGCACACTGCCAGCTCATATTCAGCTGGCTGTCAACCAGCACCCCCAGGTCCCTTTCTGCTGGGCAGCTCTCCAGCCACTCCTCCTCAAGCCTGTAGCGCTGCATGGGGTGATTGTGGCCGAAGTGCAGGACCCTGCACTTGGCCTTATTAAACCTCATACAGTTGACCTCTGCCCATCAATCCAGCCTGTCTAGATCCCTCTGCAGAGCCCTCCTACCCTCCAGCAGATCAACGCTCCCACCCAACTTGGTGTCATCTGCAAACTGACTGAGGGAGCACTCGATTCCCTCATCCAGATCATCAATAAAGGTATTGAACAAGACCGGCCCCAGAACCAAGCCCTGGGGAACACCACTTGTGACCGGCTGCCAGCTGGATTTAATGCCGCTCTCCACAACTCTCTGGGCTCGGCCATCCAGCCAGTTCCTCACCCAGCGAAGAGCAAACCCATCCAAGCCACAAGCCGCCAGTTTCTCCAGGAGAATGCTGTGGGAAATGCTGTCAAAGGCGTTACTAAAGTCCAGGTAGACAACATCCACAGCCTTTCCCTCATCCACTAGGCGGGTCACCTGGTCATAGAAGGAGATCAGGTTGGTCAAGCAGGACCTGCCTTTCATGAACCCGTGCTGGCTGGGCCTGATCCCTTGGTTGTCCTGCACATGCTGTGTGAGCGCTCTTAAGACGAACCTCTCCATAATTTTCCCTGGTATGGAGGTCAGGCTGACAGGCCTGTAGTTCCCAGGATCCTCCTTCCGGCCTTTCTTGTAGATGGGTGCCACATTGGCAAGCCTCCAGTCTTCTGGGGCCTCCCCTGTTAACCAGGACTGCTGATAAATGATGGAGAGTGGCTTGGCAAGCTCCTCTGCCAGCTCTCAGTACTCTCAGGTGGATCCCATCAGGCCCCATAGACTTGTGGGTGTCCAGGTGGCTTAACAGGTCCTTAACTGCTTCCTCCTGGATTATGGGTGGGTTATTGTGCTCTCCATCCCCATCTTCCAGCTCAGGGGGCTGAACACCCTGTGGATACCTGGACTGGCTATTAAAGACTGAGGCAAAGAAGGCATTAAGTACCTCAACCTTGTCCTCGTCCTTGGAGACAATGTTCCCTGCCATATCCAATAAGGGATGGAGACTCTCTTTGCCTCTCTTTTTGTTGGCTCTCAAGAGTTGCCTCTCTTTTCTTGCAGCTCTCAAGAGTTGCAAAGGGACCTGGAAAGTATATAGAGGTTTCTGAGCAGCACAGTGCTAAATCACACTCTATGCAGGGAATCACAGTAATTGAGTTTAGCTTAACAAACTCATTGATTAGAGGTTTGTGCACTGATGTAAATAACTCTGCTTTTGTCATATGCCTTCTTGATCCCTTAAACACAATGTTTATTACTGAATCGGGCCAAAAAGTACTGTTAATCTTAAAGGTTTCATCAGAGCTTTTGGGACATGGCTGCTACCCCAAGGTGCTTTGCATCTTAGGTTATTAAGGAAAGCCCCTAGTGTTCTGCAGAGCTGACATCATATGAGCAAGAAGATACCATCTTTATTTTTGCAATTTAAAAATAAAGAAGTATCAGACTGAAGTTGCTAGAGTACAAGTTGGCTTTTTCTCAGTGTTCAAAACAAGCCCTGGATTATGAAATAACTGCTACTTGTGTTGTTTCTGCGGGAGAGTGCCTCAGGGGTTATGCTGATGAATGTAGTGCTAGAAACAGTGAAAATGTTGGATTCAGATCTGCATCCAGCTTTCTTCGTAGCTGAAGAATTGACAACAAGGATGTTCATCTTCCATCCCAAGTTCTTGGAGCTTGGAATCTTGTCGGACTACTTTAATTATGACAGTAGGAGGTGTCTATGCTGCTACACTTCTAGAAAACAGACAAAAGTTCTACGGAGCTGCTTTTCTGTTGTTGCTGCCAATGCTCAACTCCCTTATTTGCTGCTTCAACTGGAAGTAAGCAGTAGTCACGGTATTTGCAGTATTTCTCATTGACTAAGGGGAGTTCTGGATGCGCACAAGCTGAGCACAAGGCCACGCTGCATTGCGCGTCCCCGTTTGTCTTCAGAGTTTTGCAAATTCAGCTCCAATTCTGCTGTCGAAGTCAGTGGGTACTACGTGTGGTTGGGAACCATCAGAATGAGGCACTTCCTGAGCAAATTAACCTGTCCGTCTTTATAACTTCTTATTTTTTAGTCTTCCTTTTTTCACTTTAAGGGTTTTTTTTCAGGGAGGAAAGCAACATACAAGCAATGTAAATGCTCACTTAAAGGCCTTAAATATTTATGCATTTGCCTGCCCGCTGTGTACATTCCACATTCTTACCCTTTTATTTACTGCTGTGTTACTCCGTGGCTTCTGTGTATGTCAGGTTTAAACTGACAGTTTAATCAGTAAAATGTTTAAACTCACATGGAACTTGAAATGAATGAGTAATTCTGTTAATGTCAGTTACCCTGTATCTGGAGAGTTTACCTATATGCTTGAAAATCTTGAATTAAAAGTTAGTTTATAAACTGGGGACAGTGACTGTCTTCCCAGATGTGTACATTACTTAGCACTTATGAATTTTTCCTGACATAAAAATGAGTCACCACACCTACAGACAAATATTCTTATAATGAAGCTCGCTCTTCTCATAAGTAGCTTTATGAAAGGTAGGACCCCCAGCTTGTCCAAAGAGCCATTTGTTTATCAAAAGTTATCAAAGGGCTCTACAATAGAGGAGTCCTAAAAGGAAGAAAGGATCAAACAACCTTAGGCACCTATTAAAGGTTGAAAATTACAAGTATTTCCTGATATTTAAAGAAAAACTGTTGTGTTAATCAAATTGTGAGTCCTTTGGCACAATATAGAATACTATTATACTTTATTGTGCTATAAATGAATTAAAACCAAATAGCTATCTTGATCCAGCTAAAATAGATTGATTTCACTAGGACTGTGGATTTTGTTCAGTATCTGAAGAACGTTAATAAAGAGACTTAATTTGTCTTGGTTTCTCAAATACTGCATTATATTCCCTTGTAAAACATCTAGCCATCTTTTTTTTTTTCCTTTTATAATATAGTAACAGTCAATTATACTGCATCAGCTTGACACCTGGCACTCAACATGTGACAAAGTTACAGAAAGAGCTATTTCAAATAATGTTTAATATTTTCTATAAGGAGCACAGTAATGACATACATCTAAAACAATTCTGGTGAATGAATATCTGTGCAAGAGCTGCAGCCTACTTGGGGTAGAAAACTGACAACTGTACCAGTGTTTGCACCTCTTCTGCTCTTCTCTTGAGACATCTATGCATCCATAAGAAAATGGCATATGTATTTCTTAATTATCTTTGTTCTGTTATAGCAGCTAAAACCAAAATTGAAAAAAGGTGTGGGTGGGTAAGGGTGGTAAACTTATTCACCTCCTTTTTTGATGCTGACTTAATTTGAAAATACTTTTCCAACAAACTATCAAGGTACCCATTCACAAGGAACCGATCAGACCTGTCTACATTCAGGTTTAGCTATGGCTGATTTCTAAAGTGGGCAGAATTTACGGTTTGAGTTCAAAGTCCAGCTTTCTAATGTGATCCTGAAAGGATATTTCATCTTGGCTGCAGGAGTGGAAATTAAGGGCCTTACATAAATGCACTGAAGACAAAAATTACTTAGGTCAATGTAAATAATCCTATTAACAACTTTGCTCCTACTCTGTCTTGGGCACTGTGTGGACTAGGGGCAAGCTGAATCATAGCAAACAGCAGAATGTGAACTTTGGAGGATACAAGAGTGTAATTTTACAATAAGGAAAAACTATGGCTTCTTAGGTTTAATCTGGTACTCTCCCATATTAAATGGGTTGACCTGTATGGTTTGACACAGCTGGTAGAAGTCCAAATGGATCTTTACAATAACATGTTCTGCTTGGCTGTTCTTTCAGCATTTCAAAGTTTGAAGAACGATGCTGTTTCCTATATGTGCTGCACAACTCAGATGACTTTCAAATCTATTTCTGCACAGAACTTCATTGCAGAAGGTGTGTCACTCTTGTTATTTCAGAAAAAAAAAAAAGGGGATGTGATGGGGTAGGTGGTGTCTGCATGTACAACAAGGACTCACGGTTTCAGAACTATGATGAAAGTTGATCTGAGCATCCTCAGTGATCATCATCTTTCATGCGAAAGCTCAGTACTGCAGTACCCTGGAGATGTATGAGGTTTGAAGGGTCAAAGTGCAAGCTCAGACAAACATGAGAAACATATACAATTATAAATTTAATTTTTTTTTTTACACAATTTGTGGCATTATTTTTCTAATACTATCATATATAGGCATACTACAAGTGTTTGTTGCCCCCAGTCCAACAAAGCATCCTAAACTTAAAATGGGCTTTCTGAAGTGGGAACATTTATGGTAACAACAAGGTCTGGTCAAGATTTCTCTTTTACTGTAACTCAAATTTTATTTATGACTGCGATGAAGCATACTTGATGTCCTTCACATTAACATCGTACATAATTAAGATTGTACCAGTATCCATGCAGGAATCTTGGCAAGGGTTTGTGCACAAAATTAGGGGTGCCTCAGTTTCTCTAAGTTATGTTTCTGATGCATAAGCTTGAGGGCTGTGGCCTTGAATTGATCCAGAAGGCATTCCCGGAGGAAATTTCATGTGTGGTTTTTGGTTTGTTTTTTTTTTTTTTTTTTTTTTACTAAAAAAGGCTGCAACTTTATAAAAAATCACCGCGGTACTCTGTATCAATGGCTGTGGCCACCTTCCAGCCTAATCACTAGCTTGTCCTCTCCTCCACTCTGGTTCATATAGGTTTTTTTACCATGTTCATTCCCCTTCGTATCTGAGCACTTCTTAGAAGACGAGTAAGCAATGCCTTAGCATGATATGGTATTTGTACTGGTATTCTTTCAAAGGGCTAGAAGTCATATGTAATAGTATATTTTTTTAATGGGAAGTTGTGAAATAGACCCCCTTTTATTCAAGCAAAAACTAGCCTTCCTGCACTACAAAATCTGCTCCAAATGTAGGCAAAATTTCTAGACACGTCTAATGATGCTTCAGTGCTTTCGTTTGGCATAAAGAAACAGTGCTATAGGATGAGAATTTCATCTGATACATAGATTTTGAAATACTAATTCCATTAATAACTTCAGACATCATAGATGTCTTGCACATAGAAAAGGAGTACCTAGAAGCAGTAAGAAAACTGCAGATAACAAAAATACATTTTTTTTCTTTTTGCTGACAAACTTTGACGCTGATTTTATACTCACTATACTTAAGTCCTCTTGGTTCTTTTATTACTTTAGAGAGAAGCATTCTCTTTGTCCCCATGCTGTCTCAAGTGTGTATTTGCTTTTGCTTTTCCTTTTTTCTCATTTTAACAGGTTTTTTGACATGGTGAACAGTATCACTGAAGAGATAGGGAAGACTACAGAGGAAGGGGAATGCGATGGAGACTCTCTAGAGGTATTTTTACTGCCCCGCCCACCCCCGCATACTAATAATTTTGGGCTTCTAGTGTAGTGTTTCACTGAAGGGAATAAATTACTCATCCCTTCTCTGGAAGAAGTTAGATGAGTTATTGTTTATAAAATTTTATCCTCTACTGTTTATAAATTAATGATTCTTTTTAATGGTCCTCGTGTACTTTTTGTAACCAGCATAGCTAAATCTCTCATATTTCAGTTAGCATACTCGCTTGAGAAGGTACTCAACTCTGGAATTCTCCAGTCGTGCGTATTAGAGCGCGACTCTTGTAACAGTTACTTCAGAGTGTAATCGTAGTCAGGCAGCATTAGCATCTCTTTAAATTTTAAAGACTGCTTGTTGTCCGTTTCATGCATCGCCGGCATCGTGTACACTGACATTATTGGCAGGTCGTCTGCACAACAAGCAAAGACATAACTGTAGTAGGCGAAGGCTTGTCCTCGCTCGTTACCATCTGCAGGCAAGCACGGCAATGAACGACAAATCAGATGGTGACGTGATGGTGTTGGTGCTGCTGGGAGTCTCTTTATGCCCGTAGCCCACTAACTCACGCGGGAGCCCGGGATGCCCTACTTCTGCTGCCGCCCCTGTTAGCTGTTACAGCCTGCCTGGGCATGCCATTACACCCTGTATTCTCACTTTGGGTTTCGATCTGAACAATCGCATCGTTGAAAAGTGAGTACAGGGCCATTGGGTGCAACGCAGTACCCAGGGTCTTTAGGCTTTATTTTAGGTGGCAGGCAGCAGGATAGAATATCTAAGCCCATGTCCTATCACATGAAAATCTGGTGTCCTGAAGCCCTAGAGACATCCAGAACTAACTGAGAGAGTCAATACTGGGTAATGAATACAGACAGCCTTCTGTCTCAGTTTTGATGATGGCATTTTATAATACATCTGAAATTGGAGATGAGATGAAGAGAAACCACTAGAGTGACTCGTGGGATAGAAAAATACCCTATAATGAGAACCTTAGGGTGCCTAATTTGTTTATTTTAGCAAAAAGAAAAGCAGTGGGTGACTTGATTACAGTGTGTAAGTATTTTTACAGGGAAAATTACTACATGCTAATCGTCTCTTTAATCTATTGAAGAAAAATGTAATGAAATACAGTGACATGAAAGAAATTTGAATTAAGAGCCATGACTTCACCATGAGAGTAATTAACGGTTGAAACAAAATACCAAAAGAAGTAGTGGATTCTCTCTTTTTAAAAAAAGATAGCAGTCTTTATTTGGAGGAAAATAAAAAAAATACTTTATCTAGACATGAGCTGCTGGGCTTTGCCTGGGAGTGAGCATGTGAAATTACATGTGTGTTACACAAGAAGACAGTTCAGATAATCGTATCTAATGACTGTTTTTGGACAGTCCTTAAACTCTTTGAAATTCAAATTCAGCTGAAACTACGCTTAATACACTGCAATCCTGCCTAACCGCCATTGGCACGCTCTGCTGGCACTGGCAAAATTGAGGTTGTGCTGTTTTTGGAAGATGTGGCCAGGTCAGGAGAGCATCTGGAACAAATTAAGTGTGTCCTGCCTTGCTTTCTATGCCTGTGTGGGAGACACAGTTCCCAGTTTGGCGTGGCGTGCCCTCTGTCGTCTTCACTTGTTTTTACAGCACCTGCCAGCAGAATTGCAGATGCTGTTGAGTGAGACATACAGCTGTAACTGCACGGAGCAGATAAAGGCTAGCTTAGCTTTATGCACTTAGCTGAAATGGCTACCTTAGAAGCCAGTGCTTCCTGTACAGTCAGTGGAGAAATACAGGCCTGTCTGCACAGTATCAGAATTGTCGTCTTGAAGTGTGGTGATTTTTTTTCCTTCTCTATAGTCTGCAGAAAGCAACCAGCATCCCTGATGCCTTAGTTATGAGCAGATGGAATAAATCTTATCTTTCTGTTTCATTTCATGTTGTTGTTTCCTTTGCAGTATGATTATGACTACGATGAAAATGGTGAGCGAGTCATTCTGGGGAAAGGAACTTACGGCATTGTATATGCAGGACGAGATTTGAGCAATCAAGTCAGAATTGCTATTAAAGAAATCCCAGAGAGAGACAGCAGGTATAGTAACTGTGGCTGATTCCAAATTTTGTGCATTACATAACATCATCAGCAACGTGATCAACCAGTTTGCTCATCAAGGAGTACTTCTACAAAGCTGCCAGTGAACTACTTCTCTGTGGTATATAATGGTGTTCCCTGTCTTTGTAACTAGACATTTCCAAGTTGAGGAATAGATTATGATCACAACTGAGAATGTAGGTGTTTACTGCTTTTGGTACTAATAGTTTATAATACTTTTTCTTTGCAAAAGAAATATTGCTGAAGTACAGAACCTCACTCAAACACCTAGTGATAAGCCCTATCTACTTAGACATGCTCAGGCATGTCCTTATAAAAGAACTATTCAAATTCATGATTGCAGAGTCTTAAAATTCTGAGCCTAAATTGTTGATTAAGACGTTTTCCTTTCCTGTTTGTGCATCATTTATTATGAGACCCCTTAACATTATAATAAATCATGTGGAATGATCTACTTGTGCACATTTTTTTAATGCAGAGTCTCTTTATATATGTATAGCCTTCTCTCATTTATAAAGGTTGCCATATAAAGACCAGACACTTGATGTCCTTTGTACTTGTATGTCTGGAGGCTTGCAGTGTATCTTACTTTGAATACACAGCTTTCCGCAGATACTGTGATAAAAGTGATAGCAAGTCTAAAGGTGAGATTTTTCAAATGAAACTGACTGCATTAAACTGTCAAGTTATTCTTAAATTCTACATTAGCCTTTGGGTTTTGTAGTCATGGTGTACAAGCTGCTTCTTAACAGGTGACTTGAGTGGCTGGATCTTTGAAGTGTCTCTTAAAACAGACTGTAAAATATTATCAAAGACTGTAACTCAGGCTTATGTTCAGGAAAGCTTTGAAAAGTAGGAAATAAAGTCATTGCCGTGGTTGGTAACAGAAGGATAAATCCCTCCTTTCCCAATGTTAAAGAAATAATTTTTATGAAGGAAGCTCTTCTGATAAGGACAGAACACTGCTTGGTAGCAGGAGGAATCGCGTGCTAAATGAGTAGAGGTAAAATCTGAGTGTACCAACTGGTGAATTTTTGTCCATCATTTCAGTTGGGAATGGAATCCATATTTCCAAGTTTCTTGTCTTTTGCCCATTTGGCTTCTTTTTGTTTACTGCTACGATATAAAGGATAGCTTGTGCTTCAGCAAGGATTTCACACATTTTGGCATACTGCATTTCCTCTATGTTCAACCTACAATTAATATCAGGAAGGAAGCTGGTTTTATGCATCCCTCCATAGAAGTTGTCTTAAAGAGAGTGCTGGTATTCAAAACAGTAGATGCAAGAGGCTATTCTAACCCACCACAGTGGCTGATATTCGTCTCATGTTTATCTAGAATGTATGTCCCTGGGGGTAAAACCACTATTTGTGGAAAAGGAGCATTGTTCTCTACAACCTGTCCAGCATCAAGTACTATTATTAAATTGTATCAGAGCCTAGATGTTGACAGGACACTGTTATAAATTTTTCTTTGTGTCATTTACAGACTGGAAGGTCAGTAATGTCACCTTGGTGTCCTAGCTCAGTTTCTTTTTCACAGGTCTCACAGGCCTTCCTTCAGTTATTCTGTCTTCACTTAGTTGTTCTTTTCTTTAGTGTTTAATAAATGAATCCTTTTAAATCTTTTTGAATCCATATATATATTGGCTGTTCAGTATGGATGTGTGTGGTCTAATAATTAATTTTTTCATACTCATAATATTTTAAAGATACTAGAACTTAGATTATGGAAAAGGGAGTCCTCCCATCCTTTATATTGTTACTGTAAATTTAACTTCAAGGTGTGTTATAATTTCTCAGAAAGTATGGCCTTATTTTACGTAAAACAATCTCTTGAGTCAAAATAGAGTTGCAAGTTTTGTATGTGCTAGGAAGAAATTTGGTTTTTGTAACAACTGTGGTTAATAGAAAGGTAGCCTGAATAGAGCAGTAAATACTCTAAGCGAAAAGAAAAAATCCGGATTTTTCTTCTCCAATACACATTTTAAAAGAATTTTCAATGGAAAAGGTTTCAGGTTCAATGAACAAAGCATACTGGAAAAGGGATTATTAAGAACCTGTCAGTCTGTCCTCTAGACTTCCAAATATATTTACAGGCTTCCAGAACAAATTTCAAGTATTAGTCTTTCAATAGCAAAGAAAAAAATTATTAATTAATTTCTGATTAATTACAACATGATTTTTTAGCATTTTGAAGGAAATCTATGGAAAGAAAAGGATTAATCTCTGAAGTTAATTTGTAGCATTTTCAAAGTAAAAATTACCATCTTTTGGATTTGTAAGAAATAATCTTAAATTCTGAGTTAGAGCATGGCCAGAAATGCAATGACTTCAGTGCAGAAAGCAGTGATACTGCTTTATGTAAATGCTGTATGTAAATTTATGTAAATGATACTGCTATATGTAAAATACAAGCTACTGAATAATTTGTGTAATTGTCAGGAAATGTTAGACTACAGGGACACATTCTGAAAGAAAAGGAAACATTCCTGCAGTGCTGTTGCTCTCAAATGCATTTCCAGTACTACAAAATAGTACTAGTGTCCATATCAACTTTCCAAGTTAAAGTAAAATCATGTTAGGTATGTGATAAGATCTAGCTTTCTAGAATTTATCTTTCTTTGTACAATTTAAAGTCTGCTCATGAATAAGCTCTAAAATAATAAATGCTTCATTCTAGTGGAGAATTTTCTTAGGGCTTTATTTTATTAGCTAAATTATTTTAGTTGCTCAAGACTCGGTTACCTTTGCAGTTTAAAAGTGCAGGGGGAAGAATTATAATGGTCATGCTGTTGCTGCTCTGAATGAATATCCCTTTAGTAGAACTCAGGAATATAATCACTGATGACTTTGCATTTCTGAATGACTAACAGCATAGTCAAAATTTTTATAGTCATGTGTGGAGAGGCAAGCCAAAACTCAAATTACTCTTTAGTAAACAGACTCCGAGTTGCATAATCACGCTTTTCATTAACCAAATACTTAGCTTGTTTTTTGCAACTCTTGTTTTCCAGAGGGATTTTAAGATGCACCCTGTTTTTTTTTCTTCTTCTTCTTTTCCCTCCACTTTTAAGAGTTCAGCCTCCACTTGTGGCTTGATGCTGTTGTTAGGGTGAGCTGATAACTACCTGCCCCAAAAGGGAGCGGAGCTCACAGATACTTTTCCCGTAACAACTTCCATTGCATTCGTGCTTTGATTGCATTCCTGGCACTGGCACTTTGCTGACTCCAGGGAGGGCTAACTCCTGGACTTGAAGCAGCAGGAAGCTATCCCTCCTCCCAATAAATAAATAAAATAAAAGTTTTATGGCAGTTCATTAGGGGATGAGAATGTACCAGTGTTGGTGCGAGGTCTATGCTGAGAGCAACCTGATGAAGATGGAAGTAAAACTACTCCTTTTGGTGGCAAATAGCTGCAAGGTTGAGTTTGCAGCTCATGTTTATGTTTAATTATGTTTAGCAGTTATGTTTAGTACTCTGTTGGTATAAGCATCTGAGTGTGTCCTCCGCTTGCTCAAGACCCTACAGCGCTTTCTCGCATCTGGACTGATGTTAGGAGGTCTGTGTCCTTCATCTGTTTCAGCAACCTCGAAAGTCTGACTGCAGATGTTAGTGCTTTAGTGAAAACAACCACCGGACTCTCAGCATATTGTCTACGTTTTGCCAGACAGTATGCAGAATCTGGCAGCTGACCTGCGTGTGTGGCTCACCCATGGCTGGAAGAAGAGCGTTAGGGCTGGCCCAGGGAGCACACCTTCTGCTGAGCTCTGGTGCTGTTCCACACTGGAGAAGGCTCTGATTCCAGAAGCCTTCTTGGCAAAGGGACTGCTGAAAAGCTTACATCTCTGAAAAATATTTCACGTTGGACTAAATTACATTTGATGAAATTGTTTTGATCAGTTCTTCTGAATATCTCCCCATGAAGTGATGGCTGGTTTCTTACTCTGATGGCTATGCACTCTTGCTTTCAGATAAGACTTCTACTTTAATTAAGTTTAAATGGCAATTTGTTTTCATTATTGAGGTGATTTTAATTATACACTAACTTTCTGGTTTACTAGTTCACTTCAGCACTAGTCTGAATCCAGCTGCTTGCCCAACTGTTTGTTCTCTTCGAGTTAGGCTGGAGAGTTCTTTTTCCACAAGTGTTTTGCTCAGGCTATCTATGTACATTTATAACAATTTGTGTGCGTATGTATACACAATATTATATATATTATATGTTATGTTTATTTATATATGATTACATAATTTTTTAGTATTTGTTAAATGCATGTAACACATAGTCATTTTCAGTGTAAATGTGTTTTATGGGACCTAAAATAGAACCTAAAATAGAAAGCTACTACAGTAAACACAAGACTTTCTTCCTGAAAGCCAATATTGAATAAACTGCTTCTTTTCTTTCCAGGTACTCCCAACCTCTACATGAAGAAATAGCTTTGCATAAGCATCTCAAACATAAGAACATTGTCCAGTATTTAGGTTCTCTTAGTGAGAATGGCTTCATTAAGATATTTATGGAACAGGTGCCAGGTGGTAAGTTGTGGGAGAGACTGGTTTGGTGGTTGTTGGTTGTTTTTTTTAACATTTAAAAAGTGTAAAACCTACAGCATGCAACAAGAAATATTTCATGCAAATGTAATATTCTTTAATATCTCTTTCCTAAATTAATGGGGAAAACTCTGTCTGCAAAAACCTTGAGTTCTCTCATTCAGTATTTAGGTAGGATGTGCTATGGATACAGCTCAGATCATTGCTGTGGCAGGTGACCTCCTTTTAACCTACAGATCAGAGATGATCAGTGGTCATCCTTCTAGAAAGACTGTAGCTAGTCTCGGATGGCTGAGCCCTCCTCGGGTACCTCGTGCAAGAGAATGGCGATCGGTGATTGTTGCTTCTGCTTGGGACCAAAGAACTCACAGCAGCCAGACGCAACAAAAATCCCACTACTTGAGCTTAGCTTTTTCCAGGAAATGTGGAGTTGGTGTGTGTACAAAGACATGCATACACACATCCACCCTTCCTCACTCTTTTACAACATTCCTCAGGGGCAGCTTCTCTCCAGGCATAGGAGAGAGGTGAGCACGTTAATTTAATGGGTTCTGGTCTGCCTGCTTGAGCAGCCTATGCTTCTGTGCTGCAGCTGAGGCCACTGGAGATACTGAGATTCTCTTTTTAATTATTCAGGCTGCTGATGATGCAAGTAAGCATTCTCCTGGAGAGGCCTTTGGTTATAGAAGATCAGCCTACGCTTGGTTTGGGATTGATGTTTGTTGTTACTTTTTTTTTTCCTTTGGGGGAGAAGGCAGAATTTAATTAGATTTTTACTCTCACTTTTTTGCTCTCCAAAATTATAGGCAGCCTTTCTGCTCTTCTACGATCAAAATGGGGACCATTAAAAAATAATGAGCAGACAATTGGCTTTTACACCAAGCAGATTCTTGAAGGATTAAAATACCTCCATGATAATCAAATAGTGCATCGAGACATAAAGGTAAGAGTTTACAGAGAATTAAGCCTGATAGTGTTATGTAACTGCATAACCATTTATTTGTCCTGTAATTCAAAAACTTTTAGAACAAAAGTTCTTTGTTGTCCCATACCCTCTCTGCTATTCTGAACTGTGAGTAAAATAAGTGAACTATTGTTAACTTGAATTTGAACCAAGAAAATATGGGGGTTTTTATTTTACAAGAATTGACATATAGCCACTTAAGATGTGATAAAGTGGATATTTTTATTTCTGTTTTCAATTATATGATTGAACTTCCCTAAAAGCTTATTAGAAGTGAAGAAGGTTGTGGAATGGGCTATTAGCAGGTTCTTTTCGAAGGAGATTGCAGATGAAAAAGTTCCTTTTTAAAAAAAAAAAAAAAGACTTTTTCCCTCTCTTAGTATTCTTTAACTGAATTCATGTAGTATTCCTGTAGTAGGGGAAATTGACTTTGAGATTAAGTTTCCGATAATGGGATTAACAGAAGGCAGGAACATTATTGATTCCTCTTTCATCTCCCCTCTTAAGAGCCTTAAGAAGTAATTGTTACTAAAGAGTGCTTTATAGAAACAGGCTATGCAAGAAGTCTTAGATGAAGAGTCAACAGAGAAAAATAATTGCTCTGAATGTTCTGTTCCTCAGGGTGATAACGTGCTTATCAACACGTACAGTGGAGTGTTAAAGATTTCAGACTTTGGAACTTCAAAGAGACTTGCAGGAATCAACCCATGTACTGAAACTTTCACTGGTATGTTCCCAGAGGATACTCTCTTTCTTCACTCGAACTTTGCATGTAGGGTCAGAATCCACAGCTACTGAACTTTTATTGCCTTCAAATCAATATGAAAGGTTGCTGCAAGAATAGCTTTTTGTATACCTAATCTTAAGCTACACACTGTACTTGTATGCACTGTTCAAAGAGTGTGCTGTTTTGGAAGTTCCACTTGAGACATGAAAGTCCTCTAGAACAGAAGAGCTGTGTCTTTCCCATGTTGTATTTGAGTTTGTCTCTTCTGTGCACATGGCTTTTTCATCTTGCTGATCGAAGGCTAACTTTTTTTTTTTCTTTCATGACTGGCTCATTCTGACTTCTTCTCCAGAATTGCTTATGTACAGAGCCCGTCATTAACTTGATCCTCATTCTGCTTGATAAATTGATTAGGACCTTAAATCATGCAGTGGCACTGCACTAAATAATTATGCAAAATGAGAAATTACTGTTATTTTAATTCTATCCTCTGCTCTTCCATTTCTGCTCTAAATGGAACAGAATGCAGAATGATGTGTCAGGTTGATTCCTGTACTTCAGAAAAAGTGTTCATATCACCTGCTGTTTTAGGTTCAGATTTCAGGTATCACTTCCTTTTTCTCTCTGAATGCAATTTGGGGCAATCTTCCTTAGTGTAATCTTAATCTGTAATACAGTAAATGAAAACTATGTCTAATTCAAAGCTCATTGAAACCTCTTAATAATTGTCATTGACTCTGAAAAGTGGTATCATGAAACAGTAGATGTTATCAGATGCTCTTAGCATAAGTAATACTTTGAATAGTATTTTGAGTTTTATGTAGACTGCATATGGAAATTTTTGAATTTTGAATAATAAAGAGTATTTTTTTAACTCTCATGATACTGCTCCCTCAGTGATTTTGTTCCTCTTGTCCTTTAGCTATCTATTCACATCATTAGCGCATCTCAGTAAAAAGAGTATGTTTTAAACAGGTACCCTTCAGTATATGGCACCAGAAATCATAGACAAAGGGCCACGTGGCTACGGGAAGGCTGCAGACATCTGGTCTTTGGGATGCACAATCATTGAGATGGCTACAGGCAAGCCCCCATTTTATGAACTGGGAGAACCACAGGCAGCTATGTTTAAGGTCAGACATCTTCCTTGTACAACTCAGGCCAGTATTTGTAAACTTGGGAAATCTCATGACTGGAGAAACTAATGTTAGAGGTTGCAGGAAAAGAAGATAAAGGAAATGCTGATTCAACTGAGTGGGAGTGCTGTGCAGTTCTGAAGAGAGTGATGGAACAATAGCAGCTCTTCAGCAGCCTGGATGTTTGAAAAAAAGACAACTGAGGAAAGAAGCAGTTTTCTGCTTTGCGAGAGCCGCTACTTGCAGTTGTGGGGTTTTTTTTAATGTAATTGTTTATATAGTTCTTAATAGTTTCTTTTCTTTCTTTGACTTAATAAACTAGTTACAGAAAGATAATATCAAAACTTGAGAGTGATATACCACTTTTACCATCTAAACACTTTTTTGATTCTATTTAGTGTTTGGGAAAAGAACAGTATAGGCCATTGTTTCTCCCTTTATTTGTCTCAGGTGGGAATGTTTAAAATACACCCAGAGATTCCTGAATCCATGTCTGCAGAAGCCAAGGCTTTCATACTGCGTTGCTTTGAACCAGATCCTGATAAACGAGCATTTGCTCATGAGCTACTTGTAGATGAATTCTTGAAGGTTTCAAGCAAAAAAAGAAAGTCCCCATCAAAGCTCTCAGGTAAGCACTGCTAAACTCAATCTGGAATCTTTCTGTTATTCATGATACTGTTTCCTAAAACTGCTGATTTAGTCTTTAAGATGAACACAGCAGATCTTCATCCCAGGTGAACATTCAGTTGTAACCTTCTATTCTAGCAAGCTTGCTGCAGAAATAGTGTTGTAGCTGAATTCTGTTACCATGTTGTCACAGAGGTAATTATATAAATATTTCTAATAAGGTTTCTAAAAGTCTGTTTATGGTTTTGTGCGGCTTTTGTGTGTTTGTGTGGCTTTTTTCTTAATTTGCATATGTTTTCATTCAAAGAAGGTTTGCATAGAGTACATTTTGTGTAAGGTTAGAACATGCTATTGAGCCTCGGGAGTTTTCTACATGAGCAAAATCTTTGTCTCATAGGAAATGTGCATGCACTGCATGATTTTTCTTTCACATACTCATTTCCTGTAGTGTTCTAAATCATGGAAAGTAACAAAGGACTTCTGAGAGTACGAATGACATATTCTTTGTGTGTGCATATATACATATGAAAATATCTCTGTATATTTTTAGCATGATACCTAGAATAAAGAAAAATACCAGGTAAAGGAGATGAGGTTGGATGAGCACTTTTTAACATGATTTCCATTCCCCTCAGGTTAAAATTAACTTAAACAATAAATTACACCTTAAGAGGTTGCAGACAGGAGAGTCCAGACAGTCCATAAAAATGGGAAGAGCATTATCCTTTAGACTATACTTATTTTCTCAGTTAATTTCAGCACATTTAACTTTTTTTTTTCTTTGCTTTTCTCCCACAGTTCTTTCAGCTAACACAAATGGTGAGTTTTAACATATTTTTCTATCAAAACATAACTGTGTTGATACTGTGGTTATCACTTATTCTGGTATAATTTGTGACACTAAAATGTTGCAAAGAGAAGTGGGCGCAATTATGAAAATAAGTGACCTTTCTCTGTTAGGAACCTCTAATTCATTGTGCAAATGTAAACTCCTGTTTGTAATCCTACCAGACTACGGCCTAATTGTCTAGGCAGGTGAGTAATACAGGCTTGAAGAGCTGTGTTGTTGTTAGAGGGCCATTTAGTGGAAGTCTGGACAGGAAACCAAATGGCTGTTTTATAGTAGCAATAGAGATGAGGTTTGTGGAGATAGGAAAGATAGATTTTTTTTTTTTTTTTTTAATTAGGCTAAATTCTATAATTGAAAAAAAATGGAATGCATTTGAGACCCCCTGTCAGGCCTGGGTACAGGATACTCATCTCTTTCAGGAAATGAACTGGGGAGAGTGGGGTGGGGAAAACCAGGCAAACACATAGTTACTTCATTCTGAGTTGCTATCAAAGTACATTTTGAAATGCACACGTGTGAAGTAGGTATGAATAGTTTCTTGCAGCAGTAATGTGCGCTCTGGATTTAAAAACAGAAGTTCTGACGTAACATGCATGTTTATTATTAATCAAAGACTATGAACTAGTTAAACTTGTATAAGACAATCTGATAAAGGAGTGTATCTTGTATGTGTTACAGTATATATACTTATATGTATTGTATATAAAAATACATACATCTATATACACACATAAAATTAAGATCTTGGAAGGTGCTTGGATGACTTAGAAGACAAATGTAGAAACATTTTGCTACTGCTGAAAGTGTGTACTGATGATATGAGATGCACATTCACTCCAGTGGTGAAGTTCTCTAAGTGAACTTGCAAAGAGCCCAGCATTTCTGTATCTCAGGAAGGTTTTGAATAAAAAGATAACTCTATTCCAGAAGAATAAGCTTTAAGAGTGTTTTGTCAATTTTATTTTAATATTTTATATTGGTGTGGGGGAAGACTGGATTCTTTCTGTTTCCTCTGAAAGAATAACCTTTTCAGTTCAGAACTGTGAAATATAACAACTGCACTATTAAATTCTAATTTCTGAATATTCCTATATAAATAGAGTATCTTCGGAGTATATCCTTACCTGTCCCTGTTCTGGTGGAGGATACAAGCAGCAGCAGTGAATATGGTTCTGTCTCACCTGATACAGAATTAAAAATTGATCCGTTCTCTTTCAAAACAAGAGCCAAATCCTGTGGAGAAAAAGATGGGAAGGGAATCCGGTCCCTTTTTCTGAGGTAAAGAGCTATCTGGTGTTTATGTTACCCAGTAGATTAGGAATGTGTGCATTTGGGTCGTTTTTATGAAGTTTCTTTTCACTGGGTATCTTTCATTCAGCATCCCAGATGAAAATTTTGAGGATCACAGTGCACCTCCTTCACCTGAAGAGAAAGATTCTGGATTTTTCATGCTGAAGAAGGATAGTGAAAGGAGAGCCACCCTTCACAGGATATTAACTGAGGACCAAGAGAAGGTGGTGAGGAACTTGATGGAAGCTTTGGCTCAGGTAAAGTAATTTCAGAAGGCAGCAAAACTTTTACAGAATTTTAGGACTTATCTGAAGTTACCTGGAATACTTGAAATTACACATAGTAAAGCAATTTAAAAGGATAAAGCAATTTAAAAGGAATGTTTGATTAAACTAGAAAGCATACACCATGTAAGTTTTCACAGTTTACTGTTTTATTGTGCCTATTAAAAATAGGCTTTAAAATTGTTTATGCTGCATTACATAAGCCTTTTGTGTTGTTTGGAAATACTGTATGTATACCTGGATATTAGTGCTGGCCAGACAGCATAAAAACGTGTTTTCATGGTACTGTATTTTGCCAGTGATTTTCAAATGGGACTAACTGAGGCTATCAGGTCAACTTGTGTAAGATAGGATCATCCCCAGGAGGAGATTAGCTTGCCTCCCTCTCAGAGTTCTGTCTTCTGGCTGACTGGTTTGGTGGAGGGAGGTTTAGGTCGTTTGGTTTGCTCTGGCCTTATGTTAGGTTATTGCGCAGAAAAAATGGGTCTGACTGGTACACCATTGCCTTCTAGCCAACAGTCATAAAGGGAGAAAGAGGGGGCTAGGGAGAAAATAAATTGCAACTGTTTCTCACAGCAGTTGGGAGCACATATGGAGGGGAGGGAAGATGGAGTAACAGTGGGAGCTACAGCAAACAACAACATAATTGCGGAACGACCTTTTGGCACTCTTTCGTGGGGATGATTCATGATGATGTATCAGTTCAGGATGACACTGAATAAATTACAGGTCATGACCACACTGCTAAATGTTGCAACACAGTAATGGGATGACATAAATTTTTTGTTCTTGTTTGTAACGTGTGTATTAGTAGTTAATTGACTCACTTCATTCTCAAGGCTAGATATTGCTGGTCTAAAACATGTTTGTATAATATGTGGCAACTCATCTTCTAAAGATAGTACTGTTTAGAAACTGATGCAAACGAGTATGATTCTTCTGCATGTACTACAGTTAATGTAATTGGAAATTGCTGCCGTACCAATAAAAAGAGCTTCTAACTCTTGGTGTGGGGTCAGGGGGAACCCACAGTTGTCCTGGTAACCGTAGAAAGTGTTAAAACAGAAGGCAGTGAGAGAGGTGCTCGTGATCTGTGCTTTGCTAGAGTGTTGCTGTAAGGCACAGTTGTTAGCATGTGTATGAAAGGAATAATCAGTGATTGTGAGAGCCTGAAACTCAATCACAAAATCCAGAGAGGGTGCTTGGTGTTTCGTGCTTTCCTCAGCTGGGGCTGGAACAGCCCAAGGTCGGGCAGAGAGACATGGAGCTGTAGAGCCAGAGTTTAAAGCACATGTGCGTGGGACTGCCTGCCCGTCAAGAGGATGCAGAGCTCTGGCTCCCAAACACCGTTTTCTCCCTTGAAAGTGGGACCCTGGTCAAAGAGTAAGAAACTTACTCAAACCACCAGGAAGTGGTGGTAACTGCAGTTAAGGGGAAGTTGAGTAGGCTTCTTATGTCCTGCTTAAATGCAAGAAATTACCAATAGATGGGAGCCTGACTTGCTTGTTAGGCCTCGTCAGGATTTAGGCTTTGATAGTGCTTTTCCCTTCACAAAAACTATTAATAAGAACGATTTCAACAAAGTCGTTGGTGGGGGGGGGGGGGGGGGGGGGGGGGCTAGTGGAAGAGAATGACCCTCCCAAAATAGGTTACCGTTTCTTATTACAGAGCCATACTAGTTGCCCTGTCCCCGGCATGCCTTGATGAACTTGGATCTTCTAGTCCAGGGCTACAGTGTGTCCACCTATTTGCCCTAATAGCTTTTTAATTATTTACATGAAAAGGAGATCAGCTACTGCAGGACAGAGGGAGGGATCCACTTCAGTATAGCCAATCATCAGGTGAATTCTCCAAATCAAAGTGGATCAGGATCAGAGGCTAGGATCTTTTATCTCAGAGATGGATACCTTAGTAAGTGGAATGTTTGACTGCTTTAGAGGTTTTTCTTTTTTTTTTTTTTTTAGTTTCTTTCTCTCTCAAATAATCAAATTATCTTTATTTAATCCTGATCAGAATTAATTAACTATGGTTAAAACCTCAACGTTATTGGCAAACAGTTGATGTCTGACCAGCTGTAACATTCATGGCAGCAAATTGGCAAATACAGCAGCACCAAACACCATATGTTCTGTTACAGAAATCAATGTTAGATACCTTTAGTCTATATAAATAATTACTTAACTTCCTTCAGAATAAGCATCTAATACTTCATGTTGAACAACTAGTATGTTTTTCTATCTCTGGCTTAATTTTCAGTTTGGAATTGAAATTTGTATTCAGTTGGCATAACTTAAATTTAGAGAGTAAATACAGTCCTCTGCTTCCTGGTTACTTACGCTCGTTATTCTCATGAGTGGTTTTAGCTTTTTGCTACTTTGGTAGCTCATGCAAAACCACAAAAGCTTTTAAAAATAGACATATGAATATTTATAATAGAAAGGTGAGAGATTTGTAGACCTGCTCTAAGAATAGGTAAGTGTAAAACTTCCATATCAAGGGAAATTGTGTAGGAAAGAGCTAGGCTCTTATGAGCCTTCTGCATAACTTTCACTAATCCCTTCTTTTAAATGCTACTGTGGGAGTTTGCATGGTGGCTCTCAGAGGCACTTTGAAATTAGAGGCACGACAAAGTACATGTTTCTTTGCAATTTAGAGTAATTTGTAGTATTCAGGACACAGTATATTTATTTGTATCTTTTCACTCCTGTACTATGAGCCATACAGACTATAGTGTGCACATGTATTTCAGCAACTGATATAAAATGAAGTCAGCAACTTACTTGTCAGGTAATCTGCATTACCAGGGAGCTCAGCGGTAGAGCTCTGCACTTCTGTAGTTACACTGCTACCTGACCTGCAGCTGCACCTTTCCCTTAACCGTAGCAGTAGAGTTTCTGAAAATCCACATTGCCAACTGATGTTACTGGCTAAAGTCCTCCTGGGTGTATGTTTCAAACTATGGCTATCAAAACTCTTTCTTTTCCTCTCTCCTTCTACCAGGGAGCCGAAGAACCCAAGCTAAAATGGGAACATATCACGACGCTCGTTTCCAGCCTCAGAGAGTTTGTACGGTCCACTGATCGTAAAATCATCGCAACCACTCTTTCAAAACTGAAACTAGAGTTAGACTTTGACAGCCATGGTATCAGTCAAGTGCAACTCGTGCTGTTCGGTTTTCAAGATGCTGTAAGTTGTCTTTTTTCTAAGAACTTTGTGCACCAAAACTGCCAAACTGAAAGCTAGAAGCCAGAAGCAAACAGAACTTCGTTAACTTCCACTCAGAGTTACTGAAACAATAATATTTGAGGGGTTTGAACCTGTACAAACAAAAACCCATGCCACAGCCATGACTTGGTTTGGTTGCCATGTGATCCTTTGGCAGGATGCAGATGCAGAGCACAACTGTTGTGATTTTGCAGATTAAAGATCTAGAAGGTTCAGCATAGTTGTATAAACATTATGTCATAACACTAAAGCAGGAAAGCCTTTTTAAAGAAATCTCATGTTGGTGGGTTTTCTGGTAAACAAGACCAACACTGAATGTCAGGCTTATCCTACATAAACGCAGATCTCTTGAACTTGGCTTTTCTTACAAACTAATACATTAAACCACTCTGACTCCAATAGTGGGATCTGTCTACCTTACAATATGGTATTGAGTTCTTACTCTAGTATTTTTGGTTGACAGTAGATTTCTGCCAAACCAGATATTTTCCTTTCAATTTTTAATAAGCAGGATAAGAAGAATGAAAAACAGGTTACTTTTCTGTCCATAATTAATGCAAAGTTTATGAGCAACCAAACACACACATGGATACCCTTTAAATAGCTAGTTTACTGAAAGCTATTTTTTTCTTCTTAAGCTCTGTATTTAAATGTTAGTTCACAAGCAATTAGGGTTAACACTTAAGATGAATGACCAACATGGGAGGGTGCAACTGTGCTAGGCATCACTTGTCCAGACTGAAGTCATGTAGTAAAAATGAAATGACAATCCAAGCAGGCATTTGAGGTAGGTGATTCTGTTAGCATTTAAACCTGGGGCACTCTGACAAGTAAAAGAGCTGTCAGGAAGGATTGCATTGTTTGTTGCATAGACTACCTTGAGAAGAATTAGGTGCTGTTTACGAAAAAAACCCAATGCATGAAATGAATCTGTAACAGAGAGGTTTCCACGAGTGCAAGTTTTCTCTTTGAGTACCCTTAAGCTCTTCATTCTACTCAGTCTCATATTAGTACTGTTTTGACACTTGTATGTTTGGGTTTTTTATTCCAAGGTCAAGAAAAGAATTAAGGGGGGGAAGTACAAATATCTGGGTTAGTTTTCTGATAGAGGTGTTGCCTGGGCATCAGTTGTTTGGTGGTAATTGCCTGAGTCATGTTCTTTTCAATAAAAATTTTGCCCTCTTCTGTTAATTTAATCATTACAAGTTGCTGGTTTTTAACTGCTAAATGTCCCTTTCATTACTGTCTCTCCACTATTTAACTCAGATAACCCACAGAAGGTTCAAAGAAAAACTTTGCTTTGCATGTGCCCAGTCTTAATTCTTTTGGACATACATTAGATTTCTAGAGCAGAACACCAAAATCCAGATCAGTATCAAGACCTTCGATACTGCAGAGAGTGGGATATTGCCAAAAGTGAGGGAAAGTTGTTCCCTGGTTCTCAGGACTTAATAAGGTACCCTCAGGTAACAAGGTTTAATAACCACAATAGCCTCTGGAAGCAACCAAGAAAAAGTAGTTTTGTGCTGTAATCTAAATGGCTAAATCACGTTACCGTGGACTGTTGTGTTCTTGACACAAACCACATCGTGCTGCTGCTTCAGTACGTAGGCTGCGCTTAGGTCGACACGGGCCGTGTCTCGGCGCTGCCCGGGCGGGCCGTCGGCCGCCAGCCCCTGGGGCCCCGGGGCAGCCGCTGCCCGGCCACCGGGCCCGGCACAGCCCCGCGGGGCTGCGGGCGGCTTTCCCAGTCCCAGCGCAGTGCCCGGGTGCCACCTCCTGGCCGCTGGCAGCAGGACGGAGGAGACACCGGGTACCGTGGTGGGCTGGCCTGGCTGGCAGGTAGAGGAAAGCCCCTACCCGGCTTACTCGTTCCCTCCCTCCCAGCGGGATGAGGGGGAGAATCGGAAAGGCAAAAAGTGAGAAAGCTTGTGGGTTAAGGGGAAAAAACCCCAAACAAACCCCCCGAGTGATGCAAAAGCAGTCACTCACCACCAGTCGACTAATGCACAGCCAGTCCCTGAGCAACGGCTCCTTCGCTCCATTGCTGAACATGGTATTACATGTAAGGGCGTATCTCTTACGGCAGCTGTGCTAGCCCTGTGCCCTTCCAGCCTTTAGTCCACCCCCAGCCTGCTCGCTGGTGGGGCAGCGTAAGAAGCAGAGAAGGCCTTGACGTGGTGTAGGCATTGCTCGGCAGCAGATAAAACATGGGGGTGTTACCAAGGCTGTTTTAGTCACCAATCTGAAACATTGCACCATATGGGCTGCTGTGAAGAAAATTTGCTCCATCCTGGCCAAACCCAGTCAGGTCCCTTATATAAATTACTGCACTACTGAATGCTGTTGCTTTGGGGCAGTGCAAATAATATGATTAATAACACTATTAACTTTTACACCTTTCTGAAGGCATAATTTCTGTAACTTCAGTCATCTCTTACAGAGAGGTTATCACAATGTGAGAAAATTAAACTAATCCCTTTTGTAGGAAGACAGAGTATCTTCTTTCCACGTTTTTTAGTACGCAGTAGTGGCTACTTTTTTTTTTTATAAGGCTTTGAGTAACTTCATAATTTTCTAAATACAGTTGTATTTGTTTCTTCCTGCAACTTCTCAAGTTCTGTTCCCACAGAGCCTGTTGCTTTGGGCTGCTTCCATGCCTGGAAAACAGCACCAAGTCTGTTCTGTGCTGTTGCTGCTTACTGCGGCTAGTCATCTCGTCGTAGCACTGTCAGCACTCCTGCTTCTTCCCTGTCATTTGGGAGTGGGAAAACAATTCCCCCAAGGTAGAGACATTCTTGCAAGTGGCATGGAGCATCCGTAGAGGCGCCTGGGAATATGGCTAAAAGCAGTTTGAAAGTAGGCCTGTAGGCAGATAGGAGCAACCCAGTGTAGAAAACTTAACTGACTTGTACAAAATAAAAAGTAGAAGAAGGAAAGAGAAAATGGCACAGCACACAAATTAAGTCCCCTGACTATTTAAACTAACATTAATTATTTTCTGAATCAAGAAGGAGCAGCATTACATTAGTTCTTTGATATTTCCTACAATTGTACTTTAAAATAGATAAGTATTGCTCAGAGCAAGCAGTGAAAACAATGCCAAAAAAAACCCCAAATTAATTAGCTTAAGTTACAAGCCTTTCATAATACGGTCTTTGGTATTTGTCTTGCTCTCATTGTTTTAAAGTTTCTCTCCACACCCATGAACATTAAATAAACTTCAGTATTGCAGTCATCAAAAATCATCTAACACAGGAGCTAGTACTTGATAAAAAATAGAAAATATTGCACAACTTGTAATAAAGTGGTGGAAGTTGGCCATATTACTATTTTCTTCATTTAATGACAACATGAAATAGTTTTAATGACCTGCTTTGATACAGCATCTATGAGTTCAAACACTTTATATAATGCTGACATACATTACAGTTTTAAGTTGTAGGGGGGATATAATATCTGAACTGAATTCTCTGTTGCTAGGTCAATAAAGTTCTCCGAAATCATAACATCAAGCCACATTGGATGTTTGCATTGGACAGCATAATCAGAAAAGCTGTGCAGACTGCCATTACTATTCTGGTCCCAGGTGAGTAATTTCTCAATACTCAGCAAATATTTATTAGCTGATCTCTTTAATCATGGTTTGGAGCTGTGATTATGATGCTTCACTTAAGATTTTTGAAAGCTGCAGTGACCTTTTGCCTGTTCACTGTCTGTTTTGCAACTCAAAAACTAATCAGTGTATTGTCCAAGTTATTTTGGAAGGCACCTTTCCAAGATGTGTAATCTAAACAATTCTGCAACCCAGTGAGCAGTACTAGGCTAAGGTGCTCTGGGGCCTTATTTTTGAGGTGCAAAATGCTGCCCCTTGAAATCCAAAGGACAGAGCACTTGCCAGCACATGTCAATTTGGGAGGTGTTTTACAAAGTGCAGATTAATGATGTGCTTTTTGGAGCACTTGAAAGTCTGTCTCTGGCTCCTGATCAGAAGCTGTCTAAAGCAGTAAGAAAAAAGAAAAAATCTGCTTGCAGTTTGAATATTTTATTTTTCATATTGTGGAAGTAGAATGGACGGCTTAGCTCAGGGAAGGAGTCTGTGTAGAAGAAACTGGAGCCCATTCTATTATTAATCTACCTACTTCCAGAGTTGGTTTCTCTGCTGCTTCTCTAACTTCTAAGCTTGTGATTCCCCCGTTCTCTACACTGGAATTAATGGTGAAAATTTCAAATATATGATTTAATGGTTTAAGTCTGAAGTCAGAATACTTGTGTTCCTGTTTTGTGCAGTGGGTTAAGTCTTAAATGATCAACAGGGGGATCTGAAAATTCCAACAAAAGTTACAGCTCTTCCTGTTCTCCTTTGTATTTTCTGTATGCCTAGCACAACCAGCAAGGCGTAAACAGGATTTCTGTGTTACTTTCAAGTCATAAGGAGAATCTGTCTTTTGATTAGACCGCTGAACACCTTTAACAGGCATGTACTTTATTGCTGTTTAATAGGAGCACTGTAGAATTTCTCCTTAATAGACTCTTCCTCCCTGTTACAGCTCAGTATCAGCGTTGATTGTACATGGTCAAGCTTAAAAAAAAGCCTCTGTGCTAGTGACTTGTGGGCACTACTGATCATCTGCCTCTTCCCTAATTGCCTTATCCCACTTCTGATTGCTTCCCCTTGCCTTTGTTTGACTCTCCTTTTTTTTTTCTCCTTTTTTCTTTTTTTTTCTTTTTTTTTTTTTCTATGAATGATGGGAAGATTTATCTCTGGCTTTAACACATCTAAAAGTTATGGGATATTTTAGGAGTGGTAAGAAGCAGGTGTTGTTTAGTTACACTGCCTGGTTGTGAGTAATGGCAAAATGAACTTCTGTTCCTATCAGTGTGATGTAGATAGGATGCAGATTCAATGCTGTTGTGGTTTAGATGTACTTGCCTAGCAATATTTGGGTAACTGCTGTGTAATAAATCTGCTTTCTTTAATTTAGAGGAAGCAGAGCTCTGTTGATCTTAGTATGTTCAGCCTTGGAAAAGGTATGTAGCATTGAGATGAAGAGATGAAACGGATCGAGAAACAAATGTCCCTTTTGTAAAGAAGAGAAATGTACTCGTCAGTTCTTCAGCAGAAAGGACAAAAACCTACAAAACCCAAGTGTGATTCAGGAAAAAAAGTTTGTTTTGGTGAGGAGACTAAAGGGGAGTGCTCAGCAGTAAGAAGCCACAATTGAAGGAAGGAAGGCAGGAAGGTTTATATTAAATGGTTAGAATTAACAGATGTTGTTGAAATAATAGGTTGTGTAGGATTGTAAGATCTTGTGTACGTATCTTACATACCTGATAAGCTCTGGTAGGTAGTTTAAACAGGGAATAACAGAAACCAGAGTACACCTATAGCATTGCGTACGCAGTTTTGTGGACGTACATCATTACAAAATGGGCACTGTTCTCACTGAAAAGTAGAAGGGAAGTGTGCTACTTTTAATTGTCAGGAAAGGGGTCTGTGTGTTATTTCCTCTCTATATCTTTGGATACAATTTTTTGGTAAACACAGAATTCTTATAATGACAGAATGCTAAATATGCCAGAATACCAACAACAAGAATAGCTGGATATAAGAAAAATAATGGTTATTTGTTTAATAAAACATCTCAGGTCAGGCACAGAAGAAATTACAAACCACTGAGAATGGAATAAAGCAAAAGAATGTACTTCTGCTGTGCATAGTACTTCAGCACGATTTGACATGGAACGCTAGCCAAATCTGCAATCCTATTTATCCAGGTTTTTGGTTTTTAGAGCTTAGAACATGTTAGAGCTTTTGAACATTCGATAGGCTGAATAATAATCAGCATAACTAAGATGCTGTTATGGTCTGAGTGGTCTTAAATGCCAAGAAAATATCATCCGTTCTCTTGCTACAGAAATTTCAGGTCTCTTTTAACGAAAGCTGTGGGATGATCTGTAAGTAGTCACTGAGGTCTGCTTTTATTTTAATGTCTAACTAATGTTTAACATCTTTAACGTTTTTTTTCTTTTGCTTATATTTTAATGTTGCTAATAGAATTGAGGCCACATTTTAGTCTCGCATCTGAAAGTGATACAGCAGATCAAGATGATATAGAAGTTGAAGAAGATCAAGACGAACAGCCTCAGAATCAAACTATCCAACAGCCTTGCATTGTCATGGAGGATGCAGTAGCTACCTCAGGGGTCAGCACACTCAGCTCTACGGTATCCCATGACTCCCAGGCTGCTCACAGATCACTGAGTGTCCAGCTCGGCAGGCTAAAGTTAGAGACAAACAGGTAAGTCTGGACATAAAGGGACACTAGCCTGCTTGTGACAGTATGTCATTTTGCTTTTAAAACATACATGCTAGAATACTAGTGACAGTATCAAACTTCCACGGTACTGTAAGTTGTTAATTTAAGGGATGGTCATTGTTTAGTTGTGATTGATCACTTATATTAGTTACTCATTTCAAAACAATATTGATGCAAGTTAAGGTCAGTCTTGATTTCAGACCAAGGAAGGTCTAAAAAAATTGAGCTTGCTGCCAAGCTTCTGCTTTTTCTCTACTTCACATGCTGTGTATGGCTGATGAATGGTGTTATGTTTTGTTTCCATTAAGGCAGAACTTGCTGTTCTTTTCTATAGTTATTCTTGGGGAATGAACTCCAGCTAGTTGACAACCACACACAAACTCCACAGGGAAACTGCTTCAGACTTGGTTTGTGAACAGAATTCACGGCAGCAGGATCTGCAGCCAGAAATTTGGATAATTTTGGATTTTTTTCAGAAATCTATATGTTCCACTTTAAACCTGAGAAGTGGATCTTTTGGGGTTTTTTTGTTTGTTTAAAGAAGTATCAGAGACAAATCTCTGTCTCCATTATTTTATCTAAATAATTTTCTATATAATTTTCTTTTCATTAAAATAGGCCAGACAGTCTGTTTAAAGTAGGTATTTTAGCTTTTGCAGCATCTGATTTGTGACATTGGATTACCTACTGACGTCAATAAATTTTGAGTATGACCTTGGTAGAAAGAGAACATGTCTTCAGTAAGACAGTTGTTATGCTGCTAGAAGATACTTTGTAGCTTTTGTTCCAATTTAAATTAAAATGTTAAATTACACTTTATTTTTAAATGTGTCCAAGAATTTTGCCATTACAGTAATTCATTAGCCTGTACTGTTTTTAATAAAGTATCAGTATTTTTGAGTTCTTAATGTTACAATTAATCTCTTTGCTTGTGATGACCACTGAGAAATATTTTGATTGCCTTATTGATACACTTAAATAAATACTTAAATAATTTAGATTGCCTCACTTTACTTCCCAAGTTTATGATGGGGAGTAGCATCAGAAGTGATCCATTTGTAGGGGTACTTTTTTCTAGCACTTTGCTTTTGTAAATTTCTGAAATGCAAAGCCTTCGGCCAAATAATCACATCCTGTCATTCATGCAGGAATTTTGAAGTAAATAATGTGGCCAGTTGTTTAAGTATTGGCAAGAGCAGCAAGCAGTTACCAAGAGGTAATAGTTGATTATTTTATTGTCCCCAAAGGCCTTTTTTCAACCAGAAGGGATAGAGGAGGAATAAATTAACTGAAAGGTGACTGTATACCTGTCTGGACAGTATATCAATCTGCACTGAGATTAAGCAAGTTGTGGGTGTGCGTAGAGGCACAGGGCAGCTCTGTTTACATGCAGAGTGGACTTGTTAAGAATTGTTAGGCTCAGGTGTGGAAGCACCCAAATGCAACTATGCTGCTGGTAGGGCTGCATGCAAGCTCAAAGTAGGGCTAGATGTTTTTACAAAAGCAATCACATGAGATGCAGTTTGTTTCTATGCAAAGACAGGTAGGATGTTTTTGTGGCACATTCTGTAGCTGAATCCCACAATGTCCCATGTTTCAGTGGCCCAGAAAAAAAGTTGTAGTGCTCAACTGGTATAACTAAATAAAATTAAAAAAAAAAGAGTAAATAAAATCATACTAAAATGGAACAGTTATTGCATAGGTCTCAGGCTGACAAAGGCTTCAAGGAAAGGATGAAGGTGCTACAATTCTTTCAAGGCAGAACTTCCTAAGACTCAGAAGTCAGTGATAGGTTTATGAGTGTGTTTTCCATGTCCAATTTCTCTGACCAAGTTCCCAAATATATATTGCTCGTAAGTCTTCCTTTTGACTAAAACATTTTCCTAGAATCACAGAATCGCTAGGTTGGAAAGGACCTTCAAGATCATCAAGTCCAACCATTAATCCAGCACCACCATGTTCCCTAAACAATGTCTTGAAACGCCACATCCACATGTTTTTTGAACACTTCCAGAGATGGCGACTCCACCACCTCCCTGGGCAGCCTGTTCCAATGCCTGACCACCCTCTCAGTGAAGAAATTTTTCCTAATATCCAATCTAAACCTCCCCTGGTGCAACTTGAGGCCATTTCCTCTCATCCTATCACTAGTTACTTGGGAAAAGAGACCAACACCCTCGTCGCCACAACCCCCTTTCAGGTAGTTGTAGAGAGCGATAAGGTCTCCCCTCAGCCTCCTCTTCTCCAGACTGAACAACCCCAGTTCCCTCAGCCGCTCCCCATAAGACTTGTGCTCCAGACCCCTCACCAGCTTCGTTGCCCTTCTTTGGACACACTCCAGCACCTCAGCATCCTTCTTGTAGTGAGGAGCCCAAAACTGAACACAGGATTCGAGGTGCGGCCTCACCAGTGCCGAGTACAGGGGCACGATCACTTCCCTACTCCTGCTGGCCACACTATTCCTGATACAGGCCAGGACGCTGTTGGCCTTCTTGGCCACCTGGGCACACTGCCAGCTCATGTTCAGCTGGCTGTCAACCAGCACCCCCAGTACCCTTTCTGCCGGGCAGCTCTCCAGCCACTCCTCCCCAAGCCTGTAGCGTTGCATGGGGTTGTTGTGGCCGAAGTGCAGGACCCTGCACTTGACCTTATTAAACTCATACAAATTGCAGCAGTTTCACATACCAATTTTCCATTGTATTCTGATCATTTTCCTTTGGTCGGTTTGAAAGGGGCTGACCACTGATTCTCTCTGGGTTTGTGTTATGAAGGAGGTCAAACATGGGTTCCAATTTGTTTCT
This sequence comes from Phaethon aethereus, assembly GCF_964289735.1. NCBI lineage: Eukaryota > Metazoa > Chordata > Aves > Phaethontiformes > Phaethontidae > Phaethon > Phaethon aethereus. Next base: position 66,179,815 of record NC_138576.1, on the reverse strand, counting down.
GCTTGACACTCTCAAAAGTAATTGCTTAGGAGAGGACACAAGGTATTTTACCTCCTCTTTTCTCACGCTTCATATAGCATAGGAGGGTAGGCACAAAGCGCCTAGTATGTTAGGAAGGGACAGCCCTTTTGTGGATGAGAGCATGTTTTCCCCACGTAAGAAATGCAACCATAGGTTTTCACTGTGTTTCATCACAGCTCCACCCTTGCCATACCTTTGAAAATATCTGCTGGAGAGATGTGAATGGGTATTTTTCCTTTCAAAGGATTATGTCACGAAGATTAGCCCTTGGTTTATGAAACACTTTGATATTTGTTCTTCTCAGTTACACAGTTTTGTTTAAAACAGAATGCTGGCTGTAGTAACTTCACTGAAATTTTGTACCATACCACCTGTTTAGTGGGTGGATGTGTATACGGAGGCTGGTGTGTTTAGGGCTTTTTTTTTTTTTTTAAGAGCTGTAGCTTTAGGAACCAGTGAATGTTTATGTCTTGATATAGGTCATAATAAATCTATAGTGAGAGCATGTTCCTATGAAAGCTGAAGAAGTCTGTCCTTGTCTCTGTCAAGGTTTCCAGTTTAAGCGTAGCAAGATCTCTGCTTTCCGGAAAACATGAAACTACTTAAGGAAATGTGTGCTTCCTTCCCTTTACTTCACAGGTTATTGGAGGAGTTGGTTCAAAAGGAGAGAGAATTTCAAGTCCTCTTACATCAAGCTATAGAAGAAAAAGATCAAGAGATCAGAAACCTACAGCTTAGGTCACAGCCAATAGGTGAGACGAGTTTTCAGAGAAAAGTTTTGTACTGGCTACAGATGAAGACCATGGCAGCTAAACTGATGTTATTTTTCACTAATCCAGTCTCAGCAAAGATACTGTATTATGCTGCTGCTGGCAGGGTTTGCTTTGAAGTAAGAATGTATGTTGTGGAAACAAATTACTGAATTTGTTAATCACAGCACAAGGAATAGTATGATTTAAATGGTTTTGATTGTGATTATATGGAAGAGTACAAGGCTCCTATCCTACAGAATAAACATTGTTTCTAAAGAGGATAATCTAGCATTTTTAGGTATGTGCTTTTTGAATTACAGATTGTTTCAATTGTTACATTGAAAGATCACGAGGATCTAATCAGTGAGATGTAAATACAATTTAAAGCTTGCCGAGGGAAGCTGAATTTGATATGTATCTGCCCTGAAGAAGGTGGAAGTGCTAATGCAGTTTGATGTTTCAGTGTAATGTGCTTCAAAATAGTGCTGCTTTCCAAAAGCAGCTGATCCTCAGTCTAAGGTGTTGCCTACGCATCAATTGTATGTGTTACACTGAACAGTTCAGTTCAATTGATGCAACAACCTTAGTGTAGAAACAGTTACAGTGAAATTGATGTGCCTTGTATTAGTAAAGTAATTTTCCAAAGAGGACAGAAAATGTATCAATGTTCATACTACTTTAACTGTACCCCTAACCAAGTAGAATAATTGGTGTGTAACCATCTATAAACTGTGATTAAGTGTGTGCTTTGGGAATTGGCATTTATTTATGGGGATAGTGGTGTTCTAAGATTGAAGGGAAAGCCCACTGAAGAAAGTGCTTCAGCAGTCAAAAATGACAGAAGGTTGCTTTGGCAACACAAAACCTTTTCTCAAAAATGCTTGTTGTAGATATTCCTGGATTGTCTGTGTGTCATCGTCATTCCACTGGCACAGGAACCGAAGACCCTGATCTCATAAACTGGCTGAGCGTTCAAGGAGCTGATGAGGCCACGATAAACAAGGTAGCAATGATTCCGTTCCCTCTCTGACACAGTTGCAGTACTGTTTTGTACCTGGATGCAAGAAGATACCAAACCTCTTTAATTACTTGAGCACATTTTGAGAGATGAATTTTTTTTCAGAGGATGGGAAAAAGCCATGAATGTGAAAGCCTTCATAAAAATACAGTATTGTTAATAATTCCTATATCTGCTTAGGAGTAAGGCAATAAAATGTCCAGGTAAATAGACAGTACTGCTTTGGTTCATAATTTTTTCAGCATCTTCACACATTCACAGAATCATTAAGGTTGGAAGGGACCTTCAAGATCATCAAGTCCAACCGTTAACCCAACACCACCATGTCCCCTAAACCATGTCCCGAAGCACCACATCCACACGTTTTTTGAACACTTCCAGAGATAGTGACTCCACCACCTCCCTGGGCAGCCTGTTCCAATGCTTGACCACTCCCTCGGTGAAGAAGTTTTTCCTAATATCCAGTCTAAACCTCTCCTGGCACAGCTTGAGGACGTTTCCTCTCGTCCTATCACTAGTTACTTGGGAGAAGAGGCCAACACCCTCATTGCCACAACCCCCTTTCAGGTAGTTGTAGAGAGCGATAAGGTCTCCCCTCAGCCTCCTCTTCTCCAGACTGAACAACCCCAGTTCCCTCAGCTGCTCCTCATACGACTTATTCTCCAGACCCCTCACCAGCTTCGTTGCCCTTCTCTGGACACGCTCCAGCACCTCAATGTCCTTCTTGCAGTGAGGGCCCCAAAACTGAACACAGGATTCGAGGTGCGGCCTCACCAGTGCCGAGTACAGGGGCACAATCACTTCCCTGCTCCTGCTGGCCACACTATTTCTGATACAGGCAATTCATTGCAGCAGGATTCATTGCAGCAGTTCATGCTGTTTATACCCTGGATACAGGGTACATGTTCACCCTTAGCTAACTGTGTTGAAGCGGAATCTCCTGAAGTAGATTGGTCTGCTCTCCAGCAAATTATATCATTTTAGAGGTGTTGAGCATCTCAGAATTTCAGCTGTCTTAGGAAAAGCTGCATGTAGTTATCACTCCTACAGATCAGGTCAAAGGTTCCTCGAAATTCAAGTACTTCAAATTTAGATGCCACTTTTGAAAAGGTGGGTGTTAACTGTTGTTTTTAATTACCGCATGGGTGAAATGTGGTATTAATTACGCTCTCATTTGTGTTTTTTGAAGCCTGTGGCTCTTGGATATCAGATAACAATAGAAATGCCAGTTGACAAAAGTTCTGAGTTGCTGTAAAAGCATTGCACCTTTCAAGCTGTGCCTGGTATGCCAATGTAGAGTATACAGTATAAAATGAAGTAGTTTCACTGTATTCTCAGAACAATGTGGATTAATCTGTTACATGTACCACGTTTTGGCCCAATTTTAGGTTTCTTCTAAACACAAACTTTTATTTTTAAGGGTGGATGGTATATAAACCTTAGAAAGTTAGATTTTATTTCTAACAAAATGTTCCTTTAAACTTTTTTTTTTTTTAGTTCTTGGCTGAAGACTATACATTAATGGATGTTCTCTGCTGTGTTACACGAGATGATCTGAAATGTTTGAGACTGAGGTAATGCTTCACAGTTAAATGAACTGTGCTGAGCAGGAATGTGTTTTGTTACAAGAGAAACTTAACTGATTCTAAGCCTGTATTTATTGGATTGTGCAGTATTAATTTCAAAAAAGTAACAGTTTCCGGTCTGTCTTTGTATACTGATGCAATTATTATATTCCTGATAAACAGCTGATACTGTTTAAATGTTAAAATAAGCTTTTCTGTTGAAGGAAAGCAAAGGGAAAATTTTAAAGCTTTTACCTTATACCTGAAGACACTGGATATCCCATTAGAGCCTTGCTTTTATTTAAAAGGGTAGAGATAGCAAACCATTCTGCAGTATCATCTTCATCGGACTTCAGAAACGCTACTCATGGACTGCAACTAACACTAGATTTCACCCAGTCATGCCAGGTGTGTGGGTCACTGCAGAACCAAGTTTAAGTAGCAACACTGGAAGTTATCAAACACTCTGTGTGTGCCCAGTCAGTTTAAAAATAACTAACTACATAAACATAGGAAAAAAAATATGGCACGTGTTGAGATTTTTTTCGTAATTGACACTTTCATAATGTTTTAAGTCTACTGTGGGTTTTGCAGGTCTTTTGGACCAGCAGCCTGAATTCCAGAAAGCAGGCATCTGAAAAGTGGAAAGATTGCCCTGTACTGTAATCAGAAAAGGACTCTGTTCTCTATTTGAGTATTGCGTGTTGAATTTCACCTTTGATCAGCCTTCCCGCTGAATTTCACTGGTCAAAAGCGGAGCAAGAAAAGCAGAAGGTGCCTAAATGGGAATACTTTCAGGCTAGAGAGTATCTTTGTAGCTGAGCATATTTATGATTTTTCTTTACAGAGGAGGAATGCTATGCACGCTCTGGAAGGCCATCACCGACTTTCGAGAGAAGCACGCCTGACACTGAAATTTTGCTTGACTTCTCTGCAGAGAGGAAACTATTTCCTTTCAGCACAGAGCAGGTGTGCTGTCAGAAGGACCGTTGCACTTTAATCCAGTATTTGTTTACCGATGTTAAAAACACTGCAGCTTCCTGACTGCTTTTACTCCTATAATCCATAAAGAATCTGTAAACAACCTGCAACATTATTTTACTTCAAATGTTTTTACCGGCAAGTTTCTCAAAAATTAAAAAAAAACCCACAACACCCTAAAACTTCATAAACTCATGAAATATTGTAGTTACAGTAACCAGACGTTAATTTCATGAAAAACTGATGTAAGATTTCATGTGACTGTACATCACTGGAACAAAACCAAAATGTGACAACAACTTTTCAAGTTTCTTTTTCTTTGTAATGTATCTCAATAATCTGTAGTAGAACTTCATAATTTTAATCGTAATTAGGTATTTTTCTTTTAGTGTGCAAGACCTAAAGGTAATTGCTTTTACCTACTGCCCTACATAGTTTAATGTTGTTTATTTTTGGTAATTTAAGTTCTATGGTGCATTTGTTTTAGAGTTATTTACTACTGAACTGTACCAGTTGCATACACCTGAACCACAGTAATGTTAGCTTGTTCTAAAGCTATCTCTGACATACACAACTGAAAATAAAAAGAACCTAAGACTTACTTTTTCCTATATTTTTGGACTTCTAAAATAAAAAAGGTGTAGAACTGGAAAATACTGGAATAAAAAAGAGGAAATACATCATACTGAGTATCAAGGGAACCTTTCTGACACATGTTGAAGTTACTGTGATTTGAGTTTGATAATCATAGCATTGAATATTTTCTTATTTTTCCTGTTCAGTCTAATTCCTGTACTGACAATCCAGGGCCAAACAAAATTTGTCTCTGGGTGCTCTACTTGACTTGAGAAATTAGTGTCCTGCCTCTGTGCATTGAATAGTCATTGTGGCCTGTTGTTTTCTTCTGCTTTTGTTTATGCAAGATGTATTCTCTCACATGTAATGAAAGAGGATAGTTGATATTCCCTGTCCATCCGCTCTCATTGTGACTCCAGCATTCTAGCACTGGGTATCATCAGATTCTTACAGGGCAGCTGCAAAAAATTCCATTGTGAGTAAGACTTGCTTCTTCATAAGCCTTGGTAATCAATGAAGAGCTTATGCCCTGAATTTTTCAGGTCTAGCAAGTATTTTCAAAGAAAAGTAAATATTTTTTTCTAAACATAAACATGTTGTCCTAACATTTATGTAGTAATTTTTGCTGACTAAAAAACAATTGTGTATTAAAAAAAATAGGCTACACGAAGAGCAGTGGATTAAATAATTTTAATCAGATTTTTTTACTCTGAAGATGGTTCCACTGATGGTTGTGTACAGATAGGCTCAACTCATTCCAAGAACATAACTACAGTTCAGGAGAAACATAGCTAGTGTTTAACAATTTCTACTGCCATTACAGCTTAAAATAGTACAATTTCAAGGTAGTTTTAAGCACTGGAAAGACCAGTGGTGGAGGTTGACTTGCAAAACCCAAAGCAACTAAAAACTCTACATGTGGAAAAATGACCATAGGACAATGAACTCCCCTAATTTGATTTTTTTTTTTTTGGTGTGAAACAGGATCGTGTATCAGTCCATGATTGCAGCTTGCAAACCTCTGATTTCATTCAGCTTGAATAGACCAGAATATAATTGTACTGCTTTATTTGTGTGTTGATACTTTGAAAGCATCCAGCCTGTTCTCTATTATCTGTGACTCAGGGTACTCAGTAATGCCAGCTATGTGTAAGAGAAGGGAGTGTGATCAAGGAATCATTTTTAATGTCTCCATGAGACCTAGCCTGGCACCAGCTGTGAATTAATTCCTGTAGTCTACTGCTGGCCTCACCAGACCCAAGGTGGCTTCTGCAGAGCCACTCAGCAATCAGTTCTGTATTCTCCACAATAAGACTGTATCAAGTCTGATGCATGCCTAGGCTGGGCCATGTACACTTATGCTACTTCAGAGATCATGAACTGGTCTGAATGTGGTTCCTCGAAGAGCAGAGCTTATCCATCTATGTACTAGATCTGTGCACAACAGTTTATGTAATATCCCCACTTCAGGCCTTTTCACATAGATTGTGCCAGACGCGTTACTTTTTATATCCTTGGATGGAATGTGAAGAAACATTTTGGGACAAGCTCCATCAGACAGGTCAGTCTAGGATTCCTCAGCTTGGCTCCCTGGATATGCTAGTGGATGCCTACATGGACTACAGGTGAGGGATTTGAGATTATGTTGTAAAGACACATTAAGTTTTAGTGCAGGATTTTGCCAAGGGCAACCTTTTGTCTATAGGACATACCACTCCCTTTGAGCTTGGATAGCTTGTTGGTCCTTAACGAGTGCTGTTGCAATCCAGGGCTCACATTGACTGAGGGATGCTGTTCCACCTCCTTTAAGAGAGCCAGGCAGAAGTGAAAACTTCACCAAGGCAATGGTGATTTTGGAATCTCTTGACCTTTCAGCATAGAGCCTACAAACGCTTACAAACCACAGGGCACGTTCATCACCCATGCCCCAGCTCCTTCTGTTTTAGAGCTCCTGATGCAACAAAACATTCATCGTCCCTTCCCTTGGAAGAAGACCTCATGCCCTGAACTTCGCTGTTTGCGAAAGGAGAACGTTCTGCACCGAGGCAGGAGTTTGCTTTGCCCAGCGGCCCAGAGGGAGGGAGCTGCACCTCTCCGTCCCTTTGCCTGCATGGGTGTCGAAGCTGCGTACTGCAAGTTCCACGACTCATTCACCCTCCTGCAACCATAGTTCTGATGATTGGTGCTATCTGCAAGCAGACGCAAAATGAAACGATGTTTTAATCCAGACCTAGACCCCTTTTAAGAGAAACACTTTTATGACTTAGGGCAAGTTTAGGCAAACTCACAGGAAAGGTGACAAGGCTGTAACCTTTACAGAAAGCTCTGGTACATTGATAACTCTTCACGGAGCTGTTTTTTAAGTCAGGCGTTGCAGGCAGCTTGGAGTATGTAGTCGGCTGTTTAAAAGCTCCTGCTGTAATAACAAGACTACAGCAGCATAGCTTGTGAGGTGGCCGCCACTCCTCCTACTCGCTGCCGAAACACCGGCGGGGAATTGGTAATCATCCCAAAAACCTGTTGTTTCTCTCGGCGCCGCTACCTGATGAACAGTGTCACAGCGGCGGGAGCCCCTCTGAGGAAAAAAAAAACACCTGGGGAAACGCCGGTGTAGGGACTAGACCAGGGCTGCCGAGGGGGCAGGCTGGGCGCCGCCCGCCCCCGCCCTGCCGCCTTATAACCGCCGTGAGGGGCGGCTGTTACCCGCCCGCAGGCGCCGGGTCCGCCCTCACCTGCTCCCGGGCAGATCACGCCGCTGGCGGAGGAGGGGGAACGTGGCGCTCTCACCTGCCCGGGGCGGCGGATCCGCGGGGTGGAGCAGCCGCGTTCGGGGAGTAGGAGACATGGCGGAGGCCGCGGGCAGGAGCGGTGGGGGTCGGCGCCCCGCAGGTGAGGCGCTGCTGGCGGTTGGGGTGGTGGCAGCGGCGTGGCGGCTACGGGCGCACCCGGCCGGCTGTGAGGAGAAGGAGCGCGGCGGGGCTCGGTGGCGGCCTCCTCCTCGCGCAACAGGTGCGGCGCTGCCCCGTGCTCGCCGTGTGCCAGGCTGTGACGGGGCTTTCCTCCCTTCCCTCGGCTGTGCCCTACCGCGAACCGCCGCCTGCAGACCCGGGCTGTAGCTAGCCGGTGGGGCGACCCCGCGCAGGGGTGCTGCGGCCCGGCCCGGGCGGCGGGCAGAGCCTAGCCGTGCCGGTGGGGGCGGTGCGTCCGGCCCCTACCCCGCCGGAACGGCGAACCCACTCCCCCCCCCGCCCCCGGGGTCCTGCCCGGGGCAGCGTTTGTTGATTTGAGACACGTCGCTTTCAGGGCTCGGTGTGCCGCGGCGCGCCCCCACCGCGGCGGGGCTAAGGCGAGGGTGATGAGCCGCGCGGTGGGGGCGGCTCGGCCTGGCCGGCGGGGAAGGGGCCCGAGGGTCTGGCCGCCGGGCTGCGGCGCGGCGGGTCTTGAACGGGACTTGAGGTAGCGGCGAGCCCCTGGAGTTAGGGAGAATGCCCGCTGCATCCAGCTAGCGGGGACGAGGTAAGCCCCGGCGAGGGCGAAGGGAGGTCTCGGTGCGGTTGAAGCACCTGGTGGCTGCGGCGGGCGCCTCTCCGAGCGAGGCCTGGGGCCGGCGGCCTGCGGGAGCCCGCGGCTTTGGCTGCACCTTAAAAGCGGCGACAGGCTTCTGCAAGCCCCCGCTTCCTGTGGCGAAAGGGGGGAGGTGTCTTTACATCTCCTCGAAGGGGAGATGTACACTGCAAGAGCATTTGAAAACGCTTTTATTTTGTCCGAAGGGCGAGGAGGGTGCAGGGAGGAGATTTTTGGCTTACGCAAGCGGATCGACTGCTGTATCCCTGTTGTAGGCGCAGATGCTGTTTGCTTTTGCAGGCAGTGGAGGGGTTGCCTTTCTGGCATGTTCACTAGGAGTGCTGCTTGCTGGACTGTGAAGTCTGACTCCAGCTTTCAGTCCTCTGCTTTTTTTCCTTTTTTCTTCCTTCCGTAGTGGATTCCACTTGCCCTTTGCCAGTCCTTCACTTCTCTAACATAGGTCCAAGTTTATCTCTGAATCACAGAGTGAGGTTTTTATCAAAATAACATATGAATAGGCCATATGGCTGTTGGTTAATTAACTGTGTTTCCACGGTATATTTTTAATACATGTTTTATATAATGTGGGCATGCAGTCACAAGCAGCAACTGTGGGCAGACCCATCCAAATGCTCTCTGCCTTTATTAGAGTTAGAGGTACAGTGCTTTTGCTTAGAAATAACTTTTATAAATCACTCCCAGCCATCACTCTGAATTTCGGCTTCAGAAAGGATGTGCATCTGTTACCTTATGTGTTTTGGAGTTTGCAACCACATTAACTTTACTTTCCACAGGAAGAACTGGCTGTCAGTGTATTTTTAAAGCCACATGTAACAAACTCCGTTCAAGTCCTCTACCTTACATTGTTGACATGATTGATTTTTTTTTTTTTAAACTGTATTATCAGTCTTCTTAAATAGTTTGCTAAAACTGGAGATGAGCTGTCAGATGATACATGTTTCAGATGTGTATGCTTTTAAAAGGACTTACATGCTTCAATTTTTTCTGAGTTTGCTTTGTAGTTTCATGTTATTGTGTTGAACTTTTACTCATTAGGACATACTTGTAGACAGGAGGTGGATCTGCTTGTGTGAGTTGTTGAGTATTTTGAGTTTATATTGGTTTGTGCTGTCAAAGTTCATTTGAAACTTCCTCGTGTGTGAAATGCCGGAGTTGTGTTTCTGTGAAGCTGTTTGTTGTCTGTTGAGGTTCTTTTAGGTCTCAGAGTTATCACAGGGGCTGCTTTCCAGGCGTTCACAAACAGGAACACCCTTGTAGCACCTCAGGGAGCTGCTCCGTGGCTGTCCGGGTGTCCGTGAGCGACCCGATGTGTGTGCCTGGGGAGGGCCATGTGGATGGCTCTGGCTGTAGTCTGCTCTGCAAGCAGAACGCCTGTGTCAGGATCCGGCTCCTCAGGAAGGTCAACCTTTGGAGAAATTACCTACTGGTTGACTTATTGCTCCTGTTTAAAAAAGCAAAACCAACCAGCTAAATAGCTGTCTCTGTGGTGTGGGTTTGGGATTTTGTTCCCCTCCTCTGCAGCTAGACATACAGACTTTCAGAGCTGATCCTGGGGAAGGCTTTAACAGCACCACAAGGACTTTTTGAAGAGATGTTACAAGTGGATCCCTTTATTGTTGGGCAGATGGTCTGCTGCACTTAACTGGCTTTCTTCAGGTGAATGGCTTAATTACCAGGGTGAGGCGTTTTTTACTCTGCCATTCATAAATGTATAGATGGCAAAATGAGTACAGAGCTAAGGGGGTACGCTAATTTAAACCAGTTAGAGCTTTTTAATCATAGCTACTTGGGCATCTTAATAGCGCTGACAAGCTTTTCGTTGATTCCCGAGATGAGGGGCCCTCTTGTGGGGAATAGCAAGCAGAGAAGCTTCCAAGGCAGCTCACTTCATGGCTGCCAACCATAGACATAGGCATGTCTCTGCCTGTGGGCCACCTCGGCCAGCTCTGCGCACAGCTAAACATTTGCTTCGGCGTGGGGAGATGAGAGAGCAATGTGCTTTTTTTTTAAAAAAAAAAAAAACACCCCACAACCTTCAATGTAATGATTTTTTGCATATCCTTCTAGTTAGCGTTCTCTTCAAAGTGTGTTTACTGTTACTCTGTTCTTTTTACAGCAAAGCAAGTCTACACTTTAAATTATGATGGTGCCAGGTAGCTTGTTAAAGACAAACACTGGGGTGTTCTCTCTGTAACATCTGGTGAGACTTTTCATCCCTTGCTTGTTTATCCTGGTAGCTTCTCCATCTGAGAATAAATCAAGTTTTAGCTAATTGTGTTGTGGTTGTCTTGGGGTTTTTTTTAACACAGATAAAGTATAGGGGAAAGTGCAAAAGTACGGAAGGCATGTGGCAGGTGGGAGCTTAAAATGTTGTCTGGCTCCCTGCAGCCACTGGTTTAGTGTGTTTACAGGTGGGTTTTCTTCCTGGCGGTGCAGCCGGACCCTGCAGCTGTGCCTGGGCTGGTGGGTGTCTCGTGTGCTGCTGCCAGGCTCATACCCCATGTGCCTGCGGGCGCTGCCCTGGTGGTGGCCTGTGCCTGGCTACTGGTTGGCTACTGCTTGGCCCTTGCTCTTTGCCTTGTAACTCCAACATCATAACTTCAAGGCATCATGGAGGGAGTGGTGATTTGAAGCAAAACGTGGTATTGCCATCATAGTAGCTGCTTGTGAATGCTGGAAGTATTTGAAGTGTGTGTAGTTAGAGTACTCGTGAGTCCATCCATAATTATTTAAATTAATACCCCCCTTGTGAATATTTCCTATCTTTTTATACATAAATTAAGCTAGGGATCTGCAATTCTTCTATTGCCACCCTTCTCTGATTAAAACCTATTCAAACTTTGAAATTCTGTACCAGATCTTACAATTAACTGATCCTACATTAATAATTTCCTGAGTCAGTATTGTAGCTCTGAACGCATAGAGACTGATTTATCGGTAGCTTGTAGAATGACAATGATACAGCTAAATTAAATTCACGTGTGGATGAGGGGTAAAATCCTTATAGAAGCCATCCCTCAGCTTTAGGAGGCTGCTGAAGTACTCTCTCTTTGGTATCTCTCATTGGTTGAGTAATGTTTGTGTGCGGACTACGTGCTGTGGGAAAGTTTGAACAAGCCTGTTTGTATGCGTGTTGTGTAATGTGAGTCAGGCTCTTTCTCCACCCACCTACTCCTAGCACAGCTAGTGTCACCAAAAAAAAAGGGGGCAGGGGGGAGAGAAACACAAAACCAAGTAAAAAAAAAAAACCCCAAAAACTAAAACATCACAAAAAATAAAATTAAAAAAAACCCAAAACCAAACACTGCCACAGAAACCTCTGGAGTTCATGGAAAAATCAGGCCTGTTAAATGATGCTGGAGCAATTGGTTTATGTGCTACTTCCCCTCCAGGAAAAGAACTAGCTAAAGTAGTGTGTATTGTCATTTTACTTGGGCTTCATTCTTCATTTTGAAAATGAATATTCTTTTGTAAGTGCTGCTTCAAACTGTAAAAATTGTACATTTACAGTAACCTGAGATGGCTACCATTTTATTGGTATGATGGCTGGTTTATTACGATCACAGATAAACAAGTTTACTACTTTACAGCTGAAAATTATTTGTGGTATTAAAAATAATGAAATATAAGTGCAATAATTACCTCAATTATGTAAATACTGTGTAATCTTGCAACAACGTGTTTTCTGTTCCACTTGAAAAAATGTGTAAGTCTAGACCCGCAATACAAGCCGCAGCGTGCTGCTAATGTTGCTGTGGTGACTCTCTTTGCACACCCGCCTTTTCTCCAGGAAGGAGATCCTCTATATGTGACTTCTGTTAAACAAATGCAGTGGCCTGCTAGGAGCTGTGGCAGAACAGGCTACATGCATATTATACGTTTAAGGTGGAAAAGACTATGAGAAGATGGTGTATTTGTTAAACTGGTTCAGATTTAATTCTGCAGAATTAATGTTCTGGAGTATTGATTCCGGAGTCATGCCATATTTGCTTTCATTAAAATCCATCTTTCATTAAAATAAGCAGAAGGTATATTTATCCCCTTTGTGGCTTTGGAGAAATATCTTGAAAATATGTATCCTAGGAGATCTGTCAGTTCAAGGAAAATGACCCTAAATTGTCTGTTGAGATGACATATGGAGGATAGGCTGCCTCACTATACAAATGGATGGAGTTAGAAGCTCTGACTCCTGTTGACTTTGAGATTCTTCAAAGGTGTGATGGCATGATTTATGCTCCAGATTGATAGTCACTGTGAGACTAGGTTATGGAGGGGAGAAACAAAGTACTGATGTCTCCAAATTTTTCTCATGTTTGTGTCTGATACTCTAATATGTTCTCCCTTAAAGTTAATGGAATCCAAAAGTCCAGACTTCTTGGTCACCTTTTAAGAGACATGTTGGAAAGTAAGATGTCAGGAGAGCACTGGTAATTAACACCGCACAGAGTTCACAGGATTCCATCCATGGGATACTGTCAGTAATACAACAACGGAGGAAGATTTTAATTTGGTCTTGGCATACTGCCTTTTCTTTCAAGTACATTCATGCTTCTGTGAAAAAGCTTAGTGCCTTGTCTTTGAAGTGTATTCACATTTCTACCAAAAAGCTTGGTACGTGGTCTTAATTTTGAGTGCTTTACAAGTGCTTGGTTCTCTTGACATGTATACAAACTAAGTATTTAAAAAATAAGTGCTTTTTACAGACAGAAGCAGTGGCAATGCTGCCCAGGCTGTTAGTTAGTAGGGTAATTAGCACTGATGATTTCTGTCATCTACTGAATTCCTGTTTCCTACTGCCCTGTGAAGTCCCCATCCCTTGCTGCCTTTCCTTACTTAACTGAGCATTGGCTGAAGTTACATGATACTATAGGGCCTGATCCTATAGTATCATTCTGTTACATGGAAATAGTGTGTTGGCTAAGAATGATCTAATATGTTTTTATTCATCATGCATTGTGCAATTTTCATAATTAGTCATACAATGCAAATCCATTTAATTAAAAATGTAACAAGACTTGTTAATGTACATCTTGTATTTGATTGTTTTATTGGTGTGTATGTGTTCAGAGTGTGTGTGGGTGATGAGACTCTTGCCTCTATGTTCATGTGTCTCTTGCCCTGATGAGTGAGTTTGAGTCAGAACAGGGCAGGGCTCCCAGCCTTCTCCTCAATTTTCCTATGCATGGGAATGCACACAGGTTCAGTTTTAATTGATAGAAGGGAAAACAGTTAGCACTTCTGTCTAGTCACTTCAGGGGAGCTCTTACCATCCCTTGGTCCAGTGTGTGGCACTGCGTGTGTCAGAGGGACAGCTGAAACTGGGAAGAGGTCACTTCTGAGAGAAGCACCTGCATGGAGGCCTGTTTCCTGGTGGAGCTGCCTTCTGCTCCAGGGTCTTGTAGGCAGTGTGGCTGCTGGCACAGCTGCCTGCCTGTGATTCATCAGGACTGTGGTGGGTAGGGATGATGTGGGGACTGGGGAAGTGAGTCTCCCACATCGTGGGAGAGGATTGCTATGGCTGCTCTTAGCACCTACAGTTCTGCGGCTGTAGAATCCGTCGTCTTACTGTTTTGATCAAAGTAGTATCTCGAAGGTGCACAGTTGTTGCAGCACATACGATGGGACTCATAAACAGATGGCTAAGCTAAAGGACCCAAAGCAGTCAGGGTAGTTAATAGGAAAATAAAGACCTGGTGTCTGCTTTTTGTTTCCAGACCTAGCTTGTTTAGACTTCATCATCTCTTAGGCAGATATAAATAATAATTCCTAATTCAGTTTATTGGAAAGGCAGATACTGAGGTATGAAACCAGAAAAAAGACATGTTTCTTCAAACTCCAGGAGAGAAAGGTGAAAGAGCTGAACCTGCCTTTCTGAGTTTGCTTTCTGGAGGATCTTAATAATCCACTACTGCTCCCCGCTGTTTCCCCAGCACGTATTTAAGTGGATGTTTGCTTAGAAAGGCTGGACGGTTCTGCATTTTCTTGCGTTGAAGCACCTAATTCAATGCGTGAATGAAGAATAAATTTGTGAAACTAGTTGGCTTTATAAGCTTAGTTGGTTTAAGAGGCTTTATGGCCTCAACTTTTGGAAATAAGTTGACTCATGGCTTGTTTAAAGCTATTCAGAGAGCATCTATACTCTTGACAGCAGGATTCTTATTAGTCAAAAATTATTCTCTAGCATTTTATATTCAGCCTTACTGATTAATGCAAAGGGCATTTTTACCTTTTAGGAAGGTGGAAAGAAGAAATCAATGATTGTATCAGATGTTTATACACTAAATACTGAGGTGTTACAAAAATTAATGTACTGCTGTAAAAATAATCTGCCAGTCCTTCATTATCTTGTATACAAAAGTGAGGCCTTAGAGAGATCTTTGAAGAGAGACTTAGAAACCTCTGTAAAGATGAGGTTATTATTGGTCTTTTTTTGACAATAAGAGGTAGAAGGAAGAGAGAATACAAGAGCAGCAGTGGAAAACTAGGTGTGTATGGTGTTTGAGACAGTGGTTGGATTAATGGAAGCAAATATCTTTTTTTTTTCTGATGTAGTGGCTATTTTTGCTATTTCCAACTTAACTTTTTGTTTTCTTTTTTTTCTAAAATGAAAAAACAAACAAACAAAAAAACCAAAACACCAAAAGCCAAATAGGGAGGGGAAAGAATCCTGTCTGTTGTCTGAAGGCTATTCTGCTCTGTCCTAGATTTACATGGCATTGAAAAGAAGGTTTCCAGTCCTTCCAGTAAATAACTGTTTTCTCACACAAGAGGGGAAGAAAAAAGGCTGTGCTTCGTGGTTCTGGCCTTATTTAAAACCTAGTGAAGTAGAAAGTGAATGCAATGAGATGAGTCTTCTGAAGGAAATTAGGGAGAGATTGAGTTTGGAGTTTAGTTAGTGTCCATATATTCCAGCATTGTCCTGCAAGGAGTAGGGAGTTGGAGTTGATGATCCTTATGGATCCCTTCCAACTCTATGTTCTAAGATTCTATAATCTAGCACTGTCTGTATTATATCTTTCTAAATTAGTTCTTAAAAAAAAGCTTTTGACATAGATGATTAATGTTGAAAATGTCTGTACAAAATATGATTGTGTGTTTTGATGGGTGGGCACATTGAATTTTTTTGATATACTGTTTTTGCAGAACAGGGTTGGAGCTTTTAACTGTGCCTTGATTTTTTTCCCGATCTTTTGTCCCAAGAACAAAACATGTGGAACCCAGTTCCCAATGGGACCTTATTGTTTCATGCTGGGAAAACATGTCTATAAATGCAAAATGCGATATTCTTTCTTGATGCTACTATACAAGATGGGTACTTACCTTGTCCTGAACCTCTCAGTACTAAGAAAATCAGAAATAACAATGCCATATTGACAATCTGGAAATGAGCATATATTAATATATTGACTTGATCTAATTGCCCCTCACTACAAGAAGGATGCTGAGGTGCTGGAGTGTGTCCAAAGAAGGGCAACGAAACTGGTGAGGGGTCTGGAGCACAAGTCTTATTAAGGAGAGCAGCTGAGGGAACTGGGGTTGTTGAGGCTGAGGGGAGACCTTACTGCTCTCTACAACTACCTGAAAGGGGGTTGTGGCGACGAGGGTGTTGGTCTCTTCTCCCAAGTAACCAGCGATAGGATGAGAGGAAATGGCCTCAAGTTGCGCCAGGGGAGGTTTAGATTGGATATCAGGAAAAATTTCTTCACTGAGAGGGTGGTCAGGCGTTGGAACAGGCTGCCCAGGGAGGTGGTGGAGTCGCCATCTCTGGAAGTGTTCAAAAAATGTGTGGATGTGGTGCTTCGGGACATTGTTTAGGGAACATGGTGGTGCTGGATTAATGCTTGGACTTGATGATCTTGAAGGTCCTTTCCAACCTTAGTGATTCTGTAATTCTTATAAAATGCACTTAAGTTGAGGGGAAGCTTTCCTTGTGTGATAAAAGGCCTTGAATCAGCATCCAAGAGCAGAAGTACAACAGTGTTTATTTTGCTACACATACTGTGACCCAGACCTGTCACAAGTTTTTGGGGTTTTGTTGGTTGGCTGTGTTGTTTTTGTTTTTTTGTAACCTACAAGAAAATGATCTTCAGTTGTTAGCAGTTTTGGATAAAACTGAAGAACAGAATAAGAAAAGGATTGTCGATAATACTCTAAAAGCACTGAAGGACATGTGTGACTTCTCTGTTCAGCTTGTTGTTTTCACAGTCCAAAACTTTCTTCTCTTTACTGTTTCAATAATTGATTAGCTGCTGAGTAGCTCTTATAACAGTAAGATCATACAAAGTATTTTAAAAGAGAAAAATATTTTATGAGAATGAATGAGTTCTTTCAGAAGAATTCTTCTGAAGGTTTTATGCTGTCTTAAAACTGGAGAAACTGAAGCTAGAGTTTATAACTGACTTTGGGCTTTGGAGAGCTTCAACACCTGAAAAAAGAGCAGTGGTGAGCAAGCTGCCCTGGCTTCTAAAACTGGCTTGATGCATCTGTGCCTTGAAATTTTTTTAATCGCTCTGGCAGTGGGGAAGAAGAGGAGTTTGAAGGCTGGAGATGAGCTAGTGGTCTGTGCAATGGGTGTCATATCTGGGTGTCACAATAATGGCAGGCAGTAGATTTTTTGTGTGTGTTAAGATTGAGAGATTATTAGACCTTGAAGTGTTGAGGGGTTTGGGTATTTTTTGCTTTTTGGTGTTTGTTTTTCTTTGAGGGCTGGGAGTGATGTTCCCCTATGAAATCCTGACTTGTTGGTTGCTTGCTCTTTGGGCGTGGTGTTCTTCTGAACCAGTGTTTTACCTGATCCTATGCTAAGAACATAGCAGGAGAAAGACATGAAATCCCTATAAAATGTAGCTTGATGAACATGCAATGGGTGTCTCAAGGAGTGGGAGGAAAAATCTGTATATTGTGATTCAGCAGTGTCTTACGAGTGCTTCTGTTTGCAGGGCTTTTCATAGGCAATTTGTCTATAAATTTCTTTTGCCCCTTTTTGCAATAGTATATGATCCTGCATTCAGTTGGCTTGATTTTTCTGTAATATAACCTGACATGCCCAAGGATACAAGATGGCTTCCAGTTAGTATTACATCAAGTGCTTTGGGTTTTTTTCCTTTAAAACATACACAGCCCTAGTTATCACACCCTGCCAACTCTTGTGAAAGATACAAATTGTCTTGTCTTTACAAGGTTTTTCCTTTCTGTTACCTAACTTCTGTTGAATACTGCCTTTTGTCTTCCCCTATGAAAGAGCAAAAAAGTTCAGTAAGTTCAGACTGGCAGAGTGCTTCACAAGGCAGTGGCTGTAGAACATGAACTTATCATTACACTCTAAATCACAGTAATGAGCTTCATGTAGTTTTTGGATAGTGTACAGGGACTGAAACAATCCTGAGAATGAAAGAAGATAGCAAATCTAGAGTTCAGTCATTGAAAATTATTAGATTACCCATAGTAGACTGCACATAGGTATCATGGTGACTGTTTGGGTGACTGGCTTCAACTTGCTTTTCATTTAATAGGGAGAGGTATCAAGCCTTAATACTTGATGTTAAAGCAGAAACATCAATTAGCACGTTGTTATAAATGTTTACATTTCCCAAATCACAATATAATTATCCTAATAGTCTTTGCTCAAATTGCTGTTTAAGACTGTTGCATATCAGATAATGTATTGTGCAGGTAATTATACGTGTAGAATGCAGTGGGTGAAAGTGGGTGTGTTTAAGTGTAGCGGTTTAACTGATAATGAGTTTGAAAGTGGGGTAAAAAGGAAAACCAGAAATTATCCAGTGCCCTCAAGATACACTGTTGCCCTCATTCCATCTCTTGAGAGAGTATTACCCCATCAGTAAGAGCTCAGCTGTGATCATAATGGTACAGTGTGTCACGAGTGGGGGGGGAATCACTAATAGGGGCTGTGTAAGCAAATTTTTTTTTTAAAAGAATTTAACAGCCTTGCTACTGAAATTATCCACTGCTTTGTTCCCTCAAGGGAATGTTGCTTTCATCCCAGTTTTCGTATAGAAGCTCCCACATAGCTGAAATGAGGCTGAAATAAGTAAAGCTTTCCTGGTAGAAATACCTCAGGGATTTCTTTTGCCCTAAACCAGTGGATGGAGGGAGGGGATTTGTCAGTACAGTCTGGTTTTATGCAGCATTGGTACCTTTTTCTGCATGTTTAATAGCATAATTAGGAAGTGTGGTGTTTTGTTTGTTTTGGTTTTTTTACAAAAACCCAAGTACCTAAAGTTATGTGGTTTCTTCTATTGTAATATGTGTATTTTATTTGTAATAGGTTGCAGGTGGCTAGGGTGCCTTTTTATTAGGCATTTGGAAACATGTTGTGGGCTGGCATAGTTTTTAACCACAGGTGCCTTGAAATAAAATCATGCTGCATAAGCTGAATGTGCTGGTGATCCTTGTCCTCTGGTAGAATTCACCTCTACATTAGTAAGTCAACAGAAAGAAATACGCACCAATGCCTCAGCTGCCTGTGTGTCATAGCCCAAATCCATCTTCACCAGCCCCTGATGCATTAAACTTAGTCATTACCGCATTTTGTAGTCAGATGGGTGTGGGGGATCCTACAAGGACCAAGGAAGGCATTCTCAGTCTTGTAGCCATGACTGCTTAGATAATAGGGAAATGCAGATGCTGAAAAATCATACCTGTAATCTTGACAGCCCCTTTGGGAGCCCCTCCAGTCAGGTGTATTTTCGTGTGTTGGATACTTCTTATATGTTTTTTAAAATGCGTATTTAAGTAGTTTAGCAATTAAAGGTGACTGATTGAACAGAATGTTTAAAAGGGCAGGAATCCTTTCTTAGTGACTTAAAATGGTGAAAGGGAGTGGAGTGAAATTCAAACTGTTTGCATAAGTGTTGTTTTCTGTTACTTCTGTTGGCAACAGTCTTGGGCATGTATGAAAACTATTCATGCTACTAACTACTGTCCTGTTTTTGTGGTTATGTGTGTACTGTTAAGTTGTATTTGTGGTAGGCATGAAGAGGATGGGATTTGAGGAATGGAGCTGTTTCTCTTACGGGACATAGTAGTAGTAGCCTATATAAAACCCAGAAGGCAAATTGCTGAGCTAAAGAGCTTGTGTTAGAGCTTTTTCTTTTTTTTTTGGTCCACGCCCTTTAGTACAAAGTGTCTTTAACTGTAGACAAATGTCATCGTGTATAGCTTCCGTGTACGCCCAGAGTCCAAAGTGTAGCCAAGTGGCAGGACATAGCCAGGAGGAAATACATACCAGAAGTGGGCTGCAGGCTTGGTTCAGAACTGGTTCCCTCCTGCAGAATACTTCTGTTTTGGGTGTTTTGTGCCCATGCTGGAGAAGAAGGAAGAATGGTCCAGCTGAGCCTTCAGGTGGTGCTGTGTTCTTCTCCATCCACTGGGTTCCTGGCTGATGAGCCTGAGGTGGGTGAGAATAGAGCTGTCCTGACAGCTAAGCATGATTCAGGACTCCTCTGTAAAGTGTCCCAGGCCACTGTGGTACACGTTGACTGTCATAAACTCTGACTCTTCTTCAGTATTGTTAACCATGTCGTTGAGGTGATAATATATGTCTGAATAATCTTGTATTTTCAATATGAGCCACCTGCAGACCTGCCAACTAATGTATGTGCCATCTTGTGGTGGGTGATTGTGTTGCATCAAGTTTCTCTTAAAAAAAATCTGAAGTGGGGAAAATCCTGTAGTTTTAATGTTATAGAGATGTTCTAGCTTGCGGTTTTTCTTCAGTAGCATTTTGAAATTGGTGAGCACACTTTGAATTGGAGATGTGGAAGTGAAGATTAAGGTCTTGCAGGTAAAACATCCAGTATGTTGTATAGTGGTGTTTGGAGCTGTGAAGGATGGAACATGCAGATTGCAAACCTTGTGAGCAAGTGCTCAGTTGTAAATGAGTGAAGGAAATCCAGAATGCCAGCATATGAAGGAAATCCAACTAATTAAAGCCACCCAGGCTGTTTGTATTTTGTTCATTTTGCAAAGTGAATGCTAATGGTTGGTGCTGTAAAACTAATTGTGCAGTTCAGAATATTCACTCTAAAAGTCCTTTTGTTATGCTGTTTACTGTATAAGCCAGAAATCCTGATTCTTGAGTTTTCACACATGGAGAAGAATGTTCAAACACCTGCCTGTAATTGTGGGTGTATGCATTCCTAATGCAAAAGGTATGCACTGCATAGGAAGGTGAGTAAGGGGGGGGGGGGGCGCGGGGGAAACACACCCAACACATGCATATATGGAAGAAGACTCATCCTCATTGTTTTACTTTACATTAGGCTAAAATTTCTAAACATGAATAAACAGAACAGCTGGCAAAATGCAGATTCATGCCTGGAGCCTTCCAAGCTTCTTTTCACTCAGTGCTCATCTGCTTGTGCAAGCACAGCTCCATCCTCCCACCGCCCTGCGAGGAGGAAGGAGCAGCCCCTGCTGCTGAGGTGCTTCCAGCTCTCCGCAAGTGTGTGGGAGACAGCGTTCCCGAGGCCGGCGTGCTGCAGCTGAGGAGACAACACTCATAGACCCCCTCTGATTAGGATGTGTCAGTGTTGTCAGGGCAACTGTTAACAGCGGCGTATCATATTTTCTCCTCTTGTGTTGCGTGCTGAATATTTTAGTGTGCTGTAGCTGGAAGAGGCTTGCAGGGAAAAAGGTGGTGCAGCAAGGAACCTAGAGCTGTGGGCTGGGATCTGACTGAACAGGTTAAGACAGTGACAAGCAGCATCCAAACCAATGTGCCTTTAATTAGGGCTTTTCTTGAAGGTGGGGAAAGCCTGCAAGCCGTGGATGTTGCTATTTGTCAGCTGTTTGCCTACTGATTATCCATAAGGGATCTATTACAAGTGCTCAAATGAACAGGCAGTGTTGCAGCTAGCTGCGAAGCAGGGGCTGCAGTTTCTTACTTTTTTTTAGTAAGCAAGAGGCAACAGCAACATGCCTGGTTCAACTACTGCTCTCCGACAAGAGAGATTGAAGAAGACAAGTGCCAGGCCAAATCCCCTGGGTTTATTCACCATTAACGAAGAGGATGAGCAGCAAAAGAACGGGAATTCCAAAAGACTGAAAGGTATGTTGCGGTTCTGCAGCACGATCAGGGCTGTGTGGAATACGCTGCACAGCAGGCACAATGTTTTATGAGCTACAGAGCTTTATTAGCTCTTCGGTGTGTGACTGGTGCAGTTTGGCAATGTATATTGGCACCCACAAATGCACTGTGCGTGATAGGTGCCTGTATCGAAATCCCCTGGATAATTATGCAATCATCTGCTCTGGATATGAAGAAAAAAATACTTTTTAGTTATTAACACAATTTTTTTCTGGTAGGGGTAAGGGTCCTGCATCAGAAATGTATCAGTGACTTTCGATGTGTTTTATTTGATTTCTGTGTGCAGTCTGGATAAATACCTGTAAAAAGAAAGAAGGTTGGAGAACAGAAAATGCAATACCAGCCTGTTATAGAAGACAGCTTTGCCAAAGGCAGTGTAAAATTAGCTCTATTTCCATCCCTGTGCATAAGGGGCAGTGTGCCTTTGGCAGAGTATAGAAAAATACACATTGTTCAAATATGCTGACTTTAATTCTGACCAAAAAAAAAAAGCCCCAAACAAATTGTAACTGTTAAGGAAAAATACTTTGGTGCTTAACATAGGTGAGTGGTGATGGCAGAAGGATGCTGATGGCTGCTGATGGCTACACAGGCTGTCAAGCCTGTGTAGCCACTGTCTGTCTTGTATCATGTAATTAATGTTTTCCATATGGATCCTAGTGTTTAAATTCTGTTGGTCTGGCAGGGATCCTGCAGCTTACAATTGTGACTGGAATTTTAAGTTTGATCATTAGAATTTTTATTATCTTTCGTGATCAAGTGATTCCATTTATATGAGCACTCCTTTTCATGGTCTTATTTTGGGGGGAAAAATTGGACCAGATTTTTTTGTTTACAAAACAAATGTTAGGTTGTAGCCTCAAGACAGTGTTTCAGATTTCAGATGTTACCATTCTACCATGTAACGGGAGAGGCTAGCAAGCATTTAAATAGCAAATTTATGGTATGTTTGTTTATTTGAGCTGAATCATTTACAGCTAATTGGTTATTTTCTTTATCTTGAAGGAAAAGGGTAGCTTAGTAGCTGTTAGAAACAAATTCAGATCCTGGGATTTTTTTGTTTGCAGCTTGTACTTTTTTTTTCTCAGAATAGTAAAGAACCTGACAGTTTGGAGCATCATGATAAAAGACATATTGCAAGTCATTGTTAACGTGCCTAGTGTGTTAGGGTCTTGTGTACATAGTTACTTGCTCTCCTGTATACTTGAAACTGCCCATATAAAATGGAGATACAAACTCTAGTGTGAGTTTGTCGAGTTTTTAATGTCTTAAGAAGCATATTACTTTCTTTTATCACCCACTGGATGGCTTCCAGAGTCAACAATCCACAAAGCTAAGAATCAGTAATTTTCCTCTTTTTGTTCAATGGCACTGATAGTTTCCCAGGGTAAAAGTTCTTGTTGACTTAGCTAGTGTTTACTGCAGCAGTTATACAGATGTGCTTATCCTTTGCCTCTCTCTGTAACTGATATTCTATTTTTTATTATTCCTTTTTTCTCTTGTTGCTGTGAAATGTAAGTAGACAAATGTGCACAGAAGCATGGACAGCAAACTAACAAGTATATGTGGTTTTAATATAAAAATTTGGTGTCTTACCTTGAATGTTCCTAGTAAGAAATAGCATAGGAGGCTGTACAAAATATTTTGGAAGTATACTTGTTTGTTTTGCTTTTACTAAATACTTAAAATGGCTCATAGTGTCTCTGCAACACCATTTGCATGCTGATGGATGTAGTTATTTACCCTTCTGTGTGTTTGAATGCATTATCAGTGGTTAGGTGAGTTAGAGCTGGTAATACCTGGTCATGGGGAATGCATGTATTCAGGGCTGTGTTCTTCGTTCCCTACCTGGCACCAAGCAAGGTCACTCCAGCACAGCTCTGAGCGGAAACATAAGGTGTGTGAGGGACCCATGTGAGGCTTTCTCGAGTCTTTAGAGCCTATTCTGTTGCTACTTAACAGAGTTTGCTTCGTCTTAGTTCTTTACCTGTCCTGTTTGCTCAGCAAGCATCTGCAGCTGCTGAGATTAATCTTTTTTCTTTTCTGCCCTCCTTTAGCACATTCTAAGTCAGTGTCATCTTTGTGGGAGGTGGGCTATGTGTCATCTTCATCTGCAGTTTCTATAATCATGCTGGACCTGCAGTTCAAAACCCAAGAGGTCTTTGATGGATCTGATATTCCAAAGTAATAAAGCAGCTCATTCCTCCATCAAGGATATTTGAGTATCATCACAAGTTTTAAAATAATCATTATTTTGGTAGTTCAGGTCTTCTCAGAATACTAAAGCTTGATTAGAGTTTCTATGAGAACTGGTTTTGTTCTATGGGAAAAAAAATTTACATGGATCATAAAGTGGCTAATGTTTGTGAAATTCTCTGTAAATTGATTTTGATATCAGACATTTCTTGTCTTGTCTTTGGCTGTCTGTATTGTAACATGAGAAATCTGGTAGGCAATAAGTTTGTTCTTCCAGTGTAAATAAATAATGAACTGAAAATTGTTTGTCAAGGATTTATTTTTTTTTTAATCTGGCAGTGGTCTTTGTAGCCATGTGCTCCTGATGTTTCCTTTCCTTTGATATGAATTGTATTCACTGCTTTTTCACCAAATATTTTAACTTCCTTTCTGCCTCTCCACCTCTAGCCCTCTGCCCCTTCCTAATAGCTAAATGCATGTTTTAGGAGGATTGAAAGAGGCAGCAATTGACTTGTGGATTCTGAATAATGTAGCTACTTGCCTCTGTATATCAATTAAATAACTGGTAGTTGGAAAGGTGAGAGAATTATTTTGTTCAGTCCATGCCTGAGAATTTTTTACAAGCCTGAATGTGAATTTCATATGAGCCTGTGTCTGAAGACATTTTAATGTTAAAAAATTAAATCTAATCTCTGTTAGATTTGACAGGGTTGCTGGCTGAAATTGTTGGTCACAATTGGGTGGGTGTATGTGGGGGGTGGGGGTATTCCCTTGATATTTTTTAGTAGGGAACTAATTGTTCTTCTGCTAAATATGTTCCTTGGAAGTCCTGAAAGTTGTTGTTTATTTTCACAGATAACACTCATATTAAGAAATGAGTCTCATCTCCTAGACATTCTCATGGGTTTGTCCCTTGTTTTGGGTTTGGTGTTTTTCCATCTGTTCCAATGGATTTGACAGTTTCCTTTAGCTTGGGGTGGGGGGTGTTTTGGGTTTTGGTTTTTGGGGGGGTTTAGATCAAGTTTTCTTTCTTTCCTTTGTCATTTTGCCAAAATACTAGTTGAACCAAGCAAGCTTTAGTAAGATGCTTGAAACTTAATTAGTGATCTGAAGTGCATAAATGACTGGACATCTTCAAAATAACAATTTGGGAAATGCAAATGTAGTCCCAGCCTGATTATTTAAAGAGGTATTTTTATCATTGAATGTTAATGGAAGTAAAATTCATGTCTTGTTTGCTAAGCTAAAAGCAGTGAGAATTGGCACAGGTATCCAAACTGTGTGGTACTTACACAGACTTGTGACTGTCCAGAAGACTTTCAGGTAATAAATCCTGATTACTATTTGTTGGTTGAAGTCTGAATGTGAATTGAGGATGAACTTCCTACTGGGATCAGCATCTACCTAAAACCAGTCTTGCAGGTATGTCTAGTTTTGTTCTGTTAAGCAGCCTTAGAAATCAGTTCACAGCAAAGCAATAGACTACTGTTTCCAAGGGGACATTTTTGACAGCTTAACATTGGCACCTGCATTTTCAATTGTTCGAGCTGTGTTTCTGAATGCAGTATTGGCAATTAAAGTGTGTTTTTTACTCTGTATTATTTCATAAATCCTCTTTCCTGAAAGATCTGGATGTATGGCTGCAAAAGTGAGGGTTTTGTAGCAATCTGAAATCTCCCTATAAAGAAATGTGCTTTTTAAATCTATTTCCCTGTCAAAACTTAGGATATACAGTCACTTATGAAATATATGCCATATGTTTTATTTAAGCTACATATTTGCATCCCAAGTGTGCTACTGTGGTGAGGACTGTGTTGTAAGCTCCTTGGGACAAGGCGTGTATTTTTGTTACATGTCTCTGTAGCACCCGCTACTGCAGGGTCTTGAGGTCTAGCTGTTGTGCAGTAGAACAGTGCATGTAAAAATGATTTTGAATTGCCTTTTTTACTACTATTAACAGCCTCTATTCAGCTCTCACATTATAATGCACAAGAATTTTGCTACATAATGCACTATTCAAATACAACTTGCACATTTTTACAGAAGTTTGTTTTGCACTTGAATTGGTTTTGGTTTTAGTCACTAGCTTTCCAGCAGTTCTGCAACTATATCCACAAAGAAACCAGACAAAACAGGCACAGAGACACATGCTTAATAGCTTCAATGTTCCCTTAAAGCTTGTGTTGTAAAACAAATATTATTTCTGTGACTGAAAATAGGGTGTGAATGTGGTTCTCTATGTAAATCACAAGCATATGTCCAGGTAGATTAGTGTTTAATTAAAGGTATCCATCCTGTGTGTGTGAACTTTAGCCTCAGCCATTGTTTGAATTCAGGCACAAGCAATTCAATTCACCTTAGTATTTCCTTCCTCTGCCCTGTTGATTTTGTGCACCTTGGATGTGGTCTTAACTCTTACTCAATTTTGTGAAATTAAGTGATGCCTCCTCTCCTTCCTCTTGGGGTGGGGGGAACACCTTCTCAGACTGTTGATATTGTCGTGTTTCTAAAATTATCATTTGAAGAGCATAGAAAAGTAATGCTCCTATTTCTGGATTATAAATTTGAGTAATAACTGAAATAGCTACCATATGAGACTTATGGCAAGTGAATGAGAAGACTAACAATGGAATCCTTCACCTGCCTGCTTATTTAAAACTGATCAAGGGAGCGTACCTGTAATCTTCTGGGTGTTGCTGTTAATACAAAGCTAGACATATGTGCTTTAGGTCTCTGAACAGTAATGCGGATTCTTTGACATCTTGAAAGCAAACAAGAGAACAGCTTTTTCCGGTCCTTTGGTGCACAGCAGTGATGTCTGATTACCAGCAGATTTTGCTGCTGTTGTGTGGATGGTAATGTTTTTGTGTAATGCTCATTTCAGGTGTAAGCTCTGCTCATCTGGAGAGGTGAGAGAGATTTCTTTTAACATGACTGTTTATGTGCTTAGTCTCAGTGTTCTGCATGTACTGGGGAAATACGTATTCCTTGTTAAACTCAGATTGTCTAATTTTTAATTCACTTGTTATTTTGTTGCCGTGTATCTGCAGCCAAACTTAAGATACCTGAAAGAAAAGGAAACTTGGCATATTCAAGGGCGTTAAACTGATAGTCCTGGAAACTGAACCAGTATACCTACAAAACAGGTACTGTGTGGGGTGTGGAAGTGTAATGTTATCCCACGCTGTAGAGTCTGTGCCTCAGGCTGTATCCAGAATGACAGCTTGGTCTCTGGCTTCCACCATACTTTAAGCCAGCAAAACTGCCTGGGATGGTGGTTCTCCCAGTGGGGCCTCTTAACACTAGTTAGGTAGGGTTTGGTTTGGGCAGAGCAGTGAGCAGCTGTTAAAGGCTGGTGATCTGGCTCACCAAAGTCAAGTACTGGAGGTTCGCATGACAGTTAGTAGCCTTATCTTGCCCATCTGCATCTGAGGCAAAGTTAGGGGAGACAGTGGGTGGAAGGAAGGAAAGGTACCAATTCACATTACAATGCTGGTTGTGGAAAGGGGCAGGGCTGAGAAACTGGACAATGTGGTTTGTCATCCTGCACCTTCCAGTGAGTTCTGCTAATGTTTCTCTACACTTCCTCTTTCTTTCTGACAGCTAAGGCCAGAAGAAAAGGGGGTCCAAAAGTAGCTGTGATTTTCTTTTTTTTTCTGGACATTTATTTAAAAACAACTCTCAAAGTATCTGGGAGGTACATTCTCAAAAACGCCTATATTCGTTATCTAATTTGCAGCTGTTGGGGGTGCAGGAGGAAGTTGTATTTTCTTCAGGAAGCTACTACAAAGCTGTCTCCGTTGTAGGATTTCAGTGTTCATAGCTGTAGGTGCTGGGTAGCATGAAACAACTTATTTGTAATAGACAAAGAGATCCTAACATGAAGTAATTTATTTGCAATAAAGCAAAGAGACCATGCTGGAAGTCTTGGGGATAGCAGGGAATATGTCTGCAGACCAGTGGAGCAAATCTGATTTGTTCAGTCCCTCTGGCTTTTGGAGTGAAAGTCCCAGGTCTGAGGACTTGGCTTCTGTTGTAACGCAGTCTTTTCAACAAAGTGTGCGCTGGGATTACTGAGAGTTTATCTATGCTGGGTAAGAATCATTTTATACTTCTAGCTCAGCTCTGTGAAGAATCTTCCACTGCTGATTCTGGAGGACTGTGTTCATATATTTTTGTCAGCTGTGTTTGGGGGGGGAAACAGCCTGTGACCTGTTCATGTTGTCAGGGAGCCACTTGACATTGAGTATGTGGGTGGCAGAAGTCCAAAAAAGTGCAATGCTGATAGTCTTTGAAGTTTAAGATATTTGTTAAAAGGAATTTGGGTTAACTTGGCATGCGAACTGAGGATAATCCTAATCAGGGAAAGGTTGAATTTTGCAAAGTAACTTTTGTAAGTAAACAGGGTTATTTCAACCAAGATATAAATGATAACATAGTATTCATCAGAGCTGTCCGTGTGAGAACAGGCTGCAGTATTTGGTTGCTGTAGTTGCAGGACAGAATGCTTGTTGAAGTTGCAGAAAGATTTGATTTCAGTTTAATTTAGACATCACAAAGCTTTATATAATAAGAAACACCACTCATAAAAGATTGATAGCAAGCAGTGGAGTTTCTTCCTTCATCACTGTTACTGCTGTAAAAGTACTGGCTTTAAGAACCTTGAATTGAGACTATGATTCCAACTGTGGGGAAAATACCTGTTGTGGTGGGTTGACCTTGGTTGGATGCCAGGTGCTGACCAAAGCTGCTCTATCACTCCCCTCCTCAGCTGGGCAGGGGAGAGAAAATATAATGAAAGGCTGTCTTGTGGATTGAGATAAGGGTGGGGAGAGATCACTCACCAGTTACTGTCACAGGCAAAACAGACTCAACCTGGGGAAAAATTAATTTATTGCCAGTCGAATCAGAGTAGGGTAGTGAGAAAATAAAAACAAATCTTAAAACACCTTCCCCCCACCCCTCCCTTCTTCCCGGGCTCAGCTTCACTCCCAAATTCTCTACCTCCTCTCCCTCAGCAGCACGGGAGGATGGGGAATGGGAGCTGTGGTCAGTTCATCACGTTGTCTCTGCTGCTCCTTCCTCTTCAGGGGGAGGACTCCTCACACTCTGCCCCTGCTCCAGTGTGGGGTCCCTCCCACAGGAGACAGTCCTCCACAATCTTCTCCAATGTGGGTCCTTCCCATGGGCTGCAGTTCTTCACGAACTGCTCCAGCCTGGGTCCCTTCCCCGGGGTGCTGTCCTTCAGGAACAGGCTGCTCCAGCCTGGGTCCCCCACGGGGTCACAAGTCCTGCCAGCAACCCTGCTCCAGCCTGGGCTCCTCTCTCCATGGGCCCACAGGTCCTGCCAGCAGCCTGCTCCAGCGTGGGCTTCCCACGGGGTCACAGCCTCCTTCAGGCATCCCCTTGCTCCGGTGTGTGGTCTTCCATGGGCTGCAGGTAGAGATCTGCTCCAGTGTGGAGCTCCATGGGCTGCAGGGGCGCAGCTGGCCTTACCAGGGGCTGCAGGGGAATCTGCTCCAGTGCTTGGAGTATCTCTTCCCCTTCCTTCACTGACCTGGGTGTCTGCACAGGTGTTTTCTCTCACATATTCTCACTTGTCTCTCCAGCTGCTTGTTGTTGAGCAGCAGGTTTTCCCCCCTTCTTAACTCTGTTACCCCAGAGGTGCTACCACTGTTGCTGATGGGCTTGGCCTTGGCCAGCAGAGGGTCTGTCTTGGAGCCAGCTGGCACTGGCTCTGCTGGCCACAGGGGAAGCTTCTGGCAGCTTCTCACAGAAGCCACCCCTGTAGCACCCCACCCTCCCCTGCCCCCCAAAACCTGGCCATGAAAATCCAATGCACATCTAAAAGGAATGTAGGCTTATGGCCATTTCTTATGAGAGAGGGAGAAATTTGGAAAGTGGTAGATCTGTCCAAGGATCTTGAAATTCGCTGAGGTCTTCTTATAGTAGTCTTCTTTTTTTTTCCTGAAAATAGGCAAATAATACTCTTTGAAGGGGTTTATACAGTAACATGTAACATGCCATTGGAATAAGATGACAGCAAGAAGAAATGGAACTCTGTGCCCTATCTGTACCGCATTACACATGCCTGGTTAGTACTGTCTTTTTACTTTGCAGTGGAAAAACGGGGCAATAGCTAAGCATGTATTTTTAAAAGAAATATGTTGCACTTATACCCCCGATGTGTTTGTGATTGTGGTGTTGTCAAGAGTCTTTGCACTCCTGTTTAAGCTTGCTCAGAAACTCCTTCAAAGTTGCCTGTGTATCCAGGTATGTAGAAGTCTGACTTTTTTTTTTAAGATCAAACCTTTTGCTTGTCATATTGAACTCCAGAGAAATTAATGAGCACTGGCCTAGGGTGTTGCTTCTGGCCATCAGCAAGTGATGATGGAACTCTACTTATTACTGGGCTGAGCTGAATCAGTGGGAGTATGTGATTTTTTTTTTTTTCCCCCTGCACAAACTCAACATGTACATTCTTTGCTTACTCAGCTATCCACAGAGTACTTCTAGTGCTCCCCCCTCCCCCGCCCCGCTTCTTTAAATTCAATCTGTACTGGAGAACTTGTTTTTCTCGTATTTGAGAATTAAGAGTTCTAAGTGAAAGCATCTCGAAAGAGTTTTGTATTATTATCAGAATTCTCTTCAGAAGTGATTTGTGGTTTGGTTGGGTTTTTTTAAGCCACGTTAAGGAATTATTTAACTCAGTCTACCCAACCTCAGGCCACAACACTAATGTGCCAGCAGAACAAATGGCACAATGATTGATTGTAATTTGCTCTATTTTAATCAACTACCTTCACTCACTGAAGGTGCATCTCACAATGCACTCTTTCTGCAGCCAAGCACTACTTGAAACTCGTATATATGAGTTTCACCTGCATTGTGTTGAAGCATGGTGTGAGTAGATGCTGATGTCTGGGTCAGATCTGCATAATGAAGGTGAGAGAGGCTATGAGGAATGATTAATAAATAAAAATGCAGATGAAACATCAGAAATTAAATTAGGGAGTACTTTAAAAATTGAGCTTTCACATCTTGTTACTTGAGGCAAAGCATTTTTCTGTTTCGGAGGAGTGGAATTGTGTTTAGCAAATTCTACACAAAACTCCTATCTCATTGATTTATAGGTTTGACTATGACAGCCATTAAATAGCCAAACTGTCCCAAATCCCATCTTAGTGACCTGTATGTATAGATGTAGCATAGCTGCTTAGTCAAGCTCAAGGTAGGGATGACCA
Source organism: Phaethon aethereus (assembly GCF_964289735.1). Classification (NCBI taxonomy): domain Eukaryota; kingdom Metazoa; phylum Chordata; class Aves; order Phaethontiformes; family Phaethontidae; genus Phaethon; species Phaethon aethereus. The sequence goes on along the minus strand of NC_138576.1, from coordinate 66,148,766 downwards.
GGGATAGCACGCAGATTGCTTAAATTTTCTTTTTATACTAGCAGTTTCAGAGAAGAAGACCTTGAATGTTAGCTTCACTTTCTCCTTTAAATGATTAACTTGCTGATAATGGCAAAAATAAACAAAGTTCCAGTAGGCAGGTCACTGCAGCTTAACCTGGATGCAGGTTCCTCCAGAAAGGATAATTTGTGTCCCTGTACTAGGGGGGGTGAAGACAAGGAGTTTGGGGCAGGCAATGCCGGTGGAAAGCTGAACTGCTGTTTTAGTACTGACACAGACCTGTAGCTGCCCTATGTGTTTGTGCTAGGGAGCTGTTGAGTTCTGAACTAGAATAATACCTTCTGTAGCTTCAATGGGATGATGGTACAAGATTGTCTCTAATTGTTTGCCAGATTAGAAGTCTGTTGAAGTTTTTGTTCCCTTTTATTAATGCTGGGCAAATGCATTATCTTCTAGTTGTTTCAGATCTGTTGAAGCCTAGTTTTCTTCTCTATCTCTGTAAAGGCAATAGAGGTTTTCTCGGGGATTAGCTATGCTTCTGTAGATTTGAGTTCATGTCTAATTTATAGAGTTTAGCTGTGCAAATGTCAACAAGAAGAAACTGGGTTTGGAATCGAGAGTTCGAGCAAATCAAGCACAGGTATCTGCTGAGACTGGTGGGAAGGAAAATGTGGAAAGTAGCAGAGATTCCAAATCATAGAAATCTTCCAGTTAATGTCCTTCACATAAGAATAAAAATCAGTTAGCTGAAGTACTCTTTTCTGGTACTAGTGTCTATACAGCTGGCTTCAGGGAAAGCAGGAGTTTCCCGCTAGAAGTCATAGTTGTGGATTTACAATTGGTCCTTAATCACAGTAAGTGGTTTTCAGTAGTGTGTGTTTGGAGGCCAGATTTACAATCAAATTGGAAGAGCAGGCAAAGAGTCATTTTGCTCAGAAGTTGGGAGTTACTTCAACAACCCAGGAGAAATACTCAAGGTACTGGAAGTCCCAGTAGGGACTCAATGTACTTACAGAACTTGTTGTTTGGTTGCTGGCCACCTGGTCTTCAGTCTTTGTTTCTGTTGTTTAATACCACTATAGTCAGAACCTCCAGTCATGCCTACTAATTGGTCTAGTTCTTCACATGGAAGTTGATTTCTTTCACAGTCACCTCTGTTCTGGGTCTTCACATCTGAAGCAGACATAGCAACAACTGTCCTTCCACAAACTGGTGTGCCAGGTACAACTGCTCACAGATCTCTCCTGTGGTCTGCTGCTAATTTTTTGTTTAGCATTGGAAGGTTGTGGAATGAGGCTGGTGCCACTGCAGCCAGGAAATACTCCTGGTTGGTGGAGTTTTCTCTTCAGAAGAGCCTTGCTGCAGCCTAGTGCCATAGCCACCTCCTATTGCATGGTATGCTGTGCTAGAAGTGTGCTCTGTTTTCTTATCAGGAATGGAGATGCCTATTGAAGGATCTGAGAATAGCGGATGACAGAAAACATTAAAAAGCATTTTTATTGTTTGTGTGCTGGGAGACAATGAGGAAAAACCATGAGGAAGTAACATACATTTTAACATTTCTGCAGGATGCCTGAGTTCTAATTTAATTGATGGGAATATGATCATAGTGCTGATGTCTGGGGCAGAGGCAATCTGACTAGGTGAAAGTCCAGTGAAAGATCCTGAACCTAAAATCTCATAACATCCTAAAACATACTGTTAAGTGTGCTGAAGAGGCTTGGTTTTTCCATTCTTGAATTCCTGATCTTTTTCAGCTTCATTTTAAACTCCTGCACAGGCAAGGTTTATTATAGAAGTGCTGACAGAACTTGATTCACACTGTTGTACAGCTTGTACAAAGCTATCTTCTTTCTCAATTTTGCTTCAGAGAGCTTTTCAAAAAGCTGTTTTGGAAATGCAGGTTTCTCCAGTTCCCGCCCTTGACATGAGAAGTCATCCTTTTATGCAGCCGATTCTAGCTTTCATTTTTTTATTTCCTTTTTCAAAGTCAGTTTCCTCATTGCCTGCATGCTGACTAATACACTGATGGAAATTACAATACCAAATTTTGACTTGTATGCTAAGGCACCATGAATGTCATCAAATATGTTGGAGCTATTTTTGAAGGCACAAAGGTGTCATGTCAGTGGAGTTTGCACTTGTTTATACTTTTGAGTGCAGCAGTGGCAGTATGGTGGGAAACAAACTGCTGAACCTTCTTGCTTGTCATTCCTTCTTAACTGTAACAGCTATTTCATTGAGGAGTGTGCACCCCATCTTGGATGTGCAGTCCACACAAACTCTAGACAATGCTACTTCAACATTTTGTGTGCATTCCCTTTCACTAGAAAAACCAAAACATGTTTACCTTACTCTCTGGAGTGAAAAAGTAGTTTGTGTTTTTAAAACAAAACAAAAAAACCCCAAACACCCTTCTCCAGCCATCTAGCTATGTTAAAGTGCTGTGTTTAGTTGCAGTCTGAACTGCAAAATAAGAGGGTGAAGAAAAAGCAGATGGCAGTTGCCATCTGTAAACCAGAAAAGGACAGCAACAACCAGCTGCTGAGTGAGGTATTGGCAATAAAACCAGGCTGCAGACCAAGCAGCTTGTGCTTGTCATTGTGCCTGGGTTATCAGCATTTTGGTATGATTTACACTTCCAGTCTGTCTTTTCGGAAATGTTCCGTGATGTATTTATTTACTTTTGTGCCAGGATCTTTCTTCACCAGGTTATTCTCAAGTTTTAAGAAACACAACTGTCAACTAGTTTGTGCTTAGGGAGTTTGAGAGCCTCCCTGTCCCCGTGAGTTACCTGTATTGCTGTTGTAAACCACATCTCAGATGCCCAGTGTCACTGAAGACTGTATGCAGAGTGGCTTGGCTTTTCACTGCAATATGTTTACTGTGAATCTTTGTAGTCAATAGCTAATGCAGAGCATAGGAAAGCAGTGTAGTGAAGACTGATGCTCACACCATGGTGATGCTTATGGATACCTCCTTCGGTTAGACTTATGTTTAATAGCCATCCTTACAGATTTCACTTGTTTGTGGCATCTGCATGATGAGCAACATTCCAAGGCTGAAATAGTTAAGGTGACAATATGACAGTTTGATCTTCCTCTCCTGAGAAATGAAGACACCATCTCCATGATTACAGTGTGTTGGAGTTCTGAGCAGGCTCCTGACCCCAAGCTTTGCAGAGGTGATTTATGCTTGTCTTAGCTCTGCAAACAGGCCCTGCTATTGCCTGGCTGTGTGTTTTGCTGCTACTAGAAGTTTCCTTTAACACTTAGCGAAGATTTTGCTTAAATTTTGACATAGTGCTGTTCATTGGTCTTTCTCTTTATACTCCAAGCTTTGATACGGAGTTTTCTTAAACTTGTTCTAGGATTTTTTTTTTAAAAGATCTAGATAATTGCCAGTATCAAGCTCTTATCACTAATCTAGTCCCAGATGGTAAGGCTGTAGCTCTTTTTGCTAAAAATCAAGGCAAGAAGGTTCTGCTGACAAAATGTGGAAGTCTGAAGGTCAGTCTTCAGTTGAGTTCTCAGGCAGAGGTACTTTAAGATGACTTTGACCTCTTTTGTTTGTGGTTTGTATTTTTTTTAAGTAGGGGAAACAATGATGTGGCCTTGTAAACTTGACCTGGTAAGTTACCAAAAGCTTTAAGAAGGGAGTCTGTGTTATTGAGAGAGGTTACCTGCATCGTTTTGTTACCATTCACTCTTGCTTGCCCTTGTCATGGCTCCTTAGGAGCACAGTTTGACACATTGCAACTAGTGAGTCACATAAGCTCTTGAAACAAAGCTAACATAGCTTTAGAAAGAAAGAAAGTAGGGAGCAACCTGATGAGAAGGTTTTACTTTTGTATTTGTGGTGTTGGTAACATCTATTCTGTAGTCCTTCAAGACAGCCAAGGTATTTCTTATAATGATGCTGTAGAATCCCAGGCAAGTGGGTTGTTAGAGTTACTGCATACTCATAAACAAGATGTTCTGTGAAGTAAACAGGATCTAACGGCTGTAATTCAGAGTAAGACTTTGAATTTTTCTCCTTGGTTACAAAACCTTTTGTAATGTGTGTCTGTGTATGGCCATTTACTTGTTTTTGAAAGGCTTTGTCTTTCCTCATTCTCAACCAATTCTCTGCCATGGAATATCCAACCTGACCTGCCCACTTTGGTGGACTGAAGTGGTGTGAAAGTACACCAAGATAGGAGACTGGGAGTGATCACTGAAGTGAACTGATCACTGGAAGTGTTAAAAAAAAAATGTGTGGACGTGGCACTTCAGGATATGGTTTAGTGGGCATGGTGGTGTTGGATTGATGGTTGGACTTGATGATCTTAAAGGTCTTTTCTAACCTTAATGATTCTGTAATACTGTGAGTGGGAGCCATGACATTCAAGAGAAGACATAATATAAATATGGAGGCATGTGCTTTGCTTGAGGAAGGCTTTTTTTTTTTAGTTTTAAAGCAACTGTCTTCTGAGTCTAGTTATTGGAAAACCAGTTATTGATTAACAGTCCTTCTGAGACCTGTGCTGCAAAAACTACCTTTTCACATGAAAATTCTTGTGACTTGGAGAATAACTGGTGATAAATACCATGTTCAGTAACATTTACAGGAACAATCTCTGTTTCCCCCTCTGGGGAGGGGAAACTTGTTTTTGCAGGACATCCTGACAATAGTGATTATAATGAGAGCTTTCCCATCTGACTCAAGTATTTTAGGCTGTGTAGGGATTATTGAATATTACTCTGGAAAAACAGCCAGTCAGTGAGGCTCTAATTACTTGTGACTGAGCAACAGTGCACCTAATAACTCCCATTCTCTACACAGTGTTTTCTCCCTTTCTTTTGTCACAACTTTATTGACCTTTTGCTTTTATTTTCTTTAAATTAAAACAGTATTAATGATATACTCCAAAAGGGTTTCATATGTAGTATAATATATATGTTTACGTTAAATATCTCTCTCAACATTCTTTTTTTTACAAAATGAGAACAAAATGTTTTGCCTGTAAACCTTTTGAGAAGACTTTACTACTTGCAGGTATTAAAAGATGTTGTGAAATCACTGTCTGCATGTGCTCAAACTTTCACTCTGTATTGCACTCCTGGATCTTGTGCTGGTTTTGGCTGGGGTAGAGTTAACTTTCTTCACAGTAGCTAGTATGGGGCTATGTTTTGGATTTGGGATGAAAACAGTGTTGATAATACAGGGATGTTTTCATTATTGCTGAGCAGTGCTTACACAGAGTCAAGGCCGCCTCTGCTTCTCACCCCACCCCACCAGTGAGTAGGCTGGGGGTGCATGAAAAGCTAGGAGGGGACACAGCTGGGACAGCTGACCCCAACTGACCAAAGGGACATCCGTACCATATGATGTCATGCTCAACATATACAGCTGGGGAAGAAGAAAGGGGGGATGTTCGGAGTGATGGCGTCTGTCTTCCCAAGTACCTGTTATGTGTGATGCAGCCCTGCTTTGCTGGGGATAGCTGAACACCTGCCCGCTGATGGGAAGTGGTGGCTGAATTCCTTGTTTTGCTTTGCTTCTGTGTGCAGCTTTTGCTTTCCTTATGAAACTGTGTTTATCTTAACCTTTGTCACTTTTACTCTTCTGATTCTCTCCCCTGTCTTACGGGGGGGGGAGTGAGCGAAGCAGCTGTGTGGTGCCTAGTTGCTGGCTGGGGTTAAACCACGACAGTCCTTTAAATGGGAAAATCCAGTGAGATCTGGCTTTGCTGTTATATAAACACACTACTGTGCAATTCTGAATGCTGAAGCCACCTTCCAAATACCTTTATTTTGTGCTCCTGTAAAGTAGTGCAATGCTGGATTGCTGGATTATGTTTTATGCTTTGCTTTTTAAAGGGAGAGAAATAAAATGAGGAAAACAAGGAGGTGTATGCTGGTGTCCTGCATGCCTTCAAGATTAATTGGGACTTTCTGCTGGAAGAGAAGTTAATTTGTGTTGAATACAACTCACTGCTGAGTAAGTGGAGCACTGAGGCTTATGTTAATTGGCAGTGGTGCCTTTTCTGCTGTTTCCCCAGTGCTGTACTCTGACCTGGCTGGGCAGGGCTAGCATGGGTTGTAGCCAGTCAGAGCTGTTCAGGCACTAATGCTTGCAGAGTAGGGCTGTTTTAATGGGCCACTTGCATAGTGTGTTGGTTGTGGTCCACTGAGCTCTGCCTTTCACGTGCCAGTAGAGCCAAAAGCTGTGTGTGCTGAGGTGCTGGTGGCCAAGCAGATGGTAATGGAGATTGCCTGCCAGGGTGACTTGCTGAGCAGGTCTGCTGCCGCTCTGTTGGATTGCCTATTCATAGATTTGATGAGACATAGATACGTCAGTTGTTACTGTCTCTTAAACAGTTTGAATTTCTTCTGGTAAATGTTGTAGATACACTGCTGACCAGTCAGCCTAGGAAATCACAAATAACAGATCACAAATTTAAAAATATTTCCATTCCCTGTCCCACCCACATAAGGCCTTATAACATATTGTAGTGTGGTTTGTGATTTTGGTGAAGTATAGGGGCTAAACTGTTTTCATCAGTGGTGGTGCACGTGTTGCCACTGTCTGTGGGTACCTTTTGGGGGTCATCTTAATGTCAGCTGATCCCCAAAGCTTTCTGCAAGCAAGGATTGCTACTGCACCAATGTTTCTAATCCTAGCCTCTGTGGCAAAGTAGAAAGCAGTGCTGTGATGAAGTACTTAGGGTGAAAGTTGACTTTTTTGACGTGAGGAGAAGCCTTTGTCCCTGTATCTGCCCTTAAACAAGTAGGGAACTAACCTTCACCCACATACTATAACAGAGGTGCATTGCAAGGCATAACTGACAAACATTCCAGTACTTGAAATCTGATTATTTGAGAAAGGTAGATGAGCATTGCTAAGGCATTCTGCCACCCCCAGGTAAACTAAGTAGGGACACTTATCTGTGGGGGAGATGGGGGTATCTTTTTTGAAGCACCATTGTCCGTAAACAAATACGGATGTAGGCAGATTACTAATGCAAGCTGGAGTGTGGGAACAGGTTACATTATAGATTGCATCACAAGCTTTGGCAGAATGAAACACAAAGCTTGCAGACAGTGATTCTAGATCCTGTTCTTGCTCTGAGAAGGAAAGTACTTGACTTGAGACTGGCAAAAACCCTACTAGACTGTTGCCTGCCATAGTTAACTCTAAAAATAGATGAACACTGAATTTTGTAGTCTGCTGTCACAACTGGAAAGATAGCCCATGGTATCACTTGGAGCCCACCTATTAAAGGACTTGAGTACCTCAGTTTATGAGCACTGAAAAGCTAGACCACATGTCCTCCTTTCCCATAGTCTTTAAAGCCTTTTCAAAAGGTCTTTTAATAAAGCCCTCTCTGAATAGGAGTTGAAACTGAGGATTAAAAAAAGTATATGAGAAAAAACAAGGCTTACTGACCTTGCAACTATCCCATGCAGTATTTTAAATACTTCAACTCAATGGTTTGCTGTTTTCAAAGCTGCAAATGTTTTGCACAACTGTAATGCTGTCCTATGTAGTTGTAACTCACGGGTAGCGCAGAACTAAATCTGTCATAAGAGGAGGTGCTATGTGCAGGGAGTGTTAAAGAAGTCTGTTTGGCAAGAAGATGAGTAAGACTTATGCAAAACCATTAGAAAGGCTGAGCCAACTTTGTCCCATTGTAATCCTTCTGAAGCAGAGTAAATTGAAAAAGTAGTGAATCTGACCTCCTGTTTTCAGGCTTAGAGCACTTACCTTTTTCTCTTGGTAATTGACTGAAAGCACTTACTGTGTTCTGGATCTCGCTGGCTTTATTGAACCAAACCACATTTTGCAAGTAAACAATTAGTGGTCTAATTCTTCCTTTAAAGAAATGACCATAAAGTATCCGTTTCAAAGAATGAGAAAGCTTCCAAGGATGGGTATAGCTGTAATACCTGAAGCTGCCTTGAAGAAACTGGTGCAAATTTCTTATCAGCCTTTGAATCCCAGATCTGTTTATCTTCTGAATGAATGATGGGTCTGTATATCCTGCCATCACATTCAGTCATATTTCAAAATAGTAGAACTATAAAAAGTTTTATAGCTTTGCACTGGAGTAATTACTTTTAGAAAATCCTTTCTTGGAAAATGGGGAATTATTATGTTGTTTGGCGATTTGCAGAAAGGGAGTTTTGAGCAGAGCACTTGTAAAATGGTCTGAATCATCCCTCCCCGCAGTCAAGGCTGAGGCATGCTGGCAGGACTGCAAGCACAGCCTGGTATCGCTTGTATAGAAAAACAAAGGGCTTCAGTCCTGAAGTACCCAGCCTGCTACTCATCAGAGAAAAGGCCTCCATAGGATTTAATGGGAAGATGGGTTAAGGGTGTCTGGCACAGGGAAGAAAGGCATTATGAAGAAAAGCTATTTCGACCTTAATTGTATTTTTTATTTCTGAAATCCTTCTTTTTCACACTTCATGTTTCTTTACTGAAATGGTTATGTACCTGGGCTTCCCAGAAGATTGCACTGTCTGTTTACTTGGAGTACCACCTGGTTTTGTGCCACTAGCTCTTTTGACTTTTCATGTGCTTCAGAGTTTCCCAAAGATCAAAGCTGCATTTACGAGAACTGGAGAGACACCATGCTGGACTAGGTCCAGTTTCCTTGGTTTTGTTCTTATGCTATTGGCAGTAAATGTCTAGATTGTTTTGCAGCCACACTATCAATTTGCTGCACTGCTTAAGATGTGGGTACCTGGCACTGGATTCTACTCTACTGCATTTATTTTATTGCAAACAATGCATCATAAGTCAGAGAAAGAAAGAAGTGTTAAAATGATGGATCGTGAATGCCATCCAGTATGTATAAAGTCAGCACTTTAAAACACAAAAAGCTAGAAGTGACTGTACTGATGCAGTTAGCCTGTGCCTTAGAGATAGTATCAAAAAAAGTGGTACACTCAATTCTTTCATGTGTAGTCTCTGTAGTCTGCATTATTTAATAATGAACTGGTCACAAAAGTTACTAGCTAGCTTTGGAGGCTGGTGAGACTTTGGGTTGTTTTTTTTCTTTTTTGTGGCTAATACTTTAACTTGCGCTAATGAAGCTGCTGCTTTTAAGACCGTGCTTTGGCTGCAGCTTACAAACTGCCTAAAATAACACTTTGGGGAGTAATGAAGGCTACCTACTCTTGCTACTGAATCACATACTTAATTGCTGCATGGTTGTTCAGGCTCTACTCACTGTTCAGTAATTGCTGTGTTTGATAGTATGGCTCTGTTTTTTAAATCTGTTCACCAAATTATTCAGTTCAGAGCTGTTTGGCAACTCTTTGAGGAAACATACAGCTTAGCTAAATGCAGGCAAGACTGTTCTTTCCACAGCATTTTGTTTGCTAGGAGAAAGGGGAATAGCTTAGAGGAAAGGTGCACCAGCATGCAAAGTGCAGTTCTTGCACAAAAGGTATGTAGCCGCATCTAGATACAGGTGTGCTTATAACAAAAGTGAAAGGATAGTGTTTCAAAAGGATACATGCATACCATGGATACTGTACAGTAGTTACACATATAACACTTTGTGACACTACACCAAAACATTATTTTGGAAAATGTGTGCATTTCCTTATGAAAATGGCCTATGCCCTGAACTGTTAGCTGAAGTTCTCATGTCTTTTCAGTAATAACATCCTAGTGAAACCAACTTTAGCTGCTGTAGCCTGCATTTGTAGGAACTCCAAAATGATGGTAATAAATAGAAATATTTTTCTTTCTTTAACACTACTTAACTGCAAATTATGGGACTTAAAGCTTCAGGATTCTTCCCCTGTTTTCATTTTTATTAATGAATGCTACATACACTGCTTAATGCTAACTTCTTGTAACTGAAACTTGCCTATTTTTTGCTCAACAGTAGGAGTTGTGACACTCCTGACAGCGTCCTACTGAAAAGTATATCAGACGTCATTGCTTAGGCACATAAATGTGTGGAGTAACTCTCAAAGTTCTTTCCTCTAGCACGCTGATAAGAGGGAAGCAAATCTCAGACTCAAGTGAATTCCCTTATAACCATACTATTAATCAAAATGGATGATTTCTTTAAGAAAAAAGGGATTCTGTGGATATAGGCGTAACCAAAATCCAAATGTGTAAAATTACATAAACTTTATTATAGAAATGCTTGAAACCAAACTGGCATCCTAAGGCTCATAACAGCATAGTTGAATGTTAATTTGCTAAAACTGTGTAATCAAATGTCTAATTATGGGTTAAAAAATTATTGTGCACATTTGGATCACATTGTTGGACACACAGCTTACTTCAGCATCTATTGAAACTTCTTGGACTACCTGGGTCATGTAGAAGCCTTGTTGCTGGCAAATGGTTCATGAAGAGTCAAAGATGTGTTGTTTGAACCGCAGAGCAGTTCTGGTATCTGTCAGCTGCCAGCCAATTACCCTGCTGTTCTCTTCTGGCTATACTTTGCCTCATGCAGATTGTTCCAGGATAGCCATGGAAATGATTCAACTTTCAAAAAGGGCAGAAGGGATCTTTACATTGTTCTTGGTCTTAAGCCATCGCACTCAGCTGTTTTCAGCAAATGCTCTTTGGAGTTTGGGGAGTGTTTTCAATGTGAAATATCTGCACTTGGAGTGTCAGTGCTGTTGTTTTGTTGTTCTCTTTGGTGTTCATATCCTAGCTTGCTCTTGAGTGTGAGGGCATTGCCGTGGGCAAGCAGTTGCAGGCCTACATGATACAGGGAAAGGAGACTTTCACCGAAGCATTAAAAAAAGCCTCAATCATATTAAGATTCACGAAGCCTTTTTTTTAGAAACAAAAAATAAACTTTTTTTAGAGAATAGGATAAAGGAAGGACAGAGCTCACACAGTGGGCCAGAAGCAAAGCCAACAGTACAGTCAAGGAGCCCTGACTTCTGTTTATTCTCATGCCATAGTGAATATTGACTTCTACAGAAAAAAATCTAGGTTGTATTATTACTGCTATGGGTGGGGGGAAAAAAAAGGAAGTGACTATTTATCCACATTTTCAAGAGCTTTTTCTGTTAATGTACTAAAAGAATCTCATGAGGACATTGACTCTACAGTGGAAGCATATGTGTCATCAGGAGACTTGTCAGTCCCATAAATGTGATTGCTTCCTGGTTACCAAAAAGGAATCAGTGAAAAATATCCATTTATGTTTTGACATGTAAAGAATAGGAGAAAAATTTAATAAATCTGTACCTATATGATAAATAACTGATGGGCTAACTTATTATCAGAGGGAGGGGACACCTGTCCTATGAGGACAGGCTGAGAGAGTTACAGTTGTTCAGCCTGGAGAAGAGAAGGCTCCAGGGAGACCTTCTTGAAGCCTTGCAGTACTTCAAGGGGTCTTAGAAGAAAGATGGGGAGAGACGTTTTAGCAGGGCCTGTTGCAACAGGACAAGGGGTAATGGTTTTAAACTACAAGAGGGCAGATTTAGACTAGAGAGAAGAAAGAAATTTTTCACAGTGAGGGTGTGAAACCTGGCACAGGTCACCCAGAGAGGAGGTAGATGCCCCATCCCTGGAAACATTCCAGGTCAGGTTGGATGGGGCTCTGATCTAGTTGAAGATGTCCCTGCTTATTACAGGGGGTTTGGTCTAGATGACCTCTAAAGGTCCCTTCTAACCCAAACTATTCTATGGTTCTATGATTATGGATATCTTTATAGACACAAAGGAAAGTGGCACTTCTATTTGCAGTTAATTCCACAGGATTATACAGTTGTCACAAATGTGAGTGTTACAGGCTCAGGGGCTGGGGGACCAAGTTTCTAAATACTAAGCTATATATAGTAGCTAGATATATGTATATATCTGTGTCTTCTGACTTAGTACTGGTAGACTGAAATATGAAAAATTCACAGGGGCAGTTTCCTACATTTACAATGTTTTTAAGATACTGTTTGTAGATCCTTTTATACTCCTTTAAAAGGGGATGAGGTAAAAGTCTTTGTTAAGACTTGGAAAAACTGTTGTAGCAGTGGATTTCTCTTATGATATTTATATTTCGGGTCATATTTGTTGACAGTGGTCAATGTAACAAAAGCCACAATGAAGCAGAGGTAGTCTAGGGAATATAGCTGATGATGAAATTTCCCTCAAAACTGTTTTTCTATTGCCGTTTGACAACACTGAATTATACTTTTTTCAGGCAATTTTAATATTAAGTGCCAACCTGCTTAAGTTTTCCTACTTAGGATAGGCAGCAGAGTATATCTGATTTTTTTTCAGGGGTTCTTTGTTTTTTTGGCACTTGCATTTTTCCCCAAGCCCTCTTTCTCTTTGTGAAGACGGGTTAGGGCAGAAACAGCTCGCTGCTTTTATGTATGTGATCCCCTAGGCATACAGTAGCCTTGTTAGAAGCACAGAATGACAGGAGCACAAAGTCTTGCTTGCACCTGGAATCATTTCCCTTTTTATTTTTCTTTTCTCTTCAGTGCTTTCTGTGCTGAACCTTCACAGAAATAGGTCTAGAAAGTTAAGCTTCAAGTTGTAACAGTAGTTTGCTCACCAAATACTGTACTGCTGTCGTGTTACTCATTTTACAAGGACTGTGATGTAGGCTAATGTTTACACTTTAAAAGTTGATTACTGAACTTTAACGTGTGGGGCTACTGAACTTCAGCATGTGAGCTAAAGAGATGTGTCTATTCCTTCTGTTCCCTACTGCATTGATTTCAGATGAAAAAGGGCATAGTCTTGAGTGATGGAACAAGTTGGTAGTATGTGGGATTTTTTTTTTAAATGCGGGGTGGTTCACAGGTGCTGTAGCAGGGCCCACCTGCAGAGTCAAACCAGTTAGGGGTGCAGGGTGTGAGTGGAGATTGCTCTTGTTTTTCTGCTGCCTGTGGCTAAAGGTGAAGCCTTGCCTGCCAGTGTAGGGCAATCCTCTACTAATCTGGGGAAATCTATTTTTGTCTTGGTCAGTTGATATAGGCAACAATATCCTCACTCAGAGTGAGCTTGCTTCCTCAGAGGTAACTTGAAGGATAGCATTAGAAAGAGAGACCACTGCCCTCTCCTCTGCAGAGATTAAAATGCATTAGCTCTGGTCACACTCAGAATTTTGCTGAGAAACATGAACTGAGACAATGACAAGTGTATAAAAAATCTGCTGAGAGGAAATGGTTGGAGTTTACAAAGGTGACACTCTGATGTGTCACTAGCTTGTTTATTTAACACCTTATGTTACCTACTGCTACCTACCTGCCCCATGTTTATCATGGATAAGTGTGTTTTGTGTTTGTAATGGCACTGCTGTAACACTTATGTCTTTGGTTCAAAATGCTGCCTTCTAACATGCTGAATGGAGTGCTGGGATGGTGGAGAAGGATGAACTGCCAATTAGCCTGAAATTTGACAGGGGTTTTGAGGGGGCCTGTCTGGCATGCTGAGCTGTGATCAGTCTTTGATCCTTCTAAATGCTTAACATGCTTTACTTGCTCAGCTCTTCCAACTTAGAGTATTTTACCTGATCTAGAAAAAACATTGGTTGTTAGCTTTTCCTAATCTCTGCAGGAAGAGAAGAGGAAGAAACCACATTTAACAGTTAAGAAACTGAAACATCTATCAAAGTTTGGGACCGTACACTTGTAAATTCAACTCTGTATAATATTTAATTTTTTTTTTAAAAAAAGCACCTTTTTCTTTTCCTGACTATTTTATAGAAAGCTTGTGCCAAGTATTCCAATACACCTTTTTCCTATTATGTTTTGTGTATATACACATGCATGGAAAGAGCTTTCAGATGACTCTCCCTCTAATAAGCTAAGTAATAACAGCTAAACAATGTTTATTAAAATAACTTCAAGGATCGAAATTTGTCTTCCTCCCTCCTTTCAGACCTGGCCTGTTAGGAAGCTTAGTGCCTAACCCTTCCTTGCGGCAGAGCTGTTCAATCTTCGTGGCCTAAATGTATCTAGGGCATTCTGCAGCAGCTCTAGCACAGTGTGTGGCTATTTTTGGCAATGTAGCTTTTGTCTGGCAGTGCTAGAGGAGGATGGCATATGCTCAGTGTATACGTGCTGTGTATGTGACTCATTAAAGGGTGAATGATGTGGTTTGGTTTAAAAAAAAAACAAACAACATGTATTTATCAGTATTTTAAAAAAGCTCTGTATAATGTTACAACCCATACAAATTTAATATGCTTGACTGCATGAATTTTCATTTTCCTTTTTTAAGTAATTAAATGTTCAGGGAACTGTGCATTAGCAAGCAAATTAGCAAGTTAATTTACCCTACATGTTGGTGATAGAATAGCTTTTACCTCCTAAGGTCGTGTGATCTGAACTGCAATGTGAATATATCAGCATACAAAAACACTGCTTTTTATTTTTAGAACCGTTGTAGCAGGGGGTTAGTTTAACCTGTTCTCTCCTTAGGTTTTTAATTCTGTTTTACAGTCAGTATCAATGGGGTGGTTTTGGACGTGTGCTGAATGAGCTTGGTTTTGTTTTTGTTTGTGTGTTTTCTATACTTTGTGCTGTTACCTCAAGGGGACCACTTGCAGAGCAAGTTACCTGTTCATCTGAAGAAGGATGATAAAATTAATGATAATTAATTTTTAATATTCATAATCAAAGATAATTAATGCTTACGCTCTGTTTTGAGTTTGCAACTCAAACTACACAGTGTTTAGCAATCTACCTCCCTAGTATTCCATAAAATGTAGTTGCTTCAGGCTTACAATTTCACAGCAGAGCTCTAGGGTCTTGTTATTGTTTCTACCACCAGGTAGCCAGGTCCCCCAGCAAAAATTTGGGCCCAGTTATGGGGCTGAAGGAGAATTTTTTAATCAGAAACAGTAGTTTGAATAAATGAGATGCTAAAAAGTGGAGAATAGAAATGCTTTCATCTAAAGATACAGATCCAAGTTGTGAGAGGCTAAGTGGCATTAGTGCTCCTGGGGTTATCGTTGCTGCGATTATATGGGAAGGCTCTGGCAGAATGAGATGCTCAATCCCACTCTCCCAGGCTCCCTGGCCATATTATAGCCACAAGGCTGCTTTTCATGTTGCAGCCCAGGTTTGACAGTGGTGACAGGACAGAATTTTGGCTTCTGTGGACCTTTTTAAGCTCATGCAGAGTGGGTGGGAGATGCCTTTGTGCCACACGAGTGCAGTAGTTGTTACGGTTTAATAAACGATTATTGTAGAACCAGAGTGTTTAAGCTGTTGATATTGAAATGGGAGGTCTAATGATGGCCTGATCTTGTTGGTGTGACAAATGAGATTGTAATTATTTTCACAGAATCATTAGGGTTGGAAAGGACCTTCAAGATTATCAAGTCCAGCCATCAACCCAACACCACCAGTTGCCCTCTAAACCATGTCCCAAAGTGCCACGTCCACATGTTTTTTTTGAACACTTCCAGTGATGGTGAGTCCACCACCTCCCTGGGCAGCCTGTTCCAACGTTGGCCACTCTCTCCATAAAGAAATTTTTCCTAATATCTGATCTAAACCTCCCCTGGTGCAACTTGAGGCCATTTCCTCTTGTCCTTTTGCTAGTTACTTGGGAAAAGAGACCAACACCCACATAGCCACAACCCCCTTCCAGGTAGTTGTAGAGAGTGATGAGGTCTCCCCTCAGCCTCCTCTTCTCCAGACTGAAGAACCCCAATTCCCTCAGCTGCTCCTCATACAACTTGTTCTCCAGACCCCTCACCAGTTTTGTTGCCCTTCTTTTTTGTAACAAAGCTTATAATGAGAGCATTTCAGAGGAGAATTATGTTTGGTCATACTACATAGATGTGTTTCATATCTTACAGTGTGAAGTAAAACATGACATAGAAAATGTGATGCTGTAGCACAGGTATTTCTCAAAATCTGGATAGAACACGCTATTGGCATTTTTTTAGGATAGGGGAAGTAATGTAGCAGTTGCTGTTAAGCTGCTAGTAATTTCTTTGCTGTAATATTGAGGCAAGTGTTGACATTAATGGCTGTACTGTACTTGTTGAAAAGGCTCATTTGTTATCAAACCAGTAGAAACACATCAAGAATTACTTGATGTCCAAGAATGCTAAAATGCCACATAGTATACCCAATACTAAAATCTTAGAAATACCTAAGAAAACAATCTGTTATGTACGTGTGCAAAAAATCCTTCACTAGAACTGAGGTTCCATCTCAATTTAGTGTTTTATCTTGAAATGTATGCTGTTTTTTTAATATTGCTTTAATTGACCTTTGCACTAGGCTGTTTGAAGAGGGAAGGATATTTTAAACTATTGGAGGACTGTCCAAGGCAAATATGGAGGCTCCGCTGTCCTGCTTCTCTGGAGGCAGGTCGGAGCTGACTGACCAAGGCTTCCCTCCCAGGCAGTGTGGTTTGAAATAGGAAGTGGGGCAGTGTGGTAGACAGCTGCCAGCACCAATAACCAGGGGCTTGAGCTGCTTAACAGAGGCTAAGCCCAAATCTATTGACGCAGAGCACGGGGAAGTGCTTGGCAGACTTCGCCCCCCTCCCTATCCTTGCATATAATCTTATGATGCTGTGGATGTGACAAACTCCATTTTGATCAGATGTTGGGCCAGAACTGGTGAGCGCGGGTCAAATTTGACCTCGAAAGGATATTTTGATGGCATGCGTTTTCGACGCTTTCTGAAGCTGCACCTCTTGCTTCAGTGACAGCTCCTCCTTTCTGCTCTGGGTTTGCATAACTGCTGGCCGGAATTTTTTAAATGTAGGATGGGAGATTGAAGTTATGCATATGGGGTGATATGGATCAAACTATGGATTCACAGTAGACCTCTGCAGTGCAAATGAGCATACAGTAATGAATATAATGGATGAAATAGGTAAGCATCTCGCTCTTCATATTTCCAGAAATAATCCTTTTAAATGGCTTCTCAATTAAATTTTATAAATGGAAAACACTATCTCTAGCCGTGGGATGCATGTAGTGCTTTTCCTTTGTACTTTCACTTGCTAATTAATTGTAAGGAGTCTAATGTGATGAAGGGGTTGCAGAAGAGTAATCTGTGAGTACACTGATCTTTTGATTTGATTTTTTTAAGATACATTATCAAATTGAAGCTTTCCTTTCTCTAGTATCTGTGGTTAATAAGTAAGTAATTCACTAGTGATTATTTTCCAAAACACCAGATTTCTTGTTTATGTTGACTTCTTGGTTGTAAGTAGCCGTACTTGTGGTATATAGTGTAGTTATCTACTTGCTCACAACATCATTCTGTCTAATTAGTTTTAACTTCAAATTTGTGTGATTGATAGAAACTGGGTATGGTAATATGCAGAACAGGAAGGGGCCTGTTTGACTACAATGAAATCTTTCACATAAGCTGGGGACTGCAGTTGCTAAAAGAGCTACAATGCAACATCCCAATTCCAAAAGTAGTAGCAACCTTGGTATCCTTTCCTTTATCTGCCCTGGGCCAGACAAGTGGAGAAAGATGTTCTGTGGTGTGGAATTTCTGCGTGAGGAGTTATTCCATGAACGAGGAATTAATGAATCTTTTTGATACTCTTAATCTCTTTAGTTATTCACGTTTGTACGTGTAGAACATGAAAACAAGAGTATTTTGTGGTTTTCCTTCTACTTTGACTTAGTTTATTTTCTGGTAACTAAACCCAGCAAAAATTATTGGGGGGGAAAAAAAAAATCCCCGCAAAACTTTCTGATGGAAATGCATTTTTGCTGTCTCATTTTGTCATTCAGCATGTCTGTTTTCCTCTTTAGTATCTGCCTGCTGTGTTTACTGTGTAAACTTTGGGTTACACCATGTGGGTTTCCTTTTTGTTTGCTGTGATCTCTGAAGTAATAAATTAATTGCTTTTTTTCCTTTGCTGTAAGTGCTACTTAACATACCTGGAAATAGCCATATGTTCAATAGTACTTTGATGCTATTGTGCTTTCTATGTGCAACACCCTCACCTGATCATTATTCCTTTTACGGCATTAGCAGCTCACAGTCCCTGTACAGAGATGTGGCTTTTCTTCATCTTCTGTATCTCAGGTGCCAGTTGCAGCAGGGTTTGGGTTTTTTGTTGGGTGTTTTTTTTTTTTTTTTGACAATTGGTGTCTGGCATTTTGGACTCCAGAGCTAATGTGGTAGAGTGGAAACCAACATATATCCTGCAAACTGAGGGGGGTCAGCACCTCCAGCTATTGCCTTATGCTGTGGTGCCTGCCCTGGCATGCAACAGTGATCAGTAAGTGCTTGCCCATCATGTGGTCCAATTCCAGAGAGGACAGCCCCAGCACAGGTTGCATGTGTGCTGCACTCATTGCACAATTAGAGGTCCTAGTAAAAGTTGCCTGGTTTGATGTCTGCAGCTTTAATTTGCTTAAATTGTGGCTGCCATATTGGGATTGTTCTGAAAGTTCTTTAATCTCCAAATCATGTTGTGAAGTTATGACAATGAATTACCTGGGGTTTTTTTGAATGCATTAGTTAAATGGGGCAAGTGAAACATAGTGCTCCAAGAAATAAAGAATTGCTAGCACTATCTGGTGGCTTACTACTGTACATGCACACTTACCTACTTTACCTGATGGTTACAAGAATTTCTCCTTTTTTTATTCTTCAGCTTGGATTGCAGGCTTTTTCACTTGAGAGTGGAGGATTTAAGGGAGGGGAAGGAAGGAGATGCTGAGCTGTGGAGTAATTGTGAGGGGAACAAGTGGAAGTAAGCTGAGACCGCCTATCTCGCTTTAATTTCAAACATAATTGGGAACTTCACATGTGAAAGGCTGTTGCTCTACTCTGTTGTATTATTGCCAAAATCTTTGGAAATTGAATTAATCTGAAATACTAATATTGGTTGTAAAAGCAGTAGAATTCTGCAGCTATCAGATAATGTTGCAAAGTAGAAATAGAAGTATAGTAAGAAAAACAACCTTGGAGGATGTGAACAGACAACATTTTGTTATTAGGTCTTGACTGAATGAATTGATAGAAAACAAAGCAAACCTTTAGGCTCTTGTAACTTACGTTGATATAATTTCTTTAATTGGTTATTTTTAAAAAAAAACATGATAGAAACAAATTAAATGGGAAATTCTTACATTTTGAGGCTATTTTAGTATAAAAGAAAAGTTTACAGCTGGTATCAAATTCTTCAGTACTTATTATAAGAAAATACTACAAAGTGAGGTTTTTAGACTTCTTCCTATTAGCCAATGATGTAGTGTACTTTAAAAAATCAGAGTTGCTACAGTTCTTAAAATGCGTGCAGTGCTCAACGTTCGTTAATGGGAAACAAAAGCAGAGGCTAAGGCTGTGTGAAATGATGCAAGGCTTGGAGTAGCTTTTACATTCAGCCATACTTCTATATTCATCTTCTAAGTACTTGTCTTCCCTGCCCCCCTGGCCTAGTTGCAAAGCAGGGCTGCATTAACAGAAAGATGGCATTAAATAGGGGCAACTGAAGGTGCCATTCCTATGAAGTAGAAGGTTTGACTCTTTGTCATGACGTTTCAGAACTAGTGGTCATGTAACGAAGCATCACTTCACTTGTGTCCTTCCTGCTTGTGGTTAGGGAGGTGTGGTATTACTGGGATGAGAAGCCTGTTATACATCTCCAGGAACTGAACAACTTATGTGATTAACTAGGAATGATAATGCTTCTTTCCTTTGGTCTCTTTTTTTTTTCCTACGAAAAGGTGTACAGATTCCTTCGTCAAAAAAAAAAAGCAAAAAAATTAAAATCCATAGATCAGAATACGGGTAGAGTAGTCACTGAATTGCTGCTTGTTCTGCCTATGGAGATAGAATGGAAGCAGTTTTTTCTCATGTGTGCAGAGCAAGTCCCAGCTGAGACAGAAAGCAGATCTTTCAGATATCTGAAGCAAAAGAACCAAAATTAGTGTGGTGTTTTTTTCTAAGCAGTACGAGATCTGAAATGCTCGTGTTGCCCAGCAACAAAACATCTTGAAAAAAGACATTTATTCAGCTGCATGAAATGTGTATGCAACTTGTTCTTTGAAAGCATGCAGTAAATGCATGAAGCAAAATGAGACTTTCAGACTTGGTAACAAATGTTCTTTGGAAAGCTTCAACATTAAGTTGTCAAAAAAAAAAAGCAAGCACAGTGTTTTAAGTTGTACCATTTTGGAAATTATAATTATGCTATTAAATGAAAGCCTGAGGATAGATGAGACTTAGCTAGTGATTGTACGTGCTTCCTTAGTCATGAAAAACAAATGTGGAGATGTTAATAAATGGCTGCTACTTGTAGTTCTAATTTTACAATATTGTTCTTGGGGCTTCTTAAAACATCAGAGGCATCAATAGGCACAGAAAATTTACAGGGCCATGTAACTTAAACTTCCAAGTTTAGGTGATATTTTTAACACAGAGTAGCTGAGAAAGCATTTGAAATGAGACTCTGCTATTTTTAATGTGTCTAGCACTCTTAAAAAATAAATCCATATAATCCTCTTGAAACAGATGGTTACAGTGAGTTAAAATCCCACACTAGGATTTGGGCTTTTACCTGGCGCTGAAACCAATGTCATAACACAGGGATGCATCACTGAATTTGGATGTTAAGACCTATTTCAAAGCTGTGTTTTTTTTTTAAAAAAAAAAAGGCTGCAAGGAACTGTAGAGTCCCTCTAGATGTTGAGTTGTCAATTTTATGTCTTTTGAGCTTGTGTTGTATCTTTTTTCCAGGCTATATTGGAATGTGGAAGTTGGTGTTAACTAAGTTACTGTTCACAAACTTTTCTTCTGTGAGGGAAGAAAGAAAGGAAGCTAAATTCTTTAACTCTAAATACTTGAGCTGCCTAACTGAAGGCAGTTTTCAAACTGAAGTTTTTGTTTTAACTGTATGTAAGGATAACCCAGGAATACTTTGGGCGACATGGTTGAGGTGAGGAGGAGGGTATTGGTATTGGTCTTACCTATAACTAAAGTAATACTTCTTTTTTTCTTTAGCAGGACAGCTGGCTCTTATCTATAGAACTATAGTAGTGTCTCCAGAGTTGATGACAAAGCATTGGTGTTCTTATCTAGGTAACTGGAAATAATTTAATATAGCTGGTGATTAATGAAAGAAAGGCATACTATTTCAGTGTGCTTGTTTCCTGCACTTTTTTGAGTGGAAGATTAAAGTATTGACACACATTTCAGTTTTTACAGTTATGTCACTTAGTAGCTAAAACTTATCCCCAGTGCATTCCAACAGTTAACCAGAGATTAATTTGAGCCAACTGGACACAGAAGTAAGAGTCTGTCTTCAGGTTAACATCTCATTTACACCAAAATGTATTTAGATTTAGCGAATACAAAAACCTGTTCTGAATCTTCTACTATCTATTTATAAAATACATACATTTCAAGGGAATATATTCTGTTCAGCAGTGACAGGAAGAGCACAGCCCAAGTATAGCCTCAGTGTGTACTGCCCAAATACTCCGAGGATGCGTGTGTGCCACCGTTCCGTCATCAGTTCTCTGCAGGAGTACTCAAGTATTTGTGCCTGCCTTCTCACTCAATTTTGTTACCAGCTGCAGCACTCAAGGGGCTGAAATTATGTGAGTATTGACAAGATAGAGAAATCTTAAGTAGCTTGGTAGTAGGTAAAGAAAGGACCTGAACTGTGGGGTGCTGAAGCCTGATTCTAGACATAAAATTTTAATGTGGTCTCTTGAGATGCATTCTAAACTTCTTTATGCTCCTCTAGTTATCATAACTCTGTGTAGGTCCTTTGTAGCAAGTTGAAAGACAAAACATGAATATGGGAGAGTTTCAAGAGATGTCGGAGAGATTCTTCACTGAAAGTTGAAGAAGTCTTTGAAGCTGGTAGCTCACAGTATCTGGTGTTTCTGAGGCTCTTACTGCAAAGCCTACTTTCGAGTTCTTAGTTCATTGCTCTAATACCTGCAAATAGCACTTGGAAAAGACAGCAAGCATATAAATAACTAGTTTATTGATGACACATTAAAATATGGCTTCATCTTAACAAGACCATACACATATGAAAATGTCTTGGTATTCTGGGAGTGTTTCTGCTTCCTGATTAAAATTTAGGATAACTCTGGGCAATTCTTCAGAGGGCATGTAGGAGGTGAGAGCTGATCTTGAAGATGCAGTCACTCAAGAAGCTGAATTTCTCTGGACTTCAGTGACAGGTTGCTGTTAGGCATGTTGGCACATGCTAGATTTAATCTTTAAAAAGCTGGTGATGTGACAGTTGGATTATTTGCTGCACTCACTTTACTGAGAGAGCCTTTCAGTTTGGTGACATGGCCCCATTCTCAATTTCTTAATGCTGCTTCAGCTAGACTACTGCCTGGAACTGCAGAGCAAGCAAAGAGCGCATTATGAGGGATATTGGGACAGGGAGTAGGAGATTTGAATGTGTTACATCCATTAGGAATGTCCTGAACAAGAAGTATTGCTGCTGGGCCTGCCAGATGAGTAGTTCAGGAACTAGGTTATTGTGAAATAACTTGGTACTGTTGCAGCTGCTGATTATTTTTGTGCTTTTAGCTGAAGAAAATACAGTGTCTTTCTGCTGAAATGTGCTGTTTTGTGCCTTGATAAATACAACATGTCTGCTGCTTTAATCTATACTTACACAAAGGCAGAGGAGTACTGGTAATCTATGAGGACAGATTTGGAAAGCGCACTCTAGCAACTTTGTCTAAGTCATGACCAAGTCTTTCCCTCAGCTGTATGAAATGCAAATGTAGCTCTTAATCCTGCAGACTTTAATAGCCTGAATGCATACATGGAAACAAAGATGATATTCCATAGGACTACAGCAGACCAAAATGATGTGCCTAAACATGACCTGTAAATGAGGCTGTGACACTCCAAGTGGTCAATGAGTCTTAGGCCCTTTCTGTACTTTCTGCAGCTTTCACACAGTGGCCAAGTGAGACCTGGTCCCCCAAGCCATGCATCATCTTGAGTAGGAGGGTTTTTTTTACTTTTCCTGTTTGGTTGAAATTTTTAAGTTTTCTGATTTAACCCCAAGCCATGCAGTGTTAGCAAGCTCTTCTTGCTTAATGAAGCTGTGCCCCCAAACTCCCAGGGACTTGCAAACTTGTGTGTGATGTAGAGCTGTCTGTATGCTAGCATGACCTCATTCAGTTTGACAGACTGGAGCGAGTGGTATACCCATGACTTATGAAGCCTGTTCATCTGTCCTGGACAACAACCATTTTACCTATTCTGTTTAGTCATGATGAAATGTGTAAATTTGCTGTAATAGATGCATCTGTAAAATAAAAACAAGACAGGGAAATAGAGGTTATATTTATCAGGATCTTTCCTCACTGCTTCAGCCTTGCAGCTGGCTGATATGGCCACAGAGCCTCTCAGGGCTGGTGTAAGAGTAGAGTGTGTTAGTATGAACATCTGCCCCTTTTTGTTAAAGGCTGCTATTCCTGTCTCCTGGGCATGGAGAAGGATGTGGAAAGGGTGAGGACAGGAAACAGCACAAAGAAATTTGACCCTCTCCTTTCCTCTTCCCAAGCCTGAGCTCTGCTTTCTACTTGTTTTTCCCTTAGAAAGGCTTTCCTTCACCATGTGGTGAATGGGCCCAGAACTCCACATGCTAATGCAGATGGATTGCATGATTTCCTTTCCCTTCTCCAGCTCTCTTAATTAACATTTACATTGCTTAATCTACACAGCTCTGCCTGCCTGCATGCCTTCTCTTGTTACAGCCTCTGAAATGAGTGATTTAGGAATTTGATAATTATATACCTTGAGAAACTCATTTGTGTAACCATCTTGCTAGGTTCAAAGCTCTCTTATTTGCGCTCTAGCTAGTTTTGTGGAAAGACAGAATATGATACTGTTGTTGGTAGAACTAGGAATGGATTCAGCGCTAGCTTTTGGGACTTTTCAGCTCCAGCAATGAGTCCTCAACCTCTTCACAATCAATTTTCTCTACCCTGTGGAAACAAGGGGCATCACTTGAGTAGGAGGGTTTTTTTACTTTTCCTGTTTGGTTGAAATTTTTAAGTTTTCTGATTTAACTCAGTGTTGTCTTACTCTGTTCTCACTGGATTTCATCTTCAGCTAGTTCACAATCAGTAGAACATGAAGTGTTTCTGGAAAATGTATACTGTAGACTTGCCTATACTTCAATACTAAACAAATACAGCAATAATGTAACAAAATCATGTCATAGAAAGCATTGAAGTCATATTTCTAAGGTGTTATCTCAGACTAAACCATTTTGGGATGGTTGCTGCTATTTGCATTTCTGGCCTCATAACCTGGCAGTGTCCTGACAACATCAGTGGCAGTTAGTAAGAGAAGACGCAGTTGGATATCTTTTCTCAACAAACAAAACTGTGAAGGCAAGTACACTGTTGCAGGTGATTTTTATGAGAACCAGGGGAAAAAAAAGAAACAAAACAAACCACGGATGAGAGAGCTACCAACTGTTATGTAAGTGTAGAGAAATCCTTAGAAATCTGCACTAAGATGTCTGCATTTTTAATATGCCATTAAGTACTTAGCCTTGGGGAGGGGAGGCCCATGTAAGGCTTTTTCTCCATCTTCAGAGTTAGTAGTTCAGCGACCGTTTCTCAGCTGGTCCATTTAAGCCTGAGTGCATATAGTGAAAAGAACTCTTTCTTGGCTTGTGTGTGGTTCATTGAACAAGGTGGCTGCTTAAAAACAGGAGTGTTCAGTATTGTACATCATGTCACCCTTTGCTTTTACCCCAACTGACCTTTCAGCTCTGCAGAAGGGAACACATATAGCAATTAATCAGCCCACACTTATTACTTCAGGTCACTTGCATGGCTTAGACAAAAGAACAGAGAAGAAAATAAATGCAAATATTTTCAACCATTTACTTTTAAGGGTAGGATGGAACCTGGGCTGCCTGCTGTGTTACAGTGAGTTTTGGTGGTGTGTTGCCTTTTGGTGGTGTTGAATTAAATGCAGTTGGCTGGTTGGCCACCTCTCAGCAGGAGAGCTGCAGCTGTAGGGGAAGGGGCTGTCATATCTTCATGGTAGGATTAGGGACGTCCTGAGGTAGGGAGTGGGATGGAATATCTTGGGCACTTCTTTGTATCCAGAACGTTTTGTGGTAGGAATTGTTAATAGTTAATGAGCCATGGAATGCAGTGAGCTTCAGATCTCATCAGGCATGCAAAGTATCTGTTGAAAACAATACAGGATACTTCTGACAGTAGTTTTATGAATAAATACAAAAAAGTACATGTTACACTATAGCTGATTATTTGTCCAGCATTTCATGTGCTTAGAAAACTAAGCTGTCATAGGACTTGGTTTTAAAAATGTCCTGGAGACAAGTGGTAATGTCCTATAGTAGCACTTAGACACTAGTGAATTTGGGACATGTTCAAGGCTTTCTGTATTCTGTTATTGAAATTGAAGAGATATGTTGTTTCCATTCAACTACTGTAGTTCCTTCTGATTTCTAACTAGCTCGGAGGAGAGGCTATAGTTGTTACCTGTTCTGTTTGTCCCTGCGACTTACCTTACATTTCTGTTTTGTCAGACCTAGAACGAGAGTCTGTTCTGTAGCAGTTATGGATTCCCTGGTCAGATCAGATCAAGCTCTGATGAGAGTCTGAATATGTTTGAGTTTATGCATAATGGTTTCTTTGGCTTCAAGAAGGGCCACAGACCTAAGCTTATGTATAGTAGGAAGCGCTCGCAGGGTAGAAGCTTTGATTGCTGCTGCTATGCAGAGAAGTTTTTTATATATGCAAATGTATAAGCTCTTTAGCTTCCTACTGAATAGGTTGTATACCCTGACTCACAGTAGCACTGAGGGATGAGTGGAGTACTTGGAATACAGTGTCTTTCTCCCAGGTTGCTTACAGTCTTTTAATCGTTACAATATCTAATCCCAGATTAGATGTTGAGGAAGAAGAACAGTTTCCATAGCCAGTCATAGTGTTCATTAGCTCCTGACCAGATGACTCACTAGCATGTCTTTAAGAGATTTCCTTGGAACATCCATAGAAGATTACTGTTCTAGCACAGATCTGAGAGTATCACAGACAAATTCATGTCATCTAAATATAACATTAATTCTTCCAAGGGGAAGGTCATGTAAACCCCTAGAATGTTTTTTAATTTTACAATATTACTGGAGTTGTCTTCTCAAATAATCATATTCACTAGCATGTGTAATTCAACACAGGATCTGAATTTCTTCCAAACAGGGAATTGTCAAGTGGTCTGCACTCTTCACTAGAACTTCTGTTCTTTTTGGGTCGTATGCTACTATTTTGCTCTTAAAAATATATTTCTTTATTCCAGTATACACTGATCACAACTATAGGGTTGAAGTGATGCGCATCCTGCAAGTGGAAACAGATTGCATAAGTTTAGCAAGTCTAATTGCATATGTCTAGTCTTCTACCAAAATTAAAATGACTTTATTAATTTCTGGTAAGCCAGGAAAAAAGCTGGACTGCCTTAATTCATATTATTTCACATTATTTATCAAGATAAATTAGGGAGACACTTATTCAGAAAGAAAGGTCTCAAAATTAACTTCCAACTCAGGATCAAATCTAACTCATTTGTGAGACTGTTAGTGTCATCAAAATAAGTTCAAATGAAGACAAAATAAAATTTGTATATAGGGTGCAAACTAATCTATTTTCTCCCTACAATCTGAAATTAATTAAATTAATAGTACTTATTTATAGTTGCTTCCTTATCTAGATGTAGCAATAACAGGAGGTTTAACTGGTATAGCTAAACTTAGACTGCTCTTAATTTGTAGGAGGTTGATGATAGCTAGGACAACCTACTGCTGATTATGCAGGTATGAATATCAATTCACTCTGACATTATTAACTGTTAATTACATGTAGTTTGAAAATGCATGGGCTTGGGGTTGGTTTTTGTTAGTGACTTTTGGAACTTCAAAAATGGATGGGAATTCAGTCCTTTCACTCTGGCTTAGCATAGTGGCACTGATGTAGCCCCCTCTGGAATCAGGTGCTGTTGTTCAAGGCGATGTAGAAGTGTCAAGCAAAGATCTCCGTGTCCAAAGATCTGACAGCTTTTAAAGCTTTGTGAACGTTCAACAATTGGCAAAGGATTGTGTTTCTCTTGATAAGTAATTTTTAAAGTAGTCTGCTGGAGAGCTGTGGTGATTAGGATACTTCATATTCTTTACAGGTGGCATAATTCCAGTCCAAAATAGTCTATTGTGTGATAGCACTGAAAAGAATTATAATTTAGCAAGGAAGGCCTCTGTTCTGTCTTACTGTGATAGCTACAACCAGCTCCTCAGTCGCTTGTTTCCTGAGACTTCGCTGAAGATCGCAGGTTTGTTTTTAATGTTAACAATTCATATTCAGCTTTACAGTGATGTTAGACCAAGAAGTCAGAAGACCTTGCATATTTGTTGCTTTATTTTGTTTCATAATCTATTTTTCTGCTTTCTAGGCCCTAAAATAAAACTGTTCCTGATCCCTTCCTAACCTACTCCTACTTAAAAGGGATGGTACCTGTTTTCCCGCTTATCTGTCATGATCCAGGCTTGTGAAGCTGAGTATGGACAGTAAACACCCAGCATGTGAGGGAATCCACCCCGGGCTTGTCCACTGCCGGGCTTTTTGTCAGGCCATGCATAGTGTGGGGCTTGTCAGCTGAAGAGCCCTGAGAGGCATTTCAGGCCTAAATTTACTGGATGAAAAGAGGAAAAAATTAGGGTGGACAGGTAAAGAGCAGGGGTTGTGCTCTATATAAAGGAATGGCTTGAATGATTGGAGCTTTGCCTTAGGGCAGGTGACAAGCCAGTAGAAATCTTGTGGGTAAGGAGCACAGATGATGCTGTAGTCCATGTCTGCTGCAGACCTCCTGATTAAGAATGGGGAGCTGCTGCTGCTGCCTGTAGGCAGCTGGAAAGAGCCTCACAGTCACAGGCTGTAGTAGTCATGGGTGTCTCTAACTGCTTTTCTAGAAGGGCAGTGCAGCTGGGTGCTAGAAACCAGGAGATGAGTTCAATATATTCCAGAGAATTCTTGATGCAGGTGATCAATGAACTGACTAGGGGACATACTTTGGACCTGCTACTCACAGATGAGAATTGGTGGATGATGTAAAGGTTGCGGGGACCTTTAAACAGCTGTCCTGCAGACCTTGGTTTTGCAGAGTGTTTATCTCTAGTTGCATCAACTTCTAGTGTTGGTGTTCTATTAAAAGGAAGAGGAATGCTTGCTGGAAGCAAAAAGTGCTGATGAGTTTGTTTTTATTTAATTGCAAAGCTGGCACAGCAGTAGGTAAGCACTAATGAAAGTAAGTTAGCTGGCACTCCAGTTTTTGGAATTAATGTTTTAAAGTGTCTCAGACAGAAACAGAGTGCATCATGTTATTGTGTCCACTATTGTATAGGTGTGATATGAATCCTAATTGTTTAGACCATGGACAACGATGTTCTGGAGTTGCCTGGCTGTGTGCTGATCAAGGGACTGTGGAGCAAGGTGATGTCTCTTACACAGCAGCACCCTGTGTGACTGTTTCAAAGTGATTGACTTTGAAACATCCACTGTGTGAATGAAGACAAACCAGTAAGGTGGATGTGCATTATGTTATTTTAGTCACATTCTATAGAGCTTTAATGCTCTTATATCCTGGAACCTCACTAGTAGTGAGCTACTGACTGCCCAGACCTGTGGAAAATACTGCGTGCTCGTAGATGAAATGGATGAGACGGGAGTTTATCAAGAAGGGATATCCTGAGATAAAGTGGCAACATACAATATCTGCTCTGAAAGAAATAATTTTTCACTCACACCACAAGCGTCCAAGTCTGGTTGGGTAGTGCAACAGGTATGCATATAAAAATAAGAGTTTGGTTGGAAGATAGGCAGGTACAGGATGTGAGCAACTACAACCTGATGGTCATCTGGATCAACAGGAAGACAGAGGGACTGTGTAAGTAGATTTACAGAGCATGGTTGTGAGGAATGAATGCTCTGCTCTCAAGTAAAACTTGGCGTAGCAAGTTGTTCTAGCCTTGGTTCACTGTGGAAGACTGGTAGAATGATGGAAAGCTCTAATACCCTGCTCTGGAGCTGTTTGCAATTGGTGAGGCTTCATTAATTACAAAAGCTTTGTCTGAGATTCTAAGTGGGAGTCTGCTAGTGTTTAATCTCGGTGTGTTGGTCGTTCTGAGTCTGCATTATAGTCCTTTGTGATGAAAAATGCTTTTATGAAGGATTGAAGCAGGCTTGCTGAGTCTCCGTCTCCCTGTGGAATGGCAATCAAAAGAGCAAGGCTTAAAGGATAGCCTTATAGGTAAGGCCATTTCATCTTTAAAAATAATCTCTACCAGTGCAATACAGGGAGCCTGGGGAGCTCTTAGTACTTGACCTGATGCCAGCAGTAACCTACCTACATGGCCCCAAGTTTTGTGTAACCAAACCTTGTGTCTGTCTCCCATATAAGCAAAAGCTTTATGGTATTTAGTCAAGCCAGGAAATTGTCTATGTGGGGATACTGAAGGTAATTTGTGAGAACCATTGCATTGTTGGTATGGAACCAGTTCCATTCAGTGGTTGCACACAAGAAAACTTAATAGCTCTGGCAACCACCCTCTCAACCGCTGTGTCTGTAAGCAAAGGGAACAGCTGGAGGACAGTGCTTGAGTGACTTGCCTGAAGGTGAAGCAGTCTTGAGGACTTTTCCATCTCCACCTCCCTCCCCTATTAAGGGCGAAGAGGGGGGAAGCCCAGTCACCTTAATTGAAGTTTCTGGACCTGTTGCCACTGGCTACCAGTACAGGCTGCCTGGGCTTTCAAAAATAGGACTCAAACATGCTGAACTATGCATTGCTATGTGGAGTCAGATACTGTGATTTCATCCTTTTTCTCTTTTTTGCACCATTTATGTAATGTATATATATTTTTAGATGATGCATCTTTTTTCTGTGCTGAAATGGACCATTTAATGCACATTACAGAGCAAGAGACTGGATTTTGAAGTATTGTGGTGACATAGTGAAGTGACTTGCAACAAACACTCTTATTTGACAGTCTGTTTTTTCTCTGTTTTGGTTGACCAAACAAAAGAGTCTGCACCAAGAATGTGTTCTATGAAAAGTTCTAGGGGTATACACGTTATACTCTAGTTTAGTCTAGCAATACTTGTAAAATATTTAATCTTTAAAGGCAGGAACCCATCTATGTCAAACACTGTTAACATGTTGTTGTTTCTGGGGTTGAATTCAAACACCAATTAAACATTTAGTTCTGCTATCACAGAAGGTGGTATTTGTTTCATTTTTGTTGGTACCAGTCTGTCATGGTTAGGCTGCTGCAATGAAGTATGTGGCTTAGAGGTCTAAATTCTTTCGTTTTTCTATCCACAATAAAGAGGAAGCCACTGTGAATTAAAGAGCTGTAATTCCATGAACATTTCAGTGATGTTGTAAAACCAAGATGTTTTGCATAATAAAATAACCCCAAGTGAGAATTTTATCCTTCTCATGCTTGATTTGAATTTTACAAGGCAGATGGCAAATAATTAAGGTTGCATAACACTTCCCATTAAAAGAGCTTTGTTTCAGTCTCTTTATAAGTTTGCTAGATTTAAATGGCTTGGCCTCTGTTTCTCGTTTGTCAGGTTCGCTCCCTCTTTTTTTGTTCATCTTCAGAAAATGGACCAATTGCTGCAGAATGAGACATGGGGAAGTAATGGGGACTTCTGCTTCTTGAAAAAAATCTTAGTATCAGTCTCGTAGTGATGGCTTATGGCCATCATGCTTTAAATGAAAGATCTGAAACTGGGAACAGAATGCATTTGGTTTTAGAGCTATACCTCCTCCTGTCGCTATGAAAAGCCATCCAGATTAGCCACATAAAAAGTCGCAGTTAGCTCATGCCTGATAGGGATGCGTTCAGCATTTGAGTGCTGTATTTCTGTCCAGGTTTTTTGGCTGAACTAAGGCAGCAGCCTTTCCTCTCAAATGCTTTGCGCTCATCAGTGTTCACATGATTCACCATCCCCATGGAATGAGTGAGCACGCTCCTCCCCAGAGTCCCCAGGGCTGAGTGGAACTTTCTTTCCCTGGCTGCTTCCAGTCACTGCAGGCTGCTTCGGCACCAGGCACACCGACTAAGAGCATAGAGGCTTGCTGTCCTCCTGTGCTGCCCAGGTACCTGCTGTTGGGTGTGCAGGAGAAGTGATCTGATGCCACTGGAGAGAGGTGGGGAGGAGGTAATGTTTGGGTTGGAGCAATGCTGGCCAGCAGACTACAAGGGTAAAAAGTAGAAAGGCAGGAGAAGAGTATTGCAGGGTAGCAGGTTCAGAAGCAAGAGAGGTTGAGGCAGTGCCCAAGGAGGTGTGGAGGGGGGTGTAAGATCAGGAAAGGAGCAAGGGATGGGGTTCAATAGGGAAAGGGGAACCGGAGTGCAGCTGGTGGAAAGGAATGGAAAATAGCGGCAAGAACATGTTGTTCTCCTCATCTAGTGGCAGGGTGGCAAGTCCAGAGAATACAGCATCAAGATTTCCTGAACTGGTTTGATAACTGGGAGGTGGGGGTGATGGTGGTATATAAAGCTACCTATTTTTTATGCTTGTATGTTCTTAATTTTAGGTGATTGATATATGTCAGTACATAACACAAGCTTCATGTTAACTTATAGCATTCCGAGTTCAAGCACTGAAAAGTTAGGAAATCTCAGAATGAAACTTTCCCATGCAACTCGGTTTAATATAACCTATACGTGCACATACTATCAAATAAGTAGCTATGTAATGATGCTCTTAAAAGTTAATAGCCCTCTCTTCAGGAAGGCTAAACAACTGTGAATGAAGTCAGGCTTTGTCTCAGCTGTACTGCATACCTATAGTTGTGAAGATACAGCTTAATGGAAACTTCATTGCAACTTTTTTCTAGGTTAGTGTCTAAAACCTTCTGGGATTTGAAACAGTTTGTAGTTTAGTTACTAGAAACATTAGTACAAAGATTTGTGCAAGTCTTAGTATCAAGAATGAGAGGCGTTTGTTGTGAAATACCGAACACTTGTAGGTTTTTCTTTAAAATAACTTCTGGGGGTTTTTTTCTTGAATACTCAAAATGGTGTTAAATAGGTTTCTCTGGATTATGGCATGATGCAGTGCTTAGATGTTTTAAGTTATATATTCTGTCATGTCATTCTTAGAGAACGATAAAAAATTAGACCTGAAGAACAAAGCAACCAGTTTAACACTTATCCTATTCTTTGTTCTGTCTGTTAGACATAATCCAGCTAGCACCATGGTGGATTTTCCCCAGGTAACGAAGGCATCAAATACAATGACAATAATACTTTAACACCCTCTCTGATTTGGTGGAGAGACAGACTACCTATGTATATCAGATTAAAAGCAATGGGATGAGGTAAGGTAAGATTTTTGTTGCCCCTGTTAGGAGAGTAGATTAAGAAATGTTGGTTTTGATTTATTTTCGGTAGTAGCCCACTCTTAGATATGTTATTTCTCTAGAAGACTTAATTTTCAGGGGTTGTTAAAACCTGGATATGGCTGGATCCTCTCAGACTGTTTTTGAAATCATGGAATGTGCTTAAAAGAAAAGCTAGTCAGTCAGAGGCAAAAGGTTTCCCTGAAGACTGAAGGAGGAAAAAGTGACATTTATGTCTAAAGGCTAAGAGCTGCAAATTATGGCAGTTGGGCAGTGCAATCACCAAGACAACTAACAAGCAAGTGCTTGGAAAGCCAGTGGCACCAATGCTTAAGGAACTAAAAGAAAACTTGCATGGACTTGGAATGATTTATGCTTTTATGATGTATAAAGAGCCATCATAGTACTGGACTTAGGGCAAATGTTTGTGCTGCTAATACAGTTCTCTTAGCTGTGTCCAAGAGAAATGAGCTGCCTGTGGAGCTTCTATAGAGAAGCAAGTTTGCTTTTTTTTTAAAAAAAGCTTATACACATGGGCGTGGTGGCAGCAGCATGTAAAGATAAGCTCCACTTTTAGGCTGAGTGTCACAGCACTAAAGATCCCGGAAAGAATCTGGGGGAAAAATATGCTTTGGTTTTGCTAGCATACCTGAAGTGATGAATTTTTCTTAGAACATGAAGGCCAAAGAGCTCTAGTAACCATTTGATGTGTCCATATTAAAGAGCCTTTAAAAGTAAATGTTAGTGTTTAAAGACTGTATGTGTGTACCTTCCTGTTCAAATACATCTTTGCCTTTCTAAATGCATATTAATTTATATAGTTTTTCCAAAGACACAGAGCTCAGAAATAATTACAGTTGTTTGTGCAGCCTCAGTTCTGTGTATGAAATGTTTTAATTAGCTATTAGGTTGCTGCCCTTATGCCAAGCAATACCTTACTCCTTAGGAAGTCCCATTTCCTGGCAGCTGAATATCAGTGAAGAACTGGTCCCTGAATTGAAAACAGAATTTTCCAATTTCCTATGATGTTCGCTGTGAAAGACAAGTTTTCCGGTAAATGGTGTCTTGAGAATTTATTTGAACTCTTGGTTGTATTTATCTTGTGCCTCTTTAAATACAACAGTGTAGTCCTGGCATGGTTTTTAATTTTTGACAGTGATTAATGTGATTAAGGATAAGTCATGCAACAAATATATTTTCTTAAGTCAGGGTTTCAGCTTTGTTCCCTGCCCAGCAATGGCAGGAACATTCCTTTTTACTTCACTGTTTCTGAATAGATGTGTTTTGCACCACATTAAATACTTGTTTTATTTAGCTTACAGTAATAGGATATATCTTTTACATAAAGAACAGGAGAAGAATTAGAAAATGGAGTGTTGCACTTGCTCTAATTACAGCATCCCTTCTAGTGAGGTAGGGGCAGTCTAGCAGAAAACTGCCTGTTTTCCTCAGGCAAGTGTACTCTTGATTAGAGTAATGGCTTGAATGTGTGCATCCAGGAACTTAGCTGCTAAATAACAGCATGCAGTCTTGTAGTTTTAACTGTTTCAGAAATAATTGCATGGAGTAGGTTATATAAACGAAGCCCAGCTTCTGTGAATCTCCCTGCTGTCTTCAGTTGAGAGGTGGTTGTTGCTATAGTGACTGTCAGATATTATTCATGTTTTATTTTTCTAAGGCTGGAAGGAGGAGACTGAACATCTCTGCAAAATTTGTGAGCTGCAGGGCTTTGCCCAGGAAACTTGGAAAAGCCCAGCAGTGAAACAGTTAACTATGTTACTTGTATTGGTCACACTAACTTGCAGGTGGACTAGAATTTACCTCTGGAAGAGAAATTACAGCAGATGTCCCAGGCATAAATCTAAGTGGCCTAATGTGGTGTTGCATGAAGACAGTTAGTGCCAGGAGCAGTGTAGCTATCTCAGTGTGATGCTTAACTGATGAGCTCCTATGTTGAAGCCTGGTGTTGACAAGGCTCTCCTACTTTCAGTACCTGAGTTAGCTCAGAGTGCTGAGTCAGGAGATGAAACACATGACAATGAACTTTTTTGCTTAGCAAACAAGGTCGTGGTACTTCATTATTTAAGAAGCTGTCTCTTGTAGAAATCTCTGCAGCTTCTATAGCCAATTATAATTAATTTTACCCCAAGCTCCTTTGCATATGGAGCACTACATGCCTTAGACTGTTAGCTTTAAACAACACTGTTACTTTTTTCCCCCCGCATCCTCCCTTCATGTGATTTGAACGTCCTTATTTTTACTGATTCTTTGGTAAAAGATTTGATAAGATTTCAATAAAGGCAGAGCTTCTGCACAGCAGTTTCTTTGGGAGTAAAACACTTTCAATCTCAAGTCACTTGTCTGTTTTTGCAAATTTATTTCTGTCATTGCTGACTGTAAGATGAAAATGGCTGCTAAATCTATAGGCTAGGTGGAAATTACCCTGTTTATGTTCTTGCGATGGCCCCCTGTTTATTCTCTCCCTAGTGAGGTAATTCGACAGTCTCTCCTGCAATGCAGTTTTCTTCATAGAAGCAAAAGGATGAAACTGAAGATGGTTTAAAGCAATTACGGGATGAAGGACAGAAGTCTTAGTTCAACAGATAAAGTGATTCTGAGTTTAAAGTAATTGAAGGCAGAGGAGGGGAAATACTGGATAATGGAAATCTCTTAAGCGTTGTTGTAGATGTCTTGTAATAGGGATGGGAATTGTCCTTCATGTGGCCCGCTAGTAACTTGGAATCCAGTGAGAGCTGCTTTACTGCTAGTAGAAGCTCTGTGGAAAGAAAGTGTCTGGAGGTACCCAGAAGGTCAGGAAGCTGGTGAATGTGTTCTAAAAGTGATGCAGTAGGAGAGCTGTGTTGTAGGTCTCGCTTGCATAGTTGTGTAAGGTGATGATGCAAAGTAACCTAACTAGAAAGAAGGCTTTGAAAGGGAATAATCCTGTTTTTGAACTAACTTTCTTCTGCTTAGAAAGTTCATATTACTTCATTTTTGCAGTGCTTTATGCTTCTTTAAAACACTTGCATCCCATCGTGTGTGTGTGGAAATGCTAGAAGCACCCTAGTATTTAGAGTATGCCTACAGTTACACATACAGCTGAGGGAGATCACTGAAGCAGAAAAATAAGCTGTCTCTTGTGTATAATCTAATACCTATCTAAAGTACATATCTGAATTTGCTCCTTGTAGAAAAAAGCAGTTCCAAAACCTCACCTTGCTTCCATGGTCTAAACTTTGCCTGTCAAGAGCAAAGCTCAGCAGACTGAGCTGTCAGGGAAGATAACAAGTGCTTGTTCTTACACAGAGCATCCTCGGCCTGCACCTGAACATGGTATGTGCATGTGGGCATGTCCCCATATGGCAACAGGATCACTCTGTTGCTGTAGAAAGGGATTAATTATGGTGAGAGAGAAAAACAGTCATGCCTTGCTTTTGAATGATCAGTATCTTGCCATGGCAGATGTACCACCACTACAGGCCTGCTCTGTATCTTAAATGTTAAGTCTACTGTGATGGTAGCTGTGAACCTTGGTGCATGTGACATTAAGTCCTGTCAGACTACTGCGGCCTGAACAAACTTGGAAAGAGTTGAAAGCGTAAAGGAAAACATGGATATGCACTGAGTTCAGTAGGAATGTGGTGGCTTGGGTATGTCAGTCGGCTGGCAAGAAGAAAGCACTGTGGGAGCTTGCGGGAGTCTCCTAAATTAATCAGTAGATGTTGTTCATTTTGTGACATACTTTTTTCAGTTTAAAAAATACATATTGCATCAAAAGAATGTTTTGTTTTATCTTACTTTTGGGGGGAGAAGTCATTATCTTGTTGCAAAGCTGAGACTAAAGAGGTTGCATTGTTTTTAAAATTGTTTAGATCTCAAATTGCTTAATAGAACAATGTATAGTAAAGTATCAATTTTCCCCTTCTTTCCATCCCCATATTCACTTTACTGCAGTTGCTATCTATGTTTTTGTAGAACTCAAAGGCTGCAATATGCTTTGGTCATTGTGCCCTCTGAACAAGGATATCAAATAATACTCAAGTGGCTCTCCCCAGCTTAAGCAATCTGACTTTGGGATCACTGTGATGTTGAAAGCAGGCTAGTCTGTGCCTAATTCTCCAGTTCTTAGTGGTAGATCTAAGCTTCATCATGACTTGCAAATACTCATGGGAAGTACATCATAGTTTGGAGCAAGCTCTCTAGTTGAAGTCCAGCAAAGTTTTTCATCTAGAAAAATGTACAGGTGCTCCATTTCATAATCTGAGGTAACCTTCCATGTACAATTATTACAACAATACACTAAAACCAGCTCCTGGATTTGAGGATCTGTCAGACATTGTGGTAGCAAATGCTGCCTGCAGCAGTCAGAAGTCTCAGGAGGAGGAGCAGCTGGTGCTCTTGCACCTTGGCTGAAAGTGTTTTGCTCTGAAACCAACAGGGTCACAAATAAATCACCACAGGTTGTATATTGCCCTATCTTGGTGTTTGAAGAGCAGAAGGCCTAAGACAGGCTGCGCAGCACAAAATGCTGAGTGTCTGGAACTGAGGTTGCCCTACATGTCCTCAGGTGGTGACATTTCAGCTTTTATTTTGGCGACATGTAATTAAAAAACTTCTATTTGTGTGTCTCATCTGTATCTGGTCAAGCTTGCCAGCCTTCTGGTCAGCTGCAGAACCAGCTTCACGGCACAGGCTTTTTCAGCAGTGACCAGGGACCTTTTTTCCAGTGGTCCTTATATGTTAATGTTGTTGGTTTATATTGCAGTAAGATGATGCAATAGAATTATCCAGAGGAAATAACGTGTCAGCTTTTTTGTAAATGCTGTTAGTTATTGTGTTTCTTTTCTCCTCTTTAAGAGACTCTAAGCAGGGCTCCCCCTACAAAGGCACTCAGTTTGGTATGTTCTCCTATGTTATTTAATATTTTATGATGAAATGCTTTTTAAAGCTGATGGTCGGCCAAAAGTAACCTTTCATAAATATTCATCTCCCAGTAGAGTAGTTACACAATTTTAATCTAAAAAATGTGTCTCTTTCCCTGTAGTTGTTTGCGTCATCCAATTTTATGTCTGTGGACTGTTTCCAAATCTATTTATGCTTCTGTGTTTAATGTTTTACAATTTGATGCTGAATTAGCTGTGACTGTTTAGGAAGATAAACAAATTATTTCAGTCTACAATATGATGAAAACAATGTCAACTCTTGTACTACTCCATGAGTAGTAAACACTAATGCTGATGAGTTTTCACTTCTACTTCACTCAGCCAGGAAACCAGAGGTGAAGAACACTAGTAATAGTGTTTTGTATGGCAACTCTGATGGTAGACTTCTGTGATAAGTGCCAGAGCAAAAAGAACTGGGATGGTTACTGCAGCTTGATGTCTCTTACTTATATTTACAAACCAGACCCTTAAGTTCCACAGTGTTGGAAGTATGAAAAGATGTACTTCAGCTTCAGAGTTCTAAGAATTGAAATATTTTTAGGTAAAATGAATTCATAGGTGTGTTTAAATAAGGCATGGGCTTTGTTTCGCTTTACTGTTTCAGTGAGTAGAAATGAAATACAGATTCTGTCACTCTTCTGAGTCAAACCTTTAACTTGCAAATGTACTCTAAGTACTGCTGTTTAGACTTTAAAAGCATAGGCATTTTCCTTTTGCTGGTGATGGAAACTTCAGAAGTTTACATGTCTTCAAAATTTTAGATATATTACCTGTACTAAAAATAGCAAACCAGTCTATGGTCTGCAAGTCCTCTTTGCTTAAGCCTAGTTCCCTCAACAGTTCCTTCGACCTACTTGCCTTAACTAGAGAATCTAAGTGTTGACATCTTCACAAAATTAGGCACACTGTAATTCTTTCAAAACAGAAGTCTAGGTCTTAGTTTTAAATCACTGGAGTGCATTAGGTCTAAGCCCTTCAGAGAATTCACACACATCAGTTATTTCTGCCTCACTGCTGTAGTAACGGGTAGACCCTAGAAATCTTTTTTTAAAATAGTTCTATCAGTGTTGCTAATTAGAACATTTTGTTACAAGAGGATTTTGATTGGAGCTCTAATGGTATAACCATACCCATTCTGCTAAAAGATTTCTGAAGCATTTATCATACAATCATAGAATAGTTTGGGTTGAAAGGGACCTTTAAAGGTCATCTACTCCAACCCCCCTGCAATGAGCAGGGACAGCTTCAACTAGATCAGACTGCTCAGAGCCCTGTCCAGACTGACCTGGAACGTTTCCAGGGATGGGGCATCTACCACCTCTCTGGGCAACCTGGGCCAGGGTTTCACCACCCTCACTGTGAAAAATTTCTTCCTTCTACCTAGTCTAAATCTGACCTCTTTAAGTTTAAAGCCATTACTCCTTGTCCTATTGCAACAGGCCCTGCTAAAACATCTGTCCCCATCTTTCTTATAAACCTCTTGAAATACTGGAAGGCTGCAAGAAGGTCTCTCCAGAGTCTTCTCCAGGATGAACAACCCCAACTCTCTCAGCCTTTCCTCATAGGAGAGATGTTCCAGCCCTCTGATCTTTTTTGTGGTCCTCCTCTGGACCATCTCCAACAGGTCCATGTTTTTCCTGTGCTGAGGATTCCAAAGATGGATGCAGGTGAGGTCTCACCAGAGTAGAGGGGCAGAATCACCTCCCTCAACCTGCTAGCCACGCTGCTTTGGATGCAGCCCAGGATACGGTTGACCTTCTGGTCTGTGAGTGTACATTGCTGACTCCTGTCCAGCTTTTCATCCACCAGTACCCCCAAGTCCTTCTTGGCAGGGCTGCTCTCAATCCCTTCATCCTGTATTGATACTGGGGGTTGCCCTGACCCAGGTGCAGGACCCTGCACTTGGCCTTGTTGAACCTCATGAGGTTCACATGGGCCCACTCCTTGAGTTTGTCCAGGTCCCTCTGGATGGCATCCCATCCCTCAGGCGTGTCAGCCACACTACTCAGCTTGGTGTCATCTGCAAACTTGCTGAGGGTGCACTCGATCCCACTATGTCACTGATGAAGATATTAAAGACTACTGGTCCCAGTATGGACCCCCGAGGGATACCACTTGTCACCGATCTCCATTCTGGGCCTTGAGCCATTGATGACTACCCTCTGGATGCAACCAATTTCTCATCTACTAGACAGTCCACCTATCAAAGCCATATTTCTAATTTTAATTTCAATTGAGAAGCCTTGTTGGTTTGGATGTGTTCTATTTTTCTTCTGAAGTGGTAACTCTGTAAGGGAAATCTTTCCTGTGTCTCCTTATGAACTATCTACACCAGGACTTTTAAGAGGGCTTGCATTTTTTTGGGTGGAGCAGAGGCAGCTTGACAGTAAGCAAGCAGAGAGTAGACTTTCTATCCTGATGCTTTGGTTCTGTTGCTATCTGTATGCTCTTCCTCAAAGGCTTAACCTGAGACCAAGCCAGTGCACCACCAGTGTCTTCATTCCCCCTTTGCCTAAAAAGAACACACCTCTTGTGACCAAGCAGCTGCAAAATCCATGTTAATGTCATGCAATCCTCCCTTCCTATAGGAATCCTCTGATTCTTTCCTTGTCCTTGCTGCAACCTGTTGCTCAGTCCTACAGTCCTCCCATAGCCAGGTATCTACCTTGCTTTTTCATCCTGTTGTATTAAAAAACTCTTGATTTCTGAGCTCATCCCCAGCATTCCTCTGAACCTCCTGCTGAACTGGGCTCTGAGCCTTCCTGGAGACACCAGGAAGCCCTTTGTCCGTAGTGACTGAGAGTAGGGGTTTCTTACTGTGCTGTTTTGCTCTCGGCCTCGGCAACTGCTCATTGACCATCTGCTGGCTACCAGGACTGAAGGGCTCTGCAGCAAGAGTTTGAAAGGGTGAAGTTTGTTTCAGAATGGTTTGTAGATAGGAGCTAACTGCTGACATGCTACTTTGGAGGCCAGCTGGCCACAAGCCACCATTTATTACTTCCTGCAGGGAAGGGAAGTTTTAAGTTGTTGCAGAAGAGAAGAGGAGGAGCTGTTTTATATGAATAAAATGCTGATTCTTAGTTCCTGTGTTTCTACACAGTTTAAATGTCAGAGTAAACATCTTGGATACAGCTGTCCTGAGCAGTATGTACAAACGGATCTCAGTGATGAGAAAAGGAGATGGTTTGGTTTTGCGTTCGAGTTTTTGTGTTTGAGTCTCTGTTTGATCCATCTCTATGCTTCTCGGCAGGATCGTATTGTAACGTGTTAGTTGAAAGAATTTTCTTGCTATCTTGTTTTGAAGGACTTGACTTTGCTAACTGTTATGTGTGTATGACAGCTTACAAAAACAAAGCTAGTGCTGGTTGCAGTGTAAATTTGGTACACTCCAAGCACTATTTTATAATAAACTTATGAAAAAGCACATCAGGTCCTGAACAAGATTAGGGGTCCAGGGTGCGATTACACAGTGAATAAACGAAAGCAAGGAGTAGCCTTGACTGTCCAAGGTCAGTTCAACTTCCAGTACACTGCAGCAATGCCAGAAAACTGTCTTCAGCTGTGTTGGAACAGATTGCCATGCCACTTCTCCCCAAGCTTGTCTTGAGGGGTAGTTTCAGAGTTGTTACTGACAAGTGGATTTTCTGAAAACTGTATTCTTTAACAAGTGTGCATGTGGAGTTTTTTGTGGATTTTTTTTTTAAGACTTACTGCCTCCCACATTTCTGAAGATGAG
Organism: Phaethon aethereus; assembly: GCF_964289735.1. Classification (NCBI taxonomy): domain Eukaryota; kingdom Metazoa; phylum Chordata; class Aves; order Phaethontiformes; family Phaethontidae; genus Phaethon; species Phaethon aethereus. Next base: position 66,107,729 of record NC_138576.1, on the reverse strand, counting down.
AGCAGATCATAACTTTGTCCTGATTTACTCTGGAGATTTTAAAATTAGACAACCAGCTGCTTGGTTTTCATCGTTTTATCTATCAGCTGAGCTGCATGTGTCTTCGTAATTTTTGGCCAGCCATAGGACTTTCAGACCTATTTATCTCTGGAGAGTTCACTGTCCTTTGTTCCCAAGCTTCTGATTTAAAAATACAAGTAAAAAATAAGTATGGATTGCAGGTACAGAATGAATGCAGCACCTAACTCTAGAGCAATAAACAGCACTAAAATATTACTGTGTTGTTTGTCTAAGTATATATATGGACACTATTGATAATACAAAGAATAAGAAAAACTAAATGCTTGCGAGATATTTTACTGTAATTATGGAGAGTAGCTTTTACATGTGTACAATATTACCAAAGAGTTACTCTTAAGGTGTGGATGTAAGAAGAGGCAAAAGTCACAAGCAGTGGGAAAGCTTTTATATTCATGTTGAACTTTGTTTTCCTTGTGTCCAGCCCCTGGATGATGGCTCGTGAATTTTTTAGTAGGATAAACCCTCCAGTTTTGCCATTAGAGAGGATTTCACATCCAAACTTACTCTTTAGTCTTAAAGTTCAGTGCTGTTGCTTTAGAATAGAACAGCCAGTTGCTGAATGCTCAGACTCAAAGTCAGGTATTCAGGATTTTGGTCTTAATGTGGTTCTGCATTTAAGCTAATAAGCTTTGTCAGCTCTGACCTGTATCTGCACTTTCAATGTGCTCCACCCAGCCTGGTAATCTCTCTGATTTGATTGACGTGCTAGCCAGTCACTGTTCCCTGTGGCTAGATGAAACTGCCTACAGTAGCCCCACTTCTTCATTCTTGCTTATACAGTCCTAGGAGACTGTTCTCTGCTTAATGCTGACTAGTTCAGACTATGCATTTTTGTATTGTGTATGTGAGGTGTAAGATGCTATATAAAGCATAAAAATAAGCATGTGAACTAAAGTGTGTTTTTTGTTTGTTTTTGTAGCAATGTTCACAAGGAGGTAGTTGGAGGTAGTGGAATTGGTTGTGAAGAATATAGTAGTTCTCAGTTAACTCTTCTAAATTTCCCAGTTGAATGCTAGATTTCCTCTGCTGTGTATTGGCAGCACTTTTTGACCTAGGCACTAGTTTGTTCCAGTTGTTACTTCTGATGCCTTCTCTATGTCCCAATACATACCCCCTGCCACTCTTTGACAGTGAAGTAGCTCTTCAGTCTAACTGGGGGATTAGCTGACAAGTGGCAGGGACAGAATAGCTAGATTTTTTTCTTTTTTCCCTTTAGTTCCTCCTCCTCGTTTTTCTTTTTTTTTTTTTCTTCTGGCTGTTTTTCAGTAGTTCTGTGTCTCACTTGTGGAATTAGAGCAAGAAACTGGAAGGTGGTATTTCTTCTTCTCTGGTCTGTGCACCCTTTACCCAGAGATGTTATCTGAACTGTCAGGTACCTGTAGCTGTCTACGTGTGCCTCAGGCTTACCTACACCTGTGTTCTCATCCGTGGCTGTGCAGCCCGTGTAGAGTTCCCCTTTTCAGCCATTTGCTGGGTAGGGTGCAGTTCTGTGGGGGCTGCTGTTTACATCCTGACCCTGACATGGGTCCGAGCACCATCTTTTGCTTGTGGTACCCAAGTGCTCCTCCCACTGCATTGCATCTGTTGAAGATTCCACTTCTGGAAGTGGAGACCCTATAGTACAGCTGCTTCTGTGTGGCTGATGTCCTTCCTCAACTGAATAGCAGTTTAAACATCATCTTTCCAAGTCTCCATCCTTGCTGTGGGGCCTCTGGTTTGCCATTCACCTAACTAGGGATAGCTGGTTCACGTTGTGCAAACATGCACTTGATTTGCCGCAGTCTGAAAAGCAAATGCTTGTAATCTGCACAGTTCTTGTGTATTTTAAGAAGCCTATCAAAATGCTGGTGTGATACTTCCCAGCTCAGTGTTTCCTTTTGACATTTTGTGTTTTTTCTAGAGTCTCAGCAAACGTTCTTCCTGCTTTCCAGGGCCACCCTCCCAGGGGTTCTACTTCTCAGTCAGGCTTTTCCCCTTAGATGTGCTGTCTTGCTTAGTCTTTCTGGCCAGTGTCCTTTGACCTTTACCTGGCAGGTAAAAAAAGCACTAAAAGCTTATAGTTTTCCTCTTTTTTTCAAGGTTTTCTATTGAGACCTTTCCTCAGCTTTGCATCTCTTAAGGTGGAATTTCACTTTATACTTGTTTTACTTCCCACTGCTAGGAACTTCTGTTCCTGCTCACACAGACCTTCTTTGGAGAAGGTGGAGGAGCTGGTTTCTTTAATTCAGGAGGAACAGCTTAAAAAAAAAAAAAACCATAAAAATGCCTTTAGTAATCCTACAGTCTATCTGACAGATACTGATCATGGAACAGCTTTTTTTAAGTACTACTTGCTGTTACAAAATTATAGAATAGTTTGGGTTGGAAGGAACCGTTAAAGGTCATCTAGTGCAACAGAGCTGGATGCAGTACTGCAGGTAGGGTCGGAGCAGAGGGGCAGAATCACCTCCCTCAACCTGCTGGCCATGTTGCTTTGGATGCAGCCCAGGATACAGTTGGCCTTCTGGGCTGTGAGTGCACATTGCTGGCTCATGTCCACAAGTTACCCCCAAGTCCTTCTTGGCAGGGCTGCTCTCCATCCCTTCATCCCCTATCCGCTATTGATACCAGGGGTTGTCCTGACCCAGGTGCAGGACCCTGTACTTGGCCTTGTTGAACCTCACAAGGTTCACATGGGCCCATTCCTTGAGTTTGTCCAGGTCCCTCTGGATGACATCCCATCCCTCAGGCATGTCAACTGCACCACTCAGCTTGGTGTCATCTGCAAACTTGCTGAGGGTGCACTCGATCCCACTATGTCACTGATGAAGATATTAAAGACTACTGGTCCCAGTATGGACCCCTGAGGGATACCACTTGTCACCGATCTCCATTCTGGGCCTTGAGCCATTGATGACTACCCTCTGGATGCAACCAATTCCAACAGTCTACCTATCAAATCCCTGTCTCTCTAATTTAGAGAGCTGTGTCAAAGGCCTTAGAGAAGTCCAGATAGATGACATAGGTAGTTCTTCCCTTGTCTGCTGATGTGGTCACTCCATTGTAGAAGGCCACTAGGTTTGTCAGGCAGGACTTGCCCTTGGTGAAGATGTGCTGGCTGTCTTGAATCACCTCCTTGTCCTCAATGTGCCTTAGCAGAGCTTTTAAGAGGATCTGTTCCATGATCTTCCCAGGCACAGAAGTGAGGCAAAAAACGTTTGTTACCCTTTCAGAAAGTAGGCTTTGGGACAGGGAATCTTAGCTGCTGTGGGAAGTGACTGAGTGCCATTATAATGGCTGTATGAGAAATGGAATAAATCCTATGTGAAATTGCTTATCAGTCCTAGAGCTTGTACTTGTCCTGGTAACAGAAGTATCAGTTAAACCTGTCTGAAGGTGAACACATAGACATATCAGAACTGATTGTAGATTTGTAAATAGAAATCATTTCTATCACAAAACTGCTTTTTTAGGAGTAACTTCCCAGTTTTGCACTTGCCTTTCTTCAAGGTAAAGCTAAAAGCTGAAGCTACAGAGATCCTCCCTAACAGGTCAGCCTCACAATTCCCTTTCTTTCAGCTCTGCCTCTGGAATATTTAAAGACTGAATTCTGTGCTGCAACTGGTTTTACTTCAGAGCTCAGTGTTTACAAATGCATATGTATTTAGTCGCAGTACATGTCTCTTTCTTCTTTTTTTCCTTCCTTCCAGAAGGAGAAACTGAGGTCTAGTTTTGTTTCATACTACACCATATAGTAATGGCAGACCTGAGAGAGAGAAGCTGAGCAGCTTTTGATTCCCAGTCAGGGTCTTATTACAGACCATGCTACATGCTTAAAATAACAAAATACAATAATGTAGTGCACGTATCAGGATGGCAGCAGAATCCTTTATGTTGTTTTGGTGATGTAGTCCTCCAGTTAATTTTTCAGATTAAACTTCTATTCACAAGCATATAACCTAAAGTAATAAAATTTCATATCTGACATGTTTCAGTTAGGCACTTGCTATCAAGTGTATACTTAGGGTATAGGTACACCACACAATCTGTTTAACTTGGGCATTTACCTCCTATTGCCAAAGGAACATACTGTTCTCAGTATTGTTCCACGCTTGCATTTTAATCCTCAAAAGCTGCCTTAAAATTGAAGTTCTGTACTGTTCTATCTTTTTAAGCAATTATTGGTAGCACACATCTTTAAAATCATCTGATAGATGTGCATTTTTATTATGTCTGGACTTCTATTGCTTAGTTAAATTCACTTTTACATATGTGCGGTTAGGTGTTTCACACAGGTCTGTGTAACTTAACACTAGAAGAGAAGCATGTGGTGAAAGGAGGGAGGGAAAACTCATTGAAAATTGAGGGGAGAAAGTGTTTGACTTTAAGGAATCTGTATTTCTGGCAGCTGGAGCAGATTATTTTACAAGTTTGAAGCAGCTCTGTCAAAGCTTGTCTTATGGCAAATTACTTTTGCTAACCTGTAGTGAGCTGCTCCTGGTTTTTATATCAGTGACTTTGGATGACATGCTAGATAGTGTTAAGCATGAAGTTGTAATTATATAGTAGTAGGGATTTTGCTTTAGTCAATAAAAGTAGTAAGTTCAAAGCAGTCCTTACACCAGGCCAATGCTCTATCACCATCAGTTGCTACCCAGTCAGTGAGCACTTGACGAGAATAGCTGAAGTAAAATGGATAATCCAGCTTGATTTTAAAATTACTTTTACATAAAACATGGTTTTGATTCTGCCAGTGCTTCAGTCAGTGGATGATTTCTATGCAGTCTCTGAAATCCAAGCGCCGGATAGGTAGACAAAACTGCATATTTTTAAGCCCTTGTAGGCCCTGCTTAGACAAAGCTTTTCACCTGACTTTCTTATCTGAAACTGTTATCTAAGAGGATGGATGTTAAATAACATCTCACCTAGGGAGGAAGGCCAAAGACAAAAGTTTAATAACTGACCAGAGCATCCTGGTTTGGAGAGTTCATTTGTGGATGGCTGTTGGAAGACTGTTCACTGAAACAGGTCCTTGCAAAGCGGAGATGAGGTGGTGCAGCTCCTTACAGCTTTTTCTATCAGTGGAAGGTCAGGGTGGTGTATTTACCCATATGATCGCTCTTTCAGTTGGGATGGATGGGCAGTGTGGTTCTTGTGTGGCTCTGCGCAAATCACTTTGTTTTGGTTCAACATCAAAAACTCTATAAGGAAAAAAAAATCAGAACAACATCATATTGGAAAATACCTCATGGGGTGGAATAAAAGACAGATCGAGACTTCTTTGTGGCACACAGTGACAAGACAGGAGATGATGGGCACGAAGCTGAAATACAAGAAATACCATTAAGACATAAGAAAAACTTGTCTATTGTGAAGAGTGGTCAAAGACTGGCACGGGTTACTCGGTGGTTGTGGAGTCTCCATCATTAGAGATATTCAAACCCCAACTAAGCATGGCCTGCTCAAGGCAACCTCACTTTGAGCAGAGGGGATGGACTAGATGACTTCCAGATACTTTCCAGCCTCAACAGCTTGGATTCTGTGATTGTTTTCCCCAATATAGCCACACTATTACCCAGGCTGCCTTCAGCCTTTTGAGTTTCCAGAATGCTTCACAGAAAAATATCCTCTTATTTCTAACACTTCTTTATGCAAATTTATTCCCTCCATGTAAAAAGATAGTGGTTCAAGATAAGCAGCAGAGCAAGTATTAGGTAGTTGAACGTTGTCTCTCCTGGCATGTGTAAGGTTATTGAGCCTTGCTGGAACCAGTGTTGTCCATATTTAGGTTTGGATTTTAAATGTTTAATTGTCTATCTGATTAATCTGTACCTTAGAGCAAGAGTTGTTTTATGTGGGAGCACACCTACACTAAATACTCGTGCCAATTCTCATGCTTGATATCCAGCATCATTAAAAGTCATGGTTGTGCCATCTGTTCTTTTCATCACTTGTCATATGAGTGCTTATATGAGTGTGTACTGAAACCGTGTCACAAAATATTCCAAGGAAATGCCAGAGGAGAGAAAACGTGGGAAAAATATTACTCTGTGTACCTAGGGTCTATTGCAAGCATATTATCGGCATGGTATTTAAACTATTGTTTTGAAGTTAATGGACTATTGCATTATCCTGTGGTGTGATGCTTGAAGAAAATAATGCACGTGCACTTTGAGAGATGCAAGAAAACTTGTGCTGAAGCTGTTGGAACACCAGTGCTCTCGCTAATGCTCAGAAACAGTATTTTTATTATTTTATAACAGCTTTCTCTTTGTATGATGCCTTAGGCCAGGCTGATAGGAATCATGTTGTAGGTTTCCCATGCATTACAGTGGGACTTTTTCTGAGAATGTTCTAAATGGCTGATTCAGGCAGGAGATCAGTTTTACACATGCAAACCTACCCCTGCCAAGCTAAGGTAGTAGTATGATATAAAAAGTTTAAATGCACTTACTCTGGTGAATAAAACACTTCTTTCCAAGCTTAGTACCACCTGTTTGGAACACTGAGGAAGGAAAAGTATGGTTTTTGATAATGATAGAGCTTATGAAGCCTGGAGGTGCAATTGTTCAGTGTTGCTCAGGTTATCTTGCCAAAAATCAGTCCATCTACCTATAGGTCAAACTGATCTTTTGTATGAGGCATTTAAAATGGCAAAATACTAAGATCTTTTCTTGGGCTACCTTTAAGGTGTGACAATTCTTACTGTGATTTGGAATCAATATTTGTTAGGTGTGACGGTAGTTACTTCTATTGATCACGAGACACTTAATACAGTTGTTGGGGAGGGAAGTGTCTTTTTTTGGACAATTATTTAGAATTGCACACATGATTTTTTGGTGAGATGATGTGATATTTTCTGCTGTCAGCAAGACATTGCTCTTGAACACTAAACATTTGATCAATGCTGTTTTTCTATTTCACTCACCTGCTTCCCCCCAGCAAAAAGGGTACAGTAAGTGTCACCTAGGTTCCTCCTGCTACCTTTTATCCTTTATGATCATCCTGAAACATGCCTGTGGAAAGAGGTAAAGGAGAAACAAAGACTTTTGTCAGGCCATGTAGGGAATGAACTCACTGAGGCCTGAGTGTATATTGTTAAAGCTGACAAGTGTAAGAAATTGCTTGAAGCCTTCTGAAAAAAAGCTTTTAAAATTATGTTTTCTAAAGTGGATTTAATATAGTAATGCCTGTTGAACTTTTAAAGCTGGACTAGTTGTTTTTTTTCCAACTTATATTTCTAGTGATATTTTAATTTAAATTGTTTTTTTCTTCCCCTAAGCTTTATTCATATCATTAAAAACTGTCTTTTTATCCTTGCTTGCAAATACTTTCAAGCTGTTTGTGGAAGGGTTCTTAGAATTCTTGCAGTTTGTCTTCAGACTCTTCCCAGATTGTTGTGTTCTGGACTGAAACACTTCTATAGTGGAGCAGCTGGACATGAAGATGTGCTCAGTAGTGAGCTGGGGAAAATTATGGCGTCTGATTTTCTGGCTTGGCTTTTAACTATAAATAGCTGCTAAGCCAAAGATAGGATTGTAGTTTGAAGTATAATGATGAGTCTTTGGGTTTTTTATAAAGGGTTATTGAAAGGTCATTCAGAGCCCCAGAATTACCTCTTTCTAGACTGGCAGGGCCTGATCAAAAGTCTATTGAAAATAACTGAAATGTCTCCTCTGTTAGATTTGGGGCATAAACTGTCCTCTATTCAGTTCCGCATAATAGGCGTGTAATTTGCAAAAAGTCATGAAGTTTTTACCAGTATCTTGTACCATACCTTTAGAAACCTAGGATCTGCAAGTCACCTTTAGCAACACAGTTTCCTCATTGCATCCAGAGACTGCAACACCTTTAAATGTTGACTTCTTCAAAGTCACTCTGCAGTTGCATTCTGTTCCTCCCACTAACTTGCTCTTACCAGTGTGATTAATCCAGTTTCCTCCAAGGGAAATTTAAATTTAAAAAATAAAAATAATGAAAAGCTGCTGTTCTTTGGAAGTAGTGATTTTCAAAGCATCATTGAGAAGGAAGAAGAAAAATTAGCTGCGTGTATAGCATTAAGCATAGCATGAAAAAAATCATACACCTCATTAAAAGCAATATTGTTAAAATGGCATCTTCTTGTAGCTCTTTCTTCAGCTTGAATGGGGAACTTGTGGCTTCAGTGTTTTCTGTGTAACCTTGAGGGTTTTTTTTCCTATGCAAAATGGTGTGAAATGGTATTAATGTGGTATTTCAGAATGGTGTGGTTTTAAAGGGAATTCAGTGATGTTTAAGTTGCATTATAATAGGGTGTTTGAGCTGTTGTTTAGTAATATGGTTAATTAATTTCTTTCCTTTTCTTCCGTATTTTAGCAGCTGAAGGTTCTAAAATACAAGACAAGAAAGTCACTTCAGGACAAAGCAACAGCGGAACTAAACCAGGTATGCCATTCCCCCTGTTTCATGTTACAGGGCTATTTGCCTCAATGGTATATGAAGAACAGCTGTCTTGAACTTTTAAAATGCTTGATGCTCTTATACCTATCTCACTGTTTCAGTCAAAACTGATATCAATTAACTGTTCATATTTAGTTAGGCTGGAATCTCTGATTGTTTGCAAAAAAAAAAGCAACGCTGAAAACAATCTACTCTTAGTACAGTGGAGGAATGAGGGTTGGGAAGTGAGATAAGGCAACAGAAGCCACTATAATTGTATCTGTGCTTGCATGAGAATTGTCTGCTGTAGGCAAAGATTTACAGCTTTATATAAACATGCTTCTGTTCAGACATTTCTTCGCTTATCACAAAGCATGGCATATTCTGTAATATCCTCTATGCAGTGGGCAGATGTTTGTCATTACTGATTGGTACATTGTGTGGATTTAATTCACTGTTCACTTACGCAGTTGAAAATCTATGTACTAAAATGCTTAATGTAATCCTTGATGCTGTGAGTCTGTTCCACTTGCATGCTTAGACCTAGATCCAGAAGAGCACTTAAATATCTAAATTCTGCCTGTATTGCAACTGAGGTACCCAAGCTTAAAATATGCAGTTAATAATCTTGTATAGATACCTGGTAAAGCATAGGTGCTTGTGTTTCTGAGGTCTAGGCACACTGTAAGCACCCCGTTTTCAGCTCCTTGACAGCCTGGCAGCTCAGTGTCTGTTTGTACTGACAGACTCTTCTCTATCCCCAAACTGGGTACCTTGGGCCTATGTCCTCAGAGGGAAGCAATCCCAGTACCATCTGTGGGGAGATCACACCTCACATGCTCTGCCGGGCAGCACTGAGTCTGACACAAAGCATAGCATTCACGGCTGCTCTCAATCAGAAAGGGAAGAGGAAAAAGAGGAGAGAATGGAGGTAACATTACCCACTTCCACCGCAAAAACAGAACTCTTGGTGCTGGGCAGTATTCGATATCTACTTCATCCTGCAGTAGTCAGTCCAAGTTGTCACTTCTCAGGAGGGTGTCCTGGCTGCTCCTATGTTCCCTTCATCTATGCTGGATAGAAAGGAACGCAGCATTCCCTGGGCTGGAGAGAGGGAGGGCACAGGCATGCGTGCAGGGTTTAGCTCTGCACCCAGCTGGTGAGAGCTCATGTTGGAGAGAGTTCCTGAGAGCTGGTGGTTTGTTTGAAGTTTGTTGTTGTTTTTTCTTCACACTGCACATGAATTTTGTGTCAAACAGTGTTTTGGTTACAAAAAAAACCCGAAGAGGTTGCAGCAGGAATGACGGCTGTCACTATAAATGTCATTATTGTCTGGAAGGCGTCTGCAGGCTGAACAGATATTAGGAGTCCAAGGCAACTCTGAATGTGTGCGTAGCAGTGCAAAGGGAGCTAGACAAAGGGAAGAGAGTTGGAGATCCCAGCAATGCGTTTTTTCAAATAATGCTGTGGCATACATTTCTTTTTGCCCGCAGCACCCCTGTGAACTAACATACAAACTGGTGGTGTTTTCCACTTGATATCTCTTTTGATTTCTTTAGTACAAGAAAGTAGCACCTGAGGAGTCAAGGGCAGAAGGGAAGCAGCCATTTGTGAGAAGAGGTTGAGAGGATTATAGATGAAAATGAAGAATAGCAGTAGTCTGACTTTTGAAGTAGCAGAGTACAGCTGATAGTTATCTGAGCCACAGAAACTGGCTATATGTAGTAAGTACATATAACAGTTACTAATTTAGCAAAATTACAACCTGATTTCTACAAACGTCAACTGTGCTTAAGAGTTCAGTGAGTATTAATTATATAAGATTTGAAAAGCTTGCATTTTCCTTTTGCTAATATAATTAGGGACCAAAAATGACTGACATTTCAGTGCTGAATTTCTGCAAAATACTGTTCATGGCTTCTAAGATCTTTTAAATGAATAGTAAATTCTTAAAAATAATTTTGAACTAACAGTAAGTGTTGTAAGTTTATGAAAAATAGTGTTTTCATATATAGTGTAGAGGCTTAATTTCCAGCATTAGGTACAAAATTAGTATTCCCTTTATAGAACTATGGCTTATTTAATCTCTAAACATCCCTCTCAGGCATAATATTAAGCATTTGTAAGTTATGTAACTGTAGCGAAATAGGTTGCTGAGCATGAGTTCCCATGCATTGCATCATCACCAGACTTCAACTTCTACAGCAGCAACATGTGGGTCTTCTGGAGTGTGCTCTGCAAGGCTTTGCATGTGACCAGTTATCAATTATTTCTGTAAGAATTGAGGAACTTTTACAGGATTTTTTGCAAATGACGTTTCCCATGTCTTTGTGCAGCAATTTAAAACTATTGCCTGCTGACAAATACAAGAAAGAGAGAGTACAAAGTACCTTGTGTGTTTGTCCTGGTGTTCCTCCTGAATAAGAAGAAATGCCAATCCTCCAGGTATTTGCCTGGCGGGTTGTTAATGAGCAGAGATGTGAGAAATAAAATGGGGAGCAGGCCCAGTGAACTTTCTTGTTTTGCCACTATTGAAGCTATGTACTGGGAGTGTCAGCAGATCAGCTGGATTCAGAAAACAATTGTTGGAAGTTGGGCTTGTAGCCAAACGATGAAGGATCGTTTTCAAGGCTTAGAAAAGATATTTTAATTAATGTTGTAAGATTTGCGCCAGTAATGTATGCTCCAGTTTCTGGCAGAGCAAAGGCAATGCTGGTCTGCTGCAAAGGTGTTATCCCCATCTTTGTGCCAATATTGATTTAGTTCTTTGTGCTCCCAAATGTACGCAATATAGCTTGTTACTGAAGAAATACTTACACTCGGCATAGCCTGCAAATTAATGTGAATTCTTTAGGGTTGATTTAACATCCTGGGGTGTTGGGGTAGTTGTGAACCTGATCAGGTGTGTGATATAGAAAAAATAATTGGGTGTCTTCAAAAAGAATTGCAGAGGGCAGCTTTAAAAATTTATTTTATTCTTTCCGTTGCTTATAATTAGGAATTCTTAAGGGAGACCTTTTCAGTTTGCCTGTCTGTGTAACCCTCCTTCCTCTTTGAAGAATTCCTGCTTCTCCCCAATAGGGAAATCTCTTAAGAAAGGAAGAAAAACCCTGGAAGGAGAATAGTACATTCTGAAACAAGCAGGATTTTTTGGTTTTCCCCAGTGTCTCATCATTCTCTGTCAACTTGATGTTACATTGACTTTGCTGACAGCCCTTGAAGGGAATCCTTGTTTTGCAGGGGAATTCATATTTGGTGTGCATTATTCCACTAGTACTAATTACTCTACAAAAATTCATGTTTTGTGAATCTTGTGTGGTAGCCATGAGAGAGCAGGAATATTATTACCCTTTTGACCTGTGTCTGTGTGCTGAAGAGACTGCGTGCAAGTCAGCACACTTCCTAACACCAGCCAGATGTTAATCTACACCATACATTGAATAAATCTATGCAGTGGCATGGCTAGGCGTAGTTTCACAAGTGGCAGCACCGTGTGCTATTCAACCAACATTAAAATTTTGGTCTGTAACTGGGTGATGGACTACCTTTGTCTTTGCTGGTGACTTGTTCACTTATTGCACCTTTCGTTGGGGCTATCATGTTTGAATATTCTTCTTCCTACCAACTATGCAATGGGTTTTTGCCTTTCAGCTCTCTCTTGGCATCGCTGTTAATGCCATTCATTGGGGCTGTAGTCTCTGACCATTGTTAAGGTGATAGTTTTTCACTGATGAGAGTTCAAGAATAATTAAACAGAAGCTATTTGTCAGTGAACTTTCATCCAAGAAATCCTGTTATCTTGATATAGAAACTTCTGTGAGAGTATGAAATGTGCATTATTGATTTTTTCGTCTAATTCACATAACTATTAAAAATCTGTGTAGCACATCCTCACTTCAGGGATTTATTTTTGCAAATATCTTTAACCTCATTTTTATGACCCATTGTATTGTTTTGCTAGTAACTTTTTTCATAGATATGCAGTCTATACACAAATAGGCTGATGTCACATGTTTTTACAAATTGCTTACTTGTGTATTCACACTGAAATGCAAATGTGAAAAGGATCTGTTGTCTTGTTTTTAGGTGCACTTCTGTGGTGACAGTATTATAGAGAGTTCTTTATCTTAAAATGCTTAAAATCTGAGTTCCCCTCAATACTGAAATAATCAGACCATTTCGTTATACCCAGAAAACTTTATTTTTCTGTGGGGTTTTTTGTTTACTTGTGTGTTATATTCAAAACAGACTTTTTCAGTGCTAGTGAAAAAGCATAAAATGAACAGCTTTCCAGGTTTAACAGAACAGGCTAAGGATGAGTAGGAAATTAGTTTTGGCAGCATGCTGAGATGAATTGGTAAGTTGGATTTTGTTCCCTTTTTGTCTGGAACAGCTCCACTGCTGAGGCTGGAAGTAGGATGCTAGCTGTTCAGCATTTTGTTGTTTTCCAGAGAACTCACTGAGCAAGTGATGTTTTCCAACTCAGCCTGAATTTTTATAGTCAAGCCTGGGCTCTTACACAGATTTGTTTCATATTATTCTTAGTCTTATTGCTGTGACCCAAGTGGCTTGTTGCAGATTTTTTTAAAAAAGAAATCATGTAGCTAACACAATCTACAAGGATAATTGAGGAAACTATCACCTTGACTGATATTATACCAGTCTATGCATGTGATACACTGCCTTAACGTGTTCGCCAGAGCTTTTAACATGTGCACTCACACACACACATCTGTGGAAATCAGTATCATACTTTCTTCAGAAGCTCAGTCAGAACTGCCACAGTGTTCTGATCCAACCTTTTGCATGGGTAGCGAGCTGCTTCAGTCTTGTGAAATAAGGCTTACTGGGTTTTTTGAGGCAGTACTGGTGGGAAGAGGGTGCTGCTTTATAATAGAAGTTCCTGTGGATGCCTTTTGGAGAGAGGTTATGGAATAATAGACAGTATCTTGTCAGAATGCTTGCAAGCGAGTTGTTACAGGCTTGGAAAGAAAACAAAACTTCTTCCGGGGTTTTCACAGGCAGTAGTCTTGCTTGGAATTTAGAGTTACAGCTTAGCCCATTCTTTGGGAGTGTTTTATATCTTAATAATTAGAATACAATCATATTTTTAATTGTTCTATTTTTTGATAAGAGGGATTTCTGGAAACGTGATCTATTTTGAAAGTAGAATAACTAGAGTTGTTTAATGGTCATTCCCCTAAAAGTTTGTTTATGGTACTACTTGATTTCATGCTGTATGCCTAATATTGCCCCCCCTCTTCAATTGCAGATCATCCAACAATACTAAAGGTTGATGACAGGCAACGACTTGCTAGAGAACGGAGAGAAGAACGAGAAAAACAGCTAGGTAAGGCCTACTCTATACTGTTTTTTTTTAATTGTTTGGGGGCTTTTTATGGGCTACCATCTGCATGGAATGTTTTTGCCAGTTTGCTTTTAGGAGCGTTCAGTAAACTGATTGTGCTAGATACACAATGATGTCATTCTAGGTACAGTATTGCATCTTTAAAACAGATTTTTTTAATTCATGCACATCTTGAGATTCATCATTGCTATACCTGTCACATACCTATTACTTTGTGAGTCTGAATGAAAAATGTGTTTATTTCTGAAACCATGCTATGAAGCTTCACTGATGTAAATGGAATTTTCAGGCTTTAGATTATTTTGTGTACCAACTAAGATTAGAGTTCTTAATATGTTGTATGCATCCTTTATTGTCATCAAATAGAATTGCAGATTGTGTTGCCAATGTATGGTTTGCATTCTTCTACATAAACTTGGATTTTTGTCAGGTAAAACCTTTAAAAGGTGTCAAACAGTATCTTTATAAATGTCACCTGTGCATGAGCATGTATAGTGTAATTCAAGTGACTAGTGAAGGTGGAGGGTACTGAGGAATCAGCTAGTGGTGGGCAGTATATTGAGTGTGGTGGTGGGAGGACTATTGAATGACCTGAAGCCAAACTGATGGCTTTCTGAAAACTTCTTATATGTTTGGCTGCCACAACATTCTGTGGCAATTGTGAGGTTGGGGAGCATAAGTATTTCCTCTTATTTTTTACACATTCACCCTGATTTCTTTGGATTCTCTGTTGTTCTTATGGCTTGAGAAGCAGAAGTTACTCACTTCAATTTTGTAGCTTCTGTAAGTTTATAGAACTATACATAACTCCAGACAGAGTTACAGTGCTTTTTCTAACCTGGAGGAGAGCCATGATTTATTGCCATCTAGGTCTTAATAGCATTAATATCCTTCTTTCCTTTACAGCACCTTGTCATGTTATACTAGCCATGGGTGAATCACTAAGGTGGTTTGGGAGGGGAAAAAGAAAGCTTTCGTTTTGGCTTGCTCAAGAGGATAACATGACAGGATGTTGGCCAATCCCTAAAAAGCTGCTACTGGAGTTGAGGTTGATGGTGTGTGTAGGCTTAGTTTCTTCAGGTTCCAGAGCAAAGGAGGTCACTGGCCCATTTTAATTAATTTGTCAAAGATGACACTATGTCTTGAATTTATCCTTTTTTCAGATTCAGTCCTTGTGCAATAACAATGCTTTACTCAAGTGCAGAGAGATGCTTTCTTTAAATTTTCCTGAACTCTGATTTTTTTTGTAGCTATTCATAAATTAATATCTCTTACTGGAAGGACATGACTTCCATTGAGAAACGTGTCATTTTGTGTGACAGATTTTAAAAGCAACATCAAACTGTAGGGGTTTTTAAGTTGACATGGAATCCTTCATTCCTAAATGAGAGAGTTCTGCATGTCCCTGTGATGTATGAGTGTATTGTGTGTTCTTGCATGAAGAATTATTTTGAACTAACAAGAAAATTGAAAGTTGTGTTGTACTTTCATCTGTATATTTGTCTTCTAACATTGATTTAGGAGCTGTCTCTTGATATTTGTGTTCTAGTATAGCAAAGCAATGATTTTTACAATGGCATGCAAGCTTTTTTAGTGCAGAACCTAGATAATCAGGCACTCATGTCATGTGAACCATAGCAAAGAAATGCCTAAGATGTCTGTCTTAAACATCAAGTTGTATAATGTTGTTACATAAATGTCTCGCTGAAAATTAGAGTTGGATTTTGTTAATACTGGGACATCAGCCATGCAACAGTAAAGCAACTGAAGGAAGGAATCTTTTTATAGAACTAAGTTGGATTTAAACTTAATTCCTCTCCTTTTGATTCAGGGGATCTGTAAAGCTTAGCAAAGACTTCTTTTTAAGCAGAAGTTGAGAATTTCAGTCATACCTCCAGTAAGATTATTCTCTGCTGCCAAAAAAAAAGACAGTGTTCCATTTTGTAAGTGTAGAGCTGGTAGTAACCCGTACTTTCAGCAACTTGAACCACAGGACGTCACATTTTATCTGTCTTTTCATGAAAATTAAGTTGTTTGACCCTTCTGTTGAGATCATGTGGCCTAGCAGTTTAATAAAGATTATGTTTCTTTATTGGGCAATATTCTGATGTTACAAGAGGGTTGATTTGAGACCTATTTTTTCCTGCTATTTTTTACTCTCAAGCTTTAATTTTTTTCAAGTTCTGCTCTGCTGTGGTAGATGGTATGAAAGGTCAGTATGTGCTCTGGACTCTTGAGGTTTTGCTTGCACCTGGCAGAGGTATTTCAGCAGTCTTATTTTACTTACCACACTTGGGTGTCTACCTCTTCTCTTTTTAATGAGAGTTTAGAGTGTAGAAAAGATGAGTGCTGTCACTTTTTTGTCTGGATACCTATAGCACGTATGTTATGGGAGTGCTGATACCCGCTGTTTCTTGCGGATCATGTTATGCTACCTAACTCAAAAGAGTAAAAAGGCTTCTACAGAAATGCCCCTTTCACTTCAGTATATTCATGCTTAATTTTGGAATTTTCTTTAAGGAAATGTAGAAGGCACACAGGGACACATGCTATTCCGGGTAATCAACCCATCAAGAAGGAAAGACTTTTTAGTTCCTTCACTGTAAGAAAGGCATTGCTTTTGAAATGCCATCCCAACAATTCTGAAAGATTAATTCTTTGGCTTTTTTCTGTACAGCTCATGTTTTCATGACTTCATGACTAATAAGTTGTATCGATTTTTTTGTTTGTTTTTTTAACTTTATTCTTAGACTTGCCTTTTCAGCTGAGCAAATACAAAGGAATTGTTTAGCCATGCTTCAAGTTTTTAACTCCCCTAACCATTTTGTAATGTGTGTATTGCTGATATGCACGTTCAAACCTTTAAAGGATTATTAGGGTAATCTTAAACTAATGCTTTCAGTGTGTTACTTGCTCTTTAGTAATCATGTTTTCATTTTGTGCCGTTTCTGCTTCTTGGAAGTGCCTATGCATGAAGTTAACATCTGTTCTTTAAAATACAAATATCAGATCTTTCTGTGTGAGATCAACTCTCTTTGGTTGTGCAAGATGGGAATCCTAAGAGAGGTGGTGGTGGGTGAAGCTGGTAGTTGTCAAATGGGGCTGCTCTTAGAGAACAGAGGAAAGGGAGCTGTCACACTTCTCCTGGCTCCAGCTCAGCACTGTGCTTCCTTCTTAGCATGTCTCAGGCTGATGGGCTGTGTCGGTCACTGGAAGCTGTGTGTGACACCCTTGTCAGAATTGAGTTTGTGAAGGCAAGTGTGATGAGATGGCCTGGCCAAACTGGAAAAAGTTTTATAAAAGCTTCAGCTTTTTCAGTAGGGGGGCTTCACCCTTAACTCTGCCATATTGGTTGTATCTGTACTGGCAAACTAAACAGTGCTGAAGAGCATTCCCTGGCGCTGAAACTCAGTAGTTGTTGCTGTTAAACTGTTAGGATGGATCCTTGGCAGGGTTTTGGCTTGAGTCAACTAGCTGTCTCCTCGCTGATTCCCAGACAGGGTTTGGGAACTGTCAGGGGAGGCCCATGGGCTTTTCCTCATGTGATTGAGTGCTGTCACCCTTTTGGAGGGTACGGGTGAAAGTTGTTCCATGCCAGTTGGTCTCTGGGCATGTTCCATTCATTAGCATAGACCTGGTTCTCCATAACTGGAAAGAAAAATCAAAATGTGTTTTCTTTTCAATGGGGAAAGTTACTGGGATTTTAAAATGGGTTACGTATTGATAGCCTCAGGTAGTGGCCTAGCAAAGAGGAGGAACTGGGGATTTCTTGTTTTTACTTTGCAGTATCTCAGTCCCTGATTCTTGAGAAAACCATTTTAAGTCTTACATATGTGCATGTTTTATCTATACTAATCCTGCTTGAAGACTGACCTTTTTGTATCACAGTTATGATCCTGACAAGGACACATGGCTCAGTTTCTGGCACTGGGAACAAGAGATGGTAATCCTGCCATCTGACTTAACTCTTCATTTCAGGAAATGTGTTATTAATCTTAGTTTTTAGAATATGTCTGAGCTTCAGGTTGGCTAAATCATTAAATTATTAATATTTACAATGCATGAGCATTAAAATAATATTTTAAAGAACACATTACGATACGTGTTTTCATCAATCCCTTCAGTGACAGGGAAGAACGCTGAAAGGAACAGGAAAGCACATCTGATCAACACGTGGCTCGGGGGCCGGTGCCGTTGTCAGAATTTTGGGTTTTTTGACCACGGGGCAGTTCACATGGCACTGGGCCTCCTTGCAGCAGATGGAGTGCAACTGACTCCAAGGGGCAAAAGGATTCTTGCTTATGAGCTGGCAGGCCTCATCGAGAGGGCTTTAAACTAGATTTGAAGGGGAGAGGGGATAAAACCAGGCTCACTAGAGTTGAGCCTAGGGGTGGCATGCCAGAGTTGAAATCAATAGCCCAGCTCAAGTGCATCTACACCAAAGCACACAGCATGGGCACCAAACAGGAGGAGCTGGAAGCCATTGTGCAGCAGGACAGCTATGGTGTAGTTGCCATCACAGAAACATGGTGGGATGCTTCTCATGACTGGAGTGCTGCAATGGATGGCTATAAGCTCTTCCGAAAGGATAGGCAAGGAAGGAGAGGTGGTGGGGTGGCTCTGTATGTTAGGAAGTGTTTTGATTGTATAGAAATCAATGATTGTGAAGACCAAGTAAAGTGCTTATGGGTAAGGATGAGGGGGAAGGCCAATGAGGCAGATATCTTGCTGGGAGTCTGTTACAGACCACCCAACCAGGACGAAGAGACAGATGAGATATTCTATAAGCGACTGGCAGAAGTCTCGCATTCGCTGGCCCTTGTTCTTGTGGGGGACTTCAATCTACCAGACATCTGCTGGAAGTATAACACGGCAGAGAGGAGACAATCTGGGAGGTTTCTGGAGTGTGTGGAGGAGAACTTCCTGACACAGCTGGTGAGTGAGCCCACCAGGGGAGGTGCCTTGCTGGACCTGCTGTTTACAAACAGAGAAGGACTGGTGAGACATGTGGTGGTCGGAGGCTGTCTTGGGCTTAGTGATCACGACATGATAGAATTCTCAGTTGTGAGCGAAGTTAAGGAGAGGGGTCAGCAAAACTGCTACCATGGACTTCCGGAGGGCAGACTTTGGCCTGTTCACGTCACTGGTTGAGAGTGTCCCTTGGGAGACAGTCCTGAAGGACAAAGGGGTCCAAGAAGGCTGGACAGTCTTCAAGAAGGAAATCTTAAAGGTGCAGGAGCAGACGGCCCCCATGTGCCATAAGAAGAGCTGGTGGGGAAAGCGACCGGCCTGGCTGAACAGGGAGATTTTTCTGGGACTCAGGGAAAAGAGGAGAGTTTATCACCTCTGGAAGAAGGCACAGGAAACTCATGAAGAGTACAAGAATCTCATTAGGTCAGGCAGGGACAAAATTAAAGGCAAAAGCCCAGCTAGAGCTCAGTCTTGCCACAGTTGCAAAGGATAATAAAAAATGCTTCTACAAATATATTAACAACAAAAAGAGAGGCAAGGAGGAGAATCTCCATCCCTTACTGGATATGGCAGGGAACATTGTCTCCAAGGACGAGGACAAGGCTGAGGTACTTAACGACTTCTTTGCCTCAGTCTTTAATAGCCAGTCCAGGTATCCACAGGGTATTCAGCCCCCAGAGCTGGAAGATGGGGATGGAGAGCACAATTAACCCACCCATAATCCAGGAGGAAGCAGTCAAGGACATGCTAAACCACCTGGACACCCACAAGTCTATGGGGCCTGATGGGATCCACCCGAGAGTACTGAGAGAGCTTGCGGAAGAGCTTTCCAAGCCACTCTCCATCATTTATCAGCAGTGCTGGTTAACAGGGGAGGTCCCAGAAGACTGGACCAATGTGACACCCATCTACAAGAAAGGCCAGAAGGAGGATCCTGGGAACTACAGGCCTGTCAGCCTGACCTCCGTACCGGGGAAGATCATGGAGCAGCTTGTCTTGAGAGTGCTCACAGGGCATGTGCAGGACAACCAAGGGATCGGGCCCAGCCAGCATGAAAGGCAGGTCCTGCTTGACCAACCTGATCTCCTTCTATGACCAGGTGACCTGCCTAGTGGATGAGGGAAAGGCTGTGGATGTTGTCTGCCTGGACTTCAATAAAGCCTTTGACAGCGTCTCCCACAGCATTCTCCTGGAGAAACTGGCGGCTCGTGGCTTAGACAGGTGTACTCCTCACTGGATGAGGAACTGGCTGGATGTTCAAAAAAATGTGTGGATGTGGTGCTTCAGGACATAGTTTAAGGGGACATGGTGGCGCTGGATTAATGGTTGGACTTGATGATCTTGAAGGTCCTTTCAAACCTTAGTGATTCTGTGATTCTGTATCCCTCTCCCATTTGAAAGTGATCATTGGCAAAATATGACATTAATAAAAAATACAGGTTTTTTTCTTCTAGTGAATTCCTTCTGGCTTACTCTCTTCTCTGGCAGTTGGAGACAGAACTCTTTCCAACATTTCCACAGTCAGCAGCCCCCCAGAAACTGGGAATCAGTGGCCCTAGCATATGAATCATTTTAAGATGTCTTCAGAGGACTTGGGTGTCAAAAGGGCTTATAAGACAAGAAAACAATTTTTAAGGAAGATTAGTTCAAAAAATTTCTGTGCTGAATGTCCCTCAGAGCATGGTTACTGGGGAAGGGTTGACTTAAAGAATCTAATACTAACTTCAGCTTTAATTACAGCTCTGAAGTTCACCTTTTAATTCGTTCAGTCAGCCATTTCTGTGGGCTGATGAAACGTTCCCGTTTTTAGGTACAGTTAAAGCACCGCTGATCCATTTTTCTGCTAATGCAGCAAGGAGGCGATCACAGTCTCAGACAGTATGGAGCTGGCTGAGAGGAAAGGTGAAACAGCGGTCAGAGGAGAAAGCTATTGCTGAGGTCAGTGCTGTAAAGTCAGAAAAGATAAAGGCTGGGAAGATTGACAAAGGCTACAGGATCTTTAGTCAGGTAAGCTGTCCGTCCAAGGTGGATGCAAAAGGCAGACTGAGAAAGTGTGGTGCTACTTATCTGCCTTTATATAGGCAGTAAACCAGGAAGAAAAAAGGACTAGAGTGAAGAGACAGCAGAAGGGACAGCAAAAGAGGAGCTGGGGGGACCTCCCTTGCTTCACATGGATGAACAGAAAATAGAGGCTTTGAGACTTAATGCATGCTCCCCCTTCCCTTGCAGCCTAAAACCCCTGCAAAGAATGGCTCTGTGTGCATGATTGGGCAAAGAAACTACAAAATGATTTCTGCAAAAGAAACATGCATAGTTTGCAGTTAACATGTCCCACATTAAATTAGTTAATTCTAGGGTAAAATTGATTGGTTTTGAGTCTTACATGTCTCCTAGTGTTGGAATATTTCTTTCTTGATTGACCTTGTTTTCTTTTGCTCTGTTATTCATTTCAGAGGTGCTGAAATATAGCCTTAATTACGTTGCTTTGTAATATAATCTAGCATTACTAGTTTGCAAACAAGCAGAAAGTATTAACAGCATGTTCAGGGCTCAATTTCTAAATCTTGGTTTTTTGCTCCAATTTTGTGTCCTTGTAGCAACATGACTGTGTTCAAATTTATAGGTTGTACTAAATAATGAGATAGAACAAGGATCAGGTTCTGACTTTTCTCTATTTTCCAGCTTTAATGTAAATGTTCCTATGACATTTAAGCTTTCAGTATGCAGGTACTATTTGAAGGATGACTAAACTTTCTTTGAATGATTTGTGTATGTTGTCAGACAATGTGTGTTATTACAAGGGAAAAAAGTATCATGAAGTTGTTAAGGCTCAGCCCCAAAAAAACCCTTTTCGTTGGACCATACCCATATTGGAGTCCCGCATTGGCTCAGCACCAGGCATAGCTTCTGGAGGAGCCATCATAAAAGTGGGTATTCTCCCCTTCCACATCCTGCAAATTGGCTGCTCTTCCAAGTTGAGGACCTTTTGGAGGTATTTTCTCTTTCCTCTAGGCTCATCTGCTGGCTCCTTCTATGAGCAAGGTATTTGATGCATGTGTCTCTGAAACACAGCTTGCTGTGCTTCTAGAAGCACACCTGTGTATTCAGAATAGGGCTTAATTTCCCTAAATTTCACCTTAGAGTAGGCTTTTTTAACCCTTGGGTAAACTTCAGGTTTTTTACCCTAGAATACAATTTGTTAATTTCTCTCTGGGGTAGCAGGAAAGAGTTTCTATAAAGTCATAAATGGCGATATGAGAATGAAATAAAAAGATGGCAGTCGAAACTTTTTATTTTTCTTGAAGATATCATCATATATCTAAGGACACTACCTTCTTTCACTGTATATACCTACCTTGTAGATGGCAAAAACTGAGCCCTTAAGTTCATGCATAAGTATCAGTAGTACATATACAAGGCAGTGAAAACAAAGCAGATATTCCTCTTTGATTCTCTAATAAGAGAAATGTAGAAATTAATACTTCAAAAAAATAAAATTTAAAAGCAGGAAAGATTATTTCCCTATCTGCATAAAGTTAAATTCATTAAAATAGATATCACACTTTTTTCTCAGAAAACAGGTGTATTGTAAATCATGCTTTTACGTACTAGTTAAATACTGGGTCCAAGCATAAAATTAGTAGCTTCCTCATGTTAACAGATAGGTGTATATTTTCTGCTGCCTTTTGCCTGTAACTTGAAGGTGATGGAAAGAGGTAGTTTTCATTTGTTTGAAATCAGATCTATTTCTTTTGCTATAGTTTATTCCTAACACTTCCATTTGCTTTGGTTAGTCCATCACTAATGTGTGTTTTGTTATTCAGTTGTCTTTCCTTATCAAAAACTATGATTTTTGTCATCCCTTCTCTGAAGAGCAGAAAGCTGAAGATTGGTGTTCTATCCAGAGGTTTAGCATTCTGATTGTCTTCCCAGCAGTGAGAATGTATGTGAAAGTTAACTCTTTTACATACCAAAACATAAGTGTTTTCAACATTTCTTTTCCTGAATTTAGTCTTGAAAGTTCAAATACACTATTTTCATTACTTTTTCTAAATAATGTGACAGGCTGAAGCCTATGGGAACCACCACAAATAATGCCCCAAAAATGTCTAACCATTTACATTAATGACAGAAAGAATAAACAGTCTCTATGTCTTTTGTAGGCAAGTTAATATTCCAGTGACATCAGTTGAAGTTTTTTACTTTTTATTCTTTGCTTTTTTTAATTTCTCATATCCTTCAGGAAGTGCTTTATTTTCAGTAGAGAACCAAAGAGCCTTTTCATCCTGGGTTGCCATTGTAAGCAGATCCCAGGCACAAAAGATACAAATGATCTCAGTATCTGTGGAAGTCTTTTGGCTCACAGCAGCGGCTTGTCTTGATATGATCATTAAGAGTTTGTATGTAAGTGACTATTGGGTAAAAGCCAACATGCTGCAGCTAGATGGACTTTCATGACATATGTGCAACCAAGCTCTTTAGGTGTCCTTAGCTTTTTCAAAGAGAACAGATGTTTCAAAACTTTTGTAAAATAGTTTGATTGAATTCCAGTTTTGAAAGACTACATCGTTTGGGTTGGTTAGGGTGTTCAGGGCCTCTGTAATGGAGTGTGTGCACTGTTGGGTTTTTAGATTCATTTGTATAGCACCGTGGTGACAGGATGCTGTAAGTCTAGAGCATTTCCCATGTGAAGGTGGGTCTAACTTAGATTGCAAACATATGATGTTGCATAAGGGAACAATCTAGTTCTACTCTTGAATGGTTGACTAGGGAAGCTAAGGCTTATAGCAAAGATCAAATTATGCAAATTTTGCATGCAATCGATGAAATGGACTCCAGATTTCCTTTTAAGAGGAAGATGGGGAATAATTCTCTTTTTTTCTTCCGAGATCCATTTCTGTGGTATCTACAGATAGTTTCCAGGCTTTATTATTTGTCTAAGACTAATTGTTATAGTTTGTGCATGTTAGAATAAAATAGGTCCATAAAAGCATATACCTTTCTAAAGTTGAAGTATTACAAGCTCTGCATCTATGTATCTGTGCAATGCTACCTGCAGAACTGAAACAAATGCTCTAAACATTTCTGCATCAGAAATATAACAGTAGTCTCAAATAGGAAACAATTCTGAAGATTAAAACTAGCAGGAGAAGCTTCGCAGACAGTAATTATACAGAAAGAACAGGAGGAGAGAGCAATACCATATCCTCTAGGAATGTCATTTAACTGTTATTTAACATTACTGCAGTCTACCACTAATGAACAATTATTTGAGGAGAAAGAGGAAGATAAAAACCTAGTGTTGAAAAGGGGAAAATTATTAAAAGTATTGTCTTATTCGCGGTGTATTATTAGTTAAGTTCTGTTCAAATTTGGTTTGAGTAAAATATTTTACATGTTCAGGCCTGTAAATTCAAGCTGTGTCTCTTTCCTTACTTTTGTGTCTTTGAGTAATAGGCATGATGGAAATCAGACTCACTGTGCCTTTTCTGAAACTTCTGTCTTCAGACAGGTGTCCAGTATATACTAGTTGGTTCTGTTGATTCAGTCCTGTTTCTGCCTCGAGGGTCCCTCTAGTTTCAGAAGCCCCTATGCCCACTTGGCAGCACATCTGCTTACCCATCTGCCCAGGCTGACCAACCTCCACTCAGAGTGATGGAAGAAAAAAAAAAAAGTATGGAAGCAACCTAGCTTTAACCAGGTTGTTTCCTTGGTCCATCTGATCTCAGTCTGGTGAGCAGCATTGTCAGCATGAGCAGGAGGAGGAGTACAAGCGGAGGGCCTAGAGGTAGGGCAAATGCTGTTCCTCTTGGTGTCAGCCAGCACTTTGGTTAGAATGGTCTGAAACGTCACCAAAATGGGTAAAAGTTAGTACAATTTTTAAATGTGTGTGGTTTTGAATTAGGGAGATCTGAAGAGGTCCTATTCTGTAATAGTAGATGTTAACGTTCTCTGAAATTTTCAAAGATTCAGGAGAAAAGAAGAATTAACATGAAAAGTTGGCAGTGCAGAATTTTAAGTGCTTTAGAAATTTCTTTTTCCAGTTTTCAGACAGTATTAAAAATAAGTAATTTTTTCCTTTTTTTAACAAGTAGTTGGTTGAAATTAACTTGGTTGCTGTTTTTAGAGAATGTTTTTTTTGATGAAGAAAATGAGATAAATGCATGTAGAGTAAGTGGCAAAAAGTACAGTTTACTGATGTGGCTGCATATTCTTGGGCTGACCCTATTCTGCAATCCAGCTGTGCAGAAGTTAATAGGAAGAACAAGCTTTTGCAAAAATCACTACCTTTCTGGTGACAGGCTGACAGTGGTTCTGTATTGGTTAGTGAAGTTAGAGCAGAAGGCAAAGATAACAAGAGGGGTCAGGACCTCACAGGTGACATGTCTTACACTTCGGTTATTCAGAATGTAACCCAAACTGTTGGAAAAGGTGCCCTCAGACTCTGGGCCCTCTGAGCCCTTTGCTCAGTCTGCTCTGGACCTGAGCAATAGAAAGATAGCATCATGAGGGGTCATATAGTCCCAGGAGAAGGGTAGACCATAGTGAGAGTCATCTCTGTCCATCTGTTGTCTTGGTGAGCCGTTGACTCCCAAGAAGGGGCAGCAGGTACATGTTTCTGGTTTACAAATTAGTCTTGCATTTGGAACACCGATTTTGGCTCTATTTTGTTTTGCTGTAAGGCTTTAATACAGAAGAAAGAGCCTTTGCAGATTTCAGTTGGCCTGGAAGCTGCTTTTTCTGCTGTATCTGGCTATTTTCTGCCTTAGTCTGCAGTTCATGTTTCTCCTTCAAGTCACTTAACTAAATTAGCATAGAAAAGTTTTGCTATAAATCTTCCAGTGGCTCTTGCATTAGTATTTCACATTTGTAGGTGTCACTTCTCGCCTATAGTTAGCAATTATCTAAGCAACTGTACTATTCCTTGTTGTAATTGTTCTAGTTATAATTGTTAAATTTCCTGCAAACAACTTGCTGAACTTTCACCCATCTTTCCAACAGGATGTCTTATGGTTGCTCATAGCTGCTGAGCAAACACCTCTCTGCTAGATTGCATACCACAGCAAAGCTAAACATGCTATCTGCGTTTCTCAGCAAAGTACTTGGCATCTGAAACAGTAGAGAGCTGTTTTCTTGATATAGTCTACATATGAATTGGTCTACTGAGGGTAGGGATTTTTCATGAGACTGCATACCCAAGAACGTAAGGTTTAGAGTGCAAACCAAGTTCTTTATTAGGTGAGGTGGGATTTGAGTTGGGCATAAAAGTGCAGAAGAGCAGTTTAGTGAAGATGAGTCTTAGCATTGTAAGAAGGGATTGCAATATCTGCTCTGAACACCTGGAAGAGTTTGGGTTTTTTTGGTTTTGGTATGTGGTGGTGCCAGCACAAATATCTCTGCCTAATTGAAGGCTGGAGTGCTGTTCTAGAGTATGTGATTATAACAACAAGCTCTCTTTTTTTTTCTCCTTTTTTTGTTTTTTCCCCAGATTGAATTTTAAAAATACTGTCTCAGGCTTGGGTAAAGAACTTCCTTACATTGCTGGCCTTGGAAATTCAAAGTCTTTTTGACGCTTTCCTGTCCTGATTCCCTGTTGCTATTGTGTTATCAATGAGGTCCTTCTGTGTGTGGTTTGCTAATGTGGTTCTTGGTGATGTTTGTCTTGTGCATCTCTTCCTGCACTGCTGTCTGTCAGTTCAGGAAGATCCAGAGGTATCAAATGTCTGGGATTTTTAGAAAGTAAGTAGCAGGGTTTTTTAGAATATAAAAATTTCTGGCACCTGAAGCTTTCAAGACCAGCAATGGGAAGAGGTCCAGAGTATCATATGTAGATGGTTTCATGTGGACTATAGTTTGAGCCTGTGTTCTGGGTAGTACCTACATGAAAATTCAGACCCTGATGAGGAGCCAAATTTGTCTCGTGTAGTGCTTCTTGATTAGCACATCTGAAACATGTTGTTCAGAGCTGTGAAGCAGTAGAGTTACGACAGGTTAAAGTTCACCTTTAGACTGACTTTTTGAGTGGGTAACTTGTTTCCTTCTAGTCAGCTGTTGGTACAGCTAACAGTTCAGGTGCTAGAATTGTCAACCCAACCACTTGTATCATAAGAGATCTGTATTGATCAGTAAAGGTATATAGTAGTGATAGTTTTATCTTTCTTTTTACAGTTAAAGATTAGAGAATTGCCATAGTTTGTACAACAGAAGTGTGTTCACGTACAACTGACTTAAGTATTTAGGTATTTTAAACTAACCAAAAAATCCTTTCTTCCACATAGAAACTATATGCTCAAATAACTTAAATACTTCTGGTGGCAATTCATAGCAAGTAAATTGAGATTAAACGAGATGAATGTGACCAGGGTTTTAATATATGAGGAGAGATTAGAATATCATGTGTGTATTTTTACAAAAATGAGTTAAAGTTTTTCCATTTATCTTGGTTATTCAAATTGTATTAAAAACTTCACCACATGTAGCATGTTAATACTTCTATTTCTGATTTTTTCCTCACAGCTGCAAGAGAATCCATCTGGTTAGAAAGAGAAGAGAGAGCCCGGCAACATTATGAAAAACACCTAGAGGAACGCAGAAAGAAGCTAGAAGAGCAGAGATTAAAGGAAGAGAGAAGGCGAGCTGCTGTAGAGGAAAAACGAAGGCAGAGAATAGAAGAAGATAAGGTGATAAATGTCATGAAAACACTTCAGCTTGCTTTTACCATAAGATATGATACTATCAACCTTTTTCTTTGGGTTATGGAAAGAATGCAACATAAGCCATGGTCAGTATGAAAGCATACAAAAGAGTGTTTTAAGCCTTACTTGTACAGATACTGCTTCTTAAAGTGCTCTTTGTGAATCGAA
The DNA here is from genome assembly GCF_964289735.1 of Phaethon aethereus. Classification (NCBI taxonomy): domain Eukaryota; kingdom Metazoa; phylum Chordata; class Aves; order Phaethontiformes; family Phaethontidae; genus Phaethon; species Phaethon aethereus. Next base: position 66,080,048 of record NC_138576.1, on the reverse strand, counting down.
TGCAGCTAAGTTGAGCATGTCTGGGTTACAGTGTATGGCACTACACAAACTCATGCAGAAAAGTACAAATTGTGTCAGGTTTTTATGGTTATCTGTTCATTCTTAGCTATTCAGTATAAGGGTAGCTAAATATTACTTGCCCTAACAAAACCTTTAAGAAAGGGAGTGTGTAATGAAATATGCGCTTGGCTGACTTGTCCCAGTTAAGCTGGGAACTATGTGCAGTAGGATCCTATGTAAGTCAGCTCATCCTTGTGGGTTTTTTGTTTCCTATCTTTCCCACTGCTCTAGTATTTAGTGGGTGGAGATACAAGGTGGGAAGTAGCCCTAGGGTGGTTTGTGTAGTGGCTGCCATAACAGGGCCACTGTTTTTTCTCTGAAATTTTTCAGGTCTCAAACAGATCTTACCTTTTCAAAATTATAGTTAATAATTTAACTTGTTTATGGCTTAATTGCTGTTTAATCCTGTTCTAGTGTGTCTTAGCAGGGAGCACGTAAGCTTGAACACTACTCCAAGATGTCTGCTAGGTTTTGTCCGCGTGGAGGGTAGCAGGGTTTGATGAGAAGATTAAATTAAAAGCCCAATAGTATCCAAATGTATTATCCTGTTGTACTTAAGGAACGTCATGAAGCTGTTGTACGTCGCACAATTGAAAGAAGCCAGAAGCCAAAACAAAAGCAAAACAGGTGGTCCTGGGGAGGAGCACTACATAACCGCATTAATAACACAGGTAAAGAGGGAGGCTTGGTTTGCTAGCCAGTTTCCCTGCCCTGCCAGTTAACTGGAATTTATTTCGCTTCTGTTAAAAGGAAGGATGATTCAGTGTATGCTGGTTTAAATTCTTTGCTCTTGATCTTCTTATTGCTAGCAATGGCATGTTTCTGACATTCTTGTGTTAGCAAAAAGATAACAAGGAGAAATCTGAACAAAAGTTAAAACTTGTTTCAGGAGTTGACTAATTCTGTAACTCTATCTTGCTACAGCTTCTCGCTTCTGCTGCTTTGATGTTGTTTGTGTGTGTATGTGTGGGTTTGCTTGTGCTGTGTCAATCTTGTGATATGAGCTACTGTGCGCAAATGCTAAATATTATGGCTCAAAAAACAGGTCTGGTGGAAATGACCAAATACCAAGGTTAAAAGAGACACAAGGAAGAAGAATTGTTCTTTGTAATAAGCCGTCTGTACCCTGTACAGCTACATTGGGAGAAAGAAGTCCCTTTTTTTCCCCCTAGAAAAACTTAAAGATGGGCAAATTAAGTGATTTTTAGATATATGCTTTATTCCCCAGTTATCTTCTCTAACTTAATCTGCCAATCATTAATGTGTACATGCTCTGTTAAATATGACTTGAACCCAAAAAAGAACTTGTCCTTTATTTCTTTCACTAGAAAGAGATACTTAGAATTCTTCCATTCCTACACTAATGTATACATTTCAATGTGTCCAGCCTTTCATCAAGCAGGGGGGGAAAAAAGTTGATAAAAGTATTCTGAAGTCTTTGTCATATGTAAGTTCAATAAACAGTTACTTTTTCTTAAAAGATTACTTTTTTTGCTTAACTCTGTATAACTTACTTGATTTTTATTTTCTTTACTGTGAAAAATCATTGTCTTGCATTCTGTCCCTAGGTTATTTTTTTGAATCATCATTCACCTTTCTCGATTTAGCAGGCCTGGAGCACCACTTCAGATCTCTGGGTGGTGCTAGAAAACCTGGTACATAATTGCTGTGGTTTGTTGATTCCTTTACCCATAGCTAGTTCTCAGGAAATAAGATCATCAGTAACTAAACCACCCTCATGTAGTTGCAATGCATGCTTAACACCATGCTGATAGATTAGAACTGTTATTAGTACCAGATTTTTTCATTATTATTTATTTTTACTATGGAGAGTTACTACTGGCTGACTAAAGATTTGGCACAATTCGCTGAAATGAGGCGTAATATTCTGTCTAATGGAATTCAAGGAGACCAAATTTGAATATTTTGGTCTTTTCTAAAACCCTTTTGACATAGTGCATATACACAGGATTTACAATTATTTTGCACATTAACACAGACATATAACCAGCTGCATTGACTGGTTTGTTGCTCGTGGATATTTTAATTCTTTTTTTCGAACAAAGAAACCAGTGATCTTCTAGGCAATGGATTGTATTTGGCCTATCCTACATTTACAGGATTCATATTTCCAACACTTGCACTCAAATCCTCATGCTGAATTTCTTTCATTTAAACAATCTTCAGAGAAATGTTGGCATGCCAAATACAAGAGGTGATTTTTCATATTGTCATTTGTCATCTTCAGAACGCTGTTTTATGCAGTACATCTCATATGCCAAATGTAGAAACTTTTTGGCTGTACTGATATACTATACATTTTGTCAGCTATATGTTAGATAGGAGATCAAAATCCCCATTCCCACAAATATTGTTCTGACATGTGCCACATGAAGGCTGAGTATCCTGTCTCCAGTACTGACTCGCACACAGCACTCTTCAGTATACCCCATAGATCAATGTGGGATAATCTTATGAGCCTACAGAGGTCTTGTTCTTAGCTATAATATTTAGATTTCTCCTTTTTAAAACCCATTTCTGAGTTTTATCCCTCTTCCAGTATCCAGTTTGCTGGTTCTGTACCCTCACTGAGTCATTCTAACATCAGACAAAGTGAGCAAATAATCACATGGGAGGGGGGAGAAATCTTTCTTTGCCCCAACCAGTTAATAGTGAGTCCTACACAGTTCATAGATCTGGGAAGAGTAAAGGTACTTTTTATGCACTATTTCTTATGAAAATTTTTTGTACACAGTGAGTATGCTTTAATCCACTAGGTCAGAACAGCTAAAGACAATGTTGATATACTTGTCATAAATAAACTATTTCAGCAACATCCTCCTTAATGTTGTCAGTGTCCTGAGTTTGTACAAGTTCGTACCTGCTTAGAAAACAGTACATATTTTTGCACACACACAGAATATGAATCAGTAGGGTGTTTAGGCGTATGCTCAAGCCTCGTTGCATTTCAGCATGGTTGAATGCTTTGAGTAATGCTGAGGTTCAGTACATGCTAAAATGTAAGCAAAAGCAGAACTGACTCTCCTGGCATCTTCTGAATGTCAGATTTCCACATGGAAATTTGCAATGGAGGACATGTAGTTGATGCATGTAGCTTTTTTGAGAGAGAGACCAGAAAGCATATAGCTGGCCCGTTCAGCTCATTCCTCCTCTTCTGCCATTGCTGGCAACCTTCATGTGACACAAAGTGCACAATCTGTATTCTTGAAACAACTGTCACACCCTTGGTAGGATGCAGATGCTGACTCTGCAGCAGTTGCACAGACAAATGATGCAATACTGCTCTAGAACGTACAGAACCTAAAAGCAAAATAAAACCCTTTAGTATTATATACCAAGCATGTGCATTCTAAGTAGTCTGTAGCCTTCCACAAAGACTCATTTGCTTTAACTGCTAGGCTGTATACAGTTTTTGATTGATTAACTATAACTTTATTCACAGCAGGTAGAAAATGATGCTGTGGCAGGAAGTTTAGCGCTTATACATAACCATGGGATTTTTAACTAAATCCTGTAGTGCCTTTTGTGCTTGCCCTTGCTTCCCTTGTGCACTAGTCTTCCCTGAATCTTTCAACATTGTATTGTGACAATACTGACCTTCTGCCTAGTAACAGTGCCCTGTCAAGTATCACCTTTTATTCAGGCGCTAAGGGTTTTTTATGAATAACCTCACATTTCCAAGCATGTTGGTCCTTCCCTGAAGCTTTCTATTGTAAGTCATGAGCAAGGTTTTTCTGAGAATATTGAAAGAAATGAGGAAATATCATCTTGTCTGTTAGCATCCACTTCAGATCCTCCATGAAGTCCTTGGATTGCAACCTGCTTGAATGATTATCAATGAACAGAATATTTTAGACATTTGAAACTTAAATGGTTTTGTGCCCAGTCTTTGAGTCACCTGTATGACATCTGCTGAGAAGTCCATTCTATTTTGAAAGTTCTTGTGGTAGAGCGGCAGTGACCTAGTCATGTTTTCCTCCTCCCACTAGTGAGCTAGGAACTTGCACTACTGCATGTGAGCTGTCAATTAGCATTATTTCCATTTGTTTTAGATCCAGACAGGCGGTCTGTTTCAACAATGAACCTTTCGAAACATGTTGATCCAGTCATTAACAAGCGGCTCTCCTCCTCATCTGCAACATTACTAAATTCTCCAGACAGAGGTACAGTTTCAAAGAAAAAGAAAAGAAAAAAAAAAAAAACAAACCAAGAAAGAATGTTCTATATTGATGTATTACTTTGCACATAAAACAAGCTTCTGAAGTCGTTTTCTGTACTTCATCTAAGTGGGAGTGAAAAGACTTCAAATGTGAAAAGTAAATGGTTGAACATTTTTTCCTGTGAGAAGAAATATAAAATTCTTGTTTTTTAAAACAAAAGAACTTACCTAAATGATTTTACTTTAGCAAATGGTAAAAGCAGTGCTTCTGTCAGGTTTTTAGTAAATGAAGTACAACTATTGAAAGATACATTGCTCCATGGTGCATGCAATCATGTGTGACCTTTTATTTGCATTAGGCCATTTTGTCATTTTGTTTTCCTTTCTTCTGTTGTTAGTGGTTCTTAAATATCTAAGAACATGTTGCATGAAGCTTTCAAAAAGTTATTTTATTACCATTTCTGATTATTTTTATTGAAGAGGTATGTGTGTTTTTCATATGGTCTGTTTATTGACTTTTGTGTCCAGTTACTTTTCAAAGATCGCTTTATTTCAGTGTATGTTTTTTGATGTTTACAACTCTGCACAAATAATAAACAACCAAGCTTTCAAAAATTAACGTAGCTGAATTACTGCCTCTGTTCTAAGGATTTATGAGGTTGAAGCATTGAGCTTAAAGGACTTTTATAAAAGAATGTCTCTTGTATAACTTGTGCAAAGAGCTTTACAGAAAAGTACTTGGGAGGGATTTTTTTGTCCTCTGCTGAGTATGAGAAGTTCTGTCCCATTTCAATCCAGATAAATGCATGTTTTCAAAGACAACTTTGGAACTTTGGTTATGTTGCAAACAACAAACACAAACTGGTTTGCGTGTCTTAACTAAGCGCCATGTTTTATGTGCATGCTTGTATGTGTGTATCTGGTTGATTTGATGAGCCATGTTAATACTAGTGGGCTAACCTTGTTGCAGAGTCTGGTAACTTGCAGAAAATACAGCGTTATTTTAGGAAATGGTTTATTCCAAAACTCCAATAATTGTTTGCCTTAAATGTTGAAATCTAGTCAGTTTTAATTTTATTAGCTTTTCAAGGCGTGTATGTATTTTTCCTGATGGTTGCTGTTCTTTGCCAGGGACTGCTTCTTTGAGGAACAATCTTGGGCAGGCAGGGTGGAAACAGCAACAGCCATTATATATGAAGGATAATATTTTATGGACTGTAACCCATTGTGTGAAATGGGTGGCAGAAATTATCAGATTTAGGACAAGTTAGACTGAATAGTAAGCAGTCTTGTGGTGGGGAAAGGGAAGGAATATGGAAGCGATGGCCATATGCCAAAAACTTTAAATGTTTAGACATTCTTTGCTTGGCATTTCATTAAAACAGCACAGAACTCTTCAGAAGTCTCTTACGTCTTTCACAGACTCCAAGACAGAAAGCAAATCCAAATGCTATAAATGCCCTCTTTCTTGTGCAAGGCAGAGTTAGATACCTAAATCTAGTTGAGCATGTATCTGGAGAAGTGCCACTCGTCTCTCCAGTGGCTTCAACATATCAAGGCAAATGCTCAAAGGAAGGCTCTAACTGTCTGCTCCCCATTTCACCTTCCAAAGGACACCCAATCACACTTTGTCTGTAATGCATACTCCTACCTGCAAAACAGCAAGCTGGAGATGAGGATGATAAGCTTACCCTAAGTGGTTTATAGCAGTCATCAAGAACGTGTCTTCTTTTAAGCAGCATCGTTTCACCATATGAAGGACAGGAATTTTTTTGGCCCAGCAAAAGACAGAAGTTTTCATTCAGTATGAGCCTAAAAGACTGGTTAATTCCTTTTCAAGTACAGTATTGCTATATAGCTCTTTATCACAATTTTACAATTGGGCTGCTAGAGCAGGCTTCTCATTATGCTTTTATGTTAGTGGTACAGATCTGCGTAGTTGAAACTGTAACAAAACATGAACACACACATTCAAGTGGTGAAAGCTGCTGTTGACCAATAAATTTAGGTAACTGCTCTTTAAGGAAGGCTTAGCAAGTGGATGATACTTCAGGTGAGGTATGAGTTACACACTTTCTTAGTTTTGAAAAGCAAAACTTGCACCATAGTTGTGTTCCTTCTCTCTGCAGTGTTTTTTCTTTCAGATAGGTGATGGTCTTGATCACTGTGTCACCTTTGTCTGCCACCTTTATAGAAGAAATTCAGGGTCTCCAGTATTGTTTCCTGTTGAAAGAGAATCTAAGTATACAGTAGTTTTTCTCCAGGTACTCCTCACTGTGTTTGTGGCATGCTCTGAGCAAACACAGCGAGAGTCTCCTTTGTGGTGCTCATCAGGAGACCTGTTAAATCCCTGCAGCCCATCTGTTCCCAGAACTAATCAGATGCTGCTATTTGCTTACTTGCAATTTATTCTGCTGCTGCTGCTAAAGACAACTTTCCAGTGTTCAGTTTGTATATCCTGAAGACAAATACAGATGCTTGTAATCAATGCAGTGCTGTGAGCTCTCTGGGACTTTGTTTTTCAGTTAAAAGTTAGGCTATAAAGATTTCCTTTAATCTGTTTTAACTAACCTGCTTGCATCTGGGGGTAGGGGTGCTTGCACCAGCAACCCTATCACGCATGTGCTTCCTGTGTGGCAACAAGGACGAAGCAGCCCTAACAGGGATAGCCTAATGCAGTATGAGAACAAAAAATAGCATTTCCCCTTGTCTGTCAGATAGTTTGAAGGACTAAATCTTGAAAACATCACCCTAAGTCATTAAAAAGATCGTAAAAAAAAAAATATGTCATTGCTTTAAAGTCGATCTTATTATTTTATGATGCTCTCTGGTTTGTATTCAACTTGCTTCGGTGTGAATTGGATACCAAAGTTAAATTCAAAGCATTTGGGTGTTAATACTCTTGTACTTGGTGGGCAAAAACTTACTTGACTGTTCTAGGTTAATGGTGATGCTAATGGCCCTTAGAATGTGTATTGGAAGTGTCAAATATGGCGCTTTCAGGGACCTGAGCTCCCTGAAGCTTGGAAAATTCAGTATGTGATGACCTTGATCCACAAAGCCGAGGCGTATTTAAATGAACTCTGATCTCAACCAATTTTAGAGATTTAGGGAGACTTCACTTTGAGTTCCTGGCTAAAACTATTTTGACACCTCTGAATCAGGCTCATTGCTTATATGGAGAAGAGGGTTTTTGTTGATCTCTCAGCTCATTGTTGGTGCATATCAGCTAGCTCACTCCCAAATACTGCCTCAGTGCTGTTAGTTGGATGCTGTGGGCACATGATTGCTTCCAGTAGGTGATGTGGTTATAAGCTCCCTTATGTTATGGGCAAAGATGAGTGTATTAAACCATACTCACCTTTAGGGCAAGTGACATGGGATTGGTGAGAAATGGCAATTTAGTGTGTTAAGTATCAGTCTCTTAGCTGTGTCGTCTTGAGACTACTTCATCTCTGGGGCCTTGCATGTAAGGTCTGTGGCTGGCCCAGACATTATGACATTTACTTATCAGCTGTTTACAGCTGTATGGATGAACTCTAAGAAATTGATGGTATACATAGTACTGATCTATTGGCCTGAAATTTCAGGGATTGCTTTCTGAGGTGCAGATCCAATTTTTGTGCAGCGCTCTTGTTCTTCTGAGATGTTGTATGATGTTTGTGTTAAACTACGGTAGAGAGTTTCTCCAGACTCCGCCATACTCGTGCCTGTGAGCCTCACCTAGTAAAGCCTGAGACCACAAAAAAGAATCTGTTGTCTTGCAACAGTAGCTTTAAACAGTGATCGTACTGAGCATGGTGCCCAGAGAAGAAAGAAAGCAAAGATCTTACCATTATTGTGCCTGGTTTAATGGTAGCTCTGTGAGGTTTTTTTCTTCATTGTTAAATTACAAGCTTAATGATAATGTGTGTGCTGTAATGGAGGTCTCTGTAGGGTGTTTTGTGTCTCTGTATAATCTGTGCCAATGCAGAATGGAATCATTAATCACAAAGAGCTCTGGCAGTAGTACATTGTGTATGGATACTTATCGAGAGAGCCTGCTGTGTTTGAGAGTCCTATATTTCTATAGTAATGCCCCTTATTGAGTTAGCAGAATTTAGGGGAGCAATTTGAGAAGTGAAAAACAGCACTGAGGGTGGGATTAGGCAATTATATTTTCATAGGATGAGATTGGCCCCTCTTTTCATGGGGCTCAGCATGGAGTAGATTAAAGACGGATTCAGAGTTTATGGCTATTAAAAGTGATGGATCTCTACCTTTAAAAATGCAAATTATTCTCAAGTTTATTATAGCCAGTCACTTCAATGAATGTTGTAGAGACTGAGCCTCATAAATTCAAGCTACAATTTTGTTGCTGTAAACACCAAACTAAGGCCAATGAATGCTGAGGTGTAAGAAGACCTGATTTCACTTGCAACATCAAGATTACTGCTATGATCTAAGCTTATTATAATGAACTACTATGGGAACTAGTTGAATGTTTTGTTTTGTGATGCTCATTATAATACAATTTGTCACATCAAAGTGTCAATATTTCAATACAAAAAATACAGGGCTCTTTTGGTTACTACTTTACCATGATCAATATTTGAATAGCATTTTTTAAAAAAAAATTTTACAAGGCAAAAGGAATATATTGACAAGCTAAGTTTGCATTAGGCAGTATTGAGAAAAGCAAGGCAAGGGAGTGACTGCAGCCAGGTCAATGTGTAGCGTGTTTTCAAAACAGACTAATAGTGCAAAAAGTTGGCTCTTGTTCTAAATTGAAAATTATAATTAGATGGACTTTTGGACAGAGAATTAATGATCAGCTGCACTTACACTGTGTTTTGTGGCTTCATGTATTATTGAGGCAACTGTAGCTGCTGAGCTTGGTATCTGCAGTTGAGGCGCATTTTTTGCGATGCTTTTGACAGAACCTTTCTTTGACACAATTCTCTCTATAGTAGTAAGCAGCCGCCTTTGGTTTTTTTCTAGCTGGGCTGGCAGACTCTGGAATATGTTTTAATAACTGGTCTTTTTTGTAACTAGAAGACTACATACCTTATGTGTAGAAAGAGCTTGGAACACAAACATCTCTGTCAAAGCCTATATGTAGGAGTGGCAACTGCTTTCCTAGTCCAGAAGTTATGCTGTCATTCCTAGTAGGGAATGTGGCATATGTGCAAAATATCAGTATTAATTTGATAACAATTTGCCATAATGCCACAGGCAGCAACACAAATTAAATGTTCAGATATATAGGTTCCTATAGGAATTTCTCTACTATAATGGAGTAAGAATAAAATGCAGAACAGAGTGATTGTATGCTTTTGATCTCTGAAGGACAGTGTGAAGATTTTCATGGTATGTAGTAGTGAGGAGGTAATACTAATACTAATGTAACATGTGAAGCGTTTGGTCTAATGTCTTGTTTGTACGGTGCATGTTTAGCTCGCCGTCTACAGCTCAGTCCATGGGAGAGCAGCATCGTTAGCAGGCTTCTGATGCCCACTCACTCGTTCCTGGCCCGAAGTAAAAGCACAGCTGCGTTGTCTGGAGATGCAGGTAAACCTCTAAGAACAGAGGCTTCATGTCTCAGTGACTTATTTTTCCAGATTCCCTGTGGGATGTTGCAAAGTTATTGATCTAATATGAGTGTACCGTAGCATCCCAGAATGAGCTTTTGAATGTTCATGATTACGTTGCATGACAGCACAAAAGCTTGTTTGTACGCTTGTTCGCTATGCATTTCTTTTTCTCCCACCACCTCTTTCTTAATTCTTCAATCAATGAATACAACAGAGGGCAACAATGTTACGCCATCCTTGGCTGTTTAAGGAAATGCCCACAATGCTGTAAAGAGCTAATTCAACACGTGCAGTGCTAAGGCTGTGAGCTGCTTGTGCAAAAAATAGTTTTGCTCTGTACCCCAAGGCACTTGCCATGTGGAACATGTTAGACTTGCAGAAAGATAGGCCCTGGTTCCAGTGGGTTTACTACATGTGAAGTTAAATGCACAGGTTTAGTGAAGTTACGGTAATTACAAAGTTCTCTGCCAACCCCAGGACAGCTCTCTGATGTGCTACTGTACTACTATTAACATGCAGAAATGTGAAAATATTGCTAGTGGTAACTAGCCCAGGCAAAACTGTATTCCAAAGACAACCAGGCCATACTTGCTTATTGTGTTTTAGGCAGATGACAGTAGCCTCTTCTTTTATCATGGATGTTTTATGATCATGTGCTGGGGTCTTTACCATTACAACAGTATGTTGCTGCACATGTGGAATGTTTAAGTCTAGGCAGGTCTTTCCTATCTGATATGGACAGGATTTTTATTCTAATTAAAGGATGTAGAAGGTAAGAAGGAATACAGATCTGCTAAGATTACTTTTAAAGAAGCTTTCACTTAAGGACTCTTATAACTAATTAGGCTGCAGTACATTTCCACAAGGATAGTGCTGTAGGAGCAAAAATGTGGATGATATTCTGCAAACAGCGGAGTTAACAAGTGCAAAATTCCTTTTAACTCTTCATATGTGAAATGAATACTTAATGTCATCTACCAAGCAGGATGTTGGAAATTCAGCTCTTCATTAGGGAATAGTTGAAAATGCAATGACTTAATTTTCTAAGTGGTTACTTTACTGGAGCAAGCATGAAAATTTTTTTGACTGCTATTGTTAATGCTGTGCAATAAGCTCTAAACTGAGTGAAATATTGAGAAAGATTGCAAATAGCAGGAATGACTGATGTGTCAGTCATCAGTCTGAGGTAATTGCCCTGAAATGCCTTCCCTGTGCTAGCTGGAACTGTACCACCCAGAAGAGTAATCCAACTGCTCATTGTTTTCCAGGATTATTCTCTAGAAGCAATAACTGCACCCCTTCATGCAGGACACTTCCTGGAGATTAATGATCAGATGGTGGTAATAGCTCACAGCTGTACTCTGAGCATGCTGCTCATCCCAGCCTGTCATTTTTCCCTGGAAAATTACCCTGCCCTTTCGCTGTAAAGATAACTTACAATGCAAAAAAATCAAAATCAAATTAAATATGGATTCATATCGAATTTTGAGTGAGCTATTAGGGACATCCAGTATAAGAGTATGTCTGAATCTTTTTTAAATAACCCTCCAAAATCAAAATGTTTTTTAAATAACTCTCCAAAAGCTCCTTTGCACAGATGTAATCCTGTTGGCACAGGATTCACTGGGAGTGCTTCCTAAAGCGTTGTTTGGCAACATCACAAATGAAAATGACCTGCTTGTCTTTTAATACTTATGATGTCATCCTTGGTGGTAACTTCAGATAATCGGTGTGCAGCAAGAAAATTGATTCACAGAGGGTGGGAACCACATAAATTATAAACTACTTAAAACATACATTGTGCCACTACCTCCTCTCTGGTTTAGGTACACTCAACCAAAAACAACCATGAACAAAAACCCCTGTTTTCTTTTTTCCTTGATTTTTATTTATTTATTTATTGTCAGTCATCTTATAATACCTCATTAAACAGAAATACCTATAAATGATAAGGCAAGCATGAGTGCCGTTGCTGTAACACTTACGTGAGACTCTCTTTATTCATAACTTTAATCTCTCAGTGCAGGAGAATTTGCAGCATTAGTAGTACTAAGTCTATGAGCTCTTCCTGTAACAGCAGCTACTCTTGTAAGACTGGAAGAATTAACTCTGTGTGGAACTGCATTCTTTCAAGTGTGTTCAAACAGAGGTCTACAGGCAAGAAATGTTGGGCTTTCTTACTGAGGAAGCTGAGGATGTAATTAAGTTTTACTTAAAAAAAAAAAAAAAAAAAGGTAGGGAAGATACCATATAGAAGGTGTACTTTTCCTTCAAATAACATGCTGAATAATAATTACACTAAGAATATATTAAATGACCAGGAGGAACAAAAAGGAGCAGACAAATAAACCTCTGCAGTAATAACATTGGTTTTTTCCCCCCAATCTTCTCCATCAGTTAAATCAAGAGAAAGTCTAAGATACTTTGCTGCAAGAAGTTCCTCATGATATGAAGTGTTACAATTCTCTTTGAACATGGTATACCTGATAGCCTGCCACTAGCAGGAGATATTTTGGTAATAGTTTTTGTCCTTGTGCAAACCAAGGAAAACTGCCATCCTAGTTGCTCATAAAATATTAATTTCCAAGTTGATTTGTTGTTGTTAACCTGCTTTTTGTAATGGTTAAAATAGTTTGCTGTCGAGAATGTATTTGAGTCAGCTGTTATTCTAGCATTATCAAGAAATATTAAGAGTTCTTAAATGGATGGGCTTCAAATAAATATTCCTAAAAGAGGGGTTTTTAAAAACACATCACTTGCTAAAAATAGTGGACAGCAATTGCATTGATTTCCTGGATGAAACTGTTTTGTATTGTTAATGTGTTTTAATCTTTGTGTGTACATCTCCTTTTATTTTCTTCCACTTCCAAGACCAATTAATACACATTCTGATTTTAGATTGTTTTCTACTCTGAATGCAATTGAAACTCATGTCAGTGCATATACTAAGCTAGTCAGTCAGACCAGTCATTGTGTCCACTGCTTTTTCAGAACCACCAGTTGTATAAAAACCTAACAGAAAAACCTAGTTACTTTCTACTACCTACTTAATGTGGCATGCTTCTTTATGTAAAAGAAATCATTTGTTTGCAAATGGAAAAGTACATGAGTGCCTATTGAAATTGTATCATTACTATATGTGTGGCCACGCTAATGTATCAAATGATGGTTCTGACTTGAGAATTAGTCCTTCCTCTATGTATTAATACCTTCTTTCTTTTCTGTCTTTCTCGGTTGTTTCTGTTCCTGCTGGCTTTCCTCTGTCAATTCTCCAATGATGCTCTATAATTAAAATTAATAAATAACAAAACCAACCAACACCGTAGTTATCCCCGTTTGTCCCCGTTCAGCATCTTGCAGCCCCATCAGTCCTCTGTCCTACAAGGCCATGAACTGTAGGAATCCAGGAGACCGAGCAAAACTTTATGCCTCTACTGATGCTGTTGGACGTAGGAGAACAACACATCTTGCAGGGGTAAGCATGCCAGTTGTACGTAGTGTCTCATGCCGTGACACCTGATTGCATTGCTTGTTAAGACAAGGATACGTGACTGAGTCTGATCCTTCCCTTTGTGCTGTCCCCACCCCCTCCAATTTGTTTCATATTTGGCTGGATTTTAACTGAAATACACTACATTGTGGTAGATGTGGCCTGATTCTGCACCAAAGAATCCATGTGGAAAAACACCCATGTTTGCAGAGTGGATGCCTTAGCTTCTTATGAGGCACGGAGGCAGTCAGAGTGTGTGCCCTCTTCTCAAGTGGATTCTTTGCTGCCTTTTAAGGCCCAAGCTGGTGTTGCAGCTTTTCCCTCACTGGGGAATCTGTTTTTCCCAGCAGCCTGTTTTCACAAAGCCGGTAGAACTTCCTATCTTCTGAGGCCTTTAGCAAATCCATCTGAGCCTCTGGGATAAAGAGCAGGGAAGGCATGCCCTCACACATGTCTATATATGTAAGCCCCCCGAGCACTGTCACGGTGGCTTTACTTTCTTAGGAGACCAGGCTAGTAAACTTTTCCTTGTTAAGAAGGAAGAGATTGGTTTAGGAACATGGTTTGTAAGGAAGGCTTCCCATGGATCACCTGCTCATTCTGAATGATTTGGTAGTAGTACTGTGACTGATCTGAGCTTTCAGGGAAAATCAGACCAGTGTGATACAGGCAGACTGAATTCATCTTGACTGTGCTCCAAGCCAACGGGATGCAGTCGGCTCCAATTCAGCTATTTGCTGAACCTAAGCAGTTACATTGTTCCTCGTTCTCTACAGCCTTGGTTTGTTTAGAGTGTGAGAAGAGTGAAGTCATCTCTGCAATGATTAAGAGGTGCTTGCATTTTCATTTGGCCTGATGGACAAAATAGCAAGAGACAGTGCTGCTATTGCCATCCTTGTTGGAATCAGTGTTAATGACAGTCGTGTGAATCATAGCTAGTACTTGATCTTTCAGGCAGATAGTAGTATACTGAAGTTTAAGTTAAGGCACAGCATTTGGATGCATCTGAGGAATCTGATAGTATGTGCATAGTGCATTGCAATCTCCAGAGCTGTCACTGGGGACCTTATCAATGTCTATAAATACCTGAAGGGTGGCTGTCAGGAGGATGGAACCAGTCTCTTTTCAGTGGTGCCCAGTGACAGGACGAGGGGCAATGGGCACAAACTGCAGCACAGGAAGTTCACCTCAACATGAGGAAAAATTTCTTTACTGTGAGAGTGACGGAGCACTGGAACAGGCTGCCCAGAGAGGTTGTGGAGTCTCCTTCTCTGGAGACCTTCAAGACCCGACTGGACGCATTCCTTGTGGAGCCTGCCCTAGGTGATCCTGCCTTGGCAGGGAGGTTGGACCAGATGATCTTCAGAGGTCCCTTCCAACCCCTACCATTCTGTGATTCTGTGATAGCAGTTTAGCACCTGTTGGGTCTTTCTCATTGTGAGTCTGTGTTTTGGTTTGGTTTCAGGCTGGGGGGGGAGGAGGGAGGGGTTGGTTGTTTTTTTAGTTAGAAAAAAGGTTGATACATTTTGGTGGAGGAGACAATGTAAAAATATTAATACAAAATGACTGAGTTTCAGTAGCCTATGTGCTGTGGAGAATCTTTTTTTCTTCTGTAAACTTTTATATGAATTCAGTTTTTTACTTTACTGATATTGAGAAAAAAATTCTGGTGCTCTGTTTTTGAGACTGATAAAGTGGCTCCAATTATAGAGAGTTATTGCTAGTGAGCCAAAATTCTTCTTTGTTGTAATGCGTTTATTCTGGCTGTGTATGCTTTGATAACTCAGGGGATTACCATCATATTAATCAGTAGCTATCTGGTAAATTATACTGCTAAAGAGCTGGCTAATTACTCTTGAGTAATGACATCAGGACCAAGACTATCTATCACTAATACTGTTATGTTTTTGGCAATTTAAAATAATTAATTTTAACCATAATGACCCCAAAAAACCACTTGGATTTTTGAAGATAAACAAAGGGTTTATGTGCTCATGAAGTTGTTTTCAGTTTTTCTTCCCCAGTTCTTAGCTTGGTTTTCAGTTCAGGAGACAAGCACTGCAGAGCTCTCGGCTAGTGAGGGTACACATGCTGCAGGGGTTGTGCTTAAGCCCCAGCCAAAGTGGTGAGTAGGAGCTCCTCTGCATCATGTTGGCTGAGTGGCAGCTCGGTGTACTCTCCAGTATTCCCATTCTTCAGACTTACAGAATCTGAGCATATTGTTCCAAAAACCTGAAGTTTTTCATCTGTAGTTAAATGGAGGAAATATATAGATGCTTAAATTGTGAGATATTCCTTTAAACCAATAGTTCTATTAATACAAACCAGAGCTATAACAGAAATATTTTTTAAAAGTAAAATCCTGAGATGAGAAATAAAGAAAGAAAAAGAGGAAATCGCTACCATGTATAAGAATCAGTGGCAAAAATGTATGTGCTGTAGAATCATCCAAGAAAAATAAAAATATAATAACTGTTGCACCACATTTGAGGGCGTTGAGGGCCTCTCTGGTGTTCACATACGAGCATGAAAGCAAAAAGCTTGTGCTATATAGGGACTGTGACGAAGTGGGAGCTTAGGGGAGTGCTGAGAGGGGAGTGTTTTGCTCTTTCTTCAAGTGAAATCCTGGGTTTATGGGGGGTAGTGGAAGGTATGCTGTGGCAATCGGCAAAGATCAAACCTTAAAAGGTAAATTTTTTTTTTGCCTGTGTAAAAATATACCTCTGCAAATTAGCCCATTATGTCTTAGGGCAGTAGAGAACATGGTTAAGAAGGATTCTTGTTGTCAAATGCATGTTTACTGGCAAAGATGGTGTCAGGTTACAGGGGCGATATTAATGAACTTGTTAAACAGGCTGTAGAAACTACTGACTCGGCACTGCTTTTTCTCAGCCCCCTGACCCCTCATTTTTCACTGAGCTTGCTTCGCTTTAACCGAGCTTCTTGCTTTGCTTTGCCGTGTGAACTCTGGCTTGACTTTGTCTTTTTTGTTTGCTGAACTATAGACTGACAAAAAAGAAAAGGAGAGAGACCACTTGTCATCCAGCTTCTCAGCCAGCTTTAAAGGAGGTCATTTTTCTTCCAACCCCAAAGCTAGATCACCAGCTCCCTCTCCAGTTTGGTAAGCCAAGTACATGCTTAGCTGGAGGTTGAGCTATAGGCAGCTCTGTTTTATTAATTAAATGTGAAACAGTGCAAACTTACTTGGTGATGTAGATGTTTTCTCTCTGCAACAAAGGAAAGACAGTCCTGCTTTTAGATAAGTATTACTATTGCTTTGAGGAAGGGAATGGAGGAGGAAGATGCCTGGTTTCTTCCCTCTTTGCTGGGCTCAGTTGCTCACACATCTGGAGAGCTGCAGGGAAGCATATTGCATGAAAGCTAGTTGGGTGCTCCAGCAGTCCTGCATGATAGCAGAGAAATAGAGAAGTTGTTTTATTTTTAGCTATTGTAGTTGTAGAAGTGATACAGGTGGTGTCCAGCAGAACATATCTGATAGTAATTGTCACTCTTTGGTTACACAGGCATGCGTCAAAGTCTTTGCCCTTTTTGCCTGGCACACCCAAGCAGATAACTTCCCCACCTGGTTCCTCCAAAGTTACCTCTGCTCAGGCACGTCCTCCTTCTCCTGGCAACATCCGGCCAGTCAAAAAAGAGGTCAAACCAGAGAGTGAGAAGAAAAGACCAGAAAAGGAGGTTGAAAAGGCCACTGAGGAGAGGACAGAAGAGAGTAAAGGAACTTCAGTAGGTGCTGGAGAATCTGCAAGTCAGGAAGACCTTGCTGCCCAGACAGAGGTCCCTCAAGGTAAGGAGAGATCCTCCTTTACGTTAAGGAATGTCTGAGAGTCTCTTATGTTCTTCCCTTCTTTTCTCTGAAACAGCGTAGCTTGCAGTAGTTTTCTATCAAATGTTAGTCTAAGTTCTTCAGAATGTTCCTACAGATGTATGTTTATTGTGAGGAAAGTGTAAACTGGTTGAAGTCCTCCTGCTTGTGACAGTCAAAACAACATGCAGACCTGCCTCGTGCCATGTGGCTTCACAGCCCTCTTCTCTGCCATTTTGGACCGGGATTTTGTCCCTCACAGCTTCTGTTCAAACTGTTGAAGTAGAATAATAATGATCTGAAGACTAATGGTACAGGAAGCCATCACAATAAGGTAGTGTGAGCAGTGAGAATGTCCAGCTCTGCTAGACACTCAGTATGGTTGTGCTGATAACACTGCCAGCTTACCTATAGTATTGCAAGAGTACCACATTGTGGGAGAGATTAGCAGGATAAAATGGAATGCAGAGGAGAACCAAGAAGAGTAAAGAGCAACAGGCAGAATTTTTCAGGGAAAAGGAGTTATTTACAAAAACCTCACAAAACAAAAACAAACCAAAAAACCCCACACCAACCCTGAAAAGCAGCAAGGCAGAAAAGGGTGTACACACAAAATAAAATAATTATCATAAAGTGTAGGAAGGGCAAAAGGTAAATCTGAAAATGAAAAATGTAAATTTTGTTCTAGCAGACATTTTAGTCCATTGTAAACATGGCATAAACTAACTGTCTCACAGATGGGATAGAATGGTCATTGTGATCACTGTGATTCCCAGGTCGGCTTACTTAGGATTCTGAATTTAAAATTCATAGACTCCCCTGTGATTGTCTTTCAGAAAACTGTTTTAAGTATTAATAATCCTGCATTTAACTGCAAGATGTGTAGTTGGGGAGTTTTGTTCTGCAAGAAGACCTGATGTGAATTGTTTTCTTTTGTTCTAATAAGTCTGTTACTGTAGTACCAGTCTGATACACAGGTTCTACCACACAAGGTGCAACCCCACAAAAAGCTAGATATTTACAATAGTAAAAGGATGCATGTGTTGGCCGTGGGCCTGTAAAGAAGATAAAATTGCCATGTTAGCATGGGTTTTCACTCCTCTTCTGATAAAAGGAAGCAGGCAAAAGGTGAAGAAGAAAGCTTCCTTTTAAAAGCATTTCAGGGATACCACTGAGATAATTGCAAATGTTTACAAGTTGTAGTTCCCCAGTACAAGGTGCAGACCAGAGAAACATCATCATGCTTGTCTGAGAGTTTAGGTCAGGAGGAAGAGAGGCTCAGCTTCTTTGCAGAGTCAGACAATTGAGTTTGTGACAAGGTCACTTAGTAGGGAAACAGGTTATGTGTGATAAAAATATTCAAAAGTAAAGTAGTTTTTATTCACAGCAAAGAAACAAGTAGTGAAGAGGGGCAAAGGAGAAGGACCCTATAGTCAAAGTGGTGAGCAGCACTTTGGATGTCGTTTGCCAGAGCTAGAGGAAGTGATGGTTTGAGACCAACGACTGAGACCTCAGGCGAAGCGTTTTACATGTGAGGTTAGAGGACAGGCTTTGTACTGCAGATGGAGGCCCAAAACTTAACCACTGGTTGAATGCAAGAATCGAGAGAGGAGCTAGAGGGACGTTGCTGATTCTCCTAGGTCTGTGTGGCAGGTGAACGTAGCTGATTTCTGCCAATTAACTGAACTGGCCTTTAACCCGCCTGGCTCAGCTACCTGCTAGCTGTGTAGTCACAGGAGCCAGGAGGTCAGCAGGTCGCTGATGGAGCTATTCAAGCTTTTGCAGGCAAATTTCACATGGCTACTAGTAACAATGAAGTTTTAAAGGTATTTTGGGTGTGCCTGTGCAAGCTGCTGTCATCTTTTCTGACAGCAGGGCAGGTGTGCATTAAACAGGCTATTTGGTACGCTGGCAGCTTCAGCAGCTGAAGCAAGAAGTGAGCCCCAAGCAGCACAGAGCTGCACTCCCTTCAGGAGTGAAAGCCATGCCTTGGTCCATGTTAGTAAATTAAAAAGGGCTGAGGTGCAGGAACTCTCTCATTTATGCTGTTTAACTATTACAACCAGGCTCTCTGGTATGTTTCTGATCCAGGTTGTAATTGCAGCCCCACATTTTCTTACCTTCTGTCCCCAAGGCTACTAAAAGCATAGCTCTAAAGGCCTCCCAATTTTTAGAGTGATCAAATTACTTGCCGCCTTATATTTGACCATCCTAGAATTTTCTAAGTTCACAGCTACATCTTGGAGGTTAGCCCAGGCCTAGACTGTTCCCTAGGGGTGGACTGAATACCTGTTTTGGTAATGTGAGAGAGTAGTGCTCTTGCCGAGGCTAAACTGTGCCAGCTCACCTCAGGGCTAGAGAACAGGCCCTGGCACTCTTTAAATTACTGGTGTACATGTATCATTTGAATTCAAGGTGAAAGCCCTGCAGCAGTTATAGAAAGACTTGCATAATCTTTGCTTGATAGAAGAAGAGAGCAGAGAGGTCAGCAGATACGAGCATTCAGCACAGAGAAAGCAGATTAATTTCTGTTTGTATATATGATGAGGTGTAGAAGGGGGGAATTGGGGAGGAAACTCCTCTTAGAAGTTGTTAGTGAGGTGAGGAAAATGCTGTAACATCCCAAAGGGTGGTTAGAAATGTAGATTTAAAATCATGTCCTGGCTGTTCCTGATGACTTGTTTTACATGTATCTTCCCAGGATCAGAATCTGATTCCATTGACAGTTCAAAGTCTTCCCTCTCCATGCTTGTCTGTGTTGCCAGGTGTGATTGTCCTGGGAACGCTTCCTTCAGTTAGCTTGGGTGTTGGTAATGGTCCCTGGCCTCTAGAGAAAAAAGTGCAGTTGAGGTGCTCTGTACCTGTGCTAGAGAATGCCAGGCAAACTTACGGAAATGTGAACTAGTGTTTTACTTGAGGAAAAACCGGTAACACCTTCTCTACTAGGTGGCCAAAGCTGGTCCTGGATAAAGAATTTATATGAAGACACTATTAAGGTTTGAATACAAGCCATAGTTCACCAATAGTGGCAAAGCTTGTTAAGAAGCTGTGTTCCAGTCCCACGAGTTGGCTCCGGTTGGAGTAACTGCAAAATTGATGGTAGTTTGTGTCCTACCCCTATTGCGGATCACTTCAGACAGTTGATGTTTGAGAGAGCTAAGTCACCAAAAGTGACTGGCCTGTCACCAAAAAGTCTGTCTCTGCTCTTCAGGTGTAGACTATCAGACAGAAGAAAATAGAATATCACAATGTTTCATTTCTGCTTGCTGGATAGAATTGGATAAACTTAAATGTGATGGTAGGGACTTGTTGAGTCAGCATAACTCCTGTTGAGCCACCTCTCAGAATTTGTTCTTCTGACAGAAAAGTTGACTTAACCCTTCAGCTTCAGCTGCTTTTGCATATCCTGTAAATGCAAGCTTCCCTTAAGGAATATGAACCCCTAGCATCCAGAAATTTCTTTCTCCTCTGAATCATTTATAAAACCACATAAGCTTGAAAATATTTATGGAGTATTTGAAACTATGTTCTGCTCCTTTCAAGAGAGTGTCGTCTTGGCTACTGTGTCTGTACAAACTAGTTTTCCTTCCCATCTGTTTCAGCAGTCAGCCCATCCCTACCTTCTGCTCCACCAGCTCTTTCTCCACCTCCAGCCCCGACAAAGACCTCTGCAGGTACAACTGACCCTGAAGAAGCAACAAGGCTGCTGGCTGAGAAGAGGCGCCTTGCCCGTGAGCAGCGGGAACGGGAGGAGCAAGAAAGGAAGGAGAGAGAAGAGCTTGAAAGGTGACTCTAGACCTCTGTAGTGGAGAAGACCTGTTTTCAGCAGCCTCCTAGCAGCTTCCTGTGTATATTCTATGTTTATTCCTGTGTATATTCGGAGAGAGCAGATCCTTGCTGTAGTGATTCATTGCTTCCTCAGAGATTAACAAAGCTATACTCGTTTGTTCCAGCTAGGGATCTCCGCACAGCTGTTTGCAACTTTGGGATATTGTCTCTTACTTTGAATTGTAATATCTCTACCATGTGTTTAGGTGTCCAGCAGCTATGATAAAGCTCTTTTTTCTCATTTAAAATCAAGAACCCCAACAGTTTGGGAGCGTAATTGATGTTATGTCTCATTTGCTAGTAGAAAATTAGTAGCCCATCTGGATACTTATGAATGTGGCTATAAGACAAGTGGAGCGCCTTTTTAGAGGGATGCCATGCCTCTGGAATTTGTGAGAGTTCTTCAACAACATTGCTGAACATAAGAGCAAGGCAGAGCCAGTTAAAATAGCCTGGCTTTGCAAAAGGCTCACAACATGGTCCCTTTCAAAAAGGGGTTTTAAAGAAAATAAGCTGCTGTGGCATAAGAGTAATATGGTGAATAAATACTAAGACTGAAAGATCAAAAACAAAAGGTAAAGAATAATCCGCTTTCACAGCAAAAGGAGTTGTGGCCACTGAGGGAATGCTGGTCTTCAGTGAGATAAAGCAGTTGTGAAGAGTTTCAGGCCTATCTTATATTGCTGAGATAGAAAATGGAAGCTGAATTGCAATACTGCTAAGCATAAAGAAATTCATATAAGGAAATATTCCTAACTTAACTCATGTGGTAGTCACAGTCTCTGGGCTAATTATTTCTGAATGGAGAGTTCTCATTTGGAGTTGAATATGCGAAAGTATCAGGTGAATCATGGTCAACAAAATGAACTGTTGTGAGTTACTGGAAAAGGAGAACATGAAAATGTCATTCTGAACTATCCAAGGTGAATCCGTTTCTTGAATAATGAGTTTTATGAGATATTTTTTGAGATGGTAAACTCAGTAAAACTAGGAAAATAAGTGCAGACAGACATCAAGGAAGATCACAAGTATAGAACAGTTCCTGTATGAAAATCGACTGAACAAGTGAGGATTCTTCAGCTGGGAAGACCATCTTCCCTCTCATTCTGAGTGGGGAATATAAGCTACAAAATCCTAAGTAACTTGAGTAACATCAAAGGTGAAGGGGAAAAGTTATTCACTTCCATATTACAAGGGTGAGGGGGGCATTAAGTGAAGTTAGGAGGTAACGTTCAAAAATCAGCAGAATTACATACTCTTTTTCTTTAAATTCAGGAGTCATTGGCACAAGATAAAGGGGGGTGCTGAAAATTTGTACTATTTCAAAATATGATAAAATTAAATTATGGAATGAAGTGTTTTGCAAGATGCATTAAAGTCAGTGATACTGTTTCTGATTCAGAAAGTACCTGAGTCTTAGATAGTGGAAGCCAGGCATGTGCTGGAGAAGTATTGGTACTGCCTTGAAAAGTTTTTATGTTCTACAGAGCTTCACCATTGGCCCCTGCTGGAAACAGAATGGGCAACTTGGCTTGACCTAGTTCAGGTGTTTTGATGCTCTTATGAATGAGAGTAGTGCAACCTTTATCCATATGTTCTGTAGTGCTGGTGTCTTGGGTCAGGAATCTGGTGGTCTGGGGTTTTTCCCCTCCTTTTTATACTGATTTTTCTTATGCTTGTTTCATGATTGCAGGCAAAAGAAGGAGGAGCTGTCACAGAGGATAGCTGAAGAAAGAGCTCGCCGAGAAGAGGAAGAAGCTCGCAGGCAGGAAGCGGAAAAACAACAAAAGGATGCAGAGGAGGAGCGGGAAAAGGAGGAACGGCTGCGCCGACAGGCAGAAGAGAAAGAACAGAAGGAGAAAGAAGAGATGGAGCGCATTCAGAAACAAGTATGCTCCCCTCCTGGAATTTCTGTGCCAGTCTGATTGGAAGCAAAGTGAATGAAGCAACACTTCTTATGCAGTACCTAGATCAGAAGAATATCTAAAATTTAAGTGCTATATATAAAGTGAATAGGGTTGTGGTAGAGTTCATTCCATACAGTGGTTCAAAGAGTAAAGATATTTCTTCTTGACAAAAACATATGGTAGGGAGTTGAGTTTCACTTAGTTGTTTTTTTTTTTTCTCTCCTGTAGAGTTTGTTTATTTAGAACAAATCCTTTCCTGTTCCTGACAAATTGTGATGGAAAAATCAGTAGAGCTGTATTGGGAGATTTTAATAAATGGTGTTATACCAGAGAACTTTGTCCCCACAGTTATAGAAGGTCTAAATGCTAAGATAACTAACTATTCAGAGTGTTGGAGACATAGCACTGTTGAGTTCTAATCCTATTCCCAATATTGCTTTTGTGTGGGGCTAGTGGGAAGTGATAGGTTTTGATCACTTTAATCAAGCCAAGGAGAACCTTTGCCTGATGCAGTCTTCCTGAAATCAGAGCAGCTCCTCAAGAGACATCAGAGTAAATAAATCAAAATACAATTTTTTCAAGTGTTCTCATTTTTGATGGGCATGATGTTGGTTTACTGGCTTCAGGCAAGGCTGTGGGAAGCATTTTGGATAGGATTCTTCTCACACATGCTCTTACTTTGTGCATGTGCTTTCTCACCCCCAAAATTCAGCACTTCAGTCTGCCTCATAAACATTACATGTGTGCTTCTGGAAAATAAATGTTTAAGGGATTGTGTTAGCTAATACAGCTTAGAAACTGCAGTTTTCTTTTCTAGAAGACGTATGCTGCTTTCTTTGAAATGCTAAACTGAGGTATGTTCCCAGTTTAGCACTCAGATAACACATGGCCAAGTTTTTTTGGATGTTACAGCCTTAGCAAAGGAACTGTTGTAGTAGTGTCACTGTCAGGGAGCAAGGCCTGTCTACAAGTGCATTCCAGACAAGTTTTACATTTAATCAAAAAAGCAGGAATGGAAAGCTTGTGGAAATGTACCAGTGGCTGTTTGTCCCTGGTCTCATTAAGTGACGACTCTGGCCAAATAAAATAGTCTACTGCTTTTGTTTGACTTAAAAAAAAAAAAAAAAAGAAAAGAAAAAAAATCCACCACTCAAAACATGACTGTCTTGAATACTGTCCTGGCTGCTGTTTTAATGCTGAAGGTTAGGACATGTATTCCTCATTTGTCATCTGGTGTGCTTTCATGCGCATGCCCCAGACAAGGCACAGAACCAAATATGATGCCCATTGTTGAGTTATGTATCTCTTAATGTTACGCAAAACATGGAGATTAATCAAGAAATGTGCAAGTCAGTCTGAAAAGATTGTTGGTGACTTGTAAACACCAAAAGTGTCTTTTCAGGGTGTTAGATATGCATAGCTAAGCAGACATCAGTGTAAATCTGTCCTTAAGTACTAAATTATTTCTCACTTTTTCTTCTACCATCAACTCAGAAAGAAGAGGAAGCTCGTCTACGGGAAGAGGCAGAACGAATTCGATTAGAACGTGAAAAGCATTTCCAAAGAGAAGAGCAAGAGCGCCTGGAAAGGAAGAAGGTAACTCAGTACATGCAGAGAAACTGCAATTCACTTTGCCTTAGCAGTTTGCTTCCACCTCAGCTGTAGAAAGTTATCCAAGATATAAATGTGCCCTCAGAAAAGCCGCTGTCCTCATCTGCGTAGCCTGATGTGAAAGTGAAGGGAATATTGCCAACAGTAATAAAATAATTCATCTTTTTGCAATAAACAAATGCAAGTGATAAATGACAGGCAGTTGTGGTTTGGGAGAGATGTTTTTAAATTAATGCCAGCAAAATTATTTTACCCCTTTATATCTCATTGTAGAGGCTTGAGGAGATCATGAAGAGAACTAGGCGTGTAGAAGCTGTAGATAAGGTCAGTGCTGCTACATAATGTGTAAATATAGGGCATGTTTCACTTCTTTAGTGCCATTTTTAATTTGCAAAACTGTGCTTCCTTTGTAGAAACCTAGCGACCAGCAAAATGGACATATATCAAAGGCAAACGTTACTGGAGAAGCAGGTATTGTGTTTAACTGTGCCCTGCGCACAATCAGTGAATAAACATCTACTGAGCATGATGAATTGAGATGCAGTTCTGAAACTTTGCATGCTAATTGTGTTAAAGAAAACCATGAGAGGGGTATAACTGAAGTTTTAGCAAACATTATTTAGCCTTTCCATATAGGTAGTTAGCCATTACTAAATGAATCAGCTGTTTTTAGCAACTTTGTCACATTGGTGTTTAAGGAGAGGGGGTTGCTCACCAAGTTTAATTATTTGTAAAGTGAAAAGAAACATTCTCTTTTGATTCTGATCACAAAAGAAGCTGATTCTATAGTTTCTTTTGCATAGTATTACAGATGTGGTTGTTGCAGATTTATTCCATTTTCTTAAAGGGTTATTTCACCTTAATCATCAAAGCAAACTGTTCATTATCCAAACATGTCCCTCTGATTTCTCTCTTCCACACCTGCTCCCTTACTCACTTGGTCATAATTTCTATTTGTTTCAAAATTCAGCTCCTACAAAAGCTGAGTCTCCCTGTCACACCCACACTTTGTCTTCCCTTCTATTCTGTTTCCTCTATCTTTTTTTTTTCCCCCCTCCTCATCATTTTAGGTAAAGTTTTATATAACATTTTAATACTTACAATGAAGGAAGCAAAATGTAGCCTATATTCCACAATCACTGAGTATGAATTAGCAGTATATAAAGATACTGAAGTCAAGCTATCAAATGGCTTATCCTATTGTAGCATAACATATTAAATTACATTAATCTTTAGTTTTCTTTTGTGTTTTGAGTTGAGTAATGTGGAGAACAAGTAACAGCACTGGCTGTGTGTACTGCTTTTTTTATGTTTAAAGTGAATGCTATAATTAGTACTGCTAGGAAACCTTTTCTTGAAGGTTTCATTATGTGCTTGAAAGTTACTTGTTTACATACTATCTTAGGGGGAAAAAAAGTTTGGGAACTGCTAATACAGAATGCATCTGGGGTGCCATCTTTTGCTGCAGGCACTGTTGAAGGTGCTATAAACCACTTAATTCTTGAAACTATAAATGGCTTTATAACCTGTGGCTAGTGCTTTCCTGCCCAAGGTGGAAGAAAAGTAGTCAGTTTTCTAAAGCATAGGAGAATTTAGACCTCCATTTCCCCAGGCCCAAGGAAATGCTGGAGCCCTTGAGAGATTGGATAAAGAGAAAACTGCCCTCACCTTCAGGGCTGCTCTACTATTTGACTTTGCTTTAACTAGATATGCTGTTGAGTTAAAGGTATGACTTCACGGACATATTTCAGACAAATCTGACTTCACATGTTATGCTCTAAAAGACTTCTGACTATACACAAATGGTGGGGGTTTTTTCTTCCAATTTTACTGTTTGGCAAAATATGAGGAGGCTTTTGTGGGCATGGCCAAATCACAATGAAACAAAATTTGTCACCTTTTTGTTATTTGTTTGGCCTCTGCTTCAAAACAGGAGATAACTCTGCCTTTCCAAAGCAGAACAACTTTCTTCTGTTTTTATCTTTTAAATGTTAAAACCAGTGTATTTTGCTCTTGTTTTACTTGTAGAAGCACAGAAACCTGGATTGCTAACACCTTCATGTAAAAACTTGCAGATCAGACTAAGTCATTTGGTATCAAAGACTTCATCCCAAGCATTTAGAGCATAGCAAACCAAGAGCAGCTGAAGGAGGGTACCCTCAGATGAGGTTTTGGGTAACAGAGAAATGTGTCCAAGCCTATGAGTACTAAATTATCCTTGTGATTATTGTAACAGATGCTAGTGTGGGTGGGGTGCAATTGCTTCCTTTTACTGAGCTCTGTATGAATTAGTGTGATTAGGTACAATGCAGAAGGCTGTAGCTGAGCCAAGCCAATAACATCTATCTCATAGTCTTTGGATGAGGCATAAGGATACTCTTAATTTTTTGTTGCACTCTACAGCATTTTATAGTAGTGATTTGGTACGTGTTGAAAGAAATGTCCTTCCCATGAGATTCTTTTCCTCTTGATTTCCTTTTTGGGTTACAGTCAGTAATCAACCCAGGAACCAAAAAATACCGGTGTGTAGAACTGATGTCCCAGTGTTCTCCTATTCTATTCTCTATTGCTGCTTGAAAAGAGCCAGCATAGTATTTTGTCAGTTACAGACCTGTTTTGACCACTGGCTTGTGTGTTGGAATTGTGTATACCATTGTAAAATGGTTATTCTTGTCCATAAAGCTATAGCTTTGAAATCTGTGGGATTTACTTGGGACCTGAAACAGGGCTTGTGTGCCTAAAAACTTGGCAAAGGATGTGGGGCTGGGGGAGGGAGGGGTGTGGGAACTCTTTTTTTTTTTTTTTAAACTGTAGCTTGCCTTGACTGTGCTGTCTTTTGTAGGAAATGTTTTATCCTAATCTGCAGGTAGATAATGTTGCTTGGTTTTAGAAAAAACTGTCTTCTAGTCATAACCAGTCCTGCATCTCCCTTAGAACCTACAGGAGGACCTCAGCTTCAGCATGCAACGCAATCTCCACACAACGGGAAACCCGTCACCTCCACGTGTGTGATTGTTTCACATCAACCCCCTGTAAACCTGGATGGGTAAGAACACTGCTAAGTATTGGAGGGTGTTCAGAGGATGAGGGCTACTAGAGTAATAAATTATTTTCAGATCCATGTATCCATTAACTAAATGAGACACAGCTGTTCAATCTGCCTTGTTTCCTGTTTGTTTTTATATTTTCCTGTGTTCAGAGAAGAACTTTATCATCTTTCACTTAGCAGTAACCCATTTTTGCCAACTGCTAGGGAAGAATTTTGTAAAAATATCGCATGTTCTTTAGAGTGTTTGGAACAATGCGGTGTTTGCCAGCAATTATTACATAGATTGAAACTTAATGGAACAGGCAAATTTTTTCTGTTCCTTTCCATAAACTAAGCTTCATAAAAACCACTCTGGATTTGCAGTGCTAGTTGTCTTGATTGGAATAATGAACACTGTTTTCAGCCTAGATGTTTCAATTTCTGACCTGCTTGAAGTCTTAGCAAGTTTTGCTTATTAAGCAAAAATCCCTCATGTGAGATACAGAATTACTCATTTTGGCTTTGCATGTAAAAAAAAAAAAAGCAACAAACCTTTGTCCTCTATAAGGAGAATTTGGGGAGGCAGATATTTAATGTTGGGAGCTCTCTAGCCATGAAGCAAATCACTTGGGCTTTGAGAAATTGTTGAAATGCTTGAAACCTCGGTGTTGAACCAAGTGAAATCTGTTCCATAAGCATGAGCTGTCAGTTATTTCAACTTCAGTAAGGCAGAAAGCCAAATAATCCCTTAGTCCTTTCATGTTTTATGCAGGCAGTGCCAGAATATGCATGGAAAAACTTGAATGTGGGAAGCCATCACGCAGTCTGTAATGGGCTGTATGCTTCAGGGTGTGATTGGCACTAATTGAAGGAGGAATTTGCCCCCTCTCTGTCCCTCCGTATGCCTGGGGGATCTTAGCCTGCTGTCGTGATGACAAGGGTGCTCCTGCTGAGAGAAGTTCTGTCAGTGGCACTGAGCCGCATTGGATGAGCTGCATGGAGCTGCCTCATAATTGTCTTGGGCAGCTATTAAATGTTAATCACTGCCAGCCTTATATGCACCTTGATGTTTGTGATATAAAACATGCGATGCTGATGAATGCTGTCATGTAGCATTATAATCCGTGTGGAAGGAACCTCAGAATGGCCAAAGCGAAGAATGAATAAATGAGATCGAAGAACATCAACAAAAGTAGGAAGTATGTATAAGGCTGTGGAAGGGGAAGCTGGTATGCCCGATTTGGGTGTGGAGTGACTCTACTTTATAGAGGTACATCCACAGTGACTGGGAAGGCAAAGGCTGAAGCGCTTAGGAGCATCCCCATGTAAGCTTAGCCCAGGCAGTCTGAAAAACCATTGTAAGGAGTAGATAGCAGCACAAATTTTATCACATGGTAAAAGCCACAGGTGCCAACAGCACTGCTACTGCATCTCATGTGCCATGGTTGTCTGGCATCTAGATGTACCTGATACTGCAGCACACACAATAGCAACGTGTGGAGATGGTCTCTTGTGTGAGAACCTCACTCCAGCCCCAAGAAAGATTTGGCTTTTGTCTGGAAAAGACTTGAGGATGTTTTAAGGACAAGATAGCTCAGATTTCTGACCAGAACTTAAAAAGGCTTTGCCTGTGGGACTTGTGGCACATGTGCCACAAGTATCGGTATTCCTACCTGTGTTTTAAACAAATGAACAACAATCACTTTTCCTTAGGCTTAAAGCTTCCTCACTTTGCATCATGAAAGAAAAAAGCAGACAATACTAGCTTGTGAATTGAGCTCTTTTACCATCTTAGTTGTCTGAGTTAAAATGACGTGTCTGAACACAAATATGACTTCTGTGGTATGTAGTTTTAAACGATGCTGCAAGTGTTTTGATTTTGCCATCTACGCTTGCTCCGAGTATCTTCTCCATAAGTAAATTTGGTTAAACAATTTAATGCTTGAATGCTAATGAAGAATAGTGAATTTTTTGGGGGGTGGGGGTAAGCAGGCAAGGAGTGACCTTGTATCTGACCTGTAAGTCTGTGGTGAGAAGCCTCATAACTTAACTTAAATGAAGACATTTCTCATATGGGTGTAGTACAATGGAAAGGGCAACACTAAATACATTTTTAAAATGGAGCGTACCATGGTCCATTTTTCATGGAGCAATTTTCCAGTTAGTAAAATACCTAGAATTACTAAGAAAACTGGTATTTCATGGATGCTACAGTACTACTAACAGCATGTTAACTTCTGGCTAGGCTCTGGGTTTTGGTGGGGTTGTTTTCCCAACAAATCAAAAAATGAATTTGAAACAATCATTTGACAATAAGATATAATATTAAAGTTTTTTCAAACTTTCTGTAAATTATAAAAGATTCCAACAAGATTTTTTCCCAGATTCTGATTTTTTTTTTTTTTTTTTGCTTTACTGAACAGTAGAATCCAGGAAGAAACAGTGATAGAAGTTGGAGTTGGATAACCAGTACAGCTACCTAATCTATCTCCCACTTGCAAATTTTGGCTTATTCTTTGCCCAAGTTAGATCCTGTTGCTGCTTCTCAGAAAGTTATTTCAGTACAGTGGTTTACATTAACAATCTTTTCCTTATAATACTTATCCTGTCACTCCATTTTTTTTCCTGAGTTGCTTTCTATAAATGCCTGCGGTGGGCCTCAGTGAGAGCAGTTCACCTCCTCTGTGTTGCTCCATCCTGCACAAAGGGAGCTGGGTCTGGGTAGATTAGATAACCAGTTTTTAGAAATATACATTTAGACAAGGTGACTGCCTCAATATCTTGGCCCTGGAAAAGGATGTTACTGAGTTCAAATTATTACATAGTGTTCATTGCTTAGTCTGTAGGATAGCACACTTGAAATTTGCTTTAGCACTACCTTCCCTTTTTTAGGCCTCCAGCTCCTCACTGCTGGCTGATTTCAGTGCTGTTGCCTCAGTGGATTAAAAATAAACACTGCTTCATTTAAATCATGCGAAAGTCTGGGGTTCATTTTGCTGTTAATGTCTATCTGTGACATGTCTGCAAAAATCATGTCTATAAATGAGATGACTGACATTGTCTTTCAGATCAGGAATAGCAGATGTGGAAATATTTCAGCACATTCCGAAAGCCTGAAAATCAGGTGGTTTTTTTTCTTATTCAGTGTTGATTTCAGATGGCTGATCAGGAAGACAGACATACTAAATTCTGGTCTTTTTTCTTTCTTCTTTACTCTCTTCAAATTCTTTACATATAGATTATGTCTGCACAGAGCTTTGGTTAAAACTGTCTACATCAGATGTAATTGTTGGTAGTTTTTAACTTTGTGGATCTTCCAGTTCCTTTAATTAAATTGTCTGCTTTTCTCTCAACTTCCTGTAGTCTATCTTGTTAATATTGACGTGACCAGTTCAAAATGGGAAGCTGCACAGATGCTTTTTTTTAGCTTCCATGAAGCTGTCCTTCAGATGCTTGCAAGACTGTTTTGTTTGGAAATGCACTCTGAATCTTGGGCAACCATTTTTTTTTAAATTATGTAGGTGTCTTGCTACAAGCATACTTATGGAATGTGTTACAATGCCAAAATTATCCAGTTCTTAGAAACATACCTGCAACGTTGTATCCCTGAAATGGGTATTGCGAGTGTTGTGCTGGACACTGAGACGTCACTAAGAATGTAACTTAAGACAGTAAGAACAGCTGTACCAGGTCAAAAATCCATTACTTTTGTGTGTTATTTGCTTTAATGCCCTGTAGCAGTCACTTAGGGAGAGAGTGTAAAGGAAAAAAAAAAAGGTAAGTACCAGGAGATCCTCTGGTCAATGAAGGGTTACTAAGCAGTGTGATCCAAATGCAACCATAGGCTCAAGCAGTCCCTAAGCTGCTAATTACCTGCAGCTGGAGGGTATACCAATCTCCTAGGAATTTGTCTAATCTCCTTTTGAGCTTATGGCCTCTAAGATGTCTAGTGGGATTAATTCCACAGTTCTGTTTTTCCCTTTGTTTCTTCTAAACTTGCTCCCCTAGTAATCTGGTGGAGCAAATAGTATAAAATATTAGAAGATTTTATAGCATAAAATACAGAAATTCATAGTTACTGTTGTTGCTTCTGTACCCCCTTTGTGGTTGTATAGACTCCCCTGAATGAA
This sequence comes from Phaethon aethereus, assembly GCF_964289735.1. Taxonomy (NCBI): domain Eukaryota; kingdom Metazoa; phylum Chordata; class Aves; order Phaethontiformes; family Phaethontidae; genus Phaethon; species Phaethon aethereus. Next base: position 66,048,418 of record NC_138576.1, on the reverse strand, counting down.
AAGACATCTTTCAAGTCTGTGAATCCTGCTCTCAGTATGTAGTGCTGGCAATGCGATGACAAATAAATAGGAAGAACTATTTATCTATGAAATCAGCTGATCATTAAAATCTGTTTGTAGAAGCAAGAGTCGTCTTTGTTGTACCAATGCTTGTTGAAGTACTATGCTATTTAATTTATGAGTGAGCAGTTGCTTTCTCCCAACCCTCTTTCTTTGCCCATCCATCAAACTTGCTGTGTTATCCTAGCTCTGGTAAGGTTATTGACAGTAGATGAGGATGAAATAAGTATGAGGATACCTTTATAGTGAATAATAACTGAATAACTACATTATAGAGCAGGTTTTATTAGTCCTAAAGCATTTCAGAGATTCTGCTTCTCATCCTACAGATTGTGGATCTCTGGCACAAAAGGGTGATGTGACTTGTGACCTCTCCCAAGGCAGCTGTCGGGATATCTGTGTCTGCTTTCAAACTCAGTGTAGTGAAACATACTTTTCACTTTGGATATGCTGAGCAAATTTCACAGATGAAAAAAAGGGGAATGCCTTTCTGAAAAAGAACTGGTGGTAGTTTGAAAAACTGGGAAAGGCTTGATATGAAAACCAACATGTCGTTCTCACGGGAAATCTGGGCTTTGGATAAAGTGTTGCTCCTTTCAAAAGAGCAATAATTATTTTCTGTCTTTTGGGAAGTACTGTAAAACAATTCTGTAATTGTTTGTGAAAAGTTGGACACCTAAAGAAGTCAGTAAATTGAAATAAGCCATATGCCAGTTACAAGCAGGTTGGGGTTTTTTTAAAAGACTGGTAAATATACTGTCAGGAGAAAATTAGCCTGTGAAACCAAGCCGCCTGCTTTGAAATGGCCTGCAGAAATTGATAGCCTAGTTTAAATCTAGGAAAATTGCATCTGAGCCTTTGTGGCTGAAGGATTGCCAAACAACCTGAACAGTTGTGATGTGGTTGGAATAGGTACCCAAGATTGTCAAGGTCTAACTGTTGAGGGCCTTAAGAAGCACCTGTGGAAGATCACATGATTTTTGAGTGTCAGTTGAGTACTTGCTCTTTCTCGGGGAGCTTATGGTCCTATGACTGTCATCCTGTGCACTAAAGTAGCACCTTAGTTTCTCCCCTCTGGCAAGGTAGCAAAGACAGCAGGATTTGGCAATATGGTGCCTCGTCAAAGGGTTGGGAGGGGAGGGGTGAGATGGTGAGACGTGATCATGTGCCTTCTCCAGAGAGTATGTGTAACTGGAGATGGTGGCTGTGCTTGTACAGCTCCTGACTGGGGGAGACGGACAAGAACCTGCTCGTAAGACATCTCTGTCACGTGGAAGATGGAAAAAGAAAGTGCAGATGGACATGAGGGGTGCTGGGAGGCATTTCTTGTGGCTTGGGTGTGATCAGTGGCAGGAGTGCAGAGTTGGATAGTGCCTTGGAAATAAGCCCCGAGAAGCTGTAGAGGAGGAGGGACTGAAAACTGCACAGGTAAGAGAGTGTTTTCTCGGCATGAGTGGCAGGGAGAAGAGGCTGCTCCAAAACTGGAGGCAGGAGGTGATCCAAGGAGTAACAAAAATGACAATGACCTTATCGAAGGGCAATTACATGGATTTGTAGTAAGAGGAAGGGTCTGGCAAAGGTTATGAAGGCTGAAAAAGATGTTAAAGGCTGTGAATTGCATCGCATGTGTGGCTCAAGATAGCAATGGCAGTGCTGCAGGGGTTTTCTTGCCGCTTCCCCTCGCAGTTGCTTCTCGGAACCACAGTGTCTGTAAAGCCCTGTGTAGTTCTGGGTATCGTGTAGCCACAGGTAACAACTGTCCTGTGTGTTTGAGGAGGCATCTCTGGTACCTGGCTGCAAACCCAGTTTTTCTACTGTGGTAGAAGCATAGTTTTGTTTTTACTGGCTAAAAGAATGCTCTGGATGAATGCAGACTTTTCCATTTGTAACATTGCTTTGAGGAGGACTATATTTCTGTTCTAGATGAAGTATATGATGAAATACCTATGTTTCTCTTTCAGCAATCTCAATCCAGAGAAAAATGCAAACGAAAACGGAATGTCTATGCAGAATGATAACTTTGAAGAGATCATAAACCTGCCTCTTGGTTCTAAACCATCCCGGCTGGATGCCATGAACAATGACGGAAGCAATAGTCCTGAAATTCCCTTGAATCCAATTCTAGCCTTTGAAGATAAGGGGACTCTTTTGCCTCAGGTAGATAGTGTTCAAACACATCAAACAGCAGGTAGGTTTGCCTTGGTTCATTAACTCTTGTAAAGTGTTGTAATTGACAGAGGACCTAGAGCTCTTAACTGATGTAAGTTGATGAATTTATGTGGTTTTTAACCCCCATGTCATTTGGGGAAAGGAGCGTATCGCCTCTTCGTAAAGCTGTGCATGCCGCGTGCGTACAGATGCTGTGCAAGTTACAGTGAAGCCTTGCCTTTTGAGGCGGGTTCCCAGTTACACTGCACTTTCTGCCACTTGAAGTTGCTTGAGAATGTTTGTCCTGTGCTTTCAAACAGCAACAGTGACAACTGCTGCTCCCAGCTCACGATCAGCAGTTGCGTTCCAGTTCTGCAAGCGCAACATCTGATAGGCACATGCGGAAGGGGGGCTGGTACCTACCTTCTGTGTAGAATTCTGGATGTACTTCCCTCATTGAGTTCTTGCTGACATTAATATTGAGGGATGGTTTGCAGCACGCTAGATTTTTCTGAATTGCATCACAGCTTTTAAAGGATGTTAGGTAAACCAATACTAACTTAGCAAATTAAATTGGACTACCATTTTCTTTTTCTGTGGCTAGCAAATGTAAGGATAATCATCTTACAATAAAATAATTGCATAAATGCATAGCATTTTGAAGTAAGCATTGTCACTCTTTGCTGACCTGTCATTTTTGATACCTTCTGTTGTAGAAGTGATCTGATTGTTTCTTCTGAAGAACCAAAGGTGATTATGAGCATCTCTGCAGTCTGTGGAGTTTCTTCCATGCTATGAAGGAGTGTGGGGGTTTTTTTCTCTCCAGTTTTTTAAAGATTTCTTGAATATCTTTTTTTGGAAGGACTTTAGTAAAACCAGCAGAAGAAGTGATGGGAATAGACTTGGATCACCTTTCTAATAGCTTTCATCACTAGAAAAATCATGCTTCATATGCATTACTTAATACGGCTTTTTCCAACAAGCTTTTTCTGTTAGTAAATGGATATTTCTGCATTCCTTAAGACACGAGACACTGGAATCTGAAAGCAGTGGGCTGATTTGGGTGGTGGGACTGATTCTTTTTTTAAAAAGGTGGGTGTTGGTTTAAAAAGCATCACTGTAAAATTGGCAAAGAATCTTTTACACTTTGTGGTTCTAATACTTGAAAAATAAATACCTCATTGCTCTACAAGTAGAGTTAATGGGGTGTTTTATTTAAACCTGTTGGTTTAAATATTGCAGAGAACTCTAATTATGGGGGCAAAGTATAGGCTTCTGTATCAGGTTCTTGTAAATGTAATTCCTACAGGGACATTCTGTAAATTGAGACGTCACTATGCTCTTCTCACATTTTCTCTAAAAACACAAAACAGGGCAGGTTTTAAAATGTGAAAATTTGAAAGCGTTATTTTTTCATGGACAAGAAGAAAACCTATTGTTCTCCTAGATGTATTTATGAATTTTGTTCAGTACAGAAATAAATCATTTAATTGAATAAATTAGAAAAATGTGGTAAAATGATACTGCAAACTTGATTTTTTTAGTTACATCCATGTTCACAATACTATAAAAGTGTACACATGTGCACACACAAGGAAATAGCTTGTTCTGTTCCGAGTCCTGTAAGTTGCTGCTGTTCCCAATGATGGAAGACTTTTCCTTTGCCTTATCAGACTACTGAAGACTGTGTGAAACCTGCAATATTTGATTTTTGGATGATGAAGCAAGTTTGGGGATTTTTTTGGTTTTGCTCGTTTCAGAGCAAATGGAAGAGAGTCATTGTGCTTTTTATGTAGTGTGTGATTTTTATAAGGCAGTACAGTTTGAGTGGTAAGAGTGGCAATGCAGGTTGCTTGCTCTATAGTTTGATGCTGATTTCTACTGTCACTTCCATCCCCCACTTTTGGTTGCTATTGGGCAGAACTGTATCTTGCACCTTTCTGTGCTTTGATAAACAATGCTGTTACAGGCACAGCTCACTAGGTATTTGAGTTTGAAGCACCAACCAGGGCTTGATGCGTTGCTCACTGAAGTCAGTGAGTAGATCCTTGGCTAGAGGAAACGGAGGTTTATGGGATTTCGGCTCATGCTACCAGAGAACATACCGTTAAGATTCCTGCGCTTGCCTTTAGCGAGCACTGAGCACTGAGCTAGGCCTCTAGGGACCTGTGCAGAAAGTTTGTGCTAGCAGAAGAAATCTGAGATGAAAGCTGAAGAATTTTTGAAGAAGTGACTTTCTGCCGCTGCCAAGTGTTCACCTTATACAGGAGATGGGATAAAAGCAATGGAAATGCATTGAAAGAGACTTCATCTGCCAGAATACGTGTGGAAGGGGAAAAACCAGCCGTTCAGTCAGGATGCTTTCAATAGTAGCTTGTGACACAGTAAAATGAATTGGGTTCCTTTCTTGCTTTCTTTAGTTTTCCATGTACATAGCCACAATATTTTGAAGTGTCCAAAATATGTAGTTTTTCTTTAAACCTATATATAGCATGTAAGTACCAAATAAAACTTGTTTGAAATATTTACTTCTATTTATATTTTCATTTTCTTGCATAGTTGAAACAGGAGTCAATCTGTGATGGAAAAGTCTTCTTGTTGCTCCTGGTCTGCTTAAAACTTTGCTTCAGGTTTCCTCTAATCTCTTTACTAGAAAAGCAGTACAGGGTCGCTTACAGCTAGAAACAGAGCAAAGAAATAGCCAGGAATATTTAGCTTCAACTTTAAGTTTGAGGATTCATTTAAGCTTAGGTTTAAATTATGTTGATCTTGATCTATTTAGACTCAGACTTTAAATTACACTTATTGTTTTGTGTGAGACTTCAGAACACTTGCCTCGCTGTTTGCAGCACAGAGGATGAACAGCCTGCTTCATTTCTCATGTGTGTTTTTTTAACAGGACTGCAGTAAAAACAATTTATAGTTGTGTTCATTCCAGGTTTGCTTCAAATGAGAGAGAATTTCCTCCTTTTCAAGGGCCTGACATACATACTAAAAGATAGGGAACTGGGAGTAGAGTTAGGTGTATGAATAAAAAAAAAAAAGGGATTGAAATTTTAAGTCTTGGTTTAAGCCCCTTTCTTTAAATGCAGGGAAAAATAGTTTTTCTTCTGTTGAATGTGAATGTTGAATTCTTCAAAATAAAATATGGTATCAAGTGAAGGCCAGCTCCTTTGCCTGCTATTGCAACTGTTGTTGTTTGTACTGTCAGAGGCAACACTTAACCTACTCAGTGAGATAGAACTAGCAATCATAGAAGTCACAGCTATTCTGAAGGCACGGAGCAGTGACCTTTCACAGGAGCTAGACTGTGCGCTTTGGAAAGACTGTGCTCCTTGCTCATGTCTTAACAGCACACTGTAAACACGTAGTGGGGTGACATTCAGTGAGTTCAGTACCTGACAGCTACGGGGTTGTTCATCTTTAGCTTTGCTTGTTCCATGTGTCTCACCTCCTCATGCCTGCTGAAGGATGCTTTGTTATCTTCCTTCTTGCTAAGACCTTGAAGTAATGTTTGCAGTTAAATACCTGGGAAAACCAGACAGATTCTAATGCCATTACTTAATATTGCACCGACTCTCTTTCTGGAAAATGACCTAAAGTCACCCAAGGAAGTGGCCTGGAGTTGGCGATTTTCTGGTTTTGTTCCGAGCTGTGTCATTCAGCTCTTGGTAGTCCTCTGTTTTAATAAGCCCAAGTGCCCATAGCTGAGCACTTGGGTCTTTCATGTGAGATTTCAAAAGAAAATTCCTGTCATGCATGAATATTGAAAATGCTGTGCTGCTTTATCTGAAGTCGCTGTCCTGTTTAACACATCTTTTTACTGTGCTGTAGAGAGGCTTTTGATTTACTGTGCTATAGAGAGGCTTTTGAGTGTCATTTTGGTTGGGTTTGTTTTTAAACAGTACTATTAGAGAGAACTCCCAATTCTTAAAAGGCTTCCCTAACAGAAATGCCTCCCCCAAGCACCAAAACGAAGCTGAGATTTGGGCCACACTACAATATAATGTTGAGCTTTTAATTGACAGAATGTTTTGTGGGTTTTTAAATTTTTTTAATCTCATTTTTATTCCAGTTTGTGGCCCGTAGCAGCTGTAAAGCTCTACATGCATGTAAGAGTTATACCATGGTCAGAAGTACCTCAAAAGACTGGAAACTCTTCTGAAATGTTCTCATAAGAAACCGTTGTATCTGGGAGCAGCTGTTTGCCAGAAGAGTGGTTGCAAAACTTCAGTATTCCAGCCAGTTCAACATGAATCTCCAGCCTGATTCTTGTATTTAAAAACAACTGTATTAATAAAAGGTGGAGTTGGATTACTAATAGATGATTATTATTAGATTCTCTTACAAATTAAAACCTACATTAAAAAACTAGCCTAGCACTCCATAATTTCAAGGCTCTGTGCTACATTTTATTTTCCTGAAAAATACTGTTTTGACTGGCTGAAAGGTCTGAGACAGGCTCCTTCTGGAGGAAAGGGAAGAGGAGGCTATTCAGTATTCTGTATACATGTAAAAAGTTTAAATTTAAACATATTACTCTTTTTGGTTGTTACAAGATCAGCTCCTAATTTTGCCAAATTTGTTCACTTTTTCCCTGTTTTCAAGTACCTTTGGAAATAATTTACCACTTGCAGAACAGAGATTTTGGTATTCAAACACCTTTTACCCAAATCTTTCACAGTAGCTGCTGTATTCTGAATGTACTCCGTGCAACATTTACCTGCCTCAATGTGCCTTTGCTCTCCTGCTGGAGTAGTGCCTACAGCGTATGCAGGGATCGGCCTTAAGGCTTGCCCTAGTTTTGTTTCTTACAAACTTTTTGCGGTTTCTGAGTTTTCCCTCATCAGTTACTTCCTGTAATAACCTGTTAGTAGTTCGCTACCTTTACACTATGTGTTAATTCAATTATTTTCTAAAGCCCCTGGAGCGTGCTTTGAAACAAGGGACATGGAACAGAAATAAAACAAAGATGAATGCAGAGGAGCCTCTGCATACTTGAGATGCGTCTTCAGTAGAATCAGCCTGTTACGTGAATAAAAACTCTTGAATACAGCGCTGGTTTTTTTGGAGGGGGTGGTGAGGAAACCCAAAATAGACTGTGGAAGATGACGCAGGCATAACAGGTGTTTTCCAAAGAGTTGGAAGGAATGAAGCAGTAGCCCTCAAATACACTTAAGCAGCCAGCTGAAGTGTTCAAGGGATGTCTTTTGATCTGTTCCTATTCTTGTTATCACAAGATCTCTTCTGTATGATGAAACTGTAAGTAGCAGGAAAACTTTAACTACTGGAGCCAATGAAAAGAACTGTCTTTGAAAGTTCAGGCTCTTGGATCAGGTAAGTTTTCATAAGCCATCTGGCTTAAATATTAACTGTCTTCGTGGCAAATAGCTGCCCTAAGGAGCTCCTGGGTTTCTTCTGTTTGTTGACGGACTTGCTGAAGGAGTTTGGCCATGTGGCTTTTTCTGAACGCTAATGAAAATTCTGGATCTAAAGAGGAAAAACAAGTGTTAGGCAACTGCTGTTTTGCACTATAGTCTAATGCAGATGCTTAGAAAGCTGGTGTTTCATGTTAGAGTTGATGGTTCTTACTACAATGTCAAGCATACAGAAGACAGAACAATAGTCTTCTACCACACAAAGCAGATACTAATTCAGTTTTTCATCCCTATGACAATTCAAGATTGTTTGCTGCTAAATTCTCCTGATCCCAATGTCTAAAGTTCAGTTGCTAAATTCAGCCTTATGCAACAGGTGCATATCAAGATATAGCAGGGTCTTGGCTCTGGCTCTACATATGTGAAGTTACCTGCTCTATACATCTATTACCATATTATAACTCTCATCTGGACTCAACTTCTACCCAAAACCAAAAAAAACTAACCAAAAATAGGAAAAAAAAAATCAAGGAACAGAATTTAAAGTATTAAAAAGAAGTTAAACTTTCCACCTTTAATACCAGCTAATCATGCAACCCTCTTGTTTGCTTTATCAAAATAAACTAAATTCATATTTGAAAAGTTTCTAAGCTAGGTCTGGTGCCAAACGTTTTTATATTGGATAAAAACATCCTGTAGCTAAAGTCTTGTTTCCCTGCTGATGGGAAAGCCTTTAGTTTTAAAGCAAACAAACAAAAAACCCTCTGTCTTTATCATAAGATACTCTTAGTTACTCAAAAAGAGTTAAGGTAACAGCTCCCCTTGAGGTTATGCTGTTTGCTTACGTGAGCAGAGCTAGCACCCAGAGGGAGTTGCCTGGCATCATCACTGCTGTTGCAAGGCAGTGCCTGTTTGCTGCTGGTGGGAGCCCGGGGGGCTCGGCCCAACACTAAGGACATACCTTCTCGCAGTCTGCAGAACGTAGAGATGCCCAGCTGCTGAAAGCGAATCTCTTGGTGGGTGAGAAAATTCCTGAGGTAGGCCTGAATCTCTCCAATGTGACACTTCAACAAAAGCATCATTTTTTCTGCATAAATGAGAGAACCAATAAACATCAGTAGGAGCCTTTGAAACACTCTGAAAACTGATTTTTGTAACAACACTTAAGATCATTAATGACTCCTCTACCCTCAGCTATGAGCAATGTTACTGCAAAGAATGGCAAAGGACTTCCACGTACTGCAGCCTCTGATGCTCCGGGTAAGCGAAGCGCCGAGTAGACTGCTTCGCGAGGTGGCTGGTCCTTGTGCGAGGTGCACACCGACGGACTGATCAGCCTGTCGTGCTAACCCATCCACGAAGCGATTATGCTGTTGGACTCTGATCGCTACTTGAGTCTGCTCTGTTGCAAATCCTCAATGGTAGAATTAAAACGGGTTTGCGTTTTCCCTTATTGGAGACTCATTATGGACTTCAGTTTCTCTGACGTCTAAGGATTATAAATCTAACCATGCTTTTCTAGAGAATGTGGCAAGAATCATCTGAACACCTTTTTCTTGCAAGTATTAAAGGCTCTCAGCTGTATGGGACAAGTTGTTTGCTGCAGGTAAAAATAACACTCTTGTCATTTTCTCTCACTGAAACTTAAAAAAAATACAGGCTATGTTTTTAAAAGCCACTTCACTGCTACTGCTAATCTAGTCTAGAATTACAACAGCAGTGTTTGGTTCACTAAGATGTTTTCCTCTTGCTTGTGAGGGAGCAGAGTTGATCTAAAATTTTGGAACACAAAATTGTAACTGTCTCTACCAGCCTCTGCTCCTATCTGTGGGGAATGGCATTACGTTGTATATACTGATACCCTGGTTTCAGCTGGGATGGAGTCAATTTTCTTCACAGAAGCTAGTGTGAGACTATGTTTTGAATTTGGGATGAAAAAATGTTGGTAACATGATGATGTTTTGGGTTGTTATTTGCCTTGAGTGAAAGACAGTCCAGCTTCTCACACTAGCTTCTATGAAGAAAGTTTACTCTATCCCAGCTGAAACAGGACAACTGAGAAGGAGGGTCAAACAGAAAGTTGCAACAATGTCTTGTCTGAAACATGTTCTCATATTTCCCTTGGTAAGGAGTATTTTACGTTACCCCACCTTCCTACTTAAGTTGTTTTTAAGGACCTCAGAATTGTCTGCAGACTAGACCTGCAGAATGGTAGCACTTGAAGAAGGCAACAAACACCTGAATCGGATCTTTACCTACAGTCCACTTTCATCCCTGGGCTTTCTCCTGCACTTGAGCCCTGTTTTATGTGTATTTCAAGGGTGACTGTAGGTGCTTTTATGCTAATAAATTTGTAGAGACCAGATAGAGGAAGCAATAGGAATGTTAAAGGCTGTTTGGTGCCCGACAATTAACTCCTTAGGGAAAAGTCTCATTTCACTCCAGGCAGCCATAAATATCTTTGAAAACACAGATATGCTGTGTGACAGTTACCATGACCTAGCATGTGCTGGATGATGGAGGCAGCCTGAAAGGATGGCTCAATATGTTCCAGTTGGCCAGCCAGTCTCACCAAGCACTTTGTCAAGGGTTCATCCATCCGTTGGACCATGCGTAGTGTGGCTCCTTCTGGAAGAGAGAAGGATAAGAGTATTCTGTGAACAGAAACTCCAGCGCCAAGGAAATGCAGGTGAGAGGTCTGCCTGAAACCATACTGCCTAAACAGGAAATCCCTCATGCAGCTGGAGAAGCAACATAAGCGCTGAGCTTGTGCAGTAAGTATGTTTGGGTTGTAAAAAAGGGTGATGTCCTGAGGTTAGGCTCTCAGTAAGGTAGGGCCATGGATTTGATTTGTAGAAAGGCTGGTGGATTTTTATTTTATTGGTTTTGTGTTCTGAAAGAACGAATCATTTGACATACGAGATCTGTTCTTGCCTTGTGGGCTCAGTCTGTCCAGCAGCTGCTGGGCACCTCTTGCAAAATTAAATGTGACATGTTGCCAGTTGCATGGCAATTACACCAGATACAAGAGACAAAATGTTTGACAGGTGATACCCAATGCTGGGCAGGCTGGGAAAACTTACACTGATCCTGTCTGCCATGAGGACTGCTGTACCTTCCACGGGTGCTAATTTGGGATCTCTTATTTAAGTTTAAAGAGTCACTTTTTTATTTTAGTCTTTTCCTCTTCTTATATTAGTTTCTGCTGTTGTGAAATGAATTCAGACAGAGAAGCTGGGCAACATTACAAATAAAAGTACACAGGCCACGTACAGCAGTAAAGTTCAGCACAAAGAATTTTAAGGAAAAAGTTTTAAGCAGTTCAACAGAAAAAAATGCAGACAAGGGAGCCCATGTGTGCTGCTAGTGAATGGGATCTTGCTCTTGAAGCTTATGGCAAAACTTCCCCTGAATTTAAAGGGAAAGACCTGGGCTGTATGCCCACCTGTGCTTTGTCTCCCATTAGGATTAATAAAGGACATGTACACTTCTCAGATAAAGCCATTTATGGTGAGGTTGCTTCCCTACCTTGCTTTGCCAGCTCAGCAAGGCAAGATGTCACATAATGAAGAGAGTCTTCCTGAATGTTAGTAGGAAGAATGGTCTGCAGAAGACCTTCAACACACGGGCTCTCAATGACTCTCTGCAACAAGAAAGAGATTCATGATTAGCACTTCCATTGTGTTTTGGTGGTGTCCAAGGACTTCAGAAGTACTGTACAACTCTTAGCAATACTGAGAGCTAAAACATCAATAACAGGAATGTCTTCTCCCAGATCTACCACAAGCAGGTGACAAATACCTTGGATTGTTCAGAGATCACCTGATTTTAGACCTTTTCCAGGACTTGCTCTGTCTGTGGGATGTTCTGGGGTCACAGATGACACTGAGCTCAAAGAATTTCCTGACCTGTTGCTGCTGTACCAGGCTGTATGTTTCTATTACGCTGTCATTTGCTCAAGTCTTGCTGCAGAGGTGAATAAGCTGAGTGCTCCAGGGCAAAGCATTAGGAAATGTGGAAGTTTATTGGTTTATTTTATTTGCCTCCAAGGCCTTTGAGAACTTTCTGGTGTTGAAATGCTCTGATCTGCAGAAATATGCGATAACCTCTCACTAGCAAAGGTGAGAGAAATGGGTTTTTTTTCCCTCTGCTTCTGGAGAGAAATGTTATTAATTAAACATTTCTGTGTATCCCTTATCTTTTAGGTTGAATCTGATGTATCTAAAGTGGTGTTAGGCAGTGTGTCTCTGTACTGGGATATATAGAGAGATATGTATACACACACACACACATTAGAGACAGAGTTGAAAACAGACAGGAGACTTAGCCTGTGCTGACCTGGTTTGAAAGCACGTGAGACCAAGGAATGAGTTCTGAATGAGTCACCTGGGGGTGACTGGTTATACCGAAGTTGAATCACAATGTTATCAGCTCTCTGGGAGGTCCTAATAATGGAAGCTGCTCACACCTCCATAAGGGAGCTCAGGTGTCAGTCAACAAAAGGGAATATCTCTTTTTGTGCGCTCATTTTACATTGCAGTTTTTAACTCGCTGCTTAGAGGTTAAAGCTGGATTCAAGACTGCTGCCTTTCAAGTTCAGTTCGTGTCCTGCGAGCATAAAAACAACCCTTTTTTTTCCTCTTGTGACACAGACTCTTAGGTGTTTTAGGGATGGTTCCTTAGAATTGACCCTGAAAACCTGGCAATCCCACTCATTACTGTGGATTCACTTGTGCAGTGAGAGCTAAATACATCGGAAGGTACACTATAAAGCTTTTATGAAGGTGAGCCAGCTTTCTGCTGATAACAGAATAAAGTCACAGAATTGAAGTGACAAATACGGTAACCTTTCCTTGTGTAATGCTGATTTGATATAAATGTAACTGCAACCTCCCAGGGTATAGTTCAGTGAAAAATATTAGGTACCTACCTGCCTGTTTTTGGAAAGGCTCAGGTTCTGGATGATACAAGCAGTATGGCCAACAATCACAGGGTCTGTTTTATGCGCTGACAGCAGCATCCCCAGGCTCTGTGCTAGCTCGGCACATGCCAGAGTGTCCTGAAAAGAGCAACCAGTATCTCAGTTTCATCCACTATGGACAACACAGTTGCAGTGAACTATAGATGGATCGGTCTTAGCTCTGAAAGAGCAGCTCTACTTAGCTCATTTAAACCAATGGCACAGTAGCTGGGTCCAAGTGTGGTTTTTCTCAAAATATGGCCTACTGACTGGCACTGGTCCACAGAGTACTTGCTATGGAAAGCTGGAGTCTTTAAGGTCTGGTAGTTTATTTTTGTTTGCATCAAACGCTTCCCAGAGGTTGTTGGTAGTCAGGGGAAAGGTGTGTGATCCTGACTGGAAGAAGTGGTCAGGATTGGTGTGAAAGGCAAAAGTGGTGAAGTAGCAGCAGCAGCATGTCCTTGAGTACCTCAGGAATTTACCTCACCTACAATAACGGGATGCATGTTTAGATCAGTTTGTGATCAGGCACCACTCCAGTAACGTGTTCTGAATGTTATCATCTGAGTTTATACATACATTTGTCTGCTGTCTGATGGATATTTTAGAGGGACTTTATTGAGTCCCTCTCTCGCTGAATGTAGCCTTCCTCCAATTATCACTAATATTAATTGAAACAGATTTCTGAATTTGGATTACTGCCCAGGTAGTTTCCTCAAGAACAGTATGGATTAAGGGGACACTGCTCTTTGAGAGAAACCTGATCTCAGCAGGCTTTGGGTTAGGTCTACAGTTAAAAGCGACATATGATTTCCTCTTGGGAGAATTTTTTCTTTCAGTCTCTTTTCCCTTAGGAATTTGAGTTCTTTATGCAGTTGTTATGTTTGTTAGTAATGAACTATATTATTTGCATTACTTAGAAACTGAGACACATTAGTGAGTGTCCAATATAAAACAAATCATCAGTCCTATATACAGTTGAGAAAAATCACATAATTCTGAAACCTGCGAAATGTCAGGATCACTGAAGCAGCATGAAAGGCAGATGTCTTTAAAAATTAGTTTAACTTGCATCTTTCTTCTACTTAGGTTAAATTGCATAAGTAAGCTTTATTTTCTTTTAATATTAGCTGACAGCTTCACTTAAGTTCACTTTTAAGTACTGTCACAACCAGCAATCCTAAAATAAAACAGGAAAATAGATGGAAAAGGCAATGCTATGGCTAAACGCGGGGCATTTAGAGAATCCTTTATGCGGACATGGCTGTAAATTCTCTCTAGTTTTAGTTTTCCTTCTCTCCAAAGGCTGAAATCATATACTTTTAGATAATGCAATTATATTACCATTAATGACTGTTTTCTGGGCTTTTGTCCTGAGTGTCCTCTTTTCTATATAATCCCATCAACTACGGTACCCTTATTTGATTTGCTACAGCCTGAGGAGGAAATTGTCTATGGACTATAAATGAACTTTCTAATATACGACGACTTCTCTGCCAAGCTCTCCTGTTTATTTAGGACCTGCATTAGCAAGTGACGGTACTCTAAATTCTGCTGATCCTCTTTTTTTGTCTGGCACATGGCTAGGATCCAGATTTTGTTTCCACAAAAATCACAAGAAAACTCTTGAGTAAAAATGGATTGGGCAGTTCAGATGGATATTGATCTAACTTTTCCCAAGATTTGAAAACAAACAAACAAAAAAAACAAGGAAAAGCATTCCAGCAGCAACTGTGCTTACAATTGCAATGCCTCACTTGCACCCCTTATCCAAGGATTTCTTGACAAGATAAATATTATCCCCTGTTTACCAGGTAGCAGAGTTGTTTTGTACCTGGAGTGGAGTGTCAGTGCATCATCTGGAGCAGACGGACCCCTGCCACCCTGACTTCCAGGTCTTTAATTAAAGGAATGTGACTTAAAAGGCTGTTTTCTCAAAGCCTGACTCTTTCTTTAGTGTTTCAGGGTTGGGCTGTCCTTGGGAGAACTGAATAAAATTCTCCCTGCACAAGGGAAGTTTTCCAGCACTTGCTGGGAATTGCTGTCAACAGCCTGGCCAGGGGATCGCAAAAAAGGGTTTAAGCAGGGAGAGGAGCTCCTGTGAAGCATTCCTGGGGGTTTGCTTCATAGTAACGAAAGGGCAGATGAATTCTGCCCTATTGTATCCCGGGTAGTATTTGTAATAATTCAAGCATCACTTGACTTGGTTGTAAAGGTTAGCTTTGTTCGGTGGTTTGTTTTCCAACAGCTGTTCCCATGGAGAAGTCCCTCTTTCACTCACTGAGAATTCATCCTGGGTTAGAGAAAAAAACCTTGAAAAGATTTGAAAAACAGGCCAGAAAAGGATGGCAGTGGGGAGGCGGGATATGAGTAAGGAGAGGTCAGCCTCTTCTCAAAGTGCCCAGGGCTTGCTCGCACAAAGCAGCAACACTGAGTCGTCAGGGACAGCCATGTTTGTTCACTAAAACAAATTTTGAGATGGAGGTACTTCTACTTCTCACTGGAGAACAAACCCTCAAGGGTGATGCTTTGCTTTCCAGCCTCCGGCCGCTGACCCTCTTCCCCCATGAAGGACGGGCTGTTTCAGCGCTGGTGTGACAAGTCTGAGCTCCTAGTGCTGTTCCTGCTGACGCTGTGCCATTCCCCTTGTAGCTGGGGGCTTGGAGCACCGGTAAAGACAGGTTTTAGGAGCAGGGAGGAAAGGAGCTGTGGATGGTCTTTTCTGGGAGAACAAAAAGTATAAATGGTGTTTGGGGGGCAGGAAAATCAAACACCACTGAGTAATGTTTTTACTGTGTAAATAGCATCCAACTTAATGTATTTCAGTTGTAAAGCTTGTTGAGAGCAAATTGTGTTTTGATTGCATGAGGCAGTTTGACAAGCAATGAGGATGTTTGGTGCTAACGCAGCCAGCACAAAACGGACGAAGCCACAGTGCCTTTGAAAAGCTCTATGCTCTAGTTGCTGCTTCCCAGGCATTGAGCTTGCCCATCTTTTATATCATGTCCCAGAGTTAGAAGGGGTGCAATTCGGTTCGTACTGTGCTGTGTACGTGCAACCGAGGTATAAGGCACCAGGCTGCCGGTACCCGGAGGACGTTTCAAATCGGACGGAGTGTATTTCAGCCACGAGAAGCACCTAAGCCCAGCTGTGGTGACTCAGATCATCTGTCACTACTGCTTAAAGCAATGTGGCAGGAAAGGTCCTCACACTTCTTTTGCTTTATCTACCCAAACTCTGACTTTCTTAAAAAGTTATTGTTAGCTTAAGACACCTATCAAAAACCTTTCATGTCCATGTTCCTAAGGATGCCTTTAATTACTGTAATGGAAAAGCAAGTTTAAAAATAATAACAATGTGTCAATTGCTACTTACTGGTTTTATGTGGCAGATAAAAGTACAGCAGGAGTGCCTGTTTTGTTTATTTGCTATAATTTATTTCTTGTCAGACTTCATATATTTGCATAGTGTTGCACTGCTAAGGGTGGTGTTTACCCTGAGCGTGGGCAAAAGAACCATTCTGTAACTAAGGACATGAGGAAACATGGGAAAGTCCTGGTGAATTAGATAAAGATGTAAAGGATTTCAAATTTTATTAGCCCCCCCCCTTTGCTGTCTTGATCTTAATTCAAAAGGTGTTAAATTTATTCAAAAGTACATTTGCATAACTGCCTAGATAGGGAAGTCAAGTATTTTTGCACTTTATTTTGCACTGATGCACTTTAAATGCACACTCTAAATTAGTTTGCTTTTCAATGTGTGGGGAAGCTCCGTAGCCAAGGAATAACATCCTCAGCTGCCTCCACGGTTGCAGTCTCTCTTGGTGCCAAGCATGTGTCCTGCCCCTTGTTACACCCACCTGGAGACCTGTGGTCTGGGGACCGAGGGGCCCATAGGGAGTTGCAGCGAGTGCAGGGTAGTACCCATGCATCCAAGGAATCCAACACCCATCTCCCCCTCTACCTTCACCTTGGTCCCATTACAGGTAATCTGATTAACTACGGGATCCATTGGATCCCACTTACCACAACAGGTAGGCTCCCTGGGTAGTCAGTGACAGTGCAGACGCAGTAGACAAAACCTCATCAATCTGTATGGGCAGGAGAAGGGCTGGGAAGCCTCACGGAGTCTATCGGTCATTCTCAAAACACATTTCATTTGCAGTTTTGCCAAAACAGAGTGTTGCCCCGGGCAGGAGGCCAGAACGTCTCTTTCCCCTCTGGTTTTGGGAAATGACCTCTCCTACCTGGTTGTGCGGGTGCTGGGACAGTATCCAGAGCAGAGCGATGGAGGCGTGACGCACATCCTTGCTGCCAGATGCCAGGAGAGCGTGGAGCTTGGGCAGGACGTCCTCAGAAACGATCCCGGCCTGGATGTCCACTAGTTTGGGAAAATGACTGAGGTCAGGGAGCTTCAGAGCACCGTGAGGAGACATTCAGGTCCTGACTCATAACCATCTGACTAACTCAGTGATGAAGTCCGAGGAGACCTCCTTATCTCTGTGGGATGGGACAATGCTGGATGTTTGGTTATAAAAATAAACCCTCACTTGTTTTGGCTCCTTTTGCCAAAGGATTAATGCAGGCTTGAGAGCATAATGTACCTTTGGGCACCCTTCAGTTTGCATCTGAACCTCAGCGAGAAGAAAGGGGAATTTTCCAAGTGCTTCATAGGTCTAAGGGCCCGGTTAGAAGGTGGCAGCTTCTGCTGCACAGACCGATCACCCCAAGCACCGCCTATCTTGTAGAGTTATGGTTAGTGAGGGGAAAGATCAGCCATCCTGGTTGAATCCTTATACCCCCACTTGTCCCTGCAACCTCAGCGAGTGCTTTTGGGTGCTAAAGGCAACACCAGAGCAGCCAGCAGATGGAGTGGCAGTCCTAAAGGGCCAAGCAAACCAGGGGTTTTCAACCATGCCAAGAAGCAGCGCAGCAGTTCCTTTACATCCAGCTCTACTGTAATTGTGATTGCTTGAAAATGAAGCACCTCTGTGTTTTCTAGATGAACAACTCTACCCTGGACCCTATGGCTCTAGTGTTGAGTGTGCCAGTCCTCTGCTTTCATCCTCCAGGTATGCTGTAGAAATGGATCTTGGGCATTTAATAGGATAGGATTTTTTAAGAGGATGACAAATGCTTGGGAAAAAATTGTATTTAATGGCAGACCAATTCATGCCTGGACTATTTGGACCAAAGAATGCAGGTCGCCACTCAAGCAGCAATTTTGAGAGACATTCTGTCCTAATCAGGTTTAATGCTTAGGAAACATGGAAGGGAGAAAAACAATACAGTTGCAAAGGCTCTGTGGATAAGAAGACTTCTGTTGTCTCTCTCATTTTGTCCAGATACTTCCCCTGGCTACTTGGGAGCTCTGAGGCTAGTTTAGCTAGTGTATGCACTGCACCTCCCTCTTATAATCCACTTAAAATGTAGAAAAGGAAGGTATGTCTTTGATTTTAATATGAAAGGCTCCCAGCATACTGTGCTCACTCTGAAAGGCAGAGAGAGAAAGAAAAAGAAATAGTGTAGTTTGTTTATCTGCAAGATATTGCTTACCACTGGTAGCCAAATTTCTTAGGCAAATGCATGCCTGGCTTGAAACCTGTTTGTGCCAAAGGGGTGAGGGGGGGGGGAAGAGAGGGGAGAAAAAGAGCACTTTCAGTAATGCATGTTCTTGCCTATTGTATACAAAATAAACATGACAACACTAGCAAGCTATTACATTATCTTCAGAGAACAAATTTTGCAACATGATTTTTTTTTTTCCAAAGTTTTGATGAATTTTGTTCAACCTTCTCTCTGGTATCAGTTGTTGTTGATGAGCAAGACCCAATGGGGTTCAGATGTTGGTTTATTTTAGGAATAAACCTAAATAAAGGTTAGATAAGTTACAGGAAAATGAAGGGAGTGAATTTGTCTCATTTGCTTTGCCTTTTTTTCACCTCCCTCCTACACAGAATAGAAAGTTCCAGACTTTAAATCCTGAACTGTGGCTTATTGAAGTTTCTTTGGTGTGCCTCCCTACAAAGCAAAATTTTCAAGATGTTATTCTTTGAACCTGTATAGTCTAAGTTATGGATACCAAATAGGAAAAAAAAAAAAAGTAGCATGCTAGATGGTCCAGATACCTTCTGTCACAGACAAAATGATCAAAGATAGTTGAGAACCTGGACAGAGCACTTCACATTCATAGTTTGAAGTTTAAAGAATACAGGCCATTCTAGTCTAAAGGAAGTGTCCAGGGCTGT
Organism: Phaethon aethereus; assembly: GCF_964289735.1. NCBI lineage: Eukaryota > Metazoa > Chordata > Aves > Phaethontiformes > Phaethontidae > Phaethon > Phaethon aethereus. Next base: position 66,029,625 of record NC_138576.1, on the reverse strand, counting down.
GGAACAACTTGAATGATTTCCCTTCTCTTTCTCCATATCTTGACCTTGTAGAATCTATGTATCTCCTAATATATCTGTCTTTTCTGATGGGAAAGAGGCCACAGAGGCACCTGTACAGTAGATGAGAACTGTGCAAGACTGAAACTGGAAGCCCAAGTTTATAGCTCTACTCTGATGCTAAGCATTTACACAAAGAGAAAGCTACAGCTTTACCTTGTCCACAGAAGAGGATAGGAGAGAGATGAGTGTCCGCAGCAGGAATCTGTTGCCAGGTCTCAGCATGGCTTCGTGGTGCTGAGCATTGGCTGCCATGTTGCTTAGGGCAGCACAGCTGTAATACTGCAAAGAACCAGGGAAAAAGAGAGGAGGTCACAGTGGTGATGTGCTGAAGACAATAAAAATAAATTGGAGAAATGTTCAGATTTAGAGCTGGTAGAAAATAAAGTGCTTTTTCACCTTAAGGAAGTTTTATTGGGTAAATGTGCTAACAGCCTACATGGGCTTCCTCTGGTAAAAGCGATGTAATCTGCTGTTGCTGCAAACAGTGCTGTGGCACTGCATGTTATACAAACCCATTAGGGCCCCGGGAAGTTGGGAATGTACCATGCTGCTGCAATGACACTGCTGCTGGCACCTAAGTTAGCTCATCTGCATCGACTATATTAAATGTTTACATTAACTTACTCAAGCTGGATGTAGACACTGCCCTACCATGCCAACAGATCATTTTCAAAGGACTTAAACATTAACACTAGAAAGGATTTTATATATATAAAAGAACATGTATTACTAGAGAGATATAATTAGAAGAAACAGGTTGAACTGCAGAGAAGGAAATTTTAAGATGAATCACAGGGAAAGCTGATGATGCTGAAACAGTTTGCAGAAAGCAATTCCAGAGGCTCCATCACTTCAGACGTTTAAAAATGAACTGAATAGAGAAAACAAAACCAATGGAGGAAACGATCCTGTACTACTCAGAGGACCAAATGAATGAATTAGCGGATTTTAAGGTTTACAAGTCTGATTCAGAGTTTTCCATCAGCATAGTTTTGAACCAACACTGGCTCTCTGTTAAGTGTGCAGAATCACAAAGAGGTGTCTGTGGTAGGCATAAACTAGGAAGATTTCCCAGATATTCCCCTTACAATAAGAAGAAAAAAATCTTCGCAAGCTATGCTTTCTCAGAACACTCAGTAAAATTGCATAGAGTGGAAGATCAAAGTTAGGATGCAAACGAAACAGAGAAAGAGGCTTGTCTGCAACTTGGCTGATGATCTGAAGACACAAGAAGGTAACCACATAACAACTGTGGGCATGCATTAGGGTGTGCTGGCAGATGCATGTCTGCATCATAAACTTTCTCCTCTGGAGCTAGACAAATTGAGTGGTTTGAATGTGCATTATCTGACTGAGCTGAGTTTCATCAAGATGCTGTCATGCATTTCCCATCTTTAAAGAAACTTTCCTTCCTCTCCACCTTTTCACTTCCACATGCTGTGGTTTGTACTCTCCTCACAGTGACACTGTTACTGTTTAAAAATCTGACCTGTTTGAGCCCTACCTGCACTTCTGAGTCAGGAGAGTCCAGCAGCAAGGCAAGAACTGGTAGGGCTCCCTCCTTGCACAGCACCTGTTGGATTTTTTCTGCCATTTAAAAAAAAAAAAAAAAAGTGCTGTTAGTGTGTCTTTCCCCTTCCCTCCCTCTCACCTGGAAGCACCATTCAAAAGGGATATGCACAATCATTGGATTTTAGAGAGTGGTGAAGTTGTCCAAACATATGCCAATTGGTGTGACTGGAGATCATTCAGATCTTGTGCAGTATAGCAGTACACAGATATTTTAGCAAAATATTTTAGCAGGCTGCCTGATCAATTAAGCCTTTGCTGGTTTTATGCTTAAGACTGTTCTGAGCACCTGAATTGCTGGAGAAGCTGAAAAACCTCAGGTATGATATTCACCATGATTTCTGTGTTAAAAAAACAAAATTTTTAAAAATTCTGAATAATAACAGAAATGTAATAGCCACCTGTAGTTCTTGCCCACCATTCTGTTCCACCATATAGAGATAAAAGATATTACTCACAACTGTATCAGCTGTGTGGGATAATGGTATCATCCAGATAGGCAAGATTTAATGCTGGTTTCAGGGTTAATGTATGGTAATGCACATCAGATTGCAGAGGCCCAAATACCACTTTTGCTAAAGCTGTTGGCAGATATCCCAGGAGCCTTTAACATCTGGCCCACAGTAGTTATATTTTGCATCTTCCCACATTGTGTTACGGATACAAGTCAAATGTCCCTAGAGCTTAACCTTGTTGGATAAGCTTCTGAGATTGCTTCAAAGTACCTCCAAAAGTGCTGCTAACTTTTTATACCAAGTTAGTTCTTTAACAAATGGGGTTTTTTTTTCCTCTTTCTTTGATGATTTAAGTGCTTGTACATTAGCCCCTTGGGGTTGAAAATCAAGCCTTTCTATTTTGGTACGAGGCAAAAAAGGGTCTATATTTGCTAAAGAGAGGCCAAACTTAAATCACCAATCTATGGTATCAACTTGAATGCCATATCCAAGGGAAATCATATGTTGCTCAGATATGCTTTTATTCTTGCCTTAACCCTTTTGAAGTATTTTTCTAGCAATGATAAATTTTCTTTCAGCAATTTGACAGATAAATCATTAGCCAGAAAGTACCTGATTGTGTGAGGTTGAGAATAGCACCAACTGCATTTTGTTGGACTCTAGGATCATAGGAATTGGCAAGAGACAGTAGGGGTGTAACTCCTTGAGCAGCGCCAATAGCCTCTCGGTTGGACTCTGGAGAAAGAATCAGAGAAAGAAATAAGATGTTGCCATCTTACTGTAAGCCAGGAGCAGGACAGCTAGGCAGGACTAGATTTCTTTGGTGTTTGCTTCTCTGATTCTTTGATATACATCTCTGATTCTTTGGTATATATATTTTTTTATATACATATTATCTGCATGCTCAAAGGAACCTGTTAAAAATTCCAAGAGCTCAATGGGAAAGAAACTAACTAACTCATGACTTCTGGATTAGCCATAGATCACAGCTGGTTCAATGCTTTTGTTCTGTGACTGGGATGATTAAAATAAAAGGATCATAACTTCCCCTGAACAGGTTAGCAAGGTGTCATACTTGCTTTGTACCCCTGGTATGTCTGATCAAGCTATTCACAGTGTGCCAACCAAAAACTACATAATTAACTGCAGCTAAGACTGAATTAGTTTAGCAGGGTATATTCAGGGCAAATTTCTCTCTCTGAATGTGCCTGTGTCACTCCTTTGACAGCTACAAACAATGCAGAGGTTTCTAAAGACAGAATTTGACCTAACCACTGGAATTTGAAAAGACATGGCTTCTCTTTTGTGGTGATGCTTCCTTGCATGGCAGTATATTAAGTTGTACAGGTGTATTCAACATCCTGGAGTACAAAGAGAATTCAAAAGAGATCTGCTGGGTCCCTTGAGACTCTTGAGTGAAAAACTGCTTTTAGTTTTACTACTTTTTGTTTTGGACTTACTGAAGGTAGCCTCAGCTGCTCTGTATAGAAGAGAATCCTTGCCCTCTACCATAAGGCTGTCAAAACCTTTGCCACAAATAACCTGCTGCCACACCTGGATAGCTATGGTCCTCTCCCCTTTACTGTCTTATTTATATCTATACATTATCTGTATTTGTATCTTATTAGCATTCTAGTGGCATAACCTTGAAAAAAATAAGGTGTTGGCAATGTTGTTCTTTGAAGTTGATGAGATTTAAATGGGAATTAGACCAATGAAGAATTCTCTTTATGTCATAGTATTCTGCAGATTATTTTATAAATGGAAAAAGCAAAATCCATAGTTTCTTTCATTGTTTGTATGAGCCAAACTGCTACTGAAGATCACAGGAGTTTTAATTGACTATTGCTTCATTTACATACATTCCTAGACAGTTTAAACAATAGCCCATCTCTGGAAGTTTGCTGAGAGAAACAGGAAGCAGAAGAACACAAAATAATGTGAAGGTGTTTGGATGCGATCAACCCTTCAGGTGCCAACTTAGAGAGTTAAGAGGACAAAGCCATTATTTCTATACCTGGAGCCTATCTATACTGGGAAACTGACACACATAGATAATCCAGGATATCTACTCAAGTATAGTTCAGCCAGTATCACTTTAGTATTCCAGGACAAGTCCCTTTCTGCCTTCATATGAATATTTTATACTCAAGGAAATACCTTTTATTCTGGCAAAAAAATACTCTACTTTTTGAGCACAATAATTCTTCTGGGAAGAGTCACGTATTTAAAATAGCTTTTCCATGTGGCAAGTATTATTCTGATGAAATTTTCTGGCCTTCTCAGAATTCTACAAAATTCTGAAATTTTGTAGACAAGCCTTTCTCCAATCTAATCTGCCTGCATATTGTTCTTTTGTTTCCCTCAGCGGAAACAAAAATTCTTTTGTGCAGCTCCAACTGATGGAAGCCAGTCTGATGTGATGTAAACTCTGATTAGTTGAGTAAAAAGGAGAGTTAAAAGGATTGAGAATTCAGATATTGCTGCTTCCTTCATTCTTTCACACAATACGTTCCATGAATGTTTGTGAATGTGGAAGAGAACCTGACATCTGGGCAAAGGGATTTCAAACACTCAGACAAAACTAGGGCAAAATGTGGCAGAATATGAGCCACTGGGTGCTTCAAAGGTTTTTTTTCCCTAAGGAAACATAACTGGCTTGATTTGAAAAGGCTTCACATCCACAACAGCTCAAACAATTTTTTTGCCTCAGGGCTCAGAGGTGGTGGTCAACACTGGAAGCCTACAGCGGCAGGATGCGCTCTTACAGCCTGCTTTGGAGGGAGGTGTCACATGGAGACCCAGGCACCCCACTCCTGCCTGGGAAGGACTGGAGTGCCCACTCTCATCGTGGGGGAGTGGAGATTCCACAACAGGTACCCACATGAGAGAAATGTCTGTGGCCAAAATAAAAAATAATTTTTATTTTCTTTTCCCTTGTGTCATTCGCTAGCTGACAAGTTCTCCTCTGCAGTCTTTGTTAGTGCCCATTATTGTGGGTTTGCTGGATTTATTTTTACATATGTCATTTTCCCTTATCCTCTCCATTCCCTAGTTTTGGTCAGATAATGTGGCTGAACACTACCTGTTTTGTCAACTTCTGTCAGAATGGATAGAGGTATCTATCTCACCAGATGTGTAACTGTATTATCATCTCCATAACAGATGTAGCAGGCTAGATTATTTCTCTCCTGGACCACCTGTTTATCTAACTAATGCAGTCCCTCCACTGACACCACTACAACCACTGATGCCCCTTAGAGTGCTTTTAGAAGGGAACCACGTATTCAGATGGTACTCTAGAGTGGGGAAATCAGTAACATCTACTCAAGCTGGGTTTGAATAACTCACCTTGAAACCTGCATTTATAAATTCTTTCTTTCCACTCCACCATTTGTGTGCTTGAAAATTCTCCTGTTGGTACAACTTTGAACGTGCTCTGCACTCAGTGCATCCTCCTTGTTTAGCTTAATGCAGATGTTCAGGCCTCCCTAAACCCTTGCCGTGAATGCTTAGTTCTGTTCCTATGTACTCTGAAAAGTGTTCTTATCCCAAAACTGATTACTTTCACCCACAAATTGAAAAGCTGCAGATAATTGCAAATGTGCATGTGTCCTCTTACTGTGTGGATAAATGCTAGTGTTGGAACAAACTGACCTTCAAATCCTTTTTCTCTGAATGGGTTTGTCTGCTGTTGTTATTTTTGGCTACCTATTGCAGCAGTTAAATACCAGACAACCCAGGGAACATATAACTTGCAGTCACTTTGGTAACAGCTTCACCTTGTACGCAGTCTTGCACGCTTATTGCAACAGAATTAAGACACATTATCATTCTTGGATTTAGAATTTTAGTCACCTTAAAGCTATCTAAAAGATCTTCCTCATTTGATTGTGCTTCTGTATTTACCTTTTTTAAATCACTCTGAAGCATGAATGGCTTACTTGAAGGACATGGTTGAACAGAAAACTTTTCTCAAGTAGGCCATTTAAGATAGCAGAGTCTGCAAGTAAAATTAAACTCTAGAGAATCACCTCTTGCTTTAGTCTCATTGCTGCGGTCGCTAAACATAGTCTGAAAAAGAAATAAATGGATCCCGTGTAAATGCTAATTAAACTGGGACAGAGATCCTCAAAACTGATCTAAATCCCAGACAGCAACCCTGCCAATGCACTTGCAGGACTGCCTACCTCTGTGTTCAGCAGGTGCCTTCCTATCTACTTTGAAAGCTCCTTGAGTGCTTAATTTGAACTATTTGTGCTCAGAAGTACACTGACACTTAGGGGAGCATGCAATGGTATTAGGTGACCACCCTCACCAGAGAATGAAGGAGGATTGGATCTGGAGTGACTGAGGGTTCCCCATACTCTGGGCTAAAGCCAGAGACACCGAGGAGGGCCAGAGTGCCTTCACAACTAAGGAATATCCTTAGGTGCCCAAAGAAGTTGCTTTCTCTGCGGGCTGCTTAATAACAGGTGAAGGGATATCCCTCTGTAGATCTTCTGGTGCATAACTCCACTGACCATACATAAAGCAAGCCCTCCTAGTGCCAAGCACCTAAAATTTTAGTGATGCCATGCCTAATTTAGACATTTAAATGAGGCAATTTGCATTCCACACAAAGTAATGTAATATACAGAGTTCTTAACCTGACCATAAGAGCATGGAACATTTAAAAAAAAATTTCAAAGGGAGAAATATCTTAAAACCTGCAGATAAATGAGAGGATAAAATACAAATCAGCACTTTTATGTTGTTGGATCCTGCTTATCCACGCCCCCTTTGCAACATAAATACTTAAGTGAGGAAGTAACACTTTCTCCATGCTTTTTCCAGCCTTCTGGAAGATCTGATTGCAACTTCCGATACTGGAGAGGGAAGCTGGTGGAATAAACACTAGAGGAAGGGAAATAGATATTCATGGCTTTTATACAGGGCTTTATACAATTTATATGGTAGAATCATACAATTTGTGAAAGGTAGAATAGGCCAGACTAACCTGATAACCTTTCTTTTCATAACTGTTGTTGATCTTATCTGTTTGGATGCCAGGAAAATATTTATATCATGATATGAAACATGCATGGTTAACCAAGAGAAGAGGGTAATAAATGCAAGTAGTGCATGGTGGATAAGGAACTGACCAAAAGCAAGCTGGCAGCAAGTTTTGCTGAATGGGAATGACCATCTGGAAGGAGGCTACACATGGAATTCCACAGGGACTGGTCTGTTGTTGGTTTTGAACCAGAAAGTTAATACAAAGGTGTGAGTGCTGCACTCACAATGTGGTGGAGGACTGGAATATTTTACCAATAACAGACAAGTTAGAAGACTGAAGCAACAGAAACAGAATGAAACCTTATAGTACAAAATGCAGGGATGTGCACTTGGAAACACTTGTTGCAGACCCTTAATTAATTGGTGCCTGCTGGAAATAGCAGCAGAAGAGGAGAAAGACTAAGTGATTAAGTCAGCTGCAGGATGACAATATCACCATGATGCAATCACAGAAAATGCAAGTGTTTTCATGAGATGTACCACAAAACATATTTCCCTGGATGCCACAATAAAAACACAGGTGAGACCCCAGCTGAAATACTGCACATTCCTGGTGACCTCTCTTTCAGAAGAGATTAATTAAAAATGGAACTCCTGCAGCATTCATGTACATCTTGGGACTTTAACAGTGCCTGAGGTCTGTGGTATCACAAAACAGCATATGCAATTGCTATGTTCCATTTCGGGAACATATAATTTACACCCAGAAGGGCTATGAAGACAAACGGAGAGCCTCGCTTACAAGAGGAGTCTTAAATGAGCTTGGCTTTTTCAGCCTAGTAAAATAAAGGAGCCTCATCAGCATAGACGTCAGAAAGGGAGAACTACTGAAGCAAAAGCCAATGTAGACCCTAATTAAGATAAGCTGGTCATGAATACATTTGGTTGGAAATCAGAAAAAGGGTTGGAATCATAAGAGAATGAAGGTCAGAAACACTGAGAAAAAGATCTTAACTGGAATCTCAAGAGGTTGAATTTATGATGTGGGAATACCAAAATTTGCTGCTGCATCTTAGGACTCTTACACCAATTGCAAATAGGTTGTTTCACCTAGAAATATAAGAGTTGAGTGAATTCACTGCAGAGGATAAAGGGAAAGAACAGCACACTCACCTGAAACAGCCAAAGTCATGGTGCAGGCACAGGAGTTACACTGGACAGTGGGATCCTCTGACTCAAGCAGATCCAGAATTGGCTCAAGTAAACCCATTTGGACAACCAATTCTTTGTCAACTGTTCATACATTCAAGAAAAAATGGACAAGAAAAGTAGGCAGTTAATGCTTTTGTGAAAAGAATATATCTTCCTTTGACTACTTTGGGGGTCTATGATTATGCAAAATAGACCTAAGATGCAAACAGTCTGAAAGGCACGCACAGTACCCAGCTTGGTTTGCTTGATTCCTCTTCAGACTCATGAAACAGTGTAAGAGATATGCAGAGGTTCTAGTTCAGAAAGACCCAAATATTTCTGCTAGCAATTCTGTTTTCAAACAAAAGGTTAATTTTTGAAAGTGAAACTGCAGCTTTCCAATAGGTTCACAATTTACTCAGGCTCCCCCCACTTTTTCTGCTGAAGTTTACCCTTTAAATATTATTTTCTACTTGTAAATAGTGACATGATATTATTTGCAGCAAGATCCTTAAAAAACCCCCAACAGCTATCTTCACTGAAGACTGACCCTGTCTTCTGCTGTTACGGGATAGCCTGATGGAATACCTGTTGTGACCCAGGTGCCAGCAAATGCAGTAGTAGATGCAACAAGGATTCTGTTGACGAAGTGTGGGGGGGTTCATGCCCTGTCTATCAACATAAACTTCACTAGGAAGTTTTCATCTGCAGCTCCCAGATCCTATGTCAATTACATTTGCCCTATTAGCTCCTGAAGAAAGTGAATTCTAGTAAACATTTTTTTTAAATCTGCAAGCAATTTATGACCAAGGTCCAGTTAATAAATAACAGGAAAATGAGCACTGTCTCACAGGCAGAGTTTATTTCTAAGAGCTGTATCTGTTGCTTGAAAGCGTGAGTAGCGGGCTCTCGATCCAAGAATGAGAATAGTATAGCTGTTCCCACAGCAGTCTGGGAATAATTTATCAGCCTTTGCACACAGATCCAAGATCTCTTCCCACATGATGTAATCTAGCTGGAGGGATCTGATAACCCTGGTGCCACCACAATTTATGTGGCTTGCAGACAGAAACAGACTCACACGTGTCCTATCAGGAACACAAAAAAAGGAATTTGGATTTGTGTAGACCTGGGTGTATAGATCTCCTTCTGCCTAAGTCTGGCTAAAAAGATACTTTTTCACCTGAACTGTGTTGTTAATTACTCACTATTTCCTTCCAGCAAGAAGTTGACAAGGGACAAGGAAGACATCTGCTGCACCTCCAGGTCAGCAGACCGTAGTAAAGCATAGAAGGGTTCCAGATGCTCCACAGGCAGGGGGACATTCACTGCAGGAAGGAGAGGAAATATTCAGGAGTCTCATCGTTCACCGCAGTCACATTTTTCTCTTGTTGGTCGTAAGGTGCTACCATACATCGGCTGAGTGGTATTCCCCTTCATTTAAATTCCATTGCTACCAGCAAAACAGGGCAAGTTTCCCAAAAAGGTTTTGCATAATCAGGTACTTCAAAAACATCATGGGAAGGGAAGCAATATGCCTCATTACCAAACAAGTCATTCCACCTCAGAGCAGGTCCTCACGTTGTGGCTATCTGCACTTTTCATCCAGCAAAAAATACAGAGGATAAAGCTATCAAGCCAAGTACCAGAATATTCTCCTTGAAGTAAATTTAAAAAGAACAAATAAATAAATTACAGCTTGCTTGTTGCTGGTATTTCTGCCCTTTTGTAGGGCCCAAACTCTTGCTGGAATCTTATCTGGCATATCTAGGCTGACTTCTAACCATTTAAAAATTACCTGAGGAGCCAAATGCACCCACAGAACAGTTGGGACAAAGAAGAATGTTTCCTTCATAAATTTCCCCTACAATCTGGCCTCTAGAGCTTTGTCCTTTTCCAAAAATTATACAATATAAAACCTTAAATGATCACTCTACCCATTTTCTTCCACCATATTTTAACTATGTTGCTCTCAGGAGATTCCATATACACTGACTCTAACTACTTTGGGTTCTGCTGAGTTTTACAGAGGTACTACAATTACAGAAATGACAGTCTTTTATAATCATGAGTTATCTCCTCATAGCAAAAAACAGAAAGACTCTGCCCGTGTGGCAATGGCAGCATTTCCATTTTCCTTAGCGAACAATATAGCATGAAAAGAAAAAAAAAAAGGACTTGGATTAATGAATCAAAGAGATTTTCACAGCTAGAAAAATATTTTATGTATAATTATGTGAAAATTCTCTAATGCACTGAGGTAACTTACTGTGCTGACTCATATGCAAGTAATAGAGGGCAGCAGACTGCTGTAAACCTGGGTTTTCTGAAAAGGCTAAGGTTCTCAAGGCTTCCAGAGGGTCCTTTCCAAGTGGTGGCATTTCAAAACCTAAAGATGTAAAATGACAACACAGACTCAATTATACCCAAAAAGCGTCAGTTTACAAAAAGCAATTAAAATTTACAGACAATCAAACACATAGGATTTTTGTACTGCAACAAGTCCATAGAGCCCATCTATCCTTATTCATGTTTCCATGAGTAGAAGCAATTATTGAATCTGGAATAACCTGTCCTTGGCAATGCCTCTTGTGAAGCTCACAAACATAGTGATTGGAAGCAAGATAAATTATAACCTTTGTAGACACTTTTATGCTATCCTGTTCTCCATAAAAATCTTTATCTTTTCCTGAATCATAGAAGATCTTTGTTACAATATACCTACTGAACATGGTATTCTTTGTTATGAGCTATAGAAAAAGTATTTATTTTTAATTTGGACATTTTATGTTTTCACTGTGTATTACAATAAAGGATTTCAGGGAATAGCAACACAGCTTGTAAATGGGCTTGCCTCAGGCTCAAATTTCTAGCATGAATGTATCTGTTCTCGAGTATGATAGTTCCCCTATGAATACACCAGATGTTCAGAAATAGCCATCCAGAATACAGCAACAGCAGTCATGCATGACTTCTGTAAGTCACTGTATAATGTGCTTATAATATGTGGAATGGAGCAGCAGAAAGGAAAAAAAGGGCCATTGAACCAGTGCTCAATAGTATAAACAGTTGAAAAGGTAATGAAGTATAAATTGACTGGTAGAGCACACAATTATAAGATATATTTTCAGACATGAGATGAAAGCAGTGCATTAAAGAATGAAATATCTCTATGAACAAGATCTAACTTCTTTACCTCCCATGGGATAAAGACATGTGAGGGATGTGAGGGGGGTGAGCTTTCATGCTCCAGTGCAAAACTCAGCCACTACAGCCACTATCTCAAGCCATTAGAAGCTGCTGACATGTCGAGAGTAACAAGCTTCTACCTTCAGGATTAGGTAAGTGGGCTTCGCAGAACTGCTTCATATAAAGATCAACTTTGTTTAATAATTAACAATGAACACAAAAGGAAGGAATAGCCAGCGTGTGAAAGGTTTTAGAGAAAAACCAATAATCTCTTCATGTGGCTTAATTCTGTTCCTTACACACTGACTATCTGAATCTCCCACATAACTGTGTTTTTGTTTGGGAGAATGACAAAGCAGAAGCCACTCAAAAGCTTCACCTGCATATAGTACCATGCATTTGCTGCCTTAGCTAACAGCTGAGTATGATGATCAACAATGAAGTCTCTCCTTGCACCCAAACTGTTCAAATGTTGGCTCCCTGCTTATTAGAATTTGTCCAGAACCAAGGATGGGCTTGCTCCACCTGAGAATAAAATACACAGGCAAGCACTAAAGTAAGAGGTATGCATCTTGGTTCTCTTCGTGAGGCTTCCCTGCCTCCATCTGTCCTGGCAGCAGGATTTGGCCACTCAGCGAATCAACCTTGGTTCTTCTTCCTGGGTGTTGTCTATCTCCTACCATGGACGATAGGACCTCCCTGAGAACACACATTGCCAGCTGTGCACTGCTGTCACTGAAGCTCTAGGCTCTCTGCTGCTGTACCCCAGCTCCTAAGAATCAAAGACCAGCCTTTTGAAGACCCATCTCAGAGGAAAGGATTTCTCAAGAAAACGTACAGTTAGTCTTTTCAGGAAGCACTAGTGGGTGCTGTAAAGGGCCATTCTGGCCTCACCATTTTTTCCAGACCACACCTTCATTGCACCTGATCCATCAGCTGGGATACTGCCAAGACAGTCAGGAGCATGCTAGCCTTTGGAAGAAAAAGTTCAGCCCTGGAAGATCCCCACTGTACAGCAAGCTGAAAGGTCTTGTCCCATTCTGGATATAGGCTTCAGGGTTTAGCCAGTGCTTAATGTGCAACAATTAGTGAACCGTATCAGCAGCATGGGACCCCCCACGTTCATAGGGCAATGACACCAGCTAATACCAGCTGAGGCTAATTCACGCATGTTCACAACAACCAGCGTCAGAGCAATTATTCCAAAGGTTGTTCCAGGACAGATAATTTCAAACAGTGTTAACTGTGTCACACCGAGGAAAAACGTCTCTCCTGGTCCCCCATCACAAGATGGTTTTATGTCCCCAAAAAGGCAAGTAAAGAAATAGTAGTTTGTGCTCCACACCTTTCACACAAATGAAAGCAGAAGGCTATGCAATTTTGTGTAGTAGCTTTAGCCCAAGGTTGTTAAACTTAAAAGCAATATACCCAACTAGCTGTAAGACAAAACAAAACCGAACAAGCAATGGCCCCTGCCTAAGCTTGAGACAAGGAATATTTTCAGGTTGGGCAAGTGACAAAACACACTCATTGAAGAAGATATTCTATGACTGCAGGAGTGAAATAAAAAGTTTTCCTATTGATACTGTTGTATCCTAGGACAGGACAGACAGGACGTCAAAAGTAGATAAACAAGGGAATTAGGCAGGTAGCCTATAAAGCAGAGGAGATAGACGAAGACTTATGGGTCTACTTTAATTCAAGCAGAATCCCATGATTGTGTTCAAGCCTTGCACAAAAGCGCTTAGGCAAGACCAGTTGCTTGGAATATGAGGAAGTCCTGGGAGCCCAACAGGGCTTGTCCCAGGGTGACTTTGACCTTCCCCATGTATATCGCAGACACTCCCAGCCACACGTCCAAGTGTTCTGCAGCCAGCCAACATGGATGTGCACAACTCAACCAGGACGACACCGTGATCTCCCTGCTCACAGCTCAGCACTCATGTAGCATCCGGTGTCGGTACAGCCTGCTTCCAGCTTTGTGACCTCAGTGACTGACTTCAAAAACTTAACTTCCATTACTAGAAAGAGTCACTTTTATGAAACATATTTCCATGGGTTATATATCAACAGTGGTGGCAGAGCAAGAAAGTGACTGACAACTTCTACCTACGTCCAACTGTTATGCTACTTGAGCCCTTGCTGTCCTGTACACACAGAAAACGCTCTGTAGCTCTGGCCTTTCCTGCATCACCACCAAGCTGCTCCATGCCATGCCAGAGCAGTTCAGCCAACAATCTGTTTTCAACCCACAAAATGAATCTCCTTGCTCTTTCACAACCCTTTATAAAAAAACAAACCCTCTTACCTGTTTCGATATGCTGCAGAAACTCCTGTGCTGTCACCCTCTCATGAGGCTGCAGGATGGGCTTGTACAGCTGTCTGGCTTTAGAGCTGTTTTGTTTTAAGCAGGAGCATTTGCTTATCAGAGTTAAGCATTCCTTGATTCTCTGCACCAAGTCGGAGGACATCCTCTGAACAAAGGCCACAAAGTCCCGCAGCAGCTGCATGCATCGTCCACACAGCTGACCCATTCTTGTACCAACAGCAGCACAAAGCAAGAGGAAAAGGCAGGAGATGGAAAGAAAAGTTTCTTCTCAGCTTGTCCTCTTTTTGCATTAACTTGTTGCCTCAGGGTTTGTCCTGTCTTACAGATGTTAACGCTACACCGTGTGCAGCTGCTGTAAAGCAGACAAGCTTCTGCATCCAAAAAGCTTCATTGCAGAACAAGGCTCGTTTCTGCAGATCTCACAGACTCTAGAAAATATTATTTAAAAGGCTGGATTGGAGCCACACTCAAACACCCTCCCTTTGCTTGAACAAAAATAAAATGATGACCTAAACACATTTCATGGAGAACAAACAGAGTTTAACTCCTGGAACATCCACAAAAGCCTTCATGAGGCTAGAAAAGCACTGGGATAATGGAAAAAGCAACCTCAGTTTTTGTAAGGCAGCTTTCCACATGGAAGGTAGGCACCACCTTTTCTGCATGTGTACAAGCTGCAGCTGCCAATGGGAGAGGAAGATGTAAAAAAAAAAGGGTGCACACAAACAGGTTTTTCCCGTTTTTGCTGAAGCACAGACCAGAACAAAGGCCCTGTTGGGCAAACAGCTCATAACTCAGTCAACTGAGACTTTGCAAATCAACAACAATAGAAAACTGAAAAAAAAAATACAGCATCCAAATGAATTTAGAACTATGTTTTCCTCCTGTCAAGCAAATCCTTTAGAGTGGGCTGGATAACCTAGCAATGGGAGGATGCAAAAATCGTCTGCCGTTTTCATGCAGAAAAAGGTAGCAAAAGGAAAAAGAGCAGTTCTCCTTTTGCTCCATCCTTTTGCTTACTTCACCAGTCTGGTGTATGTGCCCACCCTGGGTTGAACAGTTTTACAAATGACTTTGGTCTAATTAATGTAGCATGAAGTGACATTTGTAATATTCTTGAGGTTTCCAGTAAAATCTGGTTTGATTCAAGATCACCTTCATTAGGGAACCAGTGGGTACTGGTCTGCTGATTGTTGATCACTTTTTAAAATTTCTTTTTATCCATGGATTTGATTGATTTATTCTAACTATTGAATTTGATACACTTATTGGTAAGTTTTAGCCTCACTGTCCTTTAATAGATCTTAAGTTTCTAAATAAACAATGTTCGAAAATCAGCCCTTTGTTTGCACCCATCTCCAAACACTGATGAACAGGCTCACCCAAACCTCACTGGTCTGTCCAGCTACTGCGATTTCTCTTACTTACACGGGATGTAATTTTCCTAAACACAAATACCACAGGGCACAGATAAACCCTCCTACACCTGTAAACCAAAAAGTGTGAGACCTCTACTACACATGCAATCCATTACAAAGAATCAAGACTGATTTTTTCTGGCTGCTTTCTTGATCAGCTCTGCAAGCTCACTGAGTTCTGATCTCTGGCTTCTTAATATTATCAAAAGTGAGGCTAATATGCCTATTTTCTCACCATGCCTTCCAGACTCTTTCAGTAGGCATCTTCTAAAGTATAGGGAACCCACATGATTGTCAGGTTCTGCTTCTGCTGCTGCTTGCTCTTCACCTTTTACTCATGATTTTCCACCCTTCAGCTTCGATCCTAAAAGCAGTGAGGTGGCAGATCCCTGGGAACCCACTACATGTGTCTTCTGTCTCTTTCTCTGTCCTGTCTACAGAACTGTAAAGTTTAATTGTTGTGAGATTTTTTTTTAAAGCTAATTTGAACTGTACTGTACCGAGATGAGGAAAATCAGGACTGTTTCAATGAGACACTTGTTAGTAGTGACCGCATTTCTGTAACATATTCTTACTAAGCATTTGAAAATGTATTACAAACATTAGAACAGCTTTCCAATGTATCTGTAAGGAAGATAATCCCAAAATGGTTTATAAACAAGTTTCAGATGTGCTGAGCTTTTGTAACTCCATTTGAAATAAATGGGACTTAAATGCACCAGGCCGGAAATTTAGGCTATAATTTGCCTAAAGGCATAAAACTCAGGTGTCCCAGTTTGATGATTCAGTCAGGAAGTTGTTCTTCTTTAACATGAAACCACTACTTGAAACCCAGTGTACAAGGCTGGTTTGTGGGTCTTCAAACCTCCTCTGAATTCCCAATAGCTGCTGTAAAGGTAAAGGTGGCAACCATAAACCAAATGTTTTTGATTAGTTTTCATGACCTTGATATGTTTCCTTATCTGATTGAATAAAATGTCATCTCCAGACTGCAGAAGTAGAAGGGGAAAAAATTGGTAGTACTGTAATAGTGTTAAACCATTTTGCTTTTATTCTTCTAAAGAACATGTTCCAAATCGTAGAAGCACCACATCCTGGGTTTTTTTTAATCAAAGGAAAAAATCAGTTCCTTTGTAAAGTGTTAAACCATTTCCATTCAAATGGATGTCTCTAGTGCAAAGGAGACTTCCAAGTAGTAACCTTACTGTATGAAGACTATTTGGAATTGTGTATAAAATGCTACTTGGAAGTTTAAATCTATTTTGCCAAACAATAGATGAATGCTGTAGCTAAATGGCACTTTCAACAGAGAGCTTCCACTGGTCCAACATTTTATCTGCTGAGCCATTTCTCTGCAAAAGACAGAAAATACTGCTTTTGGGCACAGTCTCTGAAGCATCCAACACTTGCAGCAGGTTTGTTTTGTTTTGAATTAAGAACAGAAAATCTAAAAATATATTTATTCATCACTAAATTCACCTGCCATTTCACTCATGCAGCATGCCACTGCTTGAACCACTTCTTGTAATAAAAATTTCTTTATCCAGTTTGCAATGGTGCATAACTTTTGATTGCTCAAAAGTTGACTGGCACTGGAGAGATGTACACAAATACTCTTTATATTCCTCTCTCACACATTACCTAGGGCCTTTTCATTCTAACAGGCCCAAAACTCCTTCAGGCTCTGACATGAATATTGGAAAAAAATGGATCAACAGCTTTATTTGAGATATGGTAGCAAATGCTTCCCTCTTAAAGAAAGAAAATTATAGCTTCAGGTTCTAGATTTTAGGAATACTGTTATCACAGTATTCTGAGTTTAATCAGTGGAAAAAGCATTTTGGGGGAGTGTAGGAGAGAGGCAGGGATTGCGAATGTATGGAGTATTATTTGACTTGTGTGCCAGTCAAATAAGAAAATAGATACTTAAGAGGAATGGTTAAAAAGCAGTAAATTCAAATAATATACTTATAGTACTCAAGGATACAAAACTTTTAAAAATTGAACTAATTACATTTGCATGTTACAAATTTGTCCCATGTAACTTGTTATTGCAACCTTTGTGTTATACATGTTTCTTTCTTCTCTCACCCTTCTGTTCAGGGGTGAGGAAAACACTGCACAGTTTAGAAAGCTGCAAGATGATGGCTGTGCATTACTGCTTGGTTAGCGACAGATTTGATTTAGAAGGCAATAGCTCCCCTAATGCCTAGCAGGTCTTTATTGTCCCCAGACCTGCAGTTAAGGCCTCCTCTCTTGTACTAATTCAGTAGGACTGCTCTTTAAACTTGATCTATGAGATTTTATGGCTTCAAAAAAAAAAAAAAAAAAATCAATAAACCAAAGGTATTAAGTTCTTAAACTGGATCTACCATTGACAGAATAGTAACATAAAATCATGAATTACAGAAAAATGGTTGGGGAAGCAGAACAGTTCTAAACCCAATGTCTGATGTGTGTAAATTATGTTACTGCTAAGCTCTTTTGAATACACAGATACCTTTTATATATAATAAATATGTATGAATGTTTTACATATGTGTGTGTGTATATGTATATATTCACCATTACGTTTTCAGGAGGAATTCAGGCTGAGCAGAAACATTTAAGTAGGGAGAAAGCCAGATGCAAGGACTTGATAGACCCAGATTTGTGAAAAACTGCCAGGGGTTACCTCATTGCATAGTCAGGCAGAGCTTTGTTTGCAGTCACTGCAACTTCGGTAGAGTATAAAGGAAGTTGCTCTCACTGCATCAAATTCCTTGGCTGAGGCATTTGCTCATCCTCGCTCAGAGAGAGAGTGCCATCTACTGAAGCATCCCCTTTACTCAGCTCCCTTGAGCCTTGTCCCACTCATGGATTGACAAAATTTACTCAAGGGGGCTGTAAAACTGAGCAAAGTTTTAACAGGAGGAGAAGCTGCTTTAGATGTGAATCGCTACTGTAAAGTAACAGCTGCATGTAAAGGACCAGGCCAAAGATGGTAAGTAACATCACTCACTTGTGCCAGCCTATGCTCCAGTTTTATGAAGAGATTAGAAACAGCCTCACTCTGGGTTTCTTCATTCTTAATAAATCTTTGAATTGAGGTTACATTATTATTTTGCAACACTTAAGAGCGGCATTCCCTAATGGGACAATCCAACTTCATTGGTATTATCCATAGACTTTCCTGCTTGTTTCCCCTTTCTACATTAGCGCTCAGAAGATGTACGAGTATTCAGCCAACTCACTGAATAGTGAGGACATCTTCTAACAGTCAGTAAGAGTTTGGCTTGCGCCAGTGATGACACAGTATTGTCATGCTGCTTGTCTACATGTAACTTCCCATTGCCTTGAACTTTACTTTATTGTAAATTTTCTGGACTGTTGCTTTATTCAAATAAAGCAGCACTTCGTGCCACACCCAGAGCTACTATCTCCTATGATAATAAATTAAATTTTTGGGGCAAATTTCTTGCTTTGTAGCAAGAGGTAGGTCAGAGGTGCCTATGTACCTTAGAAGTTTGAACAAATTGTATAAAAAAAAAAAACCCTGAATTTTTTACAAGATAAATTACCATGCAAAGGTGGGCATCAAGTATTTGAAAAAGTATACCAGCTTGCAGGACAGAGGTGAAGCGAGACCTGTCAGGTTGTGTTTCATAGACAACAATACCCTTAGAAAATCACTGGTATGATGTGTTTCAAGGAACAAGAATTTTTTACAAGATAAATTACCATGCAAAGGTGGGCATCAAGTATTTGAAAAAGTATACCAGCTTGCAGGACAGAGGTGAAGCGAGACCTGTCAGGTTGTGTTTCATAGACAACAATACCCTTAGAAAATCACTGGTATGATGTGTTTCAAGGAACATGTGCATGTCCTGGTGTTTTTGCTAACAAGGGGCTGCACTGAAGCATCACACAGACCATAGCAAAAATGTCCAATTCTTGGTAAAACGAGGAGTGAACAAAACTTGCGTTGCAATAGTTGCAAGTGAAACAACTTGTACTATTTGCCATTAGGCAAATATATTCAAAATAATTAAAATATATTTGCAAAATGTTTCACATTGTAAGTTTGTTTTGTTTTGTTTTGCTTTTTCTTCTGGGTCCCTAGTATGTTGTCTTAAATACAATGGAGAACTGAAAGAGCAGAAGTGACCACCCTTTCTGTCACGATATGTCCCCCATGTCTCAGAAAATAGAGAAGAGCCCTCTACCACTTAAGGGAAACAGCATGAGCATCCCACAGGTCTTCAGGGCCATTAAGAATTACGTGTGCAGGGGGTGTTGTGTGCAGGCAAGTCCCAGCAATTCTGGAAACCTTACTGGCCCTAGCAAGCTGTCTTCCCCCTACAAGTGCATTATGAAGCAGCCTCCACATTAATAGTGTTTTATTGTTGGTTACAGCAAAAGCTGTAGTGCATGAGCTGCAAGAGTTACAGGTTAGTTACCCCTGCAAAAAGGAAAGAGCTTAAAAGAAGGAGAGAAGGAATTGTGTGTCTCTCTAGGCCAGGCTGCTCAACAGTTAACCACAACTGGTCAGAACAAAAAACTATCATTGTGTTTATGTTCCAGCATCAGCCACTCATTGATTACTGCCTTCATAGGTGGCCATGTTAGAAGAACTTTAGTAGCCAAAAAAATACTATACACCGTGTAATTAAAGACCACCACAGGTTAGGTAGATCTAGGCAATGCATTACTTTCCCTACACAGGAAACAGCAAACCAGCATTTGTGGATTGTGTTTGCTTCCCATCTTCCACGTCTTCTTCCTCCATCAGTTGGTTTTGGCTGCCTCCCGGTCATTGTCCACGAATTTAAAAACTCAGCTAAAGTTGTGCATGTGCATCTTTTCGTGCTCTTTTTTCTTTAATTTATAGTTGGGTGTTTTCTTCTTGCTTGAAAAATAATCTGCAATAGCCTTTTAAAAAAAATGCACCAGCTGTGTAAAATTTGAGTAGTGTTAATTTTAAGACCTAGTCAGCCAACACGCGTCTTTGTGCATCAGTCAACACACAGCACAAACGTTGCACTGCTGTATTGCAACCAGGCGATACGCACACATCTGCTGCAAAAGCTGCTGCAGTAAAGCACCGCTGCTACGCCATCTCCCTTCTGGGGCGCGGGAGCATCGGATGCAAATGCTGCTTGGTGGTTATCCACTGGCTGGGCTCCGCTTTAGAGACAAGCCCTTCCAAGCAACGCTCGTGGATGGATGCGCCCCCCGCCCGACAGGTAACCAGGCAGCGGCTCGGCCGGCGGGGCCCCGACCCCTCGGGTCACTGTTCGGGGAAAGAGAGGATAAAAAGGCTTTTAGTCGCGGTGGTGCGGGAGGAGACAAGCGCTGCAGCCGGCAGGGCATGGAGCCCCTGGCCCTGGGACGAGGACGGAGGACGGGGTGGGGGGGGCGCGTAGGGCAGGGCCTCGCCGCACCCCGCCCGAGACACAGGCCCAGGGCCGGCCCGCGGGCGGCCACCAGCGCCACGGGCCGCCATCTTCCTTGCGGACGGTTACCCAAAACCAAGATGGCGCAGGGGCTGTGAGGAGTGCTAGTGTTTCCCCGCCCAGGGCGGAAGTGACGCATCCGTGGCGGCGGCCGCCTCCCCCTCTTTCTATGGTGGTTTTTCCTTTTTCCCTTTGGGCCTCGCGTCTCTTCCTCCGGCCAGACGGGAAATGGCCGCCGAGCTGCGATAGGGAAGCGGGGCCGCTGGGAGTTCCGCCCGACAGGTGAGGAAGGGGCGGAGGGGAAGGGGCCGCGGGGAGGTTTTGGGGGACGGTGGCGTGCGTTGGCGCGGCCGAGCCGGCGGGGGAGGTGGGGGGGAGGCTGAGGGGGAGCAGCCCGCCCCTCCGCGGCGCTCGCGCCCCCGCGCGCGGCCGCTCCTCCCGCCTCCCCTCCCCCATCCTGCGGCCGCGCTGTGCCCGCGCGCCGCGCCGTCCCGCCCTTCCCCGCCGCGTGACCTCGCCGCTCCGCAGCCATTATCCTCCGCACCCCCCCTCCCCCGCGCTAGCCGCGCCAGCCCCGGGGCGACGGGCCCAGCCGCTCCCCCGGGGAGGGGCTGGGCGGCCGCAGTTGCTGGCGGGGCCGGGCGGCCGCCGTCACCGCCCTGACGCGGGCCGCTGCCGCTTCCTGCGGGAGCTGGGCCGAGCCGGCGTCACCCCTCCCCGGGCCTCGAGGGCGCCCCAGGGAGCGAAGGTAGAGAGGGAAGGGGCGGCGGGAGGCGGCCGCGCAGCTGCCCGGAGCGGGTTCGCGGCTTCTGGAAGCCGGCGACGGGGGGGGATGGACGCGGAATGGGCGGCCTGCCCCGCTGGGCCTCCACCTTGGCCGACCTGGGTTCGCAGCCTCCCCGCCCTCCCTGCGGGAAATAGACCCGAGGGGATCGGCGTGTAGTACTGTTTGCAGGAATATAAAGTCTCCCCGTTATCCTGGCGGGTGTGACGCTAAGGAGGGAAGCGGTGCTGGAGTGAAAGGATGCTTCCCGGCATTGGATCAGCCTTTACGGTCATTGGAGGAACTTCCCTTCGGGCGTGACTGTGGTTCAAGTGCTTGTGCCTTAAATACTGTGCTCCGGCTTGCCTCCTTGCGCGTTAACTACCCCGTTTAGAAATGCCCGCAAAAGCCGGTGAGGGGCTGGGGTGGGTTTTATGCCCCTTGCTGAAAGGGGCTATTATATTCCCGGTGTTGATCATACTGTAGTATGCAGCCTTTGCAGAATCTTGTCCTTTAGTTCCCGTTTGCTTTATAAACCACTTACTCTTGGCCTTTAATTTTCTTAGAAAAATGAGTTTCTTGTTTTGTGTGTCATGGTGATCCTCTACCGAGTCAGTACAACTTGTCACTTGTTTATCTCTGAGATCAAAGTTTTACCTTAACAGTAACAGTTAAATTTTACTACAGAAAGACCCGGGGGCATGCAAAACAAAGGAGTTTTTGACACTGCAAGTAGTCGCTGCTTGAGTAATGGTTGGTTTATTACAAATGTATAAAAACATCCCTTAGAATAGTTGTTCTCAGCGTGGGAAGGATTGATTAAAGAGTGCGGGGTTCCAGGAAAATGCTGTTGAGTTGTCGTTTTTCTCCTCCTTCCTTCTCTTTCTCCTTTGCTAATCTTATTGATTTGGACAAAAGTGGGGAAAATACGAAGGAGTAAGGGCTCTGGCTCCAAGGTGCACTCCAAGCATGCAGCTTCTTGCGGCAGGGAGGGTAGGAATTGCTTCCTCCCACTCTTCGCTTTTGATATTGAGTGACAGGCTGTACTGAATGGCAGGAAGAGGTTTAATGTGTTACATATATCAGCACTTGGGGCGTGACTGCCTCTCTCCTGAGCACTGGCTCCATGGCTTGAGCAAAGGCTTTAATGGGCCTGGCTGTAGGCTGTGGCTGAGGGAGTCTTTTTTGGGGGGGGGAATGGCAGGGATCATGTACCATGGGGAAGGGCCTGTTGCCATTGAGGATGCAGAAAACTTGGAGTTGTTGTAGGAATTTAGAAAGGGTCAGCAGGGAGCTGTTCTTTGGAGCTCGGGTGCAGGTATTTGGATGGATTAGATTCAGGCTGGTTGTCAAGGAGAGATTGTGTTGTAGGGGTTTGAGGAATGCCAGAGAACATTTCAGGTTTGTTTACAAGTAATGGAGATAGGTGAAGGAAACTACTGAATAAAGGAAGCCTTTGGGTTACAACTGTGTTCAGTTTATCTGTGTGTGAGTTTCTCCCAAAGGTATTCAAAGTGCGTTGCTGTCTTTGTTGTGCTGGCACTGGCCTCCGTGCAGCCTTGTGGTAAATGGGATCTGGGAGGTTACGTAGCTGAAAAGTCAGTCAGTAACGCAGTGTTTAAAACACAAACAAAAAAATAACAAGAATGTCTATCCAAAATAACATGTATCCAAAAGCATGCTAATGAATTTTTGTGTATTGACAAAGTTATTAAAATAGCCACTTTAATTTCTGTGTTTTTAGATAGAGGAGAAACATGCTTTTGTTTGACAATAGTATTGCATGAAAGAACAGCTGCCAATCATGTGACGGTTTTGCAGAGCTGATTTTGCTGTTACTAGGATGCTGGTTTTTGACTTAATTTGCAAATATTTTATATTGTTTTCCCTAAAGTAATGAATGATTGGGGAAAAAAGGCCTTTTTATGTTTTACTGTTCCAGTTGATTTTTCATGCTGTGATTCTTACATTGGTCTGTTTTGTCTTTGTGTGGATATTAAGAAGATAATATTATGTAGCAAGAATATAAAATAGGGGGGAAATATGCGTCCCAGCTCTTACTCGTACATTCCAAGATAGTTTGGGGAAATTTGCTATTGTATCTTATTATTTGTAGGATTGTAGTCACTGATAATCTGAGTGATGTGAGATTACAGACACTAAGGAAAAGCATTCTAATCTTATTTGTGATGTGCTGCTGTTAAGTTTGTGGGCATTAAAAAAAGGCGGAGGGTAAAGAATGGATAAGAAAGCATGGCAGATGTACAAGCACTGAATAGATGCCTTGCACTACTGCCTCGATAAGAATTACTTACTTTAACTCAATGTATGTATTATGAGAGAATATTAAAAATTCCGTGGCATTTCTTGAAGACTCTTAGTATCCCTTTTGTTTTGTCTTGGTTGTATAATCCTCATTTCTTTTGAAGTCTGAATCTCTGAGTGAAAATGCATTTTGGCAACAGCTTGTAAATTGCTTTAACAAAATTTTGACTTAAATCTTCCTGACAGCTTTCAAGTAATGCTTAAGCAAGAAAAACGTAGACTACTAAGTAACTATAAGTGAAGGATAGTTAAAATAATGAAGCTAAGAGGAAGCAGTGTTTTGCTAGTGTCAGTGAGGATAACTGTCCTAACATGTCTTCAAAAACTTCCACGTGGTGTAGAACTTTTAAAGCAGCTTAACAGATAGGTTGCATCCGCAGTCTGCTCTTGAGAAAAGTTTAACATCAGTAGTGTAGTAAAGACTCTTAAAAATAATGTTTAAAAGGAATTGGAAACATTTTTCTTTGTCCTCCATTTTTCTGGTAAACATAGCAAATGCTAATGGTGACATTTACTTCTTTGTTATTGTGTTGCTTGTGGGATAAGCCTGATTCTGTTGTGCATCTTGTTTTTGCTTGATGGTCACACTGGCTGAGACTGATTTAAGACACCCAAAAATCCTGCTGTTATGTCATTAAGAAACTTTTCTTGACTCCCTCTTTGGTCATGAACGTGACTCAGTATCTGACAAATAGTGGACTATCAGTTTTTTAAAAATGTCTAGGTTTCCGTGTTACGGTTTGGTTGCTTGGGGGTGGGGTTTTTTAGTTGTCGTTGGGGGGTGGTAATTTGTTTGTTTGTTTTTAAACTGCTTGCAAGTACTGTTGAAAAGCTTAACTTCCAAGTTGTTGCTGATGGCTTTGCCAGGCTAGTTTCAGGGAAGCTTTAAGTTTGCAGTGCTGCCAAAAGAAACAGTCCTGTCTGGCTGCAATTGCAACTTCCCTGTGTTGGCCCAAATGTTTGTGGGGCTGTGTCATGAACCGCATCAGAAAAATCATTTGTACTGAAGTGAATCCAGGTGGTCCATACACTTTCTGATCTAATCCACTATGTGGCTGCAGAAGTACTTGTGCTGGCATAAGGGAGAAGATCAACATGAACGTGAGGAAACAGATGTGACTGTTTAAACTAGTGGTGCATACTTACTCTGGTTTAAAGTGCTGTGGAGCTGCAGCAGCTTCCTTTGTAATATCCAGATTTTCTAACACAGGAGTGAAATGGTGGAGAGCCAACCATCTCTCTTCCCATATTTGGGGCAGAAAGCAAGGGAAGAAGAAGTTTGAGTTGCAAAAAGCATGTGTATCACAGCTCTGGTGTTTCAGGCATAGACCATATTTCTAGCAGTTATGATCCTCTCTTGAAAATGCTTGGTGTTAGTGATAACATCTTGTGTCACAGTCTTAACTCGTGGATGCTGGGTCCCTTCTGAGACTAGTCCTGAGATAAGCTTCATACACTGAAGTGAGAGGGCAACTAGCCTTTGGATTTAGGGATTGATGTTCTGTAGCAACATACCATACTTAGCACCTCTGTTTCATTGTCCTTTACCACTGAGGCCCTTACTTGACGTGCTCTAGCCACTACAGACTGACAGTGAGCATGAATTTACAGAAGAAGCTGTGGGTGATTTTTATTTGATACCATGAAACAATATTTTGTAGTTGTGATCCTTTCAGAGGAGTGTGGACTTATCTGCAAAAGCATAAAGCATGTAGAAGCTTACTGTTATCAAGGAGTTGTTTTCCTACATATTGCTATGTCTACCACTATTCTTCTCTAAATTAGCTTTAACAGAGGTTAATAAAATTTTATGTTCTTGTATCACTTCTGTTCCTAAGTATGAGAGTTGTTTGGAAAAGGGTGTTTTGTGTGTCAAGGTTTTACCTATTACAATTAAATGGAAACAGAAGCTGCAAATAGTTGAGGGTTTTTTTTATTCAATATTAAAGGTTTTCTATTCAAAGCTTTTCTTTTAAAATATTGTAGCCATATTCTTCTTTAAAAAAATTACGCAAAAGGGTAGCAAATATATTTTAGGTGCCAGGGTTGGACATGGTATATCCAATGGCTGTTTAAAAAGAGTGTGGTTACTTCTCACCTTTGCCAGTTGTTAGAAAAGATTCCTAAAACTGTGCAGAACTGACTGCCAGAGTTTGAGTAATTTAAGATACTGTCTTCTGCTTAGAGGTTTTAAAGGTGGAGTGACTATCTTATTCTATATTCCCAGGATCTAAAGACTTGTCCAGGTTAGGATTTTGAATTTCAGCTAATGCCAACAGAATGTTTTTAAAACTCAGAAGTAGAGATGATTTGAAGATTGATTTAAAGTCTTGAACTGAACCTCAACCGTTTAGCTGAAGTTTGTATTACTTTTTCTGTACTAGACTCCTGAATGCCTTAATTAACCTTTGCTAGCTAATACCATCTCGCCTTTTGTCTAGACAAGATCTGAAATGGTCCGATACACTACTGTGCTCCTTCAGAGACTCATGCTTGCTGCTGCTGAGAAGTAAAAACTTAATCTAATTAAAGCATATATTTTGTAGAAATTGGAAATATCTTGGTCACTACTAGTGAATGGTAAGTGGATTTTTGAAAGCAGTGTTTATGAACACAAGTGCTACATTTCTTCTTTTAGATGAAGAAAACATTGAAAACATATGTGAAAAAGTGTGAAAGTGTCATTTAGGAGCAGTGGGTATCTTAATGGCTTTTGCTTTAATGAATAAATTGTTGGCATGCAGAATTTCTGGGAAATCCATCCCATCTGAATTGAATGGGGACACAATTCTGAGCTGCATGAGTGGAATTGGAAAGTTTGTTTAATGTTGAATCAGACTACAAGTGTATACGTAGTCTTAGGCTTTGAGGTAATTAAAAGCTGAGGCCAGTGAAAAGTTCATACTTCTGAGACTTGGTTGCATTATTACAATTATGCTTTGTTTCTATACACCCATAAAAGAGCTTATTTTTTAAGAAGGAGATGTTGGTTTTTTAAATAAA
Source organism: Phaethon aethereus (assembly GCF_964289735.1). Classification (NCBI taxonomy): domain Eukaryota; kingdom Metazoa; phylum Chordata; class Aves; order Phaethontiformes; family Phaethontidae; genus Phaethon; species Phaethon aethereus. The sequence continues at coordinate 66,002,890 of NC_138576.1, read as the reverse complement.
CTCATATATGTATGCATTTTAAACAAGAAGGTATATCAGAGTAATGTATGCATAAATGTGCTTGTATAGATGTTGCAGAGAAACCTAAAGATAAAGCTTTCACTGCTGTCCTAAGTCCTCATCCAAATTTTTTTTCAAAAGTGATAGCTCCAGTTAATTGCAAAGCTGTAAGAGTTCAACCTGGTCTAACAGTTTGCCACTCTCCTTCTTGTCCCCTCCTCGTGGCAGCATGCTGTTCTTCCCCTGTAGTCCAGCTCTGGCATGTGTTTGGCCCTTCATTAAACCAGTTTGGTAACCTAGCGATATGAAAGTGATTTTTGGGTATCAAGAGCCTGCTCACTGAAGGACCTGAAAGGTGTCAGGGCTGTTGTGAAGGTAAGGATAATGTGTTATACAGCCCTGTAAGCAAGGCTGAAGGAGGAGTGATCCATATATAGAAGGGGAGTAGGATTTGCCCCTTGGCAGTGGCTAGCTCTCGAGCGGCTCCAGTCTTAACACACAGCTTCAGAGTCCAGGAGTAAATGTGCCATTTCCTATGTGTTGTCTGTTTATCATGAAAAGACTAATGTTTGAACCCACTTAAGCAAAAGGTATTACCTGCCCTTTACTAAAAGTTCATGTCTTTTGACAGTCTCTTTTTCTGTTCTGTAGGCATCAGTACTGCTGAAAGCACAAATAGAGTGTTTTGAAATAGTTGCTTCATTAGCACGAACTGACGGTTTGAGGTAAGATTAAATAATTCTATTTTTAAGTGTTCTGATTGAACCCAGCTATTTAACATGAGAATTGATTTTGCTTTCCTAAAATTTGTGCTTGCAAAAAGAAACTCAAATATATAAAACTTTTTGAAACTAGCATCTCTCTTGTAAATGTCAACTACTGTACAATATATACGTACTTGTTTATATATAGAATGCAAATGTATAAATGTTGAATACAGGGAAAATAAATCAGATTTCCTTTAAAGCTGAGATTAGGCTGTATTATAAACTTAATGAGTGTCTGAAAATTACCGTTTTTTTTCTGTCACTCTTGGAAAATTGATATACTTAATGTCTTACAACAATTTAAAAACTCTAAATTTATGTTGCCTGTGAGTAGATGAGCATAAGAGATTATAAGCCATTTTCTGTGAGTTGAATTGGACACGATGAATCTTCTGAGTATAGGTTATGTAAATTTGCTTCTTAATGGAAGGAGCCAATAAAAGACAGCATTCAACATATTATTCTTCTCCAAGGTAAATAATTTTTTCTTAGCTAAATGGAAAGCTAGGTTAGGTTAAAATTAATTTTCTGCTGGGTTAGTTTCTGGTGAGTTTACATCTCTTTTGGGCCGTACAAACTCTTGTGCTGCTGTGGTGGGGAAAGTCATACGGGGCAGGAGGGACCAGTTGATAGGAGAAAGGTTGGTCTGCTTTTTTCATTTGGGTTCGCTTATATGTGTCTAAAATATCAGAAATGTTATTAACTTTAAATTAAGCTGTAATGCTGTTTATTTGTCTTTACATAACTGAAATATCACCCAGGTAACAAGAAAGATTATATAAAGTACCGTGTGACAATAAGTGCTTGTTGTGTTGAGCTTGTATTTTCAATATGATAATTTTAGGCTTTCAAGCTTGTTTGCAATACAAAAGTTACATGCTTGTTTCTTCTATTTTTTTTGTAATTATTATTAAGCAATGATGAATATAGATATTGAGCATACAAGGGCCTGAAAATGTGTGTTTACTTGTTTGCAGTTTATATTCAGGTTGTCTAATGTGTCTAAAGCTGGACAATTTAAAAAGAAAATGGTAATGGATCAAAGTTTTTATTAAGTTGTGGGGTTTTAGCCAATGATCTGAAAAGAAAAGGAAAAGGTGTGTATTTTTTCTATGGTTAGCACTTATAAGTATTTATTTTGACTGTACATAAGAAGAAAGAATAATTATGAGCTGATTTTCTTTCAGGACTCTCTGCTTTGTAATAAATTGTAGTTTTCATAGTTTAATTTGAGCTGAAATGCATTAAATACTATTGCAAGCCATATTATTTAACTAGTTGTTAAAATCTTTAAGTTGGCCATGCATTGTACAGGTAGTTTAAAAAACAAAGTTAACCTAAAAAGATGCAGAGGGTGGGCATATTGACCGTTGGAAAATCGGATCAGAGTGATTAGCTTTAGTACATGTCATTAAGAGAAATAATACCCCTGGCTCAAACCAACAGCCGCTGGACAGAATACTTCAGGGCTTTTTCTTTGCTTATGTAAAAGGTACATTGTAGGGGACTATAAAGTCCTTCCAGAGAAGGATCGGTGCATTGGAAATGTAAGGAAACTATAAACCACACAAATAGCAAGAATTTTGTTTAAAATATATTAAAATGTGTAATTGTCCAGACTTATTATTTCTTGCCTTAATTTGCAGAAGTGTTTTTTTTCTGTAGCTTCCTCTCTCCTTCTGCAGGATCAGTTTGCAATTAAATGTGGAAAACCTTTTACTGATACACTTTTCAGACAAACTGCGTACGCTGTAGCTATGTTAAATTCTTTAAAAAGTGGTTGAGCTTTTAATTTACTAATGAATGTACTCCTATTGTCTTCAAAGTTTTTTCATTTAGAAAATGCTATGCCTCTTTCTAATAGTACCATTTTAGCATATAAAATCTGGTTCATTTATGATTTACATGGACTCTAAATAGTCACTTCCCTGTTTGTTCCCCCCTCCCCCCCCCGCCTTGCTGCTTTTCCTTTTGGGAAGGAGTATATCCACTGGGAAAAATGGGTCGATCTAACTCTAGATCGCATTCTTCAAGATCAAAGTCCAGATCTCAGTCCAGCTCTAGGTCAAGATCAAGATCACATTCTAGAAAAAAGAGATACAGGTAAATTGATACCTTACTCTATGAAAAGTTGGTTTAGTATACTAATTTTTGTCTGGAAATTATTTTTCACTTCCATGATGCTGTGGCAGAAGTGAGCCTGGGACCTTATTTCGTTTTAGGGAGTAGGTAAATTCTGCTTTGAGTGTAATTTGCTACTTTGGTTGTTTAATACTTGTCTGGTTTTTTATCTTTTCTGTATCTCCAGATAATTTCAGAACACTAATGGTTCTTTGTGGTTTGTGGCTTGTTTGATCCTCCCCTTCACTTTATGTGATGTTTTCTTTGTCCAGTCTTTTTCCCTGTTACTTGTTCTGTACTTCTTATGCAGCTTTTCAGATCTGGAGTAACTTCAGGCTTCAGTAGATAAGCTTTGCTGTATCTTGTCTTCTCAGTTGCCTCCAGCCTTTTCCTCATCTTTTTTAGTAGTGGACATTACCATCTCACATAAAAGAAGTGGCTGAATTGAATGTTTACTGCCTCTTCAGCTGCTGTCCACAGGCTGGCATATTAAACTGGGGGTCATGTAACTTCATGTTCCATGCTGTGAACTGTGGTGGCTGAGGAACTGAATGCCATGCTCCAGTGTGGCGATAATCTCATATAAAATGGCACAGCAGGCCACTGAGGCTGGTAATGTCTTAATCATGTGATGTTGAAGTCTAAGCTTCACGGTCCTTAGGATTATAGACATGTTTATTATTTGAGACAGAAATACTAAATAAAGATATATTGTAGAAGTTACTTTAAGACTGTTAGTCTGCTTCCTTTACCATTATGACTGCATTTGAGAAATTTAACATTTCATGTCAAGGCACTTATTTTTTTTTTTTTAATTGTCAAATGTTAATGCTTGCTTTTTAATTTTAGTTCTAGGTCTCGGTCAAGGACATATTCACGATCTCGCAGCAGGGATCGTGTTTATTCTAGAGATTATCGCAGAGATTACAGAAATAATAGAGGAATGAGACGTCCCTATGGTTACAGAGGAAGAGGTAGAGGGTATTATCAAGGAGGAGGTGGTAGATACCATCGTGGAGGTTATAGGCCTGTCTGGAACCGAAGACACTCCCGAAGCCCTAGGCGTGGCCGTTCACGTTCCAGAAGTCCAAAAAGAAGGTCTGTGTCTTCCCAGAGATCCCGGAGCAGATCTCGTCGATCTTACAGATCTTCCAGGTCCCCGAGGTCCTCTTCATCTCGTTCTTCATCCCCATACAGCAAATCACCTGTCTCTTCCAAAAGACGTGCGTCTCTGGAAAAGCAGGCAAAGAAAACTGAAGGGGCTCCTTTGCAAGATAGCCCTTTGAAAAATAAATCACAAGATGAACAGAAAGATACATTTGAACATGACCCATCAGAGTCTCTTGACGATTTTAATAAATCATCAGCAGCTTCTGGCGACATTTGGCCTGGCCTTTCAGCATATGATAACAGTCCAAGGTCACCCCATAGTCCTTCTATTGCCACCCCACCTAGTCAGAGTTCATCTTGCTCTGATGCCCCTTTGCTTAGCACAGCCCACTCAGCAAAGGACACACCTCAACATTCCCATTCCATTCAGCATAGTCCTGAGAGGTCTGGCTCTGGTTCTCTTGGAAATGGTTCTAGCCGTTATAGTCCTTCTCAGAATAGCCCATTGCATCATATCCCTTCGAGGAGAAGCCCTGCAAAGACAATCCCATCACAGAGCGCTCCCCGTGAGGAGGCTCGAGTGCGGTCATTTTATCCTGAGGGTGGCGAACAGGAAACTGCAAAAGGTGGAAAGTTTATGAAAAGGTAAGAATTATATTATAAGCCTAATGTTGCCTCTTAAAATACTGTCTGTTGTAGAGTTTTAACAATATCATCACTGTGCCTTGGAAAACACAATATGGAATACAATGGAATGGAATAAAAATTCCTAATTTTAGTCTGGTTGGAGTTGAGATGGAAACACGTGCCTTTTCCTCCTGAGATGGTTCAAAGTCTTGGCTGTTGGCTAGTGGAGATAGGGACATGTATCTTTGAGGAAAAATTGGTTTGTGCTTTTCCTTTATGGTGTGTTTTCTTATACTCCATTTTCTGTTAAGAAAAATCTTAATTGGAATAGTGCATCAGACTTGCTTGTTTGATAGTGAATTCTGTTCAAGTATTTTGAAACTTTAATGCTGTATGTAGTTTGAAACACATATCTTCCAGAAGACTAAAAATGCAGATGTTGTACAGTGGTTTCTTTGTTAACATAAACAGCATCCATTGCTAATTTTGTGGTGCAATATGATGCAATGCAACTTTGATGCCTTGACTTGCATTACTTATGAAAGAGGGTAGGTCTTGGTATACTGGGAGCGTAATTCTATTGATGTGAAGGACAGCATATTTAAAGTTCAATGTATATTTTCCAATTAACATAAAATCCTTAAATTTGCTCTTAAAATACTTGATACAGTAGTAATTATTAAAAGTTGTAAAAATCTTACTGATACTAGACTGTTCCTTTCTAATATGACTTGTACTTCAGTGGATTTCTTACAAAATGAATTACAGAGCAAAGTGGTGACTATGCTATATAGTAGGCTTTACTGTAGGCTTTTAAATGAATTTGTCCAGTCAGTGATTTAGTATCTAAAAATACACTGCTTGGAAGATCAAAAATACAACTTCCCCTGGGTTTAGATCTATTGGAGTTGATGAATGTATTCAGACCTATATGAAAATAGTGTATAGATAAGGCAGTGGCTGAAATAATTAATTGGTAAGTGTGTTTCTCTGTTAGGAGAGCTGCCTCCTAAAGGTTCCCTGCTTGTACACAATATAGTGAATGCATTAAGCCTTTGTCAGGTTTTGGAATTCTTTTAGAAATGTGCAGGATCCTGAAAATAATTTACTTTTATTTTTATGGTACTTCTTCAACCTTTTCACTAAAAAGTACAAAAATGAATTGTAGTCTGAATTACCAAATTTCATGTGGAAATGACTGGTGTAAGAGAATGTGAAACTGGGTACCTATTAAGAAAGAACAAACAAACCACTTGGCTTTTTTATAAACTCAAGCACAGAATTTCTAGGTGTTCTGTAGAAAGGCATTATATTCTTCAGATGCCTCTAGTAGTACATAAATGACAGTGTTAATGGTGTGTGAAGTGTTGCATGCTAAAGTTGAATTGCTCAGAGGAATGTATTTTCTTCTTCTTGGTGTGGGATTGACAGAAAAGAGGAATGCAAGTGAACTGGAATGAATGCAATCCAGAGTTACCAGTCTCTTCTTTGCTATCCACAGGTACACAGATGAAGAGTCTAGAGTATACCTGCTTGATAGGGGTAATACCAGGGAGAAGGAGGCCCAGAAGGAGAGAGGATCAGAAAAAGGGAGGACAGAGGGAGAAAGGGAATGGGAGGAACAGGAAACTTTAGATTTTTTCATTGATAAAGAGACTGGGAAAGAAAAGTTTAATGACTCTGAAGGGGAGGACACAGAGGAGACAGAGGATTACAGACAGTTCAGAAAGTCTGTCCTGGCAGATCAGGGTAAAAATTTTCCTACTGCATCTCACCGGAATGCTGAGGAGGAAGGAACCAAATACAAATCTAAAATATCAATCAAGGGCAATAGAGAGAGCGATGGATTTAGAGATGAGAAAAGTTATAAGCTTAAAGAGACTGGCTATGTAGTGGAAAGGCCTAGTGCAACAAAAGATAAGCACAAGGAAGAAGACAAGAGTTCTGAGAGACTAATGATGAAGAAAGAAACTCAGTCACCTGAGCAGGTAAAGTCTGAAAAGCTCAAAGAACTCTTTGATTACAGTCCCCCTCTACACAAGAATCTGGATGCGAGAGAAAAATCCACCTTCAGAGAGGAGAGCCCACTTAGGATCAAAATGATAGCCAGTGACTCCCATCGTCCCGAAGTTAAACTCAAAATGGCACCGGTACCTCTTGATGATTCCAATAGGTAAATTATTCCACTTTACAGTGTGGTTCTCCACCTGCCTGCAGCGTCATTCATCTTTATTTAAATTAGTGGTTTCTTTTTGTGTGTCTCTCTTCTTGTTGATGCATTTTAGACCTGCTTCCTTGACTAAAGACAGGCTGCTTGCTAGTACACTTGTCCATTCCGTCAAGAAGGAGCAAGAGTTCCGATCCATCTTTGACCACATTAAGTTGCCACAGGCCAGCAAAAGCACGTCAGAGTCATTTATTCAGCACATTGTGTCGTTGGTTCATCATGTCAAAGGTATGTATTATCGTACTGAATACATGTCTTAAAGCTTCATTTAAACCTGTTCACTATCTCTAGTACAGGATGATTTCAGCCCTCTTTTAATGTTGATTTAGTCAGACTTTCTTCCTTTTGAGATACATAAAAATAATTAGAAAAACAATAGCCACAGAAGCTAGTCTAAAAAAAACCCCCAAGCAATGTAGAGCATACTAGCAGTTATACTATGTTTCTGGATAAATTTTTGAGCCTAAGTAACATGTAAAGTTTGATTTTTTTGCAGTGTAGTTTAAACATATTACACTGGTCAGTTTTCTTATTTAGTTTTAATTACTCTAACACAGAATTTTATATTAAGTGGTGCAATGTGGGTTGACAGGTGTCTTTTTGCACTGTAAGTACAATGTCATTCCTTTTGGAGCACCCTAGAACTCATTTCCAGGTTCTTATTAGAAGGGTTTTTTTGGTCACAAAAGTAATATTTAAGATAAATTATGCTCTAAATGATACTAAAATACACTGTGATGTTTCATTTTATTCCTATTTAACAGTATTGTAATGCTGGAGCCAGGAATTTCACTTACAGGAACTTGGCAGTGGCTAAATAGACCTCCCTTAAATGAATTATACACTAATTATTTTCTGATTTAACAGTAATGGCTGTTGCTTACTATAAGCACCCAAGAAAACCTCAACCAACCAACCACCACCATCAACAAAACAAAAGAAAAAAAAAAAACTCCACCCAAGCCCAGACCACCAAAGTAGATAGGTGACATGTCCTGTCAAAGTTTTCTGATGGAAAAATACGCAATTCTTTAAAATTCAGTGAGGTTATCTGGAGAGTTCTTTAAATGCTTTTTTTCCATAGCATTTACTTTATTTCACTGGGCTGTTGTCTTATTCTTGTGTGTTTAATGTACCGAGGTAATACGGAAAAATTTGCTGGTGAAAATTATTTTGCTGTATCATCAAACAAAGGGGGAATGTTGAAATGCTTAATTAGGTGACTAGTTTCAGTACATCTATCTGTAAGCATTGTTTTTTAAGATGCTTTAGCTTGTAAAATTGCAAAGATTTGCGTGCTGGAAGTGTGTGCTAAGGTTCCATTACAAGTCTCCTTTTGTTGGCAAAATTCAAATTACTAAAGCCAAATTATTTCCTGCAATTATTTTGAGTTACTTAGAAAGAAGAAAGTAATGATCAACAATAATAGATTATGATAATGTAGATGGAAAAAAATTCTTATTAGGAAACCTGTCTAGAGTATAATTATTTGTTGTGAAGGTATTTTATTGATATATAAAGAGATTTAAGGCTCAATCCAATGAGAGCTTCTGTCTATGGTACATATGTAGGCTGTAGGTGAAATAGTATTCTTAAAACTCACAGTTTGGTCACAGAATAGACTGTTTTTCTGTAAACTTTTGTATGTTAAATGAATACCTGGTAAATATAACAGCTTAACAGCCTATTTGGTCAAGTTACTGGAATATGTACAGTTATGGTTGTTTTTGAAAGCAGAACCTCTCTTTAAGTTTCAAATTTATTGTAGTCTGTGATCAGATTTTAGTAAGTCTTTTGACAAATTGAAGTTATGTTCATTATTGGTGTGATGCGACCAGTCTGAACAGCTCTTTATTAATGTAGAGCTGAAAATGCCCAGTGATGTTTTCTTTTTCATTGTAACTAGGTCCTGGAATGTGTTTTGAAATGGCAAAATCCATGTTACAAAAGTAAAATAGCTGTTGAAAGATACAGATGCCAAACAGGCAAAGTTGAACCTTCTGTCTTCCTGGCAAAAATGGCATAAAAACAGAGTTGCTAGCTCAAATTCCTGTGTTTGATGGAATTATGATTGAGGCACTACCCTTGTAGTGGCCGTTTCAAGTTTTAATGGTTGGTTATGAGACAAATACTGGATGCCGGGCGGTAAGTTGATACAGATGTATGTTGACCTGTTAAGCAGATAGCTTGCTTCATATGTAACATTTCATAGCTCATGACTTTATGTATTTCTATATTACATTTAAACACATTTGTTGAGCTGGTTTAAAAATTGAGTTTTACTGTTGCTAATTTAACTGTCTCTGAAGGAAAGAGAAAATTTGTCAGAGAGGTTGTCAAGTTTGCCAAGATGCCAGATGCTTAAATGAATTTATTTACATATAGGTCTGTTAATTGTCTTGGATCGTTTATCATCACAGCTTCAAATCAAGAAATTGTATTCCTTTTAAGAAATGACTTGTTAGGTCATTCATGTAGTTACTGAAGCATACATTTCTTAAGTGTTTTCACTGAATTAACTATTTTAATTTAAAGATGAGACAAATAGTAAAATGTACTTATTGCAAATATTCATGACTCAAAGTAACTTCATTTTCTCTTATGGGTGAAGTATTAAATAACTGTTAAGAAGTTGCTCCTTTCTCTTTCATTAGAGGAAAATGTTGTTGAAAATGAGCAAGTCCAATCAGTAAATGATGCTTAAATTAGATGTAATACAGTCATGGCACAGTTATAAGTAGACTTGCAGTGATGCTGTGCACTGTTACTTTGTTTGGGTTACAGAATGTGTAAAAATAGGGAAAACGCCACATTTGCTTGTCCTGATAGATTTATTGAAAATACTATGTTTTTGCCTGCTACTTGCCTTTTTCTGTCAGGAGTAAAATACCTGTCAGTTGAATTAAACTAATGAAACAGTGTTGTTTTTTTTTTTTCTATTGTAACCAACAGAGCAATACTTCAAGTCAGCTGGAATGACCCTAAATGAGAGGTTCACTGCATATCAAAAAGCTACTGAAGAACACTGCACCCGGCAAAAGAGCCCAGAAATACATAGGTATATGTTAACTGCATATGTAGATGCTTTGTGTTTCAAATAAGGTCTGCTAGTATTTCTTTTGAGAACTGTCCTGGTTTCAGCCAGGATAGAACTGGTTTTCTTCACAGAAGCTAGCTTGAGGCTGTGTTTTGGATTTGGGATGAGAAAATGTTGATAACATGTTGATGTTTTGAGTTGTTGCTGAATAGTGAAGGACAGTCCAGCTTCTCGTGCTGGCCTGCTAGCAAGAAGGCTGGGGGTGCACAGGAAGCGCAGGAACCCAAAATACTTTTGTTCTAATCTGTATGGAGTAATTTGTCAATTTCTGTGTAAATACAAAATACCAAAAAAACCCACCAAAAACCCCTTCTGGATAAGAGAACTCATCTGAGGCAAGTCTGGCTTCATCTATGGTTTTGTAGCAGATGTCTTTTCTACCTCTGTATCTCATTTGGGATATATTTACTTTTCTCACATGCAGTGCTCAAATATTGAGGGGCATATGTCTTGAAGATGAAAAGAAGCCCTGTACATGCATCTTTATTCTTCAGTGTGAAATGTTCCATCTCATACTACTTTAGTTTTTGTGTGTATTAATTTACAGCAGTTTTTTGAAAAATCTGAGAGCCTGAAAGGTAAGAAGGTAGGCATGCAGATGTAGTTTCCCATCATGTGCTATAGTTTTATGATGCAGTGTACTATACTTGTGTTGCATGTGAGGATATATTATCTCCATATTCAGTATCCAACTTTATAAGATTTCTTAACTGTTAAGTATTTTTTACTTTATAGCAGACTGTCATAGTGTTGATGATTTCTTTGGGGGGTGGATTTTCAACTGGCTACATATACTGATCTTTTGAAATAACTCATTAAACATGTTCAGCATCTTCAAAGCTATACTTAAAATGTGAAAAATCAAACTGCGTATTTTCTGTACTTGTGTTTTTAGCATACTTCACAAAGAACAGAACCAAGGTTTTTAATCTTTAATCTGCTTCTGTATTCTGATGGTGGGGCTTTACATGTAAAAAGCTTGTTCTGCTGCAAAAATGCCTTGTTTCTCAGTTTTCTGTTGAACAGAAATGTTTGAGGCCATTAACAGTCACATACACATATGGCAAGACACTGCTTTATTTTACCTTTAGGAGGATTGACATCTCTCCAAGTACCCTGAGGAAGCATACCCGTTTAGCAGGTGAAGAGAGAGTCTTTAAAGAAGAAAGTCAAAAAGTAGGTTCCAAGTGTCATGTCTGTATTCCTAAACTTAATGTATTGTCTTCCCCTTTAAATCTGAACTTCAGCTTTGTGTTTGTGTATAAAAATACAAAAAAAAAATTTGTATTTGTTGTATCTTGAGTACTTGCATCTGGAACAATTTTTTCCTTTGAGTTAAACATGTTACTGAGAAGCCAGTTCATGCAGCATGATTTTGCTATATTTATAACGTGGCATATAAGTTCAAGTCTTCTCCCACCCTTCCTGTCTTCTTGGACATTTCTTAACCAATTTTGTGGCACTAAACTGCCCAAGGACAAAGAATAGAAAGGAAAAAAAAAAAAAGTATGGAGGTGCTCAGTGAGTAGTATGGTTGAATTGCAGAGATGCTTGGGCTCTGTTAAAAAATTAGCAGATGAAATGATTACTTTAATAATCCTCCCAAACCGTGTGTTGTGGTATGTCTGCATCAGAAAATAGATATCCCATTGGCTTGATGGGAATGTTTGTTTGAAACTGAAATTCCTAGCTCTTGGTTTTTTTTAGATCTAGCCATTGCATGTAAAGGGTGTTCACTTAGTCAATTTGTGTGCTGAAGAGTTTGTTCAAAAATAGGTAAATTCTGTTTTGCTTTTTTGAATATTGATTTACAACTCACCTTTTCATTCAGTTTCTCTTCTGCATGTTCTATTTCAAAATTTTGTTCCAAAATACGTATGTATTTTCAGGGAGATAAAAAATTAAGATGCGATTCTGCTGATCTTCGGCATGACATTGATCGACGTAGGAAAGAGCGAAGTAAAGAGCGAGGAGACTCAAAGGGTTCCAGGGAATCCAGTGGGTCAAGAAAGCAGGAGAAAACTGCAAAAGATTACAAGGATTACAAATCTTACAAAGATGACAGGTAAATGTTTGAAGTCCCTATATAGGTTTTTAGCTTCTAATTAGCGTTTTGTAATTTTAAGCTTAATTGCTTTCAATTTTCAATGTATAATGGAACATTTAATTTTAAACAATTAAAATTATTTGTTTTACAGCAAATATGTATTATCTGTCTTTTACACGGCTTATGGTGGATGAGGACAAAAACTTTGGAATAGCAAGCTAACACTGAAAAAAAAAATGACAAATTAATCTGTCCTATTATCCAGGCTACATCAGGAGGTTGGACTTCAATGCAGTACATTTCTATAAACAGTTTGTGTAAGAACTTTGGTTCGTTATGCTTGATTCCGCACTTTTTCAACTCATAACACCCAGAGTATGAGAATCTTACTGATACTTAGGTTTTAACATGGGTGAGAAGGGGAATTTTTATTTTTGTCTAAAGCCAGTGGGCTGCTTTTAAGAAAAAAATGTTAGCATATCTCAGTGGATACTGTTGTAGCAGTGGTAAGAGTTACTTCAGGTATGACCTTCCTTTGAATAGAACATTAAAATCTTGTAAATTGGGTCAAATTAGTACCACTGTGGGGTTACTAAAAGTCTTGCTGTAGGAACTTTTTTCCCTGCTTTGTACTGGATATACAATGAATTTTTACTTATGCTTCCTGTTTCCCATCTACTTTCTGACTTTGGTATCCACATTATTTCTTCCACTGGCTAATTCCATACAGCCATCTACATAGGGAAGCCCACTCCATATCTTCTCAACAGTGTGCAAACTGAACTATTTAAAGTTACTGTAGAACTTTGCCTTTAGGGTTTTCTTCCCTTAAATTTCTGTTTTTCTGCCTCAGAAGAAAGGCAGTTCTTAAAAGTAACAATCTCTTCATGGCATCAAAATATAGAAAAACTGTATTTGCAGTTTGCAGACTGCTGCTTTCCAACTCACTAGCAATAATATACATTTAGTGCATTTAAATGTGTAAGAGGAGGCTGGAAAGTGGAACTATACTTCACCTTTAACATCTGAAATATGTAACATGTATGTGACTTTAAAACCAGAAGGGGGATAGTTTTTCATAAAATGTAAAGAAACCCCTTTTAGTATAGTATGTTACATACTATCTAGTACTTTTAAAATAGCACACAGTGTATCTTTTTATTTTTCAGTAAACAAAAAAGAGATCAAGACCGTGCTCGGTCCTCCCCATCTTCCTCCCCGTCTTCTTCCTCATCCAGTTCTCGAGAAGAAAAGGATTGCAAGAAAGAAAGAGATGAAGAGTTCAAAACCCACCATGAACAGAAAGAGTACTCTGGCTTTGCAGGAGTCAACAGGCCAAGAGGCACTTTTGTAAGTTGCTTTCTTATTCTTCTCCCAAGTTATGAACACTTCAGCAATAGTAATAGTATAGGAAATAAAATGTGGAAGAGTTGCAGTGATTAATCTTAGGCTAAACTTCTTTCATTCTTGAATTCTTTCATGTGATGTACCAAACCTGAAAAGTTGTTTTTTTTTCCCAGCTGATTGGTGTGTAAATACGGATTAGCATTCCATTAGAGACCTTAGCATAAGGGTGGGAAAAATGATTTCTTGCTTATTCCTTGCTCTTTTGTAGTTATGCTGTTTCCTAACAGGATCTCAAAATTTACCTTTCTGTAAAAGATTAAATCTTGTGATCTGTTACCTCTTCGCTCCTTGTAGCTTCTGTTTTTCCCCTGAAATTTTCAGTTTAGTTTTGCCCTCCTTTGTGTGATGCCTGCAACTTCTTAAATAGACAATGGCACATAATTAAAAATACATATCAACCTTTAAACAGTTGTATTGACGAGAGGAGATGGTATACTTGTTGTTTTCCAGTGTTTCTTTGGCTTGGACTAGTCACAGTGAGCATGAAAGCTAATTAATTTAGCTCTGGTGTGTGTTTTAGCATTGTGATTTGGAAAGTGACACATTGACCACTGTAGTCTTCAGAAAAATTTTAAAAATTTAATGTTAATGTAATCACTGATATTTAATTGGGAAATGTAGAAGCATTAGGAAAAACTAGGCATCAATAAAGGAGGCCTTGAAAAGATAAGGAACACTTTAAAAAAACAAGCAAACAAAAATCACCCCACAACACAAGAACCCCAAAGCAAGTTCCATGTTTGGATGGGGAAAAAATGTCAGAGCTATGTAATGGGTAGGAGTAACTTTGTACTTTGGTAGTAATTCCTTCACGTAGCCTGTGATTAAGACTAATGCTGAAAGGCATTGTTTGGTGTAAATATACTTTGAATTGTTTGTAGTAGCGTAAAAAGTTTCGAACTAACGTGAGGGTGTCTGAAACACATGGGAGGTATGCACCACTTGAGTTAACGTTTAAAGCTGGCATCTAAAAAACTGTAGCTATTTAGAAGAAAATTCAAAGTTCAAAATTTCTAACACTAAAAATGCATCATATCCTCCTTGGTATTTTTAAAATATAGTTATACTAAGGAACAGCTGTGTGGCATAAATGTATAAGCCCTTGGATGGTGTAGGCATCAAATATGACAATATCAGCACAATTTCTAGCTCTATAAGCTGGTGGCACCGAGTTAAACAAAAGCAGAGCTTAAAACCCCCTCTCCTCTCAAAGAGAATCAGTTGGAGAAAACGCATAGTTGGTGGAAGCCTTACTGCTTTATAAAACCAGGTTGTATGTATTGTGAGAGAGATGCTACTTTACATGAAATTTAAGTAGATGTGAATTGGAAATTTCATGGACTGCTACTTTAACTACTGGTGATTGCAAGTTCTGACTATGCGGTAATACCCAGTTAATGTTCTCTAATGACATACATGGTCACACATAGGCTTATTGAACAGACTGCTTCTAACAGGAGAATCTAAGCAGGCCAATGTGTTGACTCAAATCTTCTCTTTAGGGATACAGTATTGAAACATACAAGCTGGCTAGTGGAGGAATGTCTTTGTAATTCAGGCTAATAGTGACTGCATTCCAGTAAATATTGCTTTGCTTTTGGAGTAAATAAGCTGTTTTCCTTGTGAATCCTCCCCAAAGCAGTAAGCCATGATACAGTGGGAGAGGGCAGACGTCTGCGTAAGCGAAGTTGTCAATTTCATGTTAAATCAGCAGTGATTTTTTTCACTAACACTTGCTGATAGACTGTAATGTTTAATTCTAGGCTTCTTGTATATAAACATGAATAGTTTTGAAGTAGGAATACAGAAATGAGGATAAGTAAAATCTTTTAATGACATTGTGATTAATGTTCAGCTCCTAAAGAATTCTGTGTGTAACAGTTCCAATTAAAAGGAGTTTTCTCTTTTCTATAGAATATGTACTCTGTCCTTTTTGTGATAGTCTTTGCAGTAAGTAAGCCCATAAATACAACACCATAGTGGATTTTGCTTCTCATATTTCTTTGCCTGAAAGATGACTGGGGTGGAGGGGGTAGGGGAGTATTAATACAGTGTTGAGGAGAGCTCTAGATACTTTTCTTAAAAGGAGTCTGCTCATCGGTCCTAATACCAGGAAATGAGGAAATGCTGATTTCCTTCCCCCCCTGCCCCCATCTTGTCATCTTGTCTCTACATCGTTTCCACTCCCCTCTTCTCCCCCCCCCCCCCCCCCCGCTTCTTGTGTCCTAGTTTTGTAAAGGTTTCAAAGCTATTGGAGATAAAGCATGTAGTATTTCAGCTCTTACACAGTTTTATTCAGGTAATAGTCTGTCACTTTCCACGTGATTCTCCAAGAAATTCTTTTATCCCTCCTTGCTCCCCTTTGCCTGCAGTGTATTGGATAGTTCTTGTGAGCCTTTTATGGATTGTTTTTTCAGTCTGTCTGTTTCAAAGTAGTTTTAAAACTGTCCAGCATAGACTTTGTGTTAAAAGCATTGGAGCTTTGTGAAACTAAGTGTACATAACACTCCTCTTCCAAGTTAGTTAATTGTATCTTTTTTTGGTCTATGTTTATGGAACATACTTATTTTTAACCAATGAAATTAATTTCCAGTCACGTTTTTGTTACTGTTACTGAAGACCCAGTTCTGTGGTTTTAACTAGGCCATTTATGGAAGTAGTGTTCTGTAGTAACTGCAGGTTTTAGCAGTATCTTCCCAACCTAACCTTTCTTGTTCCCTTGAATGGAGGATATAAACTCTTGTTTAATGTTTTCTACAAGCTAAAAATTTGGATGCTGAGGGAACTGTACGTATTACTACTTAGTGTATTCTGAGTTAAGTATTTTCGTTATTGCTGAGAGACTTTTTAGCCTAACATTTTAAAATCATGTTAATTCATTATAAAGAATATTTAAGACACTTATTTTCACTTCAAGCATGGCTAGCTTGCACAGTACATATTTTCTAAGTAAAAACTTTACTAATTTGAGATTTAATTTGGCCTAAAGTACATTTCTGAATCTCAATTGAAAATGTTTGAGTAACACAACGTGGATATACTTACTTGAAAACTGCATTGTTTGTATGTATTCTAGAATGATTTTCTTATAACGAATATGACTGATTCCATAAATGACCTTTCTTTTCCCCTGACAGTTTTGTCCCTCTCTGTCCAGTTTTTCTGTTTGTTTTTGTCTGTGAACAGCTTCAGAAGCTTCTTCTGACTTTTTGTTGCAACACACTGGTTTAGCAGCTGTCAAAGGAAATTTCTTTTTGGTGGCTGGGGGTGAATTTATGCCAAGAACTCAAATGTGTTTCAAATAAGTTTAATAAAATTATTATTTCAAAATGAATGCTTGAATATATTAAGGTAATATGTGAGTCTTTGACTTTTTTTTTTTTACACTTGCAGATACTGTAATTAAGCACAGAAAGAACATTTTCAGTAATAGAGAACTTGAACTCTTCTTTGTGGTTTTATGTAAATGAATTAAATGATGTTTTGGTTAATCAGTTTCGAATTAGGGGCAGAGGAAGAGCCAGAGGAGTCTTTGCTGGAACAAATACTGGTCCCAGCAACTCAAATACTACTTTTCAGAAGAGACCGAAGGAAGAGGAATGGGATCCTGAATATACCCCAAAAAGCAAGAAATACTTCTTGGTGGGTGTGGAGAACTTGATATCTTATGCATGCTTTTGTTTTCTGAAATTTTCTACAAGCGTAGAAGTAGCATGCATGTAGAGAATAGGGACTTCAGTTACATAACCATGAGAATATCAGGGCTGTTGTAGTGCCTGATTATGCTTCTCTTGTGTCTTTCTGCGTCAGGCTGGCAATAACGGAGGCCAGACATGGAATTAACCTCCCAAAACTTTCATCAGTTAGTGGGGAAGAAGGCGGACTCAGACTAGAATTATTAAAAACAAATTTTAAACCAAAAAGACTTGTGCTGTGTTTTCCTGGATTTATGTGTCTGTATGGCATTCGAGCTTTGTCTTAGATTTGGCTGGAAGTCTGCAAAAGTGGAAGATCAGGAAAAGCTGACAGTATTTGTGGATGTATGTAGGCTGACTGTTATTGGCAGTCCTTCTGTTCTTAGTTGAGTAGTGTAATAATCAAAGGAAGTCATCTTAGTTTTGATGCTTTTTTCCCATCTGGGTTACGAAATGAGGACTGTTGATGTAACCACCCAGTAAGTAGTGTGGTATACTGAGTAGGTAGCCTCTGTTCCAGTTGATTTCCTTAACAGTGCAAACTTCTAAGGATATTGTTTCACCACTGAAAAATATTAAGTAGTGAAGGTCAGACCTTCTCCTATAGCATTATAGTGTGTCACAATTATGTTAACAGATAATCCAAGAAATAATGCTATTACAATTTGGATGTTTGTACAAGGGGTCCTCCATGTCCCCACAAGTATATAAACTTTCCTTACCTTTAAACCTAGAAAGAGATGTGATAATCTATTTGTTAAGAATTTCTATGATAGCTAGAACAAATAACTAACTGTAGCTGTTAAACTTCTTTCTCATCTCTAAAACCATTTCTTAACTTAAAAAAAAAAAGACTCTTTAACTATTCTTACATAGTTGTTAACAAACTGCTTTGTATAGATGTGGTATGTGTTTAATAACTCATATTTCTTTCCAAATCACAAGTAAAAAAAGTAGATATTGAAGCAAGTGTACCTCACTCTTCTAAATATAAACCTCTCTTATATTAAATAATTGTCTATAGTGTTCATGCAGTGCATGGAATGATTGTCAGAAGACTTTCCAAACTGTGTATGACTATATCTGGTAGCAAAATGGCTAACTTTAAGCTTATTAACCAGAGAAACTCAACTGTTGTTTGTTAATGTCAGATTTAAACAGTTTAAACTTAGTTTGCTTTATGTTGTGCAGGTGAAACAGGGTTTCTGAAAACTGCTTTCAGTTACCTTTCCATAATAAGCATAAAGAACTCAATCTCTGCATTAAAGTAAAAAAAAAAAAAAAAATCCTAGCACATTCCTAGAGCTTCTTCCTTTAAAATCATAGATTTTTTTTTTCCCCTCAAAACAAGTAATTCTCTCTTCTGACTGAAGATAAGTGACAGATAACTGATTTGTTACACTCAAACATTTGAGTAGACCTGCAGCTAATAAGGGCTCTTAAAACAATTTTATTGCTGTGATTTTAGTTACAGCATCATGAATTGCAAGGACATACTTCATAATGTATTTTATAGATTATGATCTGAACTGTTAAAAAGTTATCCTAACTTTTTTTTTCTATGTAAAGTATCAATCTGATACAAAGTACCAACATTTAAGGGGTACATTTAAGAGGTGTTCTAACCTTATTCTTTGTCTGGTATTGTTGTAGCATGATGATAGAGATGATGGTGTGGATTATTGGGCCAAAAGAGGAAGAGGCCGTGGTACTTTCCAGCGTGGCAGAGGTCGTTTTAACTTCAAAAAGTCAGGTAGCAGTCCAAAGTGGACACATGACAAATATCAAGGGGATGGAATTGTGGAAGATGAAGAAGAAACGATTGAGAATAATGAAGAAAAGGACAGACGCAAAGATGAAAAGGTAAACAGTTTGGTGAATTGCAGATTAGACAGTTTATCTTGCAATATCAAATAATTGTGCTTGTGGGTCACTCTAAAAGGGTTTTGGAGTTTGGTTGTTAACAGTTTACAACGACTCTTTTCTTTCTTTCTTTCCACAGGAATAACCCTGGAAGAAAGTTACAGCTGAAAGAGCGGCTCTTGCACCACCCACACAACATTTTTAATATGTTTTTTTGTTGTCAAATGAATGTAAGCATTTTACTTAAATTTTACTGTTGGAAAGTAGTTTAGAGGGATTGTTTTTGTTTTAAGCCTTTAGAAAAAAATCTTGATATAGTAAACTATGTTAATGATCGTACAGGTAGAAAGTAAAATATTTGTAACAACTTTTAAGAAATTTTACTGTTTGTTATATGCAGTGTAATTCTGCTTTGTCCAAATATATGGTCAAGTACAACTCTAAAAGTTTTGATTCTCCCTTATGTCTGTGTTTTATTCTGAAGTAAACTTACAGCTCTGCACACCTGAAATGTTGGAGCAGCATTTTTTATAAACTGATTACTACTTCTGTGTTGCCTTTTTATAAGAAGTGTATTTAAGGGTAGTTATCCAGTTATAGTATAAGTATAAACAGTCATGCAAAATGCTGATGATACGTTAGTTCACAAGAATCACATTTACGTAGTGTGTCAGTGATAAACCTGGATTCTTATTTCACCATGCTAGAGAGTGCAGCAAGAATTTTGTCTTTGAGAGTGAAATTGTCACTCTTCAGTAGCCTGAGAAATACATACGCTTATAAATACTCAAGTAAGTTTCAAGTGTATTATTTCCCTTCTGGAATGTGAGTTTTAGAAACCTATTTCCAAGTCACTGCTGCTATAATCTTTTAAACAGATCTGAAAACTAGAATTCCCTCCCTCATCTCTGTAGTTAGTGCAGAACTACCTGCAACTAGCTGAATTCCTATACCTTGTGTCTAGAAAGATCAGTCACGTATTATGGATACCTAGTGATTTGCTTTGTCATTAAAAGATGCTTCTCTTGTCAAGGGTAACTTAGTACAATCTTTAAGGTTTTATAAACATAGGATTTAAACTCACTGCAAGAAAAATGTGCTGTCCATAAAGTATGAAGAACAAGTGGCATTTCCAGGGTCACTAGCAATTATAGTTTCAGCTTTCTGTTGACAGCTTAATCATCAACAGAACACTTTAGTTAAGAAATTGGTGGCAGTATCAGTCTAGCTTCTTTTTTATCAGTTTTTCTTGAGTTTGTTGAAACTGCCTCTTTAATTTCTTTATGTGGACTTGCCTCTCCAGGCATGTAATGTGGCATGAGTAAGTCTTTAAATCTTCTATCATATTCACAGCCTTAAGTGAAATGGGAGTGGCAGGGAGGAGGAAGAGACAAAACAAAAAAAACACCACAAAAATCCCATAAAGCAAGATATGTTAAAACTTGAATCAGTAAAAATACTTCAGATACACTAAACATTTTCTATAAAGTGTGAATTTCATTACAGTTCTCTGGAAGTAAGTTTGGATTTTTTTAGTATCCCACTTTATACAATGTGTAAATTTGAAATTACAACTCAACTGTAAAAATTAAGTTAGCAGAAGGTGTGAGAAATGAGTCTTTCTTGAATGCTGTTTTCTAAATAGTTGTGCTTCTAGTATTTTCATAGCCAAAGTGCAGAAGTTAATCTGGGTTTTCGCTGTTTTTTTAACAAAAGCAACAAACCCACAAACTTAGTTTAGTGGTAAGTAAACTTTTAACCTACAGAATGTTAAGGATGACAGTAATATATTTGAATTACCAGAGCAAGGACATTCTGATACAAGAAGACTGCTTACGTTTTCTTTCTCAGACTGCTATAGATATACTAAATCTTAGTGTTATATGGAGTTAATAGTGTGGTATTGTCCTTAGTTCACCCCTTAGACTGACATAATGTCTTTAAAAAAAAAAAAAGGGCAAAAGCAAAAAGCTTTGACGGAGGTGTTTGTATTAAATACATATGTAATGTATTCATTCAGTTTGAGAGACAGGGAACTTCTGGAGAGGGTCCCGACGGAGGGCTAGGAGGATGATTAAGGGACTTGCACATCTCTTGTATGAGAAAAGGATGAGAGACCTGGGGCAGTTTAGTCTGGAGAAGAGAAGGCTGAGAGAGGACCATACAACGTCTATAAAAATCTGAAGGGTGGCTGTCAGGAGGATGGAGCCAATCTCTTTTCAGTGGTGCCCAGTGACAGGACGAGGGGCAATGGGCATAAACTGCAGCACAGGAAGTTCGACCTCAACATGAGGAAAAACTTCTTTACTGTGAGGGTGACGGAGCACTGGAACAGGCTGCTCAGAGAGGTTGTGGAGTCTCCTTCTCTGGAGACCTTCAAAACCTGACTGGATGCGTTCCTGTGCAGCCTGCCCTAGGTGATCCTGCCTTGGCAGGGAGGTTGTACCAGATGATCTTCAGAGGTCTCTTCCAACCCTTACCATTCTGTCATTTTTGTATGCTCTCTTACTGGCTTTACTGTTAGGGAGTAGTAAACAATCTGCCCTATCCACATTGAACACTAGAAGGTGTAAAAACGTAGTGCTGTCACTAATCCTAACTATATTTGAGGAAATTGTATTTCAGAATTGCACTAGTTTGCCAGCCTCTGTGTAGAAATAGGATTAGTATTTGCCCTCTAGTGGCAGTTACTAAAGGGTTATTATAGAATTGTAGAATCTTTGGGTTGGAAGGGGCCTTTAAAGGTCATCTAGTCCAACCCCTCTACAATGAGCAGGGACATCTTCAGCTAGATCAGGCTGCTCAGAACCCCGTCCAACCTAACCTTGAATGTCTCCAGGGATGGGGCAGGGGGAGCATCTACCACCTTTCTGGGCAACTTGTGCCAGTGTTTGACCACCCTCAATTGTGAAAAATTTCTTCCTTCTATCTAGTCTAAATCTGCCCTCTTTAAGTTTAAAACAGTTACCCCTTGTCCTATTGCAACAGGCCGTGCTAAAATGACTGTCCCCATCTTTCTTATAGGCCCCCTTTCAGTACTGGAAGGCTGCAGGAAGGTCTCCCTGGAGCCTTCTCTTTCCCCAGGCTGAACAACCCCAACTCTCTCAGCCTTTCCTCATAGGAGAGGTGTTCTGGCCCATTTTTCTGGCCCTCTGGACCCGCTCCAGCAGGTCCATGACTTTCATGTGCTATGGGCTCCAGAGCTGGATGCAGTACTGCAGGTGGGATCTCACCAGAGCAGAGTCGAAGGGCACATTGCCGGCTCATGTCCAGCTTTTTATCCACCAGTACCCCCAAGTCCTTCTCAATCCCTTTGTCCCCCAACCTGTATTGATATCATGGGTTGCCTTGACCCAGGAGCAGGACCCTGCACTTGGCCTTGTTGAACCTCATGAGGTTCACATGGGCCCATTTCTCAAGCTTGTCCAGGTCCCTCCAGATGGCATCCTGTCCCTACATGGCATGTCAACTGCACCACTCAGTTTGGTGTCATCGGCAAACTTGCTGAGGGTGCACTTGATCCCACTATGTCATTGATGAAGATATTAAAGAGTACTCGTCCCAATACGTACCCCTGAGGGATATCACTCGTCACCTATCTCCACCTGGACATAGAGCCATTGACCACTACCCGCTGGATGCAGCCAGTTCCTTATCTACCAAACAGTCCACCCATCAAATCCCTATCTCTCTAATTTAGAGAGAAGGATGTTGTGGAGGACCATGTCAAAGGCCTTGCAGAAGTCCAGGTAGATGACATCGGTAGCTCTTCCCTTGTCCACTGATGTGGTCACTCCATCATAGAAGGCCACTAGGTTGGTCAGGCAGGCCTTGCCCTTGGTGAAGCTGTGCTGGCTGTCTTGAATCATCTTCCTGTCTTCCCTGTGCTTCTAGGAGGATCTGTTCCATGATCTTTGAAGGCACAGAGGTGAAGCTGACAGGTCAGTAGTTCCCAAGGTCCTCCTTGCTACCCTTTTAATAAAACGGGTGCAATGTTTCCCTTTTTCCAGTCTCCAGGGACTTGACTGCCAGGAGTTTTCAAATATCATGGAGAGTGTTGACAACTACATTGCCCAGTTCCCTCAGGGGTCTGGGATGCATCTCATCAGGTCCCATAGACGTGCATGTTTGGGTTCCTCAGGTGGTCACAAACCCCATCTTCTCTTACAGTGGGAGGGACTTTGCCTCTCCATTCTCCATCTTGCAGGCCATCCTGTCAAGAGGTGTGGGAAGAGACACTGCCTGTGAAGACTCAGGCAAAGTCATCGTTCAGTACATCAGCTTTCTCCTCATCTGTTGTTGCTGGTTTGCCAGTCTTGCTCATCAAGGGGGGTACACTTCCTTTGACCTTCCTTTTCTGGCTGACATACCTATAGAAGCCCTTCTTATTATTCTTTTGCCTTGCCATCCCTTGCCAAGTTTAGCTCCAGCCACACCTTGGCCCTCCTGACCCCATCCCTACACAACCGGACAGCGTCCCTGTACTCATCCCAGGGTACCTGTCCCTGCTTCCACTGCCTGTGCATTTCCTTCTTGCCTTGTAGTTTGCCCAGCAGGTCTCCACTCAGCCATGCTAGTCTCGTGCCTTCCTTTCCTTATTTCTTACACCTGGGGATCCAAAGCTCTTGTGCTCTATGGAAAGAGTCCTTAAAGATCTGCTAGCTCTCTTCTGCTCCCTTGTCTCCAAGGGCCTTAACGTTTGAGAAAGTTCAGCAAACTATACTGTTGTTGCAAGATCTGCTTTTATGTGTACAGTGCATCTTTTAATAATGTAAAACTGATTATTCCTTGGACACTTTATCAAAGCTCACACAGATGTGTATATTAAAACAGAAGAAGCAAGAAAAGGAACAAAACAAACTTGGCAGCGGTGTCAAAGTCTGTCCTAATGAAGTTAAACTTAACATCACTCTGAGACTAACAAATAGGACCCAGATCTACTTGAACTATCGTAACCTTAGAATAGATAATCTGTATCACCTAGATCAGTTTGAAAGTGGATTGTCGTATCTGTGTGGCAAGATAAATCTGCCTCATCATGCAGGAACTAAGTTTTCTGCTTCAGTTGAATGTCCAGGGAAATCTGGGAAGAGATCACTTTGATAATGGCATTTGATCCTGCAGACCTATCTGTAGGTTAGATCAGAAAAATCCTTTTTTCATTATCCTTTATTTCATGGTAGTTTATTTTAAAATGTCATTTGTTGATTGCAGAAGACATTGTGACAATCTTAAATTCACCTATTTAAAAAACTGCTTGAAATATAATCTAGTTGAAGATGCGGTTGCAGTCTATCAGAGATCTACAAGAAGCAGAAACTAAATGGGTGTTGAGTGCTTTTTAAATCCAAACTAATGCTTCAGTACTTATTAGTCCTTCAACATGAATACTGAATTTTCACTGTCTTGGTAAGGAAAACCATGTTTTGAGGTTATTATTAGGTGCTCCTGAAGTTAGTTGTATGACTTGTGAATGGAATTTCGGTGCATTTTGCATTTCACATGTTAGAAGGTAAAGAACATCATTGATGGATGTGAGGAAAAATATCCAAGCATTCTACTGATATAAAATGTTTGACTACATTTTGTGTTCAGTAATTCTGACTCATTGCTCTCCAGCAGTGCAGCAGTTTCTGAATCTGCTTCATCTCTTTGTGGTGTGGTTATGAAGTTTGAAGTTAGCCTGCAGTTCACAGAAAAATCAAGACATTAATTTCACTAGGCAAAAAAAAAAGCCAGTAGCTATACCATTAGTTTAGACTCTGTGCACTCATTCATTTCCTTGGTTTGGAATTAAATCTCACCTCCAGAGGTAAAGGCTGCAGCATTAAGTCTTAAGCCCCACGTTACTTCTCATGGTCTCTTGAAGCTGTCCTTTCACAAAATCCTTTTGTTAAGGAGATCCTGCAGGTCCCATCGGTACTGTTCAGAGTTGTACTTGCTGACTCGAAGCATTTCTGTACGAGTTCCCAACTGGCGCCTCCAGTTCCCAGGTAGCTTGTTATCGGTGGTGGTGCAGTCAAACTGAATTTCTCAGTTTTGCTGTTGCTTTTGAGACTGCTTCTTCCTAGCTTTGTGGTAGAACTGCAGGCACTTGTTTCCACCTCACTGTGCCGACACTTCCCCTTCCTTAGTAAGAAGGTGTTGGAGGAGCAGGTGAGGAATATGTTTTAAGGCAAGTACTGTAGTACAGTTTTTCACAATATCCATTAAAAAGTCCTACTCTTCCTCTCCACTAGCTTAAACTCTCCTAGGCCCCCTAAAACAGCTTTAGGCTGTTATTACAGCTTGTGCTACCAGTACTACTCCTTTGTGTTTGGTCTTGGAGAAGTTAATCCATGTGACAAGTTATGTATAATACTAACTACAAAAAAGGCAGTTAACAGTTGCATTGCAACTATGTGTTGCAGTTAGAGGATTTTGTTTAGGAACTGTTGCTGAGACACCTGTAAATGTGAATAAAGAAAATGTCTAATAATCAAATTTATCTCAATTTCGTGAAGGCTTTGGTGAAATTAGTGTTACTTTGAACAGTAGCTTGTAGTTATACACAGATAACACTAACTGCATAGCTGGAGGAAAAACATCTCCACATTTTTTCGCCTCTGTATAGAAGCACTGTCTGACTGTGTGACATTACTGGCTTTCTCGAATATTTCAAAGTTTCTTAAGCAAAACAGCAGAAATTTTGACAAGTACGATGAAAATCAAATGGCCTCTGTTAAGAACAAATACAGTATCCAAAGCCAGATTTCTTATTTTGAAGTGAGCTCAGTTTGGTCAGATGCCATCAAGTAGCATCTGTGTTTTGAGGATACTTAGTGCATTGAAACTCTGCTGCTATCTTTCTTTTAAGTCTCTGAACGAACTAGTTAGAAGCTTCCTGCATAGAGGACCTGAACCATCTAGTTTAGGCCTTTAACGTGGCCCCACTGTGATTACAAGCGTGTCCTGTTGCCCTAGGAGGTTTCTTCTGTTGATGTGTACTGTGTTCTGCTATTACACACGCTGAAGTTTCATTTTCTCATGAGTACAGTAACTTGCATCGTTCTGGCATATGAAATTGCCTCAGTGCTACATGCAGAAATACCTGTCCCATCCTCACACGGCAGACACCGAAGCCACGAAACAGACGGGTGCTCAGCCAGGGTTGCGGTGGGAGGACCTTGGGCCCGGCTTAGCGGGCTGGCTGGGAATCACCATCAGGCCCAGGCCCAGGCCCAGGCCCCCAGGCGCGGCGGGAGCGGAGCTGCCGGCGGGCGCCCTCCCTCACCCGGGCGGGCTGCTGGGGATGGGACGGGACAGCGCCTAGCCGGCCTCGGGGCGGCATTCAAACGTGCCCCCTTCCCGACACCCCCCGCGACCGTGGCCCGCCCTCGCTCCCTTATTGGCTCTGCACTAAGTACTGGCTACTTCCTATTGGTGTGAT
Organism: Phaethon aethereus; assembly: GCF_964289735.1. NCBI lineage: Eukaryota > Metazoa > Chordata > Aves > Phaethontiformes > Phaethontidae > Phaethon > Phaethon aethereus. The sequence continues at coordinate 65,976,500 of NC_138576.1, read as the reverse complement.
TTCGTTTCTGCCCCGCCTCTACTTCTGATTGGTGCTGTTAGCCAGGGCGGCCTGGCTGGACTGCGGGCGGCTTCTGTGCCCGTCGGCCGCGACCTGAGGAGGGGCCTTCGGGGCGCCGGCGGGGTATAAGAGGAGGTGTCTGGGCTCCCCTCTAACCCGCCAGCGGCTCCCGCGGAAGAGAGAAAGCGCCGGTTGCTGCTGGTGAGGTTGAAGTGCTGCGGCGGCCGGCCGTCGCTCGGTGCGGTCCCTGCCTGTGCGGGAGTGGAGCGGGCCGGCGACCTTCTCCCTTGCGCCCTGCGGCGCGCGCGGCGGCTATGGCGCTGGTGCTGCATCTCCTCAGGCGGGTTTTGGAGTACTTCGGCTGGCCGCCCGACCAGGTGAGACCCTGAGGCGGGGTGGGGGGTGGGGCTGTCTCCTGCCGGGCGGCCCCTGGAGACCCGTTAGTACGGGGCGTCTTGGCTGCGGCTTGTGGCGGTTAAGGGAAGGGGGAGCCGCCGCATGCTTGCAGTGGGGCGGGTTTTGTCCCTTACGCACAGTCGGGTTTGTCGATCTGGGAAAGCTTGATTGCTATAGTTAAACACGCTACCCGCATGTGGGATTTTGTGTCGTCACTGTTCTGATATAGCCATTGAAGCGGCTCTTTTCTCTCTGAACAGAGAGAAAAAGAATCAGTAACATCAGCTGTTACGTTTTGCTATTTTAAACGAAAGGCACCGTAACGTTCCCAAGTAGCAGTTAATCCTGTGTTTCCAGAGACGTGGGAAAGGTATTGTATGGGAAACTGGAAAGGCTAACTGTTGCAGCGTCGGGGTCTGATGTTAGAGTGTGAGATTATGGGCAGCTCTTTAGTCATGGGTGTCAATAGTGGAGGCACTGCTGCAACTTGTAGTTCTGAGGAAGTTCTTGGTTTATTTACGTGAAACTACTAAAGTATCTCTAGGAGTGCTAGTTTAATCTGAGCTATCCTGGTTATTTTTTGGTTTCATTGTTGGGAGTTCTTGCTTTTTTTTTTTTCACAGGCCATATTTTTGGAAACTCGCGTATTCATCAACAGTATCAGTCGTACAGTCAGAACGTGCCTTCCTTCAGCAACCTCATCAAGAAGGCACTTCCAGCAGTTATATGCAGTCATAAAGAAGTATCAGGTCAAGGTATGTTAAACTTAGTTCATTTCTTGACTAATTTTTTTCCCCAAGACATATATAGATGCATATAGTTATGCAGGAGCTCTCAAGTGTACTTTTTTGTGTCAGTAGGTCAGAATATTACTTGCTACATTCTTTGTTGGCCTTTGTGCAACTCTAAAATATACTGGGTACAGGCTGTATCTTGGCAGTGTTTTGGAACCAGTCTGTTAAAGCCAGCGTAGGCCCCTCTGAACTTTCAGCTTGAGAAGAGCACTGAAAAGTTAGGTTAACCTAACTGTGTTATAGTTAATTACATATAACACAATTTAATATTACTTAATCACTTTTTAAATTTTAAGATCTGAGGGCTTTGATTTTGCTTCTCAGATTAAAAGGTATTCTGATTTTTAGGTCATATCTATTTGCAAAAAAGAGGAATATGGATCTACTCGAAGTGTTGTGCGTAGACTTGGGACAATTCTTTCCTTAGAACCCTACCCAAGACCTTATTTTCAGGTAAGTGATTTATTGTTATACATATGCATCAGCTATTTAAGTTTTCTAGTTTTTTAATTTAGTGATTGCTTTCCTGTTCTTTTTAGCTTGTGTAATTCTTGTGTTGTATGCCTTATCCTCACCGTTTTCAACATGCTTACAGCACTGTCTTAAAAATTCCTGTCGCTGAGGCAGAACTTCTACTATGTGCTGAATCTGGTTTCTCTTTTTTTGCTTGTTTGTTTTTAGGTTGTTCAAGACCCAAGTCCATTGGGTAATGATGAACAAAGCATACATCCAGCTCCTGTAGCTCCATCACTTGCTGATATCCTGTGGGTGGCAAATGATGAAGGACAAGCATTTACTAGGCTTAGGTAAGTAAATGTGCTGGTTTAACCCCCAGCTGGCAGCTAAGCACCACGCAGCTGCTCAATCACTCCCCCTTGGTCGGTTGGTAGAGAGAGTCAGAAGGGTAAAAGTGAGAACACTCATGGGTTGAGGTAAAGACAGTTTAATAGGGAAAACAAAAGCTGCACATGCAAGCAAAGCAAAACACGGAATTCACTCACCACTTCCCATCAGCGGGCAGGTGTTCAGCCATCCCCAGGAAAGCAGGGCTCCATCATGTCTAACAGTTACTTGGCAAAACAAACACCATCACTCTGAATGCACCCCCCTTCCTTCTTCCCCTAGTTGTAAATGCTGAGCATGATGTCACATGGTATGGAATATCCCTTTGGTCAGTTGGGGTCAGCTGTCCTTGTTGTGTGCCTTCTCAACTTGTGTAGCCTCAGCCTACTCATTGGTGGAGTGGGGTGAGAAGCAGAGAAGGCCTTGACTCTGTGTAAGCACTGCTCAGCAATAATGAAGTCACCCCTGTATTAACAACACTGTTTTCAGCACAGATCCAAAACATAGCCTCATACTAGCTACTATGAAGAAAACTTACTATCCCAGCCAAAACCACTAAAAGTATAAAAAGGAGTAATAGAAGTAACATGTCATCTGTTCTTTGTTGTGAAGTTTTGTGTTTGTTTTTCTTTTTTCCTAGCCCCTTCAGGGTTCCAGCTAGACCAACCCTGGAAACTTTGTTTTTTTGGGGGCACAGTTCCTGCTTACCTGGAAACTCTTACTCCGTAGAGTATTCTTATCTAAAATCTTATCTTCTGAAACGGAGTCCCCTCATTTCCTAGTAGTATGTCAGATGCATTACTGGTATTTTAATTTGTTTTCACTCACAAAGTATTTTGAGAGAGGGAGTTTAAAGGAAACTTGGGTATTGCAACATACTGTAGGATTATTCTTATCTTTATCTTTTTAGTTTACATTAGTTTATCCATTTTGATAAACTTTATAAAGGGGAAAACAAGAGAAAATATTTAAATGTCTCGTTTTGACGTCCATCACTACAGAGCTATGTGTGTAAACCTTGATGGTTGCTTTGATGGAATGAAAAACATAATTTCTTTATTTTAAAAACTTGCCTTGAATATAGTTTATATAATTCTTTCTAGCTTTTGCAGAGTGCTAAAGGAAATTATTTTAACAATTATAAAATATTACAAATACTGTGAAATGACAAATTATCCAGGAATTACCACACACAAATAGTATACAAGTCTTCCTCCCACTAGAGAAGAAATAGAAAGTTGTGTTACTGTTCCTCTAAAGGATATGTTCAAAAGCAGAGGATGAGTCAGAGCCAGAACCAAGATTAAAATTTTGACTCTTGTCTTGTACTACATCTGTATTTGACAATGTAATTCTACTTCATATGGGCATGAGTTTATGATCTTTGTTCTTCTTGCTGGTAATGAAACTACAAGAAACTGATGAAATGACAGACTTTTTATTAGAGAAGTTTTGATAAAGCTGTGTTTCATCTTATGATTCCTGAGATGTTAGTGCTGAATTATTGAAGTTTTTGTCTGCAGCAGCTGTAAAATACTGGAAGAATAAGAATATCGTTAAAAGGAACTGTGGCCTGTTTGGTCTTGCTTGTGCTGTTCTTCAGTTGGTCTGATTCATAGATCCATGAAAATTCATTCTTTTGTTTTCATTCTTTCTTCTTCCTCCTCTTCTCCTGGCTCTGTGGGATGTTTTTCAAGAACAAGTATTCTAACTGAGACCTTTATCTTCTGAGGCAGTGTGAAGAGCAAGTGTTTTTGGCAAATCAGAAAGCAATGCTGCAGGTCTCATTTGAAGTAAAAGGATGATTAATATAAGGGAAAAGGGCTGGTTTTGTTTCAAACAAAGCTTAGTGCATCTTGAATAAAGTGAATTTAACTTCTTTCTTTGTTTCGTAATGAAATTCTGGTAGTTTGAGTTTACACTCATTCTATATTTTAAGGTTATTTCTGCAGGCATAGCCTTGAAACAGTTTTTACATTTAAAACCTGAGACTTGTATCACAATTTTCTAATGCAGGCTGTGTTCATATGTAGCTTACAGAAGATGAGATTCTTATTCTGTGTGTATTAAAATTAATCATTATTCTCCAGTATTTTTTCTGAAAGATTGCAACTTTGCTGGTTGTACTGTTCATCGTGCAGAGTTTGATGAATGACTAAAATGTATGAAGACTAATTAAGAGTTCATGATCATTTGACTCTCCCTGCCTTTCATATCTACTGTTTCAGGTAGGGAGGAGGGAGATACACCTCTGTGTTGTCAGTGTAATAGCTATTGAATAACAACTCGATCCTACATTATGACCTTAAGATGTGTAATCTATTCATGAGTAAATTATCTGACTATTTTTTATGATGACTTTCCAAGGTTCTGTGTTGTACTTGAGCAAAGGGAGACTTAAAATATTTTTAAGGTTATGAGTAGTTAAAAGGGTAAAATTTTCTTAAATATTTTGCAAACTTATGTCTTGCTGAATGATAATAAGTTGCTTGAACAGATGGAAAGTTTTGAGATTTCCATTGCTGGCTGACCCTTTTGAAACTGTGTCTTTTTTTGCTTTCTAGGACTGAATTATGGAGAAAAAGTACAGCTTATGACTTGCATCCATCTGTAGATTCAATAAAAATTGTTTCAAAAAACAGTATGCAAAAAGACAGTGTTGTTGATCAAGCAGCACTCCAGAAAATTTCTGCGCTTGAAGAAGAGCTAACCTTTCTTCGTGCTCAGATTGCTGCCATTGTTTCAGCACAGACATTGGGAAGCATTTCACCAAGTAAGCCCTTCTGGGTTGAAGCAAACCAGTTTTCCTTTTCTTGCCTTAGAGTTCCTGCTCGCAGCTTGCCTTATCTGATACTGATAGAGAACACTTCCAATTTCTGTAACTGAAATTACATCAACAAAACTTGCAGAATATAGTATTCTGTCTCTTTCCAGTATTTGGTGCCAATTTCTCCTTCTTTCTTATGGTCTGTTTGCCAATTTTGAATGCAGTGGATCCTAAGTGATCTTTATCCTTATTTCCATGTTTGTGAAGGAGCTTAGTAACAACACTATCCACGTGCTACAAATTACTGCTTTGAAAAGTTAGACTATTAATTATCCTTTTTGGGTTTTGTACTGTTTCTGACAAGTTATCAAAAGAATGGACAAAAAAAAGTATAAGGAAGACAGGTTCAAGCTTTTACAAAAATGAATGCTGCAATAGATTTGTCTAACAGCCACTAGAGTATCCAAGATTGAAATTCATATTGGAGATCAACTATCTTGTCTATTTTTTTATATTCCCTTCATCTCCACCCACCCCTACTCCCCCGCCTTCCCCGAAAAAAGAAGTTTTGAGGTCTTGATTGTTTTACTTGCAGACTAACCACACTGATTGAAACATTTGTAGTATGTAACAGGTAGTTACATTTGTGTCCATTGTGCCAAGTGAACTTAAACAGTTCAGGCACCTCTGTGCTTCATGTAGATGTTCTGTTGTCTCTTCTTTTATCACTTCTCCATTGCGCTCAGTATTGTAGTCTATTTTGCGTGTTTTGTGGCTATCTTTTGCTTCATGTGGGATATTCTAACCTTCAGGCTATTGAGAATGAATTGTATGTAGTAGCAGGCTGCTTTGCTGTCGGAGTGCTGCTTTGCTGATCTATCTAGTGCTTAGATTGAAGACAGAAATGGAGAAACTCAGAGCAGTACAAGATACCTCAGATCCATTATTTCAGGTGTTCTGAATCTGTGGCTTTGAAATAAAAAATGTTCTTTGTTTTAAATGCAATTCTTCTGTGGTATAATGTGTGAGGTGTGTAAGAAAGTGCTTTGAGGGATGTCTTATCTTGGCTTAAAACTGAGTCACTCTAGATGTTGCTTAATATTGCTAAACGTGAAGGTATACTGACTAAAAATAAAAGAACTGTTTTTCTTTTATAAGTGCATCCAGAAGTTTTTAAAAAGTTCAACCCTCCCGATGGATTTTACCCAGTGCCAGCCATGACTTCTACACCATTGTCCGTCTCTCACAATCACTTTGTAATTCCCTCACCGCCTCCACTTCCTTCTGGTGTACCATCTGGTGTTGATGCTAGGAATTCAGCAGTTGAACTTGTAAAACAACGTCGTGCTGCAAGAAACAGTGATTCAGCTGCAGCTGGTAGTGCTGATCACCAGAGGACAAAGAACATTCCTAGTATGATGGATGTTTTGAAAGACCTAAACAAAGTTCAGTTGCGAGCTATTGAGAGGTAGGTTGAACTGAATGTGTATCAGAGTAAGCACTTAAGCAGCACCAGAGAGCATCAATGTGAGACGACATTTAATGAGCAGCTACTGCTGACAAATTTAAGATTGGCAACTTCTAAATTCATAGCTTGGCGTGTAAGATACTTGTGACATGGCTTTTAGATGCTTTTAAAACATGCAGAGTATCACAGCATTTAAAACTAGTTTCCCTGCTTTAGTATACAAATCTCAGGTTGGTGTGGGGAGGTGGGTATGTTGCTATCTGTAGATTGCTTACAAAGTTGCCTGTACAGTCACAGGAAATTGATATGAACAAATAAACTTTTTGGATTCACTGTCAAAGGACAAATCCTTGGGGAAAATCAGAAAACTACTGTTAACATTCCAAAAGTATTCTGGTGCTAGCTTTGAAGTGTTAAAGAAAATACATGCTATATCTTTTATTGAAAATGTTTTGTAAATTTGTATTTCAGGAGTGCAATTGGATTATAAATATTTTTAATGGTCTACTGTTTTGATGGTGAACACAGTTGACATGTTACAAAAATGCACTACTAAAGACTCAGCTCAGTGTTTGTCTGCTATGCTAGGTGTGATGGAGGTTGTCAGATGCTTTTCTGAACTTCTTGAGTTGAAAAAGTATGTAAGAACAACTGGGTCTATAATGAATATTTGCAGCTCTTAATGTGGGAAGAATGTCACTTACCAAAACTTACTGCATTCTTATTTCAGCATTTTCTTAACTGTAAGCTTTATCCCTGAAAATAACTAGCACAAGTCTTGAGCAAATTATCTATGTGCAACTCTAAAGCATATCTTTACACTTTTGATGACATTCTCACAGTAAATAAAGCAAGTATAAAATACACTTGGGTAAACCATTGTGTTTCCTTATTCATGTTTTCTTCCCTATAATTCCATGTACAGTAAATGAAGAAAGTGAAATATTCAGGTTGACAGTTTTAACAACCATTATGTTAGGCAGGGGCATAATTAGTAGGAAGTGGCAGGTGTGCATCCAAAATTCTTCCTGCTTTTAGGAATCTACCTGTACTCTGAAGGCAGAACTTAGCTGAATAATGAATTTATATTGTTGGAGGGAGTAATGATCAAAATTGCTATAATCTTTCAGGCGGCAGTCTGACAGTATTTTAATGTGAGCACTGTAAGGGGAAGGCCTCTGTTCTCAGAGGCTGAGAGCCTGAAGATCCCATTTTCTACCACCTAAGCACCAGCTTTCACATTGGGCAAGTGTTCTAACAGCTTGATTTTATAGGAAGGGTGAACTTAATCCTTTCAGGCTTCATGTTAAATGACATCTATTGTAACTGCCAGACTTTGAGCTCAGTGCTGTCACTGTGCATTAATAGGTATGACTCATTGGCCTGGAGATAGCACTTCACTAGCAGAAGTGTGAATACTCTGTTTTTTTTTTTTTCCAAATAGCTCAGTGGTTAGGAAGCCTTTCTTGTTATTTATTTTCTTGGTCTAGTCACTAACTTCCACATTTATATTAGGTCTTGGGCTGCAGGTGCTGTTTTGATCTTGCATCTCTTTGCTATCTTGATTTTGAATTTGATAAGAACACTTTTCTGAATTGAAACACAAACTCCACTTTCTAAATTTTGCCTATAAAATTTTCATATTTTTATGCTCAAGTGCTCACTCGGAGGGAAAAACTGTCTTTGAAGCCTTTATACCACATCTGATGATAATTTTTTTAATAATGAAACTTGAGTTAAGTGTGGTTTACAAATGGGGCTTTATTGTTTTCTTTAAATATTAATTGCTCTGAGGAATTTTCTAGGTTTGCTCTTTCTCATGAGACCATAGAAAGGCATACTGTTTCAAACTGAAAGTTAATGACACTTAAATCAAGTTATGTTCACAATGGTTATGAAATATGTTAGTAGGAGATTCCCACAAACATACCTTAATAAAACTTATAAATGACACCTGCTATGAAAACTGCACATTTTGCTTTTTTTCCCTCATTATTTATTTGCATTACTTCAATACTTTGTGTTGACTTACTGTCATTTTTCTTTATGGAACAGCATCAAGTTGTATTTTCAAGCTAAGAATCTGGCTGACAAGTTGTTGGGTATGCTTGTATTGGTCCTATTTGGTGAATTGCTGTAAAATAACATCAGCACAGTATTTGGGTAATCAGGGATTTGTAGGGTAGGGTATATACAGAAGTTGTATTTCTGTATTTTGGATCACTCGGCACAGGATTAAAAACAGGAAACAATTTTCCTTTTTTGTAGGTCACCTGGAGGTACTCCTCTTTCTAGACCCAGAAAGAAGCAAAGTTCAGATTGGGATCCAGTTGCTCTACTAACTCATGCACTAAAGCAGAAATTTGCACATAAAAATGATGAAGATGATGATTCCCTGGACAAAGAAAATCGATCTTTTGATAGCTCCCCATTTTCTAGTCCAGAGATCCCACTGGTACGTTTTCATATAAGAATGTGTTTTTATGTTCTTGAAGTGATGGCTGTTTTCACGGATAGTTGCAGGGTTTTTACAGGTCTACAGCTTCTCTACAATGTTTTTAAGCAATCAGTGTAGGTAGCTGCCTTTTTTTTTTTTCCAAGTATAATCAAGGCAGAGAATCTCAAAGATTGATTATTTTGGGTGGATTTAGACTGATAATACACTTCTAGATGTGCCAAGAGGAAAAACTTAGAAGACTGACTTTAAAAATTCAGCTCATAGTTGATTAAACTATGGACATTTGCTTGATGTTAACTGGCAGGTATCCATGTATAGAAACTGTCTAGTTAGCATATTTGACTTCTTGACTAACTAATCTTACAAATAAAGATACTAGGAAGGTACAGACAGGTCTGACTAACACGTGCTATATGTTCAGAAATTAAAATGAAAGCATTGGCTGTAGTATTTTTCTTTGAGGTAGCATCATTTCCACACAGTTTGCATCTTTACCCAGAATGAGATGTGATTCTGAATGCTGTTGCAAAGCCCATGAAAAACAGTTTTTTGTATGAACAAGAAAAATGTGGTAGACAGCTTTCAGACTGAGGTGATTCTGAGCAGCCTGTGCAAGCTGCTTCAATTTACACAGTCCAACAGTACTATCGGTTATTTGTTAGACTTCCACAAACCTCAGCACTGCTTAGATGAGATGGATAGAAATAGGTGGCAGTAATTTAAACTGTGTCTCTCTGTTTAGCAATTCTTATCTTTATATCTTAAGAGTGAAATAAAGGTTTGGACTGTGGCATTTGTTAGCAAAATGGAGGAAAACAATAATGCAAAACACATGGAAATCCAGACATTCTTTGAAGGCCCCTGCTTATATGTGGGCTACCTGATTGGCTGAAAATTAAGGTGTGTGTTTTTTCCCATTTCCAGCTATAGCGATTTTTTTTTTTTTAATTTCAGCTGCCACAAGTATTTTGCAAGTGAAATGTAGCATATATTTTACAGACTGTAGTGAGTCAACAGCTCTGGTGCAGTCTTAATAAATTTCCCTATTGACTTTTTTGCCCAAAGAAAAAATTAGAAAATAGAAAATTAGGTTTTTATTTTGGATGATGCAGACCATTGCATTTTATAGCTGACATACTTGATTCTAGCTACCAAAAAAAAAAAAAAAATCAAAGTTAGATCCTGGAGCAGCTTGTTTATGGAATAGCTTATGTTCCAGGATCTAAAAGGTGAATTACAAAGTCCTGGAAGAAAGACTGCTTAAGGCCAGCATGTTTATGTGTAAATACAGAAAGATGGGCTTTTTCTGTTTAAAGCAGAATAATCTCATGAGGTTGTAATCAAGCTCCAATTGTTTACGCTTGAGTGTTTTGAAGAATAAATGTACTTAAAGCAATTGCACAGGTTTATTATTTTACTCTTCCTATGTTAAGAGAAGTGCAACAACTCTTCCAAACTGTCTTTTGCTGTAAACATCATCTCATTCAGTTGTCAATCTCCCCAGGTTGGACGTTGCAGTCTGAAGTCAAATGCAAAATCTAGCCTTATAAGAACTGATGAAGTTAAACAGGCATCAACATGTAAAGTGAGAGCTCATATTTAACAGACTTCTGAGGAAACTTCTTAGTACATGTAAGTGGCAGGTCTGCTTTGAAACTGCTGTAATGTGCTCTAGAACATGTCTCTCCTATGCTGTTGAAGTTTGGGTTGTGGGGTTTGTAAAATTGCTTCTTTCTTCTTAGATTCCCAGCAGGCAAACTTGTAAATGTGATGCACATGACCAAAAAAAGGTTTTTATTGCTGTGAAGCAGTGTGTTTGAAACTGGGGAAATGCAGGAAATAAGTGTGTGTGAAAGAAAAATAATTATTGGCAGCTGAGGTGTGCACTCTGTTTGCACTTCAGTGTAAATGATAAGGAAGTGTAAACTTTCTGTTAGTGTGTTATAGATAACTGACTGTATATAATTGATGGTAGCTAATATTGTTTCATTAAAATGGCATAGTTGCCTCAATTTTCTTTTGCAGTTTGCTGATGCAACTCCATATTCCATGTGCAAACAGTGTTCTAACTTATTTTGGGTCAGCAGATAAACTTTAATGTTTGTGAAAATTTGTTGTGCTGTAAATAAACTGCAGGTTGTCTGTTAAATGCCTATAATATGGGGAAGTTGTATTCTGAGATAAAAAAAGTCCTTGTGGAGAGACCTGCTAGCATATAGTGTAATTTCCATATGTAAATAAACATTAACTTCTTCCTTGGCTTCTCCATATAAAGCCTGTTTTGTTCACAACAGTTTATAAAATAAAACTTTCTTTGTATCATAGATATGTGTGGTAGTGGCATTTTGTGTTGCAGACTAATTTTTTTTGTATCTTAAGAACTGATCATACTGGACAACTTCTTAAATAAATTCTATTAGCTAAAATGAATGAAAATAGAGCTTACATTTTTTCCTGCCAGAGTACTTGGAGTCCCTTATTTACGAATTTATTATGAGCCACTGCTTACAATAGCTGCCTTCACTTAATCTTTTGTCTACTGATCCTGATGTATGAAACAAAAATCCTATCAGTTAGACTGTGGACAGTGTCCCTTGTATGTCCTGCATGTCTCCTGTCTCCCTGCCTGCTTACACAAAGTAAACTAGCAGCTGCATTCCCTCTTACTGCTGAGTCTTATTTGCACAGTTGTAAGAGATTACTCTACAAATCCCATACTTCTGTTTTAAAATTAAAAGTTGTCTTTTGACAAAAAATGGACCTTAAATGACTTGCAGTTTCATGCTTCTAAAATCATGTCTTCTAGATGGGTTTTTTTTTAATTCAGTAATTATTGAACTTTATCCCATTCTCCCATTCCTTTCTCAGTCCGTAAGAGTTTGACCTTCCCTTTCTTTCCACTTTCAAAATAAGCATTTGCTGCATTCTCTACCTAAACATGCCAACTGCTATGAAATCCCTACAGAATACCCAGCCTGGCCTTATACTTAGCAAGTCTCCCCTTTTCTGGTCTCTAATATATGAGGACAGCCGGGGAGCAAGTGAAGGAATTCCATGCAGTGCTTGCAGAAGAGGATGTGAAGGCAGGTGAGTCCTGGTGAGCATAAGGACTATGAATCAGCTCCCTTTTGCTCAGTATCTGCAGTGTTATGAGGTGGAGCAAGCTATCTCCTGTATTATATCAGCATTCTTAGATCCAGGGCACTTCAGGGTTTGTGGCCGTTCTGTTGTGACTGACAAACGTGAAGATGGAATTTTTGCTGTGAGGCTGAATCTGTGAAGCTCTGGATACAGTAGTTGTCTCCTTTACTTCCATTGCTTTATGTGATCAGCAGTTTCTTCAGGAAGAATGATTATTTTGGATTCCTTTTGTATGTGTTTTCTGTTCTCTCCAGGTTTCATCATTTAACTACAAATTTGGCTTACAAGGGCATTTTGCAGTAGGAATTTTGAATTAAAGTGCCTTCATTTTGGAAGGGAAATCTCTCAAGTTTCTTAGTACCTCTTAAACCAAGGATCTAGTGCTGGACTTCAGAAGCATCTGCAAATTTTAGTGAGCTATGTGATTGTCGTGGTTTAGCCCCAGCCGGCAACTAAGCACCACGCAGCTGCTCGCTCACTCCCCCTCCCACAGTAGGGAGCCAGGTGACAATGTGCTCACCTGGACGACGGCTGAAATCCTTTCGCATATCTCGCAATTCACTCAGTGATAGAGATCGGGTAGTTACCGTCTCTTTTATGAGTTCTTCCTCTTCCTCCTCTTCAAGCGATGACCTGCTCTCTTCCCTCTTCAGTCCTTGTGATGGCCCTGCTTCAGAGCACTCTGCCTCCTCACTCGCTTCCTCTGCCTCCCTCTTAGCAGAATCTTCCTCCTCCCTTACTAAACGAGCTGACTTCCGCTTCCAAGATTTCTTCTTTTGTACAGGGGCAACTGATACTGGGATGGGCTGGTTCTCTGGTTCAGCTGCAACAGTCTGAGTAGCTACAGTGCCTGTTGCAGGGGTTGGAGTAGTCACAGTGGCCGCCGCAGGGGTTTGAGTAGCTACAGTGCCTGTTGCAGGGGTTGGAGTAGTCACAGTGCCTGCCACATTGCCATCAGACCCAGAGAGCCCCTCTCCCCTTTGCACAGTGTTAAATAGAGCTCGGTAGGCATGGGCCAGGCCCCAGCACATGGCAATGATTTGTGTCTCCTTGGAGCTGCCAGGCTGACAGCATACTTCTTCCAGATATTCTGCTAGTTTATCAGGATTCTGCACTTGTTCGGGAGTGAAGCTCCAAAACACCGGAGGTGCCCACCGCCCCAGGCATTTGCCCATGCTGTTCCACACACCCTGCCATTCATAACTATCCAGCCTTGGGGCAGATCTCCGGGTGATATTCTTAAATTGCTTGCCAACCTTAGACAAAACCGAAACAATGTTCCCCAGAAGTAGCAATAGAGGTATTATAACTACCCAAGGGTGTTCAAAATACGGAAAAATTACTGTGATGAAGGAGGAAACGTTATGATAGAGGGTAGCAAAGGTATCATTCTGCATTTCCTCCATAGAAAGCCTTTCAGAGGCAGAAGTATAATTGCTAATCGTCTCCACAAGACTGTAGCCAAAATACAGTAACGGCTTTAGTACAGAGTTCAGATGATACCACATTAAGCTCAAGGTCAGTGCTCGAAAAACAAAACTCGCAGGCGAGTACAGCAGCCCGCAGAGACCAACACCGATCCTTAACATGTACAACAAAGACGAGAGCATCATGCAAATCAAATAAACTGATATTGTAACCTGCAACTGTTATTATCTCAAGCCTCGGGCCCCACGTTGGGCGCCAAAAAGGACTGTCGTGGTTTAGCCCCAGCCGGCAACTAAGCACCACGCAGCCGCTCGCTCACTCCCCCTCCCACAGTAGGGTGGGGGAGAGAATTAGGAAAAAAAAAACCTTGTGGGTTGAGATAAACACAGTTTAATAGGACAGAAAGAAAGAAGGAAACAACAATGATAATACCGACAAAGGAATGTACAAGAACAAGTGATGCCCAATACAGCAATTGCTCACCACCCGGCGATCGACAGCCTGTCCCCGAGCAGCGATTTCCGCCCCCCGGCCAACTCCAGTTTATGTACTGGGCATGACGTCGGATGGTAGGGAATATCTCTTTGGCCAGTCTGGGTCAGCTGTCCCGGCTGTGTCCCCTCCCAGCTCCCCATGCACCCCCAGCCTGCTCGCTGGCAGGCCAGCACAAGAAGCTGGGCTGTCCTTGACTGCTCAGCAACAACCCAAAACATCAGCACATTATCAACAGTTTCTCATCCCAAATCCAAAACAGTCTCACACTGGCTTCTGTGAAGAAAACCAGCTCTATCCTGGCTGAAACCAGGACAGTATCCACCCCTTATTCCATACCATTTACGTCATGCCCAGGTCCTGTACTTTCAATACATTCCAATTATTCATTATTACTCTTCCTGTCTTTTAATATATACACACAGATATCACTTTCTTAGTCCATGGGCCATCACTTTAAAATGTCTGTGTAGTTCATTCAGTCCATGACTCTGGGCTTCATCCATCATAGCAGTCTCTCAGGGCAGGGGAGATGGTATGTGGTGTTGGATCGTTATCTGGCACGGTCCATGTCCATGATCTGCAAGTCGAAGATGTCGGTCTCGAGGGATTTGTTGGGCGCAAGCTGCTGAAGCCAGTTCTGGTTCCATCACTGCTGCATGTTGCTTAGTTTCGGTGAAGCTCATTCTTCATCAGTCTGGGTGATTCTTACTGTAATACCATCGATATGGTAGATAGCAACCATAGTAGTAATGACATACTGTATTGTGTAACAATTAACATAATACAATTCAAATCATTGACTATTTTCACCCAAAATCAAGTCTCCTTGAGGTACACATCGGACTTCCCCATCCTTCCGCATTACCCACCAAGTGCACCCAGGTCCCTGGGCAAAGGCAATCCCACGAACGGGTTTACCTTTGCCTGAGGCAGGAGTAACCCAGACTGTCTTCCCCAGCATATTTCTCACATGCACCACAGGGACTTTATCCCCTTCTACAGTACGTAAAAGTTTTGATTGGGCAGGACCGGCTCTATTAGTAGATCCCCTAGTGTTGACTAACCAGGTGGCTTTTGCTAAATGTTTATCCCAATGTTTGAATGTCCCATCACCCATTGCTCTCAGTGTAGTCTTTAACAGTCCGTTGTATCGTTCAATTTTTCCGGAAGCTGGTGCATGATAGGGGATGTGATACACCCACTCAATGCCGTGCTCTTTGGCCCAGGTGTCTATGAGGTTGTTTCGGAAATGAGTCCCGTTGTCCGACTCAATTCTTTCGGGGGTGCCATGTCGCCATAAGACTTGCTTTTCAAGGCCCAGGATAGTGTTCCGGGCGGTGGCATGGGGCACAGGGTATGTTTCCAGCCATCCGGTGGTTGCTTCCACCATGGTAAGCACATAGCGCTTGCCTTGGCGAGTTTGTGGAAGTGTGATATAGTCAATCTGCCAGGCCTCCCCATATTTATATTTCAACCATCGTCCTTCATACCAGAGGGGCTTTAACCGCTTGGCTTGTTTGATCGCAGCACACGTTTCACATTCATGGATAACCTGTGCAATAGCGTCCATGGTCAGGTCCACCCCTCGATCCCGAGCCCATCTATATGTTGCATCTCTTCCCTGATGGCCTGAGGTGTCATGGGCCCACCGAGCTATAAATAATTCACCCTTATGTTGCCAGTCCAGATCCACCTGAGCCACTTCAATCTTAGCAGCCTGATCCACCTGATGGTTGTTTTGATGTTCTTCGGTGGCCCGACTCTTGGGTACGTGAGCATCTACATGGCGTACTTTTATGACCAGATTCTCTAGTCGGGCAGCAATATCTTGCCACAATTCAGCAGCCCAGATGGGCTTGCCTCTGCGTTGCCAGTTGCTCTGCTTCCATTGCTGTAGCCACCCCCATAGAGCATTTGCCACCATCCATGAGTCAGTATAAAGATAGAGTACTGGCCATTTTTCTCGTTCAGCAATATCTAAAGCCAGCTGGATGGCTTTCACCTCTGCAAACTGACTTGATTCACCTTGTCCTTCAGCGGCTTCTGCGACTCGTCGTGTAGGGCTCCATACAGCAGCTTTCCACCTTCGATGTTTGCCTACAATACGACAGGACCCATCAGTAAATAGGGCATATTGCCTTTCATTCTCTGGCAGTTCATTATATGGTGGAGCCTCTTCAGCACGCGCCACCTCCTCTTCTGGTGATATTCCAAAATCTTTGCCTTCTGGCCAGTCCATGATCACTTCCAAGATTCCCGGGCGATTAAGGTTTCCTATTCGAGCCCGCTGTGTAATAAGCGCGACCCACTTACTCCACGTAGCATCAGTCGCATGATGCGTAGAGGGGACCCTCCCTTTGAACATCCAGCCCAGCACCGGCAGTCGGGGTGCCAGGAGGAGCTGTGCTTCAGTGCCAACCACTTCTGAGGCAGCTCGAACTCCTTCATATGCTGCCAGTATCTCCTTTTCAGTTGGAGTATAGCGGGACTCAGATGCCCTATATCCTCGACTCCAAAACCCGAGAGGTCGACCTCGAGTCTCTCCTGGTGCCTTCTGCCAGAGACTCCAGGTAGGGCCATTCTCCCCGGCTGCCGTGTAGAGCACATTTTTAACATCTTGTCCTGCTCGGACTGGCCCGAGGGCTACAGCATGAACTATCTCCTGCTTAATTTGCTCGAAGGCTTGTCGTTGCTCAGGGCCCCATTTAAAATCATTCTTCTTCCGGGTCACTTGATAAAGAGGGCTTACAATCAGACTGTAATTTGGAATATGCATTCTCCAGAAACCCACAACGCCCAGAAATGCTTGTGTTTCTTTTTTGCTAGTTGGTGGAGACATAGATGTTATTTTGTTGATCACATCCGTTGGGATCTGTCGACGTCCATCTTGCCATTTTATTCCTAAAAACTGGATCTCTTGTGCAGGTCCTTTGACCTTACTTTGTTTTATAGCAAAACCAGCTTTCAGAAGGATTTGAATTATTTTCTTCCCTTTCTCAAAAACTTCTTCTGCTGTGTTGCCCCATACGATGATGTCATCAATGTATTGCAGATGCTCTGGAGCTTCACCCTGTTCCAGTGCAGTTTGTATCAGCCCATGGCAAATGGTAGGGCTGTGTTTCCACCCCTGGGGAAGTCGATTCCAGGTGTATTGGACACCCCTCCAGGTGAAAGCAAACTGTGGCCTGCACTCTGCCGCCAAAGGGATCGAGAAAAACGCGTTAGCAATATCAATGGTGGCGTATCACTTGGCTGCCTTTGACTCCAGTTCATATTGAAGTTCTAGCATGTCTGGCACGGCAGCGCTCAGTGGTGGCGTGACTTCATTCAGGCCACGATAGTCTACTGTCAGTCTCCACTCTCCATTAGACTTTCGCACTGGCCATATGGGGCTGTTAAAGGGTGAGCGAGTCTTGCTGATCACTCCTTGGCTCTCCAGCCGACGAATCAGCTCATGGATGGGGATCAGGGAGTCTCTGTTGGTGCGATATTGCCGCCGTTGCACTGTTGTGGTAGCGATCGGCACCTGTTGTTCTTCGACCCTGAGCAACCCCACCACAGAAGGGTCCTCTGAGAGACCAGGCAAGGTGGACAGCTGTTTAATTTCTTCCGTCTCCAAGGCAGCTATACCAAAAGCCCACCGGTACCCTTTTGGGTCCTTGAAATACCCTCTCCTGAGATAGTCTATGCCCAGGATGCACGGAGCCTCTGGGCCAGTCACAATGGGGTGCTTCTGCCACTCATTCCCAGTTAGGCTCACTTCGGCCTCCAGCACAGTCAGCTGTTGGGATCCCCCTGTCACTCCAGAAATACAGATGGGTTCTGCCCCTATATGGCTTGATGGCATTAAGGTACATTGTGCACCAGTATCCACTAAAGCCTTATATTCCTGTGGGTCTGATGTGCCAGGCCATCTAATCCACACAGTCCAATAAACTCGGTTATCCCTCTCCTCCGCCTGGCTGGAGGCAGGGCCCCTCTAATCCTGCTCATAGTACTCGTTACCCACTTCTTGTAAATAGGAATCAGAAGTCCCCTCAAGAGGATCAGAGGTGAGATCAGCTCTTCTATTCTTTCTGGGGAACTGCCCACTGGAAAGTGGAGCGACGATTTTTCTGGAGGAACATGAACGCCCTTTTGTAATTGTTTTCCCTTGCAGCTCACGTACTCGTGCCTCTAGGGTCAAGGTAGGTTTTCCATCCCACCTCCTCATGTCCTCTCCATAGTCACGCAATTGAAACCACAGGGTGGCTCGTGGTGTGTATCCTCTATATCTTCTCTCTTGAACAGAAGAGCGCTTACTCCTAATGGCTGAGACATTGGTCCGTACGGGTGGAGGGTAGGGCATATCCTCTTTGAATTGCCGGAACTCCTGGGACAGTTTCTCTACAGCAGAGACGCAGGCCCGTAGGGAGGAAGAGAGACTTTCTTCGTATTGCCAGAGTTGGCCAGCCAATTCATCCACCGTTGGTCTCTCTCCGTCTTTCCAGGCCATTATTGCTAATGAGTTGGCATATGATGATGGTGCACTCCGTACAAACTTCCGCCACATAGGTCGCGTGCAATTGACTTCATCTGGATCTTTGGATGATTGTCCATTGTCCAAGTCACCATAAATCACTTCCAGCACCGCTAGCTCCCTCAGGTACTGGATACCTTTCTCCATGGTGGTCCACTTGCCTGGGTGACATAGAACATCTTCCTTGAAGGGGTACCTTTCCTTCACACCCGACAGGAGTCGTCTCCAGAGGCTGAGGACTCGTGCACCTTTTCCAATTGCTTTGTCAATGCCCCCTTCCCTAGAAAGGGATCCCAGCTGCTTGGCTTCCCTACCCTCTAATTCCAGGCTACTGGCCCCATTATCCCAGCATCGGAGCAGCCAGGTGACAATGTGCTCACCTGGACGACGGCTGAAATCCTTTCGCATATCTCGCAATTCACTCAGTGATAGAGATCGGGTAGTTACCGTCTCTTTTATGAGTTCTTCCTCTTCCTCCTCTTCAAGCGATGACCTGCTCTCTTCCCTCTTCAGTCCTTGTGATGGCCCTGCTTCAGAGCACTCTGCCTCCTCACTCGCTTCCTCTGCCTCCCTCTTAGCAGAATCTTCCTCCTCCCTTACTAAACGAGCTGACTTCCGCTTCCAAGATTTCTTCTTTTGTACAGGGGCAACTGATACTGGGATGGGCTGGTTCTCTGGTTCAGCTGCAACAGTCTGAGTAGCTACAGTGCCTGTTGCAGGGGTTGGAGTAGTCACAGTGCCTGCCACATTGCCATCAGACCCAGAGAGCCCCTCTCCCCTTTGCACAGTGTTAAATAGAGCTCGGTAGGCATGGGCCAGGCCCCAGCACATGGCAATGATTTGTGTCTCCTTGGAGCTGCCAGGCTGACAGCATACTTCTTCCAGATATTCTGCTAGTTTATCAGGATTCTGCACTTGTTCGGGAGTGAAGCTCCAAAACACCGGAGGTGCCCACCGCCCCAGGCATTTGCCCATGCTGTTCCACACACCCTGCCATTCATAACTATCCAGCCTTGGGGCAGATCTCCGGGTGATATTCTTAAATTGCTTGCCAACCTTAGACAAAACCGAAACAATGTTCCCCAGAAGTAGCAATAGAGGTATTATAACTACCCAAGGGTGTTCAAAATACGGAAAAATTACTGTGATGAAGGAGGAAACGTTATGATAGAGGGTAGCAAAGGTATCATTCTGCATTTCCTCCATAGAAAGCCTTTCAGAGGCAGAAGTATAATTGCTAATCGTCTCCACAAGACTGTAGCCAAAATACAGTAACGGCTTTAGTACAGAGTTCAGATGATACCACATTAAGCTCAAGGTCAGTGCTCGAAAAACAAAACTCGCAGGCGAGTACAGCAGCCCGCAGAGACCAACACCGATCCTTAACATGTACAACAAAGACGAGAGCATCATGCAAATCAAATAAACTGATATTGTGACCTGCAACCGTTATTATCTCAAGCCTCGGGCCCCACGTTGGGCGCCAAAAAGGACTGTCGTGGTTTAGCCCCAGCCGGCAACTAAGCACCACGCAGCCGCTCGCTCACTCCCCCTCCCACAGTAGGGTGGGGGAGAGAATTAGGAAAAAAAAAACCTTGTGGGTTGAGATAAACACAGTTTAATAGGACAGAAAGAAAGAAGGAAACAACAATGATAATACCGACAAAGGAATGTACAAGAACAAGTGATGCCCAATACAGCAATTGCTCACCACCCGGCGATCGACAGCCTGTCCCCGAGCAGCGATTTCCGCCCCCCCGGCCAACTCCAGTTTATGTACTGGGCATGACGTCGGATGGTAGGGAATATCTCTTTGGCCAGTCTGGGTCAGCTGTCCCGGCTGTGTCCCCTCCCAGCTCCCCATGCACCCCCAGCCTGCTCGCTGCAGGCCAGCACAAGAAGCTGGGCTGTCCTTGACTGCTCAGCAACAACCCAAAACATCAGCACATTATCAACAGTTTCTCATCCCAAATCCAAAACAGTCTCACACTGGCTTCTGTGAAGAAAACCAGCTCTATCCTGGCTGAAACCAGGACAGTGATTCTCCAGGTTGTTGGGTACTATCACTGTGTTTTTCTGTCGGTCTGATGTGAATTGTGTGGTAATGTAGTTTGTATAGCTGATCTGCTTCCTTAGGGAAGAGTAAGTCATGGGCCATATGATTTTTCAACTATGTACCACCTACACATGTTATGAGAATAGATTCTGGGTTTTATCTAGATGTAAATTAGGTTGGGCATTGAGCCCTGGTATACCTTGAAGTCTGTGGGTGCCATCTGGTAACATCTGACACTTTTCAATACTAACAAGTTGTAAAACTTGGACAGTGGTGTTAACTAATGCAAAGGTTAGTACCCACTGCAGAGGAGACTTTTCTCCGTTTCAGAACTAATGGGAACTTAGCTTTGTTGTCCTCTTTTCTTTGACTAAAACATCTCTATCAATGACTTGGAAGCAACTTGAGGTTCTCTAATGTTATCCATGCCCTGTTTACCCATAAATAACCTTATTTACATAAGGTTCCTGACTCACTAGCAATGCAGCTTTTCAAGATACAGTAGCAATATGTTCCAGCAGACCAATATAGCAGTTTTTCCTGAATCTTTGTCCTCTCCCAATCTTGTGAAATGTGCCTTCTTGTCACTGAAGAAGTCTGGAAAATTTATTTTACTACCATTCCTGATTAATTTTTGGGTGGGATTTCTTCCTTCACAAGTTTCTAGGGAGATCTCTGGAATAAAAATTGGTTTTGGTTGGTTTCACTCCCTCCCCACTAGAAAACCTACAAAAGATCTATCAGTTTTGCAATTGATAAAATTGAAACAAGATTCAATCTTTCAAATATTTTGAGTAAACAGGGCTAGAAGGGAAAGTACAATGCAGTTGTTTAAAAGTGTTCTTAAAGATTTTTTTTTTTCCCTAGGAGATCCTAAGAGATTAAAATTCTGTATCAGTTAGCTTTCCCCTTACAAGGACACTAATAAATAAAATTACCTGAACTGTCAGAATATCAGTTTGACAAACTCCCATAATATACAAGACCTGTCCAGATAGCCACTACTTGTAAGGGACATTTTGCACCTAATCTGTCATATCCGTGTCTGAGACATGGAGTACAAAGTTTGGGGCGGGGGGGAAGCACAGCAGAGAATATGCAACAGTATTCCTGGCCCTCAGTCTATTCCTTTTTTCAGGAATCAGTGACATATTTCTTTAGTCCTACCTAAATAGTAAAATCATATATGGGGCCCTTGCAAAAGCCTAATTGACAAAGGGCTCCTGCTAAACAAGTTAGCCTTTGCCTTACTAATTGGCAGCCTTGGGGAAAGTCCTGCCAGCAAGGATATTGAAGTACGTGGTGTCCCAATGTTAAGACCTTCAGCCAAATTTCACTTCTGCTTTATCTAAAATCTGTTTATCATGGTTCTAGGCAATGGGAGGCATTCATGATTCCAACTCCTGTCCTAGAATCTCAGAATAGATCCCCATGTGATCTACTAATATGTTTTTCATAGTGACACTGACTTCAGCTACATCTGTATTACCTTCCAAGTTTATCTGAATCATCTATGAATTAAGCATGTATGATTCTTTAGAGCATTGTTGTTGCGTGTCAGTGTGAAACTTGAATAGTTTGCAGATTCTGTTCCAATGTTTAACATACTGCTGTGACGTGGCTGAAAGACACACAGAAAAACGAAGCCTTCCGGAAGTTTTCCAATGGTCAAAATGGACAGTATGAGCCCACCGTGAGGAGAGAAACAACTGAAGGTTTGACATTCATATTGCCCCTACTCAAGAGCATGACTTGATTTAACAGCTTCCAGTTGTTCTAAGATAAAACAATTCTAAGTGAGAAAACGCAGCGCTTTTTTCTGAACAACATTGTCCTTAATATTAGTATGAACTCTTTTCTTTCTCAGGCATACTATGAAACACGTTTGGCATTGAGGATGTACTGCTATGTAAAAGATCTGTCTTATCTATAGTTTCACTGGCATTTCTGAAGAATAACCTGGTAATTCTTTTATTTGTTTAGACATTAAGATTCTATAATCTAATTTCTTCAATGTAATGTATCAGTAGCTTATTTTAAAATCACAGTTAGAATAAGGTACCCAATATACAAAAGCTGCTATGTTCAGGAAGAATGTCTTGGCAACTGTACTACTTTTTTTGAAGAGAACTGATGTGGGCAGCAGTTCCTTTAGGAATTTGACATGGCTTTGAAGGCTTGCTGGTTCTTTTAAAGCTTTAATGACAAACCTCTAGAATTTGAAAACTGACGGTGACCAAAACTCTAAAAGCAAGCAGGTTCTTACATACATGTTTTTATTTTATCCTGCTTTATATTCTTTATTTTTCAGTGCTAGTGCCTGCCATCTTACAAACTTCTCACGTGTCAGCCCACAGGCCATTCTTTTGCCTTTTATCTTGTTTGGGAGAATTATTGCCAGATATGGAGAATGATTCTTGAAACTTCTTTGAAGTGTAAGTCTAGGCATTATTTACCAAATTCTTTCAAAGTACGTGGAAAGTAAACTTTCATAATTGACTTCGTAGAGTCTAAATAGTAGTTAAAAGATTTACAAGGCAGTTAATAAGTATTAGGACACTAACTCCTGCTAAAATGCTTGCTTTTGTCATTTTTAGGTTTTAAAATACTAAACTGATTTCTATCTCTAGAGGTGTTTTGAAAACATGCTACCCTTTCTCAGTTTCATTTTACAGCTTATACTTCTGTTTCTTTTTCCTTACAAAGCTGTTTTGAGAATCTTTGTGGATAAAATCTACACAAGGTGGATATGTGCTTTTTATTTGGTTATATCTTTGCAGTACTTCTGTAATTTAGTATAACTTAACTGTGGAGCCATTGTAGTGTTTCTTCAATAAACGTACTGATTTTTTCCTTTCTCACCTTGCTGCTTATATGCGACATCATATATTTTTACAATATATATTGCAGTTCTATTCCATTTGGTTATTTCACCAACCTCTCTTATCTCACACTTTTTCTTATGTTGGCATAGTCAGACTGTCTTGGTCACTTTCTCCTTCAAGATTTTCTCTTTTCAAGGTGTCAGGATTATTAAGCGAGAATATTAATCCTCAGGGGATAAAAGAAATGGGTTAAAAAGAAGAGAGGAGCTATTACAAGAAAGCATGTTTGAACAACCTGGTTTGTCAGCTAGTGTGCCAGCCTTGATTGACAACTGTAGTTCTGCCTCTGAGAAACTGGAAGTAGGTAAATTTCAAAGTGGTACCTATGGGAGCTTCTCTCAGAGAAACTCAGTGTACTTTAAATTGTCCAATTTCATTTCAAAGAAGATTTGGATGGGAAGCATGTCACTTAACTAGAAGGAATAGGATACCTGTTGTAAATCACCAATGTATAAAGAGGGAAATCTTTCATTATTTTTTCAAAATACTTTGTTGAAGCACAAAGCAGAAGCTACTTTAAATAGTATAGCAAGAAAGGACAGATATTGGATAGTAAGTACAAAAGAGATTTTGTAAGGAAAGGAGGAATCTTATAAGGTCATAAAAATAATGTATGCATTGTGAGAAAGAATAACTTGAGTTATGTAAAAAGAAACAAGACATGGATGGATGCTTGTATCTGTATAAGTAATTCTGCTTTTGTTTCTTGCAATTTGACTGACAAATGTGAAAGGCATAATCTGGAAGAGTCTCACAAGATTTTTCCTCTCTTTTTTGTAAATGTTTCGGTGGTTTATAATGATGCACATCATATTCCATAGTTACACTTTGGACCTTTTTGTTTAGGGGCTCACTGTCAACTGCTGTGATAGTTTTAACAATATTTAAAATTATGTTGTGGTTAAAGGTGAAAGAAGACAGCTGTCCTTCCACTTGAAAAACACTTTGTCCATTTCAGTATTATTTGCCCACATTACTTACAAGTTCTTGTGCTTCAGAAACAATTGCTCTCAATACCAATCACCGACAGAAATAATTCCTATTTATAATAAGTTTTGAATGTACTTTTTGTATCTATAACTATTCAGAGAAATGTTTTGCCTGTCCATCTGTGGGCATGCGTTAATAAAATAGCTATCTTCTATAAGGTAACTGATACTAACTGAAATGTCAGTGTTATTTAATTTATATTAGAACATCTCAAAGTTATAAATAAATGATCTTGGCCTGTGTTTAACAGAACTAAAAAGAAATGACTGAAAATCACTTAACTGTGAATATGAATCCTAATTCATTCAGATGTAGATGGAAGCACCTACAATAGGAATCTGAACTTGCCATCCTATCAAAAAATGAATATTCTAAAACCTGTGTTGCTGAAGAGATCTTTTTATTTAAATGTAATTTTTTGCACTAGGAGGTGGAAATCTGGTTTCTGTCCCCCCACCGTGTTGAAGGAAAACAGTGTGGTCCTTTTGTTCTGGCTATGTTTCTAGTTCGCTTTACACTTTAATTTTTGCTTACATTTTTATTCAGGCTATTTGCCTAGAAGTCTGAAGGAAGCTTTAAAAGCAGATTATGTATGTAAGCAGGAGTGTTCAGACTTTCATTTTGATAGTTATTGGGATGGAAGTATTGATATGGGGTTTTTTAAGGCTAATTTAGGCATTTAATTTCAACGGGTCAGAGAACCAAAAGCAGGAGCCTAAATTCCCTCTTCAGGTAACAGAGGCAGCAGCACAGCATGCAGGGGTGGAGTTGACACTAGTTGCAGTAAACCTCTAATCAGCAAAAAATGTCTTAGAATAAAATATATTTGAAAATTTTGAAAATAACTGATGTAAATAGTTGATATATTCTGCAGATGAACTGCATATATTTAACCACAAGAGAGCAGTGTTATACCAGAACTTAGTTGCAAATCTTAAATTTAAAAGTAATGTTGCTTTGTCAGTAATAGATCTAACAGCAAAATTTTAATCCCTTTATCTTTTTATCTTTTTAGTGGTACTCGCTAAACTGTAGAGGTACATGCTTCTAAGTTACTGGTGTTACATATATATTTATGTGTATTTGGCTTAGTAAAAAGTCAACACCAGGGTAATTTATTCTCTTATCCACGAAATAAATCTGCTACTTAATTTTCCTAAACATTTAACATCTAGCAGAACAGACAGAAGATTTTATGGAGTGAGTTAAAGAGCTTCATCTGGCAGTAAGCTTTTCCTGAAGAAATATCCTCTCATTTCCCACATAAAATGACTATCGGAGAAAATTTCTGTTTGTGGTGCAGTACACACATAAAGAGCATTGCCACAAAGTTGCAGAGATTTGTGTAAATAACTTTTAGGTTAAACAAGTGAAAATATGCTGCTGGTTGCTGATTAAAAATTAAGGGGGCCCCTCTGGCATAAAAATTCACATTTTTCTTTCAGATGAAAGATTATACTCTGCTCCTGTAAGCATACACATCCTTTGCTCTTCACATGTAAACAATGACTTGAATGAGTTTGGGTGCATTCATAAAGCTGAGTAAGTGTATGTTTGCAAGGTTGGGCAAAGTTCAACCTTCAGTAATGCTTCTGCATTGCTACCGATTTCATTAGGGTTGCTGGAGTGGAACTTAAGGTGGTATTTTAAATAGGGAATATCTTACCTATCCTATCGCCTTGAGCTGTGGAGAGCTTGTGCATTTATTCTTGCCGTCTGTGCTTCCCCATTAGTACTCTGCCTTTTACTTAACAGGGAAAGTTAAACTATATTGATTGTTCCTGCTTCTCTGTTTTACTTTTTAGTTCTCATGCTGTAACACAGCGTCTGTACCTGCTGGGCGGCAGTTGCCACTGAGCAGCAGCTGCTGGTATAAAGGAGTAGTAAAAAAATTAAAAGTAAGCTTAGTTTGCTTCTGCATGTGTTACTGTTGCCTTACGGCTGTTTGATGCATTGTCACCTTATAGTTTACGGCCTGTGAGTACTTGTCTTGTTGTTTTGATAGAGCTGTAGGAACCTGTGTTAAAAGTTCCGAAATAGCAATATGGATCAGTGAGGATGGCTGTGTGTTCTGCTACTGAAATGAGGGGGTTTTTTTTGTCCTTTAGAATACTGATTTTTGTAGGTGTATTCTCTTAATTTTGTCTGGCTATTATTTTAGTCATCTGTTTCCATTATACTTTTTCTACTATGTGTGTTGCTTGACTTTGGTATACCATGTTTGACTGTCATCTACTGGGGCAGGCTTGATAAGCTGGGCTGCTTTTGTTATGCTCTTTCCTGGCTTGTGAGGAAGCGTTTCTGAATAGAGGTCAAGCTCAATGTTCTTGTTTTTAATTTTGTTAAGTTAGGAGCTGCCTTACCAGCATGTACAGTGGGAAAGTAATCTGGAAGTCAGTATTCTGTGATAATAAAAATAGCCAGTTTGAAGTTGGGCTTTGGTTTGACTCAGGTGAAATGTGGGCTTTATCAACAATCCCCTCTTCCTTATCTGACCATTAAATATTTTTCATCTGGTTGTGTTTGCTTCTTATGTCTTCTATTCCTCTCATATGCACTGTCTGCATGTATATGAATTATATTAAGGTTTTACTTGTTATGTTTCTGCAGGGTCTTTTTTTTTTTTCCAAAACTTCTAGTAAACCTTCATACCCTTTATTTTTCAGTGGTGGCATAGCCTTTTCTTTAAGATTTGAAAAGTATGCTTTGTATTTAGTATGTTAGAACGATGAGGCTGCTGGTGAGACTGATCTCTGCCAAATGATCTACTCTATAACCTAGTTTGTCACCGATATCATGGTTTTTGATGTTGAGTTACAATTTTGAGGTCACAAATAAAAGAAAGAAATATGAGCATATGGTAAGCTAAATAAACAGAATTTGGGAGATCCCTCTTCGTGCTTTGTAAGCTATTGGTGCTGTTGCTAGGAGAAGAGCATGTCAACAAGTTTCTCTAAGCTGGTAGTTGCCTGGGGAACCCACAGAAATGTGTGCTATTTCTACACATCTGTACAAACTCACAGACAATGTTTTTCTTCCCTGTGCTCCCCTTTTCCCCCCACTGCCTCTATCGTAATAAAAGTCATGGATGAAGGAGGTTGTCTCTTGATGGTAGGACTAAGTCCTTTCTCATTCTCCAGCATACAGGTCTCCCTTACCGTAAAGACAGCCAGTAGGTTTGAAGAAAATGATATGTGGCCAGACCTTGACTGAGCACAATAATCATGAGTAGTTGACCTGATACGAGTTGAGGATTGGGAACATCACACCTGGTAATGGTCACTGGCACTTTCATTCGGAAGTTGTTGCTGTTCTATTGCTTAAACATGAATCAAAGTCTCATGAATTGCATAGATTTTAGGAAAAGTGAAAAGTATTTACTTCAAAAAAAGTAGTATCACGAATTAACTACTAAAGAAATTCTCTAATGGAGGAATAAGTTAAACTCTGCTTGCTAGGAAAAAAAAAAGCTTTAAACTGCGGCTAGTTAAGCAATTTGAATCTGCAAATTCTAAAGTTGTTGGCTGAAGGGCATATCCGGCCTTTTATGTTCACTTTGAATAAACCTTAGAGTAATCCAGAAATTCAGAAAATTATTGTGGCATCTAAGTTTTCTTTTTAAGAAAAGTGGGGTAAACCAGGTCAATTAGCATGTATCAATTCTAGGCAAAAAGTCTGTATGATGGGATCCTATTGCAGATTTGGAAATACTTAGATAACAGGCATGATCTCATGTGACTTTATTAGAAAATAGGTCTTTTAAATCACCTTTGACAAAAATAGCTGTAGTAGTGTAAATTAAAACATAGCATACATATTATCCTCAAAGTATATACTAAATGGATGTAGAACTGATTAACTGGCAAACAATAGTAATAACTGAAAGAAAATATTTTTATGAGGGTTCTAGGTTAATGCAGTTTCGTATTTTTACTAATGAAATAAGTGATAAAATTTGTGGATAATTAAAAACAGAAATTACATTGTGAGAAAGAAATAAGATGGGAATGATAGCACAAAGCCATGATGATAATGCCATAGTACATTAGGTCTTCAGAAGGAGAGTACATTCTACTACAGTCAGTAGGAAAACTATAAAATAGTTTTGTTCAAATTTAGAGTTTTGCTACTGTATTCTTTCAGAAACAGAAAATCTCCTTGCAGTGACTCGATTTGTCTGTGAATGCATGAAGAGGAAAAAAAGAGGTCCTAAAAGCCTCTTTCTGTGACAGAGAAACATGATACTAACCAGTAGCAGGAAGTGAAAACTAGAATAATTTAAATGAGAGCATGTTTCATGCATTTCAATGATGAGCATGACATTCACAGTGGGACGTGGTGACTCTTATTTATTTCTTCTCTGTAGTAGAACCCAAAGCTAGTTCTACAGTGAACCAACTATGGACTGAAACAAAGCCAACAAAACACTCCTATGGCTTTTGATACCTAGGTGATCAAGGCTTATTGGATGGAAAAAGCTCAAGTCTTGGATATATGATCAGATGAACTTTCTATGAGATTCTTCTTGGCTGAGTTACCTTTTGACAATGGTGCCTTCCTTCTCTCTCCTTTACGTTATTTTATGCAGGGAAATTTTGAAGTATGTTTATTTTCTAATGTATTTACCATAGGTTGTCTTACAGAGAGACCAGCTCTTACTAAAGATATTTATATCTTTTACATTTCAAAAGTACTTTTAGTTTCACAGCAGGCCTGTGCCTC
Organism: Phaethon aethereus; assembly: GCF_964289735.1. Classification (NCBI taxonomy): domain Eukaryota; kingdom Metazoa; phylum Chordata; class Aves; order Phaethontiformes; family Phaethontidae; genus Phaethon; species Phaethon aethereus. The sequence continues at coordinate 65,947,538 of NC_138576.1, read as the reverse complement.
TCTTGAAGGTGCAAGCTCCTTGCTGATATTCAGAGCTTTAAGAAGACTCTATACTGTTATGGGTCTCAGTAAAATTTAAGTTTGTAGTTGTACTGTGCCAGCTGAAGAATGACACTGCATTATTATATAAGATGTCTCTGAGAGCAATTTACACCCACAGGCAAACACTCAAAGCTGTCAAGTAACTCAAGAGTGGTGATGTAAGCTCTCCCTTTAAATTAATGACACTGAGGTACTAGAAAGAAAGAGCAGCAGTTGGATTGGTGAAGGATAAACTCTTTCCCTGAAAAACCCAGCAAAATTTACAGTTTCTTTTAAGGTACTTATAGCTGATCAATTAACTTTTTCCCCAAAAGTGTAGAAGTTTAGCTATTTTATCATTAGTAAATGCTCTCTTTTCACATCTAGCTTTCTACAGGGTCTGTGGTGGTTTTCTGCTTGAAATCTGAAGTAACGTGTATCTATTATTCTGTCTATTGTGAACACTTGAGGTGGGGGCAGTACTGGTGTCCCTTGTGGGGCCCTGGTCTAAAACTAGACTGCTCCAAAGTGTAACCACAGTGCAAGTAAATAAATTCCACCTTTAGCTAACATTTCATGTGCAATGTGACTGTTGAGTGGTAATAGTCAAAATGCCAGATCATTTTATTAGCAGTTTATATTTCAAAGCCTGCAAACATGTAGGCCTAAGTAGTGGAACTGTTCAGAAAGAAAATGAAGGGTGTTGGTAATGTGAGGTTATATTATGATACGTTTAGGTCTTGGGCAGCTGGAGGATTTGGCAAGAGAAGCTGAAGTCCAGATACTTTTCCTACACTCCTTCCTAAGCAAACATTAATGGTAATATTTTTGACTATGAATCCTTAAAAATGGGAAACTGAAATATATGCAATAATCTATTAAAAAAAAAAATCAAGTTTCATGCTGTTGTAAAATGTGCTTAATAAAAGTGTGACAGGAATTGAAGCTGACCTGAGCCTTGGGAAAATGCTTCTCTTGAAATCAAAAAGCCAGGTTTTATTACAATAAAATTTACAATATTACAATTTATTACAATAAAACCTCCATAGTTTTAACTAAGGAGAACTCAGAAATGACCAACGAAGACAGAAAATAAAATGGGTGTTGGAAGTAACTTCTGCTTGTTGTGCCCTTGCATGAGAGTGCTTGCTTCCACTTAACTCAGTACCTTTCCAAGTTGCAGTGCAGTCTCTTAGGCCCTTCTCATGCCTAGGTGACAGTGAAGCCTCATGAGAATTCTATTTACTTGCTGCGTTCTCCAAGTGAGCTGTGAGCTTCTTGCTATAGCTCTCTTACATGGAATACCCTGCAGTCTCTGACCTTTCTCTCTTCCAGCCCAATCCAGAGCATCTCAGAGAAGGAAGAATTCTCTCCCTCTTTCGGAGGTGAGGGGGGAGTCGCTCTGCTCTTTAAAGAATGTAACATATGATTGGGAACATACTAAACAAACACCATGCTTCCCCAAAATAAATTATTTTTGTCTCACTTGTGACTAGTTGGTGTCTTCAAGAAGCTGACTGTAATTAGGTAGCATGGGGGGCAAGAGATCTAAGAAGGTAAAAATGGGGGCTTGATAATCAGTTTTAGTCATGTCCAGACGTTGACTCCTCATACAGCAAGCACAGAGGGATTGTGAGGGTTGAGTGCAGAAGGAAGTAGACTGTGCAGCTTATCCAGGTGTCTTCACTTCAGTCCACTAATACCTTTAGGTAATATAATTTGTGTGTATATTATCTTTGTGTCTATAATGAAGGTAAATGTCAGAAGTGTATTTGCTATGTTAAAAATTTGCACCCACCTTTATGCACCTAAGGCATACAATATGTCAATGTTGGTTAGCTGTTTTGAGTAGCTGAAGTACCCATCCAACATCATCACTGGCTTATTTAATTTATGTTTCTTAGTTTGTTTAATGTCTGTATTTGCATAGGCTGTCTTTAGGTCGCAGCATTGTTGAGGAATGTTCCTCTTTAATGTGGGAATCAGGGCAGTTAGCATACATGTGTGTGCATCTTAATTAGTGCTGATAAAAGGTACTTCAAAGCATATAGTGCAAATGGCCACTCCTTAATGTTTCTTGCAGTAATGGTAGAACTGGTGGTGTTGATTTTTTTGCTACATTGACAGGAAATGTGTTGTGCATAGGTACCGGAGAGCAGTGGCAACGTCCAGGAAGTACTTGTCGTACACATGGAACCTAATCCCAGCAAAACTACGTTTTAAATGAAGTAATTCTGCTTCTGTTTTGGTCTCTCAGGTGATGATACTAATATCACTGAATCATTAAGGTTGGAAAGGACCTTTGAGATCATCAAGTCCAACCGTTAACCCAACACCACCATGCCCACAAAACCATGTCCCGAAGCACCACATCCACACGTTTTTTTTTAACACTTCCAGGGATGGCGACTCCACCACCTCCCTGGGCAGCCTGTTCCAATGCTTGACCACTCGGTGAAGAAATTTTTCCTAATATCCAGTCTAAACCTCCCCTGGCACAACTTGAGGCCATTTCCTCTTGTCCTATCGCTAGTTACTTGGGAGAAGAGACCAACACACACACACACACACATATATATATTTCTCCTCCCTCTAAAGATTGAATTGAAATATATTTATCCAATGCAAAACATGAAAGATACAAAAGAGTGGTCTTTGGGCCAGTATTTTACCTTTCTTCTTGAATCTGTCCCTGAATCTACCATATGTTTCAGTACTTCCTATTTTCTTTGGATTTTGATTGCCTGAAGTGACTAGCCCCGAGTTTGTCTCCAGGTGTTGGTAGGTCCTGTTATAAAAATTAGGCTGCGCATCAAATACATGTGTAGCGTAGCTCTAGATTTTAATTTTTGGTAGCTATGTTTCTTTCATAAATATGCTTGTGTATGAGCTAAGCTCATAGGAATCCTCTGTGCATACGAATGAAAATTCTGGATGTGGAATGTAACAGCTGCTGACCTGCATAAGTAGGCCATGAAAGTATCATTATAAATGATAGTTTCATTTACATCTTACAGTATGTTTTCTCCAAGATTATGATTTTAGTAGTATTTATGGTTGTAACCATGGTTTGTAACCATGAATTTTCTTCTGGTTCATATAAATGTTCAATCTTCTTTTAAGTTTTGCTATGTTGTTAAAGGTTAATGTATTCTTGTGGCAGCAACTTCCACATGTATTACTTTACTTTGTTTTACCTGTATCTGCCCAAATGTTAATTTTTTTTTTGTAGGTATACTAATGAAGCTACAGTCTTTTTTTTCCCCTGTCCCTCCTTTCTGGAGGTTTTTAGTGATTCAGAATGCTTTTTGCCACCCTTCTTTGCACTTCCCACTCTTGTACTTGCACTTTCTAGAAAGGGGTGATTAGTATGAAAATGATGGCGTAGCATTTATCCCCAGGGGGTAGGAGAGGTGGCAATAATAACACAACTCCTCTTTATCCCTGTTTGTTTGAATTCTAATACTCCATTTCAGTTACAACTTCTTATGACACCCAGGTCGCCTTCCTAATCTAGTACAATATATTTAGAACCCCGTAGGGTATAGGATTCAACTCTTTCCCTCTAAGGTGTTGTGTTTCTGACATGAAAGTCATCTGCTGTTGTGATACTCACTTCCTTGTGTGTTTAGGTCTATGTGGCCCTGCATAGACACCCAAGGTAGCTTTTAGGAAGTGCTGCTGCTGGTAGTAAAATTCAGTTGTCATGGATGGAGCTGTTGCATGATGTTTAGTAGAACTCTTCCTCAGACCCAAACTAGCCATTGGTTTCAGTGGCAGAGCCAATCTAAGCCCTTTCTTCTCTATTCTGTGGTTCATTGTCTCTCTGTCCATAAACAGCTGTTTGAGACTGTACTGTACACAACATCACTGAAAGATCAAGAGGTGTAGGAGTGGGAACACCATAAGCCTGCCTTGTTGCTAAAACCAGCATATTTTGTAACTACACCCATGTTAGCTTGGAGAGGATTGGACTGTGTTGGATATTGGAGAGACCTTGCCTCCTTCACCTTTAGGGAAAAGGAGTGTCTGTCACCTAAATAATTTTGTCGCATGGTGTATTGATTCCTTTCTTAATGAACAGTTATATTTCCCAGCTTCTCCACCTGAGCTTTAAAACCACAGTTAAGCCTTTGTCCAGGACAAAAAAAAAATTGCCATATTATTAATTTTTCTTTTGCTAAGTTCAGTGATACATTTCAGCATGCTAGTCTACATTATTTGTTTTGAACCATTAAACATCCGTACAGATAGTGCCTGTGCAGAGTAGAAAGATGTATTGACTTAGCCGTTCTTAAAAATAACACTGCTAAATCCGTTTTGGAAAATTGTGAGTGGTTTTCCAATGCTGACTATGTAAAACTTCTGGAGAAACCATCACATCTCCATCCATATATAGAACAGATCTCTAAGGGGCTTCAGTCTAGAATCCATTCTGCAATTCAGCTTGCATGCAGGGGACACATGAAAACACCTTTTTGCTCTGATTCTGAAGGGTGGGGTTTTTGTTTAAGAAAGTGAATTTAAAATATTGGCTAAATAACACTGAAACAAAATCTATTTCCAGCTCCTATATTCAGTTCAATTATAGCATTTGCTCTGCACAAACCTGTGCGTGTTGTTACTGAAGACTTTGAGGTACAAATAAATTCTGGCTTTAGAAATGTATCAAAGTCAAGAAGAGTCCCTGCAGTGGTGGAAGTCTGTCAATGATGACAGGTATTTCTCACTTAGAAATATTTGTTGGTGTAGAAAGTCAGTATTTCCTATATTTTCAATTAAACTTCACAAGCCTCTGTCATGTTGTATACATATATATAAAACATTGTCCGCAACCGAGAAATGAGAAAATGGAGACTAAAACTGACCAATGAAACTAAGGAGAACTAGTTACTGGAACTGAAACAATAGTAAAAGAAAACTCCCTCTTCTTTAAATACTTAAACAGGGAAACATTTTCCCTGGGCTTTGAAAATCCTTCTACTATATGCTTAGGAGAAAGATATGGAAAGACTTTCCTTGCTGGTAACTCCATTTAAATTCCTACAGCAATGCTAAGGGTAAATTTAGAGAAAAGTTCTTCTTGGAAACAGTGCGCTGGGAAAGTGATTATTTTGCTGGTAGGAAGGAGAGGCAGTGGGAGGATGGATGCAGCAGGACTTTTGCTGCCTTGTCAAACCAGAATGTGTTCTGCAAACTAAGGAGATGCTTTCAATTAACTGGCTTTAACAAAGAACATTGGACACCTCATTCTTTTTTTTTTTTTTTATTAGTTGTCATTCTTTGACATGATGAATACTTACAGCAGTATGTTAAAAAAGATACAGTTAAGTCTCTTGGCATCACTGCATAGCAGTCACAGCATTTTCACACAATCTAGTGCTTCCTTTCAGAATGATGCATATGGCATATATACGCACATATGGGGGCTGATTCTTGGTCCCGGTGAAGCTGGTGGGACCAGTGTTTGGCCCATAAAGTTGTATAAGATATGTGAATATGTATATATAAAATGCTTTACAATAAACATGACATATACAATCTTGAATTCAAAGATAAGCAGAATATATTTTACATCCAAGTCAAACTTAACACTCTGCACTTACTTAAAAGTTTATGTACCTAAAATATTGGATGGATTATAGAAACAAATAATAGAATAATAGTTTGCACCAATCAAAGTAATCTGGATAGATATTCATGGCTCGAAGCTTGCCTTGGGTTTTTGTTTTGTTTGTGTTTTGGAGTGGATTTTTTTGGATTTGCAGGATCTTAATTTAAATTTAAGTATTGATTTTTGTGGGCCATGAGCGGGGGATGGTGGTGTCAGGAGGGGAATGGGAGTACTTTATGGACAACTCAGCTGAGTGACTTAAAATGTAAGGCTATAAATTCTGGCTGGTACTCTGACTGATACCTGAAAATAAAATTAAAACTACTTGAGTGCCTCTCCTTTCCAAGGAAAGCCTATTTGGAAGGGCTAGTATGCATTCTGCCTTTGTTTTGTTGGAAATTTTAATAGAAATTTCAACCACAGATTGGAAAAGCTAGTGAGATAGCTATGCAGCATGAAAACAGGCTTATCATTTACTGTGGTAGCAGCCTTCTCACTGACTGGGAGACTTTGATTTTCTTCATGAAAACTAATAGTTTATACAAAAATAATTGACCCATGTTGTAGATTAAGTTAGATACAACTGCAGATCATGTGATTTTTTAGATTTCCTCCCCCCAGGCTCTACTTACAGCTACTCCTCTCGTTTCTGTATTTCAAAGGTACACATTTTTAATAGTCCTTTTTTTCCCCCCTTTTGGCTAGTGGCTGGAACATTGACCCCTAAAAACCTGAAGGTGGGTAAAAATCTTAGTTAATGAAAATGCGTATTTATGCATTATTTTAACCAGCCTAAAAGTTTCAATCATCACCACTTTCCTTTATTATTATTGTTATTTATACAGAATTTGCCTCTTTGATGGTATGAAATCTGCATTTAAAGAAACTAGATTTTAATCAAATGAATTGTTATTTCTGGGGCATAAAAGCGTTTTAAGCTCCTGCTTTTAGCACTTTTCTGCTTCTTTATATGAAAAAACTAACTCAATTTTAAAACTTTAGAATCTTTTAGCTGCTCTGGCCCAATAAGAAAGGAAAATAATTTACAAGGGCTCTCTGTAAAGTGGCTCATAGGGCTAAGATGATAAAAATCTGCATTATCTGCATAGATGTCTTTGTGTTCTGTACATCTAGCATTCTCTTGCCATCCTGGGGAGAAATCCCAGTACAGAAATATCCTCCAAACTAGATACCAAATATATATCACAGCCGTGTATACCGAGCATTGGTGCAGGTGGATTGGCTGTATTGGGTACGATTTGGCTGCCTGTATGGGAAATCAAAGGGTAGCATTTTGCATTGCAAACCCCAGTGACTCTGCTGTCAGAGCCTAACTTTTCAGCGTGCTTTTGTCTAGAGCACCTGAGGCAAACTGGCCCAGACCCAGTCTTGTGTCATGGCTTAGGTTCAGAGTGGCTCCAGAAATACTTCTGGTACTCCTGAGCCAATTTCAAGCATTCTGTCTTTCAACAAGGCGACTGAAATCTAGCAAGTATGTTATGTGCACAACACCCCCCCCACCCTGTTCTTTTTAAGAGCAGCTTTTCAAAGTTGGGAAGTTTTGACTTGGTTAGCACTGAGTTGTAATGGACCCTGTAGGCTCTGATTACAGAATAGGTCTTGGTTTTATTGTAGCTATAACAGAACTTGATTTGTACCTAAGCTTTCCTGTTGGACCTGTTTTCTGGAAGTTCCTCAGAAGCAGCTCAGCAATCTATCTGTCAAGCTTTTTATGCTGCTAGACACTGGGCTTTTTTAAGTAAACTTCAGAACATCTTAAAAAAAAATTCTTTGAACTAGATGGAAAATGGTTTTTATTTCTCAGTAAAAAGATAAAACAAGGGAAATCATATCCTTTTGTATGTACTTAAGTGCTTCTCAGCAGCACATTACACTGCTCGCGTAATGTCCTAAATAATTGTCCTAAATCTGGAGAAAGAAAGATACACCTAAAAAGCTGCAAAGTGGTGATGCTCCTGCCCCCACTATCAGGTGGTTAAAAAGACATTTATGTCCTGTAGTTAGAAATAATTTTATCCTACTACAACCTTCTGTCTTTGCTTGTTATGGTACTTCTAATAGGTGAGTCCCACTTAGAAGAGGGAGGAAGAAGAATGTTTGCTACTGCTTATAGCTTACAAAACAGTAGAGGAGAAGAAAAATATCCCTCCCAGGATGCTTTGTGTTCTCAGTGACTTCCACCTCCCTACTGCACTGGCTTTCAATTTCTCTGAAGGTACGTGTCCAATGAATTAGAGTAAAACATCCTTTACTAAAACTTATGCTTTTTATTTTCCTTTAAACATATTAGTCACCTTATGAGCATGAACACTTTGTCTAATCAAGTCAATAGTCTCTGTAATTGAGAAAAATTCTATTATATGTCCCCTTGCACTTTCATGAGTATTATCTTTCTCAAACACCAACTTAAATAGCTCTCTCTTTGTTGGCCTCTGCAAGATATTCACATCCAAACATGATTATATGGCCATATCTGCTATTTCTTTTGGAAAACAGCTATACAGATTTGATGTACTGGGGGTTTACAACAACACTACACTTTACCTGAATGCAATTAATTTTTCTGGGGGCAGAGAAGGGGATGATCGCTTTGGTGCAATGCAGTAGTGTCCGAGCATACAATCTCATTGAAATGATGGAAGCTTAAGTAAAGCTTTATAAAGACTATCTGAACCGAGGTTGTTTATGGCATAGAGAAGGCCATGTATCTTTCACAAACATGAGACCATAGAAAATTCCTCAGCTGCTATGACAGTTAGGATTTTTCTTAACAGTCTGACTACAACGCACTTTTTTTCCCTTCATTGAGTGAGACTGATCTAAAAGTCAGTTAAGTATTATTTTTTTTTTTAATGAAAAGAAAAATACAAATGCATTTCGATGCTGGCTATCTAAGGAGGGAATGTGGGGAAAAAATCAGCGACACTGCAACATCACTCAAGAAAACAACTGGACTCCAGAACTATTAGAATATCGTGCTTTGTACATCACTAAGCTATTTCATAAAAATTCACACTCTTGAATCAGGTTGAACTGTCAAATTATGTAGTGGTGTTGTTGGTTTTGGTTTTTTTTGAACTTAAACTTCAGGCTCTGTGAAGCATTTGCCTAGACCGAATGTGTAAGGTGCCATGGATTAACAACACGGACCCATATGGAATGTGTTTGAAGTTTTCAAGAAGTTATCCTGCCAGACTTCATTCCTTAATGACCTTTGATACACCTTGGATAGTGGAAAGGCAGTTCAGAATCGTATCTTGTGATCATATGATTTTGGCAGCTATCAGAAGATGAAGGATGCTAAAAGTTAAGGCTTTTATCCACAAACAATGGTGTATATTAATAAACTCTATACCATATTTACAAATGCTTTCTCTTGTATTAAAACTAACAGTATTCTGTTCACAGTGCCAATGTTTTTACAGGTAGCAATCCCACAGTACTCCAGTATTTTGGCATGGGAATCAGTAGCGCTTTCTATTTACACAAAATGTACACATATGAATATAAACATGTTACTTGAAACAGTACTCAAAAGATAGATCTGTTCATGTTTCAAAGGTTTAGACTGTACAACATCTTACCCTTTGTTTGCGAGGGAATATTGTTCCTTGCAAGGAGAAGATGCTTGTCTTTTATGCAAAGAAGTGGCATAAAAATGATTACCAAAATGAGCCTTGTTACACTGGAGTTGTGTATACGGAGAGTAACTTCAGTCCAAGGTTTATAGATCTGTTGTTTAGTGCACAGAATACAAAAGTTAAAAAGGTTTTTGTTTTAATTGCTAAAATAACCAGACTCTCTCTGCCCTCTGTGAGCACTGTCTCACTCAGCCAGTGTCCTCTGGATGCTGAAGATGCTGGTGGTTTGATGTGCAGCCCAGCTGCCAGCATGGAAAGCATATGGCGCCCTGGGCCTATATACATATGTCACAGTATGACTCGTGGTAAATGAATATATAACCGAGAGTGCCTCTGTCTCTCCTGTTCTCTCAGTAATCCTCCCTGCTTTGCGGCAGCCAAAACCAGCCCAGCTTCAGCGCTGTGGACTGGGACTCCACATTCAGGCAGTTCATGATCAGAAGTGACGAATGGTGTCAGGCATGCGCAGAACGAAGAGAGGGGAGAGGAACATGAAGGAGATCCAGAAAGGAACCCAGCAGAACTGCGGGCTTGTTTGTGAGGACCCTTACAGCTTCTGCTTTGCCGCTTCTTCCCTCTCCGCGGTCTTGACAGCGGTGCTATACGGAAAAGTGCAAAGCTGCCACTAAGGGGTCTCGTCTTCGTTTAAAGTCTGTTCTTGGCTGCCAGTCACTTGACCTGAGTGGTCATTGCTCCTACTACTGCTGTGCTGCTTGTGGAGCAAACTCCTCCACTTGGCCTTGTTCCTCCTGAGATGGTTTAGCATATTTTCAGATAGGGGCGTATCACCCGTAAACTGGGCCCACCTCTCAAAGAGTGGCTCTACGATGTACGTCATGAACCCTGGGGAAACACACGAAGGACAGCAGGTGAGGAACAAATTCAATCCATGAGTGCATTGCCCCATAGAGCCTAAGTGGCAAAACCCTGATGAGGAATAACAACGCCGCCTCAAGCAGCCATCAGCTCCTTTTCAAATGCACAATTTTTGACCAGCGCACTTGACAAGATGTGGCTCGCTCTGTGTGTTTAACAGTAAAATCTATGAGAGACAGCATCCTCCTCTGAGGAGATTTCAGACTAGAAAGTAACTCGTGTGTAATCGCGTGTGTTGGCTGTGATTTTTCTCCACAGATGTTAGAATGACCCCTTATTTCCCTATGCAATGACTCCTTTGTCTTTCTATTGAATTTTGGCTTGGATTGGTTTCTTTTTGAATATTTGTATTTAGAATGTGAATCATGAGTCTTATGGTACCTACAATTCTTACTATTAAAACAACGAGACTGGGGGGAAAGGAAAGAAAAAAAAGAAAAGTTTCTCTTTAAGCTTGTGCCATACTGAGATGAGATAAACATGGAGAGAAGAGAATGAAACTAATACTTACCGATCTGTATGCTTGGTATTGTATCTTTCTGCTGATTACAAAGGGGGCTTATTTCCAGTTCAAATTTTTGTTCCAGGTCACCTGCAAAAGAAAGAAGAGAAAATAATTTGCTGCCACTTATACCTCTTCTCCACACCTATGTCACACCCTTACAGTAACTGCAACTGTGTGGATCTGAGCAGCTGGAATTTTGCACCAGTGACGACCGTGTTAAATGTCTAAATATCTTCATTTTTTGGTCTTTGTTTTAGTATCAGAGGAACGGAGAATGCATACAAAAAAAAAAAATCTCTAAGGAAAGGTGACTTTTGAATGAACATTAAATCTGAGCACTTACATGTTCTGAGGACCTTAATTTTAAAAATAGATTCTCTCACATGAAAGATTTTTAGGACATTCTAGTTAATTTACTCAGTGTTCAAATGTCTTCCTACGACAAAAATGCAGAATATACATTTTAGAAAAAACGCATCTCTGTTAGTACTGTAGTGTGAGTTGCTACTGCGTGCTTGTGGAAATTGCTAAAGGGCAGTGTGATGGAGCCTGGCAGCCCACAGCTGTGCCTGCACGAACAAACGGGACAGAGCACGGGCTCAGGCAACCTGTGTTCGTGTGCCAAGAGCTATGGAATTCAAGTTACAAATGTGGAAAAAAGGATGAAATTAAAAGTTTGTCTTCTAATTGTGGTGTAGCTGGGTACCAGGGCCGTGCCAGTGCTGCTGTGCTGAGCTTGTATCACCAGTTCCTTGGGTGGGACAGGAAACCCGCAGGGAGTCGTCTGCACAGGGCTGACGTGAGACAGCAGACAGACTTGAAACAAAACGCAGCTGGCTGAACTCCTAGCCGCCTTCGTAGCGCAGTGTTCGACCAACTGGAGCAGCAGGTCTCCAGGTGCCAATCTGGGACTGCCCTGAAGACAAGGCAGTGCCTGCTGTGACTGGCCCTGGGCTCCGTTTCAAATTGTTGAAGAACAGCCTGGATGGGGGATCTGCTCACTCCAGATGCCACCTCAGACTGCTCCTGCTGCAGAACTGAATGAATCTGGCATTGAGAAGATGCTTGTAAACAGTCAGTAGGAACTATTCCTGCAGATGCAGAAATGGTCACACAAGACAATCTTCCATACACAGCCAAGATATTTTTAATGTAGTTGAGCGTAATGTATAGCAATGATCATGCATATGCTGGAGTGGTCACGGAGGACCACAGGCCAGCTGGATTCAGCAGAAATTCAGCAGAAAACAAGCTTCAGGAGTCTCATTCGCTCCAGCTGAAGCTGCTGTTGCCATCCAGACAGCAACCACCTGTCCTGCTGGAGAGACTGCATTTCCCCACGCAATCAGTACTCCATGCAAAGATTGCTGTAAGTAAGTTAAGGTTGGTTGTTTTTTTTTTTTTTTAAACAAACACTTTGTGAGTGTGACACATTCATCCGTTGTGATTTTTAGCCTTCTCCAAGATGCTGCCTGGGTACGCTCTTAGTTACTGCACGAATCATAGAAACACAGAATGGTTTGGGTTGGCAGAGACCTTAAAGATCGTTTAGTTCCATCCCCCCTGCCATGGGCAGGGACACCTTCCACTAGTCCAGGTTATTCAAAGACCCATCCAACCTGGCCTTGAACACTTCCAGGGATGGGGCATCCACAACTTCTCTGGGCAACCTGTTCCAGTACCTCATCACCCTCATAGTGAAGGATCTCTTGCTGAAGATGCACTTGATCCCACTGTCCATGTCGCTGACAAAGATACTAAACAGCTCTGGTCCCAGTACTAACCCCTGAGGAACGCCACTTGTCTCCACTTACTTAGACATTGAGTCATTGACCGCAACTCTTTGAATGCGACCATCCAGCCAATTGCTTAACCACTGAGAGATCTATCCATCAAATCCATGTCTCTCCAATTTAGAGACAAAGATGTTGTGCGGGACAGTATCAAATGTTTTGCACAAGTCCAGGTAGATGATGTCAGTCACTCTTCCCTTCTCCACTAATGCTGTAACACCGTTGCAGAAAGTCACCAAATTTGTCAGGCATGATTTGCCCTTAGTGAAGCCGTGTTGGCTGTCACCAATCACCTCCTTTTTTTCCATGTGCCTTAGCATGGTTTCCAGGAGGATCTGCTCCATGATCTTGACCGGCACAGAGATGAGACTGACTGGCCTGTAGTTCCCTGGGTCTTCCTTTTTTCCCTTTTTAAAAAAGGGGGTTATGTTTCCCCTTTTCCAGTCAGTGGGAACTTCATCAGATTGCCATGACTTCTCAAATATGATGGATAGTTGCTTAGCAACTTCATCTGCTAGTTCTCTCAGGACCCACAGATGCATCTCATCAGGTCCCATGGACTTGTGCACCTTCAGGTTCCTTGGATGGTCTCAAACCTCATCTTCTCTTACAGTGGATGGTTCTTCATTCTCCAAGTGTCTGCCTTTGCCTTCTGCAACTTTGGCAGCGTGGCTTGAGCACTTGCTGGTGAAGACCGAGGCAAAAAAGTTGTTAAGTACCTCAGCTTTCTCCATATCCTGGGTAACGAGGTCTCTCATTTCCTTCCGGAGAGGACCCACATTTTCCCTAGTCTTCCTTTTGTCACGAACATACCTATAGAAGCTTTTCTTGTTGCCCTTGACACCCCTGTCCAGATTTAATTCTATCAATCAGGGCTTTAGCTTTCCTAACCTGATACCTGGCTGCTCAGACAATTTTTCTGTATTCCCCCCAGGCTACCTGTCCTTGCTTCCACCCTCTGTAGGCTTCCTTTTTGTGTTTGAATTTGTCCAGGAGCTCCTTGTTCATCCATACAGGCCTCCTGGTGTGTTTGCCTGACCTCCTCTTTGTTGGGATGCATCGCTCCTGAGCTTGGAGGAGGTGATCCTTGACTATCAACGAGCTTTCTTGGGTCCCTCTTCCCTCCAGCGCTTTATCCCATGGCACTCTACCAAGCAGATCCCTGAAGAGGCCAAAGTCTGCTCCCTTGAAGTCCAGGGCAGTGAGCTTGCTGTGCCCCTTCCACTGCCCCGAGGATCTTGAACTCCACCATTTCATGTCACTGCAGCCAAGGCTGCCCTTGAGCGTCACATTCCCCACCAAACCCTCTTTGTTGCATGAGGTACAGACCCTTTCCTATCTACAGCATGAGAGGGAAGGGAGACTAGCTGTGTGCAGGCTAAGCTGCGCACTTGCCCTCAGGCAATAATACTTGGTCCATTTGATTTACTAATAAGGATGCAGTGAGGGGCAGTTACAAGAAACATTCCCATAAATAAGACTGACCTGCTAGATCAGACAAAATGTTGTATTCCATCCAAAAAGAATAAATTTGCTTTAAATCTACTGCTTTTGTTTAAAAGTTCTTTTTTCCCCACTAATAGACTGTTTTGACTTAAATGCTATTGTGCCACTCGGGCACTATAACCCCATATAAAATACCATGTGCATTTTTAAGCCTTGCCTTTCTTCTCGCTGCAGCATACAGTTGCTTCTTAAATGTGAGGGGAGTATTTTCAGTTTTAATTAGATATGCACAAAATACTAGGGAAACGTTTTTAGCTTCACAAACAATCAAAAGGGACAATTCAGCAAAACTGAGACAAAAGAACAGTTTGTCATGTTTCCAAATGTGAGATTTTTTTCCCCTCTACCCCCTCCAAAAAACTTTGACCAAAAAAACCAGTGTCTTTCTTACTCCAGTGATGTTCCCTCTGCAGGTATTCTGGGTTCAAAATGGTTGACCTGTTTGGCTTGAAGTGTATCAACATCATCTTATCTTCGACGAGTCATTTAATTGGCAAAAGTAAGATTTTCCTTTGCATGCTAAACAACTTAAATGATGATAGCCAGTTTTCATGTTTCAAGTTGCTTTAAAAGGAACTGCATGAATTAGTTGCTGAGACTTTCAGGCTGGGTAAAACCTTCCAAGCAATTTTAAAACCTCACCAGAGAAACTGATCATTTAACGGCACTTAAACATTAGCCATTTTCTTTAAACTTGTTTCTTGCCAGTGCCAGTTTTATATAAACATACCAAGTTGCATTATTTACCCTGTGTTCCCATTTGACTTCCAAAACACCCGTTCGAGAACAAGTTAAAGTGTTAGGAGCTGCCGGAGGCATCAGGTGCTCCCTGAAACATACCCGAGTTGTGTATTTTATTTGCTAATAGATGTAGTGTAGATGCACCAGATGACTGGAAGATCAAGATCTGAGTCTATTAAAATGGCATTAGAAATGTTTCGTACAAAAATGTTCAAAGTTTGTACGTGTTACAGGAGGAAGAGTAAACAAGGCACTAACTAACTGTGGGATTATCTGCCTCATCTGTAGTTAAAAATCAAAGCACAAGGAGCTATGGTTTTCAAATGCTAACTTTAGTAACAAAAAAATACCTTCAAGCCCCAGCACTGTGTGTAAGGAGGTAGAGAGGTCTACAATAATATTTTTACGTGACAATGGTATCTCAATACGTGATATTTAATATTGTTTTTTGTATCACTTACCAGGACTATACAGTCAGACCACAGTTCCTGTATATTCTCCCACATGAAACGCTCTTTTTCTCCCTATTACGCTTCTAACTGGTTTCATATGCTCCAGTGTCTCCTTTCGGAGTTGTATTATTTTAGATGTTATACTAATAAATCTTGAGTCTTAGGGAAAAAGCTTAAATTCGTAAGGGCTGAGAGTGCCGTCCTTCTCAGCATGGTCCATCAATACACTAAAGGCGACGTATCACGCAACTGGGGCCCTGTCCTCATGTGCTGAATGTGACTAAATAAACCTCCATCTGACAAGTTGCTTATGTCGCTTCGAAAGCATCGAAGTCAAAGACATTTCACCAGCTTAAGCTGACATTGGCTGAAAATTAATGTTTGTTAATGTTATGGAATAACTGTACCAGGTACCAGCCTGGATGCGGCTTAACTTTGTAGCACAGAATTTTAAACAGATTGAGAGCTTCATCGTGCTCTCTTCCAGCATTTGTACCACTTGCCTTCAGCTCTCAGGATGCGCCGAACAAAGAATTTAGCAGTGATTAAACTCTGTTGCACCCTGTGTTGTCGCACAGCATGACCCTGCCTATGCAGATAGAGCCAAAGGGTGTAATTGCTGCGCTTAAAAAAACCCCTGCCCGCCTGCACTCTCTGCAGGGGTTTGAAAACATTTGCAATAGGTCCTAGCCGAGCTTTGGCTTGCCTGCTTCGGCCCTTTCAACAGCGTTAGAAGAGGCCGGCGTGCTGGGAACCGCGTTTGAACCCCTTCTCTGCGTTTGTGCGCAGAAGAACGCGTCAAATTTGGGAAACAGCGAGGGGAAGGCTCCCATCGGAGCCGTAGCGGGAGCGTGAAGAGCGAGATAAAACGCAGCGGACAGCGGTAGGAGTTTGGTGCAGTGTAGCCCTGGGGCCGTTCCAGCTCAGAAGAGCTAATGGTGACTGATGGGTTCTCAGAGAAGAATCCAGCCATGGGCTCTCCAGCCGAATGCGAGCGCCGAGGCACAGCAGAGCCCTCCCTCCTGCCTGATAACGCTACAGGAGCAGTGAGGGCAGAAATACTTGCTGCTCTTCCACCCCTTCCCCCTTTTCAGATGAGGCCAGTAGATCTTCAACAGCTCGTTCCCGAGGGAGATGCCACGGCAAGCTGGGTAGGCTGAACCCCTGCCGCGCCACGCAAAACGCCTGGAGAGCCGAGGTGAACGGGGACCGCCGCGCGCCAAGGGGCTGACCTTGCCGGTAAAACTCTTCGCAGACCCGTTCGCTCCACTGTTTGCTCAGATCCCAGAGCCGGCAAGGGTTGCAAATGTCAGCGCACTTGAGTGCGATCTGAAAGCAAAGAAAAACGGTAGCGGTGAGGGAAGAAATTACTGTCTAGCAGTGCTTCAGCAGTAAATCTGCAGTTGCGAAACTCCCAGGCCCCACCAGCGATGCCGGGAAGGGTTAAGATCACCTTTTCGAGACCCAGCCTCACCCAAACACGCCTTTTGAAGAAAGAGCATTTATTTAAGCCGCAAACAAAACTTTCATTCAGCCCTCTGCTTGAGCGTAGTGAGAACAAGAGGAGGGCCAAATTCCAAGGCTGCAAAGTCTTTTGGATACTCCTTGTAAGGAATAAGCCAACGAAAGCCTCCGGCTGGCTCCCGCTGCCTGCCTGGCTCAGCATCCACGACTGATGACAAGCAAGGGAAAGAGCCAAGCTGGTGTAGGACTGTTTGGGCATCGTTTCTCTGCGGTCTCGGTGAGTGACCTTGCATCTCACTTCAATTACACTTCATCTTAGTATCGGCATATTTTTGTTTACAAAGCTAAGCACGGGGCTCTCCGCACCGCTCCTGGCCTGGTTTCGCTTAGTTAACTAGTACTTTTAAGTGCTTTGCAGGGGAATGAGTACAGGAGAGCAAGAGTTTTTTAAAATCAAGTAACTGCTTCAGAAAAGTAAACTGTGTAATTGTCTGTTTTACTGCCTTGGAACAAGATGTCATGTGCCTTGTTTCTTCACAGATTGAACACAGCCAGTTAGCCTGACGGAGGTCAGAAATCATTCTGGCACCCAGGAGGAAAACATAAGAAATATTTCCTGTATAAATTCAGACCCGTGAACTGGAAGAGGGAAGTCTCCAGGTCACTTTTCTCTCTGGATTAAATTGATTAGCCTTAATGTTACTGCCTATTACAAGGACCTCTCAAACATTCTTTAACTTATCCCGATCAATCAAGATTTCTTGATATTTTTTTTTCTTCTTCCACAACTAATCCATCAGATGAGTAAAGCTCACCATGTCTGTGCCCTAGTTCCTGTCTTCAAGAAAGGGCATAAGAAACTTTTTCCCATAGTTGAGATCTGTTAATCCCTCTGCCTTTGGCATTTGCACAACTTTCTTGCCTAATCTGTCCAGAAATATGATAAACCCGTCATCCTGCCCTGCATGGTCCACGCAGGCATCTGACAGAAGACCGTGTTTGATGGAGGACAGGCGAGCACATTACTACATTTCCCACGCTGCTGGAGGGGGAAAAATTAACAGATCAGCACTTCTTTCCCTGCAACTGTCACCTTTCCTGTAACCTCGACAAAGTGGTAACATGTAGATGTTTGTTTTATAAATGATAACGATTACTTAAACTCCTTTATGTATTTAAGAGAGAAATTAGTGTCATTTCTCCAGTGAAGCATGTATATGCAGCTACTTTAATCAGAATAATGCTTTAATAGGTAGAGGTTTATTCTGAAGAGCCTGTTAATGACTGCAGCTTAGCTGGAAGAGCCAGCCTGTATCTATTTGATTTTTAAATAAAGCATGGCTTCTTCATTTGCTGGGCAGACCCACTAGAGAAGCGCCTGCTGCCATGGCAACAGCTGCCTCTGCAGAGGCAGTTTCTGAGCATCCGTCGCAGGAACGGGACTCGGGCACCCGATGTCAGGCTGTCTTGGGGAGAACAGCGACAAGGGGCCTCTCCTGCCCGGTGCTAGAAAATAACGCCAGTGAAGCGACGTTTGCCAGAAGAGAGACTACAATCGAAGCATCACCTGGCAAGAGATGCAGTGGTCTGGAAATAAAATAATTAATAGCTTATCTCAGCATTTGACACTCTCCTGTTTCTATTGCATTCACAGCTTTTTAACTCAAGGAAATTACATAAGGAGATACTGGAGGCACCTTATTGCTTGCTTGACATACCAGGTGGCTGAAACGATGTGTTTATGGTGTAGGTAAGGAGGCACTGATGTCCAGGCACACTATCGTATGCTATTCTAACATATGCTAGGAAATACTGCGACTTGAAAAATGAATAAAATGCAAGAGTGGAAAAATAATTTTTGAAGTTACCTGAAGCATAAAATGTCTGTCTTGTGCATCCTCCAGCCTCAAATCCTGATTGTCAAGGTGAGATTTCAGACGGATCAAAAACTCATTCTGCCTATTGATGTCTGTTGCCAAGATCAGGGAGCCCAACTGCTGCTCGATGTCCTGTCTGCAATAAGGAAAACAAGCCCCTTCAGTCATGGAACCATTGAACATTAATAGCTCAAAACACCCTGCTATGGACCACAGCTAGCATAAATCTTCCTCTTTCTTTGTGGATCCAGTCTCATCTGTTTGGTCAGTCTCTGCTGGGTTTTGCAGGGTACAACTGTTCTAGCTGCCTAAACGGGTTCAGGAGGAATAGATACTGTAGAAGAAAAATGCTTGTTGGCCTAAGTTGTTCTGAAAAGTGCAAGGGAAGTAAAAAACCCCAAGACAGCAGCATGATGCATCTAGAAAAATGCTCACTTCTTACTTCAGGTGCTCAAGCTGGGTGCTGGATACAGCAACTTTAAAGTTGCAGCTGAAGTTGTAAAGAACTGAAGCCCTCTGAAATAGGACTGAAGCTGTTGGTCTGATGCAAGGGATTTCTGGAGGGATATGGAGCTTATTGCTTCCAGGTAACTTCGTTTATGTTCTTGGTAAGGTCACCTATGATTAAAACAGTATTGCAAGCTGTTCATTGGCTCACTCTTCATTCCTTTGTGGGAGTAACACTGCACAAAACCAGCAGATCAAAAGTTAGCATGAACTTGGCCAAGATGCTCATGTTGCTGGTTTGGGTTTTTTTTTTTTACCTCACCCAAAGGTTTGGTTCAGTGAAGACTGAACCACACTTCTTCAGTCAGGTGTGGAAGTCCTGAGCAGTCTTAATGCTACTCAACCAGCTCCTTAATTTTTCTTTATTTCATGCTTTTTAATCACTAAATCTTTCCATATTTGGTTGGTGCTATGTAAAACTAAAAATGCCAACAACTGATCTGAAAAGGTCCGTTCCTGCTGGGACTCCCAATGTTCCCGGCGCCGACAGTGGCCATTCCAGTGCTGCAGAAGTGGCAAAGTCTTAGAAAACACTTCTGCTGTATAACTTTATCTCATGACTTCATACTGGCATCAAGAGAGGGCAGGAGGTTCAGCCTCCACTGAAGCCTGGGCCTCTTTGCCAGTCTCCTTTTAAGAAGAGTGATGGAAGCCACGGACTAGTTTCAGCGATGCACGTCCCCCAGCGGACACTTACGTCACCTCCTTGGGCAGATGGGCGAGGAGCCGTGACTCTCGAAGCATGCCGATCGTAGATCGCCAGTGATGATTTTCTAGCACTGAAACATTCTAGGGAGGAATAAATTCAAGGATTAGGCAGGTATCAGTACAGATACCTGATTTGGTACATCACATGATGCCTGGAGCTGGTTGGAAGTGCTGTAACGAGCCTAAAATGTGTGCCTTTTAGCCACCTTTTGGATTTGAGGAAATGGTCTGGATTTCTAGAGCTAAGGACCTTGTGCTTCCAGGTTTTCTAGCTAAGGTCAGCGCTACAGTCTTGTTGTTCTACAGTTTCTGAGTCCTGCTGTGAACAGAGGAGCTAATCTCATCGGAGTGGGAGGTAGCTTGCATTCTAACAGATTTATTGGCAAAAGAATTTAAGTATGAGTGCACAATCATATTTTTACCTCTTGCTGATGCCAGGTTGAACTTCTCAGCTTCTACAGCTTGAATGCAGAGTGGACAAGAAAAGGAAAACTAAACTGCCAAATTTCCCTTGGAGTCAGGGAACTGGAAGCTGCCTGCAGCTGCTCAGTGAAAGCAAGAGGAGTATCAGTATCACTGAGCGCCCGCAGGCTTCAGCAACTTAGTCTGCAACAAATTCTGAGTCCTTTTTGTTCATTTGCTTCCAACTAAGTGGCACCAAAGTTAGGTTGGAAAAAATTCCTAAGAACAGAAACCAAGCTTTTTAGGTTGTCTGTAAATTACAACAAATGGAATATCTTGTGTCTGATGACTTTATATGACTATCCTAATGCCCAATGCATTTGCCAGTCATCACTCGCTTCACAAAGTACTTTCTACCACTGAATGCCTCAGAAATGTCACCAGTTCAGAAACCTCTAACAAAATTCTTCCAATTCACAAAAACAGCTGCTTGCAGCGGAGGAGCAGCCCAGCAGAGCACCCCTCCAGTGAATGGCAGAGGCCTCAGTTACACACAACAACGCGCGCAGTGTGAACAAGAAGACCGTCACCTAGCAATAGGGACCCTCAGGGGAGTTATGGCATCTGATCCCTGTTCTGGGCAGTTTATGGCTTTTGCAGTAGGTGAGCACTGGATCACCCCCCCCGCCCCAGCACAACCAGACCTTTCGGGCAGGCAGCAGAACCAGGACTCCACCCCATCTGGGTGCCAACTGGGGAACCAGAGTCAGAATCCCTCCCTCCAGCCACTGTT
Source organism: Phaethon aethereus (assembly GCF_964289735.1). Lineage (NCBI taxonomy): Eukaryota > Metazoa > Chordata > Aves > Phaethontiformes > Phaethontidae > Phaethon > Phaethon aethereus. The sequence continues at coordinate 65,926,617 of NC_138576.1, read as the reverse complement.
AGTCTCCCGCTCCCTCCTGCGCAGCCCCCCGGCTCCGTGGGGCAGCTGCGTTAGCGCTGCCTTTCCTGCTGGACGTCACGCGCGGCTCCCGCTGCTCCAAGAGGGACTGAACATTATTTTCTCCCTAAGGCTTCCCTGTCCTCCTCTGTACTCCTGTCATGTCTAACGACTGTTGAAACACTAAACATTGCCAGTAACCACGATCCGGTTTGCATTTTGATCATCTTGTCAGTGTTTTTGTTGAAATTGCACGCTCAAAAATTAGTACAAAGGTGAGAGTGCAAGTTGGACTGATTTCCTATTACAATATTTTCTTTAGTATGTTCCATTGCTTTTGAATTCACACAATCACTGATACGTTGCTTTGGTATTTCTTGAGGGGTTTTTGTTTGTTTTTTGTTTGCTTGGTTTCCCTAACAGAAAGCACAGATACTGGGGAACAAAGAAACAAAACAAAACCAACCCCAAAACTTTCCAACCATGCAAAGACTAAGTCCTTCTCCTTGGAGAACTCAGGATCAGCTATGCAGTATCAAAATTACTTTTGACAGCAATTCTGTTCATTAGCCAACTTAAATATCCCTCTTATCCTTTTGCTTAAATACATCAGGATGGACTTTTGCAACCCTACACTCTGACCAAGAAAAATATGGGAATAGAACAGGACATAATAACCAGCTTTTTTGCTTCTTTCACGTCCCCAGTCTCAGAGCTGAATCCTGGTCCCAACAGTCACCCCAAGTCCACAGGCTGCCATCTTCCTGCCCTCAGGTAAATTAGAGAAACCCTGCCTGACTGTCACCTTTGGCTTTTGGGAAGGCTTACGCTCATTTAAAATGACAGCGCCTGCGTGCACAGTTCCTGTGGCCCCGGTCCCACTGCACCCCTGAAACACCCCGACTGGGGCGATGCCCCTCGGAGCACCCTGTGCCCCCATGTCCCTTCCAGCACAGCAGCGTTACTTGCTGGGAGGAGCTGCTTCAGCAGCACCCACCTCAACCGGGGAATTGCGCTGCACGGATGCACGGATGAGCGTGTGGGCACCCAAGGACTTTCTTGCATCCAACTAATAGTTACTCAAATGAAAAAGCAAACTCGGGTATCCATCCCAGAGCATTTCCAGTTCTGTAAGTTTCTACTCTTTGCCTCCTGCTATAGGGAGAACTTAAACCGAAGCTGCTGCCTAGTTTCCCACACTTAAAGTACATGGAGGAGGGAAAAGGAAAGGTCAAGTTAACAAGTGACAACGAAGCATGAAGTCGTATGACTCTCCTCTTAAATGCAAGCAGCCAGACTCCCTGAAGCTGCTGCCAAGAGTCAGCTATTCCACCTAGGAACACTCTACTGCCTTATTAAGACTAATTGCCATGAGTTATCTGATTGCCTACGCTGATGGGGAGATAACCCATGCAGGGAAAAGTCTATGTGCTGGCTTGTAGATGGGTTCTCAGCTCTGCTGCCTATAACTTTTTATTTTTTTAAAAACTGAGTAGCACAGGTTTATTTTAAAAGCTGCATGACAGGAAGCCCCTGTCACATCTACTGCTTAAAACTAGTGGATTGCTATAACACAGACTTCAGGACTGTGAGGAAACAAAAGTTTTTCACCAAAACTATCACAAAATCTCCAATCTGTGATTTTCCCTGAGCCATTCAAACCACCTCACTTGACGTATGCATTTGGAAAAGGATACTAAGTTGAAGAGAGGAAGACTTGCTCTTAAGTAGGTGCAGAGAGAACTTCAATTTTATTTCAGAGCGGAAGGGGATCTAAATTTCTTTCAGTCTGGTCATCTGTTCTTAGTCATTGAGCAATTGGTTTAACTACACAATGTTAAATACTCGAAAATGATACTTTAATTAAAAATGGTGCTTTTAAGGAAGACTGCAAAGTGGAACTGTCATAACTGATGCCCAAAGCACATTTTCCTAATTCTAGTTTATATAAATCTATATTAAAGTTGTAAAGTGTTCTTTCATAGATTTCTGAAACCTGTTTTGTACTACAGATGTTGTATGTGATCATTCCAGACTTCCCAACTATTACACTTCATTTAAGAGCCAGACAAAGATAGATCTCAACTCTCTATTACTGAAATTAAACAATAACATTTTATTTATATCAATGCCATTTGTTTTCTTAGGAAATTAATAAATAGTTTTCAGTAAAATGGCTTTTTTTTTTTTTTTTTTAAAAAGCAGTATGACTTCAAGGTCAGGTTGGACGGGGCTCTGAGCAAATTGATCTAGTTGAAGATGTCCCTGCTCATTGCGGGGGGCTGGGACTAGATGACCTTAAAAGGTCCCTTCCAACTCAAAGATTCTATGATTCTATGACTTTTTCTGGTGTTAAGTTTGATGTGGAGTTTTGGATAACTACAAGGCAGGATTGTATCTGGCTGAGCAACCTTGAATTGTATACTGCTTTCAGTCAAAAGAAGCAGAAGTAATGTTGGATAAGCCAAACGTATCAACCAGAATTTGAGATAGTTGTGATTTTTAAGACTACAGAGAACTAAGACAATGACTATCAAGCAAGAATGAAACATTTATTTTTAGTTTTAATGGCCACTGACAGTTAGAAGCAAAGTCTGCATCACACAAGAAGCACCGTGGTGCTCCTCACAGGAGAAGAAGTGACTTCCAGATACCTCCTGTCACCTTTTACACTCTCATCTGTCCTTGTAATGCTAAGACTTGAATGAGGCACTTTTATTTTTGTGGAAAACAGAAAAAGTTCTTGTGTAATGGAAAAAATTTCTTGTGGAAATTACCCTACACATTACAAAAAATGCCTTCCATCATAAAATATGGATTTAATTTGAAAATAAATATTGAAAGTTCTGAGCTCCTTGGTGATGACACCTGATCTTCCTGAAACATTATTCTCCTCATATATGCCCTTCAGAAGCTGTCAAATACTTTCCATCTTTGTCAAATACTGAATGACCTTGTTTTACCAACTGTTTTTGCCCAATAATTCAAATGTAAAGTTCGAATTTCAATTTACAAACAATCAAGAGCAAAGAGACACCATAAACAGATAATCCTTAGTCTCAGTAGTCAGATGACTGCCAGTTATGTTAAAACTTACTTTCATTTGATAATTTTTCTGGTTAGTCCCAGCAGTTCCGTGTCTCTGCTATTTAAAAACCAAAAACCCTAGAACTTTTTTGTTTCAGTTTCAAGCACATGTTAAAGCACTAATCTTGAGAAGAATATAATCTATTGTGTTAAAGACTCTTTACTGAATCTAAATTTTTGACTAAAAATGTTTTCAGCAAGACTTTTTTCCAGCATTGTTATTTTTATTGGCATCCATGTACTGTATAACACTAAAATCTTTGGAAACAATCTGGGACCAATTTCAGATAGAATAATATAAGCCAAACTTGCCAGTGAATGTCCCTAAACAGGATACTTAAAAATCACATTTGCTGTTGAAAGACTGCATTTTCTGTATTGTCACTGCCTTTTCTAACCAACATTGAAAGTGTATTCAAGGCCAGTTAGCTGAGCAGAAACCACCTCTCCAAGACACTAATACTTTATTTTAGCTACATTTCTTTCAGATTAGCTTGAATTTTCAGCCTAATTATATACTACTGTTTCCCACTATTAATTTGAGGAGGAGTTGTTTATACCTTTTCATAGGACCGGGGTTTTTGTGGAATGGCTCGACCCACTCCTCTTCAAAGATCTTCCCAAAGTCCCCTGGCTTAGTCCTCTGGCTTTTCTCCCTCCTCACTCAACTGGCCTGACATTCAGAAAAGACTGGAGCAAAATGTACCAGACACGTATAGGTATGACTTAACAAGCTGCATCAGCTTGTGATGAGGCCAGGCACAAAGTTTTAAGTGATTATGTCTGAGCATCACTGTGCCCTGGCTGGAGCTCCCACGGTCCAGCCCGTTCCTGTAGGTTAGGGCAGGACAGCTGCACCATCACACAATCTACCTCTTGTGGGAAAACCCAAACGTTGCTTGAGTAGGGGAAAACAAGAATCTCTTTTCTTGTAAGTAGTAAACACATCACAGCAAACTCTTGATTTGCTAAGTATGCGTAGAAATGTATCAGTTAAGAACAATTTTTAGCTTGGGATATTCTGTTTCTGACACTTTATTACAAAGTTGACTCTTCCAAAGGCTAGAAATCAATACCATCTCCATTTATCAGCTATGAATTATGGTTAGTGAAACCAAAATGATTTACAGCATTGTCCGCTGTGTACATGTAGCTATAATGTAAACAACAGAGATGTGCATACATAATAATGTATACATGCATGCAAAGATTATACACATAGGACAGTTGCAGATAAAATCCAGAGCTACAGTGATTGCCATGGGCCAAAACCACAAATATATTCAAAAAGGATCACAAAAATCAGGGAAATCAGGGCAGGATGGGTTCATCGGTAGTTACTGAACACGACAGCCTGTGTTTTTGTTTCAGGAAGTCGTCTACTACTGTTTGCCAGAGCTGGGAGGATGTATACCAGGTGAAGAACAACTCTGTACTTATCCCAGGCTCATGCTTCTCTCTGAGATCTTTCACTGACTGCTCTTAGAAACAGGATACTGGTCTAGACAGCCCGTGGTATGACCTACAGTGGCTGTTTTTAAGTTCGTTCTTTATATCTCTGGGCACGTCTGTGTAAATATCTACAACTTTTCCTTTGGTTTTCTCTATCTTTTTTTCTTTTTTTTTTTTAAATAGCAGTATTCATTAACTGTTTAATTTTACCAGAGCCACACAAAGCAAAAGTTTCTTTTAATGCAATGCCAGTTTAGAACATGCCTGCTGCTTACTTGCTCGCTGAAGGAAGATGAAGTACAAATTGTCTTGCTGTGATTTTAAATCTCCTGCCTCAGTTCTTTACCCCAGATGATCTACAGCAGAAATAACCCAGGCAACTGATTTGTCTTAAATGTCCTCAACAAAAGCTGACATTTCCACCTTCTTTCTCATGTGTATCAGCTTTGCTGTAAGAAGAGACACCCAGTGAGGAGCTTAACTGAAGTTGCCCAGACTCTAAAGTGCAGGTTGATTTGATCAATATCCCCCCAGTGCCAGATTTTGGCATTGAAGTTCACTGAAAATTGCTTAGAATCTCCTTGACACCATTTTATGTATTATCAACTTGATGAGCAGTTTTACCTGGTACAGGCTGGCAAGGTGGTGTTTAGTTTTGATCAGAAAGGGTTGGTTGACTCCTGGATGATCCACGTCATGAGCCGCAGCAGCTAGCAGTCCGAGCATGATGTCCGACGGGGTGAGGAAGTTGGCAAGCTGAATCACGCAAGTTAACCACAACACAAACATAAACAGTAAACACTTTTTTTTTTTCTTTTGGCAAATAAACAAACCAGGTGACATCATGGCATTACTCAGTTTTGCAGGCATTTGTACACAAATGTCAAATATAAAATAAATTTTGTCAACAATGGTTTTAAGGTGACTGTTGAACAAACATCTATAAAGACATCAGACGATATACTCATATTTTATTACAGTTTGTATTTCTTATCTCTTTATCATTCATGGCAATATAAAGATTGTTGTTATAGAAGTGCTTGAGCATAGACTAAAAGATTAAGTTTAAAAAAGTAAATAAGTATACTAGCAGGTTAGCATACACGATAAAATCTCTGCCTCACATGGTATTTAGTAATACCAACAATACACCGGGCTTCATTTTTCTAGTACGGCACTGTGCTGTAAAATGCAGAGTTTATAAACTTCTGAAATTTCAAACTTGGCTGTTAGATATCTCAGTTCAAATATAGGTATTTTATTAGAGAACATAATTTACCTTTCTAACTTCAGATATCCAAGTTTGAAAACCCACCCAGATTTTTTTCTTCTATACTGCTTGTCATTCACCAGTAAATTTTGTTATCATTGGGAAAAAAATTGGAAGTCTTGGTGTTTTGTTTCTTAGAGCGAGGTAGTTGTTAAAAGCCCAATGAGCTGCACAGAGTACAGGTCTACGAGCTGAAAGCAGGATCCTGAGATGAGAAATGAGGAGCAGTACGGTATAGATTCCGGATTCTGACTTGCAGGTCTTTGTGGAAGATGGAAATAGAGGAAAGCTGGGGCCTGCTCCTGTCCTCACTTACCGTTACTATATTCTGGCCTAACAATTTGCTAATTCTAGCAGAACTTCCCTTCTTCACTGAGGTCGAACCAGGAAAGATTAGTTATAATCTTATACTGCGGCTCAGCATTTATATTCATATATGTATTCATTATATATATATATTAGTTATATTCATATACTGCGCCTTCCAGTAACACATACAGCAACCTCACACCCTCTCGTTGCGAGGGCTCGCTGCAGCGGTCAACAGCTGCTGCTCACTCGTGCAGAGGATACCCCGTGCAACACACCCAGTCGCAGGGACCCTTTTCCCCTTTCTGGTGTCGCACTGCCGAATTTCCTATTTTGAAATACTGATGTGAGGGGCTTATGCCCTGGGGTGACCAAGGCAGGGGCATGTGTTGCCTTCTGCTGGCTTTGCTGGGAGGACTGCAGCCACTGGCGGGTGGCTGGTGCCCACGGTCATGCTGCCTGGAGCTCATACGACAGCGCTTGGGTACGTCGCCTACGTCATGAGAAGTGACTCCAGCAGCTTGTTTGAAATGTCTGCGATCTGTAGCTGATTCTGCTACTGACTTGTTGCTGACTTCCAGCATGTAATCATTTTCTGCTATCTAAAAATAGCTTCTTGGGATTTTTTTCAATCCTAGGAAAAAAAATTTGAGAATTATCTGAACGCAACATCAGTGTGAAAGGTTGTCATTACCTTGGGCTCCCTCAGATAGCAGTGCATAGCTTGTGTGACGTCAGCAGCATGGACAGCGTTGTGGTACGGGTTCTGGCTATGGTAATCTTCTTGAACCATAACTGGGAACCAAAACAGAAAACAAAGATCCTTTTGTCTCTGAATGCCATGGCCACAAGTGGGAGCTGGATTTAAAATACAATTTGAGGTTTTACAGTCAGCTGCCTAGGGACTTTCTTCAAATATCTGTAGCTTACTTAGACCGGTGCTCTTATTGGGATACCTTTAGAGAAAAAATGCATGAAAGGATTTGTGAGGCTCAAGGGGATACACTGGGTCTAGTTCATAAATCAACTCTTTCTTGCCTTAGTGAAGGGTCTCATTCAGGAGTAAAATAAATAAGGAAGAGAGGCAAATTTATCCACAACGGAGTGTAATTACTCAGGCTGCTGTCATAGGAGAGTAATATGTCATTAAGGCAGTACCACCTATTTTACAGCAGCAGGGGCTGAGGCCCTGATGTCCTGGCATCATTTGTTATTTGAGTGACTAACTACAGTCGAAGGCATTCCTAGATCGTCCAAGGCAGAGAATCAAAAGATACAGCACTGGGGTATTCGGAGCAAAATCTTCTGTGATAATTTTAGCACATCTATGTCTTCGTTTTAAGATACCAGTCCCTCTTGTTTTAGTTTGCGGTGCTGGAACTGGTCCAGCTGGACCAGGAGCGCCAACCTTTTAACTCTCAGCTTTCACTCACACAGAAAATCATCGAGATGTTGTACTTCACACTCATCTGTTCCTTGCAGCAGTGCCTGCACCATTAGGTGGTCTCAGGGCAACTCCACGTGAACACTGGAAGCTGCACGTGATCTTGCCCAAAGAGCTCTCCTAGACACTATCAAATTAATCAAACAGAAAGGTAATGGGCAAGTTTCCCATGGCACTCGTCTCCAGCATGGGGAACGCCAAAGAAAGTCCTAGCCTTCGGTTTGTTTCCAACTCCACAAGCATCTGAAGTTACAGCGGGTAATACTTTAAGCCCCGAGTACCACCAGCTCTAATGATCTGAGCATCCACTTCGTGGCTGCTCAAAGGAGTTCGGAACGGCAGGGAGATTTCGTCTGCCTCCGCACCAGAGGAATGCTTTCCAGAAGCGACAATTAGGTAGTCTTAAAGAAGAGACCCTGCCTTGGCAACTCTGCCTGACAGCCTAACAAACTGGCATTCAGCTGCATTCAAAACATGATGCAAAAAGTAATTGATTTTGGCCAATTTCTTCTTTTGGTTCACTGACAGCATGGGGCTAATATTTCTGTTGGCAGTAACAGCAGCAGGGGCTTTCATCAACACTATTCAGCGCAGACAGCTTGATATAATTTGTTAAATTTTTCACACAAGCTTTTAACTGCCCTGAGTCTCAGTGGTCTATTAGTCACTAAAATAATGACACTGCACCACAATTGTGCTGTGCACGGGTAGGTTCTGCAATGTCTGTCTGTCTGTGTGGGCCTCCTCGGTTGGCCACATCTCCGCATGACATACTTTTTTTTAAATCACCAGTGCAATTGTGGTACTGGGAAGCTTCAGCCCAAGGCAGAGCCTTCTGAAGTCCCTCCACTGACTAAACAGGTACTGAACCGAGTACCTGAGTGCCTGTAAAGTGCGTGCCAATACATATCGCAGAAAATGTTTTACTGAAATATTTGCAGCAATCATATTTTACATAGATATGCTGACCGAGCCAATGCCTTTTTTGAAGCCCTACTTAAGCTGTGAACTACATTTAAAGATGGCTTTGAGGTGAGCACTTACCTAAAAACCTGTGTAAGGTAACCATATCTAACTGGAAATGGTGAATAAGTCCATGCACATTGAAGAGGTGACAAAGCAGTGTTACGAGACTGTTTCCTAAAAGCAGAAAGGAACAATTCTTAGATTCACTTAATATGTAGTTACAAACCAAGCGAGGCCAAGAATCTTGGTAATTTCCTAACTATTAGTCAGCTCCTATCACCTTAGCTCCCATTATATGACTTCAGATGACACACATATACTCAGAAGTAGCTGATATAAATTACTCCTATATATAATAAAGATTTGATGCTACACCTGTACCAGAGGAGTGTGTCTAGATGGCATAAAGTCACATTTGCTGTTTTAACATGACACAGAAAGCCAGCTGACATGGTTTTAACTAGAAATCTTTTGACAGGCTTTTTTGTGAACACATCACCTCCATAATCAGGTCTATCTCCTGACAGAAAGGAGAATGGCTCTTCTGCCACTTCACTTTGCCATACTGTACTAATTAATTAATGATTGAGAAATCAGCAGTTTGTAATTAAATTCTTTATTTTACACATGGCTGTACAAACATGTAATTAACTCATGTACCTAGCTCAGCTACAATTGCATGTCATAATGATGATGCAGACGGGAAAAAATGAGTCGCAGCATTTACGGTCTCAAGTCCAACTATAATATTACACTGGCCTTTACTGTGAATCCAATACTGGGAACACTGGCGAAATTGAGCCTAACTGGTGTTATACGATCAACTATACATACAGACAGTATTTTAAAAAGTTTGCACTGCATAATTTAGCAGCAATGTTTCCAGAAAAGTAAGAAGAAAAATCCCAACCCAAGCAACCCATACAAAGTATAAACAATGTTTGAAGGGAGTCTTTTTTCATTTAATGTAACTCAGGAAAGAAAATAAATATACATAAGAAGAGGACATGGAAACTTATTTGGACTTGGCTACTGAGCAGGGGCGCAGAAAGGTAATTTAGAAGAATTATGCTTTTGCTTCCCTTGCCATTTGCAGTCCTTTCCACTCTTCACTGCCAGTCACTCAGCTGAATTACCCTCTAAACCAGCTTTTCTACACCTTCTGCCTCAGCCAAACCTGATTAGATCGGGGGTGAGGAATGAGGGATCTCATTCCTATGAGCAACACGGAAAGGAAAAAGGTGTGATCATGATCCTCTTCAGCAGTTACCCGATCAAGAGGTATTGCCTAGACATTGGGGCGGGGGGGGGGGGGGGCGCGGATGTTACAGGCATCTGTTTAGACAAAGAGCTTCACAGGTTTTTACTGTCTTTAATGACTTTTCCTAAATTCTGCTGCTGAACAGAAGCAAGGGTATCTTTGGTTAAAAGCATTTCATGTTGATAGGAATTGGCTGATTATAGACTTATCGACCAATGTATCTGATAGATATGTTTGAAGTACCTTTGGAATTTCCTAGATAAAGGAAACTTTAACACCTCTTTGAAACCAATAAGCACTTCACAATAAAAAAGCAAAAGGTGACCAAAACAAATGTATGAGATTAGATTAATACAAAAACACACTTTAAGCATTATCCTACAGTTGTGAACATTCTGGGAAAAATCTGGAAACATTCAAGGATATGATTTTAAGATGAGTTAACTGTGTCCACTTTCTCTTCTGTAATCTTAACTGGAAAAGCAATAAATTAATTAGGGATTTCTAGAATAGTCAAATACGAGAGATCTTAAACTAAAACATTTTTGTTTACTTACTTACCATTTGTCAAGCGGTCAAACAAGAAAATGTCAAAATCCCACATTCCCACTTTGGATAGCATATGCTAGAAAAAACAAATATGAAAAGGCAAATGACTGGTACGTCAAACTGTAAAGCAGATGGAAATTATTATTCCACATTAATCAATCACAGGATTGGTTGCTGCAGCTTTAAGTGTTGTTCGGGAAAACTACAGAGATGTATTTGAAGTATCAGATATTGGGAACCAAGTTTAGCTATACTGCATAAAATATCACTTGCACTTTTAACTGAGGAGGTTTTGAACTTGATATTAAAAATACCTTCAAAATGGAGCTCAAAACATGGAATAATATAAAAGAAAGTATTATGAAAATATTCCCTTTTACTGCACAAGTTTTTTGTTGTTCTTTCATGTCCTCAAATCAATTCAATACAAACTCTCTTAGGTTTTTATTTCAGTAAAACACAGTAGTAGTTCTCATGGTGAATATGAATTACATTTTGCTAAACGAACCAATACACAGGAATTCCTTTTATAAACTTGGATACAGTGCTTCTGTGAAGCCCACTCAGCTACGCAGAAGATTTCATCATTACCACCATATACAGTGTTTTTACAGCTACATCAGTTCAGTCAAGAGACTGAGTCTAGACTAACTGTATGACCTACAATGGCGTATGTGTGAATGAAATGAATGTTCACTCCCATTGCTTACTCTATATTCAAACCAGTTCTGGATTCTTAATTACTTTCTAACACCTGGCACGTAATCTTCTCTTGCAGAGAATAAAAATTGCCTAGGCACATAATCCCAATGCCATCAGTTGTGCAAGTTTTGTTAAAAAATATAATTCCAAGCAAGCATAAGAGCTGCAAAATAAAAGAATTTTATTTTGATTATTGTGAAGTTCTTTTCAGTGAATACTCCCTGCTTCCCAGCCTTTGCCTTTCCCCATTTCCTAGCTATTTGCCTAATAGCTGCTCCACACCAGCTGAGAGACAGCTGTCTTTTTGCAAGCGGATGAACTAAATCCTGTGTCAAGGCTGCACTTACTTAAATCAGTAACTCAGCCAGGGATCCCTCATCCTTTAATAAATCCAGATTATAATTCCAGTTGACAGAATCTGAAAATGCTGAATAGGTTTAGACATTTTCTGGTTGCTTTGAGACTAAGCCCTTAAAACTGTAACCACAAAAGAGGAATGGACAATCTGTCTGCTGTGAGGCAGGCAAGTAACATGGGTCATTTAAGAAAGATCAGCCATGCATTTGTTCGTCTGAAGACTGAAACAAAACTGACACTCTCTGGAATATTATTAAAAGAAATGGAGATCTGGAGACCTGTCTTACCCTTGCTTGCCCAAGGTAGTCCTCATCCAGTAGGTACAAAGAGGCTTGTGGTACAATTCCACGCAGTAACCGTGATGCATGGAAATACCTCTGGAAACTTAACAGTCTTTTCACCTTTTTCTTGGTGCCAATTTCCCCTGAGAGTGTAGTATCTATGAAAAGCAATCAGTACAGAAATCATGAAACCCAAGATGAAGGACGACATTCTCAATTATTCAATACGAGAAATAGCAAAAACTTTAAAATAGTGATAGAAAAATCATAAAGTTCATGCTTCTTGCCAATCCACATGAAGGAGCAGTATTCAAATCTCTAGACTCCAGCATAATACAGTTATTTCAGAAAAGAAATGCTTTCCAGCAATCACAGTAGTAATGTAGGACTTGGAAGGTCTGAGTTCGGTACACTGCCTGCCACAGACTTTAATGTGATCCAGGCTAAGTCACTGGAGGGGGGAGTGATATATCACCCAACCGTAGATGTCTAGAAGGATCCTAAGGATCCTAACTAGGCAGAGTTAGGTACGGGGAAGCCGTTCTTATTCTTCTGTGCCTCTGTTCCCCGTCTGTACAACTGAAAATAGCATGCCCTTGCTACCTTGCAGGAGTGCCACTGGAATATATTAAAATTGCACAGCGCTAGCATACAAGGTGATCTTGGATATAAAACCAAAAAGTGACACCAAAAGAGACCTCAAAATACAGTTTGAAAGCACAAATGTATGACCCGCTTTTGGAAAATGAGAGAAGAGAGAGAAAGAAGTAAGAATAGGTTAATAATCCTATTGTATTGTCTGCTGTCCTTCCTACATATTAAGGCAAATTACAAACAAAGAAAATGCTTCAGTTCTACAATTAGGAAAGTAAGAAAGAATTAGGCAATACATGCATTTCTGGTTACACAACAGAATATGTTCTTTTCACTCAGTACCAGGATAATTCTAATTCCCTAATGCTGTATTAGGAGATTTTCATATAGGGCTAAATGTGACACAAAAACCAAGGCAGTATTTATATAGTGATTATATCAGTAATTAGAGTAATTACATTACTTTATTGTTCGCAAGAATAATATGCAGGCTTCCTAAAACTGATAACGACTTAGGTAATTTCATCTGAACTTTTAACAGAATCTCACGTACAGTTCTGATGTTTTCATACTGCAGTCTGGTTATAAGTTTTGGAAAAAGGGACGACAGAAACTGGACATCTGTTCGAAAGTAGTAAGATTCAACACAGTTTTATCCGTAAGAGGAACCTTGTAAGAAACTGAAGATGAAGCACTCCTTTTAGAGAACAGTAAGGACTGCTCAACATAAGAAGCTGCACAGCAATTCACTGGAGTTCAGGTTTAAATAAGAGCTCAGGAAAAATACCCATGGACTGAAGATGATGACTCTCTCCACTCTGCTATTTTTTTTCATGCAAAAATGCTGAGCATTTGTTCTGCTGTGAAATTAAAATATGACTTTGTACACTGGTTTTATGAGTAGTATTATTCTGAGAGGTTTTTCAGAGAAGTCATTAAGTTTTTTTTGGATCATAGATCTGGGAGCAACACAAAGTCAGTAACAACAAAAAATATATACTTACATAGCGAGTATCAATAATGAATATATTTTCTTAGACCTGTAAGTCCCACACTTCTTGTGGGCAGCCCAAAGACCCCACTGAGTTTTAATCATATAAAAACACAAAATAATTTTATTGCAACTTGACAAGCCATGTGTTTTCAAGAATGCAAACAGTAACAATGTCACTACTGTACCAGCCTGAAGGTTAGATTTTCATTTATGATGTGCCAGCACCTGCCTTAATTCTCTCACACGTTTTAAAAGCTGGAACAATTTCATGGCCCATTGGAGGAGTGACTAACGTAGGTGCTAACAGTTACCCAGTGACAGCGGCATGTGAAGGAACCAGTAGACTTGTTTTCGCCTTTCTTTTCATTTATATAGTGCTGCTAAGAAGCGGCTGGCATTCAGTTTGATTCCTGGATAACAAAACACTCTTTAAATTAATTCACTTTTTAAACTTGTGTCGGCTGTTTCTCGACTTCCCAACTTTCCTAATTCTATCTTTGCCCCCAAAATGCCACTGCTTTCAAGTGACGAGTTTAAATTTTAATGTACGAAAAACTTTCCTTTTGTACATTAAAAATGAGTAGCTGCTCCAACTAATTTCTACCTAATACCTGTTTTTTTCAGTTAAAGACAGATGACTGAAATTACCAGCTATGTTCCCCTCAACTGTCTTTAAAACTCACAGGTAGAGTTGCTGCGGATGATCTGAAGGTGAAGGTTTGGCCTGAGTCCCAGCAAACAGCTGTACATTGGATTATGAAGAAGTGGTTGTTTTATCCTTTGGATTACCAGACGATTTCAGTAGCACAAATAATACTTACCAAACCACAAGCACATCAGGTTGAAATAAATAATTTCTTATTGTGAAATATATTTTCTGAATTGAAAAAATTGGCACCAAAACTTGCTGCCACTGCTTTGTCACGTTGCTCTGTATGGTTGTTACGGGTCTCAAACAAAATTTAATCATCGGCAGACAGCGCCTCTTGAAACATGACTTGCTGCTTCAGATGAGCACTGTATTACAATATATTATGCAAAAAAGATTACCCACAATAATCCGTTGCCTTGTATTTTCATTCATAAAGGAAGGAGTTCATAATACTGATAAAGAACAGTAGGAAATGTATTTTCAAAATTGGGCTCTTGACAGAACAGCCCGAATCCCGCACTGCAGTCTATCCACACGCAAACACTGGATATCATGTGGAAATCACACTCTTTAGGTAATTTCAGCAATAATTGATCTGGCCGTAAATCACAGGACTTGTCAGACGGTTGCTATGACCCTTAACAGATTACTAAACCATCCACAATAATGTACCTTATTACGATGGTGTCTTGCATAAAAATGGACTAAGACTATGCCCCTCTCTGAGCACAATGCACCCCAAACTATTATAATCTCATCAGTGTTTTCTCTTTCCCTTCCCAAGGTCAGTGTCAAACAAAAAGGAAAAGCACAGCCATATGAAATTGAGAGAAAAAGGACAATTAAAAAAGCAAAAAGTGAAGCAGATGAATAAATGCTGAAATTCTGCCCTCAGCTCAGCAGTCGCACCTGAATCTTCCAGCAGCGAAGAGCCGTTCCCAGCATATGGGATCCACCAGCTGACACAAAATCAAGATGCAGTTTTAAGATTTAATTAAAGGTTTATGTGAATGACTTACAGTAATGCACTGAATATAGCACTTCTTTATTGACAATTGTAAATTTCAATTTAAATTTTAATGATGACATCTGATGTACTTACTAACTTAAGAGTTTGAAACATAAAGAGTTATTGATAGCCATTTCTGATCAGGTTAAATTGAATTAGAGGTGAATCAAAAACATCATTGCAGATATCACTGAACTTCAATCGTGGGACTGTGGGTATTAAAACATATGCTATGTTATCTAGTTAAAGAACACAAGCTGCAAGGCTCACATGGGAAGGATTTAGTAATTATGTGCAATTTCAAAATGAACGTGTAAGACGAACAAAAATGTCTTTTGTTTATACCCATAAAACTTCCCTCGAGAACTATGTTTATCTTTAATCACTGTGGCAACTTCTGAATGTTTTGTTTACCTAAAAAAAGCATCATCTGTATCTCTTAAAAGAGGCACATTCTCATATCCCAGGGAGTTACTGCCTAGCACAGTGGTTGGAGAATCCCTTCTTTGTATAGTGAACAAAGTTATTGCATGCATTACAAACACATATACATGTCGTATGAATTACATACAGATTTACAGAAGCGTCCGTGTAAGCAATCCCGACACAGCTTAACCTCTACCTTCAAAAACACAGACGGCCTGAGCTCACAGCGTATCTCCTGACATGTTTCGGCTGGCAGGAAAAGTAGTTGCATTTTTCCTCAGGTAATTTGATTGCCACATCATGTATACACGCTACCGGACCACGGATGACGTATGGATACTACACGTGGCCCTCAAGAGGTTAGTAAGCTACAGGAATCAATGGTTGCCTTCTCTTTCCTAACAAAGTTCCTCCAGTTACACAGATCTGCTCACCTTGACAAGATCTACAGCCCACTACACCCCAACCTCTGTTACTTCAGGGAAAGAGGTTTCCCACACTAGGAACCGCTACCGGTTTTCTTTCAGATTTCTTTCACGCTGCGGCGCAAGCGCGCGCCCACAGGCAGCGTGAATGTAAAAATGATGGAGGTTATGTTAACAATGGCTGAGTTAACACCCAGAAACGATCACATAAATCAAATTTGGACAAGGATGTACTTAAGTCTGCACGAGACATTCATTACGTTGCTATTGTTCTTTCAAAATAAACAAACTTGGCTATGCATTCAAATAAGGCCTGGGAGTTTTCCTTCACAGTATCACCTTTTTTTCATTTTATTGCACCACAGCGTACAATAAAAACAGGTCACTCAGCAGCATGAGACGATAGCAACAGGTTTATAAATTTTCAAAAGCCAGCTGATTAAGAAACAGAAAATGTTTTTCCTCTCCTTTCCAAATGGATGCAGAATAAAACTAACACACGTAAAACGGGTCATCAAGCACCTCCCTTTGACTCATATAAGGTTCCGAATACCCCTTCCCCTCTTCTGAGTACGCAAAGACATTCTGTACAACTGTATGCCCGACGACTCAGGCAGGACTGGTAGAAAAGCGCTGGAGTATCTGCAGGTTAAGGCAAGAGGATCAGAGCAGCAATTTACTGTCCAGACAGTTTGCAAACAGTGAGGACTCTGGGAAACAATTTGTCTCTGGTCCCATATGTTACGAAGGCAATTTCCTGCACTGGTTCCTCGTTTGACAGCTGATTAGAATGCTTTAGTTTGAAAGCTCAAGAGATACGTAATTGACTTATGAGGGATAATAGGTGATTGTTCATTTTTTTGTGTTGTCAAATCATGCCAGGCATTTAGATCACCTTTACTGAAGTCTTGATTGGCATACTCATCGCATGACTTGGTTGCTAGATTTTTCTTATAAGGAGGAGCGCATAGCACTGATGATAGAAAAAAAAAATGCTTTGCCTTCTTAGTATCTTCTTACATTATGGATTTGCCATATTATCCAAAAACCAACAGCAGCATGAGTAGGGATAGCTGAACTGGCACAGGTAATCTTAAAAATTAACTCCAAACTTAACATTTCAAATTTGAATTTTGGAGAAGGCACTGGTAAACTAGCAGAAGGACAGATTACCTCTTCTTTCTGCACTGTCTAGGCTTTCCTGTTACCCTGCACTTTGCAGTTCAAAAATCCTTCAGAAAGGAAACGCTGCAGTTTTCAAGAACAAAAGAACCAGAAACTTATGTAAAAGAATTGTTGCCTGAAAGCTTTAAGCATAGTGTAGAGGGACCAAGAAGTTCAGATGTGCATCCCAGCTATGTTTCTCAATCATCTGCGGCTGGCATGAGGAACTGACAAACAGGTTTGATGCAAAAATACTCAGGTTGCGCCAATACCAATCCTATCATCTGAGCAGACATTAGTCACCGTAACTAAAAAAAGACAGAGATGAACACCTTGCACTATAGAATACCTACAGATAAACAAGTGTTGCACTGAAATTTTGTAACTGTAGAAATCCTCTTGAGACTTCGGTCTCAAATCCAAAAAAGTTGTGTTATAAACATTTTGTTTTCACTTGCTTCTCTAATGTATTAAAAAATTATTTGTTCCTTGACTTTTGGTAAGATTCAATTTTAGAGGTCAAGCGCCTTTTGTTAGCTGCCATTGTTCACATGGGTTACAACTGTATTATTTCTCTTTGAGTGGGTAAACATATTTTTTCAATTAGGAAGAGGCTGTGAGAAAAAGAGGGGGACTCTGAACACATCAGAGAAAAGCAGAAAATTAGAAGTAAAACAAAATACCTTTGAGATTTTCGGCTTTGAGTCAAGATTCCATTCTTCAACCACCTGCACCAAGCGCACAAAAGTAATGCAGAGTCCTATTTGCCAAAGAGGTGCTTGTATGCTTCTTTGGCTGATGTAGTTAATGAAATGTGAGAGGTTCTGGGACACCAGCTTTCTAGGTCACCTTGCTATGGGGTTTGCTCCTCTTTGAACATTACCCTTGAGGTGATGGTGGCTTGTAACACTCAGTTTCCAAATCATAAAGTTTCTGCACAATTGTTGGCATCATGAAGAACATGTTTCTTGTTGGCAAGTTTCCCCCCATCCCAAAATACATTCCTTTTGATACCACTTGAAAGAGACTACAGAACTTGAGAACTATGCAAGTTATCCCACCTATATACTGAATTACACCAAGTTCTGGAGAAACTAGGTTTTCAAAGGCCAGTTAGGTAACAGAGTATTAGCCTTAATAACAGGAAGAGGAATAGATTAAAACCAAATTTAAGATTAATTTAGATGTGTTTCTCTTCACAAGTTGCAGCCTTTACTGGGGTCATCAATCATCTTTATGCAAGCAAACATCTTGGCATCTTTTATTCAGCCTCCTACAAGTTTTTAGGAAACAGCATGTTGTGTTCCGTTTCACCAAAAAGTCGTTATCATTTCAATATGAACCTTCACTTTGCCACTTCAATCTTTACACGGTAGCACAGTCAGGACCTTTTCTTCCTAAAACTGCAAATGTTCTATAGCTGATTATAGTTTCTCCAACAGGAAATGGTACATCCCCTCCGCCTTCACTCCCCTTGCGAAAAAGCAACATAACCTGTAATAACAGCAAACCCAACTTTCATTTATCATATTAATGATCCCTTCTCCTTGTTCTTTCTTTTCCTCTGGTCATTTGGAAAGTATCCTCAGTGTTATCTTCAGTACACCCTTTCCCTTTTCTAATCAGGGAAAAGAAGGTGGGGTGGCAGAATGGGTCACGCATCATTTAAACTTTTAAAGGGACATTCTCAGTTGAACCAGATCCCAAATCTGTATTAAAAAAAGTACATACAAACCTGTATGATCAGGTCAGTGTTCACTAAGACTTTGTGTGTGAAGCACATCAAGTTTTTTGTTTTCTCTGCTTGCTCTCATGAGCATTCATAACTCAAACTGCTGTATTTTGTTAGCATATGAGGGCACATGCATCAATCAGTTTTACGTTCTGGCTTTCATTTTCTACAAATGTAGCGTTAAAAGCTATAGAAGGACCATGAATGGCAGGAAGTAGAATATACTTTTCAATCTACCTTGTTATTAAATTTTGCAGATAACAACTCTTAGAAACACTTAAAAACCCAAACAATACCCCGAACAAAAAAAATTTTGTTGTTACTTGAAGAAAAGGAGGAACCAGACTGGCTTCCAATGACAGGAAGAATTTTTGAATATAGTGAAGCGTTACTAGAAAACAGAACAATCTTTGTGCTGAAACATTAACCGAATCCCAATTCTTCCTCCTTGAATAGGTAACTGAAAGCAAGGCCATAGGATGGCTTCAGTTCTGGAAGTGTTCTTCCCATTCAAACCAGACACAAGCTAGCCAGGTTAAGAAGCCTGTGTGCCTTCAGGATGTTGATGAGTATCTTTTAGATGTGCTTATCCATGAGGAACTAAGGGAGGTACTATGTAGAAACGATTCAGACCTTGTAAGATATCTCCCTTTCTAATTTAATAACCATATGGAACTTTGGACTCATCTCCATGGGCTGAGTTGGGATCTGAGTAAGCCAATCAGCCCTTGAAACTTCCTCCCAAGACTTTTAGTGTCCTAATTTAACCTGGGTCAGAAATATCTAAAAAGGCATCTCTCACTCCCACGTCTTTTTCGAGCCAAAGGCAACAAAACAAGACAGTTAACCAAACTCTTTTTAACCTCACTCATTTGGGTTCAGGTTACTTGATGGTTCAGTTTTGGGTTGGTGGCTGTGGTTACATTTTATTTTCCCTGGAGATGGGCCCTACCTGAAAGCCCTGGAGTTGTTCAAAATCCAAAACCAAGAATGAATGTGAATTTTGCAAATGGGCCCTTCTGTAGACAGGCAGAAACCACAGATTCAAACGTCCACAGACTTTGGTTCTTTGAGATGGAGACTTTTTCATGAGTTCATATCTTCCCTTACTAACCCTGACAACACTTTTTCTTTTTGGTAGTACCTAATTCATCACATGCCTGCACAGCATCCCTTTATTTGCAAACGAACTGAAAACCAGAGTATTTTGTTTGACTCAAATCAGACAGCAAATCAAGGACAGAGACTGAATGGTACCTAATATCGTTGTTTATCACCATCTAGTACTAAAAGTATATAATCTATACTAACGTAATTTGGTAAACTAAGCTTAAAGCAGGTGGGGTTCTTTTCAACTCAAATTCTGCCTGCATGACAATACCAAGATCCTAGGTAATATGCCAATTGGAGTGTCTACGGACATGTTTTAACCTTTTAGATATTCTCAGATCCCACTCCATGTTCCTGTTGTGCAAGGTGAAAGGAAACATAAATCTCCTTGGGTAACACCATTTTGGTACAGAGACTCCACTTAGCAGGTCACATACTACATCCTTTCCTTCTCCTTGTTATCCCTCCTGGATTAATATATAGAGAAGTGAATTCTATCAGACACTGGGATACTGTGGGTGGCTTACTGAAAACAAGGGGGTGCAAGATAACGAAAGCAATGGTATTACTGATACTGTGACAAAAACAAAGTGCCCCTAATGAAGAATTTTTCAGGAAAAGTTAAAAATGCAAGCAGAAACAATTTTAATTATATTCCTCCATGACAGACATATTTAAATATAGTCAATTAGAGGCTAATAATTTTTTCATTTGTAAGCAAAAATTCAATCCAGAGAAAAGCTTAGCATAAACAAGATGGGAATTGGAGAATTGCTGTTGAAGAATCTCCTTGTGTTCTGACTTAAAGCTTGACAAGCAAATTTGTAAATAAAAAGTTACTCATCTCAGATGTAAGCTGTTACTTTGTTACGCTACTTAATTTCATCTGGCAATAAAACAAAGCGTCTAATATAATTGGAGCAGGGTGAGGTCTTCTTGGTTATTGCTGCATGCTTACCTACAATTCTAGATTTATCACAAAGAATTCCCTCAAACTTTTGGTTAATGCAATGAAGAAATGTACCATCTCAGTCACCAGCACGACTTGTCATGAGACAATGAAATCTATTTTAGTCAATGCATATTAGTCACTGGTGAGATCTGGTTCAATGACTCACGGAGCAAGTTTGTCAATCAGAGAACTAAATTGTTGTTGCCTTACCCTACGGTCCTTTATTTCTCAAATCCAAACTATACTTTGCTAAAAGGAAAATTGGATCAAGTTAATTTTCACTGCCAAAGCATTTCAAATTCTAAGTTATTACCCTGCAAATATTCAGTTTAACTCCTTTTCTGTCCTGTGAACACAAAAATGTTCTTTTAATTCACAGAAATACAGAAGTGCCAATAAACTGCCATCATTAATTTCAACCTGTGTTAGGTCCAGTTACAAGCTAGAGCTACCCAGTTCAGAGTCAAACTTTCCTAAAATTTGTGAGGTTTGGTTTGGAATCGATCTTACATCATTTACACATTGTACTCAGCTGCTCGATGGCACCTAACACTTGCCTATTCTATCCCATTACTCCTTCTGGAAAATAAGTGTCTAATGCCACTTCTTTTTTTCCGCTGCTCCCATTTTAAGGAATGCCTTACTTGCACAAAGAGAAAAGCCTCTCCCCATTTTCCTATAAACCTATAGGGCTGTGCAACATTTCTATCTTTTATTTTAGGAGTTTGTAAAGTCTGAATAATTGTCCACAAGCACCCTAGCGAACATGCAGCTTCAAGTCTGCCATGTCCAGCTTATTTTTTTCTGGGGCATGTCTGCGGCCATCAGGAGCAGGTGGTCCCCTTGCCTTATTACAGCAGGATGGGAAAAGGGATGGCTGCCTTGCCTCCTGGGGGTCTTCACACCGGGCTGGCTAACAAGTATCGGCTGCTGCAGCTTCTCTGGGGAGAGGAGCTGCTACGTAGCTTCCCCTCAAGCTTCTGGCTCGATACCGTCAACACAAACAAGTACCTGGTTGGTCACGTCTCCAGAAGTTGCAGAGACTGACTCGAGGTTGAGGCAAACATACGCTCCTCGCAGCGCAGAATCAAAGAGTTCTTGATGACACAGGGATATTTTGCATTCAACTTTGTATTCCAGAGTCATCTTAAGAGTCCCAAAACCCACCAGTGCAACTACACCTCAAGGAAAGCTTGCAACTAGGCAGAGAAAAGACGGGAAGATATTAAAGCCTTGCATCCCCTCCAGACAGCATCCTGCAAAATCCTCACGGTCCTGACAGCCTGGCACTGACAAGGTGAAATAACACTCCCTAAGTTTCTATGTATTGCGGAGCGGCACCAGAGAAATGCGTAGATGGCATCACAGACGTTAGCTCAAACAGCAAGAAGCCAACGTTAATCCAGTTGGCTTTGATTAGGGCTACAGAAGATCCCATTTTCAGAGCGCAGGAAGTTTTCCTATCCAAAGAGACTTAACGGTGTCTTAAGTTACACAGCGACTTTACTGCAGGAGTCCAGAAAAAACAAAAGATATGGCCTACTCAGTGTTAACCCTTAATAGCCATAGTAGGTAAAAATCCACTAGTTTGACTGAATTTGTAAGTATGTTAAAATAAGTAACATTTAAGTAACCTTTAGTCTGACATTAAATAGCAATGCCCTGAATTTTTTTTTTAAATGTCAATTTTCAAAATGAATGTCAGCTCTGTTCGAGAATGAGCCTCAGTGTTTTCTCTTCCTTTAAAACAAGGGTGGTACTATTATTTGGAATAATACTTCAGATGGTAGAGGGAACTATCACTATTTAAGCTCAGTTTGTTTGAATTAGTGAGAAGCTGAACTAATGTTTATGCTGCATTTTTTGGTAACTTCTGAGGATATTTACCATAAAATTTTCGCTGCCTCAGCCCTCACTTACTTTAACAGTTTTAAGTGTACACTTGCTGCCTGTCAGTTATCACCCCCAAACAAACGTAACATGGTGCAAAAATTTTACGGTAAAGTGTTAGTTAAGCACTTTTCAAAAAAGTTTGCAGCAGTGACATTTATATATGTTTCTTTTCAAAAGGATGTGCAGCACCATGGGTTTTGCTGCTTATATGGTATGCACAGCAGAAATGGATTTGACAGATAGATGTACATGAACAAATATAAAAGTCTGTTTACTTCCTGGCAAAACACATTATCTGCGTGGTCTGACACCGAGCACCTTCAGTTACCTGTAGGTCACCGAGGACTGCAAAATTTGTAGTCAAGTGCCTAGAAATCTCACTTAATTTTGCACTGAAAAATGAAGCCACCACCACTCCCTAGGCAGAAAGAAATAAATACATAAAAAGCTGAAAACAATGGGAAACCAAAATCAGTATCACTGCTTTTCCTTACAGAGAGATCATGACCAGCCATAGCGGCTTCTTTCAGACTACGGAAAAGCAGTAAAAAGAAAGAATGTCAGAAGTCCCTGGGACAGAGCAGCCAGGAACATAAAACCCCAGGCCCCCACCTCCGTGGGACCAGAGGTGCGAGCAGGAGGAGGCACCGCTTTTAAGCTCAGCAGTCCCCGGAGAGGGGATACGTATGAGCAAAGGCTGAGTATGCACCAGTACATCTCTCGCCATGGATTTCTCCCTAGACAGCCCACGGGAAGCACCAGCACTTCCCAGAAGGCAGCAGGATCTGAAGGATGGCAGGATTCATCGACAGAGAATAAAAGCGAGAGCCCTATTGCCAGAAAAAAGAGCTGAAAAGTTTTTGGTTTCTTTAACTGGGGAGAAGAAAGAACATATGGTGAGAATTTTAAATAATGTGTATGCATTCAAAATTAAAAGGAAATAATTGATTTAGTCACACTCGATTGTGAATATATATTCACTTCATGAATGAAAAGCAGTGTTTTATTGTCTCCCACTCTTTATAAGGGCATCAACAGTAATATTTCCAGCTAGCCTAAAGCAGGCTTTTCTTCACATCTTTCACTGGCAAGCCAGGACTAAATTATCCTCAGAGCTCTGCTCAACCAGTACGTTACTCCCTTTGTCCTGGGAAAACTGCTGGACCCATCTTACCCCTTATGCCTTTCCATCTCAGCCATTGCAAACACCCCAATGGACTTAGGACCTAGAAAATACCTTTTATCAGCAAGACTGAAAGCCAGAGCTTTGGCAGGCAGCAGTAACTTTGCCAACGTGGGTGAATGCAGCCGATGAGAGCCCCGGTTCTCCCCTTCCTATCAGCCCCTCTTTTCTCCTGACTCCCAACCAGACCTCACCCTTTGCGGCTGGGCTTCCTCCCCTCTCCCTGCCAGCAACTTCCTTTCCCCTTCCCCTTCCCCTTCCCCAGGCACTCAGGAAAGCAGTTACAAAAAGGAGATGTAAAACTTTGGTTTGATAATTGCTTTTAAATGAAAAGCATAATCGCTAGAAGCTTAAAAGGGTCGTCACTAAACAAAGTGTCAGAAGTTTCAGTCAGTTTTGGTGAAGACCGTGAATAACTTTTGTTTCACAGGTTACATGGAGTGGTCTGTGCACTACACGAGGACGCATCGAGATCTGCCTGCGTCTGAACGCTGGAGTTAACACAGGGTCCAGGCTCAATGCTACAGGGCCCAAGATTAAGAGTTCTCTGTTTTTTTGTTTTATTTTTTACACACTGGCTAATGGGTCTGTACCAGTATGGAGAATCCATCAGGTGAAAAAAACACCAGGATCTTGATTTTTTTTTTTTCTTTTAGATTTGCCTGCCTTTATTTACAACAGTGGCAAAATAACTTCAATCAAAATGAGGTTAAGATTATTTTTAACAGATGTTCACTGCTGGCCTGACCCAAAATCCATTGACGTCAATAAGAAGACTCCATGGGGCTTTGGATTGGGTTCTAATTGTTGGAAAAATTAATGTTATTGTAAACCACTGGTCAGTGCTGTCACATGCTCCCCTTCTGTGCCAATTCTATATGACCGGATAACAGACTCACATAAATCTGTTCCAACTGTTGGCTAAAAGGCTAAAGGACACAGAGGTTTATCTTTTTAATTCTGAAGCACCCCCTGCCCTCCCTGCCAGCACACCCCATGGCACTACTGTATTTACTTAACAGACTCAGCATTATGGACAATATTCATACAATCAAAACATTTCACAGTCAAACACTGGGTGGGAATTACAGAATTACTAATGCTGACTGTATGAAGACAGCTGAACTATAGCTACGTATGAAATTAGATACTTTGGTTCCTAGGCTTTCAGTACAGATTTTTTATTTTTTTATT
Source organism: Phaethon aethereus (assembly GCF_964289735.1). Lineage (NCBI taxonomy): Eukaryota > Metazoa > Chordata > Aves > Phaethontiformes > Phaethontidae > Phaethon > Phaethon aethereus. Next base: position 65,901,614 of record NC_138576.1, on the reverse strand, counting down.
TTTTAAATACAGATCTGAAGGAAGGGTTGCACTTACTGTTAAGAAGACGGAAGTCTATAAACGGGTAGGAGCCACGGCGCTCGGAGAGAACTCCTGTCTGACCTCTCACCCGTGCATCTCCTGCAAAACACAAAATCCCCAGAGATGTTAGATGGGGCAGCTGCCTTTCTCTGCTGTTTAGATCTAGACCTATTTTCTGTTCAAAGTGATGACGTTACACTCTTCCAGTGGGAAAAAATTAAGGTCCAAAAAATCATCTCCCATGACAACCCTGGGTAATTGGGTAAAGCAGTACAGCTGATCCTCTTATCAGAACAAAGGCACAAAACCTCCTCGTGTTTATCCTATTGAACAGCTTCTTGCCCAGTAAGTAAACTCTCACTGCTTCAGGAGTAGTCAAGAGGTCCATTTTTTTCCCCAGACAAGACCAGTTGGATTCTGACCGTCACGACATCACCCACAAATGTCTCAACCTGGGACTAGGCTCACAGTCCAACTGACCTCCAAATCTGTGGGACTGGTCTCAAAATCATGAGTTGATGAAAAAATCCCCAAAGAAAATACAATTTTTTAAAAAAGTTTTTTTTTGCTTGTTTGTTTGTTTGGCTGCTTTGTTGTTGTGTTGTTTTGTTTTCTGCTCTTTGAGCACTCTGGAAAATGTCAGCCTTCTCCTCAAAATACCAAAGCTGCTTTATGTAAGTGAAACCTGATGTTCTCAGATAAGCGTTATTCCAGAGGTTTAGGATGTATATTTAAATATCATAACGTGACAACACAATACTAAGGATTAGTATCACTCTGTAATTCATGTTGATTAGTACCTGACTTACCATGTAATATTGACGAAATAGGCAAAACTCATTTAAGGAGAAAAATGCTACTCAGGTTGACTGAGAGTTGCAAAACCTCTCCCCAAGTAGATAGAAAGTAGTGGGAAGCACATGTCATTTTTACATTTCCATAACCTTAAATATCTTGGACTATAATGTAATTGTTTCTTTACAGGCAAATAACAAGACCAAAATATTAAGAATTCTTAAATAAGATGAACTTTGGAATTTTAGGGGTTCAGGTTAGAGCACTCTAGTTCTTCACAACACCAACAATGCCAGCTCCTCCTCTACAGAAACACAGGCCATAGCACCGAAAGCATGCCCACTGCACTCTCGCAGCCAGCCCACACTGTAGGCCTCTCAAAGTTTGCCAATAAAATTACAAATTATTAGCTAGTTTGAACTGTGCTTCCTCTGGGATACGAATATAGCATCTGACTAACCTAAACAAAAACAATTCAAGAATTTGGCTGCTAGTGCTAGCTTCTACTGCTCGTGTTTAAAAACAAGAAAACATCTTGCAGCATAAAAGAAGGACCTACTTAGATGCTGTTATTTTTTTCTATCTATCTAATATTCACTTAAAATGTGCATACAATTATGTTTAAGGGAAGAAAGCCAAGTAGAACTATTAAGTTAAATATTTGAGGTAGAGAAAAACTTCCGTGCCCTCTAGGGGTCCTTAGAGGTACGAAAGACGGAGGAGCGTGCGCTCAAATTAAGAATATTTCAAAGACAGTCAGTTTTGATTATAAATCTAAATCTGTTTTCTCTCATCCTTACTTTCGCTTTGCTTTTTTGTTTCCAGAGACAGAACACGTGCTCCCTGTACTCAGCTCCCGCTTGCCAGCTGCCGGCTCTAAGGAGCCAGCCCCGAACAACCCAAGCTGCTGTTGACCCCACTCACCCCTCCCGAGGGGCAGGCACCTCTGCCTGCTCTTCAAAGGTATGGTAATAGCGTGGCTCTACCTTCATCGGCAGTTTAAAACCACGTGCCAGTGGTAGCAACGGAGGTGTGTAAACCCATCCTCCTGTGGAAGGGCAGAAGGGTGGAGCAAATAAGCGGGGAGTTTGTGAAACACCAAAGCAGGGTTCATCGGCACCCGGGAGTCAGAGCTCGTAACGCAGCACCCTGACTTCAAAGCACTGCTCTCCGCCACAGGTAGAGCCATCAGGCTGGCTGATTCGTGCAGCAAGGGTAAGAACGGCAAGCATATGGTTACACGTTATATAAACCCCCCCCAAATCAGACAGGCTTCAGCTCGTCACTAATACGAGCGTCAGCAAATCAAGAACGGGTGTAAATTCAGAGCATGCCTTGATTGAGGGTTTTGTTTTTCTGTATGCGCCAATGAATTAACAAGAAACTGCAAATAATCCCCTGCATTAACACACTGATAAACATGTCACTCCTGACTAAATCAACAGATACTTTAGGGGAAAAAAAAAAAAGAGAGAAATTCAAACTCCAAAAATCTGAATACACCTAAGACATATGATACTATAAACCCAGAAAGACTGATTTTCTTTCTGGACATGAATTAATGTATCTATCAGACCAAGAGAGGTACCACAGTACTAGAGAATAACAAAATCATACACAGTTACGTATCAAAAAAATTACCTAACTCCGACCTTAATAGTATGACCCCAAATTCTGAAGAAAAGGAAGAAAACACTAAAGGTAGGTAGAAAACTGGAACACACAAGAAAACACGATGTGAGCTTATGAAAAGTAGATTATACAAGATAAAACTCGATACTTAATTACCTCAAATAAAATAGCAAACTTGTAGACAAGAGGAGAAAATCAATACTGTGGTGCATTTCATGGACTTTGTTAAACGTGAAAGAGAAGGGAAGAGATAAGTATGAAAACTGAAGTTGGAAAAGACTAAAAGTAAGATGGTAACAAGGTGCACTGAAAGGAAACTTTTTTTGGGGAACAATTACTGCATGATCTTTAGAAGATTCAGATTGGGAATGGTCTTAAAATTGTTTTATTGATGATCTTGATGCAGAATGAGGAGAGCACTAGTGAGACTTGGTAACACAAAGCTGGGAGATACCAGATATCCACAGCTACAGGTATTCTAAATAAAGTTCACTGCTACTGTCACCTTCTCTGCCCCAGCTGCTCCATGGCCCAGCTACATGCAGCTTCCACTTTCATTTTACTGGTAGTCCAGCTTCCTCTCTTGGTGCTGCTGATGTCTCCTACAGAACTAAAGACTAGCCAACTCAGACATGCGTGTACGCTATTGAGGCAAGGTACTACCTTGCAAGGGAGGAATTTATGCCATTAGTCAAAGCATTTGGTAGAAGTTCATCTGAAATACTGTCTCTGAGAAAGCTGAATTCCTCCTGGAAAAAGTGGAGAGAAGGACCTCTAGGAAGATGATCAGGACACTAAAAAGCCATTTCATAAAAAGGAAAATCCCCCTGGAGGGGGGGGGATAAGCAGCAGAGTGGGAAAAGAACCATTTAGGTGATCAGAAGAACATCATTCTGAAAGAGGAGATGAAAACAATTGAAGCAGATGATGTCATGGGCTTTATACACACAGACGGATGACCGGAGACAGTTAAGGACTATGCAAGATGACCTATAAACTTGCTACCAGCTCTATGTTCTTCAAACTAAGAAAATGTGAATGAGTTTCACTTTACCAGCAAAGCTGAGGCCCTGAAGTCATGGCAAATTACAGATGATTCCAACTGGCTATTTGTGTCATTTTACATTTTTTACGGATATTAATAATTTGCGCTGTCTCTAGCACTATCGGAATCTATGTGCAGAATAAATCTGCATCTCTGCTGACTTAGTAAAAGCCACTAAAATCCTTATATTCGAGGATTATTAACTTTACCCTCAGGGAAGGCAAGTTTCTGATGAGTCAAAGATGTTATCAAGTAGCTCTACCTCATGAATCTGCTATTTCAAAATACTTCACCAGGTGCCACCTAGTCTCTTCCTCCATCATTAGAGAACGATTAGTTAGGAAGTGGTGGTGGGCTAAATCAGCCACACCTGCCTTCCTCCATTTTTTCTTGGCTCACTTATTTGGAAAACACTTATATTCCCCCCTATTACTTTTAATTAGCTCTAGGTATACTCAACAGAGATAGTAAAAATAGGGATTGCACCAGATGTACACCATACCACATGATTTCTAATTTCTGAGAGGAAAGGGCTGTTAATGCAACACAGCAGACCTTCTTTTTCGCTTTGACAGAGGATTTTGAGGGCGGCTTTCATCAGGCCACCAGGCCTTTACAACTCTTTGCCCCCCACCTTAAAATCAAGCTAAACAATTGTTCTGACAATTTATGCAATTAGCAGTTTTAGATAAATAATCCTTTTTGGAGCAAAAGGAAGGATTCTGTGGAAACAGGGCAGGAAATTTTGACAGCTCATTGTGTTCCCAAGCGAAACAAACAGGGTGAAGGGAAACGGCAAGGGTACAGGTTCTCCTTGGCTGCTTTGGGCTGAAGATGCAAGGCTGGAACATTTGCAGCCGCAAACACGAAGGGCTGCACTCTCTCCAGAGCCAAGTCGCCACAAGAGCTTCCAGCGGGGACATCAAACGGGAGCCACCACGGACTTGAATTTCACTTCGTCCTTGTTAAAACAAACAGTCAACACAACAAACCAAAGAAACCAGAGAAACCTACATTAGGTAACAGGAGCCTGTGAAGCACGTGATGTGACCGCCACGCACAACAGCTTACAGTCACGGAAAAATCAGACTGAGGGCAAGAACCACGGCAGTACTGCGGCCGTAGCGCCAGCGTGATTTCAAGATGGGCAGAAGGGTTAAGAAAAAAATGAGGCAGCTCTTAGCTGCCTGACACATCTGGAGGAAAGAACCATCTGCACCGAGGAAAACAGCTTCTCCAAGACTTGCCTGAAATGACGTGGGATTCAATTTCACTGAGCAAGCACAACAAATTAGGAGAGAAAACAGGGCCATAGCTGTGACAAAACAACAGAGCAGCTTCTTGCAGCAGAAGTTAGGACCAGCCACTAAATTACTGATTTTATTTAGTACACAGCTCCGTGTGGTAAGTCAGGAATACCACAGCAAATTCACAAGAGGCTACAAGTATTTATTCTAGTTAAGCTTTTCTACAATTTCCATCCAAAGAGTTCTTAAGCTGACTGCTTTAGGACACATACTGAAGTGGCTGAGTGCTTTCCATGGAAAACCGAGTGGCAGTAATAAGGCCTCTCATGGAGTCCATGGAGCCCTGAGATGAAGGAAGAGGAGTTGTTGATGTTTTAAGCATCATTCTGGTTTTGGTGGAAAGCTTTCTAAAAGAGGGAAATGTTGCTGTGTAAAAAGTAGCGCACTCAGATGAAAAGTCAGGTTAAAAACAAGTAACAAGAACAAGTACCGGAACTATTTCTGAAGACATCTAATGCTTGTTCATGGTGCTTTGTACTTGTTTGGATTATTTTCATTTTGTTGTCTTAGTGCCATAAAAATTTGCACTGTAAATTCTTGTCTGCAGAAAGCATTTTACGCAGATTTCCTCATGTGCGTAAGATTTTCAGTGAACAAAAGCATTTCCTCTGAGCAGACACAACGAGACTGACATTAAAGGTTAGAGAGACAGGATGAGCCTCATTTCCAGCAGGCGAAACTGGGGGAGCCACCTCAGTTCATCCATTTGTAAGGACTGAATTTTTAAACATGTAAATATTCCAAAACATGAGGTTTTCTGTGCCACACAATGCATGGTTCTGCTATTTCTGGTAACAGTCCTAACAGTAACAGAGATGAGGTCCTTAGCAGTAATTACATCCAATACATTCTGCAGTTTCACTTCAAACGCTCTGCAGAGGAAGATAACTGTTGGTACTCCCTTTTTGTAAAAAGGGGGGAAAATGATGGTGTAGAAAACGTCATTTGGTTTTGTAGGTGTTTTTTACACAGAAAATCTTTTCATTTCCCCTGCAGGGGTCCTACCCCATGAATGAGTGATTTTTGGGTTTTTTTTTTTACTTGAATTTCAACTCTTCAAAATTCCATCTCCAGACCAGCAACAGCTGCAGATGAAACATTTCACTCATCCTCTGTTTTCTTACAGAACTGTGTTTTGGAGTGAATGGTAATTTCTGCCCTTCTTTACTGACCAAAATCCATAGAGCTGTATCTTAATCTCTTAAACAGTATTACCGCCACTGCTTGTGCCGATCAGTAAAATGCAGGAAACAGAAGCTGGCAATCTGTTCATAAAACTCTCCCCAATGCTGAAAGTGTGCTGATAAGTTCGCTTTCGCACTGATGCATAGCCTATCTGGATAAACAGCCAGAGGAAGACCCTAGGATCCACAGACATGCCTTTAACAGCTGGTCCATTCTGAAGATCTAGTATAAAGGTAAATGAGTATTTTATAGACACTCTTGAAATCCTCCCTTAAACCATGAAAGACCACATCAGTTACTCTGGAGAAAAGATTTTGACCTGAAATATCTTGAGGCAAAGACATTACAACATGCAGACTTTGGAAAAATTGCTCGCAGAGAACTGAAATCCAAGAGGATGAGAAAACTGCCATAGAGAACCAGGTAACAACAATCATCAGAAATTCAGACACTGAGGCAGGACCCGTATTATCCTCTTCACAGACCTGTTTGCTCTTGCACGAGCAAATGCAGAGCCTGCAAAACTAAGCAGCTACCTCCAACTGAAAAAATGGTCAGAGCTGATTAGGCTAGACAATCCTTCTTGTGTTAAAGAAGGTAGCTTTCCAAAACGTCAACACATTACATTGCACTGGAAATGCTTTCAGTTGTTTCCGAGTTTGATAACGGGCTATGAATTATTGCCTTAAGGTCAGACGTATTTCACGTACTTGTAGGTGTAAGTCAGTGGAGAGGAGTAGGTGCCTCTACCCAGTGACTAACACTTAAAGAGACTGAGTTGCCTCTCAGGGTTGCACGTGTTGGACTTTGACTGCAGGCTGAATCTGAGACACCTCTGTTCCTAAATTAGGTGCCACAGATGTGAGCGCAGCATACCCTGGGAAGAATCTGAGACCTTACCTGTGAGGATCGTATTCAGACAGCCAAGACCACACCAAACCTCTTATCTCTAAGCATGATTTTCACTGTGATTATCTCTGTGACTGTTACTATTTATTTTGTAATAAATTCAATAGATGCATACACCTGCAGCTCACACCAATGTGGGCACACCCTCAAAACACATGCAGCGTATGCTCGTACTGTGTAGTATTACCTCACAGCTCAGTTAAATAGAAATCAGCACTTGTTACGCAATGGTTATTGGACTACTGTTCTCTATAAAAAGAAATAACTAGCTCCTTGATACTACTGTGTGATACTTACTTAACTATCAGTATTTTCTAGACAAAAATACAGAAGTTTATAAAAAAGTTTACATAAAGCGCTAAACCACAGGACACAAAGGCAGAAAGGGAGTATAAGAACATGGACAAATTCCATGGACTGACTCATGTACAAACTTTCATTTTGGAGACATGAGAAATTAGACACAGGAGTTTGCCGGCACGAATTTTTGCAAAGTTCAGCCAATGGCTTTCATATGCGGAAGAAAAGATAGACCAATGTTGGTATCCAGCAGGAAAGAATAGAGAGTTACTGAACTAAAAGCAGGAGACATGTCTTGGAAAAAGAATGCAATGAGAAAGCACAGAGACTTGTATCAATACAGTGTTTTAAGTGCAGAAGACAGAATTAATCTGTCACCACCTCCATACCTGAAAGGATCAGCTTAGACATCTTGACATTGGTAAATATTTTGCTTTAACTATATTGTAATGAGCTAGCATCTACTATCTAAGGGGCTGAACCCACTAGTAAAATGGTGAAAATGAAAACCCGGGAAAACAGGCACCTAGAAAGAGACGTGATTCTGCTTTTTTTTTTTTGCACAATCCATTTACAATTCCCATCCTTGCCTGCAGCTTGTGGTACTCACAAGTCCCAGCATATGACTGACAGCATCTTGAGAGTCTCACCGCTGCTGTGGTCCTGAACGGCAGCACTTTGGGTGACCTGAGGCTTATCATACCACCGCTGCTCAGCAGGGTTCAGGGTGGGAACAGAGGTCCAAGGATCGGGGGACCTTTGTTGGATCAGGACACCAGACTTGGAGTGGACAGGATCCTCTTAATAAATTGGATGTTACCATTATTAGTGCTAAGAACTACCTGTTTGTATTTTGAAGTTTTTATACTGCGTTACTGTTGGGGCTTTTAGTCTTTTCTGTCTCCAAATATTGATCACTGACTTTCCAGGGAAGGGGGATATTAATATAGATAGGGCACTGAACTATCCTGATAATTCTTGTCTTCCTAAATTATTAGATAGCTTGTAAATTACTTGCCATTAGAGGATGGGAGCTATGTTAGCAGAATCAGGTTCTTGCATTTCTACCCTTGCTATTGCTCTAGAGCCCTGCTGGGAAGTGGCAAAACTTACTGGTTTTCTCACATACAGAATGGAATCTAAAATAACACCTTAAAAACTAAAGCATACATCCTGAACTGTTAAAGAGCTGTAATAAAAGTAATAACAACAGCTACAGCATGATCTTAGCAACAGGTAGTAGGTTGCATTACCATGGCAACTTTGAAGATAATATCTTACTGTCATGCTACTCCCATGCCCTTCCCAAATAAATTACAGCACAAATAAAAACACATTATTAGCCATTTAAATCGTACTTTTTGGATTCTAGTCTTCTGCCAGACTCCCAACTACTAAAATAAACAAGTATTTAATAACAAACTTCTAAGACTTGTATGCTTCCAACTCCATATACACAAATTTGCCAAAATAGATTAAGTAATTTAATATAATGACTTTCATTTTGTGTAAAAGAAGCAGCACAAATAATCTGTGTTTTGCCTAAGACTAATGCCAAAAAGAGGTATACAGTTCAGATCTCTATGTGTAGTGCATTAAGTCAAGCTACTTCTATTGCCAGTGTCCAAAAGATACGAATTTCTTCACTTGTAGTTACACACAGACTCTAAGTTATCCAAACTACATATTATATGTTCTTAACTGTAATAATGTTCTAGACATAGCTGCTCTTTCAGAGACCCCTTTGCATTTGCCTATGTATTGCAACTTTAGACTGAATTCTCTCAAACACCTACATCTGATTCTATTACATGGACTTCTGATTTGAGCATTATCAATGCTTCCACTGTCAGAACACAACCAGACTCCTTGAATGCGCCAGTGAGGGTTTTACAGTTGAAGAATAGATTCCTTTTCTACAGAAAGTTGAGGTAACTGTCAAGCATTTATTCAAGCAAGTTTGCTTTACTGTTCTGCATTCTCATTTCTCACCCACCTAGAATATTTGTTAAGTGATCTTTTAAATTAATATTTATTTTTTATTCTATAATTTCTTCAAGAACATTGTTTGTGCGTACATGCATTTTATGAGTCACATCGATGAGTTACCTGAGCCACAAGGTATTCTCCTTTTCTGTTCAGGCACTATTATGTAGACAAGCAGCAACTGCTTGATACTACAAGCCATGTGTACCTAACATAGCCAATGATTAAAATTTGATATATTATATATAATTAATTTATGTAAAATAATAATTGATATAACTACATAAATATTAATAGAGAAATGTTGGTAATTCCAAAGTGGAATAGAACAAATGGAGCTTGTTTTTGGGAAATGTTCAATAATTTGAGATTAACATTTTTTATTTCTGAGAGAGAAAGAGAGGGCACTCTTCGAATTAAAACACAGGATGGCAATCATAAACTCTGAGCTCATTTCCTGGTTTCTTATGGAACAAATCGCCTGCTTTTCATGCCTCAGTTTTCCACTTCTGTGGTTTGTTTGTGTTGTGTAGACAGCAAGTTCTCTAATGCAGGGCCTCAGTGGTTCAACCGCATTTTCCACCTGCAGTCCTGGTCCTGGTTTCTGCATGGCCACAATGCAAACACTCCTTATCTCAGGTTTTCGTGCTAGCAACAGTTAAGTTAGACAGCCTTCAAAGACAATGAATGCAGAGAGTTTTACTCATGCCATCAAACCAAAATCTGCCTTCAGCTCCTAACGGGACACTTAGGAAAATTCCTGCCTATTTCCACAGCTTTGCCCATGAGATATCTACACCCTCCCATTCCAATGAAACTACAAAAGATAGACGTTCAAAACTGTAAGTGGTAATACAGCAATTGCCATGATAGCAACACATCGCGTACTTCTGAAACGCTTAACATCAGCCAAAACCTAAAGTCTGTCAATAGTTTTTACAGAATGGCAGTTTTGGCCGTGGAGGAGCCGAGTAGGAAAAGTACAAGGCCTTTGGGATTTGCTCCCTTCTTATTTTGTGCTGGAATTACATGGCTGCCATTCACCTCACACAAGAGGAGATTCGGTCTCTGCTGATTCAGCCTGCCTCCCCATGTCTATCACTTCTGTCTAAAGATCGTACGGTGCTTCCAAAACCCTTCGCGGTACTTAGTACAGAGACAACTTCAGAGGTGAGACACAATAAAGTAAATGAGTCTAATCTTGTGCATTAACCACAGGATGATCCTTCCTCATTAGTCTCTGCATGTTCTTCACCTCCTCTTTTCCAACTCCCCTCTGCACTGTACATATATAAAAATATATATATATATGTGTATATGCCTAACTTGGGTGTGACCCTTCTTCTTCCTCCCCTTCTCTTTGACTCCTTGGTAGTTCAGCCTCCCCTCTACTCACTGCCTTCTCCTGAGGCTGGAGTACTGTGTGGCTTTGTGCGAGCAAGCCTAGCAGTGTTGGCCACTTACTCCTTCCGATGGGGCTGCCCCAGGAGACTTCACAGCTGGGAGAGAGCAAGGAAAGGGGGAAGGAGGAGAAGGAAGTGCCGAGCGTTGGCTCAGCAGCACAAGAAGGTGCCTGTAGTATCTTGCAGGAGAAAACTCTCCTCACCACCTGAAGCTTTGGTCTGATTGAGAGCTTTATCTACACACAAGACTGCAGGAACAAATGTTTGAGATTAATGATTTGACTTTTGTTTGTATGTCATATACTGCAATAAATTCTTTTCTGTATTTAAAAGCAGTATCTATGGCAAATAGCTGTCAACCTTCTTTCTTATTGGTTTTAAATTTGGTTTAGTTTCCCTGTGGAATATACAAATGCCTCCATAACTCAGTGAATTATTGAACAGTAAGGTAAGAGAACTTTGTCCAAAATAAGCACAGGTAAGCTTAGTATTATTTGCCTATTCAAGATGAGTATTTCCTGAGCCAGCCCACATTTTATCATGCAATATTTCTTAATCAGAAAATATGATTTTTATTAAAAAAACATTTCTTACAAGAATGTTTTTCTGTTTAGAAAAAATAAAAATAGCATATGTAGATAATGTAACTATTTGGAGTGGAACCTTTTTCATTCTGATGCTAGATACAGGAATAAAGCTGCATAAAGTGGAAGCTAAGCTTGACTGTTCTACTTCTTGGAAAATGCTTTTCTCTTCCTGTTTTTTACACTGTATTTTTCCAACAACTGATTGGATCTTAAAAAAATCCAAAACACCCCAAAACACCAAATCCAGAATCCCAACCCAGATAGAATTTAGCAAATATGCTACCTCTTGAACTTAAACAGATCACTGATCTGGACCATCTTTGCTATTAAAATCTTCGCTTTTAAAATCTAAAACTTCAGAAAAGGGTGGCACAAGAGAAAATTCTGGATCAATCTCATGTTACTCAAACATTAGCCTACCCTCTGTGCCCTCTTCACTGTTATGGTTCAGTTGCATTAAATATTTACTGTCTAAAGTACAATTAAATAGCAGTTTACCTTCTTTGTTCACGGCACATTCTTAAGAGAGGTAGGCATGAGCTGGCTCAAAGAAAAATAATCAGCTACATATTTCTGTAATTACAAAACAGTTGATAAACACATCTAATTATCTGCTTGCCATTGGCAAAGACCGGTATTTCCCCAGAACCTGGTTTTGTGTTTCCTCTCCGCCGCGACGGCTGAGCCCTGCCCGGGACGCCAAGCAGCCGCAGGAGCAGCTGGCACTGGGGGTTCCTCCCCAGCAGACGTGCGGCAACCGCGGCTTCGCTCAGCCCGTCAGAGACGCAAGCTGCTGCCCGGCAGCCTCCGCCCGCCTTGTTCTGGTGAATATGGGGTTCTATTCCAGCTCCTTATTCCAGGAACTGCAAACCCTTGCTATCTGAAAGGACAAACAACTAGCGAGATAGGCAGAGAGGATTAAACACAGCTTACTGTAACCAGAGCCCCCTTCTACGATCCTTTACATCACCACCTTCTTCCCTCATCCCATGATTACGTACACCTGGCCTTGATTTCACTTTGATACTCACGTCAGGAATGGCAATGTCACATAAGGGACTTGCACCAAACACCACCCTTTGGGAGGAAAGGCTGGGCAGAAGCGGATCACGCATGGCCCCTTCCTGCGGAGGATGGACAAAGCAGAGGAGGGAAAGTGTTTTTCTCCCTCCTCCTACTCTGTACGTCCTTCTACAAGAAGTGGGGAAAAAACATGGTTTTCAGACAGTGAGCTACCCGCTGCTCAACCTTTACATCAATACATGTTTGTTTAATAATCTTCCAAAACCACCATGAGTGGACAGAAACATGAAGCAACATTGTAAAAATTGTACTACAAATTAATCTGCTAACTGGCCTAAGGCAGAAGTCCACATTCAAGAACCACTACGCTGGAGCTACACCTAGAAGCCAGGTCTGCAGTTCGGGCCCGTTGCTGGCGTAAACGTTGCCAAAGCTTTTTTCTCTTGTGTCAGTGCCCTGAACGCTACCGGGAGCCCTGCACAAGCACCCCACGCCCACGGGAGCCAGCGAGGCAGCTTCCCGGGGAGGCTGGTGGTCCGGAGTGTGCCGGCATCGTGCCCCTCCCAGAGGCCAAGACACCCCATAAGAACTTTCTTCCATGTCTTCCAACTACTTTGTCATTTAAGAAGCATCACTAGTAAACATGTTTAATTGTGCTATCTACATTCTAGCTGAAGTTAACTAAAAGCCCTGTGCATTTTGTCCCTGTTTTTTGTTAATGTTAAAAACCAACAAAACCAAACCAACACCAAAAATATGACTATTTCAAACAATTTTACATGAGAAATGCCAACTCACTGGCAGTGTATGCTGCAACACTGCTTTTCTCCACAGCTAGCGCTTGAAAACAGAAGCTGAGGCTTTTGTCTCCTGTGTTCTAACATGTTCTTAGGGGATTCAAATAATTGCTGAAGTCTTTCAGAAAGAGGAGGAAAACAGCAATCCAGAACTTCTAAGACAGCAAACAAACAGACTTTTTTGGGTGGAGGCAAAAAATACTGGAGATGTTTTTATAAACCCCAAAGGAATAATAAACTGTACAAACAATAATTTAATTTTGTTTTGTCTCAAAATTTACCTTTAAATTACAGCTTAGCAAGCCAAGAGTTCTGTCTTAGATATTCATTGAACAGATCCTTTTCTGCACAATCCAGCTCCTCAGTCTCCTCCTCACATAGTATTTTAAAGGAGAAAGAGCAAGACAGCGCTTCAATATTTGCTCTTTGCTCTTCACAAACCTCTGTAAATTCTAACAGAGAATAACTCTGGCAAAGACTTTTTTTGGCATGTGCATGTGAAGGCATATAAAAACTATTTCTCGATTCATCATACTCTTGTGCAATTCATATTAAGCAGAGATTTTGTTAATTTGTTTTCCTTTTTTGTTTGTTTGTTTGTTCTGGGAATTGCAGGACATAACACAGAAAAAGCAGTAAGAGTATTGTCTTTTTCCTCAAAATAGATCAGCTTGAATAAACATTGAGTATATCTTAAAGTAACATCCAGAAAAAAGTTGTGGGTTTCCTAGACTCTACCTTAACAGTATGTATATTCACTAGCTAATGATTATCAAAGAAAAATCAAGAACTATATGAAAACCAACCTTAACTGGTAAGACTACTTACAAATGATATATAATGCAAAGGTCCTGCAAATTAGATATTGAATTTATTACAGAAAAGCAATTCAGAAACTTTTTGCTAGAAAACTCACAAGAACTTTCTCTCCTCAAATATTTGTCTATTTGGCTCACCAAGCCTTTGAAACACCTTAATACTTGAAAATTTTAAAAAAGCCAAATTTTAAGTTGGTTCTACACTGAAGAAAAAGTCCATGAAGATTTGTAAGAATCAGCTCATCATTATCACACTACTGAAGAATGTCATAAAATTCTGTCTATAGTTGTAAAAGTGACTAATGTTTTGGAAAAGGCTCTAATACCAGATGTATATTACTGGGAAAAACACTGTGCTCAGTTAGTTCCCACACAAATGCAGCAAGGTAATGCACACTGTATTCATGGATATTCAAACACAGATTCTAAATCAACTACATGGAGAAAAACATTGATTAAAATTCTACCAGCAGACAGAAGTGTGCCTAACAAAGGACGTATATTCCAGTTCACCTTAAAGTAACCCTTCTGTTTTATTCCTCCCCAAAACCTAATTGCTGAGTAATTATCTCTCCAGAATGCAACAGAATCCACTGCAGCATGAAGGGATCATCAGAGAGAAAAATAAGTAACTTCTTCCAGCACCATCTTGTTTGTGTGGCAAGTATACTGCAGCTGTGAGATCATACTTCAGGTTTGCTATTTCAGTACGAGATGTTCCTATTCTCTCTGTTTTTATGAAATAAAGCTCAGCAAATGCTTTCTTCCTAAACCTAGGAAGAACAGTTTTTCCCAGATCTCAGGTATCAAGTACTGGTGCATTCAGTCCTTGCGTTGGCTCTTGCAGTTGCTCTGAGACCTACTGGCCCATCTCCAGGTGTCTCAGCAGCCTTGGATTCAGATGGCTGCTGGGCAGAGAGATCTCATGGGCACTAGGGCTGGTGGAAGTGGCTACAAGGGGTTACTCCCCACAAAGGAGTTGAACAGTCTGTCTTGCTTCTACACCCAAAAAGACAAATCTCACTTTTCCTGAACTGACTTTTCATTTGTATATAAAAGAGGAAAATAATTTCAACTCCATGGAAACAGGGATGGGGTTCCAGTCACCTTCCCATTACTTGATCTTCTCTCTGAGCTCATTCTCCTATTCCAGTAACAGACGCCATCCCTGGGGCTCCTGGAAAAGCAAACGTGTTGGTCTGGGGCGGTGTTGGGAGTAACAAGAAAGGGACGAGGTTGCCCTGAGCCCTCCATGGAAGGGGCAGCCCAGCCAGCGCTCCCCCAGTCCCCTGGCACAGGGGCAGCAGTCGCTGTTCCCAAAACTTTGTTTCAGATGTGTTGGGATGCTGCCGGCTCTGCAGATACTGCAGCATCGGTGAAAGAGACTGGGGTCAGTGAAAGAACAAAAGCTGCTGGAGGTGTGTGTGGAAACAACTTCAGACAGACAGGGTCCTGTCATAATTATAAAGACACACTATTCTGTTTGCATATTACTGAGGAGTCCTGACATTTCAGAGCAGAAACCGAGCTGGAAATTACAACTTGAAAAAATCCCATCTATTCAAGACCTTGGTTCAGCAGAGAACTCCATCCCCTGAGAACAAGCAGTAACACCTTGCACTTCTAAGCAGAGACCAATACTCTTTTCAAAAAATAGATCCAAAATTCACTTATCTTTTTTTTCCCCCCCAGTCAGGTAAAAATCTGGAGTGGAACAGACAGAAATTGCAAGAAATTGGTTAATATTTGCTTTCTAAAATGGAATGTATGTAACTGTTAGTAAGAAGTAAGCCTTGTGTCTAATCTCAACATACTAACACATACAAATTAAAAATATGATATTATACACTAATATCTATTGCAATTCGGAAGATTCTGGCTACAGAATGTTTGTCCTTCAGATAGGGATCCTACCCCCGCTCCTTTTTATTGGTCTAATCTGACTTTTCTAATTTCTGTGAGAAACTGGACTATGCTTTAGCAAATTGCAGGTTTTGGTAGGGTAGGAAATTATTGCTTTGAGCAATACCTTGCCTAGCAGTTGTAAAAGGCAGGATATTGGATTTTCTTTTTCTATAAAATGAGCTTCTCAGAGAAAAGCATAGGTTAGCTAAACCGGAATAGTAAACAGAGGCTGTTATCTGAGTTTCCTCCACAACTACAAGGTACTGGAAAAAGAAGCACCTTTGGCAACAACTTCTGCAGCACTACTTACTATCATCAGAAAATGCGCATGATCATAGAGAGAACTAGTAGCCATAGAGTACAAATATTTTCTCTATACAACAGTTAGGAAAGGGTTGAGGGAGTGCAGGGAGATGAAAAGCAACTATTCAACATCTTTCCCCCCTGTTTACTTCAAACTTCTTTCCTTGTTTTTTTTTTACCCAAGATTCTACATTCTAAGTCTTACCATATTTTCTGTTGTAATCAAATAGATTTTAGCTTTCTTGAAATCCTATGCCATCTAATCAATTGCAGAGCACGCAGTGTTATGAGAACTTTTCTATAAATATTAACATTACATGCAATAAAAATAAACATATTGAAAAATCCTTCCTACCCCATAGGGTATCTTCAAATATCTTGAGAAGATTTCATATCCTGCTCCTTGCAGGGCAATACATTCCCTGGCCAAAATAGGCTTACATGTTTGATAGATTCTGAGAAGAAACTTTTTAACAATCTTAATTCTCTAATCTTAAACAAAAATAATAAATAGGACAGGTGGTAGAAATATATTAATTTTACTGAGAGATAGTCTGTACACCCAAGAAAGCTTCATCTCTACCCATTCTTGAAAGGCTTCTATTATTTTACACTGTATAATGAACTTTCAAAAAGACCTTGTCTTTTTCTGCCACATTAGTAGGAATTCTCACCCTACTTAATGAATTTGAGGGGTTTTTCCCCTCACAGAGTAATTTTTTCAAAATAGTAGACACTTAACATTTCAGATTTACCATAATTAACTTTATAACCAAAGACTGCCAACCATATGTGTTTGCTATTCTATACTTTTAAGAGGAAAAGTGGGTTTGCATAAACAGCCCTACATCATCTGCCTGGCAAGCTATCTGCTCCATCTGTGAGCGGCCCTTTAGTTTGGAAGTTCCTGCCTAAGTGCTGCAGACAGATGTTCTCCTGCTGTAGCTGTAGACACCATGGAGGCTCCTGTCATTTTAATTAAACAGCTTAAAGACATTCCTTTCCCTAATTCAAAAGCCTAAAGCCCCTTACACACAGCAGAAAGGCAAGGTCTCATCTTATCTCCAAAGCCACGCTCTCTATCTAAATACAGGGTTTCTAAATATCCCCTTGAGCTGCTCAGTGGCATTTTCTTTGTCAGGAGACCATCAGATAACTTACCTGTTATTATTCTGCGTTGTATAGCTCCTAGCAGAGCTTTTCTATTATTATCTGAAATTGTCTCCCTACCATGAATCCATACGCTCTGGGTATACTTACCTAACACTCTACTAGTCTGTCAATATGGGGGGAGCGAGCACTAGTCAATTCGCATGAACGAAATACGTACAGCTGACTAGCAGTCTATTATTTTCTTTAATGGTACTATGAATACCTTTGCTTTCTTCCAGGAGGAAGGAGTTTCTCCTCCTTAAGAGCACTGATGAAACAAGCCTTGTAATGAGTTTGCTAACTTTTCTGTATGCTACTTTGCGTAGCTATCAGTCATCTAGATTGATCAAGGGCTAGACTTGTCATCTGCCTACTGCCTTTCCTCCCCAACACAGACTGCTCAGGAAAGATTTCCCCCAATATTTGTGGGAGAGGGGACTGCACATAGCAGTAGTCCTCATGTTCTCAGGTATCTCCTTCAGACCACTCTACAAAGGCATGTCTTATAATGGCACAATAATACATCTGTCTGTCTTTGCTTCATATAAAAAAGGGCTTTTCATCCTTTTAACAGTTAGTGAAATAATTTCTATTGGTTGATCTTTTCCACCATAATTTACTAAGCATCCACCCTTTGATTGTCTTGAGGACATAAATCCACTCCTCTCATAAACATAAACCTGGCCAACGCTTTTATAAACGTGTTGAATGTCACCAACTGTAGTAGGAAGTTCATTGATGAAAACAAGAGGGAATCATCACCCAGGTTACTTTTCCAGTCTCTCTAATAAGGCCTCATCTTTTTTTACCTCTCCTTTACATTTTTGCCTTAAAATGTACTATAGCAAGGAAGGCCCAGTCAATTTCCACCTTTGTTAACCACTCAGTTGTCCATCCCACCCACCCGGTCCTTTCCTCCTTTCTTTTTTTTCCCCTTCTTTTCCCAACATGTGGAAATTCAGCCTAGCTTGGTGACAAAGATGTTTAACCTCTCCTCACCCAAGCAGTGGTCTCCTTTTCAGATGGTTTTGGGCAACTAATCTGAGAGACCAGCATCATACTATACTTGCCAGAGACTACTTTTCACTAAAGTAGCCTGGGACAATGCCTGAAACACTCATGTCCTCCCACACAAGTCGGAGGACTCTAGCTCTGTCTTCAATTTTCTTGAATTCAAGAAGAGGTTGCCCACCAAGGCTGTGCAGTCTCCATCCTTGGAGGTTCCTAAGACCTGGTTGGCTAAAGCCCTAATTGCTGAGCCGGCCTGGACCAGCAGGTTGGACTGGAGACCTGCGGAAGTCTCTTCCACCTGTGTCATTCTGGGGATTGTAACTCGATGTCATGACTCTGGGCCTGTTTGAGAGTAGAGGATAGCAGAGTTGCAGGCAGCTCTGTGCAATTCTTTACTGCTGCAGCTGTTTCTGCTTCTGGAAAGGAAAAAATGTCTTGCTTTTAACATTTAACGGGATCTTTCTGCTCCACTTTGGGAGATTTTTAAGTTACTATTTTCTTTCACGGATCTCTGAGACTTCTGCTCCCAACATTTACTCACATTCTCCAGGTCACTGGCCTCACTAATCATTCTTTCTACATCACATTTAATCCCACCAAATCTTATTTCCGCTGAAGATTTTGAGAGAGTTCATTTCTGAGATTAACGTATTGAGACCATCTCTGGTAGCCATGTCAATTTATTTTTCATCTTTGCCTGGGCGGGAAGCAGAAAAAACATCCTGAACCCTACAATCTTCGCCTGCTGTAAGGTCATGTTCTTCCCCCTGAATGCCTTTCGGGGAAGCTGCTTTTCAAACTGTCTCCTCCTGCGGTCATCATTCCGCAGGCAGGTCAGCCCAGGCAGGCGCAGCGCTGAGCACCTTCTGACCCAGCGGAGGTCTGTGCCCAGGCACCCATCTGCAACCCGTCGAATTTTTTTGACGCAGAGAAAAGTTACAACAACCCTCTTCTCCTCCCCCACCTTTTTTATTTTGTTTGTTTGTTGATGCCTCCTTGTACGTTCTGGGTTCGGACAGTACCGAAAAATGACACTTAATATTGATGCAGCTGCATCAGGAAGGGGATAGGCCAGAGAGCCTGCAAGAAATCTTGCTTAAGTGTGAACCTCCGTTCAGAGCTGTTGAACGGTTAGGCTGCCAAATTCCTGACGAGAATATGGTTGCTATTAAAAACCCTATCTTCTCATGTATAAGACCCTACTTGAAGTTCTGTCATTGCTAGTTTTAGGGACACATTTCACACCACAATTTAGCCTCATGTTCTCTGAGCCCATGAATGGGGTTTTTTGGCCCTGAGAGGTGTCCAGTCTTCAACAGCGGGCAGGTGGGTGGGTGGGGGTGTCCCAAGTCTCAGTCCCTGTCGCTCTCTAATTGTGCAGATTTTATTTGTGTTTTGATTTTGTAGTAGCTTTACAGCCTCTTGCATGTACTTGTTAAACTGTTGAGGCACATGCAAAATCTTGCTATGTAGGATGCATATATCTTGTTTCCCAGATATTTCTCACCTAGAGGTGTCTAAAGAGCAACTAGTCACCAGTGGGAAAAAATTTTGAGCAAGTTTCCTCTAACCAACACGATGACTGAAATTCACTACGTATGTTTGCAGAAATAATTCAAAACTTGTGACAAAAGTTCCCTCCCCTACTCTCTCATCTCAGTTGCATGACACTGAATTAATACTTTGTAACTGGAGCTATTGAGCTAGGCAGATTTACACCAGTAATTTATAAGACTTTGAAAAATAAAACATTCTCAGGTTCCACTTGGGCATTTGGCATCTTTCAGAAAACATGCCATCATAAGACATTACACCATGTTTTAATCTGTGAAGTTTCTCATGCATGAAGTGATTTTTAGAATGTAATTGCTTCAGAGCACACAATCTTTTTTTTTTTTTAACTCCCACAGTTAAAAATATGTGCTTTAAAACCCTGAAATAGACAATATGTGTGATGTACCTGATAGCAAGACCAGTAAAGATGAGCACGCTAGTCTCACCTTAGGCTAGAAGTCGAGACAATTCAAGGTAACAGCTGGAGAGAATGGTAACTAAACTAACAAGTATTCAGCTTGGCCAAGTCATCTCTACTCTTCCCTATATTATCCGAAGTTCCTGCCTCTGAACTGCCTCCAGTGTTTTACTGCTGCAAATATTTGTGTGGCAGCCCTGGTGAAGTCTGAAAAGAAACAAAAGCCGTCTGGTACAAATTGGGTTCTCTGGGACACATCAGTTTCCCAATTATCACTTGGCATCAGTGCAACAAGGAGAACCAGTGAAGTGAACATCGCTACTAGAAACATTTACAGGGCAATTCTGCTCAGGAGTAAAACACAAGTACTTTGCCCTTGTTTTTTTTTAAACCACAGGACAGATTGCACACATTAATTATTCTAACGACAAACTATTAATGCGCAGTGACGATCCAGGACTTCTCTAAAGGCTATACTGGCAAAGCAACAAGTGGCAAAGTTGGCCATGAATTAAATCAGTCTGGTGTAGCATTTGAGCAGCCGGGTGCCTGAACAACCCTCCAATGGGAAGAAAAGCAGAGCGTGAAGAAAAATTAAATACAAATACATAGATACATTTTAAAGATTTTTAAGTTGTCTCCCACAGCAGTGAACTGATAAGCTAGTCAAAATTATTTCAGTTTAAATTTTTTATCATGGGAAACAAAGGTTTAAACACTATAAATATTTCAGGAACACGCCCCTTTCCCAAAATTTTCTTTTATAGCACAATGCTGAGATGAAAGACTTTGACAAAAAGATTGAAGTCAGGAAAATAAACTTGTTTACACTTTTATTCACTGGGAAAACAGATGTTTGGGGATAAACTGGAAGAAAACACATATGCCCTGACCCTGTTATGTCTTCAAGAAACACTGAAGATTTTTTATGTGACTAGTGATTAAGATCACAAAATATGCAGTTTTTTCAACTAGTATTGCTAGGGATTGCTCTGCTTCGCAAAGCCTTCTACAAATGGTCAGATGGATCCTGGCCAGTCTAAAATACAGGAAGAACACTAGCCTTTTCCAGTTAATGCAAGCAAGTCATGAATGTAATCTAGGCTCAGTTCATTCTCATGTAGCTGTTAAATATAAAATCCATCTCACAGATGGGAAACCAATGCTGGAAACTGAAACAGACTTATGAGAATCCAAGGTTTTTAAACCATCAAGTCCAAACTCCTTCATATCAAACATCACTCACCCTTTACCCAACTATTAATTAAAAGGTTTAGTTTAAGCTAAGATGTTTCAGTCTCCAAGGGACTTCTGCACTTCAGGACAAAGGTGGAGAACAGGGTGGCACCTCAGGTTTTCAACACTCATCATCCTTACAACCGGCAGGTAAGTGATGTGCTCAGATGACTGCAACAGATGAACAAATGAAAACCATTTTGATGCCCAAATGTGATTTGTTTTAAAGCAAATTAATATTGAAATTGAAAAAGGTCCTGTATTTATACTCAGGCCACGTAAATGATCCTACAACATAGCTCAGAGTTTCCATGACACAGAACATCACTACAACATAGAGAGCAAGGTGCAGGTCTGGACACGAATTTTGGGATTCTCCCAATGCAGCCCAAAGGAGGGGCAGCTCCTGGTTCTGGGCTCCAGTCCACAAACGGGCAGAGTAAGTGCCATGTCCTAGTGTCACTTTCTTTTTCCACTTGGATGCAATAAAAGGTGAGTCTAATTGCAGGTGCAGTTGAAGCTTTCCATCTATCAGGTCAATGCAC
This sequence comes from Phaethon aethereus, assembly GCF_964289735.1. NCBI lineage: Eukaryota > Metazoa > Chordata > Aves > Phaethontiformes > Phaethontidae > Phaethon > Phaethon aethereus. The sequence continues at coordinate 65,879,682 of NC_138576.1, read as the reverse complement.
GCTGCCCTACAGTAATTTTTCACAATCAGTAAGGCAGAGGCAGGAGACAAGTCGCATTAACTAAAATCCACTCATAACTAAGGGAAATGCTGATACAGAGAACTGAAAAATCAGATGAAAATGAACACAATACCCAGAAGCAAATGGCATTACGTCCTTGAAGCAAGGGAGCATTCAAATAGCATCTATTCCATCTTCATAAGCTATGGATAATTATCTCTCACTAGAGTTTTGAACCTCAAATTATTGAATTTCATTAAACCTTCTCAGACCTTAGTATAAATACCACTGTAGAAATAGGCTGTCTTTCCTCTATGGGAAGTATTAGTCCTGAGGAGGTCACATTGCTAGGTAGAGAAGGCGGCACTTTGAAAAAGAAATTACACATTGGCTGAAGCAAGACAACAGATAGCAGTCAGTGTATACAGCACGGATGCTAAATGTCTGCAATGTACCCAGTAACAGGTTACTGAACAACTGCACAAAATGAAAATGGTAACGTACGCGCACGCCCAAAATATGTAGCAGGCATGCAAACGCTGCAGTACAGATGGCCGCTCTAAAAGATGCAAATGCAAACAAAACACCCCACTGTCTAGAACATGTTGTTCTTGAGCGTGTCACGGATAGTGTGACATCTTTAAAAATATCTCATTTGTTAGGTACGAAAGATGATATGTAATTACTTCTTCACAGCTCTACAGTAGGTCCAACATCCTTCCCCCTTTCTGTGAAAAATATATTACAGTCGACTCTGAGCCTCCATAATTGTTCTCCATTAGTAATGATTTACATGATATTACAGCTGTCACTGAATGTCAAGGTAATTTCCCTGTTTTCTTTCTTTGAATCCTTTTAGAAATTCTAGTTTAAAAGAGTACTTACTGTAAACATGTTCTAACAAAGGAGACTGTTAAAGGGGGAAGAAAACCTCTAACGGACATGAGACAGTAATTTTGAAGTATCTTGTCATTACAGAATTGACATTAATAAGTTCTAGCTACGGAGACTTTGCATTTCTTTTTGCACCCAAAGCAACATCGTGAGAAGTGAAGCATTTAATCTTCTTCTCTGACAATGGCACCAGGATGGGGTGGAACAATCTGTCACTCCACTTGGAAAGTCAGGAACGTGATGTTTTTAATTCATGCGGTTTTAGTGTTTCTCAAAAAACCCAAAGTTTATTTTCATAAAGTGCACTTCTGAGGATTACATGCCAAAACTGGCTTTAAGTTCTGCAGAACTGAAAACTGTCAGAAAGAGAATGGGCCATGAGTTGCCTCCAATTTCCAGCTGCAAGCCTGGAGAAGCAGCAGGTGCTCAAACTGTAGGCTGCTTCCCACACCAGTCCTGCTGTCAGAGGAGCGAGAAACGCTGGTCCATGACACAGTAAGCTGGCAGAGCTGCATGGAGCTAAAACATCATGTCTGTACACATGCCTATGAAACACCAGACAAAAAAAAATGTAGCATAAGTGCCCCCATAAGTGTTGTCAAAGGAGCTCTTCTAGATTACATGGCATAGACCTGAACTTGGTGGGTACAAGAACCCAGGCTGCAGGTACAGCTTCTTGGTGGGTGCGACTTCTGCATTATGGTGGTGTTTGCAACAGATTTGTTAAGAACATCTTCTGAAACCCCAGAGACCCAAGTTATGTCCTGCATTTCTTATTGACAAGCGTAGTCAAAGACAGCACTGACTTCTAAGGAAGATTAAGATTCTGAAAGAAATACATGTGACAGTGCTTTATAATGCCATTTAGATATGGAAACTGAACAGTTTGGAAAATCTTAAAACACAAGAAGAATGTATTGGCTGACACAATTGGACCAGGGCTTTTAAAATTGTTCCTTAAGCAAATTTAGACCTTGGCTGATTTTTTTAGTATGGGTGGCTCTTTAGTTTACACTTAACTAAAGATTATTCAGGAACTACTTATGAAAGCATAAGTGAACTTAAAAAGGAGTAAGATCCATTGGAAATCTGCCCTGGGCAGATTTGGTTTAATTTTGAATAATCCATCTTTCTTCCAAACACAAGTCCCATTGATTATCACTACGGAGGAAATCTGCTTTCCTTTAAAAAGCAATTAAGAATAAGTTGGTTTGTGTTCACTTCCCTGTAGCCAAGTCTCCATGTCATAAAACAACCACTGCCATTTACACTGTTGGGTGAACTTCTCAGGGAGATTAGTAGGGAGCTTTGAGGGCTCTGCTGGCCCAGAGGATGACGCTCTCTGTTACTCCTGAGGATCGCACTGCAGATCAGGACAGAATCACGCAAAGGGAGCTAAAAGGGAACAGCTGCAGCCACCACTGGCCATGCTGTGACTGACCAGAGCGATTCACTCCCAGCAGCTCCATGTTGTCCATAAGGACCTATCAAGAGCAGCACATGCTACTTGGAAAAAAAAAAACCCCAAACATCTGTCCAGTAGTGAGTTTTCAAATAAAATTAAAGAAACAGTTCTTGGAAGCTTCAGACTACATCAAACACTAAGTTTGTCCCTAACAACCAAAGTAAGTGGGGAAAATACGGTGATACTATTCTGTACTGAGGAGAGAGACCAAGACAAAAGCAGAAGGCTAGAACTGTTTTAAACTGTAATTCATTACAGGTCTTTTAAAAAAAACACACCTCCCTAACCCATAAAAAATAAAAACTATAAACCTCCAACATGGTAGAGATGTTTCCTTAATGCCTGCACACATAGAAGGAGAACACCATTTAGCCAGTATCGGGAAACTGTCCGAAATCATGGTCAACATTTACACACATCAAGTATTCAGAAGAGACATCAAAATCATGCCTTAACTGCTAACAATTACTTCATGAGAAGTTAAGTGATAGGCAGACATAACTCAGGTGAGAGAAAATTTCCTTTTGTTCTTTCTTTTACTTTTTCCTATTTTTACTTTTTAGCATCACACCAACGGAAGGACAGTTGCACAGGTCAAGAGACGAGAGCGTTAGCCAAACAGCAAACCTCCAGATCCTGTGAACTTTATAAAAAATTATTTTTGCCAAAATCCTTAAAAAAAAAAAATTTTCTAAGCTTCTAGACAGCAGTGGGACAAGCCACTTATGGCCCATCCAGGCAAAGCAGCTGTGTAGTGTGTTGCATCGCAACTGTGTGTTGGTCCTGCTGGACCTACTCTTCTGGGACTCAGGCAGGAAAAGGATGAAGGACGGGGAAAAACCGCTCCCTTTCCCTTCAACTGCCATGGGAAGGGATTGGGGTAAGCAACAAGGGCTGTATTTGCTTGCCCTCTTGCTGGTTCGTTTATGCTGTCGGAGCATGGGCGCTGGCAGCAGAGCAGGCGGGCAGGCTGAGGGCCAGGCCTGCAACGCACATTGCCTCTGGGGCTATGAGAGCGCTTCTTACATTGCTGTTACTCTGGCGATGTAAGAAATGAAGGCAGCCTTGGGAAGAAGGCCTTAGAAGCGAAGATTCTCTTGTGTGTTTGACTCATTGCCAGCTGCTACTGAGGTGAAAGGCCCCAGGGACCCAATGCCAGCCTTCCAATAAAATTTCTGGGTAGGTCAATTTGGGGAATAGAGGAAGCCCCTCTCACAGCCCCTACATCCCTCTGAGCTCTCCCAGCCCAGTTTTCCATATACCCAACTGTTTCTCCCAAAGCTTCCACCCCTCTGCATGGTCCTTCTCAACCTTCCTTGTCCTGAATTTCTTTTATTGGCACCAAAACATTGAGCTCCGCTGCCATCAAAGGTCAGGACAGAATACAAGTTCCTGTGACTTTGTTCCTGGAGTGGTCAAATCTAGTTTTGCCTTCTCCATCAAGAAACCATGAGCTGACTCTAGATCAGACCATCAGAAATTAACTTCATTGAAGTTAATAAGGCTGAGAGAATCTTATTTCCCTACTTTGAATACTTAAATGCAAGCATCTGCATGTGAGCTACACATCTCAGCTCCCATTACAGTCAGAGCCATGAGTTGGTGAAGCCTAGAGAAGTATTCAGTTGACTAGATTTCCACTGGCTACAGCAGGAACTTGCATAGGTAGCTTCAATACCTTCAAGCATCTTAACGTGGAGCTGAATCACTGACCCCTAGTGACCAAGAAAAAAGTTCTCTAGGTCTACAACTCCAGGACAAGCTGTATAGAAAGGAGTTAGCTATATTAAATGCTGGGGGTAGTTTAGAATAATGTGTAAAATTCTACTAGATTAACCTTATTTTTTGTGGAAGGGATGCAATGAAATATTTTCACATCTTATCTGACACAAAACTAATTGGATTTAAAGGCTATTAGTTCAACAGCACCAAAGGAAAAAAAGACGTCTTAAATAGGTTTTCAGCAGAAACCTATTTTCTGGATATTACCCAAGAACTCTTTAGCTTTCACTATGCTTTTTCATTGTAAATTCATACTTTCCCAGTCTTACCTTAGGAAAACCGTAACGTCCTAAAACATTTGCTTTTCATAGCAAGCTGTGTTTAAACTTGGCTAATTAAACTAAATCCCTAGCAACCAACAGTACACAACTACGCTTTGTGAAGACATAACTCGGAAACCAGTCATGACCACAGTAATTATATAATAATTGTGGTCAAATTCATTGAGCTACATAGTATGGTGCCCATATCTGAATATTTACTAACTTACAGCTTACCACAGTCCATTAACTACCGTCCCGTACATTCTTGAGTAGCAGTATGTGAGATGCTTTCAGGCTGTGCAAACCCACTGCAAGACAGGAAAACATCCTTTGTCAGCTTGCCTAAATCTATAAATCTTTGCTATCTGAAACTAGTGAATACTAATTTAAAGGCTGCTGTTGTCTTTCCAAATTCAGCTCCACAAAGTAAATGTAAAAACCACTACTCTTGTGAAGTCTCTAGTACTCCTACTTCACTGCACCTGCACAGCAGCTACATGCAACAAGAGAAAATGAGGATTTTCAACAGTAAGGGAGTAAAGAAAGGATCTTCTAAATGCATGTGGAGGGAAAGTGCAGTTTGAGTCAATATGACAATTTACAGCTAACTGAGGAACGCTATGATCACCTAGATGATATTCAGTGCCTTTTCATATATAGATGAAGTTCTACTTCCTTAATGGAATTAGTGCTAGAATGAACAACTTTCATTGCCAGAGATACGGTTTTGCTTTAATTTCTTGCCTTTAGGTGGAGTAGGCTACTGGAAAGGCAACATTTTTGGTCTCAGCAGAGTCACAAAGAAAGTTAAATCACATTTTGGCTGGACTGGAAATAACTGAGGGAATAGTCCATCTCACAGTATTTTTGTTCAGTTTCCACTAGATTTTAGGTAAAGAACTTTAATAGGCTATAATAAATTTAAATAAACTGACCATCTTCAGATCAGGAGTAAAATTACTTTAAGACATTCTTCTACGAGCACACAAATTAATATCTATGGCTATGACTGTTCCACATACGTAAGGCAGACTGCTAAGGCAGACCACTTATTTTGGTCCAAATCCAGTCAAAGATCACGAAAGCATGCCTTGTATGATTCACAGCTTTCATGGCCTCAAACTAATACTAAGATAAGACTTCTCTGCAGGTTTTTGTGTAAGCATACATTTCAACTAGTGTGGGCCAAACCCAGAAACTGTAAGGGAAATAAGTAAAGCACTAGAAAAAAACCCAAACAACAAAGAAAACTTTCTTCCAGGTGTCAGAAGACACTGTTCTCAGTGTGTGGTTTATCTGTCTTTTGGGGTCCCCCCCTGCAATTTCTAAGAAGTGGGTCTAAAATAAGAAACACAAGAACAGAATACATTTGATCCATGGGAAACAGGAAACAGCATTTCAATACAAATTTTGCAAAGGCACCTCTTGTGACAGCAAACAATTACGTTCCTCTGCTCTTCTGGATTTTTCTGAAGCTCTATGACAGAAATGGCAGTTTTTAAAAAGTGCTGACATACTGACATATTATCTCCAGTTCATTACAATCGCTAGCACCTCTGTTATTTGTAATTCTGAGTAGATATATTTCTACAGAAATAGTAAGCGAATGAACAAAGTACTTCAACCCGCAAGTATTTTTATTACGTACATCATTCTTTGTAGTGTCGTATAAAGATGACAGAAAATAAGACAGAACTGTAGGGAAGGAAAGCTTGAGTTGTTATGTGACTATTTTCTGTGATTCTCACCTTCACACTCACAAGAACTGTATGGAGAGGATGATAATATTCTCATCAGGGCTGCAAAGAGAGATGGGTGCATGCTGTGCTCTTCTGGAGAGACTTTTTTATTCTTCCTGCTCTTGTTTTCAATCTAAAGCAAATTCTACGCTTAGTAAATACCTATGACCACTCATCATTATTTACTGAACTTCGTGGCTCAGTGACAAAACCTTGCATTAGAATAACGAATTTTTTTCCCTCATCAGGATGTTTTTCCACCTCTGGCCTCCTGCATTTCCTTCGTAAGCCTGCCTGTCTTTTCAAGAGAGATGTATAAAGTTAAAAATACACAGCACCGGACACTCCTTCCTCTGCAACCTATTCAGCACCGCCAGCCACTTTTCTGCACGAACTCCGCACCGTTGGCAGCACGGTGGAGCCCACGGGGCACTGCATGAGAAGGCAGGGCTTCTCCCACCCACTAAGTTGTGTAAATGCGCATTTACTGCGCAGGTGACAAAGTTTTCGACAGCTATGAGATGATTAAAATCTCCAAGAACCTGGAACCTCTCTCTGCTTAAGCAGAAGGAAAAAGGTGGATAAATAAGATGAATTCACGCTTACCATTTAGCAACAGCGTTTCTCTCTTCATGATTTCAGTTTTCGTAATCTTCCTGTCAAAAGTTGTTTATTTCATACACAGGCACTGTTGAAAAAAGCCCTGCTAATCTGCCCTTGCTGCCTCCTCCTGTGCTTCAAATATAACAAAATGTAATTTTCGTTCCTATTTTTGTGTAATTGATTAATGCAAAGGACGCGTACTTTTCATTTAAAGCTTTCTTTATACAAGCCTGAAATACCATCTTAGATATCAGCATTAGGTATTTAGTAGATATAAACAAAAGTACTGTCGAACCTGACACTCGAAACAAAAAAAATTCTCCTTTCCCCAACACCTCTTTGTTCTCTGAGCTACAGTATTATTTGCTGCACTGAGCTTCTGACCATAAGAGGCTGTTCTCGTTGGTAAATGCAGTGTAAATTTCCAACTCTATTAGCATCCGTCACACCGAATCATGCAGTGAGGCGACGCAGATTTGGAAATATCATCTCCATGCTTTCAGGCTGAGTATGTCACCCAGAGCGTGATGAGATGTTATAACTCCACTTTCAGAATTTCGGGACAGAACTAAGAGTTAATTGGACAGGACTGGCGCTCCCACGCGCCCAGCCGCTCTTTGGCCGTGCTCTGAAACTGGTTTTCTCCAGCTTGTCCTTCATAAGAGTTGCTACCCGCGTCCAGTCATGCTAAGTTGTTGGGCACTTAGGAAACTATCAAAATCAGCTTGCTTGGACTGACATTTTGAAAATTCAAAGGCATGAAAAGGATTCACAGCTCAGACTGATCCAATGGTTAGAAAGGACAGAAGTAGAGAATGCAGCCTAATGCTTTTCTGTGCCAGCCCTGGTTCGATCCTGTGGTACCCTAAACACACCTTCAGGCCCAAACCCAGTATAGCTCCAGATCTGCAGGAGGGACAGGCCTGAAATGCATATGAACTCAGCAGCCAAATTGCAGAATAAGTCTGAATTTTGACCAAGCAAGTGTATTTCCTAAAGAAAAAAAAATGTTAGGTTTTTTTTGACCCTGCCCCAGTCCCTATAGGATAAATCAGATTTACAACAGGGTGTTATAACTAAGAATTTGGACCCTGAGCTATTAAATTTCGTAACTTTTTCACTTGCACATCTGTGCATAAGTAAGTATCACTCACTGCTGCTCCCAATAACTTACTGTTGTGTTCAGTGACAGAATACATAACCTTGAAAAGCCTTACCAACCCTGCATTTCAAAGGCATTTCATAATTGTTTACCTCTTGGCCTGAACAGTAGTACTGTATGTACAAGGCCCCCTTGAACTCGTGTAACTCAAAACTGCTTAGAAACTTTTCCTCAAATGATTTTAATTTCTTCAGGGGGAAAAAAAAAAAGCAAACAATAATTATAACGTATTCAAACAACGGATTTTTGTTAGGCCTTTTTGTTAAAAATAAAAAATTCCTCTTTCTTTTACCCCAGAAAAGCAGTTTTCATTCCTACTTATTTCAAAGGAATGCCTGCAATTTTGCGGTATTATGCAAACCCCAATTAGCAGTCCACAAGGTGTTTTGAAAAACAGTGCCTAATGTGTTACAGACACATTTAGTGGCCAACTTCCAACAGCCTGAAAAAAATGCCTTTTTTGAAAGAAAGTTTGGGAATTAAGTCACTTCAATTTTACTGGGAAATGCTGATAGAAATAATTCTTCCAACAGTTAATAAAACTTTTTTTTTTTTTTATTAGTTGTTGGTTTATGTTCTCTTACAGGAACAGAGCAGGATATTTGTGGCAGTTGAGCAATTTGGTTTCCTTCAGTCTTTCCTTAAAATCCAGTTCTACAACTACTTACTGCTGAGCAAGTGGTTAGTCTTACAAATCATAGTCGTTATTTGAAAACGGTTCCAAACACATCCATTGATTGCATTTGTTTATTTAGATTTTCTTTTCAGTTTTCTGGAAGCTAATAACTCTGGGGTTGTTTCCATCTGTACTGTGCCTAGCACGACAGGGCACAGGTATTGACGCTGCACAGTAGGGCAACCTCCAAGATCGGGTTTTACAACAGTACCAACAGTAAAGGATGGGGAGCACTGTTTATTTTGGGAGTTACCCCTGAGCCACCAAGACTGTCACTGAGCAGAATGCCCTGCCTGACACAGCTTACCCACGCTTCAGAAACAAGACCCCACAGATTTAAATTACCCAAAGCAGCACTGACACACACAAGTGACAGCGAAGTTACCACTCGTTCGCACTTTTATTCCTCCCGGCCTCGCCAGAACTGCGGAAATGTTTTATGAACGCAAAAGTCAGAAGGAAGCTAAAGGACATGGTACATATGTGCATTTCAAATGCTTGTGACTATACTATGAGGTGTATTTTATATGTCTTAATTTCTCTTCCCTGCAGAGGAAAAAAATCCTCATCCCGTTATTAGTAATCCTGTACAAGTGATAACACCATAGCCAATTCCAATAAGCACGTTTTATTGCTCAATTAGTCTTTATCATGCTTAGGAACAGAAGCTAGATCTTCAAAAGTGCTGAAATTCCACATGCACACTGCTTCTAAAACTCCCATACTTTCTCGCTGACACATAAAAGTTCCTGGTCTCTCCCATTCCCCGTTTCTAATCATGCCTCAGCTCCTCACGAAACTTCGAGCCACCCTGGCAGGCTCAGCTCCTCTCTCCCATTCGATAGCATGAAGTAGAGCAGAGTGGGCCTTACTGGAAAGGAGGGGGAAAGCTTTAGTAAAGTGACACTTGAAAGACTTTAATTATCATCAGGATAAACATGAAGGGAAGAAGTATGTTGAACTTTGATCATTTTTCCTGAACTCATAGAATAACGTGCATCATTAATTGCAGACCAGCAGTCTAGAGATATTGTAAATAAGTATTTGATGAGTTGAATTACACACACTTATGAACTTGTGGGGATGAGCACTATTTAATTCCATCAATAGCACACCAACACTGATTTTTGTGTTGGTTTACCTGAGAAGTCAGCTTTGCTGGCCACCTGCTATTTCACTCTTGTTTTAAAATTTGAGAAAGGAAAAATATACATTTTAAAAATTGAAAGCTATAAATCAGTAAATTAAATGTTTCTGAGGAATGGTGAAAGCTTCAGCAGAGTGATTCCTACAATGTTGGCTATACTTTATGACTTACTGGGCCTCAAGCAGCCAAAATGGGGTCAGATGGTGAAAAACTTTCCCTTCTGGTTCACTTGCCAGTCTGGGAAATTGGGAAGAGTTGAGTCGGTTACAAAATATGGGGCCCAATCTGTTCTGTTACAGCAACCATCCTGGTAGCTGGTCTTGCTAACAGGCCACTGCTTTCAACAACGCAAGGTCTTCCAGGCAGTCACCAACCTTCAAGTGTAAAGAAGATTAAGTGATGGTACTCGACGTGTATATTGGTTTATGAAGTAACTGCCATGCTGATGAAGGTACCATCCCTCTAGCTCTGTGATGTTAGCATGCAAATACTCCCAGCCTCCCTCAATGCAAAATAAGCTATTTAACCTAATGAACTTGTGGGGCAGTAACTTGAACCTACTGCTGTGGTTTCCAAAGTTATCATCCATCTGCACCCACATTCCGCAGGCCGGTTTTAGAGGTGAACCGTATAGGACACTATGAGACAAACTCTGTTTTCACCTCACTAGTAGGCACAACAATATCTGAACTGGAGATCAGCACTGATGGCAAAATCAATTCAGAATGAGAAGAGGGTTTGGCTCTTATCTTACCTGTTAACTAACACGAAGGCTCTCTTAAGTCCGTCCAGTTTCAAAGCTAGAAACCCAAAGACAAGATTATAAGCTTTTTCTTGTCGAATTACAGCAGTAAGAAAAGCTGCCACTCTCAGCCGAAATAAAGTGCATGTAGGGCTTGGGCTCTGTTTCAAGTTGTTATTAGCTCCTGGAAAGGTACCCCAGCGGCTCGAAAAATCTCTCCTTCCTGAAGTTGCTTAACTCTGCGGTACAAAGGGGTCCGCATCCATACGGAAAGACCACCGCTCCTTTTAATTCCACGTTTGTGGCCCCGCTTAGCTCCGTACAGCTACAGCCCCGATGCGCTGAGCAGCCCGAGCCAGAGACGCAGGTCTGCGTTCCGCCTCCACCCCCCCCGCAGCCCAGGAGACACGGCCCCCGCCACACGGCAGGGCGGCACCTCCAGGCCGCCGCCGATCCCACGCACAGCTCACCTGTGACACGTCAACACCGCTCGCCCGGAGCGACTTCTGAGTGCCCCATGCATAATTCATGCTTCCTTAAAGTGGTTTCTGTGTGTGTTTTGACGGCTGACACTCCAAGCTCATTTCTGATCTGTTGCACACTGGAATCTAAGAGCTCTGAATGCCAGCTGACTTCCCCCAGAAGGCATTAAGTTACACACAGGGTCTTTGTCCTCCACCCCCCCACCCCCCCCCCAGCACCTTTCCTGTAAACCAGCTCATGCCTTCAGTAGCTGGAAAGGAAACAGAAGAAAGTCAGATCCCTCCCCCAACCTGCTTCTTACAACAGACTTATATACGGAAAACCCATCGCAGTGGTCACCCATCCTCCTCCTGCCTCTCCTAAGCATCTTTTCAAGCAGTGGAGATGGCTCTTTGAACGCCATCTCTTGCGGTAACAGTTTGCAGGTTGCATTTTCAGAGCCTGTCACTGGGGATTTAGGATAATCCCCATCTGTGGCTCTGCCAGCTTGACTTCTCGCCTCTCTCAGCTGGTCATGCTTTCAGGTGTGGCTTTCCACTCAAAGCAAGCAGGAAGATACCCCACTCGAGGCGTGAGAACAGGAGCCGGCAGGCAGCTCCTTTCATTTTTTTTTTTTTTTCATAATTTCCCCCATGTTTCTTAATTGGTGGAAACATCCTGTAAACACAGACAGCAAAATTAAATATTTACCCAGCTTTTCCCTGGTTCCATTGTAACTTCTGTGTTTGCAGATACTACGTTTGATAACAGAGAGAGAGAAGTAATAGAAAAAAACATTTTAATTCTTCCACCTCCTTTTGCCCTCCAAAAAACAAGTACTCTCGTCCCCAAAGGACAGAATGCCACCTCGTTTGTGCATTGCTGCCTCCTGTACACCAGCCACCTTCCAACAGCCCTGTTTCTTTAATAAGTTTTTCCAACACAGCCCAGACATCTGCATTCACCCATATCAAGCCTTAAAGAAAGCATTTTCTTATTTCATCCTCAAGGATGACAGTCTGCGGTGAAGATGATACACACCCTTGCTTTCAAAGAAGTTTTTGACTTACACAGCACTCAAGTAAAATGGGCTACTTAGATTTCTGATGTCCTATAGCACTACATAAATAATGTCTAAGAAGCCATTCTTTCCTCATTTCAGTGAGGCTTATTTTTGCTTTCTCCTTATCCGGTCCGGTTAAATTGCTGTTTTCCCACTTTAAAAGATTTTAAAACAGTCATCCAACTGTTCCGATTTCCCATGGATTAGTTGCACACCCCCCCACAACCCATCTGTCTGGCATTCATATTTTTACATGCTTTTCTTTTTACTATCATGCTGCTTCATATTATTTGATCTCTGCTCCTTCCACTGCTGCCTGTGTGTGGCTTAGACGGTCCTGTGTTATTTTATCAGCCTCCAACTGTAGGAGCAAGGTGGGATGGATATAAAGTGTTGCTGTCGTATTTCCTACTTGCTCACAGGAGGCTGAGGCCCTTCTCTTAATAAAAAGATGTTTCTGGGAACAGGAACAGAACTTCTGAGCAACAGTATTAAAGCCAAACAAGCTTCTACTAGCAGCACGTTATCAGTTCACCTGGGAAAGCTGCTGATCCCTACAAGCCATACGGGTTTGGTGGTTGCAAAGTTCAAGATCCAGAATATAACAAGGTTTTCAATTAAGTTTGGGTACCTACTCTCACCTGCAGGACAAAGGTGAAAGAGAAGCTCCCCCAGGGCAAAGAATATATACCTCCTGGCTGAGAAACATTTATTTAACATAATTTAAATAGTTGCTGCTTGGTAGCATGCGTGCCTTTGCATGGTGACAATTGTCCCAGGAGCTTCATCTACACTAACTAAAAGAAGGTGTGGGGTGATACCAGGAGAAAAACAGGAGTTCTATTGACTTGAGCTAGGGCCTAGGTATTTGGGAGGCATTTCACAAGCCGTTCACACAGTGACAGTGAAAGCTGTATTCGTAGGGGAGACTAACTGTCTGCAGACTCCAACGGGACACAGTCGTCTTTACCTTGATAAAGAAGGTCTGTCCTTTGGTAAAGGAAAGGAGCAGTAAATAAAATTCTGCCTGTAACGAGGAGGGGCGGGGGGATACGGGATGAGGGGATGCCAATCTTCCATTGAAAGAAGCATCAGTGGAAACCTGCTGCGCAGAGAGGCGGACGCTGCAGGAGGGGAAGATGTAAAAGGCTATCTAAAGATAGAGAAGAGGCAAATAAGACTGCAGGTGTGGGAGTCAGTTAAGTTGAAGACAGAGGTGTGCATTGCGACAGAAGAAAGTTAATTTGTAGTGAGGTAGTTAGCCTGGTCATAGTAATTTGGAAAGATGCTCAAAGGCATGGCAGCTGAGGAGTACGCCAGGACAGGCTTTTCAGTAGGAAAGGAGAACACAAATGACTGTTAAGAGAAAAGGAGGACTTGACAGTGATGGTGAAAAAGAAATCCTGTATCAGATGGGTGCTCTGCCTTTCTAACATGGAGGAGAACCGGACCAGGAGACTGGATCTTCTAGCTGCCTTACATTTTCTCACCCTCATCTCTTCATCTGATCTAGAGTCAGAATGAAAATGGAAGTCACTAAGGCTAAATGGGAGAACAGAGGAAATAAAAGAGTTCAGCAGATGACCAGAAAAACACAGATTCTCAATTACGATCTAAGCTTCAGTAGCTCTGCGTCTACTTTGTAGTGTTGCTCTTAACTCATGCTGTTAACAAGGTCACATGCAAAACATTTTTCTGTCTGTATGACAAGACAGCTAAGTATAGAGTGCTTTCCCCTTCTAGTCATTTGATCCTATTCAAAACATATAATCTCCCAGGTCCCAGTCTGTGCAAAGCCAGACATCAGCACATTTTTGGCTACAGGGCACCTACAAAAAGATTAGTGACAGTCTTGCGAAGCCTGTATTGCAGATTCTGTCATGGGGCCAACATTTAAGTAAGGTACCTTGCATTTTCATTAAGAGAATTCCAGACCATTATTAGCAAAGTTAGTTTAACTTTTAGTCTGTTTTGCCAGCTACTAAGTATATATTTAATGATGTGCATTGCTGGCAATGGGGGAAGGGAAGATGTATTCTATTGCTATTCCACTGGGAAATTAAATGAGCTTGCAGAGTCTGCCTAGTTAGAGGTTATAACTTTATTCAGAATTCCATCTCTTTAATGTAATTATGATTTAATAGTTACGCACCTTCAGTAGATGACCACATTTTACAGACCCCATCTTACAACTCAGAAAACCAGAACACTGGATTCTGTAGGTAACTTAAGCATTTATTTGACATTAATGAGGGAGCTTCTTAGGCACTTAAAGTCAGACTTGCGTCTTAATGAACGAGAACTTCAGACCTAATTATTAATGAAGATCTGAGCGTCCAGGTCCTATGAAGGACCTGTGAAATCTTGTCAAAGATCATACGTTTCTCATGAGCATGCCAAGTGGGTAAGCCATGCAGACCACCCAGTGAAGACACCCCATTCTAGTTAAGACAGGAAAGTCCCTTCCTCCCGATTCTCTTATTTGGTCCCCAGCCAAAATAGGGTCTTTAAGCACACTTCTGTCTTAAGCTCCTTAATATTATTTGCTGCACTTTACCTTGCCTGCAGTATGTTATCTGCACTAGCCAGTTAAGTCCTACTGTCCCTTTTACTCTACCATGGTAAGTTAACGAGCATTGAGGAAGAAACAGAAGCGATCATACCGAAACCTTCTGATTACTCATGAAGCTGAGCTAGTGCAGTCCTGTAACAGCGTCTCTACCCTCATGCCTGCAGCATGTCTTCAACATGAGCCTCACACTGCCATAACTTGAGTTGCTACCCTTGCTATTTTCTGTCACTTTGATGGAGATGCATGAAGCTAGGAAAAGCTGGTAATTCACAACTCATGAGATGCTCCTTAAAAAAAGTCTCCGAGAGTCAATGCACAGCTGTATCACTGCATCAAGCCCAGCTTATCTGTGTCACCATGCCCTTGATCCACAGCTGCAATTACGGTTTCCAATAAGAGAGCAGGACTACTTGACAGAAAAAAAGGTGGGGGAAAAGCTGTGCCAGCGCTGATACACAGCTGTGATCATTGCCTTATTCATGACTGACAAGGAAAGAACTCGGGATGAAACTTAGGTGAGACATGCTAGTGCACTGAACAGCACTAAAGAAATTCCTCTTCTCTCCTTCCAACTCCTATCCTTCGCTAGTCTCCTCTAAGTGCCCGCTGCTCCTTGCTGCTCTGCTTTCTTCACAGCTTTCAGCCTGCTGACTCTAAGCAGGATGTTCAAACTGACCTTGTTTGGAAGCGTCGTATGCTGACACCGTCTCACCTAAAAGCCTTGCTCCTCTGCCATTTTAGGGTTGCAGTTCTCAGCTGTGCAGTAAATTCTTCTCTGCTTAGTCTCTTTTCCAGTGGTCACGGAAAGCAACACACCTCTTTTACACACACTGAACTTGAGTTCAAGAAAGGCCCTGAGCTACTGCCAGTACTAATTTGTTCAGTTAGCCTTAGTTCCCAAATGACAGCATGAAACGTGTGCTCACTAGTGCTTCCAGGAAGAAGAGAAAGCAAGCCTAGTAACTGTGCAGCATGTATAAAGTTCAGAATCTCTCACACACGGTTTTCTGTTTCTTGCTGTTAATGTGCTTGAACATCATTTGAATCGTTAAAGTAATCTGCAAGCCAGGCATACGGAATTCTTTCCTCCCTGGCCCCTTCTTTTAATGAGAGAAACCTGCACACTCAACCCAAGCTGGATCAAATCACCCTCTTTGGCATTTCATAGGAGCCCAGTCTCTCTCACCTCTTTATTCGCCCAGCTCCATTTGGAATTAGAAATGCAATTGCCGAATTACTGTGAAGGCAGCTGTTCCTGCAGTATATCCACTCAGGCTGGAAGCAGGAAATAAGAAATCTTCCATGAAAGCCTATAATTACAAGACTTCCAGCTTAAGTTTTGCACACATGAACAGTTTGGAAGATGTTTGGATAAGCAAAGTTTGGAACACACAGCTATTTGGATGAGCACCTGGGTGCTTCACTGAACCCGGTCTCCTGATAATCAAGATACATGCATAGATAATCCCCCAAAGACTAATTGCTGCTAATCTTAACTAATGGAAAGCTTGTTCAGAGAAGCACTTCTTATTAGACAAGGAAGAACTTAGCCAACAGCTATTAAAAACAGGCTAGTGGACTGTGTACTTAAGGTGTTTTCTGCACCTGTCAATGTTTTGAGGGCCTAAGAAATGCTCTGTGCCTGCATTTTCCAATTGTTCTGTATGATTTTTAATTGAATATTCACCTGGCACATCTGTGCAACACACTAGCTTTTGACGATTTGGAGCAGAGCTCCACCAAGCTTAAAACCAATTCCTTCTACTTCAATGAACCTACTTTACAATTTAACTTCCAAGAGCAGTGTTCAAACACTACTGTGCAGTGCTTAGTTTAGAGTTATTCAGGCTGATCTGTAATTCCCGCAGCTGAAAACAAAACATTCAATCTCAAGGCGGAGCTTAAGCAATGGGGACTGAAGCAATGCCTGCCACAGCACAGCGTGTTCTGAAAACCCTCCAGCATACCGCTTCATTTCTAACTGCACCTGCACAGAGCATCTGCTAAGTAGGCCTTAGAGTCAATACTTTGCCCTTATCTTAGGTCAGGGATAGCAGGAGAACACTGAGATAACGATATTTGAAGGGCATTACCTCCACGCAAGCCGGAGCTGGCTACAGAGGAAAGGATCTCATAGTCTCCCAAGGGAAGTGGAGCTTTACACACTGCCCTCTCAGAAGGGATCAGAGCTGGGGAAGTTTACAGCAATTTCTCCAAATGGTTTCCTGTGTATAAAGAGACACTTAAGAGCACACCTTCCACTGGGTTTCACCTAGAAGTAGCACTGAACATCCCAGTTCAGAACAAAACCCATTCACGTCCACAGAAAGATTCTCCCTAGCTTCAGTGAAGCTGGAGCAGGCCCTCGGCTCCCCAGAGCGGGGAGTGCTCCCACAGGGCAGCACTCACGAGGACTGCCAGCAACCTCTGATCTAAAAAATTTCATTTTCTGACAGAACTTCTAGGATGCCTGAATTTCAGGATATTCTGTTCGAAGAGCAACGGTAGGGCTTTGCCGCCTTATGGCTAACTGTCATAAGGGGCAGATCTGACAGCAATACTCTTGATGATGAGCCTGCTAAACCCTTGTTGTGTTTCACCTTCCTCTTTGTATACACCTTAGACCGCACCATGTTCAGCTTTGCGGCATTAGGAACATTCACAGGATGATACCTCTTCCTAGCAGGTGACAGGTCAAGACAAGGAACTTTTATGGTCTTACAGTGATTTGAGAGGGGAGAGGGAAAACCATAGTTGGCTGTCCACAGAAGAGCCGAAAAAATGCTTTATCCAGGAGGTTAATAAGAAGGATTTACTCCTTCTCTTATATAGAGTTTGTTTGTTTGTTTGTAGCCATAATGGTGACAGAAGAAATTTTATGTTGCAAGCTGAGGAAAAAAATCAAGAGCTGAAACATTTTTGTCTTGCATTTGCAAGTCTACACCAAGAACCAGTCAAGTACTTAAAAGCTACTGTAATGTATCCCATAATTAAGCAGGCTAAAAAGTTCTTTTTGAACAAGTTTAGGATGACTTACAAAACATTTTTAACAAATGTCAAAGCATGTTTCAAGCTGGAAGTCTCAAGAGGCTTTCTTTTAAGTATTTGCACTTTTTAGTCCAGACCAAGGGAAGACAGGAGAACTAGCATGCTTTACAGCATCATGGCCAGAAACGGGTGCATAACTGCTGTGAAGAAACAGCCTGAGGTCAGTTGTGTTTTTTCAGTCAACCTAAAGAAGCTGACACCCGGGAGCTCCTGCAGTACAACTCCGATTCACACAAGTTCGCCCATTCGTAAAGATGCCCCTTGGAAATGTGACAGCAGTTAAGCAGCACGCGAGCAATCCTAAGTAAGAGGGTTTAGCATATCCTGAACACAGAGCTCGGGGCGGGGGGGAGTCAGGATAGATCATGGTGGAGAAAATGGTGACGTGGGAACCCTTTTCCGTGTGTTGCCTGGAAAGCCAAACTCACACTTCATGAAGCAGGACTACAGAAAGCTGCCTGGGATGCACATCTCCAAGCAAACAGTTTTAAGAAGTATGATAGACCACAAGCTGTGAGTTTGTTATGAAGGAGTGCTAAAATAGCAAACACGTTGCATACAATGCTCTACTCCTGATTCAGAAGCATTGGAAGTTAGATGCAGTATCAAGACTCTCACAGTGCATTTTAAACGTTTCTCTCGCAACATTTAAGCAATACAGAAAATTATCACCACTAGGCAGGCATGGCTAATATCACTACTGCTTTCTACTGGTAGCCGTTTATCAGTTTAATTCTTCACAGAGTATAAAGCACTTAAGAGTCAATTTACCAAAGATAAAAGAAAACTATCAGCTTTAACCCTAACAAGGCAAACAAGCATACAAAAAACCCCATCAAAAAGCCTGTTTGCACTATAGTGCAGCAGCTTGTCCTTTAGAAACACTATTTTTATATACAAAGCTATGTCCTTGGCTGCTGATATTTTGAAGAGCTTTAATGAAAGCAACAGATCTGACCACCATTTTACAACTCACCAGAATTTCCTTTATTTGTGTTTATAGTTTTTAGCAGACTTCTGATTTGTCTCCGAATTGACATATCAATAAAACCTCTGTCACTTTTCTAGCACACCAGCAGCATTACCTTCTGCATGCTGGCCAACATCCACACTGGACAACTATGTTTTAACTGCTAACTTTATCCTGAACTCTTAACTCTATATTGTACTCTTCTTTTTTTTCCTGTTGTAGCTGTACATAGTTGAACAGCTGCTCAAAGAGCTTCTCCAAGTATTTCTGCAAACAAATTTTGTTTTCCAACAGTCACAATAAAGCAAACAAAAAATGTGCCAGCAAGGCTGAACTGGAAGACCATTCAGAAATTGTTGAGATTTTTAGATTATTTCTTCTTTACTGTTTACCCTTGGTCCAGCTCTTATTGCCAAATATCCTCAAACCCTAACAAATCCACAGCAGAAAATTTACAAAAGAATGAAGTAGGAGAGAGTAGTTAAGCACTTAAGAGTTGAGTGAAAATTTTCACCCCCAAAATAAACAGAGACTTTGGTTGACAGACACATCAGCTCATTATGACATGTTCAAAACCAAAGACTTTTAATACCAGTTAAACCTTTCATTCTACAGTACATTTTAAAAATACTTCTAAATAAAGAATTAGGTGCTAAAAAAGGACCAGAATTTGAACAGTGACCATGACTTCTTGTCTCAAAATGATTTTTTTTAAATCTTTGAATCCAATTCTCCAATTAGTATTTTGGAAAAAAATAACTCCAAATTACATGCATTACTAACCTGTGTTCAGCCAATAAACTGCAGAGTTATGTTTGAAGAGCACTACCTACAGATGTGGTCTGAATTCTAAGTCTTTTACCACTCTGTCTACACACACGCACTACAGAAGTGGTACCGCATACTGTCTAATTTCACTGTTTCTTAATGAGACCATCACACACAGTTCCACTGATTTAACCAGCTGTTCACAAGAATATAAAAGAGCCTATTTCTCAGGGGCTGGAGTTTCAACACAACAGTCAGAGAGCAATCAAGGTTGCCACAGGTAGCCTTGATTCTATCAAATTTCCATTCTTTGTCCCTAGTAAGTGTAATGGATTTAACAAGTCTCAACATAAACCTTAAAAAAAACCCCAAAAACAAACAAAAAAAACCCCCTAACTTCAGAAAGATGCATCAAGCTGCCCTTCTGCCCTCTGTGCATCTCTCGGTAGAACACAAATGAAGCTCTTTTCAATCTAAGGAACAAGACAAGAGAATCGTCAGATGCTAAGACAATGCCATTTGATAGCTCCTGTGTTTTATTTATTGCTGAGATCTACATCTGTGGCACCTACATGCTCAACACCAACTTCAAAAAATGATGAGCTTTCTAAGCTGTTAGCCAAAGCCCCGTTTGGTTCTCAGTAATTCACAGATTCAGATTTTAAGCATTTTATGATTATTAATTGTTGCAGTGGGACTAAAAATACATGTTTCAAGACGTCACAGCTAAACATGATTCAGCAAGTACACACCGGAACAGGTGGCCCAGAAGTTGTGGATGTCCCATCATTGGCAGTGTTCAAGGTCAGGCTGGATGGGGCTTTGAGCAACCTGCTCTAGTGAAAGATGTCCCTGCTTATGGCAGGACCATTGGACTACATGATCTTTAAGGGTCCCTTCCAACCCAAATCATTCTGTGATTCTGTAAGTAACGATGGGATGGGAAAGCATTAAGTTTATTTTAACATGTGCAGCAAAGCTACTGCACTGGATGATAAAAGTTGTTCATTGCAAAAGAAGAATGAAGTTACACAGCATGTTTCCTTGGATATCATGGAAGAACTGAGTCTTTGGGAGGTCTTGTGAACAACTTTGGGGAAGACCTTCAACCAACTACTGAAGATGATTTAACACTGACCTCTCTAACAGGTATATCAGAAGATTGCTCCGGACACAGCTGTAAGGTCTAAAAGAGCAAGATCAGGTCAGATGACAGCAAGAAGTTTGAATAGATTACTGAGTGGGAAAGGAGACTGTTGATTGAAAAGGAAAAGTAAACGGACACAGCAATAATTGGGGGAAATTTTCCCAGCAGCAAACTGTAATAGGAGTGATGTGCGGTACTGCTTGTTTTTCCTCCTCGCGGCAAAGGGACTCATCGGTTAACAATGAGCATGATGCATGCATGAATCAGAACCTACATTTCTGAGAAAACATCTACAGACAGAAAGAGATAGGTGGAAAAAAACATTCAGAGTTATTTCAAAAAACCCACAGAGATCAGTGTCTGAAAGGACCTCGATAATTCTAAGTACAACTGCACCTTCTCTGAAAGTCTTGGGTGTCTGCACATGTGCAAGACTCAAACAGTACAGAAAGCCTCGCTGGAGTTACCTGGGATGATCACTGTAAATTTAAGGGGTTGCTAATGCTCGTAAGGAAGACTCTTGGAGGCAGACCCATACCCATTCCCCAACCAGGTCTGTTTAATCTCCAAAGCTGCTGTTGAACTCCAGGAGAGGGTGACAAGAAAGTTAGGGTCATAAACACAGCACAGTTCCCTCCTAGAGATCAACACCATTTCAATTAAGAATTACTTGAATAATTCAGTTGTAATAATATCAACACATACTGTTATTTTATTCAAGTAAAAAGCACTGGCTTGCAAATGATCTATTTAAAACACTGTAAGGAATGATACTGAACTATATCCATTTCCCACCCAAAGCTTCTCAAATTAATTATGTTCCGTTATTGCACTTTCTTACTATCACATGGCCAGTTTGAGTATGTGAAATGGCTTCTGGCACAGCCAGAGAGAGTCTTCACCAAACCACAGTTTTGTGCTGATTTGGTCAGGGATTGAAACAAGGGGCGGGGGGGGGAAGAGTTACTAAGCAACAGCAGGCCAGGAGCAGGAGAAAGGTCTGCAGTCTTAACTGATGCTAACTTTAAAAAGCAGTGCAGGAACAAGAGAGAGCTCAAGATGTGAATTTTACTGCTTTGGAAGGAAGAGAAAATCACTAGAAACCCCAGGCAGGCAGTCTCTGTGAGATCTGGGTTCTTCGTTCATCCCAACTACATGCTGCATGAGGTACCGCAAGCACTTTTTTTGCAGGGAGATCGACTAGCTTATTCTCAGTACTGAACAAGAAGATGAAAGACCCAGATATAGCTCTTTTATTTGAGAGCCCAGGACACATAGACAGCTTTGCTCTGTAGCAGCTCTCTACTCCTACCTCAGGAGAGAGGAATGTGGTATGAGTTACAGCTATACGAGTCCCCAAGATATCGCCATCCACAGAATTGACATCATGTGCAGATACAGCTCTCTTGCCCTCTCACCACCTATGGTTAAGAGGGTTGTTCCTTTTTGCAAACCCAGCCCAAAGCAGAGTCCAATCACTCAGGCTAGGATAAGGGAATTTGCTTAGCTAAATCTCTATTAACATGATCAAGCAAGACAGAAATCCTGACAGTTTCCTTCCAGAATCCGTATCTATTTCCTCCTCTTCTACTGTAAGCAAAATAGTTTCATGAGGATGTGATAACAGAACATGAGTTATCACATGAACACTTACAAATTTAAATGACGAAAGCCCTTGAGGTGGAAAGTGCTGTGAAGTCTACTACTGAACAATCAACCTTTATTTGCCTAGCTAGCAGTACCTTGAGCAGAAGTTATTTGCTTTAGCTTCACCTGAAGAAAACCTGATTTCCTATTGAAGTACTGCCTCCTTATAAGATGCGAGTTACATATATCTATTTTTTTAAAGGAGCCAAACAGGTACAAAACACCATACAAACACAAAGCTGAGTACCTCATACTACTGATCCTTCCAAACGATTATCTTTTCTTCCCATTTCTGCATTCTTTGATTTTGCACTTATTTAAGTATACTAGATTTCAGCATTTACGGGTTTTCCCACATACTCCAATGTACTTAAAAGTGACTAAAATGAAACCACAAGAGGGAAAACCACTGGGATGACTGTTGCTGAGGAGGAAAAACCAGCAACCCAGGTCTGCTTCACTCAAACCATCTGATGATTTGTATTTAAAATGTTAAGAGTTAGAGTCATCTTCTGCTCTGATTTGTACTGGTGCAAGTCAACTGAGCTTATGAAATAGGATCTGGCACCAAGAAAAGGACTGTCCCTTCACAGGATACGAGTAATAGCCACTTGAGTAAATGCAAGTTACTCATATCCTGCTAGTGGCCTAATCTGCCTCTGTACATTCATGCACATTTTTAGTTGCCTCCAGGAATCTGAAGGCGAATCTCATTGTTACCTAATGAAACTAATTTCAGCAGATATAACACAAGCATACTGAAAAACCACTATTACTCATACATGAGGTGTAACCAATGCAGTGTTTCTTAAATTCTGTTGGATTAGGGTCTGAACACTCACCATTCACCACACAAACCTTAATCTCCCTGGTTGGCTCCATTCCCACAGTAGGGAATGTACTACATACATAGTACATTCCCAGCTGATTTGCTCCAAGTCTTAAAGAGCAATTTGACCTCCCCTTTCTTTATCCACAACACTCTTACTTATTATTCTTTTAAACTGAAGTGACTCCCAAAGAGTGGGGTGGCAGGTTGTACGTCTTCCTTGGTGCCTGAGAACTTATCTTCCCTTTTCCAAAGCAGAAGTGAACCATGCATTTCTTAGCTTAACCGCAAACATAATGGACATACAATGACCAACCAGCCAGCCTTGGTGGGTATCCAAAAGTGAGACACAGATACTTACTATTCACATTTATATATACAGTTACACACACACAGAGATTACAGACACACACATGCATATTGAAATACCTGCAACGAAGTTATGCTACATAAGAAATTAAATTATTCTGGTACAAAATACTGTAAATTATAGGTCTTGATAAAGGGTACAGCAAAAGAAGATGAAGGCATAATCTTTGAAGACTGAACGCACCAAAAGAGTTTAGTGACCAGGTTGCAGAGATGAGATAATCCAGAGTTCTGAAGGAACGAGCCACACAGTTTCAGTAAATCTATTAAGTCACGGTAGTACGATGACAGGGGAATAAAAAACTATCAGCTGATACTGAGATAATCGTAGGCCTATAAGCCTGACCAACAGAAGTCAAGAGGTTTTGAAGGAGGCAAGAGGTTGCCTCCAACAGAAGGCAAGAGGTTTTGAACCACAAGCACTGCGGAGCATGGGATAAGATGCAGTATCAGCTAATCACAAGTACCATGCTAACACGACAACTCATTTCTACATAATGAAAACGCAAGAAGCTTAACCTGGACTTCAATAAAGCATTTGATATGGTGCCATACAACTCCACGACTGTTAGTGAGTTAGGAAAAAACCTGACACGCAAGATTTATACAGTTAATAAAAAAAGCGTGTGCTCTTTAGCCACGTGCAAAGAGAAAGTAGTGGGATGGGGCAGAAGAGACACAAGAATGGGTCTCAAGTTCTTAATACTGGTAGCTTACAACACACAAGTCGTGAGGGTGTCGCTCCGCTTTGCAGATGGGAAGCACGGGAAGATCATGTGAAACGAGCCAAGCAACACCCAAAAATGAGGGTGAAGTCTGGCGGCGTTAAGAGGAGAGGCCAAGCCCTTAGAAAGCCACAGCGAAAACAACCGGGGAAGCCCTCAGTGCCGGGGCGGGCGCAGCCACCCCCGCTCCTGCAGCGGCCGAGCTGCCCGGCGGCCCCACGGCCGCCTCCCGGCCCCGCATCGCCGCCCCCGGCCCCCTCGACCGCTGCGGAGCTCCGTGCGGACCGGGGAGAGGCTTCCCCGCGCCGGCACCGAGCCCAGCTGCCCTGGCTGAGGTCAGCCTCAAAGCCGCGGAGCTACTTGCTCTAGTTTTTAGCTGAGCGTTTATCACCCCGCTTATAAAAACGCGCAACAGATTGCACGGGAGAGCGCCGTCAGAAAATCCACCCGGCTTCCAGAGCCGGCACAAACTCCGCGTGTGCGTGTCTGTGTCCGTGTGTGTCCGCGGGGGGAGAGGGCGAAAGCTGCCTAAAGCACCCGGACGCAGCGCTCCGCGGCCCCGTGCCTTTCCGCCCTGCTCCGGTGGCAGCAGCCCCGGGCCCCCCCGGCTCTGCCCCACGCCGCGCCGGCTCCGGCCGCGGCTCCCCGCCACCCCCGGCCCCCAGCCGCGTTTGCCCCCCGCCCCCCCCCCGCCGGCTCCCCTGAGCAGCGGGGCGGGAGAAACATACCTGCCGAACCGCCCAGGGCATCCTCGCTCTCCAAAACCCCTCTGTGCTTCGCCCCGCGGAGCTCGCCCTTGGACTTCCAAACGAGCTTTACCATCTTGATCATCTCGGGCAAGTCCCAGGCCAGGGTCCCCTGCTGATAACCGGGCAGGCTGCCCATGGGAAAGGGCATCGGCTCTTCCCCCGTCCTCCTCCGCCTGCCCGGCTCTGCCGCGGGGAAGAAGCGCTCCAGCACCGGCATCCTGGCCCGCGCCCCTCGCCGGGGAGCCGCAGCCACCCCCCGGCCCGAGCGGCCGCGATGGGCATCCAGAGCGGGGCGGGGGCGCCCGGCCGCCCACCACCACCGCCCCGCGCAAGGGGCGCGTCCCGCCGCCTCCCGGCCCCGGCCGCGGAAGAAGGAGCGCCGGGCCCCGGCCGCCGCGCTCGCCGCCCGCCCTCTGCGCGCCCTCAGCCCGCCGCCAGGCGCCGGCAGCCGGGGCGAAGCGGCTGGCGGGCAGGCGCGGAGCCGCCGCTCATGCCGGCGCGGCGCAGCGCCGAGTCCCGGGGGCGGGGGCTCCGGCCGCTGGTGATGGTGGCGGCGCGGGGCCTGGCGCAGCGCGGCAGCGGCAGTCGGGGGCAGAGCCACCCCTCTCGCCCCTCCGTGCGCTAAGGAGGAGGGCAGGGAGGAGGTGGTTTGACTTTATCCCTGCCGTGATGCCATGGGGGAGCCCCCGCCTTCCTCCTCGCCCTCGCCGGGCTGGCTACGGAGCCGGTGGGGGTTTTGACCGCGTAGTCAAGCCCCGCGGTAACCTCGGCTGCCCTCCGTTCTGGGGCAACGGCGGTGGTTCGCGTTCCGCCGCTGGCTGCGAGGGCCGGGAGCGGGGCAGGGGTCCGCTGGCGGCGTGCGGTGCACCCCGGCTGCCCCGCTGTCGGACGCCAGCCCGGGGAAAGTACCCAAAACAAGTGTGCAGAAGAGCCTCGAAAGCGCCGGCGCTTGACGGATCGGAAAGGAACGAGTTTCCTAAAATGACGGTTTTGGGGAGGGTGCGGGGTCTGCTCTGCGCCTTCATCCCTTTGGCTGCCAAGCTCCACCTGAATGGGTTCACGTTAGGACACTGCCTGGTGGCAGCGATCACTCACAAACTCCAACGAGAAGGCAATTATTCATCGCTAATCTTTAAAAAGAAGGCAAAGCCGCCCGGGCGGGTGCTCTGTCTCCCGCAGCGATGAGTTGGTGTGCCGGGGCCCTGCAGACGCCGGTCAGCTTGCTGGCTGCCTTCGGTCAGGCACCGCAGCAGCAGCCGTCCCTTCCCTCGGCTCCCTGACTTCCCTCCCCTGCGCTTTTCAGAACTTTCGTCGTTATTCAATATATCCCTTTTAGTCTGCCGGTCTGTGCTTTAGCCATTAGTTTACAGAGCGTACAACAGAGGGCTGGAGAGTTGCGCTTTTGCACCAGCACTTAGTTTTTCGTCAAATCACAGAAGATTTATTTGATAGGATTAATGGGCGTCATAATATTTGCTAGCAGGCATAGTTAATACAGTTGTTACGTTGAGGTTACATTCACTATTTTGCCTTTTCTTCAGATGGAAAAATAAACTGGCAAACAAGCAGTTTACAGAGGAAGAGGAGCCAAGAAAATGGACTGAAAAGTAACAAACACCCTTATGTGTAGAAAACAGTGTACAAGCCTTTCCTCCTCATGCCATGATCAGCAGGGGCAGCGTGCTGTTTCCCCTGTGCTAGGATCGTGCTTATCTTCATGTTCCTGCCTCAGACAGACAATTCTAACGCTTTGAAAAGACGAGCCCTATTTTGACTACAGATTGTAGTGCTGTACTATTAGCCTACTACACTTTCAGGTCTTGAAAATTGTGAAGTGCTTCCAAAGTACTATACTATTGTTGTACTGTTATTTTGCAGAGTCCTTAGCATCAGGATATCCTGACTCTTGGAACAAAGGGGTTAAGAACAAAGAAAACAAATAGATGATGGGCAGTACAGTAGCACAAGCATGAACACATTCATACAATGTGTGGTTAGAATTCTGTGGAAAGGCAATTTTTACTGGTTTTAAGTTCATATGGCTTCTCGTGATATTTTAGGTTTTTCATATTAGTGCGTATTGTGCAATTACTTTTTAAAGCAATGTTGTTCCTGTTAGAGAGGGATAAACTAGGCAACTGAAGTTCAAAAGACTTAGAAGACTACTTGCCTACTGGGCGAGTTAAACCTTATGGCCCAACTACTTCTTTTCAGTTTTGAGCTACAAGGAGTTGCAGTAACTTCCCCCCCCCCCCCCAGTTATTGTTTTTCATCTTTCTTTACCTCTGTAGTTTTTGCTCCCTTCTGGGACAAAGAGCAGAAGTGCCAGAGTAGTGTGAAAGGCTATCCTTCTGGCATTTCCAGCTTCACTGGATGCAAAAAGTACCAGGTATCTTGGAAGAGAATGCACAGATGCCCAGCCCAATTTTTAGATGAATAGCTGAACATATAGGTCTTTAAACAAACTTCACCACCAACCCTCTTGATAGCATCAATAGCAATCTTCTGAGTTTTCAAAATCTACACTACCTTTTGATATCCTTAAAATTGTGAAAAGTTTTGTGCCCACTGTAGTTGGGTCACTTGGGTATGTACCTGCCTTGTGGCAGGTCAGAATCGAAGCATTAATTGTATTTGTTTTCACTTACTGTCCTACAGGTGCAAAGCAGGAGGCCAGTCAAAAAACAAAGTGAAACTGGTGTTACAGTTTTAGTATTTCAAGAAGCTACGTAATAAACATGACATACAGCATGTAATTTTTTCTGGGAAAATTAGTGTTAAATGAAAGCAACTGCTCTAGATAGCCTGGAATTTCTTCCCCCTCCCTGCTTTTTGGCCAATTCAGGATCAGCAGTTGCAAATGAAACAAAATAAATTGTGTAAAAAATGTTGCCTAGCATTAATGGGTATGTCTGTAAATTAATAGATCTTATTCTTACTAAACTTGTGCTTCACAGCTGTACTACAATTCAGTGATTATTTATCCTTAATTCATCCAAGATTTTGCTGTTACTAATTGACTTTCCTTTTGTCTTTTTTATTATAAGAATGGAGCCAGATAAGAGCTGCTCGCGGGAAAGCCTGGGAGATATATATTTGATTATGAGGTTTTCAGCATCAAAAATCAGCTGTAGCATTGCTCTCAGAGACTTTTAAGAGCTAAAATGCTCAGATTTTGCAAGTTCTCTGTTTCCCTGATTTCACTTGTGCTGTGATGATTTACCCAACTTGAAGATGTAACCTCAGCATGACTCTTTTTATTGCACTTGAGAAAAGCCATCAGAATTAAAACGTAACATGTACATAACATGTACATCCTACACAGCAATGTACCCAGCCATTTGTGACTGCAATTTAAACAATCCTTGAGCAAGCTCAGCTCACCTAAAGCTTCTCTTTTGCATTCTCACTTCCAGCCAGACTTGAACGAAATCTTTCAACAGAGGTGGATGGCTTTATTGCTACTGCAGAATCACAGAATCACAGGATCATTAAGGTTGGGAAAGACCTTCAAGATCATCAAGTCCAACCATCAACCCAACACCACCATGCCCACTAAACCATGTCCTGAAGTGTCACATCCACACATTTTTTGAACACTTCCAGAGATGGTGACTCCACCACCTCCCTGGGCAGCCTGTTCCAATGTTTGACCACTCTCTCAGTAAAGAAATTTTTCCTAATATCTGATCTAAACCTCCCCCGGTGCAACTTGAGGCCATTTCCTCTCGTTCTATCACTAGTTACTTGGGAGAAGAGACCAACAACCACCTCACCACAACCCCCTTTCAAGTACCTGCAGAGAGCAATAAGGTCTCCCCTCAGCCTCCTCTTCTCCAGACTAAACGACCCCAGTTCCTTCGGCCGCTCCTCGTAAGACTCATGCTCTAGACCCTTCTAGACACTACTAACTGCAATTTCTCTCTGACTCAAAGAAGCTTAACTGATTACAAGAGAAATATAAATGTATTAGCTCTGGCCCTCATTCATCCTGAGAAGCAATGCCAACGAAAAGGTGAACGGAGTCGTATCTGAAACCTGACAAGGCAGTGCTTATTTTCACAGGTAGACACGAGAACTGGAAAAGACTTGAGGAAAGGAATACTGTGGTGGGAGAAAAGGAAAGGGAGTAAGCTGACAGATTAATAGCTGTGAGTTTCATAATTGGTGTCTCTTAAAAAGTTTTACTTGGTTGCTTATTCACTCCAAAGTTATGTACTAAGAGCAGCAGCAGCAGAATTGCATGCCAGATGGTAGAGGAAGTGCCTCGTGTATCTTCCCAGTCTACTGAAGCCTGCAGGGCCGTCGTTAACCCACTGCTCTGGTTTTCATTGCAAGTCCCTTTCTTCCCCTTTTTTCTTTTCCTTCCTTCAAAGAAAAAGGAGGGAGGGGGAAAGAGAAAAAAAAAAGAAAAGCCATGGTTTAAACTGGCAATAGCACCATCCTTTTGGCTTTGAGCTACCCTGTCCTGTGCCAAATATACTGTCTCCAGCAGCTCTCCCACAACAAATCAGTCCAGACAGACAAAAGCTGTAAAAAAAGAATGGTGAAGAAAGATCCTTGATTCTCCCCCTCCACCCCCCAGCCTTTTCCTTTTGCTTCCCTCCCCAAGCTTCATCCTCCAAGCAATGACCTCCTGCTTGCCAGGACTGTAAGTGATACTGGGACCTCCAGCCTGCAACTTTGCTGACAGCTTCCTTAGAGTACAGGCATCTTTGCCCTTCTGTATTAACAGAGGATTGTAAAGCAGAAGTTATATTCTATTAGTCCTGTCACTTCTATCTGATAGCCGATGTTTGAAAAAATGGCACATAAATTAGCAGAGTGGCAGATTCATTACTGTTGGAAACTTCGTGTATTCTTTCAGCTAACCCAGACCATTTTGCTGTGTCACAACTTACTGAGAGTAAGTACCCAAATGGATACTTGAAAAGATTTGATATTGTCTGTTTATACAGTATATTATTTTAAAAAAATGGAAGAAAACTACCAAATGTTTCAAAACTGACTAACAAACATTAAGTACTCCAAATGTAGAGACCAGTTTCAAAGACTATCAGATACTGACTTTTACAAAGTGTAAAGCACTTGTTTTTAGATGGCACTTACTAAGAGAATCATCTTAAAGCAGTAATCACTTATGAAAATGATGCCTTTGCCTCTGTCCTTGGGGTCGCACAGTCCTACAGAGAAAATAGGCTAGGCCATTGCCTAGGGTCAGAACCAAGTGATGATACCACCAAAGGGATCAAGTTTTAGAAGGCTTCAGGTGTGATGTGAGTTGAAGATAAAAGATAAAATCTTCTGATTGCAAATGCTGGGGCACAGTCCTTATACATAAAGTAAAAAAATAAAAAAGGTGCTGCAGAGCAGCCCAAAATGAGCAATAGAGAAAACAAGAATATGAGTGAGTAACTTTTAGAAGGGACAAGGGAACAAAGTGCCTAAGAGGCTTGGAGGATATGACAGAAGGGACATAAGCCGGCAGAGTTATGCAGAGCTTGCAAGAATTTTTCTAATGACCTCCTGGAAAGATTCTTTCATTGCTTTAAAAATCTTAGTATAGTTTTCTTATTCTTTGCCCCACATTTGTCTCATTCCAGAGGGCTATTATTTTAAATTTTATTCTTACTAACAAGAACAATTACTCTTGGTTACCTCTATCACTGCCATTACTTTATTAAATATGAATAATTTTGTATTTATTTTGGGACAGTTACTATCTCTTTGCTCTAGACTGGACATACTAAATTCTATAAACTCTATCTCAGAACTTTTTTCCCAACCCTGACATTATTTTAATATTTTTACTATGAATTCTTAACAATTTACTAACATTTTTTTCCATGCATACTCAAGGTACATTGTAGGTATTTTTTTTATCCGCTGCCATCTCACTGTCAGGAGTAGTGAAATGCATTTCTAAGGGAAAGGATGCACTTTTTGTTACTGCTTGAGCTGCGCACAGTATCACTCCTTGAGAGCCTCACCTACTGGGAAACATCGAAGACAGGCAGTGGTATTCTATGAGTTCACGGTAATCTTTTGGTTGTTGTCATCAGTAAATCAGACTCCTTGGAAAAAGGCTCTGGAAACGGAGTAGTGAGGATTGCCTATAGGGCAAGGAGCCAATTCCTTTTTCATTCTTAGCACATGTGAGATAGCACATTTTTATGATTAACAATTTGTACTACTAACTAAGCAAAAATGCTTGTGGTAAAGGACTAAACAGAAGTCCATAACTAATTGGAAACAGTGAGGTTGTGTAATTTTTCCATTGCCTGCTTTGGAAAATTAAAAGTTCAGCATACTGTGTCTGGTGCTTAAAATTTCCCACAGTACATGGTGAAATTCTATTTGGCTTTAAAGGAAATAACAGATAACAAATAGACTCACCTCACCTTAATAAACCATAGTAAGAAAATGGTAAGCTGAAGAAGTAAGAAGGGAATTGCCAACACTATATTTAACTGTGTCACACAATGTGTCTGATGGACTCTGTTAGTTTACCTCCTCTCTCAATTCTTACATGCAACAGAGATTTATCTCAGCCAAGGTAAAGTCAAGAGATTTAAGAAAAACTCATTGCCATCCCAAAAGAAGCTGTTACACAGTGGTCATTGCGATGGTTTTGCAAGGGATGCTTAATAATGAACTAGGGTAATGGAGTGGGAGGTTAAGAACACTGCATCTAATTGAAAATGTAGGTAGAAATCAGGTAGGCAGAAAATAATAACCTATTATATGAGACAGTGGAAATGCTAGTTGTCATCTTTATGTAATAACCCTATAATAAGAATAACTGCAGCATCCTGTAGGATTCCTTTTTGTAGGAAGGTAAATAGGTAAAAAAAGACTGAGTAGAAGAAGGGACTAACCAGATGAGAGATGCATATCCCTTAAATACATAACTGATATTAAGTAACTGGATAGTCTTAATGAATGCAAAAGGATTACTGCTGTCTATAAAGCTGAGCATGTGCGTACATATTTTCTCAGCTGGGATGTAAGTATCCAAAAATTATGGCAGCAGTTTGAAAGATGAGATGTGCCACATTTGAAATGTTTCTTCTTTCACCTATTACCCTATTGAGACAACATGAGTGTCTCTGTAGCCTGTAGTATCCTTGTCCCTTATGGTATATGGGAAAGACTTGCAACTATGATTTTGTCTTTTCCTGTCATTTGAAATTATAAAAATAAAGCAAGTAGCTGAAAAATCTGCATTAAGTTGTATCTACTTTAAATTTTTGTCAAAGAAATCATAGTACAGTAGGAATAAAAGGGACATAAATATAATGATAAATATAGAGGAATAATAGGGCTTGCTCCTTCATTCGTACATCAGATATCACAAGATCTGATAACTTAGTTTTTCCTTTTAGCTTTCAAAGTGGAGAGGAAATAATATTTGACTAGAAAAAGCAGCACTATTTAGTATAAAATTAATATATATTTCTTAACCTTTTAAACTCGTTAGATATTTGATGGCTGCACATACTAATATTGCAGAGTATCTACTCATTATTCTTCAGTTTTTGTCTTTTTTCTTTGACAATCACTGGTGAATTTATCTCTGTGCATAATCCCATTTAGACCCTATAATGAGCATTAGGATGGCACAGGCTATGTGGTCTGGTGCAGACCTCTCCCAAATTTATTCCTATTTGCAAGGCAAAAGTAAAGTAATACAACTGAATTGGATTTTTCCTGATGCCATGGACTTTCTGATTGCAGACTAAATAAGCTTGATACTTTGGCCAGCTTGAATACCTAGGCCACTAAATTACAACGGGACAAATACAGATGTGTATTTTGGATGAAATATCTGTGGTACTTGAGTACTACTTCCACGTTTATGCTCATGCTGTAAACCACACTTCATGTGTCTTTATTCTGTCTGCACACCAGCTTCCTGATGATGTGCGTGCTCTGAATCTGGGGTTATTTTCCCTCTCACAGAAGTGCTATGGCTTCATTTCCCGCTTTGCATCTTGCATGACAGCAGTGAGTGCAGTTTGCTCTGGGGATGGACAGGAGATACAGCTGGGAAGTCGTGGGAAAGGTCTAACAATGATGCACAAACATCCTAGTGATAAACTAAGCTCCCTCTGACCTAGTTTCTCATGACTGCAAAATCAGGCCATATTTACTGTAATCAAACTCTTTGAGTTTCTTACAAATGCATTTGTGTAAATGTAGCTCCACCAGTGTCAGCAGCTTTGGAGCTCTGCTGTCACCCCTGTGCTGGCATTTTATTACCGTGCTATCAAGCCCCGTTGATAATCCTGCAAACACATGTCGGTTCTTTTTCTTCACTACAGCTTCTACTCAAAATGTAGTCTTGATGATAAAGCTGCAGAAAGAAGAAAACTCTGAGTAGATAGCCTTGGAGGAAAACCTATCTATGACTGGTTAAAGGCATCCACTAGATCTGCCGATGGAGGGGAGGCTTTCTGGAAAAGCTGTTTCTCTCAGATTTACTTGGGCAGGCTGCTCTCAGTAATGCAGTTCCAGGTGCAGTATGCTTTCCAAGATATCCTGACATATGTAAAAGCATAAATGTTTTCCAATGTTTCCTAAGATATCTGTTCCGATTTTTTTTTTCAATCCAGGCAATCGCACATCGTTTTGCAGGGATCTGCACAGATTTTATGATAGTAATATTAATTTAGATACACAGTACTTGTAAGATACATTATTTAAAAAGAATCCCTAATTGATCAAAAGCTTAGTAAAAGAGGTTATTTTGTAAAGATGGTCATGCAAATTCTGTACTTTATACAGATTATTTCCCACACCTTAGCCACACATCAAAATGTGAGCTTTGGTCACAGTATAGACATCCATAAACATCTCTTTCCATCAGTAGCAATGCAATTTCAGAAGTTTTCAGACGGGGTAGTCATGACAAAATTTCTGTCTCCCTTTCATTATCTGTTCAATACTAGGGACTATATTTGCCCGTGCTTGATCTGTTTTTTCTAAGGTCTGCAATATTGTATGCCAAGTCAATTACAAGACATCACTGGTTACTTAATCTCACAATTTTAAGACTTGTGGGTTACTCTCTTTAGCTTGCCTTCTGTTGACAGAGGTCCTCTAGAAACAACAACAAAACCATTTTCAGCCACCTTTGGGTGCGATGAGAGAGCTAAACATAAGAGTGATTTTTCCCACAAACATTTTCTGCCAGCCGCAGTTGCAGTCTGAAGATACTTAATTCAGAAACCAAGCTCAGATCCTTAGAACAACAGGCATCGTCTTCGCTGTATAAGCATGGGCTTGGCAAAGTGTCACCCTTTTTTTGAAGTCTGCGAAGTTCTGATTACACTCAGAGAAGTTGACTGAAGGAGGTTGGTGCGTGTCTTCATTAGCCAAGGAAAGAAAATTTCCATGCTCAAGGGAGCACTGAACTGCCAGGGAGAGCTGTGCTCCCCAGTTCTGTATTCACTTTCTGTAGAGCTCTGTTCATGACCTGGAGTGCTTTGAAAAGTGGAGATGCTACAGAATGTTTGTTACTGTGTCCCAAAATCAGAGTAAAAAAAAAAGTCCAAATGATGGCCTAGTCTATCTTCTTGCTAATGCTGCCTTGTTTTTAATGGAATATTATGCATATACTAAATAAATAAAATAGTTTATGTTATTTTTATCAGGAACTTCTGATGCGCTTCAATGAAACCCATTGCATAGTTTTTGCTGTTATTTTTGAAGTATAATGTCAATGTTCAAGTAATACCAGGTGAAACTGGTTTCAGCCACCATTAACTTTGGCTTTTCAGAAAGGGAAAGAAATCCTCCAGTATTTCCAACTTCAGCTGGAACATTGGAAACAAGGAAACACAGGAAACAATTTAGCGGTGCTAGTGTGCAAGGAAGTGATGTAACTTTTACCAGATTGTGTGACTGAGTGGAAAAAAAATCAAACATCAGTTGGCCTATCACCCTATTAAACCACTAGTTTCCTATGCCAGTGAATTGGAAAATGAACTGCATCTCATTTGCTGACATTTGCCATCCACATCAGCTGTTTTTGTAATGTCTAAATCTCAGGTTTCCAACTATGCCATCCCATGTGCTTGTGTAAGTCCAATAGGAAATAGTTATTTAAGTCTCATTTTTGCATGAACATAAACTTCCTTTTCTAGTCACAGCAAAAACAGAAGTGCATGCTCATCTGGGACTGCCTGCTGGTTCCTTATTATTTTCTTTTAAAAAGCATGGTTCCTTAGTTCAGAATACAATTGCTAACACAAAAAATAATGTTAACAGTAGCAAGTTGGAAAGTAGAATTTGTTTTATGAAAATGTCAGACTTTGTTTTTATTAGAAATTAGAAGTTATAACCAAATATCCATCAGGCAGAATTTAAAAATTTGCAGTAAATTACTTCTGAGAAAATATTTTTTCCTTTTGATGTAGCGAGTATTCTGTTGAGATAACTTCAAAACATTGCACTAGAATAACAGATCCTATAATCTGGTATTTTAATAACACTTGAATAAACATGTTAGAATATTAAAGTCTAAATAAATTAACAAAACAATAGCAAAGGAAAATTAACAGAAAAGGTCAGAATGTAACACAGGTTGTTTTCTTACCAAAATGAGAAACGAGAAGCAACTTTCCCTCATAGAAAAAGTGTTAATAAAAATAATTTTTTTAAGAAAAAAATTATATTGCTGCCTTTTCTGGGGCAAAATTACTCCCCTGAAAGAATTTCAGCTTGCTGAAGCTGTCTTATTGAACATTTTCTGCCTGAAAGTGTGCGGAAGCAACAGCAAGCAGCAGACAATGTGAATGCAGGAATGAGGATGCATTTGGGTAAAGACCTCAATGGCTTGCAGGTGTCTTGTATGTGGTACAGAAGAGAGAGGAAGACCTGCCAGCATCTCTATAGCACTCAAATATCTTTGAACTGATGGTGGTAAAAAAACCAGCCTTAGCAGCTCTGCACTTAATGCCCTTTCCTGTGGCTGGGACCAATGGGACGTGATGTGCTGTGGTAAGAGGAACTGGCAGAAATTTCCCTGTTGAAGCAATGTTAAACTATGGAGAGGTAAATAGGAGAAAGTGAATGGTAGAAGAGAACTACATACATTCAGCCATCAGTAGCTATTTACTGTGGCTAATTACTTTTATTTTATAAAAAAGATAATGAAAAAAGCAGACATTTATTAAGCAGGTGATAGTTGGTCTAGATAAGATGAAAAATATTAACTTGGTAGATTATATATTTAAATCTTAAAGGCAAATAGAAGTTTTATTTAACATGTACATCAATTTTAGGTTATTTTTGTCATTTCCCTGCAGCATAAAGCCAAATATAACTTTCCTAATTGCTTTTTTTTCCTTATTACTAAATGCCAATATACCTCAGTGTGTATGTGGGCGTACAAATAATTTTGGATTAGATCAATTTGGTAACAGATGTCTGTGTGGTTGGAGCCTTGTTTTACTAGATGTTACAGACAGGTCCTAATTATCATTCAAAGGTCAGTGTAAGAAACAGGGAGACTTTTACAATACTGACTTCAGATACCCAGCTTGGCCACTAACTTAAATAGGAATGAGACAGTCACCAAGGGTACAATTCAAATTTGTGTACCCAAATTAGCTGCCTACTCTGAATCACCGTTATCACGGAGCCTGTGTCTTTGACTCAAAGAGGAGATATGGGAAAACAGCTAGATAATTGAACCAGCCAAGTTTTGTGCTGATATTTGGGTAGGCTGCTTGCTTCCTAAATTACAATAATGCACAGTGGAATAGCATTTGGCACAGACCAAATGCCCTAAATTATAACAATTGCTGTTTAACAATTGCTTAGTAGAGTTCATCACAAGTTTGGCAGAAACCCAAACAACCAAACTTTCCTTCTTTTTGTTTTGAGGTTCAAAAAGTTCCACTGCTTTCTAAATAAATAAATATTGGAGTCAACTGTGTGCCTCAGTTTCTGCTGAGAAAATTCTGATCTGACATTTTCTGTCTGAATTCCAAGGTGCTAAGATAAATTGAAGTTTTGGTTTTTTATAAAAGGGATTCACCAAAGTTTTTGAGGTTTGCCTGTTATGTATTTAAACATATCACCAGTATTGCTTGAAAAGAATAGATTTTGCAAATTCAGACTTTGAAGCCCTAAAAACCAGCAATGGTAATGGCTCCATGAATATTCATAAGTTAAGGGAATAACTAAACCAGTCTTGTTTTCATCAATTTTCACAATATCTATTCTTATTTATGGGGTTTTACTGTATTAATGGCATTCACTCCCTTCCTCTCTCCTTTATACAGTCCTTCAGGGAAAATAAGGAAAATGAACTGTGCTTTTGTGATGGTCTTATATCTCTACAGATGTTGGCTCAAGAGTATCCAAAAGATCTGCCACACATTACACACTCTCTTGACAAGCGATGTACTTTCTTTTCTGAGCAGATTTGAATTCAGCTTCCTGGTCGATCGCATTGCCTGCATGATACTAAGAAATTATTTTTAGTCACTTTGGCTGTATCTAAGCTGCCTAAACTCAGGAATCACTCCTGGTTCCAGGGTTTGCGATGTGAGACAACTCAGTGCTGGGATGAGATCTGGAGCCTACTTCTCCTTTCCCTCTTGCCCCTTGATTTCTCTGGAAAGAAGTCCAGGGATGTAAGCTGTAAAAGCACCATGCTGCACTGGAGAATGTTAGTTGATTAGGAAACCAGAACTAAGTGGCTTGTAGCATCTTATACCTGCCACATTGTATAGCTGTAACTGTTTTCTTATGAGCGATATGGGAATAACGTTACCTTTCTTCAGAGGAAGAAAGCAAACATAAACGTTAGGAATAATGAACCTTTAGTATACTGTAGTAAGAGAGGCCTTATACCTCTTCTTAATACTTACATGTATTTTTAAGGATCTTGTCTCAAACGTAGTTATTCTGGACTATTAAGATTTATAGCTATCTGGTCACCCTCAGGGTTCAAGTGCAATCGGCAAGACAGTACAAATAACAAATACATGTTGAAATGTAACACTGTTAGCCAGGTTCAGAAACGGCGGTGTTTTTTTCAGGGAGTGGAGTAGGAGTTCATCACTTCGCAATGGGCCTGAGTCATACCAGGTAGCTCTGGCAGCCCTGCCTGGCCTTGGGAAGGGCTCTCTCCCCAGCTGACCTGCAGGCCTGAGCGTCTCGGCTTGCGGGACGTGTGAGCAGCCTTCCCCTGGGCCAGGTGTGGGCAGGGGTGGAGTACTTGCCACCACCCCTGAAGTCCTCAGCAGGTGCAATGTTCAAGAGGCGTTAGATACGTCCAGCTGTCTTATTGTCTGGTCCGCTTATGATTGACAAAAACTGCCTTGCGTCTGTAGTTGCTTTTATTCTCAGGAAGTGTTTTTAAAAGATGTGTTTTTGTCCGTCCGCATTTGAACATGATTTTTTCTTTTATTATTTGTGTTGTCTTGCCAATAACATCTGAGCTGTCAGTTGAGGGGACGGCCGCAAACTATGGTAATAGCTATAAGCTCTGTTGTTTGCTCATGGCTTCACTTCAGTGTGAACGTGGCTGAAAAGGACTGGATATAAACGCTATTTGTATCTATGTAACTTGAATATATTACGAGGTAAAAATTAAAATATTCTTGCCACCAAAGCAATATGTTGGTCAGAAAAGTGGGATAAGGACCAGTTCTAAGACTCATCTTTCATAGCCCCAAGTAGCAAAGGCCACAGTTACTTTATCCCCTCTATTGTTTAGGACAAGTCACCTAATTTAACACAGGGCAGTGTGCTTACCTAATTACCCTTTTTATTTTAACCCCACCACAACTGATGGATCAACTGAATGGTTACAGCTGGCAGCCACAGCCTGCACTTGCAGCCTGGCCCGTGCTGGGCAAAGCCGTGGGCCCGGCCGGAGACCGCCATGCTCTGGAAAGGAGACGTGCTCAGAAATGGCCCTGTCTGGCCTGTCGCCAGCACTGCGTGCCATGGCACGGCAGTCAGCTGCAGCGGGTCCTCGCCTTCCCACCCAAATACCCAAGAAGTGCTGTGGAAGCGGAGGCAAGCCAGTTCGCTCTCCGTCATAAGTGGAGGAGGGGTGTGCGTCTCTGAGAGGAGCTAGCGCTGAAATGGCTCTCAACATGAGCTAAACTTGTATGAAGAGGTGTGAAGCAAAAAGGCAGGGAGGCAGAAATTCCTGTGTGTGATTTTTCTGCTCCAACTGTGTGTGGCCTCGGCTGGGAAAAATATCTTCCCGTCCCATCTGAAAGTTAGTGGTGTCTCGTTCCTGAGCAGAACTGATGTGCAGTAATAGAATTCGGGAAGTTGTCATTCTGAATATCCGTAAGCAATTTTCATGCATTTCTTTCACCTATGCTATTTTCTACATTACAGAAGATATTGGTTTAATTTTGTTGTTGAATTTTGTTAAGAATTTACACAAAACTTCTCCAATTGTGCTACACTAACAAACATTTAAATGTATTAAATTCCCTTTCGTTATGAATCAGTAGATTTTAAAACCTAGAAGCGGCAGGTTTCTAGGAGGACTGCTGATTTGGGTGTCCTGATTCCAGATGACCCAGTTAGAAGCAACCAAAATGAATTGATTTTCAGGAAGTAATGAATAAGTATCATCTGACTAAGAAGTATCTCTTTTTAATATGTTGCACGTTGGTATCATAAAATTATAGCCTGAGGTTTTGAGTTATGATGGAAAAAATATAACAGCTGAAGAAAAGGTATCATCGTTCCTTAAAAAGCCAAATTTCCTTTTTAAATATGTGGTATCATGTTTCTTGGCTGGACTAGTTCTTCACACGTCATGGAATATTACCTGCATTCACGGAGCATGTTCAATTAGTGTTTTTTCTCTCTTACACCATGTAAAACACCTTTTACATACACAATATGTAACATTGCAAATACACCTTGCATTTGTTTAGTATTGCACAATGAGCATTGTATGTATTCTAGAAAACCCGCTCCCACTAATGCTCATGTATGTGGAGTAGGTATGTGTACGGAGGTAGAAAGACAAGGCAAACACACCCACTCCCACACATGCACAGAATTAAAACCATAAATATCAGGCAATGGGCAACTCCCCCTCTACGCTTCTGTCTGAATTACCTGTGATAATTAAAAAAAAAAAAAAGATTGGATACCAGT
The DNA here is from genome assembly GCF_964289735.1 of Phaethon aethereus. NCBI lineage: Eukaryota > Metazoa > Chordata > Aves > Phaethontiformes > Phaethontidae > Phaethon > Phaethon aethereus. Next base: position 65,839,710 of record NC_138576.1, on the reverse strand, counting down.
TGCAATCAAGTGTTTTAAAATTCAAGTGTTTTAAAATAGAAATTATTCTATAATCAGACCTGGCTGTTTTTAAACATGACTCCTCAGTAGAAGGGCATCAGAAGGTTTTGAGCAGACAGGTGAAAACTGTCTTGGACATCTGATTCTTCATAGATGTGAGCCCTTTCAAAGTCTTATTACCCTCTGTTATTATTATTCCTCCTCACAGAGGAGGAAACTCTTGAGCTTGTCATCCTTGGTTCCCTTTTAGTTAACCAACAGAAATAGCTCATTTGATTCATGTGAGGTATTTAAATTGCTATACTATGAGCTGAAAAGAGCTCTCAAAATGCCTTTCTGTTGACTGTCCGGAAGCCTCAGATATAAACATTCTTACTGTCTAAGTGGTAAGAAGAAAGCACGCTGCTCCCCTGGCAATGCTATGCACTATCTGTGAAGAGAATTTACCACTCTCAGTATTGTGCAATAAAAATTCCTTGCTTAAAGCTGAGATCCCTCATTTGTACTCTTCAACCACTTCCAATGCCTATTGCTTATTGCCTTTTGCCTTCTTTCCTTTTCCTAGATGAAATTCTTTCTTAAGCAATAATTTAATGGAGTAAGAGAATATAGTCAAAGGCTTTAGAACTGGGAGATTTTAAATTATAAAGTTTCATAATTTCTTTTGTAAATTTATTAATATATTGGATCTATGTATGGGAAAATACGCATGAAAATATGTTGGATCTATGCATAAAACATGACTAAACAAGCCTAGGATCTATATGAGTCTTGATATTTTGGCTCAGTACCAGTCTCTTACAAACTTTTTCCCATTTCACTCACCAAAAACAATCTAGAGCTTCAGCCAGGGTTATCTATTTCCTTATGCAGGCTATGACGGGAAAAGAGCTTACAAACATTAACAGCTATTCCATAATGGTAAGACAACAAAATTAAATACCTCCAAAGAATTCCAGTAGAATTTTTTTCCCCTGTATAAGCCTAAGGAATTATATCAAATCCAATTTAGGTAGCCCAAGTTTCAGGGGACAGTTAATGGCAGAAACAGTAATTACAGGAAAGGCTACCTCAAAGAGCCTGAGTTCCACATCAGTAACGAACTGTTACTGATGGATCAAGAAGATAAGGCTACCTTTACGGAAAAACGGGAAAGGGTCTAAAAACAGATATTCCTGTTAACAATGGGAAAACATCTGGAGAAAAGCCAAAGCCTCATTTATTTGTACTGCCTTTAGGGAAGAAAGTATTGTAACGTATGGTTGGCATGCTAGGAATACGAAAAAGCAAATGAGCAACCGAGAGGCTATTCAAACAAAAATCTATCTTTAGAGGTAGCCTATAGGATTGGTATAAAATGAAGGTTTTGTAATGTTTTTGTGGATGATTTGTGGATGTTTATAATGAGAAACACAAAAGCGTGCATTAGCATATGAAAGAGAGAGAAAGTACGGTAGGGAATCTGACTTCCTATCACAGGATGGAGCAAAACATTGAAAGAGAACAGGTATATCAGTTTTCTGGTGCCAGGAGATGCAAGGGAGAAGGCTGCGGGGATCTGCAGCTAGCCCGAGCCAGAGGAATGACTTTGTTTGGTATAACTTTGTGAGCTTTCATGTGTTTGCTTCCCTGGGGGCAGGAGATAAAACCTGTTGTGATGTGATAGTCCTTGACTTCCTGGAAGCAGGAGATAACCCACCAGATGACTAATAGCCTCAGCACACTGGGGCGGCCAAGCCAGCTACTTCCTAGAGTGTCCTGAGTTAGTCAATGGACGACGTGATAAAAACTCCCACTACAGCTCCAAGGGGACGATTAGGGCTGCTGGGACCCAGCTCTAACACAGTTTCAGCAGAGGGACGGCTGAGCAGCCAGAGAGCAAAGCAGGGACAAGAGGTAGGTGAGGACAGGAGTAGCAGACTGCCTAGGTCTTGTGAGGTTTCCCATCATTTGGGCAGCCCAGGGTCAGCTGAAAGTGGCAATTTCAGGCATAGCTGACAATGGACCCCACCTGTACATCAGCTGGAATTTTTATTGCACTTGTCAGGTGAAATAGGCCGATGCGTAGGCAGAACTTGATGGCAATAGCAGGTATTCACTACAGATGCTTTCTATCGGCTGGAGCTAGAAGTAGACCTCCACGTCTGCCGGGGGATGTATGCGTTCCTCGCTTTTGTCAGCTGATAACTTCCCAGATTTCTGAATTAGCAGAGTCTAAGTTTTACCCTACCATAGCAATGAAATTCCAGGAGCGCCAGGTCTGTAATTTAACAATAATCATGAAGCCAGTCAGTCACAGCCTTCTTTAAGTAAGACCTGGTTAGGTCACATCTCTTAAAAGTAAATGGATAGGAAAGATTAAAGCGGATTCAGCAGCAAATTATTATCTTTGACCACATATTATCAGCTAGATGGCCTTATGCCTTTAAATCTGGGATAATTATGGTTTTCTCTAACAATATCCAATTACATGACGAATAACCTTGGCGTCTAAGGCAGGAACCTCTGATATGCGTCACTTCTTACCTCAAGAAGACTGTTTATCGGAGTTATCAGTGCTGGCCGCTGAAAAATCAGCCTGCTATTGTTACATTCCCATTCAGAGCACGCTGTCTTCCAAAACATCCGAGCAGACCTGACAGACTGATGGCTGGGAGTACTTTGACATACTCTACCAGAGGGAACTCCTGGGGGGGAATAAAACCAACTGCATTCATTGCACTTCCTCCTTTATAGTGTGTGATAATGTAGCTGGGGAATGCAGGGACAGTCTCTCCTGTGAGAGACACAGCAGCAAATACATATAAGAAATTTTCAGTGCATATTTCTGATTTGCACTGATTTCATTCCAGGTTCTTGTTAATGCCGGTAGTTGGAAAGTACAAAGACAGAAACGTCTTCCACTGGAAAAAAAAGTCTTTTATATTCTGGGATCAATCACTCTCAAGCACAGTGAAGTGTTACATTTCTGATTAGCCTTAGAACCCATAAACAATAAAGACTGAAAATTGTTACTAGAACAACCAGTGTTATTGTTAAAATGCTTCCTAGGAATAGATTAGAAGGTAACATGAAAGAAGTTTGTACAGTAAAACCTTGTGCTGTGTTAGAATAAGAACAGTCTCTATAAAGTGGAAAAACAAGGCATGAATTTCATTACAGAATTGTTTGGGATATTCTTTAATAGAAATGGCTATTTGATATATCATGTATTTAGCAACTTGGCTATATAATGTGTTAATTATCTGAGGATTTGTATTTAATATATTTAAATCTGGTTTAAAACTTGGGTTATTGCTTTAAAAACATCTACTGCTAGAAAGAATAATTATCTTCCCAGCCCTTTGCCAGAAAAAGAGAAGCTTTTGACTCATGGCTAATAAAACTTTTATTAATAATTAAAGGATGTTGATGATTATAAGCAGCGTACAGCTGCTATGCATGGATATTACAGATGAGATTTACCAATCTCTGTTTCTTACTGCATGTGAGAACATGGCATAGGTCATCAAGATGTTAAGGACTAGATCCAAAAAATGTTCCTGAAATGGTATTTAGGAATTCCAAATGGGATTTTGTGCTTAAATCCAAGGGTAAGACCCTGAAAACTCCCACTTAGCTTTTGTTTGACATTGAAAATGCTTCAGCACTGTGCCTGGTGCAAATTCCTTGCTTTGCTTCCTTGCTTTTTAACCTTAAAACCCAGTTGGTGTGTGAAAGATCTGAGTGTGAGCATGCTCAAAAGCACCTCAGACTGGGGCAGAGTTCAGAAGCCACTGCTGCTTTCACGTTTCCACCCTATTTGCATTCAGATATGAAGCATTCATCTACTGGAGTCCCCTTGTGTTCGCTCCAGTCGGTGTTCTCAGCACATGCCAGGTACATACAGGCTGCGGCTCGTCGCAAGCTGCAGTGGTGACCATTACAAAATAGGACCAGGAGAAAAAGAGATATTTTTTCTTTATACAACAATAAAACTGTGCAAGGACTTTATATAGCAGTTTAGCATTTACATGGGTTATCCATAACATGGAGCGGGGGGCGAGGGATGGGGCAGATTAAATGTTATCATCTGCTGGGGGGAATGCTTCTTCCACAGCTTGTGGCTCTCAGCAGAACGCTTTGCCTGCGGTGTTAGGTGTGCTGAGCAGGAACAGCCTGTCTATGCAAAAAAGAATTAAAGGTTCATTGTGTATGTCTGTGCAAGAGTGAAATGGCTTTGTAGCTTAATGGTTATGACATGCACCTCAGATGAAGGAGAATGGGCATCTTGTCTGTGCTTCACAGTCTGCTCTTGGATTTTGTAACACAGCTTTCATGGGGACTCCTGGTTGAGAGACCACAGCGTAGGAATGCTTCTTCAGTAGTGTGGGATTTTAGTTGGAGCAGATTATGCTGTAATTTTAAAATTTAATTTATTTTTGTTTTTTAAAGGCAGTCTTTTTTTTTTTTTTTTTTTAAATTTAAACTAGCTTCACAGTAGCTCTCTGCGGTTTAACAGTTGGTCAGGTGCTTGTGAGCCAAATCAAATGCAGGAGTGAGAGTCTTCAAGTGAACAGGGACTGTTTGTCATTAGTTTGTTCATATTCTTTTTCTAATTGGCTGATAAGCTATATCCAGATGCTTTCAAAGCCCCACTGGGACCGGAGTGACTGTTTCAATACTTAATAACTATAGAAGACAGAACCTGCCAATTCCCTGTTCCAGTGTTGCTTCTTTATTTAGTGGATACATATTTGAGTTCCCCCATTGAATTGACATTTGCACGTCTCAGGCACTCTGAGACTCAGACACAAATTGCTGTGATATTTTGCCTGGGAGAAATTACAAATAACTTGCTGCAAAGTCTTGCATTACACACCAGCCAACACTTTAGGGTAGCTTTATGCAGACAGGGAAAATGTAGATAGAAAACTCTTCTACCAAGACAGATGCGCTCATGTTGATGGCCTAGCTTTGGGAAAATTGATTAAAAACAGCTTTTTTTTTTTTTTTTCCCCTAGTCAAAGAGTAACTGGCAAGTGTTTGTGCACCAGTACTCATGGGAGAAAGCAGCCTGGAATGTGGGAGCAGGTGTTGCATTGGCCAACCTGAAATAGAGGGAGGATGACTAAAACCCTCCTTCATTCTTCTCCCTTACCCAATGAAATCCAATTTAGAGCAACGTGTTGCCACACATTGCACCAACAATTAAAGGGAATAAAAGACCAACTTACTCATTTTACAACTGTAGAAGTCCTTTTTTAGTGCACTGTAATAGCTGCTCTTACGAAAGAGATGCCACGGGATCATCAGTGAGCAGAGGGCATTAAGAGCAGAGTTTTATATCTTGTCAAGTCTCTCCATCAGCAGGAGACTGTCACAAACTACACAATAGCACTGATCTACAGTTGACAGGCACTTTCTACATCAGCTCCATTGCTCCCAATATGTCATCCACATCCATGTGTTAACCCAACTCCGTCTTACTTTATGTCAGATAAGTTAATACCACAAATCAGGGTCACTGCATTTGGGTAGAGATCTTACTTATTAGCTCTAAGTGAATAAACTCAGTCAAGAAACATGGTAGAAAACTGGACTTTTGGCCTCAAAATATTTTTATCAAAAAGATTCTGAATTCCATGGGGATTGTTTCTGTTTGTCAGAGCAATTTAGTGCTTATTTTCTCCCAGAAACAAAATTTCAGTTTCTGTCTGGAAATACTGGAGATGCTGTAGGAATTCCTCAGGTGAGTGTTAGTGTGTCTGTGTCATTATCCCATTTTCATCTGTGACTGAGGTTACTCAGCCAAGCTGAACCTGCTGTGAGGTGTCACCAGGAACTCCTGTCATATGCTGGAGTAACTCAGTGAGGGACACAGTGATGCACACCCCACATAAGACTGAAGTGCACAGACCTTCCAGCACCGTGGCTGCAAAACAATGCAGCAGCTTTTCTGAATCTAAAGCTTGTTACTGGCCAAAGAATTTCCACTAAAAATTATTGGATTTGGGTCTCAAGTTTTCATCCTTTACTGAAATGTAATTACAGGGTCTAATTTTAGGATGACAATTTTTGTCAAACATTTCTGAAGAATCTCTTCCTCCAGCCAGCTTAGATGCCTACTTGCTATCAAGGGCATGGAAGTTTTTGAGTAGAAGAGAAGCAGGCATAGCGGCAGCAGAAATAAAGACAGGAGCTAAATGATAGGCCCTGCCTGTGTGAACCTGTACTTCTGGTTTAGCTCCTACTGCCGGAGTTAAATGTGTCCATAATATGAGATCCTACAGCACATCTTGTTACTCTTGAGGGAGCTTCAGCCAGAATATAAAAAACAGATGGACAAAGGTGCTAGTAGCTTAGAAATTCCTGCAGATGATCTTTCCATGTTGAGGAAGATGCTTTCTGGCAGGACAGTGTTAAACGGATTTATGCTGTTCCCTCTTCAGAGCCTGTTTTGGAGAGGGAGGGCTTGAGGCTGCACAGCTGCCAGCCTAAAACCTTTCTAGATTTACTACTGGAAATTCACTTAAAATTAAACATCAGCGACGCCCTCCCCAACAAAGATTAAGAACAAAAAATGTCAAGTAGGAAATGTTCAGGGTGAAGAGAGAATTGTGGTGCTTCTGATTAAGATCAAAATCAAACTCTCCGCATCCCATCCTAGGATTTCAGAAAGCTTTCCAGCACACATCTGCCTCCAGTTTCCTCTTTGTTTATTCAGTCATCAATTATCAAGAGACTTTTTGTTTTGTCTCAATGAGCTGCACAATTTGAAGCAACTGTGGTATCTAAGATGGTTCTGCGTAAACCAAACACAGATTCCTTCATGGCACAGAGTAACTGGATTGGATTAAAATAAAAATATCCAAAACCAACAGAATTTTCTCTCTAAGCTGTTCTGAGGGTTATTATAATGTCATTTTTCCCCGTGAAACAAATAATACACAGACTTCAAAAGCCCTGAATGTTGTTCTCAAACAACAGAAAATAAATGAGATTAGACATCATGATTTATGATGCTTCCATTCCTTCTTTTTAAGAAAAAGGAAATATGTTGATAATTAAAGTCACATGAACTCGCATTCTTTTGGCTCCTAAAATATTATGACATGCACTTGCCTAAAGAGCCCTCTAGGACAAATGTACAATGACAGCAAATGCACTTGCGCCTTGGAAGTGGTAGCTCCCTGGACATATTATTATCGCTGATTAAACCAGTGGATTAATGCCTGTTGTTACGCTCTCTGCTGATAGCAAGGAATTACAATGGAGCATCTGCCATTCATCTTCCCTTTCCAACAGAGCTCTGTCAGTGACTGCTATTGTAGCTACATCTTGTAGCTACTAACGAGGGACTCGAGTAATTTATGCTATCCTGTAGCTGACTTTCACATCTTCACAACTCCTTCCATAGGAGCAGTCTCATGGCATTTTTAATTCAATATTCACAGAATGGCTGGGTGTATTGGGAACTCCATTTGAGGTTTCCCAAAGCAAAGCAAAATAATACCAGTTTAACAATGATTTTCTTGTATGGCAGACACTGACCCAAGTTTGTGAATATAGAAGGCTGGAAACCCACAGATAAAGAAATTAAGTTCCACTAGAAAATCTTTGCAAGGCAGTTAGAGCTGAGGGAGGTAAAATTTCTGTCTTTTTCTTATACAAGCAATGACCTATCTCTTGACAAACACCTGTCTCAATGATCAAAATGCCAGAGCACATTCTGGGACTTGACAAAGTGCCCAGTCATGCACCTTAACTATAAATTTGTCTTCCTACTTTTGTATAAACCTGAAATACAGCTCATGGAGTGAAAATGCGCAGCCGCCTTTTTAAGATGATGTTCAAGATTTCATACAGTATTTAGTAACAAAGACAACAATAAGACAAAAGTACTTATATCTGTATGGGCTGTCTTTACATACTGTTATCTAACTGGCTGAAAGACACTGGAAATAACTCTCTCTTGTTCTGTCAGCATGGTAATATGTTTTTTGTTATGATAATGTTATACAATTCAGTTTGTATATACAAGTCAGTTTATTACACCATTTTCAGATGGCGAAGTCAATTCAGTGGTCTTTGCTTTCTAGAAACATCTACTAGTAAAGTGTATAATGCCAGTATCTCTGAGTTCCTTTCATTAACACTTACTGTTATAAAACAAAAAGATATTACCGTACTGTCTTGTATATACATGAATAAAATGTGAGGATCTCACTATTGTCAATAAACAAAGCTCTGGAATATTAATAATTCCTTTTAATTGTTACATTTAATTTGCTCTCTATTAATCTATAAACTCAGTTTGAAATCCTGACCTAGGGTTAAAAGGCACTTTACCTTAAGCTTCAAAAAGGATAGTATTTCACATTGGACTAAATCACATTTGCCATTCCCTATATACCTGTCCTCATTTTAGAGTATAAGACAAACACCTGATAAAGTTTTAGTTTGCGCGCACAACTTGATGGCACATGTACTGGAAGTAGGCAAACAATATCCAGGAAAACACACACTTACAATCTGTCATAAATTATGATTTATCTACATCCTATGCATCCTCAGTTAAACCTTAACTGACCTGAATGGTCCCAAAGGCAATGTGTGGGTACAGAAATCTCTGTGAGAGCAGCTGTTGATCTGAAGTCACGACCGGTGTTCACTCCCTGGCAAGGTTCACAGGTAGCACAAGGAGCAGGTAGCACAAGAGCAGCAAATTGGTTGAGTTAAACAGCCACAGCTGAGGCCCCAGTGTCTGCACTCTATATGCTTTGGAGGATTTGGTTTGGACTACTTCTAATCTATTTCCATGGAGTAAATGTCTAGTAGCAGCTAGAATGCACTAGAGGTGCGTGCAGAGCACATTTCAAGGGAAAGTAATCCAGTTTGTCTTTTCTAAGACTCCTCCATAACGCAAACCAAAGTTTACAGTAACTTGGGATAGCACCTCAAAAACACAGTCCTGATCTGACCTAAAACACTAATGTAGACATACTCTTTGCAAGGAGAGGCTATGGAGTACCCTCCTTAAAATTATACCACGGATGAAATGTGTTAAAATGTTTTGAAAGTGAAAACCATATTTAATATATTAATGGCTGAATTTAGTCTTTGTAGCCAAACATTTCATGATACAGTCAAATTTTCTACCCACAGGACAGTGTGATAATCTGGACCCTGTAAGCATCTGAAAAATCTTTCATCATGCTTTCGATTTACTTTATTCAACTAAAATTCAGCAACTATTCAGATGTCAGAAAAGGTCCTGTAGCCATGTCACAGGGTGCGAAAGAGAGAAAATAAGACTTCATAATGGCAGTGAGGGAAAGAATTCAATTAATAAAAACAGTTTGCTATCTACATTACTACAAATAGGCTGAAAACCTGGAAAATGGTCTTATATTAAAACCCAATAAATTACCTTACAGATGAGGTTGATTAGCCTGGTATCCCCCATACTTTAAAGTTAAGAACTTTGAACACCATGAAAAACAATGCCTGTACTCCAGGAGTAAGATTCATCTCCTCTAACTGCTCACATCCACACTTCAGCTGCCTTAGCACTCAACAGGGAGAAACAGGCACTTTCTGAGCAGGGTTCGTCAGACCAGTTGTAGACATCTATTTTGCAATGAGCTGAGTCTTCAGGAAGTAGCTCTTTCTCATTCTTTTCAGCTACAAAAGGGAAGATTAGATGATGGCTGTAGGCTTAAAAAAAATTTTTTTTAACAGGTGGTTACAGACATTCTGTCAGACGAATCGTGTCCCAGCTATCTTCAGCATTATTTCATCTGCAGATCGAGAGAAATGCCCTATAAGGGAAATCCAGTAGGAGCACTCTGAACTTTTCTGTAGAAAATACAGTAATCTCTTCACACGGCGCTCTGAGATTCAGAAATTGTTTCTTGTTGCTCAACCGAGTTCCTGTAATTCACTACCAATATTCAGTCACACTCCATGATTTCATAAGACCAGAGCCTCAAGTATTTGGATCAGATTGGGGCTTGAGCATGCACAGTGCTAGACACTGTGACCGACCCTTATTTCAGCTTATGCATTTTTTGGCTTCAGTGAGAACAGGTAAATATGTGCTTAAGTAGTTTGATGATCAAGGGGTGACCTAAGAGATCAACTTAATGCTTTAAGAAGTATGAGACATACAAGAAAACAACAGATTATCATTAGAAATGATAATTAAAAAAAAAAAAAAAGAAAAAGGAAGCTAAAGCCATCAAGGAAAGTTAGCTTGCAAAGCCAAAGAACAGCAGGTGTTTGATTTTGTGGATTTTTCTTTTTGTACTAAAGGTGAAAAAAAATCCTACAAATAATATTGTCCTAATTCTCAGTAAGAATGGTAAAATTATTAACAATATTTCAGAACAGCAAGAACATTTAGCTTTAGACTGTGAAATTGCAAGGTATCACCAAGTAACAATTAAAGACACAAAGTTTAATTGCTAGAGATAAGCTCAAACCACAAAATATAAAGTTGAACTATTTAAATCTAAGTTTTGAAATTTTACATCTGGAGATATTACTACACGTATGCTATCATGATGGTATGGCTGGCTGTAAAACTGTGGATAAGTGTTTTCTTCTCCAATTTGGTCCAATTATTAGATCTAATAATTGCTCCTTTCCCCCCTTCCCATTTTTTAAGAGACTGTTACTACAGCAGTATGGTTAGTCACAGCAATTTTCTGTACAGCAAGTAATTTGGGTGAAGACTTCTCACTCATAACAGTTTGGACAAAGAAGATGGGAAATTACATGAATGCAGTCCATGTTTAGGCACGAGGTTAGGCACAAGGAAAAATCAAACTGTGAGGGAGCAGACTGAATAGGCACTTGAAATCTTTTTTCCAACAGAGGATCAGCAATAACTCATGTGACAAAGACCATGAAATAAATTGTGAGATCATCTTCAGTAAATCAATCAAGCAACTGTTTCTCTGCTTTAAGAAATGCGTAGTTAAATTTTCAATTTATTTTATTTTTCTAATAGTTTCTTAACAAAAATAATCAAATAGTCGTGAAACTAGTAGATGGATTTAGTATTTACGTTCTTTGTGGTTTTGGGCACAAATCTCATGATGACAAAGAGTTCCTACTTGTTTAGCATGAAACCATAACACAGTGATGAAGCGGCACAATGACGGCATGTGTACACTGTAAACTCCTTGACAAAGGAGTCTCTATTGCGGCCTTGTGCCCACTGGTTTGCCGCTTCTGTCTCCAAGCTACATTCAAACGTAGGCAGCCTGGCATCTTGACTGGGGCCTTCCAGATAAAGCATGGGGAGATGCACCAAGTCTTTAGCCTTCTCTGTACCACTGTGGCAAACAAATCATGAGCATTCTTGAAGAAAATAGGTGAGATTTAGAAAGTATTGCATTCCAGGAAGAGACAGTCAACTGGGGGAGGAGGTGTTAAGTGACATGAAGGAGCAATAAGCCTCTATTTTAACGGTGGTAAGGTCACAGAGATACCACTTTTTTTTAATGTGTCTTCAAATATAGTTGCAACATCAGGAGTTAAGTCTTATTTTTTGAATTGTGTTAATATACTGGAATGATATTTTAGAAAAAAAAGGAAAAAGCCTTAGAAGTTATTTAAAATTCTCTACCTTTTGTCTACTCTTCTTTGGAGAAGAACTACTGTTCCAGAAATCTTATCTACATCATACTGTTCTCATCAGAATAAATTGTTGGTAAAGAGTCTTTCATTGGCAGTTACAGTATGAAATGTAAGTGAAAAGCTTATAGCGTGGGCTAATATGCTTAGATTTGAATTTATCTACATTAACAAGATATCAAAAAGAGACATAGTTTTTATCTTTCTGTATGCATTCACACCATTGCTTTATAGTGGAAAAAAACCTGTTTCCCTTCATCCTGTGTTGCAAGCTGCTCATGGAACAGAAGCCTATCTTTTTGTAGCAGACATCCTAAGCCTCTCCCCTCCCACCGCTATAAAGTTCTGAGTAATCCTGACGGGCAGCATAGTGATGAGTGTAGATTTCTTGCCCGTCCCTGTAGATTTTAGGCCTTTTTCCCATAAACATATTGCTTAATTTTACAACGATTACTTCATGTGCTTATTTTCATGTCATTTGCATAGCTAGAATACTCAGTCTGCATAAGGTTGTCTGCACGTGTCAGTCTTTGAATGACTGCGGTATAAATAGTCTGTATATTTGGCTATTTAGAACACCATTGCTCATGCATGGCTATCAGTTTCAGTAGAAGTTTTGCGTGTGCAAGAGATACGGGGTCACATTTCAAATGATGTCAGTGAGGGCTCCAGAAAGCTTTGCAAAGCTGTAAATCTTGACCAGTGCAGAACCATTTGACTAGCTGCCTCATTTCTTTTTCTCCCTCCACTTCAGGGCAAATTGACGTATTTAACTATTCTTCAATATTTATTTTTACCACTAAGTTATATGCTTATTTACCTGATTAGGTTTCTCAACGTAAATTGTAATAGATTTTTTTTTTCTTTCCCAGTGAAGGTGAGTTCAATGGTTATGTAAGGCTGAGGCCAGCCAGCCAGAGTCTTGCCAGTACCCCTCGGTCCTGGCTTTCAACACAGTTGTTATTCCAGTAATGTCTCTCTCTCTTAAGCTGTGGCTGCCAACTCTGTTCAAAAGCGTGGTGGTTTTCTGCTGTGGGCAAAGAGCCACCAAGACTGAAGCTGGATCCATGAAACTCATTTCATGGCTAAATGCTGATTGCTTTAACCATAACTCTCCATAGGTAATAAAGGGTGGAAGTATGCCACAGAGCAGCTTTTCTGGGGGGGAGGGCGGTAGGCACCTCTCTATGCTGGAATGTGAAAGTTTCTTGCCCCAAAGCAACAAAGTTATGTTCTAGTAATCTGGGGGAAAAAAAAAAAAAGATGCCGCCTCCCACCTTTTTTTAAATTTTTGATTGCTTTTTTCTTGGATGAATTTTAAATGGCTATTTGTGAGGAAACTACTTTTATTCCAAACAAGAATTCATCTGCCTGCTTTTGCAAGGATTAAGTCTACACCAGAAGGGAAACAAAACTCACCCACATTATTCCTGTCTGTGTGGAGTTTACAATAATGAAAAGAAAGCACCTCAGCCATTTGCCATGGGGTGTCTGGAGGAGCTGTGTTTTCATCTTACTAACTAGCTCCTTAAGGAGGGCAATTCACATTTCCCCTGGAAAAACCTCTGCAGACAGCAGAGGTGGCCAGCAAGAGATGTGACCTCTTCAGAATCTACCCAGCATTTCAGTAAGGAGTAGAGAAAAAATCCAGCAGTGGCAGACTGGTTACTACAGTAACAAACTACATAATTTGCTTTTATGATACATCCCCCTTACTCCACTGTCATCACTAAAGTTGAACAGATTAAAACTGATAGGATCATTTAATTTTGTATGTGTTATGATGAGTGCAGCTGCTCACTTTCTATACAGCAAATATAAGGATAACCGTATCTATTCTGTATAAACTGGTATTTATTTATACACTGAAGTTTCTTTTGTAGTTGGCAGACCTTTTTCCTTCTGTACTAATGTCAGAGCCTGATATGGGAACATTATTCTTTCCAGGATAAATTCATAAGACTCAGTGCTCTGCCATGTAGAGGTTACTGAGTTAGCTTTGGATGAGCTAGTTAAGATGTGAGAACCAGTTAAGTTGCCTTAACTTTGGACTCTTCCAAGCTAGTATGCAATTCTTCCCAGCAGAATTAATTAGCTTAGGCATCCAACCAGCAATTTTCACAGCAAACTAACCCAATTATCTCTGCATGATACAACATTGTGTCATGTCTGAGCCCAGAATATGTCTGTCTACATATGGGAAAAATTAACCACAGGTTGTGCCATTGAAAATAGCAGTGCGTGCTCTAGGGAGAGGGATAGTTCCCTTCTGCGCTTCATAATATGAATATCTGGAGTAATAACCACATAGTGAGTACCTTGCTATACGCTCAATTTTTGTGCCAGCTATCATTTTTTTTTAAAGTCGAAATCATTATAAGTAAAGGGCATGAGCAGTCCAGGGTTCTAACTTCCAGAACGTAGCATAAAGGAAAAGCTTTTTGACATCCAGTTCAGCATTATCTAGCAACTTTGTCACGGTTGAGTTCCCTCACTAACTTTATACGAGCTCCAATTTAAGCAGACCAGTGCAGATTTTCTGCCTTGCACTGGAAGTGCTCGTAAGCTACTGGTGGCTCCGGAGAGACTTGGAGATTCAAGGGAAACCTCTGACAACACACTTTTATCGGCAATGTGGTATTTTTATGACCTGCATTACTACGGTACTTCAGCTTCTCCTTGTACTTATAAATTTATTCTTGTTGTTCCTAAGAAGTGAGGAAGCACTTCTCTTCCCGTCTTTCAAAGGACAGTGGATGTGCAGGGATGTTTAAAGCCTTAGCCAATGCCAGGCTCAAGAAATCTGTGATAGATTTAGGACGTGAACACTGGTCTTCAGAAGGCTAAGGTGGCCCACTGACCAGCTTTCTTCTGTGACAGTTACAACAGTTGTATTGCTTTAACTAGTGTAACACATAGAAGTGTGAAGAAACAAGCACAATAAAAAGCATAAGAGGGAGAACATAATTTTCTGTAAGAACTTTAGTACACATAATTACACTGATATTTAGCATATCTTGGGCAGAGCACATAGTATCTATTATATCCTCAGGAAGCACTGCTAAGTGACCGTTTAATTTAGTTGTTCAAGTTATTTTTCACACTTGGATTATAAACATCCATCACTCCAATGCTGAAAGATGAGGCACTAAACTGATCTTTTGCTCTTAACCTCAGGTTGAGTGATATCTAGTCAGTCCATTGAAAAGTTACCTACTTTCACTATAGCCATTGTAAGCATTTAGGCATTTCTTTATCTATTATTTCCTGTTTTCCATCAGGAAGATAGGAATAGAATAAGATTTTCACTGCAAACCTCTCTTCCTCAACATTTATAGAAAACAGAGCCTCATCCACATAGGCCACTGTCCTGGTTTTGGCTGGGATAGAGTTAATTTTCTTCCAGATAGCTGGTACAGTTCTGTGTTTTGGATTTGGGATGAAAACAATGTTGATAACATACTGATGTTTTCAGTTGTTGCTGAGCAGTCAAGGACTGTCCAGCTTCCCATGCTCTGCCCTGCCAGCGAGCAGGCTGGGGGTGCATGGGGAGCTGGGAGGGGACACAGCCAGGACAGCTGAGCCAGGCTGGCCACAGGGATATTCCATACCACACGAAGTCATGCTTGGTATATAAACTGGGGGAGTTGGCTGGGGAGGTGCTGTGGCTCAGGAACTAACTGGGCATCAGTCAGCAGGTGATGAGCAACTGTGCTGTGCATCACTTGTTTTGCATATTATTTTGTTATCATCTTTTTTTTCTTTCTCTCTCCTATTAAACTGTCTTTATCTCAACCCACGTTTCTACCTTCTTTCTGATTCTATCCCCCATTCTGCCCTGGGTGGTGAATGAACGGCTGTGTGGCTGTTTTAGCTACGTGCTGGGTTAAACCACAACATCCATGTTACCTCAGGGAATGTGGACTCACACTAGCAAGCCTAGTGTTACTCCTAAAAACCTTTAAATTTGAAGCTAAACCAGAACCACTAGTATAACCCAGATACAGGCCTTTTCTGACAGAACCAGCTCTTACCATTTTAGAGTACTGCTTGATAATGTACAGTTCCAAGTATGGACTGGTCTTGCGTCGAAGATCCCTGGAGAAATAGAGTCAGTACTCCAGGGTCCTGTGTTTTTTTTCTTACTAAGTAATTATCGTCTTGCAATTGCTGGGACTTGCCCTCTAGATTTGTGTTAGCACTGTGTTACTGTTACAGTAAATGACAGCACAACTGTTTCAGCATATTTCAAAGACTGCACAGTCAAGAAAGATGTCCCTCTCTGAAGGCACATTGTGCTTTGCTCACTAGTTAGACCCGCAGATGTTATAACGTCAGCTTTGCATTGATCAGTGACAAACCTGGTCTTTTGTTCTCTTGGAAATTCAATTCCTTTGTAAAATCTGAAATTGGACACGACATGATGCATTCAGCACAAAGTCTTAGACCTTCTAGTTTGCACGATTGTTGGCTCCTGGTCTTCTGTACAGACTTCAGTATGAAAGGAGGGGTACGAGAATGGACACGCTCTGGCTTTGTAGCACTACCAGAAGCACACACGTTTCTGTGATAAATCAAAACAGTGGAGTTTGTCTCTAGTAGTTGCCCTCAGAGCAACCATATAATGCTAGTTTCTAATTCCCATACCTGTTACAGACCCAGTTGTGGGATATTCATTTGCACTTAGAATAATCTCAGCTCTGTATATGACATGGGATACCTTGGGGTGAAATGTAATATCCTGTGTTACATATGACACTTCAGTCCTTAATTTGTTAGAGATATTGAAGAATAATAATAGCAGGCAAAATACTTTTAAATACAAGAGATGTAACCTCTGAGAGCCAGTCACACCTTTGGCATGTCCCCTTGGAGTCATTTTTACATTCCTAGCAGTTTCATTACAGAGCACAGCATATGTTCTCATTCTTGCACTTCCATATACTACAAGACATAGATAAGAATATATGTAATGGAAACAAGATCTTGTTCTGCTCACTGCTCCTAAAGACTCATTTGCATTAAGGGTGATTCCAACCTCCCAGTTTTGGACTGACTTGTTATAAAAATGTCAAACCAAGTGATGAATGAACCTGTACAGAAGACTTTAATCTTCAGGTCATTTTTTTGTTCTCCCCTCTCCCATCTCTTCTTTTTTTTCCCCCCCTAATGGATAACAACATTTGCATGGATATAACTTCCTTAGAACTAGAGTGTTACTAACTCAGTGGTATTTAAGTTGCAGATTATAATTGGCATGGTAAAGGATCACAAGTGTATCTTTTCTGTCAGCTTGTTCCATTAAGAACCTCTAACCATGGATCATTGATGTAACAGATCATTATGGCCCATTGTGTCAGTTCATCTGTTGGGATCTGTGCACTATAAGCATGACAGATTTCCTCTGCAGCAATTATAGTCTATTGTGACAATAGGATTTAATGAATATAAACAACAAACCACATAATCTGTTATTACAGAACACAGCTATGCACCCAGATGGGAATGAAGTTCCTAGACATTGCCAGTTGCAGTTTTTAAAATTGTGACTATTTCAGTCACATTATACTAGATGCAATGCTCTAATTTACAGCATACATTTATCTCAACCCTGGAAGGTGAAAGGTCTTCAGAACTTAAAGCCTAATCCTGCAAGAGTTCCATGATTTCATTTTTTCTGAGTAAACATTATCTCTTAGGTTTCTAGACACTTACTCACTGTCTTTCACAGTAATACTAGCCATGCTGTTAATGTTTCAGTACTAGCATTGTAGATGAAACAAGCAAATACAATAAAATTGGTCACAGAAATTAATGAAACATAGCAGAACACTCCTGTATTGTTTTCAAAGAATAAACACTTCTACTTAATATTAATTTTTACAAATGATGGGCAAAGTGCTACACCAACGCAAATTTGTAAAACCACAGTGATTGAAATTTTGCTGATTGATGCAGCTGAAGGTCTGACCTAGAGGCTTTTGATACCTATTTGTGAAATTGATACTCTCTTTCAAAGTACAGATTTTCAGCTTTCGAATATGAGTTCTGGACTTGAGTACATCAGAGGTTACAATTATAGCGTTGGTACAGCTATATTTTCATCTAAGCAGATGGGCACTACTGGAATATATATATACACACTTTTTTTCAGGAATTGAAAATCCACCATGAAGAATATATTAATGAGGACTACATGTGGATGAGCTATGTAAATGCCATTGTGAATCATCATGACCATTATCACGTACTTTTGAGAAGAAGTCCCCAATTAAATATACTTCTACACACTTCTTGTATCAAAAGGGGAAAAGACTCTTACTCTTACCTAGCATGCGAACACATTTGGCATTCTGGTCAGGACTATCAAATGAGATTTCTCCGCACCACTGGGAAAAAAAAACAGACAGACATATTTAGTTGAAGTCTCGGTGATAGCATCCCTCTCCTTGTCCTCTGATATCTCTGTTTATAGTTTGGAACTAGACGTGTTCAAAGACACATTGTAAAAATATTGAAATCAATAGATTTTCAAGTACCCAAAGTTTCAGGAAGAATGGATGCTACTAATGTGCAAGGATGGGTCAAGACTGTATTCCAGGGAGTTCACCAAGAAAAAGTCAAGGTAACATGTATTATCGTATCTGTGGCTTAAGCTACTGCCTGATCCATGTTACTGTTTGTTACCATCAGATCCAATTATACAGGCGGCTTCGTCTACCACTGGTAGACATTGCAGCCCTCCCCAGTATACTGGTTTGTCACATGGCTGCATCCTAAACAGCATCTGTGAAATGACCCATCTGAAAACAAAACAAACAGCTACGCTGATCCAATAGTTTGTATTTCTGTAAAAGAAACTTATTTTAAAAAACCCCACAACTCTGAAATATTTATTAAGGAAAGCTATCATTTCACAAAATTTGAACTCTCTGTAACACCTATGAGTAAAACTGTTTTTTGTAAGGTGCTAATAATTTATGTCTCTATGCTAACAGGTTTTGTTAATGAAAAATAATATTCACATGTACAGATATATTATCAGGGCTGATGTTCTGTCTGCATACAAACAGTGAAGGAACATTGTTAGAGTTAGGATCAGAATAGAGAAATATTGGGTTGTTTTCAAAGATAAGACATTATTGTTGAGTCCTTTATACAGACATGCATGTCAGTTAACCTGCCAGGAGAAACATAATTGTTGTGGTTCATGGGTCTGATCCAGCTCCAATTAAAGTCAGTCCGTGTACAGATCCCGCTCACTTCAGTAGTGGTTGCTTCAGGTGCTGCAAAAAAGATTCAATTTTGTATCCCTACACTCAAAGCTCATGATAGGGGCTTAAGGATAGCCTCATATTTTATAGGTAAAAGTGGCCTGTGCTTCCTTGTCTACATGTTTATGCTTTTGGTATCCGTGACCAAATGAGAATGAAAGCACAGTGGTTCAAGTTTGGAAAAATCACTGAGAACTATCCATTTCCTTTCCTCTTCCTTTCTCTCTCTCTCTCTCTCTCTTACGCAGTTTCCCCTTTTCAGCACCTGTGGTTTTCTCTCTTATGTAAGACAAAGTGGTTAGTACTGTTTTTTTCTTTTTTTTTTTTTTGTTAATAAAAGTGACATTTGCAACAAATAGTAAATCTACAAAGAATCAGGTAAGTAAAAAACCCCAGAGCTTCAAAGAAGATGAAACACAGCAAAAGCTTCATAAATGAACACCACATTTGGATCTCTCTATTTTTAAAATAGCCTTCACCTCCCTCACACCAAAATAAACACAAACAAACAAACAAAAGCCCATCTCCCACACAGAGTCTATTCGTATATCAGTACATCTAAAAAGAGAAAACAGACGTTTGTATTAACCTTCCTAGGTGGGAGCACATACTGCTGAAAGATTGCAAAAGAAAAACAACTCCCAGCATTTCAAAGTTAATTTTACGAATGCTCTTATACCGGCTCCCTGCAAGGAAACATGGAAATTTGCTGTTTATTCTTTGAAGAATGTTAAGATAGGGGCATCTTTTCCAGAAATCTCCCAGCTTCTTCTTCATGATTGTAAGTATACTTAAACAAACACAGACATAAGAAAGCATGTCAAAATTCGCTGCCCACCTCACCCCTGAATTTATACTGCTGTTTGAAAACCTTTGGTTATTTTTGATTTAGTCCCTCAGACGTATAGTATGTTCCATACTTATATAAATATCACATTTCAGGCTGGCAAACGATGTCTTACAATATCTAACAATATTCACCAGTCCTAGTCTTATGAAATTGGGAAAATGGCTAATGTTCCCCGGAGTCCACTAACATCCCACAGGATGCATTGTGATGATGGATGAACTTTGAAAACTTTGCAAGTAAGATTCAGATAACTGTATACAAGTTCATAGCCTTTTCTGAATTCCCTTAACCCCTGCAACCCACAGAACTGGCTGAAAACCATGCTGCAACAGTCAGCCTCGGAGATTTTTCACTGCTACCACTGCAGCTGTGTGAAATACCAGGAGAAAAAGCTTCTGCTGCAGTTTCATTTCTGATGCCAGCAAAAGCTCATAGGTACACATCAATGGGATGAAAAATAAGCTGTTACCAAACTGCTCAGAGCATCTGAAAAAGACTTAGTTGGATCCTGGAGATGTGAAGTGGCACAGAAATGCAGCAGGGACTCATTTTTGCTCATGCAAAAAAATAGAGGTTTTTGGGAATTTTTGCTGTTAGCAAATGTTTTCCATGAACAAGAAGTAAGGAATGACTTCAGGATTTAATCTTTAGGATTAAACTGAGACTTTGCCACCACTGCTGTGAATTCCTGCCAGAGCTGGAAAAGCTTCTCCTGTCCTTTTCCTGGCCTGGCTTATTTGCCTTTCTGGTTTGGGTTTGTTCCGCCTGCTTGTATATTGGGGCTGGTACTGAGAGATGAGGCCAAGAGTCTCTCCAGTCCCAATCCATTTGCAAACTAGTCCCAAAGCAGCCGCTCATTCTCTCCCAAAAGTTTCTAAGTTGTCTACAGAGTCAGTAGTGGATCCATCAGAGAGCAGGAATGGGAATTTGTCATTAGATGCTGACTATTCTACTTCCTAATCTCAACCAGTCAGAAAGCAGAGAGAGGAGGAAGAATAACCCTGGACGTATCTGCTCTGCGTATGCAGACCTATTGCACACGTGTAGAACACCATGTATGTCTGTTGGGGAATCTGAGAGAGAAATAGGGCATCTCTTCTAAAGACTGGCTAAACAGCCTCTAGAAGCTGCTGCTTACGAGCAGCCCTAGCCGTATTCATAGGAGTCAGGTCAGGAAGAAGATACCAGTTTTCTGTTCCCACTTTAGAGAAGTGAGAGTATCAATGGTGAACTGTAAAGACCAAGCATATTATCCCATTAGGAAGAGCAGTGAACTCAAACAGGAGAGCTGCCTCTGAACTTCATTTCTTGAAATCTATGATGAGGTTGGATTCATAGTCCTGACATATATTTGATGCTCATTAAAGTTCCAAGATTTCACCCGCTAAAAATATGATAAATCGTATTCTTGGCTCTAAATGATCCCTGAGCCTGGGATATTTTACATCTCAGTTTGTGCTTTATGGTTAGGGCTACTACAGCACTGGTGGGACTGGCTCTGCTATATGTGGTCCGGGATGTTGGGCTGGTGAGTTTACAGAGCTGAAAATAATGCCACTGGTTTTCACTTCCCCTGAAGTGAGAGAGGATTTGTTGTTGAAAATCTTAAAACACTGCTGTGTTTGGAAGTGGTCAGACCTAACAAAGAAGTGGGTAAATACATGTAAAATTCACCCCTCCAAATCTTCATTATACCTTCATATCTATCGAACCACTGAATTCTGAACTAGACTGTGAGGTTTTTTCCTGTGTTTTTTTTTCTCTTTCTGGAGAAGAGGAAAATATAGTTACTTTCAGTTAATAATATTTTCAGTAATATGTTTCCACATAGGATTGCACCCTGCAATTCATTATACATGTGATAAATTATTTATATTTATATAAGAAAATAAATTAATAAATTATCTACTCTCAAGTCCCCTTTTTGAGATCAGATGCACGTTATGATGTTGCGTCTGTTACAGAAGCTGAAACGTAGTAAAGTAGAATGGGACTTACAAGTCCCCCATGGAAAAAGAGACTGAATGAAATCGCAGCTGAAAGTGGAGCTTAAAAAAACAAAGAGAAAAAAGAGAGAGGTGCTGTTAGAGAATAAGGATGAAATGAGATGGAAGAAATGTGACATGAACCCAGGTCCTTTGATGAGATAAGTAAATTGGAGAGCTTGAAGCCAGCCTGGTTGGCTATGATGGCCCAGTACCACCTGTCGGAAAAAGGAAATACCATATTACCCAGGCACCATCCTCCACTGTGAACGGCTTTGCTGGAGGAGGGTGCTCTCAGGCAGGACGGCCTCTTTGCAAGATACTATGAGGAGCACACAGGAAAATAGGAAGACTTCTGGAAGGAGCCCTGTGCCAAAACAGTGTAAGTAAAACTGCAGAAAAGTAGGGCACAACTGGCAGAAAAAAAGTTCATGCAGAGAGCAGACGGAAAATCTACTCTAGTCAGTTGTACTAATGCAGCAATGCATCTCATATTACTTCTCCGATATTACGTGATCATTCGCAGGTTGGATTTCCATTTCTAGCATGCCTGGGCTCACACCACCTGCATCTGAGGATTTGAGATAATGTAGCAATAAACAGGGTGTATATACCCCAGACAGAATATGCCCTTATTTTTTTCTTTTTTTTTATATGTTATGAAGAAAACTTTATCTATGAAAAAAATGTTTTTGAAGTCATTCTATTCAACTTCTATCTGTACGGTAAATTAAATCATTACACGTTTTAAGAAAAAGAGATGCAAATCATGTAATTGAAATAAATAGGGCTAAATTCTTACCTATGACAAAATTCAGCAAGTAAAGATCTGAAAGTGTTTGTCATGAGAATTGCAGTAAGTGGCATGTTAATTTTCTAATTAAATGCATATAATTGACATTTAACTATTTTAATAATTTTAGAGTGTTTACTGTTTTAAAAATATAATAAGAGTTTTTCTGGCATGAAATTTGAACATGCACAATTTTGACCTTTTAAAGCTGCAGACATCCAAGTTTGAAAAAACAGCTTAGTCACAAGGTTATTGGAGTAGGAACCGTATTTATAGGATCCTTCACTCTGTTCTGCATGTCCTGAGTACAGTGTTCAACATATATGTCTCTTCCAATATTGCAATAATCAATGAGGTGCTTGATGTGCATGATCAGGCAAACAAGACAATAAAGATTGCATAATTTTCTTTTTGCAGGAGGTGACAGGGATTATTATACCTCCAAATAGAGGAGATGTGTTAACTGCACATTGATTGCATGCCAAATATTTTTTAAGAATCCATCTGATTTCTTTTTTTTAAAGTAACTTTAAGTTAATATGCTTTGCTCTTACCCATAGTAGAAGGAAGTGGATTCTACATAACAACATTGTTTGGTAAAAGAGTTTTTTCTTTCCTTTTTTTTTTCCAGAGTACTTCTTATAATTTCTCATTCCTTTAGAAATCAGAGCTAAAAGGTATACTCATAGACACAACTGATTAAAAGAATTTAAGGCAAACACCTTCTATGGTTCTATGAAAAAACAGATGATCTCAGAGGCAAAAAAATGCTACTGTTGTTCATATTTCTGTTTTCCTGTTATGTTCCTTCCTCCATCACCTTTAAAAAGTACTTGAATGAAGTCCTCTAGTATGTAAAAGAATCATTCTGGTTGCCCGAGGATTTATAGATGTAAAGTCTGTTAGTGTGAAAAGCAACAGTACTTCTTAGTCTTAGCAATCTTTTATAAAAACAACTGGCCACTCATATAAATAGCTGAAAATGAAGGGCAATATTTCACGAGGAGTCAGGCCACATGCTCTTTGTCTTCAGCCTGCCTGGGAGGAGATTTAAGGTGGATTCATCCTGAATGCTGATGAAATATCAGAGCATAGGAGCAGTAGGATTTCCAATGCCTTGTTACACTTGTTGCATTTCCAGTTCTGTCTCTCCTCTCTGACAGGGACAAAAGAAAGTACAGGAACTACCAGAGCAGACTGACATATATAATCTGTCCTGCCTGCAGCCTTTTCACAAGCACCTCCCCCAAAATGGAAGCCTGGTAATAATATCTGCTAGTGATTAAATCAATGTTTATGTAAAACAAGGAAGTTCCCTACCAATACTCTGCGTAATCTTGAGATGCACTTAAATGTCAAACACTTCTGAATTTTGCTGAATATTTACCCACGGCCTTTGTTGGCTTAGCAAAGGAAATTAAGCCATTGTTTTTCATTTGTTTAGAGACAAAAGCTTCTTTTCTCTATATCACGCCTTATTTTAAATTTAACAGGCCTGCATTTGATCAATTTTCTCTGGAGTGAATGATTGCAAAAATCTCCCCCCATTCATATGACCTTGAATTGCCAACTTGGAATTCTTTAAGGACTTTGCTTAGCCTTTCTTACATGAAGGTATGTGTATAATGAATACAACTTGAGAATTGCATATATAAACAATCCCATTCGTAGCAAATACCACTAGAATCCTTCAGCTGATGAAATTGGCCAAGATCTATAAAAATTGTGATTGTTTACGTATTGCCTCCCTGGGCCTTATTAACAGTTCCTGTAATGATTATAGATAAAACCTTATACTTAGCTGAAAATTTAGGCCTACCTTTGGCAAGTTGTGTTCCACTAAATTGGGCTGCAAAAAGTACACTTATCTTGAACTGGTATGTATTGTATGTATGCCCACCCATTTATAAACGTGGTGTAATCACAGCATACTGCCAATTGCTTTTAAAATACTACTACAGCCAGAATGCTACATTTGCTGCTCTTCAAATTACTACTATTACATTGCAGCTATACCATATTTCATGGGTCGAGTCTCCAGCTTCCCTATTTAGTATCAGAATTGAGGCATACTTAAACTGAAAATTCAGGTTCTACTAACATCTGGATGATTTTCTGCAGAGCAGAATAGCTATGTCTGGGCAGACTTGTTCTGAGAGTGCCTCTCTTTCCAAGCTTTCCCAGTGAAAGAGAAGGTTTCTCTTCCCTCCAGGAAGTTAAAACACGTTGCTCAAATAACCGTTTAACACTATCACTGTCAATCTCCAGCAGCACCTTGGTAATGTATTTCATTCTGGAATTTACCATGCTGTAGACCCTCAGCTACTGTTCAGGCTGAACAGAAGACACAGCAAAATAAGTAATTACAACTAAATTGAGCAATAATTCCCAACCAACCATCGTTGCCAGTAGTCAGCGACTTGTTTGTGGCCTAAATAGCCCGAGGTGAACCTTTAGGCAGTTCATTTTCTCACAAACCTGTGATTTACTATGGTTAAGAGTGGTTTGAAATGGATTAATGTTGCTGGAAAATGGATATAGCAGTTTAACTGCTTTGTTTGCTTCTACAGTTAAGGAAAAAAACGTTTAACAGTGTGTGACTTCATTAGGGAGGCGCCAGTAGCCCTGACCCCCCTGAGGATCTGTCAGTGTTTCAATATGGCATCTCTACTTTTAAGTGTTCATAACATGGGCACTGGGAGCCAAATCTCAAATTACTAAGCAATAAAAATGTTGGGTTTTAATAAGCAATAAGTCACAGTTGAGTGTGCGTTAACAGGCAAGGCACAACTTGTAGGCATGTTCCAAAGGGTGCCATCATCCAAGAAATGTTAGAGAGCAGACTAATTTTTTACTCTCATGGGGTGAATCTGTATTACAGCTCATTTTCTAGTTTACATTTAAAAGAATGTAAAACATCTGTAGATTACGTAATGGATCCTCCCACCACAAAACCAGCTCTAAGTAGGAGGGAAGATGGGAGGAAAATATCAATACTAGGGAAAAGGCAAATTCATTGTCTCTATTTATTGTTGCTCTGATGTGAAACATCAAAGTTCTCTGTATTTAAACATTTTCTGGACCACATAATTGCCTTTCCTCCTCCTCTGAGTTGCAGAGCTGGGCTGTTCTCCTAGCTGCTTTCTATGGTCACTGCCATTTTAACTCTCACTTTGTTTTGAAATCTAATGGGAGGAAAATATAGGATCAATTTGTGAAAATTTAGGTCTCAACTTCAACTATATACTTTTCTCACATATTTCCCACTGATCTACTCAATCAAAGGAAGAGTCAAAGCCTCAGAAGTACCAACTGACACACCACTCTTTCCAAGAAGCAAATCAAAGGTCTGTGGGAGAATGAATCTCCTGAAGAGTCCCCTCAGGCTGTTCAGAGCAACACGGGGGGAATTTTGGCACCTGCTTATTTGTGTATGCCCACCACATACCGTGTTCTTTGCATACAAAAGCACAGTCTCAGGAAGGACAAGAAGACTGAGTGCTGGTAAAGTGACACAGGCATTGGGTTCCTCCAGCCTAATAAGATGGTCTCCCTGGCCACTTTCTGAGCGGTATCAAGTGCCGCTGGCCACCTACTTCTCAAGAGCTGGGAGTTCTTGGTTCCCTAAAACATTGGCATGCACTGAAGCAATCCTGTTTCACCCTTCCCAGGACTTCATTTTTAAGGAATGGGAGTTGGTGAGAACAACCCATGCCAAAAGTATACCAACAACTAGGTAATGTGTTCACGAGTCCATTGCTTTCACTCACCTTCTGGCATAGACGCAGACTTAGGTAACAGAACTAGCACTGGACCAACAAACCAGGCAGGAGAGAGTTAGAAGTCATCAAACAAACCTCAGAACATACACGTGGAAGGTCTGGTCAAGCGGACAGCCTCAGCAGAAGTGAAAATAGAGCACCTAGAGGCAGAAGGCAGGAAACTACTTTTCCCTAGTCCCTCACGTGTGCACCACACACTGCCTGGGGTATGAAGGTAGTAGGGTCCCATGGGTAGCTATACAATGACTGCAGAATTGGTCATCCCATTAAAAACGAGCTTTTCCCTTTCTCTTTTCTCGCACCCTTTCTCTCCTTGATCTTTCCCTAAGGTAACTTGTTTAAGGTAAGGTGTTTGAAGTCTGCCATCCATGAGGAACTCTGCAAATAAAACTTTGTGTGAACAAACCCCTTTCTGCAACACTGTGCTGTCACACAATGCCCTAAGGAAACCTGGGCCCAACTGCTGTGCAAAGATGATGCAACCAAAGAATGGCCTCAAGCCTTGTTTTCATCAGCTGTGTAGCCGATTTCAATGTGTCACGACATGCAATCCTTGCTTCAGAATGTACCTCCTGAGCTTATCACCAACCACTTACAGCTTTACTCCAAAATTTGAGTCTGGTTATCCTTCTCAAACATTTTGAGCTCTCCTGCCTCGTACTTACTTTTAAACTCTTTTGCCACCGTAAGCAATCTTAATATGTAAGTACTATCTTCAATCTTCCTGTATCAATGGCCAGATAGAAAATTTTATGGGCATCTGTCCAGCATATTACCAAACACATACTGTAAAAATGGGCATCTATGGTGCTATTTTAGCCTGTTAACACATGCTTCTACAGTCATAACTATCAATTAGAAGTACTCTTATATGAGCGCAGTTTAGAAAATGAAATCAAACAAAAAACTAAGTAACATTAGCACTGCAAAAATGACTTTCAGAACTTCAAGTACAGCCAGCATACACCATATTTCTACATGTAGAACATATGAAGCTAAAAAACAGCAAGTGTTGTTTTGACAGGAAACATTTGTATTCCAAAAATTGTCATATTAGACATTGGGGAAGAGCATTTTCTGCATTAAAAGAAAGTGTCATCAATACACTAACATATCTTTTTGACAACTTTCAAAGTGGGATTAATAACATATCTGGAGCCATACAAATGCCATTATTGTCAGGAAACATTTAGATGCTACTTCAATAATCACTATGAATGTATTTAAGATACAGGGAAATCCTTGGTTTTGGGATATATTAATTTCCAAGGTTGCAGTCTTTTGGAGCCATGCTAAAAAGACTAATTTTCTCCCTGAAAATAATTCCCAGAAGCAGAGACTTTCTTTTAGAGTCTTTTTTAAATTTTTTTTTTTTTAATGTGTGAAAGCATCATTTCAAGACAGGTGTATTGCTGGCAAATGCTGCACAAAGCTGCTCTTTTCTCTCACTTCTCAACAGATTCTGATTATAATCTCTAAGCCAAGACTACACCTATGCCTATCCTTGAGATGGTAAAAGAAAAGGACAAAGCTCCTGCAAATGTTTTTTACTTGTGGTAAAACTCATCATAAGAGTTTACACAGGGAATTGCCCATATAGCTTCCTCCTTCTCTTGCAGGCCCAAGGTCTTCCCAAGTGATGTGCATCTTGATTCCCCATACAAAAACTGTAAAAACATTTCATTCAGAAGAGGCTTTTTTTTAGATGGCAGAAGCAACTGGAATAAAAACCAGCAAACTGACTCCATGGGAACAAAACGTCCCCTAGGTCTGCACTCAAAGTCTTTTTGAGCCATCAGTCACCAGTTTAGAGAAAATAAAGCCATCATAGTTTCACAGCTATCTGCGACTGTCATAATCCTGTTTTGCGAACAGGTATTCAAACAAGTCTGGAATGATACTATAGAGTTCACTTCCATGTGTAATCCTGAGATGCTGAGCGTATCGGAGGGTAAAAGACCTTGTAAGTCACCCCACTGCAAACAATTTACCTGCCACACTTCATTTTCTTAATCAGTTTTCATCACTAAGAAACGTGAAAGTATTTTAGACTTGATTGTGAAGAACTATTTTTGCAGAAAAAATAAGATCATATACCTCACACTTTAAAGAGCTACAACATAAAGTAGAGCACATTATATGAGAAAGGTCATATTTAGTAAAAAGCAAGGTACAAATTAATTTCATAGAATGCCTCTGTACTGAACCAGCTTTCTTTGTCATAGAAACAAGAAAAAGGAAATAGTTACTATTCTTTGAGGCATTGTTAAGAAGAGACAACACCTACTATTTATGTGAGCTAAATGAAGGTTAGAAAAGGATTTTGTTGAATGTGACTCCCTCCCTTCATCTGGATTTACCTTCTGAAGGTAAATTCTCTTGAACAGAACAGACATACCCTCTTGTTGTATGCAGTAAACCTCAAGTATTTTGCAAAAATGGCAAGGCCATGCATCCTGTTACTCCCTATTCAACTAGATACTGCTTTTCGGGAGGGGAACTGACAACTGTACTTCAGCTGTAGAAGAAAAAAACGTTAACCTGTTAACCTCTTGTCGTTATGGGAATAATCTTACATCGCCTTTTGGCCTGGTTTTGCTCATATCTTACACTTTTAGCAGCCAAAGTCAACACAGTGAACATATTGCTGGTGCAGTTTCTACCATATTTCTCTTACCCATCTGTACAAAACCAGACAATGCCTTTGATTTTTAGTGTTAACCAATTTGATTCTGACTAATATGCATGACATCATTTCTATTCAGTCTCTGTTACCAACCTCATCACTATACATCTGAATTCGTTGTAGTAGGCATATTAAATAATGTGACTAGTATCTGCCATATATAGTTTGTTCTTTACCTGGTCCCCCACGGGGAAAACTGAGTGTACATAGTAACATTTTCTTTTCAAAAGATTTTTTTTTTGATGTGTTTTTGTCTTGTGCTATTTAAGTCTGACTGTTATTACGTACTTATGTTAAAGGTGGGATTGAAAAACAACTCCTAAGATCTATTGTTTTTCAATTTTTTCTTGAATTCCCAATTTGTACATGATAGGCTTCAAGAAGAATCATTCTCCCTGTACACTTTCAGACAATTACTAAGGTACTGAATGTCCTACCTAGTTATTTCTTTAAATTAAATCTCTGTTTTGGTAGAACATCTGTTTTATAAAACTCCCAAACGATTAACATCTACATCATATTTATAACTATGGTGGACTTTTTTGAATCTTCTCTGAGGGAACTGACCTCTAGATTTTTAAGTTCATAAAGGACAAGAGATGGAAATTTCTAGAGATTGATTTACCCCACTGATTACAGAGAAAGCCTGGATGCCTGGCTCTTCATCAATTAAAGTTAGAAGTATTTAGCTGACTCTAAGTGTAAACATCTACTGTACATTTGGACTCTAAAGTCAGTGTTAATCCTGAATGTTAGAGGCTGGATTTGAACAACAGAAGAAATGTTCTCCCATTTGCCACATGACGGCAAGGTGGCTGGCAGGTAAGCAGAAATGAGGGAATTGCAAATGTTCTCACCAGGACATGTGGGATATCCAGAACGTTTGGTTATAGAGGCCAGCCTGGACTGTTTAACAACTCTAGATTCATTGCATTTTTTGTGAAGGAATTAAAAAGATGTTTTTAATACCGCTTTGGTCATAGTTGTTAGGACTAATTGACCACTTGGGAAGAGTACAAGATGAATAGAACAGTACAGCTGTGAGGCTCACAAACAACTAAAAGAAAAGATGCCACTTTCTTCACAGTAAACAGAACACCTTTTCTGAAGCTATGGTAAATCCTGTTATTTCCTCAGTTTTAAAGAAATGACAAAACAGTAGGGAAAATAATGTTTCCAGATTTCCTATTTTATTTTATGATATACTTTTGTATATAACATAATGCTTATAATGAAGTAGAAAAATACAGTTATAATTTGTTGGAGGTAAAGGTTGCTGAGTGAATTATACTTTGTGTGAAGCAGTGGTACCTTTAGAAGTTACAGAATCATAGAATCACTAAGGTTGGAAAGGACCTTCAAGATCATCAAGTCCAACCATTAATCCAGCGCCACCACGTCCCCTAAACCATGTCCTGAAGCGCCACATCCACACCTTTTTTGAACACTTCCAGAGATGGCGACTCCACCACCTCCCTGGGCAGCCTGTTCCAATGCTTGACCACTCTCTCCGTGAAGAAATTTTTCTTAATATCCAATCTAAACCTCCCCTGGCGCAACTTGAGGCCATTTCATCTTGTCCTATCACTAGTTACTTGGGAGAAGAGGCCAACACCCTTGTCGCCACAACCCCCTTTCAGGTAGTTGTAGAGAGCGATAAGGTCTCCCCTCACTCCAGACTAAACAACCCCAGGTCCCTCAGCCGCTCCTCATAAGACTTGTGCTCCAGACCCCTCACCAGCTTCGTTGCCCTTCTCTGGACACGCTCCAGCACCTCAGCATCCTTCTTGTAGTGAGGGGCCCAAAACTGAACACAGTATTCGAGGTGCGGCCTCACCAGTGCCGAGTACAGGGGCACGATCACTTCCCTAAAGAGATTTTAAGTTGTGTAAGTTCTAAGTTGTGCAGTGCAGTGATCGAGAGAAAGGAGCAGAAGCACTTTCCTCCTCAGAATCTGAAAACCTGTCTTATTAAAAATTCTCTTTAAAACATTAGTACATTATTATGGTGTCTCTAGTATTTACATACGGCACTTGTCATTCTTCACAAACAAGGCATGGTTTCCCATATATTACAATTTACCTGAGCCACATGACTCTGATAAAACTGCACATACTACAAGTGGTACATCCATATCATTTTACAAAGAAAGAACAATGATTTTTTTTTACAGCAACAATTAGAAACTTTGTTTAAAATTATTCTCCTGGCATTTCCAAAAATTATTTTGAAACAGAATTTACATAATACCTAAATAAGGAAGTTATATCTAATTATCTTGGTTGACTTTATTTTAAAACTGAAAGCTACTGTTCTTTTTATGCCACATGACCCTAATTAATAACCCAGGCGAAAATACTGTTCAGTGTAAACAAGTTTTTCAGTGGAAATGTGCTAGGTTCCAATTAAAAGAGGTTTTGAAGTACCTCCTGTTTATATGAAAACACATGAAATTTGCATTTGGATCTAAACTCTTGTTGCTCAGACACATCTGTATTATGGATGCAGATGCATTTCTATTACTTGAATGCTGGAAATGCAATGCTAACCTACCGACTGAAGCGACTGCAGCAGATCTCATGCTGAGACTGAAACAAACAATGCAATAAGTTTTTAACACGTCTCTGCACGTGGAAAACATTTGGTGGCTCTGTGATTTTTTTTTTTTTTTAGTTCTTTCCATTGTTATGATAGTTATTTTTTACAATATTATTTAACATTACCCTTGAGGCAGGCTAAGTTTTGCAGTTAGATACTGTACAGATGGGAAATGGAGGAAAGGACTGATTACACAAACTCGCTAAAGGTCGCCAACCCACTGAAAGAGCAGGGAGTAACATTCCAGTTGCCTCTAATTCTGTGTACTATTTCTTACATTAACAGTAGGACTACATTTATCTTGTTGAGTAATGGATGAGTAAATACAGGAACTAATAGTGCAGACTGATGAGCACTCTCACCTCATAAAGTCAACTGAGAAACTTAGGCCAGAAAAATCAGCTTTGAGGGGGGCTATTTTGAAAACAAGTGTCACAGTAGATCAGAAAAACTGTAAAGATTTTATTTCTGAAAGGCACCTCGGTGACTGAAGACCACAGTTATTAATTCAGCCCTGTGCTTGTTGACCATTTTTCCTTATGATGCTGCATGTAAGTAAATCCAGCACATACAGGTGAGCATACAAGAGGTTCTATTTGTCTCTGATCTGCAGAAGGAGCCAAGACACTGGCTGGTACAACAGCAATTCCTTAGCTAAAGCTGATCACGACCCGCCCCCCCCCCCGCAGCTGGAAGCCTCTGGATGAATCCCCGGAGTGTCAGTGGGCACCACACATCGACAGCAACAGGAACCGCGAGGACGCGTCTAAAGGAGAGGGCGAGCGTTGCCAGCTCTGCATGTCAGATGGTCTGTTCTGTGTTTAGTATTGACACATTCATCTTGCATGAAGCTGGTTGGGTTTGTACAAAAATGTGAATGAGGACAGAGATGAAAACTGCCTCCTCAGGACTTCGCTTCAAGGGGAAACATAGAAAGGTTTATCCTAATGAAGTGTCTGTTTCAGAATAATCAGACTTGGTAAAAAATCATAAAACTGAAACCAAAGAGATTCTAATTTTGAAAACAATCACCAAACAAAAACTCCTTAAGTTAAAAAAATCCCTAAATAAGACTAATCTTCCCATTTCGATGTACAGTAATCCAAGAGAAGGATAAAAAAGTTATTGTGTGGGTTTTTCAATTTTTTTTTTTGTGTTCAGTGTGGTATTTCACAACCGACTGAGGCCTCCTTCCTCAGTACATTGGGAAACATCCATTGCAGTATTAGATTCTGTAAATGAAAAAAAAAAATAGTTTGCAAGAAATCTAATTCTTGTAAAATAAGAATTTGGCTCTTTGAGTAGCTCAGCTTCCAGCCATTGCTAAATTAAACTCCAGGTGACAGACAGCCCTCTCTGGACACTGGAAATCATGCTCCAGCTGAACTAGGAGGTCTCCTGACACTGGGCTAGTGCTGCTTAGAATTTCCAGTTTCCACAGACGTTTATTGCCCCTGGGACTGGTGTGGGCAACACTCAGCATCCCCCATGGCTGCCACCTGATTTATCTGCACATCAACCCAGATCCTAAGCAAGACTTAACCCTGCTTTTCTGTAGAGCAGAAAGGCAGCTCTCCTCTCTTTGACTAGCTCCTAAACCACCATCATTGAATAAAACTACTGTCTTATATTGTTTTAACCACATGTAAGTTAAATAACAGGTCCTGTTCATCACTGAATGTCAACAAAAAAGTTGAAGCCATCACACGTCAGTGGCATTCTGGACATTGTTGTAATGACATAACCCCTCACTCAAGGCTGCCTGTTCACCTCTACCAGACACTAGCTGTTTAGCTACTATTGAACTGCTGTGGTGGTGCTCACTAACAGCAGCATCTTTAAATGTGACATGGGCCAGCCTTGTTAGTATTTTGAAGTATATTGTTTTTTCCCATGAGATAAAACTCTGTCCTAAGTCCACCTCCCTTCTCAATACGGAGATTCGACATTGCTTGATAGCACATTTATTTTTACCTGAAGACTATGTAGAAGGGATTAAAAAAGCCTATTGTAATAACACAGAAGCCTGGAAAAAGATTAAAAATGTGTCTTTCCCATGGAAAGGATGTTAATCCAGTATCAAAAAGGCTGTGATATCTTTGGAAGTTTACGGATGTTCACCTTACAATGGTGTGATAACTATGAAGGGTCTGACTGGAACCAAACAAAGCTGAAATCAATGTCATCCTGCTTATCCTTTACATGTTATATCACACTAAAGCAGGGAATTTCAAAACAGTAAATCACTATAACCCTGATGGGAAATCAAGGATGGAGAATTTCCTGTCCTTTGATATTTAAAATCAGAAATGCTGATGTTTTCTTTCAACTTACTTTTATTGGTTTTGCATAATACTTGAAACAATACATAAAATAAATATTTTACAATTTTGTTCCTGAACATTTTCACAAAACAAACACGAAATACCGCAACCTTGTCTACTCTGTTGACCTTAGCCACAAGTATCCAGGACATGAGTGTCTCCACCCACCAGCCAGCTACATAAAGGATTAATATAGTATTTTTAAAGGGAAAATCGGGAGTGTGCAAGGGCTGCTTGAGAACCCATAAGAAGAGGTAATGGGCAAAGCAGGCTGTTGGGAGGTTCTCCAACAACCTTTGCGAAAACCACAGGACACAGTGAAAACTCAGGGCTTCTTTTATAAAGATGAGTAGTTATTAAAAAATTCTCAGACCTCTGTAGCTAGATCA
This sequence comes from Phaethon aethereus, assembly GCF_964289735.1. Taxonomy (NCBI): domain Eukaryota; kingdom Metazoa; phylum Chordata; class Aves; order Phaethontiformes; family Phaethontidae; genus Phaethon; species Phaethon aethereus. Next base: position 65,805,404 of record NC_138576.1, on the reverse strand, counting down.
GGCACAGTGCAGTAGTCACAAAAGTATATCTCTAAAGCTATCTCTGACCATCTTTGAAAATTTTGTCTAACCATAGTTTTGAATCCTGGCAACCTGTATCTTACATCTCATGTCTGGGGGACCTGATACCTGTCACTCAGCAAAAAGAAATGAACTATCTTACCTCGCCTCCTGCAGAGGAAACTAACAAAGGACACCAATAGCCTTCATACCAAAACACTGATAAGTTCAAAGTCTGCCAGAACACTCTTCATCCGATGCAACATCACAAAAAAAGCAACTTTACTCCCAGAGAAGAGAGAGAGCATCAACAAACCTTTGAAGAAACACTTCTATTGATCAGTCCATATCTAATCTGGACTGTGCTTCCAGAACACTTAAATTACCAGATATGTTGACCTTCTTCCAAATCAGAAAGGGTTAACATATTTTCAAACCTCATTGCACCTCATTCAAAATTAAATGAAAATGTTGTGCTCAGTATACAGGATGTACACCAAGTGCAAATTTACACATGACCACACAAACAAGCTACAGCCTCAGTTCTTCGGTTCATAATGTATAACTATCCTTCTGAAGAGCAAAAGAAGTGATGGATAGCACCAGCCCTGCAGTAGTGCAGAAGTGGAGAACAACAGATCAGATCAGTCTTTGGAGAGGATTTAGAATAAGTATAAGGACCTGAAACAGGAATTTAAATTCATGCTTTTGTGAAAAGTACTTTCAAAACTCTCATAATCACAAATAATTCATACTTTGCTATATAGACTTTTTGCATCAGTTTCTAGGAGCTGATCAGTGCTTTCATCAGAGACAGTGTTATCTGGAAAAGAGTTCTTCGCATAGATTTTAGTAAAACATCATTATTTTCTGAACTTTCCAGTTTGGATATAAAGGCTTTGTCTATACTTGCAGATTAAAGATATCGGGGACCATTCTTTAAGGACAACTGGCACAGAACAGTTCACATCCATTGTATTAAATCCTTTTAGACTCCAAAACAGTGGCTGCAACCAAAATGCTACTGTGTCCCTGGCCAGTGTGAACTCCTCAAACCACACCATGAATTCTTTGGAAAAGTCCTAGTCAGCCCTGGCCAAAACTGCACCCAGTTATTGCTAACGATTTAGTGATACAGTTGACAAATCCCAGGACTTTTTTCTAGCACTACTTTATTTATTAGTATGGGCATAGCCAAAGAGTGGGGTTTATCTGACCCAGCTGTAGGTGTCTGCAGCTGAGCTGTTAGTGCAGTCTCGCTTTGTTATTAGAGTCAGTGGCGGTTTTGTTTGTAGTGCATACTTCGGGGGTCCGTTCAAGGATGAAATGGAGCACCCTGCAAGTGTCCCTCTCCGCAGATTAAAAGCAGCCCACAACGACAAACTGAGTGAGCCCAAGCCCACCTGCAGGTTATACTGCTGTGAATCAACTCAAACCCCACGGATTAGCCCAGTCCTCGCAACTGCTGAAAAAAAGCACTCATGAACAATGCCCAAAACTGTCTGAAATACTGGGAGACTGCTTCTCCCTGCAAGCCTGGCAAGAAAGCCACATTCTGAGCCTCCCTTTCCCTGTTTGCAGTATGAGGTTTGTGTGTTTAATTACCTCACAGAGATGTTGTGAGGCCCACCTACATAATGTTTGCAAAGTAATGTTTGTAGAGCAGTGTATGGTACATGAAAAGAAGGCAGGCGAGCCAGGCACCGAGCTGGGGACAGACCAGCCCATCGAGCTCTGGATTCCTATGTTTTTGTTTGCTCTCTGGGCAGCTTTTGCACCGTGGCTGCAGACGCTTATAGGTAGCTCAGCCTTGCAATTAATTAATTATTTTCTCAGTAGAAATTGTATTGAGGGCCCCTGTATAAGGCTATTGTTTACAGACAGCTTACAAGTTGCTGCTGTTTTCTACTGCGTGTTACGCCCTGGCATAGCTGCTGCATTTGCGTGCACAGGGTGGCACGGATTTTCCCGTCAGTGACGACCCGGGACGGTTTTAGCTCCCAAGGAAGCTGCTTAGGAAATGTGTGTGAAAACAGCACTATCAAGCGAAAGAATACCTATCTGAATTGTAACAATCCTTTACCGGTGACTACTATAGTGATATTTATACACGTGTGGAGGAATTCACTGTGGGCTCACAGCACGGGGAAAGCCAGAGCTTCTAGAATGAATGGTGGCTGTTTAAGCAGGGCACAATATTGCTACTGTTACAGACAGCTGGGAGGAAGTCTTAGAGGGGCATCATGGTCCGCTGACTGCACACTTCTGTCCGATAGCTTTGAAAGAGGCTAGCAAGAAAAATCTATGCCTATTAAGCAGCAGCAAACCCTGCTCCTCCCTGGAGAACAGTGAGAGCTGGGAGACAAGAAGCTGGTTGCCTTAACCCTTCCCTCCAGAAAACAAAAATATCCTGCAATTTAAAGCTCCATTTTGCCTTCTCTATGTTGGCTCAAATGCATTAAAAGGAGCTGGAATTGCAGAAAGCTTGTCTCTGGCTTTTGATCCTGAGAGTCTAAGAGGGCAGACATGTAGTTATAATCTCTGCATATCTCCCATTTAGGCCATTTGGCTCAATGAGTCTCAGAATAAGCTAGCCTGTTGCTGGCATTTGAGCACTTGCAAACTGCTATCAGCACAGGAACATATGACTGGTCCAAATCCAACTTGAAAGTATGCAGTCCAGAAGGTGTGAGCTCTCCTCCTTCATTTCATTAATACTCACACTAGGCAGTCTTCTCTGTTATTTCTTGCTACACATGCTGTTATGATATGACCTCTGTGTTTTAAAACAAGTAAGCATGGCCAGGTGACTCTCCAGGAGACGGCTGACTCCTGTTGTTTAAATCCTCTGCACCAATTCCATTGGCAGAGACTCATCAAAGCCAAAGTGGTTTTAGCTGGTGGGAGAGTAATAAATACCTCATAGCCAAGTTTCAAGGTGTAAATCAGTGTAGAATTACACTCTGGGTTACAGCAAGGGCCAAGAGGGAGAAGCCTCCCTGCAATGCCAAGTGCTTCAAAGGTAGAAGGATTTACGACTCCTTTGAGAGTTTAGGATGGTGCCAGCTGTTGATGGTAGCTAATACGGCACAAAGGAGAGGCTAAGTTCACACTGAATTTAACACCCCTAAATCAACAGAATTGCACCAATATGAATTCAGTTTGACTTTCATGAATACTTTCTGTAAAAGTTGATGTAAGCTCTAAAAATCATTTCATTTACCCAGCTCACTTTCTCCTTATCTGTTCTCAGGTTATAGCGCTAACGATCTCACCAGTCATGCACACCCCGCTTCTACCCTAAAAAAACATCAAGGCTGCTTGAATACTCATTATTTTTACTGGCTATAGATATCACAGTTTTTAGAGTTAAGATGGTGGACTGTTCATGAAAACTTTTATGTAATTACTGAAATCTGCAAAGATGTCTATGTTACTATTTATTCTTTACAGTTAGAATAAGTTGTCCATAATGAAGGCATTGATATTAATGTGATAGAATGAACATGATGTGAGAGGAAGGCATAAAAGTATAAATAAAGATAAAACATTTGTGAAAAGTTACTTGCCCACAACCACTGTCGTTTGAGGTATATTCTCTACAAGCATATTCTTGTAATAGTTGCTGACAAACACACAAAAAAAATCACTATATCCATAGAGAAGGATGCAGTCACTTTGCAGATAATGCCGCACACCTGTCTTTGTCCCTACCTCTTTCTTTCGTTGAACTCTAATAGTTCCAGAAAATAGTATAGATTGGCAAGAGAGGGAGATAAGTTAATGGATTGTGAGTGCACATATTGACAACGCATTGCTAAAAAGATGAGGAAGTTTGACTTTTAAATTCTTCATTTATAGGTACAATTTTCACTGTTGGAAAATGCAGCCAATGTTCTCCATGAATCGCTATTTAGTGGTAGGAAGTGCTTGGCATCTCAGGCTGGATAAAGACCGAAGGTTTGCTCTTCAAAGGTGGCATGGTGTCTGGAGACTTCAGCAGTGGCATGAAAGCTGGTGAAGGGGTGACCAGCGCTCCAGGCAGCAGCTTTGCACATCTCAGGGTTGAGGACATTGCATAAGCAAGGTCACTATTTAAGCTCTGGCATTTCACCAGTGAAGTGTAAGAGTAGACTTCATACAGAGTTAGCCAGGAAGACGCTTTCTACTAATATCTTACAGTTTCCAGTTGGAAGCAAATCCAAGATGTTTCCCAGAATGCTTTTCCTTTTAGAAAGGGAAGACTGACCTAACATACAGCATGTGTTTGGCTGTCCAACCTATAAACATGGGGGTAGTGTCAAGCTGAAATCCTCAAGGAGATGAAATTTTGACACTATTTTAAGGAGGAAAAGGGGATGATACAGGAGAATAGCCTCATTCCTACAAAATGTGTCATATAGGGAGTCTGCCAAACAGGCCTGAACCTCCCAAACCTTCCTAGATGAGAAGATAACTGCTGGAAAGGCCACCTTCACTGAAAAGAGGTAGGAGAATGACTGGATATCATATAGGTGGGGACACAGCCTGAGTTCTGTAGAGGAGGAATTGTGTGGCAGGAGGAACAGTCATGAAATCCTACAGAAACCTTATGGTATCAGTAAGGAAGAACGCTGGAAAATTCTTCCTGCAGTTCACACCCAGATACTCTGCAAGTGGAGAAAATGAGAACGCTCTTCTCCCAGTTCAAGTAAGAAATCTTAGAGACAAAATGAAGAAGGGAAACTCAGGTAGTGAATTCAATTTTTTGTTTCATTATTGATCAGGCAGAAGAGTTCTTGAAAGTGTATATCAACCTCTGGACAAGACCAGAAATGTATGAGGTGGGAACTGAGGTAGTGGTATAGGCTTCACAGTTCTTGAAACTCAGAATAAGGAAGTATTTTTTAATGAACAAAATATGCTGACAGAACTAAATCATCATTCTTACCTTTGAGTAGGCAGAAGCTGGGTCCAAAGCTTTGGGAAATATCATGAATGCTCAAGAAAGTGAATGCCAGAAGCTGATACTGTCAGTGGTCTTAATTCCTGCATAGATCCTTCCAATACAAAAACTTGGATTTAGATATGAGGGTTCATGACTTGTAGACTGAGATGTGCAAATTATTTGAGAGGAGTGAATCATGATAGCATCCTGAACTTGGGACTTGTGAAAAAAAATACATGTACCTTTCCAAGCTCATCACTGAGCTAAGTTTTAATTTTTATTTCACAGAATCATAGAATGGTTTGGGTTGGAAGGCACCTTAAAGATCATCTGGTTCCAACTCCCCTGCCATGGGCAGGGACACCTTCCACTAGACCAGGTTGCTCAAAGCCTCATCCAACCTGGCCTTGAACACTTCCAGGGTTGGGGCATCCACAACTTCTCTGGGCAACCTGTTCCAGTGCCTCACCACCCTCATAGTGAAGAATTTCTTCCTTATATCTAATGTAAATTTACCCTCTTTCAGTTTAAAGCCATGACCCTTTGTCCTATCACTACACGCCCTTGTAAAATGTCCCTCTCCAGCTTTCTTGTAGGGCCCCTTTATGTGCTGGAAGGCTGTGAAGTGTTAGTGGCTAAGGCCTAAAGCAAAAGCAAAACCCTGTCAACACACTTGCTTTTCTGCCAAGTAATTCCAGGGTGGAAGAGACCAAAATAGGAGGAACACTCTGTCAATATCTTATAGAGAGATGGGGAGTACCTGGGATGGATGTGTGATCACCCTAACCTAAGGTAATAACCCTCAGCATTAGGAAGGAAAAGTTATGGCACAGAAAATAAAGAGCACTTGAATTTAAGAATTTAAGAGTAAGAAGCATTTAATAAAAATTATCCTATCCCCAGTGTGATGGAGGACATCCAGCTGATGTTGGAAGAAGGTGATAATCCTAGGTAAGTGTTGCTGCACTTCAGAATCAATAGAAAAGCTGAGGTGAAGGCTTGTCTTCATGTGTTACCTCCTGCTTGTGGGATGTTACAGTGGTATTTATAGTGCTGTCTTGTTGCTCTGATGATCTGCTTCTTGTGAAAAAAATAGTGGTTTTTGTTTTGCCTGGAAAAAGAGGCATTGAATGATTCAGAAGAGGCACCAACCAAATTAAATAGTTTTTTTTCATTCTGTCAGAGCCTGAGAAGCTCATGGACTTTTTCAATATGAAGTTCCAGGATAACACTGCCATACAGGAGCAATGTAGTACTTAAAGACATTGTAAACAGAGCACTTCCTAGGACATGCTCCTCTTCCTCTGTAGGTAGTGAGTGTAGAAATCACTGGTGGTGAAACCTATCCAAGAGGCAGAAACAGCAAAGAATTCTTTGAAAGAAGGATCACACAGCACCTGTAAGGTGAAAAAAATCCCTTGGTAGAAGCCTTTGAAGGCAGGTGGGGAATTCTGAGATGTTCAATGAAGCTCAGACTTGAAAAAAGATTAGTGATGCAGATCAGGATTCACTAAAATATCAGGTGGTGTTCTGACTTCTCTACTGCCAGGCATCCAAAGCATCAGAGCTGGATGAGTCAGACAAGACCATAATGAAGTGAAAAATCTCTGGCTAGCAGTATTTTGTTGGGTAGATCCATACACAAATAAGCACTTGAAGAAAGACTGTGGAAAGAGCTAAAAAATTCCATTTGAAAAGGCTGTAGGAAGTCATTAGAATATAGTTAAGTTTGAGTAAGGAATCACAATAAATTTAGCTGATAATACATGGAAAATTTTTTATCCAATACTAGAAGTAACTTAATTTGAAGAACTTATTTGCAATTTATAGAAAACATTTTGTAGGGTTCAAGTATAAAAAAAATATTTTCAATATTGCTCTGTAATGCTTTCACAATCACTGAGATGATAAAATATTTAAGCTGCAAAGATTTTATTTTCAGTGTTTCTTAATTTTTCCATATCAAGCCTTAGAAAAGGAGGAAAATCGGGGGAAATGAATATTTTATTTTGAAAATGTCCAGATTTTTTTCCCCAAACGTTCTCTTTTTTAACGTTACTCCTGTGTTGTAGTACCTAACATTATTTTCTTGCTTAGACCCAATTTGCTATTAAAACAGCTCGCCTCTGATTTAAAAGGTCGGTTAAATTTACCTTATAATTTTAATATGCAGGAGACACAAATTGGGTCCTTCACCTCTATAATAATTTATCTAGGAATTTAATAGTTGAAAAAAAATTGTTGTTATTTAGTGTAATGTTATACGTTCATGTTTGTTCAGGGACATATTTCTTCTCCTATTGTTCCACAGCTTTGCAGTCATTTCCCAGCTCTCTCTGTTGAATTGTTTCACTTCAGTCTCCTCTGTGTATAGTTTGTTATACTTTCTCCTAATATTGTCATCCTCCCTCCTTTCCTTAATACATTTTTCTTGTTTCTTCACTACCTGAATCTCCTATTTCTCTTTTGCCAACTTGGATATAAACGAACACAAGTTGCTCCAGAAACTAATGTCTTGTCATTTACTGTTTAAAGAAATTGCAGCAGACCACAAAAGTACAGAAGGTGCTAAGGTAGAACAGCTGCAATTCAGGTATTTGAATGTGCCATCATCAAAACCCCTGCTCCGTAATTTTTTGACGGCAACTTTTCCTCTCTGCTTAAAGATGCACTTTTGGGGATACTTATCATTGCTAAGCAGTTTGCTGCCTGTCTCCAAGGGTTTACTGACAAATGAACATCAACCTGACATGAACTTGGATCTTCCTCAAAGAAGAAGAGATTTCTATATCTGATCATGGAAGGGAAGGAGAAGAAAAGTAATCTGCCAAGCCAGCTTTGAATAGAGGTATTTCTGAGAAATGACAGTGGCGACAAAGTATGAAACTTGTTGAAAGTAACTTTTTAGAGCTTGTTCACAAACCAGCTGTGACTTTAACAGCTGGTCTTACTAGACTAGATGGGGTCATCTCCAGAAAAGCCCTGCCTGTCCCATGTGAGAATATCTCATCTGATGTTCCCATCATGAGATATTCCCACATGTGCCCTGAAAGGTCTATGTTTAGGGAATATGTAAATATACCTACATATCTTGCCCAAAACCAGTGTGGCTGCCTAGTGTGTCACAAAAGGGGATGGAAAGATGTGAGTGCCCCCTCTTTTACTGCAGTTAATGGCTAGCTCAGGATATCAAAGACAGTTCAGCTACTGAAGTGGACTGACTGTGAAGTAAAAAGTCAAGAACTGGTTTGCAACAGGTAGAGAGCAAATGCGCAATATTTGGTACTCATGGTACTCTCACCAGGGAAAGAAAAGGCTGGGATTTGGATTCCCAATTCTGCTCTGTATTTTGCATTAAATAGCTGTTGACCAATAAATATAAGCAGTCCAGAGAGCAAAGGCCACAGATTCTTTGGCCTTTGCTTTCCTAACACAATTGTCCAAACCATGAAGAAAGAAAACCATGCTCACTCTTATTTCTGGCCCTGGTCCACTCCGTCTTGAATGGTACCGGGCAAAGAAGAACACCTTCAAGAGGTCATATGGAGCATTTCCATACTCCAAACAGCATGTGGTCTGATGGTTGGGAAGGCAGAAGATGTCAGTCTGTCACACAGCAAATCACTGCTCTTACCAGTAGGCCCTTAGCAGGGTATCATATAGCATTTGTTACAATATAGCAGCGATGCTGTTCTAACGTCTCTCACTGCTTATGCAAAAATATGGTTATTCAGTTTCTCAGTAGAGGCAGGATCAACTAATAAGTAGAAGGGGTTGCACTATGCACCCTGGACAGACATATGTACATAAGCCTATGAAAAGGATGATGTTCAAGAGCTATTTTTATTGTTAGTTATCCTATTTGCTATCTGGAAGTGCTGTTGTCTCTGTTTACATAACTGGCTCAGTTTATGTAAGCCTCACAAAAACTATTTGAAGAGAATCAGCCCTTTATACTAGCATATTGAAATGCTTTCAGATATTTTTCTGCTAGAAGTCCATGTTCTGGGAAGATTCAGATGCAAAATTATTATATAGGATAAAGAGAAGGCAGAAGTAGTCATTAGAGCTATGGGCAGCACAGGCATTTTAACAGCTACTTAGCAACTTTTAAGCAGCCACATTTGGGGAAATGATTTAAGGAAGAGTTTGGTGGGGCAGAGAGATACATAATTTAGAGAGAAATAAACAAGAGGTCACTAGAATAAAAAGCCCCGACTGTTTGTTTATTAATCATGGGAAAGAACAGTTGCACAATACATGGGCACTTGGTTCCTATAAGCAACACAATCCATATGAAATAAATTTTGTGAAAACCAACTGTAGAGTAACGGTGAATGTTGATATTTTAAAGCATTCAGCAGCTGATCCTGCTGGTCAAATCAACCCTGTTATTCTCTGGGAAGATGCTGTAAAGAATTATCTTCAATAAAACTAAAATGTTACTGGTAAAACATTATTTTACTTGCATTTCCCATGCTGCATATGTGTTACTGGGTAAAGCATGTGAGAATATGTTTGCACGGCAGATACTTCACAAAATAAAGCTGTACTGTACTTTTGTTTGCTGCTAACATCTTGGAAGTTGGGAGATATGCCAATAACCATGAGGCAGTTATGTTGTTGGGATAAACCACAAAGACTTTGCAAGCTTCTGCTATGTATTTTTTCTGCAATTGTAGTTAACAGTTTCGTTCCCACAGTAGTGTTTGCTCATTCTCACTACAACAGTTAACCCAATTTATCGATCCGAAAGAAATGAACACAAATAAGTAACAGTTAAGTGAAAGTTGTGGAGTTACAAGCAAGCTGTGGGGCAGGAACAAGCTGCATTGGGTCACCAGTGAGATTTCACAGAAAACAAGACCTAGCTAGGACCGATGCTTCCCACTCAGCACTTGTTCTTTTCTCTATGAAAATCATTGGAGCTTTTAAAATTATTTCTCAGTTGGATGCAAACTTATGCTGTGTTCATTTCATCCACTGTTTGGCATGACAGCCTAACAATGGAAAAGTAGTTACACGGGCCATTTATGATAATGTTTTTTAGAAAAAACTCTTGTCCTGTGGCTACTGGCACCACAGTTTTGTTTATTAGAACATAAAGTTCAACAGAAATCCCACATCTCATTAGACTCTTGCTGATGGAAGTTTCTTCCCATGGTTTTCTGGGATGGTTTCAAACAACATGCATGATTTTCTTAGCAAAAGGCAGTGAAAGAGATGCTCACCTCAACACATTGTATTCTTGAACGGGTAAATTTTATCTACTTATTAAATAAATAGATAAAGGCTTTCTTTTTCCCCACAGATATGTCAATTGCTCAGGTGTAATGTGTTTATATGTGTCCATAAAGAAATCATCCAGGTAGAAGTGAACATATTGCAGAGGACAAGGAGGAAGCAACCTAATTTGCTTCATTATAAAGAAGGGGAAGAAAGAGGGAAGACACAGATGCTTAGAATTAGATTCAACTTTGTTAAGCTGTACAGAATCAGAAAAAATGCAGGTCAAGAACGAAGAGGCAATCTTGGAAGAGTGAGAGCACATAGGCCTTATAATACATTCCCTTTTAAGCATTGACTTGGAACCCATCTCTAAAGTGTAAGCAAAATCACTGTAAAAACCTTTGGCAAAATATTTCATACAACTTCTGTGTCTATTTTGCATAGATGACAAAAGTACACCAGTGTTACCTTCACACCAATTTATTACAGGTCTCAGCCCTGACAGCAGACCACACAGATTCCAATTTAGGCTGGAATTTTTGTTTCTTTTGTAAAGCTGAGATAAAAATATATAATAAATCTTTGCTAAATAATGTCAAAAAGTATGTAATGCCATTAAAGACCATGTAATACATCTGTGATGGATTGGCATTAAGGCACCCTTAAACCTTATTATTTTTTCAAGGAAATGCCATTGCTTTCAAACTTGTCAAGTTTGCCATTGTCTTCAAACTTGTCAAGTTTGCTGTTGCCACGAAGTTTGAATCTTTGCCTTTATGACTTAAATGTTTCTTAACCTCATTCAAAAACACCTAATGATACACAGAAGTTAAAAATATGGTAACAGGAAGAATGTAAAAAAGATATATATGGAAGTATAGATATGTATGTTGCTTCTGGACTCAGTTGATGGCAATGTTAATTGGAGCCGTGGTGTTGCAACTATTTAGATATAATAGAACATGTAAGAGCAAAAGCAGTACAGTATATACTTCTATATCTAAGAGCGGGAGGCTCTGCTGATTATCGATTCTGTCCTCATGTCTACACATTTGGGATGAAATTTCTTTCTCCCAGAAATGTTCTCAGTCTTAATTAATTATTGATATACAAACACCACAAATCTTAGATAAAAGATACCTTGTAGATTCAAAAAGTGTTATTTGCTTTGTCATCAGAGGCTTCTAATCACTGATGGTTTACCATAATAGTATATAGAAGAAATGCACACCGTATTGGATCAACCAAAGAGGACAGTACACATGATATGTTTAGAGAAGTGACTAGCCTCTAGATGTAAATTTATCAGTTGTAAGTCTTATGGCTATTTTTTTTTTGTTGTTCAGGCTGCTATGTACTATTGCTACTGCCTGGACTATTTTACAGTGAGCTCTTTATGATGGGGAATCAAATCTCTATCCATGTACTATGACACGGTCAATCATTTTTCTTCTGCACATGAATTTATGCCTGCTACCATATATCTGTCTTTTACTTATAGATGAAGCAAAAAACAAATGAAGACATTGTATCTCAACCCAGATCATCTCCTTTCTGTCTGGATTGAAGCACAAATGGACTTCAAGATCCAAAATCAAAATGAAATTTAAAAAAAAGGTGTGGCAAAGGGGCTAATTTTCATTGAAATAACACCTGGATTTCCAAAAACGTTTTAGTTTGCATTTTAGTTTACTATTGATCACATGATATTTGAATTAATCAGGAAGACTTTTTCCTTGAGAGGGAGACTCTGTCCAAAGAAGGCATAATTTTGGTGAATCAGAAACCCCTCACCCTGTCCTCCAAAGTGCACCTCAGTGAGATATTTGTTACCATCTGCTAAAATAAACCAATTTCCTCAGCTGTGATGGTGCCATCACCAGTCTCCAAACTAGGTTTTACACTGCAATATGAGGCCCATGACACCACTCCAGAACCCTCCAAAGTATGTCTGAGCTGTATCTTTCTCTCCCTTGCTTATAACTTGTAAGAACAAATTGCACTATAGGTGTAACAGCTTCAGATCATGACCACACTGATTATTAGTCAAAGTTATAAGATAAACAATTAATTAACTTTATCACAGTGAAGGTAAAGCACCTATGTTATTTTTAAACAAGCTACACCAGATAAAATTACATGCACTGTACATCTGATACCTGTGTTCTATCTCTAGCAGAGCCTTCAGATTCCTTCTTGCAAGATCTCACCCATCTAGGAGAACCAGAGATTTCCTTATCTGGCTGGCCAAGTTGCCAGAGTGTTGCTTTGTAAAAGAAATCATCAGGATATTGCACAGCTGGGGACTTAATTACCACAGCATACCTTATCTGCCACACCTTCTCTTTAAAGTAGCAGTAATCTTGACTTGTGGTCCCATGATTGTACCTTCCCCATTTTCCCTAATAAAACTCTCTTTGCTTGGTGTAGATGGAGACATTGAAAACTGTCAATCAAATTTAAAGAAAATCCTATTCATCCATTTAAAAAAAAAACAGTGACACCTGGCAACGCAATTTTCAGAAGGACATCCCCCCTGAATATTCAGTATATAAACATACCAAGATTTTATCCACCTGACATTTGCAAACTAATCCATTCTCCAACATTGTGCCTTAACAGAAACAACTTGCATCATTTACACACATTTTAAATATGAATAAGTGTATACAGTACAGTTTTAAAATTTTCTAAACAGATAACCTGAAATTTTATAGAGCCCAACAATACAATAAATAGGGCAAATTTGTAAGTGGGTTAGTATGTCTATCAGTATCAGGTAACCCCATTACTTGTCACAATTTCATTTTTGGTGAAAGAATAAATTATTTTTCTGCTCTTTGTTATGAAGATCTGTGATAGCTAAAATATGACAGAGGCAGAAACGTGATCTAGCGGAGTAAGTTTTGTCCCCAAAATCTTTTCAGCACACTTTTGCTAGGAAGTGGTTTCCAATAACCTTACAAAAAGGACTGTTCCCTGTCTTGACTGACAGGAACAAAACTCACAGGTGGCTGTCCTTCATGTTTTCTAATTCTAGTGTTTTCTTGTTGTCAGAGGAACACTTTTGGTTTGCTATAAATTGGCCAATGTTGCTTTTTCAGCTCTAGAAATTTTCTATAGTAAATATTTGCAGAAGAAAGTATAAAGCCCGCCAGAAAAATTATTCAACATTTGAACATATTCACTTCCCACCTAAATGTAGTACAGCTTGGACATACCCCATCTAGTTTCAAGCAGAAGCGATCATAGCATATGATTTCAAATCTGATCTGTCCTTTTTTTTTGTGGCTATGAGCCTTGACATAGACTGTTTTCTCCTTCTAGTAGCAGAAATACTATGCTAGAGAGCCAGTGCTTCCATGTTAAAGAAAGAACATGGGGAGGGCTTGGTAAGTGTATGGTACTTACATTTTATATGTGAGAAGCGATTGTTTGCCATAAAGTGAAATCTTAATAGGAAAATAAAATATTGATGAAGAATCTTATTAACTTGTATATAGACATAATAAATGAAAACTTGTAAAGCTTTATGCAAAAGAGCACTGTCTGTGCAGAAGACAGCCACTAAGTATACAGGATTTGCTAAGAATTTATTTTCAGGATCTTAATAGGCAAGTGTCAAAGTATAGCAGAAATCCTCAAGCGGCATAACTGGTATGGTAAAAAAAGTGAACTGTGCAGTTAATTTTGAAATGTATGAATGGAGAAATAGTAAAAACTGGTTTATTTTCAATTTAACATTAGATTGTTTGCTACAAAACATGTTCCAGCATATTTTCCATTTTAAATGTCTGATGCAATAGACTTTCCTTTGTGATGGCTGTTCTGACAAAGAATTGGTGGTAGCAGAGGTATGTGTATTCTAGGTATTTCTGATGTTAATATTTTTCAGCCAAGTCAGACTTTCTCACTATTCCACCACAGACATGCTGGATGGAAGCAGGACTGTGCGAAACATTTCTTAGAGGTGAAGTGTCCAAAAGCGTGTGCCTGCCCACTCTGACAATGACAGTGAAATCTTGCGTGGGTGTACCAAAATAATGCTGCTGAGCACAGCTGTTTATCAGAGGCATAAGATGGTGCTTATTCTATTCATCTAACAACATTTACTGTTACACGATGGAACCCCAGTAAGGGAAACACTTCATAGCACCAGGTTTCTGCCAAATCCCTGAAGCCAAGGGAAACTGTCTCCGTGCAGAAAATTTACAGCGGCTGAGAAAAATAGGGTAAAAGCAGGGAGAAGTGCTCTGCAGTCAAAAGACCTGTCAGCCAAACAGAATTCCAGGGAAGGCAGTTGTAGGTGCTGTTACAAGATATTCAAGGACAGGTTGGGTAGGCATGAGAGAAAATCACCCAGACTGAAACAGGCCAAGTGATTCAAGAACTTTCACGTAACTACTTGCTGTTTAAGAGTTAGTGCGAAAATGATTCTGGTGTGTTTATCTATATGGATGGAGAACTTTCTCTAATTAAAAACACTGGAATTTATAAACTCCAAGTCAGGAGCGGAAAAGTCAATTAAAAATATATTCTACAAAACACAATAGGGGGGAAAAAAATGAAAAGAGGAAACAATTGGAGCTCTTGTGCAAAGCAGCAGTATTCTTTGGAGTCACTATTCCTTTGTTAATCAGGAAAATAGCAAAATGACCCCACTTAACTTCACTCCAGAAAAGGGTGGAAACACAATCCAGCTGACAGCTATCCAGTCAGGCCTATAAACAAAGAAATCTAATTTTTATGATCACGTTTGCATACCATATTCAGACACATGTTTGCCCGTGTCTATATTACACATACACACCATCTTTTTGTATGGATATCTCACATGCCATTGAGAGTTTGAATATGACAATATATGGCAAATCTATAAAGCAGTACATAAAAAGGTACAGAATTTTTAAAGTAATACAATCAAGAGAAAACCACAATCAATGCTGCTCTTTAATATGTAAAGAATTGTGATTACTGTAACCTCCAGGATTTTTTTGATAATATGGGAATTTTATCAGAAAGTGCCACACCAAGCTGTGATAGTTAAACAACTGGAACAAAGTGGTACTGGTTTCTGTTTTGGATCTTTGACTTTCTAGCTCTTCTCCAATAGCACAAAGTGTTATGCTTGGTTTCGTCACTTTACAAATCTGCTGAATTGTTAAAAATCAAAATTATTAAATAAAATGTAATATTTCAAAGTTAATTTATAAACAGAAAAACAAGCTGTTAGCAACCTTACGTCCAGAGCTTGTCAAACTATTAAGATTTTTCCACTATTCCACTAACAAATTATAAATGAAGATGATTAAAATGTGTTAAAAACATTCCTCCCCTCTCAAACAAAAGTTTTGAAATTTTTTTTTTTTTGAAGAAAATAATTTCATATCAAATTATTTTGCATTTTTTGATCTATCACCTGTCTGTTTTGTTACATGTTACTTATTGGGAAAAGACTTAAAATCTTTACTCAGTTAAAAAATTGTTTTTTAAGAAGTGCCATTGTGTTTCTTTTGCAAATGTAAACAATCAGAAAACCTAATTTTTCCCAACTTCTTCCAAACAGAACTGCGCATCTGAGACCATTATTTCAATAATTTATCTTGTTTTATCATGCTTTGCTTTTTTCTCCCATCTTTTCCAGATAACCAAGTAGCAAAGGGGAGAGATGAGGAAAAAGGAATAAAGTCTTGAAAATTTAAAAGCATCTTTACAGGCAATGTTTTTTTTGCAAAATAGAAGATTTTTTCCTAGAATGAGTCTTTTGTGAAAAACATCATTGGCCAAAATCATGATTTTGAAAGAAATACTGGAAAACATCGGTCACTCTTAATAACACCTCTTTACAGTTGTCTCCTTTTCTTATTTGGAAATAATAGCTATGTATTATTTTGAACAAATATTTTATTTAGCTGGCTTCTTCTGTGTAAATCTGGTGACCAAAGTGTTAACTAGTGTTTGGAAGGCATGGGGTAGGCTATGCTGGAGGGCACTGACCAGCTCAGAACTGCTCCAAGCAGCTGCAGCTCTATGGAGTTACAAGGAGTTGCAACCACTTATGCCAGATCTAAATATATCTGCATCTGAAGAGTTCCTATTAACTAAATTAATCAAGCATCAAACAAAGGTGGGAGCTTGCCATGATTTCTGTATCTGGACAGTTCAACTGCAGCACTCCTCTGAGCTTTCCTTGAGAAGAGCCAAAACTAGTTTGGTTCCCACCTGCGACAGAAAATGTTTTAGTTTTCAGTTTTCTGATGAAGTAAAAAGAAAAAAAGAAAACAGACCCTTTCCAGCAAAATCTTTCATCAAAATATAACAGTGAGCATTGTGTTGTGTGAAAATGATATATTCTATTAAAAGCTCCTTCAGCAACTTTTTTTTGTGCTACATAAAGTTAACTATTTAGCTATAGAAATAAACATGAACATTTAGAATATTTAGTGATTATCTACAGCACATCGTTATACAAAGTCCTGCAAACTAGCAGCTAATCACTCGGTCTGCTTCTAGACTGACCAACAGTTATGTTTATGCATGGGCCACAGACAGGATCCTTTGCCTACTTCTGTCCACCTCCATGTAGGCCACACAAAAAAATAACAAAGAGGTGATTTTTTTAAAAAGAGTTTGCCTTTTGTTGAAAATAAACAGTCATGGAAAATTCTGATATTGAAGTAAAGACCATAAGAAACAGAGAAAAGAGAGAGTAAACCTCCTCTGGTTAGTAGCTGTCCCGTTTCAGCAATATTGGGATTTCCTGAGCAGGTTGCAGCTGGGCCATCTTGTTTAGCAGCATTTAATAGATCTTCTCAGCATGAATTTGCCTTGTCCGTCTTTGAACTCTTTTGTACTTTTGGCCTCCTCAACATCCTGTGGAAATGAGTTCCACGATTTAATTACACATTGTGTGAAAAAGTACTTCCCTTTCTCTTAACTCTGCTGCCTCACCATTATTTTTACTGTACAGTTTTGGGGGAAACCGAGCATTACCTCTCCCTCTTTCTTTAACACGTTACCAAATTCTAAGGTAGGGAAGACAACCTCTAAAACATCAAGGCCAAATTCCATCCTCAGTTGTACTTTAATAATATCTTTCAATGTCCACAGACAGTGTCCACTGTCCTAGACAGTGCTTAATTTTGTGTCTGGGGGAAGGGGAGTCTCTTCTTTTTTGATTCCGGGGAAGTCTTCCTGGAAAGTCATTATTTTAGCTTTAACTGTTCAGAATTACCATGGCAGTTCATTTATATAGGCTTGAAATGATTTTTGTAAGTAATATTTGTTTCTGGATTTACATGACATTTCTGGCATCAGCTGTACAAGTGCACCATAAAACCAGTTTATTTACAGAACTTTCCCCCCACCGTCAACACACGGCTGCCACAGAACGGAAGACAGATGAACATGGCCTATTTGTGAGTCTCTTGAGAGAAGCGCATTAATCACTAAGCCGAATATGAAAAGGTACAACCAACTTCTTAAGCAATTTCTCTGCTACAGCCCATGTTTCATTTCTATTACTGGTGTCTCTGAAACACGTGTTCTGGGGAAAGAGGGTGAAATTGTCAACAAGTACAAATCTTGAAGCCATTTCTTTCTAGTTGCAAAAAAGCTGGGCTGAGTAATTATCAACTGTTTCTGTCATCAACTTTAAAGAAAGCTACACTACAGTAGATACGGATGTGGAAACTAAACGTTTTCCTGGAACTAATCGTAGCACTGCTCAAGGTTGAGAGACAGGCTGCTGTAAGCCGAGCTTTAGGAACTTTCTGTTGTGATACTAAAACTGGAGAAACCTGGAAGAGCAGCAGATGAAACTCCCCACCTTCTGCTTCAAGCACACATCAGCTTATTACACTGCAAAATACATGGACATGACATCTCACTGACGTAGAATGCAGAATGCAGAAAAAGAAGAGAAAGAAGAAAATACTGAGATCAGGAAATAAAAAGTAGTACAAGAAGTGAAGGTATGGGAGAAATGTGAACAAGAATTAGTGTGAAGGGGCAATGCTGCCAAACAAATGGAAGGAGCTGTGTCAAAAGCTTATGGCACAATATCTGCTGAAGTTGGCTGAATTTGAAAATACCAATTTAACAGCGAGGAAAAACCCAATGCAGTAGCAAGAATACGTACTGAGTATAACAAAGCAGCTAAGGTTGGTATTTGGCACAGAAAATGGGAAGCGGGAATGTGGGTAAATTTGAGGGTGCTGCAGATTCATCATAAATTCTATATGAAAGGAAGTAAAAGAGGAGGTAGTTCTTAGAAGAGAATTGGAAAAGAGGAATCAGAAAAGAGGAACTCCCTGCATTTCTCAGAAAATCTGATTGGCAGTCACCTGTAGCCCCTGGAAAGTAGAAGATGATGATGAATCAGGAAAGAAACAAAACAAACCTAAGGCAATCTGCAGTGCAACCGTACAAATACTGGCCGTGAAAACAACAGGACAGAGATGAATGAAAGGGAAAGCCAACTTTGCAAGGAAACTTAAAAAGTAGTGATTAACCCTACAATGATCATAAACTATGCTGCTAAACACATACCCAGAATTTGTGTTTAATTCCTCTGTTGCTAAGTACTTCAACTAGAGTACCGCAAGATTATTTAGGGAACCATCGTTCATCTTTTAACTTTCTTGTCATTTTTGACCTTTTTTTGTCATTTGCCATCACAAGAATTAGCTTCAGCCACTGTTGAACATCAGTTTCAATCATAAAATTCATAGTGCAATTCCTTAAATTCAGTGGATGTGAATGTTCATGCTATGTGGAATTAATTGTTTGTCCTGTTAAAACCAAAAAAAAGCAATAGAAATAACTCCAAAAATTCCAGCCTAATCACTGGAAAAATCAGATAAGCTTCAGACATCCAAAGACAAATCTCATACTTAAACCAGAATGAAAATAATTCCTTAGGTTAAATTAGAGTTGTTTTCATGTTCAAATTCTGTAGGCAGTGAAGGCAATATGTTTATATGAAAAAAGATCAAAATGAAAACCTAGGAATTCAATCCTGCTAAAATAATTTGAAGTTACTTCAACTTCAAAGCAAATTTATGCAAAGTTCATATCCTTCTATGCTATTTTCACTATTTAAATTGGCCTTAGAGTGTAGCCTTGGAATGGCAAAAATATCAGTCATGGGAATTGGATCAACACATCAAGAACAAAGTCATAAACATCTGGTCATACACAGATGGCAAAAGATTTCTTTCAACCCATGTCAGTAAGTGAGGACTCAATATCTCTGATTTGTGAACATGTGAGTAATAACTAAACGCACTGCCTGAGTCAGAAAATGTTAGCTTCACCTTATCACCTGCATCTGTCCCCCACATACCTCACCAAAATCACTTCAGTCTCACTCAGCTGTGCTTCAGTCAGCTAGTTCTCATGAAGACCTTAAGCACTAGGGTAGACAATCAAGATGTAAACTGGATAAGAAGACAAAATGGAAACACAGTGCGGGATATCACTCACACATTAGACTGCCTTCTCAAAAAACCCCTTTAAGGATCCCAGCTCATGCTGAACAGAAAAGATGACAAGACAGACCTTGGATAACTTTATAATGTCCCTGGCGGAAGAAAAAAACCCCTCTATGCCTCTCTGAAGGTGTTTTGGCAAGAAGAAACATTCCATCTCTAATAGAGAAATGGTTCATAATCAAAGACATTTAAAGCTTCTGTCAAACCAGTTTTCATCATGGCTAGGAGAACCTTATCTGCTAATGCAATCAATGCCATTTCAGTTCCAAATATGAGTACAAAACTTCAGTATGTTGCAAGGAGTTGACATTTCAGCTACCCGTTCACTTGCTATCATCTTTGCTGCGTCATTCAATGACAGATCATTTCTAAATGATGGTGATGCAAAATTACATTGAACAAAGAGACTCTTCAAATCCTTCGTGCTACTGTATTTCCCACCACATGTTATTTCAGTCTTAAAGTAAGCAAGGATTATGCTATACTATAATTCTTTCGAATTTGAAATGACTGAGTGGCATGTATGACATGATTTCCTTTTAGTTATAGCCTGACTGTTCTCCTGAAACAGTGCATTAGGATCTCAGTGGATAAATGGAGAAGAGCAGGGTAATTAAATAATTTGTTGTTGTTGTTGTTGTTAATCTTTTATTTTATTTGTGTTTCTGATATGATGTTGTGAAGACCTCCAAGCTTTTAGACAAAAAATGTTGAGTACCTACTAATGGTACAGGCAGCTGAGGTCTCCTTGAAGGGCGGTACAGATGCTCTATATTTGAGTAGACACACTCCTGCATGGTTAATCACAGCCAACTTCAGATGGCTAAGGCTGAGCTGGCAGAACAGAATCACTCTCGGCTGTAGCAAGTGTTATAGTCTAAGATGTTAGGAAACAAAACAAATTCTCCAACATCTTTTCCAATTAAATTTGCCTTCCAATTACGAATGGGGTGATATGTAACACAGATCCTTTGCAGGGGAATTTGTTTCCAGTTCTCTGGTTGATTTCCAAAGGAAAAGGTGTCTTTGTCCCCAGTTGAATGATGAATAATGCATATGTTCCCAGATTATTCCACCTTGTTCTCTGTTATTTCTTTCCCCTAAAGGAGCAGGAACTTTTCCTGTTTCTAGAGAGCTATGTCCACCTCATTACTGAGTCTCTTTGTGTCACTTAGAGATGCAGTTAAACTGCAGTACCTGACTTTCCATTCGTGTGTCCGAGTACCCTGTCTCTTCACGCTGTCACAAACAATGAAGGTGACAACATTTCCTTCAACAGACAAGAGCAAAGTACCTTTAATGTATATTTAAAGTTGCCAGTCACATTGATTGACACAGTGGGCTGCCAGAAGCATTAACTTATACCTTTAAGGAGGTGTACATTTCATTCTGTTTGTTCAATCTACAGCAGGACAAGTACCACTGAACATGAATCATTTATGCTTGCCAGGATCCTGCAAATCAATAGTAACCTTCTCTGAACTGCTACTTTGAACTGGGTGAGTTCATAAAGCTCTGCTCAGTCTAAATCCACAACGGACATTGTTTAGAGGCTTCTTAAAACAGCCATACAGCATTTGTAAAATCAAGAAGGAAATGTTTTCCCTGGCATCTGAAGAAGCATTGCCAGCCACAAATCCTAAAGTGTTTCTTCTTCAGAAACTTCGTACTGGAAGATCTTCAGGGAACATCCTACTAGCACTGAAAGTGTTTTATAAAATACTGTTAACAGAGTTCTCCAATAAGCATTGCAGACTGCATGTACTTTGCCCCATTGCTAAAACAAAAATTTGTAAAGAAAAAAACCTGTCCAATTTGAGGATGAGAACAATTTCTTTAGTTGAACTAAAAGCACAGTAGTCTGGGAGACATGATTTTGCACTGCATTTGTAAGTACACTACAGTAAAGAGTACCACAGCTAGAAGGAGTGAAAAGTCCAACCATCCTCTGCAGTTAAACTGCAGTCATTACGTGCTTAGATAGCAGCAATGGATGAACTAATTAAATAAAAGTGAATTAGACTGGAGCCATTCTTGGAAACATACTGGGCTAATGACTTTGATGAGAAAATATCAACATACATTTTCAAAGTGTTTCCAACTTAAAAAATCAGGTACTATTAATAAATCCTATCTAGAAATTTCTAGACCACTTCTTCAGAGAGCAAAGACAGCAAACAAGATCCCATACTTCTGAGTTCGTAACAAAGCTTAGCTACAAGTATTTCCAGATTCTGCTTTTTTTGCGTACAATTTTTTTAGGATAATATGTAAGCATTTGTACTCACTCATAGCATCCAATTCTGCTTATGCAGTCTCTTTCCTAATTAATAGATACCACTGGGCAACATAAGAAGAGGATAATCTTATGAAGAGAATCATATAGACCCAACGATTTCAATAAAACTCTACCTGGATTTGCTGGGATGGTTCTTTTTGCAGAATTCCTTCTTCCATTTGCAACACGCATGATCAAATTATGGGAGCTGTATTATCTTTACCCCTTTAAACTAAACAGTACACACTTTCTCTACAGTAAGATCTTAGATTCTAATTTATTCCCACACATTAAAGGAAAAAAATAAGTATTGTGTGCAAACACTGTGTGTGTATGTATGTGTGGGAGGTATTTTGCAATGTAGATGCAGCTGTTGCTTTGTGAGCTGCAGCTAGTAAAACTAGAATTATGAGCTGAAGGTGTCCACTTTCAGGTTCCCCTTGTGGAATTACGAGACCCTCTTACATTTTTGATCCTGTTATCAACAATATCTTCAAAGTCTTTCAAAAATTACCTTTGTTTTTGTCTGGAGGTTGTTTCCATGCAAGATGAGAAGCTATTCTACTGGATGTATTGGGAACCTGGACACTAGTTGGAAACCTGATCTGCTAGAAGATGGCCCTGCTCATTGCAGAGGGGTTGAACTGGATGGCCTTTAAAGGCCCCTTCCCACCCAAACTGTTCTATGATTCTATGAGTCTATGATTCTACTGCTGATTTGCTGAATCGCATCCATAACAGATAGAAACACTTTTTCTTAAGGCTGTTTTGAGGTTTTTTCCCTCCTTTAAAAATTCAGGAATCTGTCCTCCTTTCTCTGTTACAAAAACATTGACTGTACTACCAAGCATTTAAAAGAGAGAAAAAAAAGGTTAGTTTACGTCAGCTAAACCAAAAAAACCCCACACCCCTCCACACTCTCCTGTGAGTCTGTATTCTGAGAAAAATCTAACTCCACAACCTCCTGTCTTTTTTCCACTGGACCTCTGCCTGATTTATCAGGTAAGTGACGGTGCTGAGGATTAACCATCATCCGGTCCCCGCTGCTCCCACAGTGTTTCTGAGTTGCGCTTCCCCATTTAGGGACAGATTGTTACTTTCTTTCATAAAGATGCAAAAAGGCACCAACAGGGATTTCAAGATGAGATATCCATTAGCTTTACAAGTGCCTCAAACGTGTTTTTTCAAGCTGGATATAAATTTATATTCGTTACTTTCTCAGGGCCCAAATTCAGTTGATGTGCCTTCATTTAAAAAGTCTAAATATTTTCTTCTGGACTAGAAATCAAGAAGGGTTGTTTTTTTAACATACAAATTTCTAAATAATACAAGTAATTTGGGAATTTAAGTCCTAGGCATTTAAAATTGGGAAAACCAGACTAGAGGATGCTCCAATTTAGGGATCATGTTTATTTGTCATCTGTGAAGATTATGCCTCTTGAACCTTAGAAGGATACAGCTTTGACTCAGATTTTACAAATGACATTATACTACCAATTAGCTGACCTGTGTACCTAACCTGCCTCAAGAAGTTACAAGCCAGGTTAGGTGAGTAAAAAATGACTACTTACGTAGCTAAGATATGGGAGAGGAAGTAGGATAAAAACAATTTCACAATAAAATCCAGGAAGACAAAGGAATTTTGCCTGCCCAGCAAACAAAATATTATGGTAACAATACTGAACAAGAAATTGAAATCTCAGAGAAAATATAGGAGAATGCTTTCATAAAATCCCAAAAGAGGATAAATTATTAAATGTTATAGGTATAAAAAACATGAAGGAGATGGAGGCATGGACAGCTGACACATACTGATTGCCACGTAGAAGTATTTGTTATACAGAATAAAATCCATAGTACACATTTGAATGTGTCTGGGCATATATCAGGGTAACAGCCCTGTTGTTAGCATTAAGTAGCCCGTAAATGTATATAAAATATGCACCTTCTCAAAGACGTCTCAAGCACACAGAAACAGAGAAATAGAAGTGGCTGAAAGAATTAATTCTTATAAAATGTGAGACCATGAACCCCTTTCAATGTTCCTGTTCCTATTTAAGGCAAGGTGTATAAATGTAGACGCAAAACTTCAAATACTGCCAAGCACTCATGATATAGCAGTAGAGATCCTTCCTTCTGCCCTTTTGCAAATCTTACTTCAAATAAACAGTGATATTGAAACGTGATGGAAGGAAGAATGTACAACAAAGCCGGTAAGACCTTACGGGCCCAAACAACAGGTAAAGAGCCCGTTTGTTTTTGCGTGGGCACTCTTTACACTTCTTACACGGAAATATAAAAACGTTACGTGGCAACCATCAGTGTTAATGCAGCCACGCGTGGCACATGAAATGGGTGTGCCTAGCATAATGTTATTACTAGGTCGTGCAAATATGGTAAATGACAATATTTACATTTCATTTTCAAATGACAACTATTAGTAAGAAGCAATATAAACACTGAGCAGGCACTTTTTCCCCACCAGGAAGCTGTGAGAAATGCTGCGACAAGAGACTTAATTCAAAGTTTACTGAAGTTGAAAAGAGACTTCCCTTGTATTGTAATGGGCTTTGGATCTGCTCTTAAATTGCAAATAACATTGCAGCTGAGAATAAGAACCTTACCCTAAAGAAATAAGAACGGCTCATAGAATAATGTACTAAAAATTATTAACTTGAAAATTAGAAAATACATTTTCTTATTATGGAATGATTTTGTCTATTTTGTAGCATTACTGTATTCTTCTCCTGTCTCTGGCAAACAAAGGAGATACCGCTATACTGTATATTCATCACAGCAGATTTATCTATGTCAATGAACTAACCAGGAGACAAATACACGTTTACAAGTGTAGTATAATTAAAGATTCTTCAAGGTGACAAACACAGCTGTGTAAGGGCCACAAATATGACATATGGGACTTAAAAGCTTTTTACAGCTCTAGTATTAAAAGTCTGGGTCATGAAGAACGAGTAAGTCTGTCACTGTTAGTGTCAAGTCTGACGTCAAATATTCACTGTATTCTCTTTTCCTGCTGCTACTGTGTTATAACAACAACTAATATTTGCACTAGAACAATGAAGAAAAAATTTGTCATACACATGTATTGAAAAGCTTGATCAACACATTTAGAGTATTTTGAGTTTGTCAAACTGAAACACTTCACAAATCAGCATCCAACTAATCTGTTGACTATTTCAGAAAACACTATTTACACAGAACCTTGTACAAACAACTCAGCCTTGTGATTTATGAATTTTTTTATAACTAGAATACGTAGTCACAGCTGGAAGGTTCAAATATTCTATTGCTAAAAACACATTGTAAAAACTTGGACAGAAAATTTAAGTAAGCTATGTAAGTTTATAACAAAATCTCAATTGTTGCTGATATTAGCGTGATGAGGTTCCAAAGTATGCCAGTGTTAAATTAAAATTTCAGCAGACTATACACATACAGACAACACATGAATCAAAACATACTCATTCACTTCCACTATATTGAATGCCGAACCAGTTTTAATTGCTAAACAGAAAAGAAACATGTTTACAGCTTCTGATAAGCGGCATTCCCTAACAGAGTTACAAAAAAAAAAAATACTCCCTAAGTTCAACACCAAACACAAGATAATTATTGCCAGCAGGTGGCCAAGAATTGGCAAATGCAATTAATCTGTATTTTATGACGAAGTTTAAGAAGTAAGTTAAGCAGTCAATTCATCACCTAGATGTGTGATTTCCTTCAGATGTTTCATGTAGGTATATTTTTAGTGTATAGCTACCAAAAATGACTATGCCACAACACAGAAGTGTCAGAATGCCACATTTTGACAATTTCCACAGGCCTATTTGTAATTCTGCATCCAGATTCTCAATTTCTTATGCTGGTAAGAAGTTTCTTGGCTGACTAGTCACACTGAAGTCAAATGAAGAGGTTCCTAACAATGGGAAATAAGCACAGTGTAGCAATCAGCTTAGAAAAGAGAAACTGTCTAAATAGGACAATAATTTTTACTTGAGAACAGAACAAATCGCACTCAGTTATATTGAGATAATAGATATAGAGCTCCACATTACTGGAGTGTAAAATAATCTTGTTGAAATATTCCTTGCCCTTTCTTGATCAAGATAAATCACATAGGCGATTGTATTAATCGAACAGGGCAGACTGGGACATGTCAGGAGATTTAATAAGTTCTGCAGAGTTTTGGTTCCTATTGTTGTGCTAGTTCCTCATGGTTATTGTGATATTCTGGCTCGTAGTCCACGGGAGATTTATTACAGAGCTCATTACATTAATTTGATACACTTTAATTAAAATATTAATTAAAGATAACTGTAACAAGGGACCTGGAATGTGTTGTGTGAGATCAGTTTCACAGAATGACATGTTGCTTCTCATCTTCCAGTGCAGACTTTTAAGCAGGTCTGCCACACAAATGTAGGCTTTCTACTTCATCTGTCGATGGAGACAATATACCAGGTTTTCCAAGGCTGTTCCTAAACAGAGAACTATTTGGGCTTTTTGCCTTACTTGTAGTAAATGTCAATTTGTATTGGTTAAGAGTCCTAGAGGTTTTCAGGATGTAAATTTCTGAATTATAAGTTAAGATTCATTATTAGTGATAAAAAAATTTACAGCAGTAGGCTATTAGAGCAGAGCACATGCAGCTGTTGCTTCTCTATGTCTCTTCGATATAACCCTGTCCCTCTCATATAAGCTATTAATCAATGGGTCCAGAAATATTCTCCTTGGTGAATAAATCTAGCAAACATAGGCAGCAGACATGCTTGAAAAAATTAGAAGTTGTAAAGGTAAATGATGTGCAAATTACAATGGGTCTTCCCTGGGAATTTCAGCATCTTGGGAAGAGATGCAAGTAACAATGCCTGGGCGCGTGCACGCACATACATGCACACAAACAAAACATGGCCTTCAAATTACCTGTAGCAGAAATTATTTGGAACATCATACCAAATGGAGCTCCTAATCATCTTCTAAAAGCATAAATACTGAATGAAAGCATATGTTAGATTTGAAACATTTACTATCATGTTCCTTTTGAACTCTGATAGTATACTAATGGACGTGCCAGAAAAATACCAAAGCGCAGGCAACCTAGAATGCCCACTAGCAAACGGGTACCTTACTGAATGTGAATTAATGGATAAGATGCACTGAAACAAAAATTGACTAATGAAAGCAGCAGCAGCTGTATCACAGCGTATCCTCAAAATACTATGGGAAAAAAGTTTAAATTATCTGTATTGTTTTGCTAAAGAACTAAAGATATTAATTTCTACGTTTCCTTGAAATCATTTGTTAGCTTGGACCAATAATTTCAGTTATATTTTTGTTATGAAGTAAATATAAAGGGTAACATCTAAATCACTGATAAAAATGTAACATCTGAAAAAGTTCCAAATTTCATCAGCTCATTTTAACATACAAAAATCGAGATATCAACTTATGAAACAATTCAAATATCTCATCTTATTTTTGTATGCTTACATTTCTTCTCCTCTTTCAGTTGCTACACTTGACTGTTGTTTCAAATTAAATGGCCAAACTGGTGTCTTTGTTTGTGTGGCACCTTGATTACGCAGCAGCTAGCACAATGGAGATTGTAGAGGGGAACAGGCATAACTATAATGCAAGTAATTACATAGAATGAAAACATAGGAGGAAATGTTTAATGAAAACAAATATTCCCTTGTCTTTCATGCAAGTCTGTCTTTAGTTTTGTATTTTAAAGGAAAGCCAGACTTTGTTATGATATCATGAAACAATTCAGAGATAATCTTTGACAAAATGTGGTGTAAAAAAAGGAAAACACGTTTTGTCACAATAGAAAAGTTCACTGGTCTACAAAAGCGTTGATCAGATTGTTTCTGTTACTTGATTTTTACTGCTGAATATAGTAGTAGAATCACTTTATCTGACAAATAGTTCTATATGTCAGAATTAAGCTGTCCAGTAGAGAAATAACTTTGCATTAAGAGAAGCCATACCGGATGAGAAAAACTTCAAATCAGATATCTGATTACCAGGAATAGGTAATTTTGACTTATTCACATAGATACAAAACATCCATTTATAACTTGATGCCATACATGCTGGTGCTGGTGCTGGAAGATTTCTTCCTGATCGTGTGGAACACAAATTCATACTTTCAAATGTGAATATACTACCCTTACCTTTTGCAAACATCACAAATGTATTACAGCTTCCTTCTCCCTCATTTCCAGTAGCAAATATACCTTCAGATGAAAATTACTTGGAATTTATACCCTTTTCTGCTAGTTCTCAAGTCCACCCTTCACTTAAAAGAAGACTATATTAAAAAAAATAGTTTGTTCACAGTAAGATGAACTTTCTCATCTTAAAGATAATGAAGCAAAAGAAGCAGGACAAACACTCTCTGCAGAACCCAAATACTACTGGGAAGCATTGCAGCTTTGAAATAGATGGCTCCTGTGGCCCGGTCTTGCAGCAAGCTGTTGATAAATGCCACGTGGCCACCTGACATTTGTATTCGAGTTAAGAGAAAGTGTTCCCGAATAGCTATTGGAAATGCTAATTTGACATGATGACGATTTATACAGAAAATCAAAGGTAACAAGATGTTATGGATACATCTGATTTTGTAAGCTGTTTTCACCCCGTACTTGAAAATCAGCGCTTCAGGCTTCCTGCATGTTGTACGAGAGAAGGATGTTACGCATCAGTGATTTTTTTTCTTGTAGTATTGAACCTACGCCTGGCGATACTCGTTTTTACAAGAGTTCTGCTCAGTTCATTCATGTAAAAATTCCCATTTGCATTCTAAATTATCTTTCTGCTGTAAGTAACAAATCCATTTATAAAGATTTAATAAGAAGATCTCTAAGTAGGTCAGGAAGGCTAGCCTAGCTAATCATAGTGTTGACTTGAATAAATATTTTTTTTAAAATTACAATATTTTTATATTAACGTACTTGCTCTAAATCTTTATTTCTCATAGATAGTTTCACACAATTTTTAGAAAACTTCATATTTTAGGGAACAAACTCCTTTCCAGGTACTGTTGAGAAATGAAAGGAGGGTAAGTTTTTCCTCATTTAAAATTGAGAAAATTAAGATTGTGAGCTGTGATTTTCTACACATTGTTATCAAGGATCAACATCGAAGGTTCAAGTATGAGTCAAAGTCTATTGAGTTTGTACTAAGATGAATCACCAGTACGGTCTGACTTAACGGCAGTTTTTCTGTATTCACCTCTGTCATTTGATTTATTGATTCCTTTCTCCATCCTCATTTTAATGAATGTTAATCTCTGAGATTACTCAGTAAACAACATTCTTCGACTGACCATCTTAACTCACTATCCCGTCAGGAGAAAAAACCCAAACCTCTCAATAATATTAGGCAGACACTTACTGATAAAGAGCAGTGGTACAGCCTGGTGTATCGGCAGGCCCGAGCCACCCACACCATGGGCAGAAGAGGCCCCAGGGATAGCCAGCAAGGGCTAACAAAGGCCACCGATGGCACCACGTGGCACGTTTGGTGACGTCTTACCTACACCGTGAGGCACAGCCAGGCAGGGTTCTCATCCAGCCATGGTCTCGAGGCGGGCAAACCAGGGAGCGCACCTGATTCACAAGCAGCCTTCAGGAGTCTGCGGAAGACATAGCCAAACAGGCCTGCAGACCAAACTTCCAGCAGGCAGAAGTACAATTAGAACTTCACTACAAAAATGAAACGGTGGAAACTGAGTTGCCTGCCTTTTTTCTTGTGTGGCAACAGATACATGTGCGTATTTATTCTGTGTATTTATTGCTTCTTGAGAGGATAGTTCTGTTTATGAAGAATGACAAGTTTTGCTGTGCAAAAAAAGCTGCTGCTTGTCTGCTTTTGGAACAGACAGTGAGACTAACTTCCAGGCTGAAACCGGTCTCTTGAGATACAGGAACAGCAAAGGCCTGAGGATACGACTATCCGAATCTTATCGAGGTTTGGTTTGTTTCCTAGCAGTTAAACCATTTCCTAGCAGTTAAACTATTTCCTAGCATTTAAACTATTCTATGTCAAACTGCATCTTTTATCAAGACTTCCTACATCGCAGGGCGATATTTCAAGCATAACGCACAGGTAATACTTCAACGTGGCTGGTATGAGCGGAGGTACAACAGGGAAAATACGGAATGAGACAGACCGCAACGCCTAGAGGCCTCGTACGATGTTTGTTGTCAAACACTAATAGTCTAGTTTGATGCTTCTGAGAGCGATGTAAAACACAGGGTAACCTTTGCCCATTCCTTACTCTGGAATTCCCATGTACCAAATGCCACCGAGGCAGAGCAGCTTCCCCGGGATGGCTGCCAGCACCGTGAGTACAGCTTGCTGAAAATAACTTGGTGCCAAGAAGATGCAAAGGGCAATCACTTAAAGCTAAAGATGCCATCAGAGGAGTTAACACGAGCATAAAAAGGCTACAGCAGCGGTGAGGGAGGAATGTATGTATTTCAAGTGAGAGCTAAGTGACAATTGCAAAGCAACCGCTGCAGTTTCTAGAACTCATTTCATTAGTTACAATAATTTCAGGTGCCTGTGGGCAAATTTATTTTAAATCTGTACTGATTTCTTCAGAATGATCAAGAAGCTGGACTCTACACAGAGGTGTAGCCTGATTTGCTGATGTGCTAGTGACAAGAAGATGACATAATTTTGCCAAACTCATTTATATCTGAACAAACGTTTGTTGGGAGGTCTGGTGAAGGCTACGTAACTGCAGTGTTAACCTTGTTCTATCAGAATAAAAGATAGCAAGGGAAGACATTAAGAATGAGGCAGATCCCAGAAAGACGTGAACTGTTCGATGGTTTGGCTCTTCAAAATAAAATGCAGTAGGGATTAGTTGCCAGAATATTAACATAGAACTTACGTAAAACACATAAACCAGCAAGGCCAGTTGATAAAACAGGAGAGCAGGACTTTTCTTGTTATGACTCAGACATAAACTGAATAAAAAACTGGAAACAACATTACTTTCTTTATGTAAAATACACAACCCTCTTCCATACATGGAAGATTACCACAAAGCCAAGCAGACTTGTCCTTGCACGTATAACAAGGGAATTTGGTTTATATCTACTAAGTTTTTGATACCATCCAGTTTTTCAGGACCACTTGACAGGTTAAACATCCAGTCATAGATCTGATCTTTCATCTTGTGAGTTTCTGACAGATCCTAATTTTTTTTGCACATCTGTATATAATGACTCACAAAAAATTCATAATTAGAATTTTTTATACTGTTATAAAATTCAGAAGAATATACAAATATTTCTAATCGACACATATATTCTGCCAGTTTTCCAAAACAACCATTGAATAAATATTTTATAGAATTTCTAAAAATGTTATAATAATTGAATAATCAATTGCTGGTACTCTGAACTGGTATTGTCAAGACCTGCAGAGACATTGGAATTTGCTCAGTATTCAAACACTCCCATAGGCAAAACTATTCACATGATTAAATACATCGTTAGAGATCTAAAACATTCAGAGTATTTAAAATCACCATTCTGTATAAGAAAAAAGATGCATGGCCATGTTATTGTTTTTGTGGAACACATTATTTGCAGGTACAACCATCATGATTTTTCTTTCACATATTGAGTAAAATTGCCATAATTTTATATTCACACGTAATGAGATGTCACAGGGTGAGCTAGTAAGGTTAATAAATGTTCTGGAGTAAATAAATAACGATCCTCATTTCTTCTTGTTTCTAAAAGTCAAATCTTTAAATTTCTGACACTTTTCTCAGATTTTTTTCTATTTTATTCCTCATCCTCAAGGGTGAATACTTTCCAGTATTGCATAAATGAGGACTATAGTACCTGTTGTCTTAATTATTCTCTTTTAAATACGTGATGATTTCTTTGAAAAATTGGAAGAAATATACCCTGCACTTGGAAAAAGAAGTGTTGAGGAATATGATAATCCTCAGTTTCTTAGCAGCTCATTTTGGAATTTCACAGAGATGTCTCCTATGCAATTTTTATCCTGATGCTGGAAACAGTCTTTACATCACCAGAATTGTGCAGTCAACAATTGTAAAGAAATCTGTGTAAAGCTGAACCCAAGCCCCTGGGTACCATGACACTGAACAAATTAAATATTTCTATAGGCAGCCAATATAGAAATACTGGTGGTCAAAAGATCAAGACTTGATGGAAACAAGGAGAAACAGTGATGGAATAGACTTTATATCAGCAATTTTATAGTCCGTATTGGATGGAGGAAGGTGCATTATTACAGATGTTTAAGATAGCAAGACACAGTGCAATTTCCCCCCGTCATTCTCTCTATCCACCCTTTCCTGTTTCTTCCTCCTCCACCTTTTTGCTCGCTATCTGCCCACGCCCTGCCCACACAATGTGAAGCAGAGCCGGGGCTTTTGGGTCAGAGATGACAAAATCCATGCAGCCTTGGATGTAGCCAGTGAGCTGAGGAAAGGTGCGCTGTTAGCAGAGCTATGGGATCAGACCGTTTAGCACTTTCTGCTGTGGGGGTGCCTATAGGGAACATAGCTCCAGGGTATGTAAGGATTCCACCCTGCAAAGGGTCTGAACTTTGGGTTCAGCGGGAGGAGGGTACAGTTAGCATTCAGTGTGCATATGGTAGGTGAACTGAACCCTCGATTTTTATCATTAAAAAAAAAAATCAAATACATGCTTGAAGTCATTCTATCCTTAGTTTAGGAAGAACTCCAAATCCCTAGGACACAGAGCAATTTTCCATAACAAATTATTTATTCTATGAAATGGCAAATTTCCATAGTGGAAGACTATGGAAACATAAACTGCTTATACAAATGTTTGGTTGTTCTGCAGTCAAATAACTAGATTCATACACAGAGAATAGAAGACCTAAATATAATATTTAAGCACTAAATAATTTCTGAGTTAATAAAAAATAATTGTCAGAGAAAATCTGGAGTGACAAAAGTTTCCATCTCCAACTCTTAAAAGATATTTATGCACAGATAGAGAAGCCATTTCAAAGAAGTAGCCTTTAATATATTTGTGTTTCCTGAGTTTCTATCTGTGGGCAATGGAGATGTCTTACTTAAATGAGCCTTACTGGTCTGACTAATGTGTTGGATACAACATTTTCATACTCTGCTGGTACTGCAACACACAACATAGAGCAATAGCCTTAAATAATCTCTTAGCTCAATACAATTTTTCCTAGGTTAGCATTTCATTTGGTATGAGTCTGAACATGATATCATGTTCCTATTTGGGATCCAAAGCCTCTGAGACCATCTCTGCTTGCCTTTCTCCCTTTTGCTCTGTTATCTGTCATAATCAGAAATGTTTCTGATGTTTTGTGAGAGCTGCGGATATACCTTCCCCAAATGCCTGCCTACAGTCTGCCTTAAGATGCCTTAAGATGCATCGGCTTCCTGTAAGGGTCTGCTCAGAGTTCAGAAGGACAGTGTGGTTGTAATGGTCCACAATCAGAAGACAAAAGATTCTCTTTCCTTTGATATTTTTATTTTAAAAAATTATTTAGTTAGCTATAAAATCCTTTATCCCTAAATGTAGTAATAAGTCAGTTTTCTGGTCTTTGGTTTTCTACTCTCTAAAGAAAAAAAGAGAATTTCAAAAAAAGTGAGAAAAGAATGGGAAGTTAGTAAAGTAGCAAGCAGCTGCTGTAAATGTAATATAAAATATGGACAGAAGAGGAAATACTGCATTAAGTAAAAGCTCGAGAGTTTAAGGGAGAAAAAACCACATATGCTTATGAGTTAGACAAAATTATGTTACATTCCTGAACAGCGGTGGATGTAAATTGTTTGCCCCAGCATGTATCCTCCAGTTCTTCTACAGAGTAGAGGGTTATCTGAAGATAACTTTACCTCTCCTAGCAAAGTGCAAATAGCATTAATTTTATTTTTAATTTAAATTAATAGTATAATAAAATTATTGCCAGTAACCATTTGGGTATTTCTAGTATTACAATGTCCAACCCTTTTGAAAACTCTGTCCTACTATTCTGCTGATGTCTACCATAGCATGGCTGAGGCAACATATTTGACATTTTGCTTCAAAAATTTCTGAGGACCTCACAAATACAGCAAGGCCAACGGGAGCATTAGGTGCTCCAGCAAGACCAAGGTTCCAAAATGAGATCCCAAAAGCATTTTAAAGAAGTGGATAATTTTGCAAATTCTGAGTTTGGTCCTTAACAGAATCATCATTTAAAGGAAAAGTATTGGAGTGACCAAGTCAAACTAAAGCTTTGTTTCTATGCCTCTATTTGTAAAAATAGTAACTGTAAAGCCCCTCTTAAAAAAAACCAGCTTTTTCTTTATTCATCAATGTGTTCAGAAACATTCTAAATTATAGTTTTCATTAACATACCCATTTATACTAGACTCTTCTAGAGCAGTGAATGCCATTGCGCACATGAAAAATGTCTTATCACTTCTTATACCATACATGATAATGTCACAACTTAGATTGACTCAATTTCATCAGTTTTGGGCTAAGACCAAGGCCGATCCCTTTTACATGATGGACTTTCCAATGAGCTCCTCTTCCGGCCCAGAAGGACCGCAGGAACACTGCCTGAGGTTCAAGAGCAAGATGCAGAGGAACATGAATTAGCAAACCACCTGCGTGCTCAGCAAGTGCTTGACTCTGAAAGGCAGTGAGGGCAATTCAAGGGACCAGCTGAAGATTACACCACCACTGGTGATTTTGGTAGAAACATCTAGTGGTAGACTGACTCTTCATAAAAGCTTTCCTGATCTTGTTGCTAAAATCTACAGGTATCCTATACCTCAGAACCACCTTATCACTCACTCTGTAAAGTGCAGATTATTTGTTGTCAGCATAGACAAATCTGTAGTGTGTCAAATGTGAGGGTAGAATATGTTGAATCTCATCTCCCAACAGGAACCACAAGAGCAACTGTGTTGACAGTGTTATTCATATTTGTCTTCTTATGTAAATTAGCTAAAACAATTTTTTCTCTCTGCTGCACTCAAGTGGCACTTCTCTGCAGAATTCAGTGGTATCACAATTCAGATCCTAGTTTGCCACAGAGGCTGACTTGCCATAGTGCCTTTAAAAATTAATTACTGTCTTGTATATTTGCAACATGGATAAGGACTCCCTGGTTTGTTCAAGGGCATTAGATTTGCTTGTGTTGAACTTAATAAAGTGTAACACAGTTTAGGTAATGTAGAAGTTGTTAACATCAGATTGTGACTAATTTTCTGTCTGCTACTAGGAGAAACAGCGTTAGTTCCCGTGCCAGAACCTATAAATCAGTGTGGTGAAAAGGTAATTTTTAGACAAGTGTTCTCAGGAGAAAATGAGGCTAATGGAGAGTCAAAAAGGAGAAATGCCCCTTTAATATAATCTTTCAAAAAATGTCTCCAGAAATTGAGAAAGTAGCTCAGATACTTTCGAAGTTCTCCTAAAATCAGAGCTGAAGAAGGTCAACTGTCAAAGTACTGCCAACGGATGACAAAGGGTGGCTACATAGCAGTGAGACCTCCCTGCTAATTTTTTTCTATGTTTTAAACATCTGGACCTTTAGATTTTTTTTAGAGAATGGTTTGTTTATTTGCAAACTAATGTTCATGAGCTATCATAAAAAGGTGCAATGTCAAACACAGGTTGACATTAAATGTTTTTTGCTTTATTCTTTTATGAAATGTGTAATAGTTTTTACTAATACTTAGAAAACAACAGAAGTCAACTCAGGCTTGTTCACATTAGTAGTAAACATGATTAAAAGTTAAAAAAGGATTAGCCAAGTGATGCTCTGCAGGTTTTAAAACTGAACTGTGAATAACAACTTAAAAATTCTAACGTAGTGAGACCAAGAGGCAGTTGCGTATTAGGTGGTCCAGACGAATGTGAGGCTGTCCCTCAAGAGGCTTGCTGACAGCTGACATGTTTAAATATTATAATCCTCCCTTTCTCATATTATTGGATTTAACAGAATATTTGTTATGGTGTTTAAACAAAAAATAAAAAAGAAGCAGAATCCCACACTCCTTTACTCTGCTAGAGAAGCCCTAAAGGGCTAAATCTGGGGGAAGGATGAGAAGAAGAATAATGCATCTGTGGTGCATGTGCAAGCCTCTTTTTAAAACAAGTGTGTTTCACAGACAAAAAACTGTAACCACTACAAGGAAATCTTAACACGAAGAAATAACCTCTTCAGCACTATATAGTTATCACATAAATAAAGCATGCTTATTTTCAAAATAAGAAACAAAAGTAGTACTAGGTCTATTGGGAGGAGGGTGAGAAGAGGATTGCTGAAAGATTTAGAAATTCAAGGCTTCAGGACCTTTGAGCTTTCAATTCAGGCACTAAAAACCAAAGAGATCTAAGCAGACTTTTCAAAATAGTGTCTGGATTGGAACCAGATTTCCTGTCACCTCTGCCCACTAGCAGGCACCCAAAGCAAGCAAAGTCTTTGCGCCCCTCAGTCCTCACAAGGAGGGTGGGAGTCCTGCAGTAGCGGTGAGATTTTTTTTCCCTGGAAATATACCCGGGCTTTCCTCTTGTAATCAACAATGTGTTGGAACAAAAGCTGCTCAGGAGGAGGTGCTTATTTGGAGCAAACGCCCATTAGAAAGGTTTCTCGGGTTCAGGGCAGAACTCCTGGAGCTGCAGGTGGAGATCTGCCTGCAGTAACCTTTGTGTGCCACGCCAGCAGCGAGCGGGGAAGCTCTGGTTCACGTGCCGGTAGCAAGCGGGGAAGCTCTGGTTCATGCTGGGCTCAGCCTGGGTCAGCGGGCGGTGGGCTCTGCCAGGCCCCCTGAGCACAGGGTTCGAACCCTGGGGGACACTGCAGTGGGAATTCACCCTAGGAAGGCCAACACAAGCAGAGAGGGAGCTTGAGTGTTTTTCTCCCATGCTCTCTCGAGAGCGCTAACCACAGGCTGTTGGCTACTTCTATCTGAGGTAGAATGGGAAAACATCTCCCCGGCAAGCTCTCGTGCACAGCAGATCCAGCTGTTTCGTCCAGAGACTAAAGTGAATTTGAGCTTTTTTGAAAGCTTGACCAATTGTCTCAGCCTTCATGACGATATATAGCACAAACTTCATTCAACATCTTCATGTTGCACTGGTTTTTGTTACCATGCTATTACAGAGGTTATAGTTTGGTAGTGCATATTATTATTATAGATATAGTTTCGTGGTTCAAAGACACGGGATGTTACAGCTTTACTACATGAAAAACATATTGTGATACAGTGCAGTACATGTTGGCCCCCAAACAAAATTACTATTTCCTTTCTATTCCTCAGCTTTTAAAATTATTACTTACACAGCTGTGTCATTGAAGCAGATCATGGTCTATACTGAAAACAAGCAAAATCAGCCCCCTCTGTATTACAAATATATACGGTTTTGTAGATACTAGCACATAAGCTAAAAGTTAACCGTGAGGTTGTAATTTCAAATAAAATCTGGTAAACATTTTTTTTTCTATGTTAAAGGGAAGGGGAGAAGGGAGGTTTAGGGGCTGGTGGAAGGGAAACAATGCATCGCAGCTTCTGAGGAGCCATCAAAAGCAGCCTGATGCTACTGCAATGCCAAGGAAGTCGTGGAAAACTGGTATGAAATAGGTATGGCGAAGGGCTGATGAGCCTAAAATTTGATCTAAGTGGTGAAGAGAAGGGCTGCTTGTAAGACCTGAAAGCTCAGCAGATCTGATCTTTCACAGATATAAATTGATGGATTCCTATTAATCTCAGTGGAACCATGCCATTTTACACTCTCACACACCAATCCAATTTGAGTCTTCTTTCTACCTTTCAACCGTCCTGCTTTTTAAAGCAGTCCTACAAAAACAAAGCAACTGTGCACCTAAGGAATTTGCTTGGTGAAGAAATACATTCCAGTTCTATCTTTCTAGCTGGCACTTACAGTTTGTTCAAGAAAATGAAGGTTTTTTTAATAACAGAATTTTAGAATTTGGAAAATATACATTCAGTATAGTAGTTCTCTCTCTACAGTATATTATTTTCCACTTAGTACTGTAAGGACATTTTCAAGAGGTTTTTTTTTTTGTAACAGTGTCCTCAGATCTGCTAAAGCAGAAAGCAACTCTCTGTCCTCCCAAGCCTTGAACAGGCTAAGCTCCCTCTTCTTTGCTGATGTATGCAAGTTCTTCTGTATTAATCAGGAGTAATTATTGTTTTCCTGGCTGTCTTACAGTCTTCTAATGACCATATTGATTAAACTAGAGATGCACTGCCTAATTAAATTTATGATGGCCGTTCTGATGCCACTTGAACATTGTTATTAATAGACACTGAGATATTATGGCAGTGTGTGAAACAGAAATGCCTATGAATAAGGACTACAGAGCCAAGTCATATCCCAGCATTTGAAACAGAGAAGGGCAGTAGCCTGTTTCAACATGGTTGTCAGTTAGCGCAAAGCCAGAAGTGTGCTTCCTGCATGAAGACCTCATGCATCTGCTTTCATCTCTCTCGGGGTGTCTATGTGAGGTCTTCTCCTCCTTCCCAGAAGACTGGTACGCAGCAAGTCCTCATTCTATCTAACCTTCTCAGAGGTTTAAAGCCACGTATAAGGGGTAAGTTGAGGGAAAGGCAGAACCAAATGTCAGGTGTTGCCCATATTTCTTGTACTTCAGTGTGCAGCAGCATACAGAAGTGAAGCTCACAGCACTGCTACACCCTCAGTTTCTTGTGGAAACTGGTGCTCTTCTACAGAAACATTAAGCAGATGCCGTCCTCTGGGGCTCTCTAAGCAGAGGTCCCGGTTCTCACTCTGTGCCAGGATCATCATACATAAAGGGGAAAATAGCTACACCCTTTGGATCCAGAGAGCTGAATTCTTGGGAAAGTACTAAGGCATCTCATGTCAGTATGTGTTCGGTTCTAAAGCACAGCAACCACCTGGGAATCATCTCTCTTTCCAAGGGATGAGTCCTTGCACACTAATGGTAGCTCTGCCACCGCATATTAGCACAAGCCTCAGAGCTTAGCCAGCCCTCAAAAGCACTGTAGGAAGTGTACTATGGGAAAAAGGTTGGGTAGGGGCAAAGAAAGAGAACAAGAACATGAAAGTACAGGCCCTTTCTTTCAGAAGGAACAAAGGGCAATTTCCAAAGGGAGCAGAAGTGATTATACAGTAGCTCAATATCATCCTCCATGAATTCTCTAGTTGAAGTTGAGGTTTCTTAATTTCACTTTTACAGATGTGTATTTCTCTGAGCCATCTCCCAGTTGCTGCATATTCAGTCAAAACATGCCTACCTCCCACTTTATTCTTGGAAAGGTAATGATCGTCCTTTCCAAAACATCTTTCCTACATGCAGATGGGTTAGTATCATGGACTCTGCTATGAACAACCATGTAGAAAATTATATACAGGTCCTGACAGCAGTTGTTCCACAAGTGTGTTTTTATTTCTCTGTGACAATTAGCTAAACTTAGTTTGACAGGAGATTCTGGCTCTACTTTTAAAAATCTTACACTGCTGGCATTAACAGACACTATAGTGAGACATTAGTTGGTGAGTTTTCTCATACCAGAAATTTTTGTGGGTAACTAATATAAACCTACCAGCTACAGAAAAAAACAACCAACCCTCTGCAACTATCTTCTTCTAAATATTTGTTTCTTATTTTTAAAATAAGCTACTCAAAGAGAAATAAATCTTGCTGTTTGTGGCTGCATGCAATTCTTCTTTAGCTAAACTGTAGCAAATTTGTCTCTGTGTGTGACTGGGAGAACCCTAACTGCTCATCCTCACCTATTAAGATGGAGAGATCATCAGCTGTGTTTATCCATCCAGGCAACCTGGATGTCTTATTTGGCTGGATAGTAAGCTAGCAGAAGCATATCATATACCACCACAAGACTATGTGGCTTAAATAAGTAGCTAAACTGAGTTCTCATCCCTCCTCACTCACAGCTTCCACTGGGAGGAAGAACAGAATAAGAAAATCAAACTCAATAGGCCCCTTTCATTACTTTAATTTCTATAGTTCAACACTGTTTACATAATAAAATGATAGCTATAGATTTTTCACTTTTTAAGAAGAGAACAAGTGAAAAATGTACACCAAAATTACAGCATCGAGGGACTGCAGATACCACACTATTAAATGGGTGCAAAAGAAATGCTTAAAATAATTTGATTGTTGTTTTTTGACAATTGTTTCTGTCCCAAACTTTTCACTTACAGTTTTGCCACTGAAATCTGGCTTCTGGAGCTGCTCTCTCTTCTATCTGATCTGGCTCTGATTTGTTAATTTTCTACTTTAAAATTGGAGGCTTTAAAACAGATAGCTATCACTAGCCCAGATCTAAGCAGTGTGAACCCTAGCAATATATCTCCTGAATCCCACAGTCTGTTACAGGAAAACAGAAGTTATAAGTTCAGCAGTTCAAATATTGTTTTCTAATGCCATTTTCTTGGAGTGGTGCTGTAGTAAGAACAGTAAAAATAAAATTAAGAAGTGCTCTAACCAATTTTCAGGAAGATGCAGAAGAGTTCTTTTTGCTAAAACATCTTTGAGAATTTGACTTTGCATTTTAAATTTCTATAAATTAATTATATAAATTGTCTTAAATACAACAAATATGTTCTATCTCTCTAGAGTTGACACAAAGCCAATACTTCAGACCTGACAAATTCCTACTGCTATCAGAACACACATTATTTGATTTCCACTTCTTTACTCTCAAACCACAGAAAAAGTTTACCAGCCACCCTCACGTGCTTGCATATGTGGTGCCCAGCTTTGTGGCCCAGCTTTTCAGCTACCATTGCTCATCTTCAGCTGCCTAAATTGAAGTGCCTTGTGTTGGCCAGAGAAAGAAGTAGCATCAGAACTTCTGAACTGTTTTTGGACACTTAGGCTGCGCTTCTGTGTCCCAGTGCCCCCAGGGAATAAACTCTAAATAACATCAGTTTCACATCCTGAAACTTGTGACTGAAAAGTGCAATATTCATGCTAGATGTAAGGCCAACATTTCCCTGAAAGTGTAAAAACTGATGTCCCGGCAAGGGTAAGCCTGCTTTCTGGCTGAGGAACAACAAAAATGAATGCTATAATTCCAACAGAGAGAGTCCCATCTTCCACCCGATATGAGTGTGGGAGGAGGAATACTGAACCATCATTTCATTACAAAACACTTAATTTTGTTCTGGCAGCTGGTAGGACCCCAGCTGTCCCTTTCACTTTCACCCTGTCACAAACACATGGAGCGCTGTAATAATTTCAAGCATGAAAATGGAGAAAAGATGAACAATAGTGAGTTGCTAAGAATGTTCATTTAGATGGAATGTCTTCCTGGCTGCCCCAAATTACTTGCTTTTCTGCTAGCCAACTGCATCAAGAGCTTTGGCCATATATTGAGCTTGATTACAGGACAGATTAGGTCTCAAACATTTCTTACGATTAAATGAAGAGGTGTCAGATTTTAGTCTGCTGACAGTAATGGCTTGGTTAGTAGCTGGTATTTCTGCTTCAAACAGCTCCTAGAAAGGAAATTACCAGTACAAGAGAAGTTTTTTCCCTGTGAGACTGAAAAATTACAAGAAAACCATATATACATCATAAAATAACAAATTTCAGACTGTTTCTCATTAAAATATGCTTTAACTATTGGTAGAAGAACCAAGGGGTGAGTGAAAAGGGATTACGTATGATTGAATGTCTCAATTACACTTGATAATTGCAATGAAGACACTGGAAAATCGGTCTGCTTCAATGACCTACCTAGAGGTCTGGTAAGGGCAAGCAGAGGGCTGGATTTCAGAAGGGAAAAGCACATAAACAGGAGGAAGGGGAGGAAACAGCTGCTGTTTGAATGGTATATTTATATACTGGTTTACAAAATTAAACATTTCATAATTTAAAAAAGTGATTGGCAATACATTGGATCAGACTCAGCAGAGTATGCCTTACTCTGCTGGAATCACTGGAACTTCACTGGTGACAACTCTACAGGAATAAACTCAGAATGAGCAGCCATTCATATCACATGAAACTTCTGCAATACGGACTTTTTTTAGAGACAGTTTGACTGCAAATGTCAGTAAGTGTTTCATCCAGTGCAAAGAGGCCAGCCTTAAATTGCATTTTGTTCTTGATGCTGAATTGAGAATGTTCAGAGAAAGCATTGCAGATAGATAAACTTTTCTTACTAAAGTAGAAAAACACTGTCATTTCCTCAGCTGAAGTCCACTTAGCATATTTACTAGTAGTGTGAGCTGTAGCAGTTGCTGCAAAGCACAGGTAGAGCAGAATGTAGATTACAGAGCTTAAAAACTAGGCTTCTCTAAAAAAGGTTTATCAAAAGAAATGAATAATTTAATTCTAGGAAATTAATATAAACAAATGTCTTACAGATTGTCTCTTGGAAACTTGAATGTCTTCATGTAGTTACAGGGTTATTCCTTACAGAACAGGCTGTAGTCCCTTTTAGACTGAGGCTTCCCCTTAGTCCAATTTACTAATTAATCATCTAACAAATACTATATTAGCCTTTCTAAACTTGGGGCTAGAAAAGCAGTGCTTTAGTTTTTGAAAACAGCTGGCAGTTCACGTCGCAGGACTTTGAGGAGGACAGAATGGCATGTAGATTACAGAATAACAGCTCAACTAACGAAGCTGGACTTCGGGTTGTTGGATGATATGAAAAAATATCCTCCAGTATCTCAAAAGAGATGGGGCACTAAAGAGTTTATCTGTGACAAGCCTCTTTGTTTCTGCAGTCATCGGTGAAGATACAGCGAAGGAAATGGAGGAGCTGCAGTTATGCATTTGCAATACACAAAGTCCTTGTTTTCCCACTAGGCACTGCAGAATAGCAATTGTCCATTCACAGCACATATCACATCCTCTGCATTTCAGAGCTAATATTTTTGCAGTCCTCAAGCTAGCGTGCTTCAGCCTAGTGTAGTTAATTTTTGTAACCCTTTGAGGTGCATTGGATGAGGTGGGTGTGCTCATGTTCTGTTCCTTGTTACATGAATTGTTTTTTTGGGGTATAATTTTTAAAGTTAAACTAAAAGATTTTTGAATTGCAGAGCGTTAATATCTACAGCAACACCTCAAAGAGAGCTGTAAAAAGTCTTGTTTCATAAAATGAGAAAATATGAAGATTGCTAATCATTGAGCACACCTGTATATTAATCCAATTAAGAATAGAAATCGGCCGTGTTGGCTGAAATTATTTTTAAGACCACTCACACACACACACACACACACACACACAAGCTCTGACAAGTGGCTCCTCCTCTTGTATTTTAGAATCACACTCCTGAAAACAATGTTAGTTTTATGCTAGCAGTTTCTTTCATTTCCTGCAGCACACAAGGTCCACTGTAATGCTGCAATACTCATTCAAGGCAGATCACCAGCTTGAATATGAATTGAACCTGTATGCCATCAAACAGATGTCAGGCTACATTACCTCAACTTCCAAGCAAATTTCCACTTTTCTCAGTTTAAGCAGCAAAAGCTATCTGAACACTGGCGTTGATGTAAGATGATCAGCTCCCTCCCTTCCCACTGAGGATCTGCTTCTAAGTCAAAGTGCAGGCTGCTTCTTAATTTTGAACTTCTGAACCCAAATCAAGTAAAGCAATCTTAGCATGTAGTAAGAAAAAATTATGTGGTACGTGTAGTCCTAGAAATGAGTCTGATTTTTTTTTTCTGCTTGATCTGTTTATTTCCAACTCTTTCTGTCTCTGCTCTAACTCTCAGAGAAACTCACAGCCCCCTCAGGATAAGAACGAGTTTCTGCTTTCTTTTCCCTTCATCTAAGCCAACCAAGTGCCAGGTCTCCTCTCCTGCCAGAGCAGTGGGAAAACACAGAGAAAAAGCAATCACGCTTTCCTCAGTGGGGTCAGAAAGGACTACAACAACAGATTCTTTCTGCAGTCTTCTTTCGCCATCAAATGGTTAAATCAACATAAGTTAAAATTTTCATCTAGTTTGAATAAAGAGAAAAAGGGAGGAAATTCAAAAACCGGTTGCTGTAGTAACAATCACCAGTAAAAATCTTTTCCACTAAATAATAGTATTATCTCCCTCTCCCCCTCACAATTTTAGTTCCCCTTCAAAAATAATCATGCTGCCTCTTTTAGATTTGCTGTACATACCTCAACCATTAAACAAGACATTTAACCATAGTGGCAGTTCTGTGACCTTTGAATGCCGTGAAATCTCTAAGCGGTGCAGCTTGTTCATGAAGACTTGTACTGCAGAATCCAGTAACTGCATCCAGGGTTAGGAATAGAATTAAGTAACGACAGCAAACAAAAATAAAAATAAAATGAAAAAAAAAAAAAAAAAGGAGAGAAAAGAAAAAAGAGAAGAAAACCTCCCCAAGTCCCCCAACCCAGCCAACAAAACCACCTTAAGGAGCAAAAAGACTCGGGGAGAGAGTGCACTTTTCTGCCAGTGTCAGGGCTGGGGTAGAGCCGCGCTCGCTGCAGCCTGCCTGCCTGCGCGAGCCAGCCGAAGGCCGCGCAGGGCTGGGAGGTGCTGTCAACTGCCACGGGCGCGGGCGAGCAGACCAATCCGCGCCCGCACTGCCGGCTCGCTGGAGTGAAGCCTCCTCTGTTTATGTTTCCTCATTTCAGGAGTGACGTCAAAGGGTTCGGTTTTTCCTCTGCATGTGCTATTAATTTTAAACGACTGCTATGGGAAGAATGTGGCAGTGATTTAGGCAGGCTACCCTACTCGGAAGAAAGCGGAGTCATGATTTATCTATCCTGGAATTAGCTTAGAAATATTTTATAATGAGCGGTACCAGAAAGATCTGAAATATCCTCACAAAATGGGAGGGAAAGGCTGTAAA
Source organism: Phaethon aethereus (assembly GCF_964289735.1). Classification (NCBI taxonomy): domain Eukaryota; kingdom Metazoa; phylum Chordata; class Aves; order Phaethontiformes; family Phaethontidae; genus Phaethon; species Phaethon aethereus. The sequence continues at coordinate 65,760,594 of NC_138576.1, read as the reverse complement.
TATGCTTATATATATTGAAGTGTTCCTAAATATGCCAAATATGTTTCCCAGTGAGAGCTGTTATCTGTAAGGGTTGTGGTGCAAAATCAGACCCGAGTCTGCCCTTGCCCTGAAGTAAATCAGGAACTGCTTCTCTAAATTCAGTGGTGTCACACCAGTGTAAACCTGGTGAAAGAGATAAGGCCGAGACTACTGTACACATCCCTTTATCAGTCAGCACTAGCTAGACTGCAAATTAGCAAACTTCTTTCATCACCGTGTCAGTCACCAATGCAGTCACCCTGACGGCCTGCTGCTCCAGGCAAACACCCGTTCCACCACCAGAGCACAGCCCAGTGGTGCTCGCCTACGAGCTCTGCTGTGGACCACCACCCACGGTTTTATTTCATACCAAAGTCCATGTCAAAAGGCAGGGGGCAATGGCAAAGCCTGGCTTCCCGTAGCACCACATCTTTGTCAACAGAGAAGCTATGCAGCTGAAGCTTTAAAAAACAAGTAACGTATGTCAAGGTCAATTAGGCATGGGCAACAGAGGCCACAACAGCACAAGATAATTGATAGGAGGTCCGTTGACAGTGATAACTGTTCAGTTACCTCCATAATTTTAATTTTACCGATTTGCTCTTCTAGGGATTCCTTTCAAAGACACTGGTTTGCGAGGCACAGTTCATGCCTAAAGAGTCTCAACAGCCTAACATTTAATTTTAAAACACATATATGTGCCTTCGAAGGTGGATATGCTGACAACTCTTCAGAAAGAAATTTCTCAATGATGCACAGAACATGTACAAAAACAGTAGAAGTAATAGGAGTTTCTCCATGACCACCAGCTAATGCCACTGAAATGTTACTCCAGAGAGGCCAAAATAGTTAATGATTTTTTTCTCAATGAAAAGTCTGCCTGGGCTATCACTACTAATGTAATCAGCTTCAGCAACAAAGGCAAAGAGTTATGGTGTTGTAAATCCTGGAATAATGTATTTGAAATATTAAATAAGTTAGAGATTTTCAAAATCAATTAGAGCTCATTAAGTTCATCTGGCTGTACTTAGAGAACTGTATGAAGCAATCTGGAATGCATAAATAGGAATATTATTTGTAGTATACAGAAAATCATCGTGTTCGTCTTCACGCATCGTTATGAGGGGGCAGCTGAGTATTGCACTTTGGGAATTGCACTTCAGGGACCAGTTATGGGGATGTCAGCTGAAAATTGGTTACAGTGAGAGTGATCTGGAATCTGTGAAAAAAGGTGGAGACTGACATGGTGTAGTCCAAAAAAGGAGAGTTGATAAGTTATTAGCTATATAAAGGGTACATTTGTCTAACAAACAAACAAAAAAACAATTCTAGAGTTTATTCTTTGCCATGGAGACATTATCTGGCCTTTAAGGTCTTCTACAGCCTTCACGATGACATAGCTGCTTCTGAGCTGGTAATAAGCCTCAGACTGTGTTTGGGAAGTGATAAAAGCAATGCCCAAACTCTGTGAGGGCCTGTTCTAGGAACATGACATTGTAGATAATCAAGGTCCACCATTTGGGTCTGTGTTCTGGCTTTGTTTATTTCACCAGTATAGTCATAGGCAAATTGCAAAGAAGAGGAGAATAGATTTTTCTCCAATTCATTGTGGTTAGAACAAGTAAACTGCAACAGACAAAAATTGTTTGACATAGGATAAACTAAAGGTAGGAGAGTGAAATACTGAAATAGATATGCTGTGATAGTCTGTAGTGTCCTATTACTGGCTATTTTTAAAAGTATGGTTAGGCAACCATCATTCATGAGCAGTTTTGATATAGGTGATATACTCCTACACTGGAGTACAGAGGTATGAGTTGGGTATTTCTGAATGTCTCTTCCGATGCAATTTTTTCAATTTTCTGCATTTTAGCATCAATCTTTTATTAATAATATTACACTGTGTTTCATGATTTAGGGTCCTGGTGCATTCAATTTCTGCACAAAGCCCTAGATAGGTATTGTGTCTCTCCTAAATAATCTATAGGTTACTTCAGCCTCTGGGACAATAAGTGGTCACTGTGGTTTTTGTGATGTAGGTGCTTCTTGGGTGATAAGATGGAAAGACCTACAAGCACTTATGATTGCAGTTTCTACTTGGACAAAGATAATCTCAAATGAGTATATGCTTGTAACGATGGGAAAGAGAATGCATGGCTGTGCACAGTGTTACAGGGAAGACCTTGGTTTCCTCAGCATAACCATGTGCTTCCATGATGGGATGGGAAAGACTGATGAAAAGAAATGGGCTCCATGTAACCGAGAGAGAAGGAAAAATTTTATTTATTTGCTAATCTGATCAGATAAGTGCTAAAATATCCTGTCAGGCTGGTGACATGAGTGTCCAAATAAACATGACCGACGGTGGCCTAGACAAAAAGCTGAAAAAATTAAAACTCTATGATTCTTTAAAAAGTGTCATTGGAGGAAGAAGAAGAAGAAAGCAAACCAACTGATGCTCAGCCTTGATTTTTCTATTCTGATGTAAAATGTATTGAAAATAATAGAAGGAGCTGGAAAACATAATGCAACATCAAAATTACAAATTAATTGACGTAACAGAAACTTGGTAGGGTACAGGCATGTGAATATGTGACTGGAATACTAATACCAAAGAGCACAGCTTGTTCAGGAACAACAGGAGGGAAAAAGGTGAAGGAGATTATGCCACATATCTCACTCAAAACTTCAGAATGCAGCAGGAAACACATATTGAAAGTCCGAATGATAACACAAAGGAAAAGAATATAGGTATTGTTGGGGGATCAGCTGCAGATCCAGGCAGATCAAGGGGATAACTCTCTTTGTTAGCAAATAACAGGATTGTCTGAAGCACAGAACTTGGCCATAAAGGGAGATTTTTGTCATGCAGCACTTGGAAAAAGGGCTGAGCTGGACTCACACCTTTGTTCACTCTCTCCAGAATCAGCATTCAGAGTACATTTGGGAATCCCTCAAATTTATGAGCCTGCCTTTTTGAGCAGTCCAGCTTGACTACGTAGTTCATCTGACTTCTTTTTATAGTCTTGGCTCAGCACTGGAGGCACTTTATTATTTGTCTTTAGCTACTTTCCCTTCTCAACATAGGTAGCACACCAAGACATGCTGTCTCCTACTGCAGGATGGCATTCCCCTTCTCAAATCTTCAACCCTTCCGTTGTGGTCTTTGGAAGGGAACTTGGATATTAGAGAGACTGTTTAATCTGCCTCACCCAAACCATACTCCTTATACCCAGACATACTCCCTGAAACCTAAAAAAGAAAAAATTTCATCTGAGTGCCAGTGAAAATTGTGTTTGCACATGATAGAATGTCAGGCACTGCGCACAGACAGGCAAAAAGATGCCTCCTTCCTAAGGTACCTCTCACTTTATTGCCACCTCCTTAATTTCTACCCTGGCAATCTTTCGGCAGGACTCTAGCACGGGACCTTATATCGCTCTTCATATTGCTGTCAATGGCATCTGAGGCAGTATAGTAGTTTTAGAGTGTGGGAATAAGGAGTGGAAAAAGATGCATACTTTGTAAGCTGCTGCCACTGCTGAATGAGTTCATGCCTGACCGATTCTTCCTTTCCACATCCTTCAGCTGCCCCTGATAATGCTCTGAAATGCAAGATTGTAGATGTTACAGTAATTCCCAAAGGTATTGCTACTTTTCCTTAGGGCATGAACAGGTAAGTCTGAGGATGCTGAAGACTCTGTGATGAAACTCGTCCTTTGCTAAGTCTATTGCATCTTTCTTTGTCGGGGGACAATAAAGGTGAAGAACTAGCGCAGAAACACAACCTTCTGTAGTTATGTAAAGAGAGGAAGGAGCGAGTGGACAACCACAGTCAAGGAAGCATAGTGTCAAGGAACTGTAGCATATAAACTCACCTTCATGAGTAGTATATCTGTCATCACCCCAGGATGACAGATATACTACTCATGAAGGTGAGTTTATATGTTACACTGGATATATTGCTGTTGGGAAATTTTTAAGGCAGATTTCTCCAGGTTGAATCATGTGAAATGGATGGATAGTGACTACATGTGGATGTCCTATGCCTGTTTATTTACAAATTAATGCCCTCAGCTAACTTTTTAATCTCGTTGCAGACGCAATAAATGGCTGGAAGCACCCTTGGTGCACCGCCTGTGGAACAGACTCCCTTATGGTTCTGTTCTTCACCTGGGGTCTGTGCACTGTTTTCAGTGTATTTATAGACAGCCTGTGTAACTGTCAGAAGATGCTGGTGATCAGATGAGGTTCAGGGTGGCCTGGGATGACCCAAGGCCAGGATGCAGAGGGCAATCTAACTCACACAAGCGTGGAGATAGGTAAGTGCATGATGTTATTCAGAGTGAGGTGGTCCCAAAAGGAGGACACAGATTGCTGATATGACTGTAGACCTCATTTATCTGAACCAAAAAGCTGGTGTGTTGGTTTAGACTTCTGGGCTTGTCTTCATCTGACAAAGTGCTGTCATAACAAGATTACACTGTTCCTGAGAAAGAGGTCTGCAACAAGGGTACACTTTCCAGCTCCCACAAACTTATCCATGTATTATTCTGTCTGACTTTCTAGCCTTGACCCTACCTACCTATTGTCAGAAATCTTTTCCAATATGATCTGGAAATTCAGTTGTTTCTGGGAAGTAACTTTCCTCAAACTGTCCCCTATGCCCTATCAGCATTCCCAAACTCCTTTCTATTCAGCATCTGCTCTAATTTGAAATGCTGAGTTAAAAAAAAAAAAAAATCTTTCTATATATTTGTGTTTCTTTTAGCTTCCTCTCTCCCTGGACAGTACAAAGCTAAGGACATATGCAAGGGAGAAAGGTCCCTCTCATAATATTTGCTGCAACTCAAATACAGTTCAGGAACCTGTTTGGAAAACAGTTGTGGAAAACAGTTATGATCTGAGCCCAGCTATGATAGTGGATTCCCAGGAAATACGGGCTGACCTCAGACATTTCCCTGACAAGGGAGAACACAAGGCCGTTTGGGCAGAGGGTCAGCCCTGTGGATTTGTGAACAGCCTCCTGTTTCACAGGGCAGAAAAGGAAAACTAGGTATCTACAGAGCTTTAGGTGCCTTTAGGGTTTAGGCAAGTAGTGTACTGAAGGAAGAAGGATATTTACACAGGAGGAGAGGTAAAGAGTGCTTTCTGATCTGGGGACATGAAAGTCCCTAAGTAACAATAGATTAACAAGTTATGACTATCTATGTATTACTGGTACTTTTTCTATCAAGGCCAGGGAGAAAGTACCTAGATAGAAGGCTACTTCTGTGGTTTAGAAAGATTTAATACATTACATTACTGCTCTATAAAATTTGTATTAGCCAGTATATTAAAATCCATAGAAAAGGAATAATGTTCTAGAACTTTAACTTGGTTTCATTTAATCTAAGAACATTTGGAGTTATATAATGTGATGAGATTTTTAGAAAACATCTCTACTTACTTCTATATACTTGTTTATAGACTTCAGTAATGGGAAAGATCTCTAATAAAATGGATTTCTATCATAAGAGCATGGAAATAATTTCTCATCTATGGATTAGGTAGTTCACATAAACAGCATTGGATAAGATCAACAAGCATCATATAAGGAGGGTGAAAGCATGAGGAAGAGAGTTTGAAATGCTCATTACCTTGGCGCACTGAGCTAGAATACAGCGTGGACCTTGATTTTCAGCAGTCATGACTCCAGAATTAATGAAAAAATAACTGTATACATGAATATAATGAACTAATTTGGGGTCTAGTCATAGTCTGGTTTCTGTTTAGAGCTGTATATAGGCACAAAGGACTTCACTATCTGGAATGATGAAGCTGACATGCAGTTCCCAGGCACGGAAAAAGAAGGGTGAGAAAAGCTCATGGTGAATGACTCATATTTGCTTTAGTGATCAGACCATATGCAAAAACATTTGTTTGCTTCCTAATATGACATTTGATTTCAAACCCAGGAAAACTCAGAACAGAAAGGTGAAAAGTTTAGTGTTTTCCCTTACCTGAAAGGTGACAAACTTTCTTTTATTTTGGCCAGCACAGAGTACTTTTGTCTTCACCCTGATCACTCATAGGCAGGTGGCACAACTTCCCCCTAAAATCCAAACATGTTCAGAGAAAATTTGCAGTCTTAAAAAGCAGAAAGATCAGCATATCCAAAACTTTATCTTTTTAATACTACTTCTGCTGATACTTCTCCAGATTCTTCTATCCTTAATTTGTGCAAGAAATTTTTTTGTTTATCTGTTCCTTTTCAGCCAGTGGATTCTTTCATGGGGCTCCTGGTGTCTAAGACAGTTGAAAAAGGAGAGATAAATGAAAAGCAATGTTTTTCTACGCCAGAAAGGAAGTTGAAACAGCAGAAAAACAAACCAGATGCAATTCTGCATAAAGCGTTAAAAAAAGTTTCAGAAAGGTATCAACCAGCGAAACTATGGAAGTGAAAGAGTATTGCAAGAAAAAAAAATAAAATCCTTGTTTGTTCAGTTGAGTATCTTATACACTGTGGCCAACAAGTAAGGAGAGGTAGGAAAAATAATAATATGGTGGTTTCCTATTCAAAACCTCTTTTTTAATATTTAAAAATTTGTACTGCACCACTGTTTTATACAGATAAACAGAGAGATATATGTTTTCTAGAAAAATACTGGGGAAAATGGTACATAGCTCCTAAATTTTCACTTCAACATACATAAACTACAAAGAGCTTCATTCTTGTTTTTTCTCTGTTTATTTCCTGCCTTCTATAAAATTTTAGGTACAGAAGGACTTGACTATTGCTTAAGAAAATCTTTGAGCAAAAGTTGAAATTATATTGTAGAGGGGATTTTGTAGAATAAAGTGAATTTCAATCTATTTTAACAATTTTATCACTTTGGCATTTCATTATGTTTTTCAGAATTTGAAGATTTTTTTTCTTATTTCAATTTTATTTTGCATGAAACTGAGGCCAACATTTTTGGAACAAAATTATTTAATCTATTGAAGGGAATTTTAGCTTTCACATGAAGCTATTAATGATTTACTTTCTTACCCTGTTGAATTGAAATGTGGTAGTGTAAGCCAGCAGGTATGGGCCTTTAAGGTGAAAAGTACCTTGAGACGTGCAAATAAAAATTAGTGAAAATCATTTGGTTTTGCTCATCAACTAGTACTTGCTTTAAATGAATGATGCTTTGGCCAGTCAGTTGTATAACTGTCTACTTATTTTCTTCCTCCTCATCTTGCTCTAGAGCCTGCACCACCCCAGTGTTTCGGGGTTCACATAGAGTCTGCAAACATTAAATGGGCTCTCTTCAAACACCCTGTGTGCTCCACAAAGTTGTAATTATTTCATGATAGGTTATGTCTTTAATATGCAGAACTGAACACAAATCATTCCTCTGTTTTGTGTGCTTATCAGAAAAAGTGAAAGAAGAGTAAGTGTACGGTGTAAAGCGCCATTGCCATGGCTGGTGCCCCTCGCCAGCACAATGACTACACAGACTGAGTAGTAATCCTAACTCACTGAAGTCTTCAAGCATTTCATCATTTTGTTTCATTACTTGAAATTAGCCAATGTAGTGGTAAAAGTAGTATAGTCAGAAGAAACAGGAAAACACTCCCAAGCCAAGCAAAAGGGACAAATTCTCTTACAAACATAAGAGTCATAAATTCTCCGCAGATCTAAGATCTCAATCTCTTCCAGACTGCAAGGTTTGAGTCTCAATTTTTCACCTTTTTTTTTTTAACCTACTCTTTTTAACTTCTCTACACAGAGGAAGGACACTATTGGGGTCACAAAATTCCATTTCCTTAGCATCTTACACAAAACATCCCTAACTACGCTACCATCATATCCATGTAAAACAGTCTGCAAACTTAAAAGCATATGTAGCAATGTACAATCAATAACATTTATACAATAATATACAATATATAAAAAAAAAAGGGGGGAAGGTAGTGGAAGCCATCCTGCAGGAACAGACGGCTCCAGCCTGGGTCCCCCATGGGGTCACAAGTCCTGCCAGCAAACCTGCTCCAGCCTGGGCTCCTCTCTCCACGGGGCCACAGGTCCTCTGGTAGGTAGGTAGGTAGGTAAAAATAATGAAAACAGTCAAAATGTATTGATGATAGTGGATAAAATCTTTGTTTGATTGAAGTCAATGGGAGTTCACCATTCACTTGAATGCATTACACCTGCTATACTTTATGATGATGTACTTACGGAGAATACATTCAGTGTCAACAGTGTAGAGACACTTCAGTCACGCTAATCTTCACATTTTCCTTACATAGGTTCAGAATCTTGATAAACAAGCAAAATAGTTATGTAAGACACAGTATGGGGTTTGTGTGGCCGGGTTTTGGTAGCGGGGCAGCTGCGGGGGTGGATTCTGTGAGAAGCTGCCAGAAGCTTCCCCTGTGGCCGGCAGAGCCAGTGCCAGCCGGCTCCAAGGCGGACCCACCGCTGGCCAAGGCCGAGCCCATCGGCAACGGTGGTAGCGCCTCTGGGAGAGCAGAGTTAAAAAGGCTGGGGCGGGGCGGGGAGGAGGGGAGTGGGAAACTGCGCAATGGCAACTGCAGACAGAGAGAGGAGCGAGAATATGTGAGAGAACAGCCCTGCAGACCCCCAGGTCAGTGAAGAAGAAGGTGCAGGAGATGCTCCAGGCGTTGGAGCAGAGATTCCCCGGCAGCCCCTGGTGAAGACCCTGGTGGGGCCGGCTGTGCCCCTGCAGCCCAGGGAGGACACCACGCTGGAGCAGGGGGATGCCCGAAGGAGGCTGTGACCCTGTGAGAAGCCCAGGCTGGAGCAGGCTCCTGGCAGGACCTGTGGCCCCGTGGGGGACCCAGGCTGGAGCAGTCTGTTCCTGAAGGACGGCACCTCGGGGAACGGACCCAGGCTGGAGCAGTCTGTGAAGAACTGCAGCCCGTGGGAAGGACTCACGTGGGAGAAGTTCATGGAGGACTGTCTCCCCATGCTGGAGCAGGGGAAGAGTGTGAGGAGTCCTCCCCCTGGGGAGGAAGGTGTGGCAGAGACAACGTGTGACGAACTGATCGCAGCCCCCATTCCCCGTCCCCCTGTGCCACTGAAGCGGGGAGGAGGTAGAGAAATAGGAAGTAAAGTTAAGCCCAAGAAGAAGGGAGGGGTGAGGGGGAAGGGTGTTTTTAAGATTTTGTTTTATTTCTCATTATCCTACTCTGATTTGACTGGTAATAAATTAAATGAACTTCCCCAAGTCGAGTCTGTTTTGCCCATATTGGTAATTGGTGAGTGATCTCTCCCTGTCCTTATCTCGACCCAGGAACCTTTTGTTATTCTTCCTCTCCCCTGTCCTGCTGAGGAGGGGAGGGATAGGGCAGCTTTGGTGGGCACCTGGAGTCCACCCAAGGTCAACCCACCACAGACACAAAACATGTACATGCTCAGCCCCTGTTGTGAAGGCATACCCATTAAGGACAAATACAGGTTGCTTTGATGTTGTGCCAAGCATCTGCAATTTTGTAAATTACAGAATATATTTTGAGACAACTTGCCTTGGCAACATTGACAGAGGACAAATCATTGATTTTCTGTCAGCTGCCTTCCTCCTTTTTCAGACCTCTTTTCCAAGCATCTCTGATCCACTTCTTCACAGACCTTAACGAAGACCATAACTTCCCCCTGGTGTTGTGACCAGCTGATGAAGTTGGGTGATGGAAGTCATTATTCTCTTAGCTCTTCAGCCTACCTACCACCTGGAGGCTGCCTCCCTTGCACTGATGTGCTTTTTGGAGCTGCTTCATATACAATCCAGTTGCTCTTGATGTGAAAAGAGTGACCTCCAGGAGAAGCATTTCCTCCAGCAGTCTGCCTTCACCTATATCATGCATCAATAAGTTATGTTGATTTAAATCCCAGGATAAGTAAAAACCCAGGTTACTGGAAATTATGGGGGACTACATATAATATTGAATATTTGCTTTCATGTGTCAATGGGCTTTTATAGGCACAGATTAACTTACCTAATGCTTATATTTTATTTATGTTAATTCTATCTTATTTATACATCTATTCCAGACTTGAAAACAAAAACGTAAATGATGATTTGAAAAGTTGGTTCCTTTCCTATAAAATGTTACAAATCTTAGGACCCAGCTTTTCCATCTTTTCATGTAGAAAAGTTATCAGTGGATAATGCTGGGAGGACATCACAAAAGTAAACTCCAAAAATTTAAAGGCAGTATATAACATTAGATGTAAGAAATAATAAGTAGTATGCTTTCTCCAGGACTATGTGCAGTGCATTATGCATTCAATCTAAATTTCTGATGACACAAATGTGGTCCAAAATAGGGTAGAATAACAACTACTACAGTAACACACTGAATCTGACAATACAAATATTGCTGTTAACTAGCCTTAGAGGCATTTTTTAGCACAGCAATAATTACAAAGTTACTGTGGCACCCAGCCACTGAACTACATTAAATATAGGACACAGCTACCAAGGGCCCCTAGATTTTGGAGTAAAGGGCTCTCCTTTAGAGTAGTTTAGGCTGAATTTTTAAGGGCATCAAACAGGACCTCAATTAATGCTCCATGTTACTGCATCTGACCCACCCTCCTCCTGCACACACACTTTTGTTTTATGAGCAGAACTCTTTCCCTGTGACTTCTGCAGATCCAGCCCACAAACCAGGCACTTGGTGTCCCTGCTTTGCACTCTTAAAATATGCAATCCCCTTCCCAGATTCCTACAATGCTCAGGTATGCACAGTGTACTGTACTCTCTGATTTCTGTCTCTCATGGTCCTTCTGTCTGAATTTCATTTTCAGAGACACAAAGTTTGCTGAACACCTGAAAATATGTTTTTTTGACTATTATCCAGGAGTAACTATTAGGAATGAAGGTCAAACCAAGCTAGGGGATTTAATCCATTTCCAAAAAGTCGATACATATTAAAATAGTAGCTAAATAGAAACTATTAAAAGTAATTTCTCTTCTATGCAACTGCCAGGTATGGCTACATATCCTGTGCTTCTGCAGATTGGTTTGCATTTGAAACTCCAGGTTATTGTGTAGATAAGAGAAAACACGGAATCAAAATGCTAGGAATTGCAGCTGTCATGCTTAAAGAACCCCAGCCACTTGCACTGAAGTGCAATTTGCCCTTTATCTAAGATATTTTTCTAAGTGATATTTTTCTGTGATGACTGAGATCACTCAGTACCATGAAACAAACCAATCTCTAATAAGGGCAAACTTGACATGAATGGAAACTACTGAAGAACAAAAATGAGCAGAAACGAGAGAAAATTTCATCAACAACAGGCATTAAGGAGAAGAGAGACATATTTTCACATGGTCCTAAATCTTTCCAGTGTGTCTAACTTTAAATCCTAAAGGCAAAACATCTTACCCATGAGATACATAAACAGGCTAAATATGACCCAGATTAAGGGAAAAATCGAGCACGTGGCCTGCACTGGCGCACAGAAGGAGATGAGCTCAATGATGCTCAGAGATTAACTCGGCTACACAATGAGGATCAGATCTGATAGCTGATGCCTTGTTAAAACAACAGCAGCAACCAAACCACTCTCACACTGAGATATCCAGTTGTCTGATGAGGATTGTGAAACATTGGTCTAATCAACCTGGCTGATCTCTTAACACGAACAGTGATTTTTACTTCTGAAGTTCCAATTTAGACTTCCTTACCTACACACAAAGACCTCTCTGGACTGCATCTCTGTATACTCACAGACACACGAACACACACATCCATGTATTTCTTATTCTTGTTCAAAATGACATTATTCACCATTGTAAAATCCAAGGGATCTTTACATATTCCTAAGAAAGGACAATATGTTAGGCATGCATAAAAGTAACGATTCCTTTTTACATTGGTTAGTCATCCTGCGGAAGCATTGTTTTGTGAAAGTCTTCTTGTTTAGTTTTTAGTCAGCTGCACCATCCCATCCCTGGAATTTCAAGGTCAGAGGACAGCACGATAATTTCTCACAAAGTTAGAACATGTTTAAAGAGAATTAGTTCAAAATTAAACTTCCTTTAAAAATATTTGACATCGACTGAAGGAGCGATTCTTTAAAACAAGACAGTGTTATACCTGTATATTGTATGCCAACATGTCTTTATCTGCATTTTTTATTTTCACTGCTGTCTTGCTTAGATTCATTTGTAATTACCACATAAACACTGATAGAGGCAATAAACAATTACAATTATTATTCAAACTAGTATTAAGGAATAAAAGTGGTACTGGATGAAACACTGATGTTAAAGAAGAGAACTGAAGATTGGGTTTGTATAAAAAATAGGAATTCTGACTCAGGGCCTTATATTTTAGTCACAATGTGAAGCAATATCAGACAGTTTGTGTTTATTATTTGTTGGGACTGAAAAGTTATGAGACAGAGTTTCCACTGTGACTGAGTGCAGAAGCAGTAGAAATCTCATGAGAAAGCATCTTCTGCCCAAACACGAAAAGCCTGAGAGACTTGCCTTGCTGAACTTGGATACAGCATTATAAATAATGAGCGTATTTCTGAGAAACAATGCTGAATTCTGAGGTTTGCTGCATGTCATTCATCTCTATGCTACTGAAGAGCTATAGGAGCAAAAGAATCTGTCCAGGATTTGCCACCATCCCTGTATCAGAAGTTGTGCTCATGTATTGTGCTTGAACTTTTTTAGTTGCATTGCGTACAATGAATCTCTTATGTAGTTGCTATTCGGGGACAATAAAAGTGTCTTTGATTATTGTAGTAAATGGACAAAGGAGAGGAGCAATAAGACCAATCAGCAGACAGAGGAGGCAAAATCTGGCTCATGTGTTGGATTCAGCCTAGGAGTTGAATTTGTCCATTACATGACTACAGGAAGGTCCCACCTTGTTGCTCACCGTGCCACTTTTCTCCTACTCCTACCAGATGTATCTGTTCATACCACTGCTTGGTTCCCTTTCTTCGGATGCTATGGTGCTTTCCCAGGCTTCCCACACATTGTAGAACAACTGGTGGAACACCTCCCAAGCCCTCAGGGGCCTGCTGCTCACACTTGTCTGCATAACTTTGTAATTGCCTTTCCACCTTCAGATCCAGAGCTCTGTAGGAAATGGAATTGGGTGGAAAGGAATTCTAGGACAAATAGCGAAGTATGATGGGAAGAAGTGGACAGTCAGGTCTCCCTGATTTCTATATAGATCTGAAATTAGAGCTAGTCTCTGTTCTCTGAAACACAAGTAATTCCTGGAGGTCTCAAGAACCAGAGGCAACATTTCCAAATCATGAGTTTGCCAAACACGGGCTTGCTGTCTCCTTCTCCAGCAGAAGCATAACATTTTCTGGTTCTCCCTGACTTCCAATCTAGAGAAAAAAGGAATTTACAAGTCACCACAGTTTGGAAAGTGAGTGCTGTCATGTGTGCTAGGCCATGTCAACAGAGACAGATTCAAACTGCCCACAATGGTTTTGCCCATGGTTTCTCCTGTTGAAGAATGGGCCGCCTTAGACACGAGAATCACAGAAATGCATCCAGGGAGACAAGATCTATATGCAACATGTGAAGTGGGACTTTATGACATACTGTGATGAGTCATAAAGCCACTTAGGTATTGGAAGAACACCATGTAGCTGTCTATAGAGCAAGTGGCTGTTTTTCTGAATGATGGCACTAGCTGCAGCTTGGCAGGAGCCATCATCTTCCAGAGTGGCAGGATTCAGCTGGGGAACCAGTGGCTCCTTTGAAGTTCTTGCAGACAATACATCCACATTGTTGTAGACAACTGCTTTCTGGAAAGAACTGTTGGACCCAGCCATAACTACACTCAGTGTGTACTAGTAATGTCAAAAGGCTGGAACAGAGTTATAATTTTTTGTCTATAATTTACTAAAATACTGAAAAATAGTTTCAAAACAAAAGCATGTCCCATTCACACCACCAACAACATGAAACTGCTTGCTGTCTCAAAAATAGGGTCACACATTTTACTTCTCTTTGCTCAGCACCTATCACTGTAATATCCTGGTCCGCAACTCACAAAACAGCAGTAAGAAGCAGTCATTTCTTCTTGCACTTCCCTACTACATTCTCTTATTGCACTATGAGCTTTCTGAGTGGATAAGGATTTCTTACACAATTAGTAGTTAGAAAGCATTTGAAAGTGTAGTAGGCATGCACATTCAACACTCTATTAATTCTTTGGCCACTCAACATTTTACTGAATATACCTATTAAGTAAAGCAGAGGTGATCATGTCAGTGGCTGTAGAGTGGCTGTAAAGTCAATGGCTGCAAGGCACAGGGAAATTCCTTATACATCAGCTCAACAAAAGTGTGAACCCCTTTGATGGTAAGACATGCTTCACTTTGACTGATGTGCTCAGTTCAGCTGAGTCACTTCCATCCGGTCAACTATAAGTTTATTCAGGACCATTGGAGAAAGCTACTGGTTTACTAGGAGGTGTGTACAAGCATTACTCAGGACGAGAGGAAGTATTTAAGCTTTTGCTAGTAAAACACATGTTTTATAAATCTGAAACTCACTAAAGTGGGTATTGCTCTGGAAAAATAGAACAGGATGATGATAATTACTAAAGACACTCATTACAGCAATCAAGAGTGGTAGAGGTCATGCAAATGAACATTGTTCAGAGAACAGGATATGAGACACCCTGACTTCTCTCGACAGAGGACAGAGAAAGAGATGGGAGAAAACGTTAAAGGGGAATGCAAAGGAAGGAAACGTGAGACAGAATTTTGCAAAAGAAGGCAAGTCTATGTCATTTACGTCAAAACTGCCTTAAATAAAAGCAGCCAGGAAGATATTTCAGACTTCTTCCATGCTGATGGTACTGAAATAATTTATGTATGAAGTTTGTAAAGAATCTTACAATCATTTGGTTTTAAAGTAAACCACAGATATTTGAGATCAAACACATAGGACTTGATCATAAAGATGGTGACAGAACAGGAAACTGATGGGAACAAAATGAACTGAACAGATGTGATTTTGTCACTACAAATCCCTCTGAATAAATATCTCCTGGTCCTTCTAGGGACTTTGCATCAGCCTGGCTATAAACGAGACTGCTCAGCAGTTAGAGGAGTCTTCCTTGATATGCTCCAACAAAACCTCCAAGAAATCCTCCCCTCAGGCTCAAAGGGAATCTTTTTCTTTTGATGTTTTCCCAGACAGGCCTGAAGGTTTCCCTCCTCCTGTAGTTCCTGAGCAGTTTCTGATCAGCAGAGCACAGCAGAAGCTCAGTACAGCGCTGAGCCTGGCGTACTGAGGTTCTCCTCAACTCACCCACTGCTGCATCTGGCTGGAAATTTCCAGAGAGGCCGGGGGAGGCCTCTGCCTAGAAACTTCCAGCAGAAGTGGATATGTGTTTTGACACAGCCTGAAATCAGTATTCACTATATTCTTATGTAGCAATGATTTGCTGCTGGCATATGTATTAAAGAAACTTCCTTGAAGTTTTTTTCATGGAATTCTGTTTCCTTCCCTGAGCTGCAAGACCAAAATCAGAGCTGTGTGGGCAAAGTCATGATTTAATAGGCAATCTCTCAAGCATGCAGTCACAAGCATGATTTGTATTTCACTTTTTCAATTCAGCCTCAGGAAAATAAAAAGCAGGAGATTTTTAATTTTTTTTTTAGTTTTTTTTAGTTTTCCGGTTGGATTTTTGTTAGAAGACACTTCTTCAGGCTGAATTCCACACTGTAAAGGAGTTTAAACAACAGTTATCTTGTTTAATGTTACTCTGTAAAGATGTGATTGATTGATCCACCCTTCTTCTTACTTAAGTGACAAGTGAAGGAAATCAGTGACATCCTTTATAAAGAGCCAAAGGCTGTCACACTGACCATGGAGTTGTTCGATGTAAAGCTAGAGCCATTGAAATTACATGCAGAAGTTAGGCAAAAAGTGTGCGTGGGTGTTATCATGATGTCCTAACAATCCCTCAGTGTAAGAACATGTCTTAGGGAACTACTGGCTCAGAAAGAGAATATGCATGCACACAGAAACGGCTTATATTCTTACTGTCTTCAGTGGGAGTTCTGAGATCTCACATAGAGGTAAGCTCGTGCTGGTTTTCTTGTGGTAATGTCAACTCCTTTTATCTGTGTGCACCCAGCAAATTATTTGTAGATTATCTCTACCACTCTGTATACTAGTCCTTACTGCACTGCTTATCACATGTTCCTTTTTCTTTGTAACTCATCAACAGACCAGTCTTGGAGAAAAGCCTATGAAAAAAAACAGTGTACAAGTTCAGCTCTGAATATAGTTCAGCTCTGAATTGGTTGAAAAAAAGCTACTACTGTGCAATTGATCAGTCATGTATACTTAAAAGATTGAATATTTCACCCAAATCCTTCTTTATCTATCCATAAATACACATTATAATAAACTGATGATAAAACATCTACAGAAATTCATGTTCCAATGCTCTATTTCAATTGATCCTCAATATATGCTATTCCCCTTAAAAACTCAAAAGTTAGTAATTTATTAGTATTGTTTTCCACAGCAGGAAACATCTGATTTGCTGTAATTAGGGAAGGCAGCAATACATGCCATCACTTAGCAAGCTGCACAGCAACTGACTTTCATGATAGTTTGCCAATCTTTAGGCATTAATAGCAAGCCAATATTGTTTCTTTTGACATAATCTCTGTACAGTAAATAGGGCACTTGTGCAAATTTGATGGGTTTCATTAAAGCTTGCAGAGCAAGAGAAAAGGAAAAGATGGTGCAGTGTAATGGAGTGTAGCCTTGGGACACTGTATTCTGTGATAGTAGAGAGTTGCCAGGGGAAACTGTAAGATGCAGATTCCAACCATGTTTTGTAAGGGAAGAAACACAGAGAATGGAATGGTGTCCTTTCTCTCTCCCTTTTCTATGCGTGACTGCAGTATGTTCATGGAGCTCATATCAACTGCTCATATTACTCCTTATGTACCATCATGTCTTGAGAGGTTGTCCAGTTTTAAATTGAGTGTTGTCAGTGCACGCTTAGTAGAAGTTTGTTAGTACCGAGCTAGTGCACGATTTGCCTGACAGCAGTTTAATTTTCAAATGCAATGCACTCAACTTCATGGGTGCCATGACTCACACTTGGCAGCCTCTAGACAGAGCAAGGAGTACAATCAACCAACCTTCTGAACTGTTGGTTGGTTGTTTTTTTTCCTGACACTCTCTGATTAGGTAAGCTGTTTTTCTCCAAGAAATACAATCACATTTCTGAGATGAGCTTGCTAATTAATATACCCTCTACGCTCCATTTTTTACACTAAAGGTAGGATTTTTAAGCTAACTAGAAACAGACGTATTTTCATTATGTTTTGTACCCGAATCAGGTACCTTTCTTAACAAAAGTACATATCGTCAGGTATGCAACTGAAAGCTGTAATTAGATCAATCGACAATGTCAGATGATAACCACAGCTTTTCTTTCTGTCCCTTCCTTACGATGTATCTGACGATCGAACAATTGCATATGTGCAAAACAAATGCCTCCCTTGCACAGGTGAGCAAACCAGGGAGCACAGGACGATCTTCCCATACCCCTCGTAAACTCTGTATCCGGGTCAACCATCATGGCAGTTAGCGATGTTATCTGAGCATGAAACCTGCTTTCTGTGAGCATCCTGAGTATCATTTTCAAGAAAGCAGCAATGAAGCAGGAAGACCATAGCTGAGAATTTAAATCACGAGGCAGCAGAAAGCTTGCTGCTTTTGCATATAATACTCTCTCTGAACATAATACCATACATATCATGCGCTGGGAAGGGCAGACTGGCAGTGTCTAAGCGTTGGCCAATAGTTAATACGCGTAACTAAGCCAATCACTCTGTAAAACCTCTGAAAAAAAAAGGAAAAAAGAAAAATCCCACCCACTCCCCTCAAGGCAAAGTGAATAAATCCTTCCATTTATATCTAATGCACTGGCTGCCCCAACATACAGCAATCACCCTGCATCACCAAAACCAAGTCTAGAGTTTTGTATTCAAGAGCTTTTAATTTAGAGTTGCATTTGTGACTATACCCACAGCACCAGAGGAATCCTTCCTTGGAATTGGCAACTCTGAACACAGCTTGTAGAATACAGCTGCAAACCTTGTGATTTTATCCTGTCTCTGAGGAAAATCACGAGGGAAATTTTTCCTTTCTTTATCTCACAGCCTAAGCCATTCAGTCAACCCGTAATTCATGAGGTTATGGCTCCTGATGATGAGACATGCTCATGTAGAAATTAGAGTTATCAGATGCTGAACTGAGCTGATCTTTACAATGAGAAATAGTTAATACATTTTCGTTAAATCAGCAAAGCTCCTAGTGAAAAACAACATATTGGAGAGATAACTACAAAAAGAATGTATTCTTAATGCCAAAAGTGCCAGTTTCAACTTTGTTACAGAAAGAAAGCCAGTTCAACTAGGAACTCATGGGCGTTCATAGCATCCCTAAATCTGAGGTGCTCTGGTGTTCTGACTACCACGGTCTGTTTTAAATCCCTGTAAATAAGTCTATGCTCTTTTCCCTGGTGTACATCATATCTAGTTTTTGTATACTGCTTTTATTCCAAGCTATGCAGAGATGCTTGTATCTAAACATTATCTTTCTGACTGGCTTTGTGTTTTACAGGTTGGGGAAGAGGCACAGCGGTGCAGTGATTTATCCAAAACAGTGAACAAGGTGAGACATACAGATGAGTGTTCTGTCCAGGAAATTACATTGTTTGCAACACACAGGCACAAAGTGATACATTTCACAAACAAAGAAATACTGAAATCAGAAATGAACCTGTCTAGGAAACACTGATACAAAGCCAAAACATCATTATTAAAAAAAACGGACTAACACATCTGAAAATGAACAAAACCCCCAAAACATCTGAATACAAGACCTACGCCTAAATACAGTATAAATGCTTTGCTAAATGGGAATCTGTGGGGAGACTGGGGAAAAACTATTTCAAATGAAGTAAAAAGAAATTTATCAGATTTCAACCACTTCACTAATAGCACCAGCAAATGAATAGAAATATAAAATATTTGTAGTTATTGAAGTAGCATATATTTTTCAAACCGCTCTGGTTTACCTGAGAACACATTTAATCTCTTGGATTGTTGTGTTATTGTGTATAAAGGCTTTTGGCCTTTAACTGACACAAAAGATTCACGAACTGAAAAGAATTCAGAATAGTTCTACAAGAATTATTTCAGGTCTGGAAGCCATGGCTCAAAAAGCCCAGTCTTTCCTATATCAACTAGCTGGGTTAAGATGCAATTTGTTCTTGATTGGTAAGCACCTCTACAGAAGAGACATTTCTGAAAGTAAATCACAGAATTTTAGAATGGTTTGGGTCAGAAGGGACCTTTAAAGGCCATCTAGTCCAAACCCCTACAATGAGCAGGGAATGCCTGAACTGCTTCAGAGAAAATTAAATTTAGCGGTTTTCTGGATTCAGGTTCCCATCTAGATGTGGGATCAGTAGTTGGCTAAGTACATATAAGGTTCTCTATCATCTGCAGTCTTCAAATAGGCATTAGATGGGTTTTCCAAAAGAAATACCATAGGTCATACAGAAGTGATGGAAGAGTGATACTTCAACTTCTGTTGCCCTGTTGTGTACCAGTTATTAGTAGATCATGAGCATGGTGCTAAAATGTAGCTCTGTGGTGGAGAAACCATCTTTACATTCAACCTGTAAAGATACTGGTTTGAGACTAAGGCCCCTGGGCTACTGGTATGCTTGTAGACGAAGCAAGGCAGGAGCCCATTCCCTGGTGCAGGCAGCAAGCACAGCATGTGCTGACAGCAACACTCTTCACCCTTCGCCTTGTTAAATACGAGAGCGCGGTAGCCTGCGGGCTTCGCGGAAACAATCTGCGGTCTGCGCTGTCACCTTAACCGTGTCTGTGCGCTGTCAATGAGGGCAGCAGCTGTCACGGGTCAAATCGTGCTGGGGAGCACGCGCTCAGGTAGATAGCACAGGTATCCCACAGGCTTGAGCCCTGCCTCTGTTAAATTTATTAGAACAGCGGTAACCCTGCATCCTGTAACAATACAAGTAATAATATGAACCGGTGAAAAATACTTTTAAATAAAAACTTCTCTTGTGGCTGATAGGATGATGACTAGATGATTTTAAGGTAGGTTTAAAAGCAAGAATTAGAATAGTCTACTCTATGCTGTGCATCGTGCTCATCTTTGAGGTTTTCCCCTTTACCTCCCTACCAGTTTCACTTGGGAAGACCTTTTTAACTGTCAAAGTGATGTTTGATCATAATTTGGCCTTGATAGGACACAATGCCGACACCAAACTGTAATTTCAGGAAGAAAATATTTATTTCCCTCTTTAGAGTTAAAAATCTAACATGTCTCCAGTAACATGTTTTTCTGAACAAATGGAGCCTCTGAATACATCTATGGACAAAACCGAAGAGTAAGGAACTAGGTTTGTGCCTATTTTGAAACTAATATAGGATTGGTCTTTACTTCTTATTGCAGGGTTAATATTTGCTAGCCTTGCCTTATTTAAAACTTCTTTAAGTGGGACTTACGGCTCTCTTGGAGTGCATGAGTGATGCTCCTCCTCATGACCTTCCAAATGTCTCCAATTCTTACAGATATGCTGGCTTACTGTCTGGATATATTTTGGGATATACATACTTTCTTTGCCCCAGATTACTAGAATTTTGGACAGAGGAAAATTGTGACTTTTTTTCTTACTCACAAAAGTGATTTAAGTGGAGCTCAGTGGGCAATGCCAGTGACCTCAAACAGGGATGGCCCATACTTATTCATCAGAAAAGCAACAATGGAGAAGCTCCAGGGAAGAGGAACTAGCTAGGCTTTGTTCTTAAAAAACATTCCCCCCCAAACCAAACCAGAAAACAAAACAAAAACAAAGAAAAGGAAGAAGTCTGGACTTCCTGTTGGCTTTTTTGCTTATGAGGCTTGTTAGTGGCCGTATGCTGGCCATCAGCCATGCTGTGACACAAGGTCAGACAAGATGCATCCTGGCTGGTCACTGATTAGTAGGAGTCTAGCTCTGAATAATATTCAGTCTGCACAAAAAAAAATAACCTGGGGCAGTCGGAAATTCCTTCAATGTCCAAGTGTTTTAGCTTGTAAGTTAACCTTGTTTTCAGCCAGGTATCATTTTCTGAAGGGACTGAAACATCAAGCTATGGTAACTATTCTCTGTACCATCAGAATCCAGTTTTTAATTTTTTTCCAATGTTTTATAAATGGACATATGCCATGAAAAATTTCCTCTTGTTGATAGTGCGTGAAACCCCTAGCATGTATTAATGTTTGGCAGTTAAACAACAGTTTTATAAATATCTAAGCAGCTTCAGATGAACATGCTATTTGTTGAAAAGACCACATACCTGTATGTTTTTAGGAGCAACTACGTTATGTTCAGCTGTGAAATGATTAAGCCAAAAAGCAGTTTGAAAAACAGCTTGCAAAAAACATACAATTAATAAAACTTACTTTTTGTAAAATTTCCTAAAGTGCTCACAGAGAATGAAGCCATAGCAAAAAAAACTAAAGGAAATTTTTGCTTCTGGGTTTACTATGGAGGAGCTTGAGAGAGTTCCCATACTGCAGGGCTTCTATACAGCAGAAATACCAGATTATCTGATGTAAATTGAAAACTCATTAAAGGAGATTACAGAGCAAACTATTAACACTTATTTTGTCAAATCACAAGACCCAGGTGGTAGTGCTTGAGAGTTTTGAAGAAACTCAAGAAACAGCTGAAGCTAACTGTGATGTGTAATCTCTTGCTTAGAACTGCTTTGTGCCTGATGACTGGAAGGTAACCAGCATGGCAGCTATTTAATGAAGTGGTTTTAGGGGTGATCTAGGAGAAGGTTACAGATTGGTAAGTTTATGTCTCTATTGGGCAAATCAGTAGATGTTATTTTAAAGATGTAAGTAACTTGACACTTGAAGGAATATGATAGATATGTTACCGGGTATTGGTTTCTGTTTTCTTAACAAAAAGAGATTTTGACTGGGTAAAATGTGTACTGCTGCTCAAGTGATAGAGAACTTTTGTGTCTCCAAATGTCTACAGACTCACTGCTTAACCTGGTCACTGTTTCTTCTGCATCAGTCAATAGGCTACTTTTTCCTATGTTTCAAAATACTAATTTAGGTAGATGGCACTTTGATCTAACTTAGAACAGCTGTTCTTAGTAAAAAAAGAAGTTTTCTTTATGTCTGCTATTTGTATATTAAATGAAATGTATCATCTTAAATGAAACTACCTTTTTTTTTTGCTTAACTTTGTGTACTTTAGTATATTGTCAAATATCTAGTAAATCACAATATAGGCAGAATAGTACTCAATTCTGACTTCAACCTAGGTGCCTTGTATGCTAATTAACTCAATGGAACATAAATCAATCACTTGGCACAGAGGCTGAGGATAATCTGTTGTTCTGGGATCTAGTAGGAATATAAAACTCTTTGTAGAAAAGGACGTGCAAGGAGTTGTTGGAATGCTTTATATGGCTTAATGAAGCTTTAAACTAATTAACTTGCCACAAACAGCTTTTTAAAGAAAATTTCTGTAGGCTGATTTTTATATTATGCTTTTGTGCAGCACTTATCTTACTACTTATCTTACTTAAGTCTTTGTTTTGAATACTTCTATTCAGATATCAACATTCCAGACCTGGTCTTATAGGAGAAATAATAAGGTTACTTTCTGACTGCATAATACCATTTCTTCCCCAAAACCCTCCCCCTGTACCTCCATTATATCATGATGCTAGATGCTGTTATTTCTCATAGGAAAGTCAAATTCTGTCATTTTTGCTGCTTTTAATAGCTGTGTAAATTACAAAAACTTTTGGTCATCAAGAGCTTGATAACACCTGATCACCCAAAAAGCCTACCTTAGTCTTCTTATACTCTTTACAGAAAAAATGTATTTTCTCCCATTATTTACTACTGTAAACAAATTGTGATTGATAAAGGATATAATATTTTGGCATACATATTACGATAATTGTTTTGAAAGACATTCTACTAGAAGTAATAGCTCTAATATACTGTTTCATGCCACACATGTCACTTCAGCCACAGATTCAGGTTTGAACAAAACTTATGGGCTACATGCTTATCTCTAAAAAAATTTGCACCAAAAAAGTAATTAATGTTCCCAAGCTGACTGCCTGGTCATCCATACTGCTTAAGACCACAAACTCTCAGTAACAGTACAGTACTACCCAATTTTTAAAGCATTATTCCTCGCTTTGTATTAGCTTGAAATTTATTCTGACAAACATTTCAGAATAGTTAGTTGCAAACACCACATCTTCAATATGAAGTTCATGATACTTTTTATGGGTCAGTCTCTCCAGGTAATGTTTTCCAACATAACCAGCAGGGCCATGCCAGCACAGGTTTTATCTTTCTGTTCAGTCTGGCAGTTATGCTATAAAGCCTGTCAATAGTGTTAAGTCTTTCTGATGGGGAAACAAACTGTTTTCTACACTGAAAATTAACCTTGCTTACTTAAGAGCAGAACCAGCAATACTAAGACAAGCTTATGACTTGAGCAAATGTCTTTGATTACATCTGAACATTCCTCCATTGCCTGTCTACCAGATAAAATCTCGATATAAGGAACTTGGCTGAGCATCAGAGCTCTGCATGAGTGCTGCTTTGCTTCCTGGAGGAGAGGTAAGGATTTAGTGTTCCTGTTGTTTTGATTTGGCAGATAGGATTGCTCTTCAGCTCTTCCTGAACTGTAGCTGAGAATGATGACTTTTGGATTAGTTGCTAAACTGTAATAGATGGAAATCAAGTGCATAAGATGGCTGGTTAATAATTTGCAGATGGTCTACTGGCATCTATGAATGTATTTCTGTATCAGCAAAATGTATAGATAGCCTTCACTTCATTTGGTGTTTGTTTTGGGTTTGGTTTTGGTTTTTTCACAGACTGTTCTCAACTTTTCCCAGTACCCCATGTAAGGAGCAAGGAAGGTTGTTTGGCAAAGGACAGAATGATTATATATACAAGCCTTTTCATTATTCTCTATTGTCTCAGCTTCTACTAATAAAGAAAAAGCTTGTACCTCTTGGGTTTTCAAATGAAACGCTTCCAGTGTGATCCAAGTATATCCAACATAACTAATTTCTTGAATATGCAGAGAGATTAAAAAAAGAAACCGTGGTCTGAGGCGTGAACAGACCCATTCATTGCAAGACTGTTACCTCATGTAAATAGTATTTTAAAATATCAGCGCTCTTAACTATTTTGTTACAGAAAACATGTAAGAACAGACGGGAAGTACAATATGAAGACTTACGCAATGTGCTCTGAGAACTGCTCGTTTGAGAAAGGCTTTTAACAACACACAGTAAAAGGAGAAATCTTATTCTTATTTATTTTTAGGTTCTTCTAAAGAAATAAGAGCCAGCTTTCAAAATGTGCTACCTGTTGCTGGGATCTTGTCTGTTTCCCATAGGCAGCCAAAGCAGACCGGGCACAAGTTCCCTGTGCCACCTCTCGGGAGCTCGGGCAGGCAGGGTGCCAGGCACGGCAGGAGGTGCTGTGCCTGCTCCCAGCTCCGCAGAGGGAACCCGGTGCCTTTCCAGCTGAGCCGAGCGGCCCGGCCGGGCTGCCTGGCTGGCAACGCTGCACCAACGGCCCCTTCCCGGCCCCGTGGGTGGGGGCTGTGACAGGCATAGCGTTGCAACGCCGGCACACGAATAACATAGGGATCGCTCAGCAGTCCGAGACCTGGAACTGGCTCAGCCAGACCAAAAGAAGAGGGAGTCCATTGCTGTCCTGACAGCTTAATTCTCTACCTCCATTTCGTTTCTTCTCTGATACCTTTTGGAGCCAAACTGAGCCTCGGTGTAGATGAAACTAGAACGACTACGCCCTCACTATCTTCGGAGACATACGAGGTTACTTCCCTTGGTTATGTGCTAGGTGACATGTCGATATATTCGAGGCTATCGACATGCACTGAAGGCAAACTGCAGCCCCTTCTGCAGCAGGAATTTTGCAGCTCCTTCTATTTGAGCAACTCAGAACCAAGGAATGTATTTCATGTCTTTGTATTTGAACTGCTCTACCCTTTATAAATTTGGGCCCTTCTGACTAGGGAGCTGCATTTTAAAGTCCTTAACTGGTAGGTCTTCAAATACCGTCTGGCAGTCTGTGGTGGGTGTTATATTCTTGTTCCGAATAAATCAGCAATGTGATTATTAACTTACTTGTTACTTATTTCTAGTATCTATAATTTGATGGGCCTTAAATTCTCTAGTGTGACTTCTACATTATAGCTTAGTTCTATCTGTATCATTTCAATGGGTCTTGTCTGCATAAAGGCAAACATCTATAATAGTTAATCACCCTTCGTATACATAAAGTGGAACTTTTTCTGTAAAAAGAAAAAAACAAATGACGACGAAAAGCCTAAACTTGCAAGTTGATCTGTAACTTGGTTTATACAAAAAATGAAAACTGTTCTTACATCGTAACTACTCGTACCTGGTTGTTCACTCCTATAGGGTCTTCACAGGTCAGCCACGTGTGTGTCGTGACAAAATCACAGCCAGTCCTTGCGTCCTTACTGTGGCTCTGGTGGCTTCTGTCACATTTGTCCCAGCAATAGTTACAGGCTGTTACTTTAGAAGTGGCCATTCCCTTGGGTAACACAAGCCAGCTACCTGAGCAGGGTGATAAAGATCTCTGTAGCCAAAATAAACTAGAGTGAGCTAAAGCCAGGGTCTGGCTTGGCTGAACTGTAAGGGATGAAAAAGGCAAATCCAGCCCAATGGAACCAACTGCACATATAAGAAAAAGAAAATACATAATGTGATACCTAAAGTTACTGCAACTGCCAAGCAGTAATGCCAGGACAATCTTATTGCTTCACATACACAAACTTAATGTAAAGCCAGGCACCATGCGAAGCCTGGCTTAGATCTGGCATGATTTACCTTAGGCTTCACCATCATCACTGGCTAAATATCAATATTTGCTGCATTCTGTACCGTGCAATGCATAAATCTTTTTGAATATTATGCTATGTAAGGCACAGTCAAGTCAATCTCACTGTGGAATATAGAAACTGCTGTACCAATGGACTTGCACACAGGCATCTTAAAACTGATTTTCCATTCGTACTTCCCACTATCTATTGTGACTTCTGTTATTGCTAAAAGACAGTTGCAGCCTTTTGCTTTTGCTGAAAAAGGATGACTTGCAAATTTTCCAAGACCAAATTTGTTCTTTCCTAGCTTGTACTTCTTGGAATTCCCTTCTGGAGTTTCTTCTTTTAATACTGTGGTTTGAGGAGAAAAGAAAAAAAAGCACTTCAATAAGTTGAACCCACTGACAGTAAAGGACCAGTATGAGGAGAGTTTTCTGCTTCAGCCCCATCTCTTTAACTTATTTAATCACATCTCCTTAAAGCCATATTATATATTCATCACCCTGTAATACTATTGCAGGAAAGTTCATAAGGACTAAGAGACAACGTAATTTTCATATCTTTTTAGTATAGGTATTTAGCTGCCATCTTAAGCAGTAACTATGGCATCTCCTTTCTCTGAAACAGAAAAACCCAGGGATAAGCAACATTAGGACTGGACCAAACTATTTTGCAGCACTCCTTGAGTGCATTAACTAAAATGTGGTCATTTCTTTTTCATCCCTTATACAGAGCTGCATGGTTTTAGACGTATGTTTTGGACACACGTGACATACATCTGACTGGAAGGGTGCCTGCTGTACTGTTATAGACATATAATCAAAAGCAGAAACACCAAGCCACATATCTGTGGTGATTTTGACATAAGGTCCTTTTGCTCTTTAAATTCATGCATGGTTTTTGAATCAGAATTGTTTTGAAAACCAGTGTATGAAAAAGACGGGTTTTACAACTCCATTTTAACACACACCTAATGCATTTTACACAAATGCATTTAACACACACGTTCTAATGCATTTAACATGTAAAACATTAACTTTGCATCCTCATAGCTTCTTAGCAGAAAGTGTTATTCTACATCAGGTCTCATGTTTCACAGAAACATAAGCATACTCAGTCAACAGCATTACCTTTATGAGCTAAACTTAACAGCTCATTAAAACACTTAATTTGACAAGTCCTGTTGTCCAGATACTCTCTTTATGAATTTTATACCATTTATATAATTTATAATTTTAATATCATTTTATATAAATGAGTATAATTTATATAAGCCTCTTTTAATTGAGTTTTGTGTCAGCTTTCCCACTGTTTTTCCCAGGATTGATGTTAGTCTGCCAGACCTATTATTGCCTGAATTATTTTTTTCACTCCTTTAAATGCTGGCTTCATTTTTCTTCCTGTCTTGTTGGGGTTCTGTAGCATTCCAAGACAACTTCTAGATCCTCTTTGTTGGTGACTGAAAGGGCTTCTTGCAACCTGTAACCAGCCTTTTCTGATGATTCTCTGCTCTGTTGGGACGCTAACAGAGACAGCTGGAAATTACCATCAACAACAGTAATGAAAGAGTTGGACACTTCCCTTCCATCAGCAGTGCGAAGTGATGTAAAGGTTCAGGCTCCCCTCCCCACTGCTGGAAATAATGTTCTTTTCCTTAACATTTCTTTCTATTTTCCTCTGCTGCCGTTGTTATCAGCTCCCACAAGCACAGAAATGAGTCACTGCCCCATTCCTACCTCTTTAATCTAACACTGAAAACAGAAGTTGCTCTGGATCTTCTAGGAACCAGGTGTTGGTCCACACATCCAAACATTTAATAAACACTTCAGAGAAGGAAGCACAGCAGCTGCTGTTCTTGGAAATCAGAAGGTACTATGAAAGTGGTATTTTTTCTGTGTAACATGCAAACATTTTTTTGCCTCTGAGGTAAACCTAGACAGAAAAAATGTATGTACTGGATAACTTTGGTTATTGTTTCTCTTCAGACTTACTCTCACAATGTCATTCATGATCTTTAATCTAAAAACAGTACTTTGAAGACAAAGAAGAGATTAATCTAACGCTCCACTCCTATGAACTGTTCATCTTAGGTAGATCCTTGAGCCATATCAAACTGTTCCTATTTGAAGGGGCTCAGATCCCAGAATGTCCTATTAGCTCTGACAACTAACTGTCAGAATACCTGTGTGAACCATGTACTATGAGGAGATTCTTAATAAAATGAATAATAAAAATACATGGCCTCAAATATTGGAGATTGCAGTTCATTTTGGTTGTAATAATCATTTATTGTGGCTCAAGAAGCACAAATTCTTCTACAGAAATTTTTGGAATGTTGCTTTGATGTTTGAACACATGCTACTCCCTTCTGTCTATAATGACTCCAATTTTTTAAATTTTTTTTTTTTTTTTTTTTTTTTTTGATGAATGTACCTTGCTTGTCTTTAATTCTCTACCTTGCATTTAACTAGTCATTTAATGAATACAATTCTGGCCTCTGAACTAAGTGTCCAAAGAACATGGAGCAAGGATTTTGTCTTCATTGTAATTGAAAATTATAAGGGTACATTTCCAAAACTATTAAAAAGGCAGTATGATGGAACACTGCAAGTCTTGGTTTGCACTGGAAATGCCAACAGGCTACACAGTTACCAAGGGGTTGATACAACTCTATGTTTACACCATACACCAAAGAAAGTGTAACAGTAATGATTAGGAATGTATATGCAATTCTAGAGTGCCTTTAAAATTGGTATATGAGCTATAAATGCTGGGCTTTGTAACTGAAGTCCCATTAATGGAGTGTCAAGAGGTGACAGGATTATATTGTCAAATATATGAAATCCTGATTGGGTTTGACACAACACCTATATGCAAAGAATGAGCATATAATGGCAGAAACTATACTGGAAGGACTGTATAAGTGGTTAAATGTCAGAAATATATACAATAATTGCCTTTTTTCCTGTTCTAGATGCTGTGAGATTTCAATTCCCTGTGCCATTTGAATTCTTTACAGGAGTGTAAAGGCTGGATAATTTTTAAAGGCTGGAGAAGGAATACACATGTGCTGATGATTTTAAAATTTACTGGTTAATAATCTAATTAGATTGAGGCTTTCACAATGGAGCAAGTCTTGAAACAAGGCAAGATTGTTATTAATAATATACTTTGGCTAGTCACGCTGGTATTATGTAGAGTCTCATGCTCACATAATCACTCTTCAAACTCACTATGTTTCTGCTTTTGTGAAATCATAATTCATGTTTTTGATATCACTGCTTTTCTCTGTTATTGTAATTAACGTCAAGATAACTTTCATGTGTAAGGACCAAATATGACCTGTTACTCGTTGGTATCCTCCTTAAAGTGGAGTGACGTCTCTTCTGATCAAATCAAATCAGCAAGATTGAGACCAACAGCAAACCACAGATTTATCCTTTTCTTACAAGATCAAGTAGTAAATAACATTTGTTTCAAGATGCCACATAATCAGGTTGCAGAGGCAGACACTTTCAGCAGGTATAAGAAAGGATTAGACAAATTAATGGACAACAGGTCTGTAAACAACATGAGAAAGAGGCAACGTTGTGACCTCTAACGTCCCTAATACAACAGCTGAGGGTAATGGTGGAGTAGAAGGGGAGCGGATGGCTGGATGTGGCCAGGCTCAGGTGCTCTCCCTCATCCTGCTGCCGTTAGAGTATTAGGATGGGTGACGATTGATCTGACCCAGCAGGGCAATTTTTATATTCTTATTTATTTAAGCTCAGGTAAGGATGTTTGAAATGGATAAGGGATGTTAAAATAAAATTAGCATAAAAATAAGTCAAAAGTGATTTTGGTGACAGAGAAAGGAAAAATTCGTACAGTGGACACTCAACTATTATGATTATTACAAGGACAGATAAATAATATATAGGGGCAGGGTAATTAGAAACACATAAATGCAAAGAAGAAAATACAATAAATTTTGAGAAGAAAAAAGCAACTTGCCACATACAGCAGAGAGAGAAACACAAAATATATCTATTGAAAATAGTAACCAACAGTATGTTAGAAATTAATATAGAAATGAACAACAAGGACAGTATGACTGCAGATTTCTGCTATTAATCATAAGTGAACAGATGATCTGGATTATTTGACAGATAATGTGAAACTGGCCTTATTAAACATCTCCAGCTTGACTTCACATGTTAGGTACTGGGGTCAAAAATACAACAAAGTATCTGCATCCAGTGCTCCAACAGATAGAAGTGTTGAGAATCTTACTTTCCAATAACTTCAGCAGTATTAATACTCAACATTCCCTTAAAATAATCATGCATGCAAAGTCAAACAATTTAACACACCAGGCTACTTAAACACTGCTACATTTTAGGTATCTGAATAATTCCACACAGTTTAACTCATTCAGTTGCATTCAAAGTTAGTAATATCCCACACATTAATTTTGCTTTAAGTATAGTTCTGGATACTTCAATAAACAGAGCGGTGAGGATTAGCGAAAGAGGATTTGAAGAACAGTGGTTATTTATGAACTTGGAAGTTTGTTACAATGAGAGACTGAATGAACTAGATACAGATCCAAGTTCTGTTCTCAGTTATACTGCTGTAAATCCAGAACAATTCTACTGATGTCACTGGGCTCTGGGGTGAGACAGACAGAAAAGCATGTGTTTTAGTACAAAAAGCTAAAAGAAGACAGGTTAACACAGGATATAACTGGACCAAGTCACTGAATGTTTTTGCTCTAGAAAATAAGCAAATACTTTTCTCTCCTTCCAAGTTTGCTCTAATACAAAAATGCTAGTCAAATTACAAATCCAGCCAGCAGACTTCCAAACAAAAAACCATGTGTGCATGTGTCTACAGCCCATCTCCACCCTTTGGAAAGAAATCATATAGCTTTTACATGCAGAGGACGAATGCAAATGCCAACCCTCCCCCGAAATTTCATGCCACACGTGACAGGATGAGAAGGGAAGCTGCACAGTACCTGATGCATCTTTTCAACCCTATCAGTCTTCCTGACAGTTGTGTGCATCAGGTTAGCTTGCGCTTGGGTGAGAATTTAGACTACACATAATGTTAGTGAAGTTATCTTGGATTTATATTGCTGCAATCAAAGGCTTTCTAGACTTTGAGAAAACTATAAAGTCTGCTACAACAAGAACTTAGAAACTATAGGCAGAGACATCAAAGAAGATACAGGACTTAGGGCAGGTAATAAGGCTGAGTGCCAACTCTTCGGAAGCAGTATTTAATAAAAGGAATAGAAGGGCATAAAGATCGTCAACAAGAGGAATTGCTCAGAGATAAAAGGAGAGAATGAAGCTTACATTTAAAGAAAGGCAGGTGTCTGCTGAACATCATGATAATCCTCTTTTATTTTACTCTGGAGCACTCTCTATATCCAGTTCATAGTATGTCGTTGCACACTTAAGACACTGGACGAAGACGTTGCACTCTGGATGAAGCACTAAAAAACATGACTACTAAGGGAATTCTGCAGTGAAAATGGGAATAAAACACCAAAAGTTTAAATGATGTGTGTTCACAATTTATAGCAAATGATATTTGTAACATTTAATCAATCACAACTTTTACAGTCACTTTCTTTGTCCTCAGTTAATCTATTAGTAACCTAGTAAGAGGAGTAGATCAAAGCCCTCAAAAGCAGTAGCAGTCTTTTCAAACTCCCTCATTAAAATGATTTCTTGTCAGTTACTTTCCCCAATGAAAAGTGGGAATTTATACCATCACTATTGCTAACAGTTCAGACAAGTGAAAAAGATTTTCCAGACTTACAGGTTTGACCTGGACAGTGTGAGCTTCAAGGTTTTTTCAGGTGCCTGGGGCAAAACGCAAGATATACCATTAAAAACTGGTTAAGCCTGACTCACAGCTTGTCCAGCCAAACTTGTGCACAGGCAAGATGCTTCCCTCCGAATGTCACAGTGGCTCCCGAGGCACTTTTGGCTTGAACCAGTAAGGGAACATTTTCAAGCTCCGAGTGTCATTTCTGCACCACAGACTTGGCAGGAGCCAGGCTTGCTGCAGTGATGTCTACACAGCTGGAGAGAAGAGGACTAGTGCTACTCTTGTTTTAGTCTAGACTGATCTGGTAGATCTGCCTCAAGTTGACTTAAGATTTTAATTTCCCATACTTGTCAGTCTATTTCTCTCAAGCTGATTTTTAGACAGTGAGTAAGCCTTCCTGCAGTATTTTTCATCCACTGACGAGGCTTTGCAGATGAAATATGGTCTCTAGCCTCACCTTCTGTTCCTAACATGTGATTTTAAATAATTATTTTAACATTTAATTTGCATATTTTAATAAGGAATGACTAATTAACTTTTAACATCAGAGACTTTCAAAATGCTTTCCAAACACTTTTTATTTAAGAATATTTGTGGGCTGATTATAACGTCCTTGCTTATCTGTTACTATATTACGCTAATAATGAGTTAACTTCTTACTTGTTTGACTATAATCAGTAAGTTACGTTGAAGCCAAATCGCCTAAGGAATTTTTCAGTTATCTTCTCTTTTCCCAAGCTTCTTACAGAAGTTATGTCTTCTTGACCTATTGTCAAGCCAATATGTTAAGTACATGGAAATCTCAGATGTGAGAACCTACTGTTGTATTATCAAATTAGACATTAGGGACAGATCCAACAGTGAGCTGAGGAGCTAAAAAGCCATTTCAGGCATCTGAAGTCATAGAATCATAGAATATCTTGAGTGGGAAGGGACCCATAAGGACCATTGAGTCCAACTCCCTGCGCCTTGCAGGACTACCTAAAAATAAACCGTATAACTAAGACTGTTGTCCAGACCAAGTCAGCAAAAATGCCTTAGGTGCTAAGGATTTCAAACAAAAATCTCTGGTGGATGGAAAAAAACCCAGACATCTCCGTGCCCAAGTTTTCTGAAGACTTCAGTTTGCTGCCTATGCTCAGAACACGCCTCAGTCTAGCACAGCTAGAAACGTGTGATTACCGTCACGGTCTTCCACATACTAGAGAGGGACGAGGATGAGGACGAGGACATACGAGAGGACTCTTTCCTTGCCAGCTGTGTGCTCAGACTGCAAGACCGGTGTCAGGCTTTGACATTGGCTGCTTCCCTGCCAGACCCCTTCTTTTTGTGTTCTGGCCGCACCACGGCACGATGCAGAAGGAGCAGCAAGCTATCCCATAGCCTGGGTGCGAAGGCTTTCTCCTGGAAAGTAGGATCTGTGAGTAAGGACCACAAAGATGCAGATCCAGACAGAACCCAGCTCTCTCACCACTCTAACTGCTGCTTACTACTCAGAAACAGGACTGCTTCTCTTTGCACCAGGAATCAGCATTTTCTTACAACCAACTATTTCAGTTGGTGTCACTGAAACCTAATACTCAGAGTATAGATAACATCTGGTGTCACAGATAAATTATATCTACAGATGTTTTGCCACGATTTAAGAAAATGCAAGTGCATGATCTGTATTTAGCATTGAGAAAAAAAATAATATTTTGCCATATTCTTTGGTTCTCTAAGTTCGCTTAGTTTTAACTCCTGGAAACTTACAAAGCATAAAGGAGTTTCATTGAAGACCACTGATTTAGGCATTTATAGCCATATCTGTACCTTCAGAGATCTCTCCCACTATGTGTAAACCTTTCATTTTGTGGACAGGTGGGCAGATCATCTCCTGGCATGTATCTGCTACTCAGTCATCTTGTTTAGACTCCAGACTACTTAGACATCCTCCTGACAGAGCACTGGGAAATAGAGAGGATTATGTTTCAACAGATAGCCTCATCTTCTGGATTTTCACCTGGAAGTCTGTAGCGGTCCAGGTATCATTGGGCCTTTCTGACTTTGCTAATTAAGTGGAGACACAACGCTCCAAGACAGAACTGGCTCCTGATGCTAGGAAGCAGGGATACCGTGATTCCTGCCTTTAGAGGAAGTGTTTGTTTCTGCAGAGGGAGTGAAAACCCATCTTGGCTGTCCCCAAACCACATGATGGAAAGGGGCAGAACTGCTGGCATTTACGGTATGAAAGAGAACTTGGTTTGACTCCAAAGCAGAACTTGACATCCCACTCCTCAGTATGAGCCACTTTTCCATCCTTGGCTTTGCGCTGCTGATAGGAAAGCCCTGGCATTTTGATTTAGCTTAAATGTTAGTTAAGGCTTAGCACTTTGGTAATTTGTCTTACTTTGCTAAAAAAACAGTTCTCAGTTTGGCTTATGATTTTAGAGCTCAAATTGGAACCTTTTAAAATGCAAAAAAGAAGAAAGTTTTTTGCTAGCTCTGATAGCAAATGCTTAGCTATGTTAATCTTCTATCTGCAATAATATATAACAAAACAGCTGAGCATTCCTTATAGGGTTTTGAAAGACCTAGATCAGGTCAGGTTAGATTTTTCTTTACATTGAGATTTTGCCATTGTTGTCAATAAAAGACAGTTAAGTAAGCAAACAAGCCTATAAAGAAACAACTCCAGACTGGATTTTAGAGGATCCAGTCCTATATATTATTAACGGCAACTGAAATTTTTAGAAGAATAAGGTCTCTTAGCATGTTCTTAATTTTCATTAGAAGTAAAAGTATTACAGCTAACACTGTTGTGCTATACCATCAAATCATAAAAATCCAGTGAATCATGATGTCATTAAATTGGCAAAATGGTACAAAAAGGCCTAGTGAGTATTTTATGAATCACACTAAAAGCCGCACCTCACGGAAATCAGTGAGAGTTTTACCATTCAGCGTGACAAGGTTTCACCGAAACAGAATATTTTGTCGTTATTTATTTAGTATTTATTATGTATTTATAGTGTAGTGCTATTCAGAGGCTTGGTACTTTATTCATAGAAGAGTTGTGAGTCCCAAAACCAATTCAAAAGTTTACATAAATGAGCATTGGTTGCATTTTGTCTTGTTATTCATTATTTATTAAGGCTTTCTTGTAGCAATGTCATGTATCGACTCAGAGGACAAAAACAATAATGTGACTCAGTATGCGATACTGTATTTCATGCAAGCAAGCACAGAAAAAGCTATCCAAAAGCTGAAATTTGTTTGCATAAATTATTTGGTGAATAATTATGACTAACAAGAACATTAAAACAAAATCTGGATCATTGCAGAAGGTGTTAAAGAAAAAAACAGCCAAGAACAAGATAAATTAGCCCATGCAGAGCACCGTAGTGCCATAGCTGAGCTTCCACTGGTCTTCAAGCTACGTCACATCAAAGTAGCTTGGGTACTTCTCCAAGTTGCTGCCGCCTTGTCTAAATAAACCATTTACAATAAATGATTCAAACTATTCTAAATCTCAAAACACATCAGCTTAAGGATAGATATTGACTCCAGTGGCTTCCAAATGTCTGTCGCTCCTTACTATGCACTTTAAACTTATTTTTTTGCTTAACACATTTAATCATAGTAATAACACAGAGAAACAATGTTTCACAGATGTTTGAAAATGTAGAAAAAGAACAACTAAACAAGAATGCGTGAGTGATTTTTTCTCTGTGGCACTCTTGTTTGAAACATGCAAAGAAAGATCAGGTTTAATTTGCTGCTAGCTTCTCCATTTTTCTTTTCTCATTCTGTCTAGGTTTCTCTATGGCTGGATGGTAGCAGTATAAACTAGCTTTGGAAGGAAGCACCACAGTTTTGAGCTATTTGATGTCCTGCTGGGTTTTCTACGTGGAAATGCTGGTCAACCAAATAAATAAAATACAGTCTAATAAATCCAAATACATTTGAAATATTCATCCTGATTTCCATATTATTGGAGAGAAGCACTGCCATTTGCTTCTTCTGACTGGACTTAATTTAAAAGATGAAGCAACATCCGCAGAAGAAGGCTCTTGCTGGGTGCTACAGAGAGCAACACCACCCTCAATTTCTGCCACTGGATATCAACAGATGTTTAATGGAAAACAAATGCAGAAAATAGAAATCTTTATATTAATATCTAGAACCACGTGAAGTAGGGATACAAATTAAATACTGAGGATGATGTTTCCTTAAATTGAATACGAAGCCAGAACATACCAGCCTTTTTCTCTTACATTACTTAGCTTTTCCTTTCATGGAATGTAAACTTAACACAGCCTTAGGTCAGGATAAAAATATTAAAGACTACATCTTCTGTTGGGTGTCTGCTTCCACTTGAGAAGGTCTCTTTGCCAGGAACAAATGCTCACAATTTGATCTGCTGGAGATCCTGCTTTCCCAGCTTTTGCTCTGAATTTTAACATTAGGGATGACCAATTTATACTACAAAAGTGGTGATTTGTGTTTGAGCTGTAGTTTTTAGCTGTTTATTTTTTTATTTTTTTGTTGGGTTTTTTTTGTTGTTGTTGTTTGTTTTACTACAAACTCATAGTAGCTTTTGCCAAACAGGGTTTTGAATGAGAAAGTTTTGTGTATTCCTGAAAAAAAAGGGCTTTTTCCTTAGATTACCCTAAATCGTGCAATGTTTGACTTACTCCATTTGGGATTTAGTTAATGCTGAGTGAACTTGATGTACTACAAAACATATTGTAAAAACCCAGCAAGTAGCCTGGCTCTACAATGCTTCTGTTCCCTCATAATGACAGTATAAAAGTATTTCTCTATCTCACAGGGGCTTCATAAAAATCAACACATCAAATAACGGGGGTAATGTAAATTACAGTAGAGAAAAGATAGACAACAGCTTGGACAAAAACTAGAGGAGAAAAAAGCTATTTCTGTGATAGCGCCAAAGGGCCTCAGTGAATTATATTCAGAAGTAGGTTGAACTTAATTTCATTATTTTAAAAGCCTCAGTGAGGATTTCTGTAGCTTGCAGTGCTTGTTGTCAATAGCTTCAAACGGCCATGTCCACCCAAACTGCGAAAAGGTTTTAGTCATGCCAAAATCTTTTTTATTTTCACAGTCTAAAACATAGCCCATACCTCCAGATACATATTATTTTAAAAGGACAGAAAGGTTTATATATACTTCAAGATTTTGTAAAAGTAAACTTCTGAAAAACTTGAAATCATTATAAGATGTTTCCAAGATTTGTGTTTGTTTTTTCAAACACCAGTGAGGGTCTGTATACATTTTAGAAATATATTTATATAATGTAGTAAAATAGGGGTAAAAATCTTAATGCAAACGCATTGAAAATTACGTTTTTTTCTATGGCAAGTTTGTTCAGCTGCTGTCAATAAGGTCGTTATTTAACTATTTTCTAGATGGAGACAGTTTATCTTATGAAAAGGTTTTATTTTGTTTTTTAAAGGACATAGTTCAACTTTGGCTTGGCTTTTGCAGTGGAGTACAGCAAATCCTTTTTCTACAAACAAAATGTTCTAATTTACTGCCCTCGATAAGATCCCCAGGCTTGCTTAAATTGTTCAAAGTGTTAGAGGCATAAACTATGCCAAAAACTATACTAGAATAAATATTGCATATATTTTCAATTTGCGGGTGAATGTAATGCAAAACAATTTTGGTTGTTAGGCACATTGCAAGCAGGCTCTGTGCAGGCTTCCCACACACATTGCTACCAAAGCACTTCAGTCCTGACAGTTAACACCATATGATATTCCACTCTTGAATTACCTTACGAGCAGAAATTGCCAACTCAGTCTGCAAGTTTTGGAATATTTGCACCCTATAGACTTGATGACTTGTTGGGTTTTCTGGCATGTTTTCCTTTGCACCTTTCTTTTTATACACAAAAGCTATGAGTATCTGCTCATTGTGAAGGATTGCTACTGCATAGTTAACTTTGCCTCCTAGAAAACCAATTTTCCTCAATTTATTTTCATTTCAATTCATGGGCCACCTTCTTTCTAAATGAAGTTACTGGATTTTTTCTCCAGCTTCTATTAATACAACAAACTTGTGCTTATTGAGAATGTGAATATGTAAATTGGTCTTCAGACTCTTTCTACGTTTTCGTAGAGCATAAGAAAATAGTTAACTATCTGTACAAGTTGACTCACTTGACTATTCGAAAAGATACACTCAGTACTTTGAAATGGGAATGGACCAAAAAGTCTCTCCGACGAACAAAAAATATTCTTCTTCCAGCAGTGCTGGAAAAAAAAAGCACCAGGTTGTGGGGAGAGAAAGGACAGCATGCCTGGTTTTATGCATTAACTTAAATTTATATTGGCTCATTCTGTATTACACACTAGACATTTTCCAGTTTTGTTCCACAGTGGTCAGATGAAGAAATCTTAGAGGATGGAGAAAACAGGCAAAGTGAGGATAGGCTGCTTTGGAAAGACACTGAAGACTAATAAACACTTCCTTCATTTTATTCAACCTTGCTCTCTATCATTTGCACTATGCGAGCTCAGCATCGCATGTGGCTTTGGAGCGTTTGTCATAGCAACCAAACAAATTTGTACATGCCTAACAAGACAAAGTGTTGTCCAGTCATACTTCCTTCAGACTCTTGCTGTCAAAAAAGATTTGTAATAAAGAGAGTTACCACTATAGTCTATCTACACATATTTCAGAGAGAAACTTAAAAAAAATCACTATTAGTGCATACATGTAGAAATACTTGTTTTAGAAACGTAATATGTACACCTGTAGGATTAGAAAAAGCCATTGAATCAATGCTGTCAGAAAGTCTGTCTACCACCTACACACCAGTAAAATAAAAAATACAGAGAATCCTAATTTTATTCAACAGCCAAAGTATATTGTATGATCCTAGGACCCTTTATACTTAACTCAGAATCAAATCAAGCTCACTAGGGATTAAGGGTGTTTTCAGAAACAAATCCTGCCACAAGGTACAGCCAAGGGCATGCTGATTTTTGGATGGGCGTTCAAAGAATATTTAAGTACATGATCCTCTTTAAATTGTAACAGCTATAGAACACATCCTTTTAGTTCATCTGCTATAGGTGTAGCTTTTCCACCTTCCTACGGCTGATCTTGCTATAAGAACCTCTCTGCTTTCCAGCCTTGTGCCTCTCCAGGAGCTGGAACAGTGTGGTTCTTGTACGTCTTAAGGTTAGACCGCAACATCTGTCCACTACGCTTAACTAGCACACCCGCTGGGTTCTGCTCTTTCCATCTGGTTTTGGGAGGTATGAAAGAGGTGAATGTGGCAAATTGACAGTCTTATTGTTCAATGTTGCTGAAATATGGTTAATTTCTAAAATTAAAAATGAAGTATTTACAGGAAGACAATAAATTAATAGCATGCTGGTTTTATTCCATCTACTAACACCCTGCTTAAATTTATTTGTTAGATTTCTCTGAGCAGTTCCTCAGTAAGAGAGATTATATTCACCGGGCTGAAGTTCCTCTGCTCTATTCATTCACAGGTTTGGCCTCTGTTTGTCCAAACCAGCTCCTCAGGCTCACCAGGCCACCAAGCCCAACCTTTTCAGCCCAACAGTTACGTCATTGTCATTAACGGCACACACATGTTTGCTGAGGTGTGATGGATCTTGAATATACCTAGCTTCCTTGTTTTTAAATTTAACTAAAAGAGTTTATTTGCAAAATAAACACCTCATTAACTCAGTCAAGTTCGCTGCTTTGCTCAGAGCTTCACCTGAGAGCTGGTCTATGCTTCTCTGTGTTGCCCTCCATCCTTAATACCTGTTCCTCCTCATCTTTCAATCTCATTGCTAACTGATGCTAGTCCTGCCTTCAGTTTGATTTGGTCACTGTTTCAATGGACTTATTTTAGTGTAAGAAATTCCTGCATGTAGATGCAATCGGGCGGATATTTGCCCACCAGCATCATTCACCTCTGCTGCCTCTTCAGAGCAGCAAGAGAAATGAGGTGAAATGGCAGAGATTCTTCTCCCTTTCTTGAACACTCCTGTAGTCATTATAGGTCTGTGAAATTTCATCTTTACCTTGCCTCATTCTTGTCCTTTCTTCAATCACAAATACTGATGGGAGATGCAGAAAAATTGTGCCACTCACACATTCACCACAAGTAGATGCAGTAAGAGAAGAGTTCAATTATCCAGAGAAAATCATCCTGATGCACCTTGTTAAAGTCACCAAAGGGAAGCAGCAGACAGCTGAGCAGACAGTGCTGCCTTAAACGGCCATCAGAAAAGGAAGAGGGGACTAGGAGAATATTGATTATGTGGCAGCTTAGGAGGCAGGAGGACTGATATACCTTTCATGTTGACATAGTTCATCAATCTTTTCTACACATGTGACAGCTCTGCTAATCCTCTGTGAGAACTTGACAGGCTTATATGCCACAGCCTGGCTTCCTACGTAAAAAACCTGCATAAAGATCCTGTGTGAAATAACGTTTTGGGGGTGCATCATACCCAGCCACCCTTCCATTGGAAAATAAGATAATATTCAAAGGCAATAATTCACCAAGGGGAATAGAACAAAGTATTTCTGTGCCAATTCCCATGTTAGGCTATCAAGAAACAGCAGTGTATCATATGTGTAGGGAAGAACTTGAAAGTGCTGTTTAAGTGTAAGATGTTTTTTCATTCACCAGTCAGGAAAAAGAGCTTTCACACAGAAAAAAAAAAAAAAAAGGATTTCTGTGCTGATCTGGTTATATGTGGCAAGAGAATCCTACCTGTTCTTGGGATGGGCTGAAAAAAGCAATGTAATTCAGCTGCAGACAACAAATGAACAGGAGAAAAAGAGTTGAAAAAGAGAGTGAAGCACTACAGGGATCCTGTTGTAACTATGGGATAACTTCTTTACTTGTTATTAAGCATTTTGATTTAGGAGAATGGATGAAATATAATTCAGCTGCGATAAGATTCAGTATGTAAATTTCTCAGGGAAAAGATAATGTGGGGGCTTTTTTTGGTATTTACACATATTCCAACCCCCACTGCAGTTTCTGGGCACTAGTATAATACAAATATTATTGCTGCTACTACTACTTCTATGGCAGTAAATGCTACAAAAACATGTATAAGAAACATAAAACTGATAAAAATCTTCTGCAAAGAAAAATGAAATTTAAAAATGGCTGTAAATTACTGAGATTACAGCACTTGGCAGTTTATGGTTCCTCTCTCCTTTGGACCATTGCTGAATTAAGCTTAGGATGGCAAGTAAAGGGGCTGACGTAAAATTTTGATCCTGTTAACATGAGAGCTGCATCATCCAGTTTTTTACAGAAAGAATTTAAATTATGGCAGCCAGTAGAGATCTATTCAGCTTGGGCTTACATGCTACATCTGGCATAGATGGCAAAGTCATCTCCCAATTCCCAGTGCAGTCCTGGTGTCTTCCCCTTAGCCTTGCATACAGCCTTGGGAGTGTGAGGGGAAAAGGTTCCCCAGCTTTGGGATTGTATGAATATCTGGTCTTTAGCGTGGCCTCGTTCCACTTTTTGCATTTCCAGCATCTCCAAGTGGTTCAGCATTGCAGCCTGTCACTGATCACTCATGCCAAAATTGATAGAGCAGAGTCCCAATCAGTCACAAATTTGGGGTACCTTTTTGTCCCTCCAAAGTTGAGTTTCCATCATGCTGACAGTGGTCTCATCATTCAAACCAGGCTGAGCCTGGACACAATTGTCTGCACCCATTTCCATATTAGGGGACATTTCCTATGCCAAGCCTGGAGTAACACCCTTTCTTATGATAAACTTCCCTACCCGAGGCATGAGAACCTTCCCTGTCCCTATGCTCTAGCAAGTCTTCTCGCCAAGAGGTAGACCCAAACTCTAACAGCTTCTCTTTTGTGTGTGGTATTGTGTCTTACTTCTCCCCGCTCGCTCCCTTCTGGACCAGTTACCCCCTTCAAGTATCAACTGACACCATTCCCTCCAGGCATTAGCTTCCCTCCTTTGTGTTGCATCTGGTGTTTATCCCATTCCCCACGCTATCCTGGAAAGGGGGGGAGGTACTTTCCAACGTGCACCATTCTCCCAAGCTTTTTTCTGGATTAGCAACATGCCAAATTTCCCCTCCTCCAGTCTCCTTTTATCTCTCTCCCTTTTCTTCCCCCTCAAATAACCCAGTTACTTGAAGATCCCCTGGCTAGTGTGCTGACATGAAACCTGCATGTCATGCTGACATGCTGCTACCTTGCAGAGGAGGAGTAAAACTACATCTTACTATTTAGAAATTAAAAAGCATATTTTATTCCCTTCCCCCTCCATATTTCCTTGCCAGCTTCCAATCTGATTGTTAGCTTGGGGTTTTTTGTCCTCCTTGCACACAGTATTCTGCTGAAAGCTTCTGTGTACCTTTTTGGATGCAGAAAGCTGTAATGTTCCACCCACTGCATTGCAGTTGTGATGGAGAAATAGCCTGTAAAATACAGTGGGACTCCCAGAAGATCTGAGACACTATTATAAATATATTTAATGTTAATAACCTATGATAATGCTTGTTTAAGAATCATATATGACATTAAATAGTGACATTATTTCTCCCCATAAGGACTGTACTGGCCTCCTTTATTTGAAGAGGTTCACTATGTTTTTATTTCATGTCCATTTGTTTTTCATGAAAATAGCTTGCTGCTTATTCCTTAGTGACCACTCTCTTACTGAAGAAATTGTTCT
The DNA here is from genome assembly GCF_964289735.1 of Phaethon aethereus. NCBI lineage: Eukaryota > Metazoa > Chordata > Aves > Phaethontiformes > Phaethontidae > Phaethon > Phaethon aethereus. The sequence continues at coordinate 65,718,065 of NC_138576.1, read as the reverse complement.
GAAAGGCAAAGCTCGTCTTCAATCTGAGCTCAAGTGAGAGAAATGCCCACCTTAGAATGGTCCTCTGCTTTCCTGGCAAGTCCAGTCTGTGAGCCATCTCTACACATGATGTAGTGGAGCTTACAAAAGATCTTCTTGGAAAAAACTACCCTCAAGCAATTCTCAAGGGGCCTGAAAAGTAAAGCCCAGGCCATTACAACAGGTCAAGAGGTGGATGTAGATAAATACTATGAGGAATCTAATGTCACATTCCCAGATTTTCTCCAAAACATGGGCTACAATCACAGGAACCACCAAAGTGACCACCTAACTTAACAGTATTGCCAACAGATGAGATTTTCACATTCCATATGTTTCACGTACTTCAAAATTATTTTTCTAACAATATGAATATTATCCTAACAACTAATTGAGCTAGCCATTATATGTTATTTTAAAATGGATTTTCTTAATATTTTTGCAGTAGTTTAAAACGAAGGAACCACAGTACATGGAGGAACAGCACTAGACAGGAGTCTTGCTGGAAGGGGAGAGAGGGGAGAAGGGAAGGGAAGGGAAGGGAAGGGAAGGGAAGGGAAGGCAAAAAAGTGAAGGTGGCAGAGGGAGGGGGGAAAGAAGGGAGGAAACAAAACTCTTCATTTCTGTCCCTACCCACCCCTACTGAAGCAGAAAGTGATGTAATCACCTTTTTTCTTCTTTTTTTTTTTTCCAAAAGGCTTGCGATACATTTTGCTTCCAAAAACTCGTAAACCTGGTGTACAGGGGACAGTGTTATCATAACAACAGAATTCTTGACATACTCTTCATTCTATATTGTCTATTTGAAAAACTACCTCTGCCAAGAACTAGTTTATCATGTGAAGAAAATGCTCACTTCATTTTCTGGCTAGACACAATTCATCGTTTTCCTATGGGTGATGACAGGTCTCCTCCCTGTTACAGTTGAGATCTGGCAAACAGCTATTTGATGCTGTTAGAAAAAAATCTTTAAGACAAGTAAAGGAAATGTAAGTCTGATTTAGAAACTCCTTTAGAAGATGAAAGGCAGACAGATGTCTGTTTGCAGGTTAGTGGGGGACAACAAATCAAGGTTAAGTGAAGAGTATTTCAACATTCACCTGTTTCTTATTTATACTAATAATTTTGAGCGTGTCTCTGTACATGGCTGTTAAGAAAAGATTTCTAAATGCAAAGCATAGTTTGGGCTTTGATCTCTTGGGTCTTATAGTCCCTACCTGTGAGAAGAACATAATTATAACTATATATACCATAGCAGTATTTTATGTTAATTTGATATGGCATATTTTACATTAATTTGATATTTTTATATATTTGCATCTATGTAAAAGCCTCTAGGGATGAGTAAGTATTACATTTCATGCTTTATATTATGGTTCATAATCTTTGATACTACATTCCTTCTGGTTAGATGATGCCCTGTTCCTGAAAACGTCTTGAAAAGTCAGGAAACAATTACTGGGGGACTGTGGTAATGTTAATTCAGTGACGATTCAAATTCAGAAAGACTTTTAATCTCCTATTTCTGTCCAAAGCTAAGAACTATCCATGAGGTAAGATGACCATGTAGAAAAAAAAAAAAAGGTGAGCCTTTGGTCTACAAAAAGATTATTTGTTTGAGTTTTATTTGAGTATTATAAAAAAAATTGAGTATATTTGAGTATTGTAACAAATGCTTCTTAAGTGAAGTGCCAGGGTGTTCTGTGATTAACAGAGAAAGCAGAATTCTAGGACTTATTGCCTTTGGTACAAAAGCTGATGAAGGATTCACGAATAAATGGGCAGCACTTTGTAGAAGATATACCAACCATTCTTCATCAGGCATAATCTACTCACTCAATTCTTGAAAAAGAGGTGGTGGTGACACCACCTCGATAGATGCTGACAAATTTGCCTGTAGGAGTTGTTTTCATTTTTAAAGATTGGAATAACAGCAGGAAACTACTGCAGGCTTCCCTTACTCTGTATCTGGATAGTGAAGCCAACATTCAACTGATTTGAAACAGGTTTCCCAGAATACTTGGAAATCTTGCTAGGTATTTATCATCTTGACCACACCCAGTACAGTCAATCAGAAGAAATAATTTATATTTGATCTTTTGATTATCCTCCTCTTCACTAAGGATTCTGGTCTGGGTGGCTTGACAACCCCTTTAGTAACAGCTGTCTGTTGGGCCATATTCTGCAGTTGTGTGCTGCTTAAAAACACAGCATACATCAATGAAGCAAAACCAAAACACCTGGGATCTGAGAAAGTCAGAAGAGTGGTGATTTAGATTGTGCAAGCAAACAAATAAAGCAGGTATATTTTTTTTTCAGAAGATATTTGCTCCTATAAATTCATGTGTATAAAAAACACCATTCATAATATCTACTACATGTAACTGGAACTGTAAATCTTATGGGAAAAGATGTTGTTTGACAAAAGAAAACAATATTGCAGTTCTGATCTTTTGCAAGGATTCTGGCATAAAAATGAAACCACCGTGCCCTCCCCCCTCCCCTTCTTTTCCCCTATCTTGTGCACAAAATTGTTGTATAAACACAATGTGACACCTACAGCTGAACAAAAATACAGTTAAACTCTGTACCCAGATAATAAAGCCCTCAGGAGACTAGTTTTTAGAAGTGATGCTTTGGGCAATATTTGCACATCCAGAAACTGAGAAAAATCTTGTCCAAACACTTGTTCTTAGTTATTCTATCACTTACCATTCTGAAAGTGTTCTAACCAAGAGGAAAAAATCCTTCCTTACATTCCATCCCGCTTTATACCTAAACTGTAAAGAGAGACTCTAAACTCCCCTCCCTTACCCTACCTCATCTTGTGCTTGTACCTCAGCCTCTTAAACCTTAACTTTAATAATACAGTATGCAGTCTGGCTTTTTAACACTTTCTTTGTCATAATCTCTCCATCTTTAAGCGTTTGGGCTGAAATTTTCTCTGCTGACTATTATCTCTGGACTGAGGTTTTAAGTAATAAAATTATGTGGGAAACCAAATGGTCTCCTCCTGTATTTAAAACTTCTTACAACAGCTTTGTTCAGAATCTTTTTGTCCTCCACGCTTTGCAATAAGATGGTAGATTAATTCTCTTGGTGTCTTTTTATTCCTCAAGAAATAACCACTTCAACTGGACAAGCTGAAAACATCTGAAAAATTGCAGTTCATGTATGCTTAAAATAGACTAGACAGAGCTCTTTAGCTTAAGTTTCTAAAACTTCTGCCTGCCTTGAGCATACCCAAAGCAACACTTTCTCTGAATTTCTGCAGATTGTTGTAGGACCAGACTCTAGGACTGAGATCAAGGAAAATAGCTGCATTCTTAGCCTCTTCCCTTTGCTGACGTCCAGGCTGGTTGGAGGAAAAATTAACCACTTTGCAGGAGAAGTAAAAAAAGGAATCATCTGATCCTATAATTAAAGTCTTACTATAAAACGTATGCAGAAGCAAGCAAATTATGGGAAATCTGTACTTTAGTGTTGTTCCTTACCTTTGAGCATCTTTTCTGAAATCTTACATTCTTTTGACACTTTTTGAATAGATGTTATTAAAAAAAAAAATTTCATTCTTCATTTGTCTACAAGAAAAATTCTTACTGCTTTCAGTGTAGAAGTGTTATGGGGTAAGGCCCTCTTCTGTTGATTGAGGAATGACTCATACATATAAGCAACTTAAAAGTAAAGTGTACAGATTTAAGTTCATATCAACTCAAATGATCTACAAGTTATTTCTTAGCACAGAAAGCAGGCTACTTACGGCCTCTTTTCTGTGACTCTATATATCCCTGTAGGCAATGGATGATGATCAGTGGCTAAGTCAAGACCTGGAAGGCACTGATACTGTCTCACCCTTTTATTTCCCACTACAACCCCAGTGCTAGTCTCTGTATTCACTGTTGTTTGCTCTTAGCCTTCCCCCTTTTGCCCTACAAAATGGCAGTATCAGTTTAATTTAATTTAATTCTCCCTTGATCTGAAAGTATCAGTGCTACACTATACTATAAGCTTTAATAAACCCTCAGAATCTCGTGGTGCTTATTTCATTCGTATGAAACAAATCTGGGGTCTCACATCAAGATAATTAGTAGGCTGAACTTTTGGTCCCATCCAGAGTCACAGCTCTGTTCAGACATATTATGGATTTTTTTTTGGAAACTAACCTCTTCAATTTCAACTACAGAAACTTAACATAAAACACTAACACCAAGGAACAATTTCTCAGTGTTTTCTAAAAACCCAGTTTCCTGCACACATACACAAAAGCTGCAGATATCCATTTTTCAGTCACAAATATAGGCAGCAAAGTTTGCCAAAAATAATTTCTGATGTGTTTTATTGCAAATAAAGTGGTTGAAGCATGGCTTTCCAATTGCAGCCCCTTTAGGAACATCAACTGTGGCATACTTTCACAAAACATGCATTAAAAAAAACATCAGCCCTGAGCTTAAAAAATTTTCAGCAAAATACATTTGCAAATCAGTAATCAATATCTGGTAACAAAAATACATGACGAGAGCACACCAGAAAAACACAGAATATGGTCAGATGTTGAGTTAACTATATAGCCTCATGAATTACAAAATTGTCAGTGTCTTCTGTGTTATTTTTAGAACCTTGATTTAATACAGAGGAAGAGAGCGTGAGAAGGAAGAACTTGGTGCAGGACAAAAGAGAGTTTTATACTAAATTCAGCATTTTATGCTAATAAATATGCCGTATTAACGCCACAATAAAAACTAGCATGTAATGCTTTCCCATGCAAAAAGCAGCAGACAGCTTTCCATGGCTGTTGCTCTTTGCCTTTCACACCCACCTCATCTACCAACTGGATCTATCTTGAAGGAGAGACCTTAAATTCCTGCAAGCAGACTGTAAGGCACACGCAGTAGCAGCAGTGTTCTGACATTTGCTAAGCACCAGCATCCCTCAAGTGACTGGGAGCGAAGCCATTGACGTCACTGAACAATAGGCAAAATATTTCCTCCTCCTCCATAGTCCTGAACTGTAAACACCCAGCTTGCACACAGCGGGCTGAACATTTGGGGAGAGGCGGAGAAGGAGAATGTGAAAAACTCTCAAGTGATGCTGCTGAAAACAAGCAGCTGTTCCTGCGAAATCAGCCTCTCCTTATTCCCTCCATTTTGCTGTGAAGATTGCTGGTGTCCCCTTAGTGTAGGTCACATGGTATAGAAGATAAAGCTAAAATAAACTATGAATAAAACTGTGTCTACTAAACTCACAAAGAATTTTTGGAAAGAAAATGCCTTGTGTTCATTACAACAAAAAAGCGCTCTCTCTCTTTCTCCCTCTTTCTGTCCCTGTTATGAATAGCTACAGTATTTTAACAGCCATCCATGTATTTTGGGCAAGGTGTGGTGGACAGAGCGTAAGTGAATTTCCATCTTGGCTTCCCTCCCTCCAAGCACATACATTATTGCAAGCCAAAGAGAAAAAAAAAATCAGAATTATAATTGCAAAATCACATAGATCAATATGTGCTCTAGATTCACTGTAAAGACTGGTTTTACTACTTGAGTTGGAGTGTTATGCTTATGACATAAAAAACCCCCAAAAGGCAGAGTTAATCCTGAAAATGGAAACCTAACCACAGCTTCTTGTGACTATGTCTTAAAAATACTGACACATGGATTTGTTAGGGGTTATCAGCTTTTGAACAGATTTTTTTACACCACTGTAAACAGTTAGGCAGTGCTGGCAAATAGTGAAAGCAGGGAACCTAATTCACCTCCTTTTTTTTTTCAGCCTCTTGGAATCCTACAATTGGTAAATCTTCCCTGTTTCCAGAGCATCCCTGGGAAGACCCCTGGAGTGGAGGAAGAGGAGACTACTGGAAACAGGGAGTAGTGCGGGGCCGAACGGAGCTCAGAAGTGCTGTACCTCTAAAAGGGCTCAAGGAAACCACAGAATCAGGGAGCCCTGAAAGCTGCTGTAATCTATCTCAGGGAATACACCGGCTTATTTGGTCCATCAGTGTAAACTAGACAAATGAATCTCACTTGGAGTCCTCAGCCTCAGATTCTAAAGCCAGCATTTGAAGAAAGCCTGAGAAAGAGCTCCATAAGGAGACAAATTTTGTTTTTAAACACTTGTCTGAAAACATCAGCTTGATGTGCCTGGAGAGAACCTTGGAGTGCCAAAGAAAATACTTGTGTCACCTGATTGCTATCTGAATAGTCATGTCCATGGATGTCAAAGGGACCCAGGCAACCACAGTTTGTGTCTTCCTCTTGCTTCATTTAGTTTTGCTCACTTTGTCCACAAAAGGTGCTGAATAAGCCCCCTTGCATCGTATTTATTCTCAAAACAAAGACCAAGGAATCACCCCCATTACCAGGTTTGCAGAGGGTGGCATGTAAGAGCCAGGGAGAGACACCTTTTTTCCCTGTCCAATGCTGCTCTCTGTTGAATGAAGCTGTAGGTGGCACATCACATTTGCAGCATGTATTGATTTATGATTTCAAAGTGCTGAACAAACAACTCATTTTTTCCAAACAGACCACAACTAATTACTCATTATTCCCCATTTAATATGCAGGAAAAGTAGGTGGGCAAATCAACTAGTTTGGAGGCAGCATGGGCTGCAATGGTCATGCACTGGTGGAGTTTGCAGTCCTGAGGGATATGGGGCAAGCAAAGAGTAAAGTCAGGACTGTGAATTTTAGGAAAGCAAACTTCCAGCTCTTCAGGGAGTTAGCCAATAGGATCCCCTGGGAGACAGCCCTCAGGGACAAGGGAGCAGGACAGAGCTGGCAGACCTTTAAGGACACTTTCCATAGAGCACAAGAGCTTTGGATCCCCAGGTGTAAGAAATAAGGAAAGGAAGGCATGAGACCAGCATGGCTGAGTGGAGACCTGCTGGGCGAACTACAGGGCAAGAAGGAAATGCACAGGCAGTGGAAGCAGGGACAGGTACCCTGGGATGAGTACAGGGACGCTGTCCGGTTGTGTAGGGATGGGGTCAGGAGGGCCAAGGTGTGGCTGGAGCTGAACTTGGCAAGGGATGCAAAGATTAATAAGGGCTTCTACAGGTATGTCAGCCAGAGGTCAAAGAAAGCGTACCCCCTTGATGAGCAAGACTGGCAAACTGGCAACAACAGATGAGGAGAAGGCTGAGGTACTCAATGACTTCTTTGCCTCAGTCTTCACAGGCAGTGTCTCTTCCCACACCTCTTGAGGGGATGGCCTGCAAGACGAGGACTGGAGGAGCAAAGTCCCTCCCACTGTAAGAGAAGATGGGGTTCGAGACTTCCTGAGGAACCTGAACATGCATGTCTATGGGACCTGATGAGATGCATCCCAGAGCCCTGAGGGAATTGGCTGATGCAGTTGCCAAGCCACTCTCCATGATATTTGAAAAGTCCTGGCAGTAAAGTTGCTGGAGGCTGGAGAAAGGGAAACATTGCACCCATTTTTAGAAAAGGTAGCAAGGAACTGGGAACTGGGAACAACTGACCCATCAGCCTCATCTCTGTGCCTGGGAAGACCACGGAACAGATCTTCCTAGAAGCTACGCTAAGGCACAGGGAGGACAGGGAGGTGATTCAAAACAGGCAGCATGGCTTCATCAAGGGCAAGCCCTGCCTGACCAACCTAGTAGCCTTCTATGATGGAGTGACCACATCAGTGGACAAGGGAAGAGCTACCGATGTAATCTATCTGGACTTCTGCAAAGCCTTTGACACAGTCCCCCACAACATCCTTCTCTCTCAATTGGAGAGATATGGATTTGATGGGTGGACTGTTGGGTGGATGAGGAATTCCTTGGGTGATCTCACCAATATCTTTAATATCTTCATCAATGACACACACAGTGGGATCAAGTGCACCCTCAACAAGTTTGGAGATGACACCAAGCTGAGTGGTGTGGTTGACACGCCTGAGGGACGGGATGCCATCCAGAGGGAACTGGACAAGCTCAAGGAATGGGTCTGTGTGAACCTCATGAGGTTCAACAAGGCCATGCAGGGCCCTGCACCCGGGTCAAGACAACCCCTAGTATCAATACAGGCTGGGGGGTGAAGGGATTGAGAGCAGCCCTGCCAAGAAGGACTTGGGGGTACTGGTGGATGAAAAGCTGGACATGAGCCAGCAATGTGCACTCGGAGTTCAGAAGGCCAGCCGTATCCCGGGCTGCATCAAAAGAAGCATGGCCAGCAGGTCGAGGAAGGTGATTCTGCCCCTCTACTCTGCTCTGGTGAGATCCTACCTGGAGTCCTGCATCCAGCTGTGGAGCCCTCAGCACAGGAAAGACATGGACCTGTTGGAGCAGGTCCAGATGAGGGCCACAAAAATGATCAGAGGGCTGGAACACCTCTCCTGTGAAGACAAGCTGAGAGAGTTGGGGTTGTTCAGCCTGGAGAAGAGAAGGCTCCGCCTACCAGTACTTCAAGGGGGCTTATAAGAAAGATGGGGACAGACATATTAGCAGGGCCTGTAGTGATAGGACAAGGGGTAATGGTTTTAAAGTAAAAGAGAGTAGATTTAGACTAGATCTAAGGCAGAAATTTTTCTCCATGAGGGTGGTGAAACACTGTCACATTGCCCAGAGAAGTGGTAGATGCCCCATCTCTGGAGACATTCAAGGCCAGGCTGGACGGGGCTCTGAGCAGGGGGGTTGGACTAGGTGACCTTGAAAATTCCATTCCAACCCAAAGATTCTATGATTCTGTGGTCTGCTGTACAATTAATCTACTAGGCCACAATACGCTAAGGATGTTGCTTCATGTTCAGCTGCTCTGCCCATGCTGAATTAGCTGCACTGCTTGAAGCGTCCAACTGAAGGATAAGAAGCAACCTCATCAACTCTTCAGCATGTGCAGCAACAGCACACACAATTGATTGCTCTTCTGAGGTCTGACACCTATTGTGCACGTATTCTGCCCTATTAGTCGATGCGCTGGCACTGAACATCTGCACCCTGTTTGTGCTTTCTCTACAGCAAACAATGGCTGAAAATGCAGCTTCTCATCTTCCCAGGGAGAGGGCATGTTGCAAAGTAACAACTTTACTGGATTGTTTTCACTTTCTTCTTTGTCATTTTTGTCTTTGCATGGGCTGCTCTATGGTCAGATACCTCCTTTCTGCTGAGCTAGGTGGCAAAATCAAAACATGTGGAGAAAAAAATGACCAGAGTCAGTGAATAAATGGCTGCCTGGTATGACCAGGTGTAGCCAGACAAGTATGTGTAAAAATAGCATAAAATTCTCTATTTCTGATCTGATCGAATCCCATCCTTGCCTTACTTACACCTGAACAACCGCCCACAATGCGGTTGACAGCCGGCTGAACATGAGCCAACAGCGTCCTGGCCTGTATCAGAACTAGTGTGGCCAGCAGGAGTAGGGAAGTGATCGTGCCCCTGTACTCGGCACTGGTGAGGCCGCACCTTGAATCCTGTGTTCAGTTTTGGGCCCCTCACTACAAGAAGGATGCTGAGGTGCTGGAGCATGTCCAGAGAAGGGCAACAAAGCTGGTGAGGGATCTGGAGCACAAGTCTTATGGGGAGCGGCTGAGGGAACTGGGGTTGTTGAGGCTGAGGGGAGATCTTACTGCTCTCTACAACTACCTGAAAGGGGGTTGTGGCGACAAGGGTGTTGGTCTCCTCTCCCAAGTAACTGGCGATGGAACAAGAGGAAATGGCCTCACGTTGCACCCGGGGAGGTTTAGATTGGATATTAGGAAAAATTTCTTCACTGAGAGGGCGGTCAGGCATTGGAACAGGCTGCCCAGGGAGGTGGTGGAGTCGCCATCTCTGGAAGTGTTCAAAAAATGTGTGGATGTGGCACTTCAGGACATGGTTTGGGGAACATGGTGGTGCTGGATTAATGGTTGGACTTGATGATCTTGAAGGTCCTTTCCAACCTTAGTGATTCTGTGATTCTGTGATTCATTCATGTGCATCTTGTCGGAGACTGGGGAAGCCTTGTACTGCTTTGGAAAGCCAAATATGCTGAGGTAAATTTGGAAACCTGTGCTTTACTGGACGTGCACTAGCAGAGAGCAAGTGCCAAAGCCAAGGCAGAAATGTGAATGGAGGCCTGAGTGTAGCCTGTGCTGCACAGCTGAGAAGATCACAGACCTTGGTGTATGTCCTGGCCGTACCCTGGTTCCAGAGCGGTGCGATAGTGAGCTGTTCAGCAACTGTCTTTAGCAGTACTGTTTCCTACAGGAGGAAAACTCAGGCATCTGGATTTGAATGGGACCAAGACCCTAGGACAACCTGTAAAAATATCTGCCACTCAGTCTAATGTCTATCTTGGCATCTTCCTTGAGTAGTGCTATTGCTGGGAGCCAAGTGCGAACTAAGAGAACGCTACATACTCTTTGGGGAGCAGCCTAAAAGAACAGCCTGAAATGCTAAGTACATTTGCTTCATTCATAGTAATGCACTTTTAAAGCGTACCTTTAGGCAAACGTTCGTGCATTTAAGTTTTACTAGTAGAAATATCCACAGAAAATATATCTTCTCTTAGTTGCTTGCCCACACAGATATGAATACCATTTGATACATTCTTACTCTTGGTAACTTCCAAGGTTTTCCACGTTTTCCCTTTCACACAGCTCAAAACATATATTTGTCAGTAAATATTGTGTATAGGACACACAAACATTTCAAGTTACTCCCTGAACATGTGTGCTAAAGAAATAAGGGATGGGGGAAGGAGTGACAAAAAGAAAAGCAAACTTCCCTCATTGAAGGAAACATGCTTTTTGCATTTTCAGAACTCAGAGTATGTGTAGCTGAATGGATTCTACACAAATTCACCACCAGGCAGAGCTTGAGAAAAGAAAATGTTGTGAAAGTACTGGAAAAGCGTGCATTGTAATGGAGTCTCCTACAGTTTTAACTTCAGTGAATTTGCATAAAATTAAAAGGTAACTGAACATAACATTTCCTCTAGTTCCCATCTGAGCTAAAATGACAGAAAGTGTAATATATTGAAAAGAATATAAGCAGCATTTTCCCTTCCATTAATTGGACCTACGACAATCAGAAAACCCGAAGGTAAAGCTAAACCACATGTGTATAATTCAAAACATAAGCAGATTCTTTAGCTTATGCACACAGTGTCAGAAAATACTTTGGTAAATAGCATCACTGTGCTCCCAGGAAACAACAGCAGAGCCACTGCATGGTTAAAGTTTCAGAGGCTAACGAATCTTTACACAACAGTCTATAGAAATTTGTTCTACAGGTCTTGCTTTAGGATCTATCACATCATAGGTGTGTCAATCATGTTGAATTAAGAGTTTTCTTCCTTTAATGAGTCCTTCAGCAGTCAGGAGAGGGAAGTTTATTAACAAAGAGGTTTCTACATGTCCATAAGTTCTTGGCATCCATAGGTTAATTATGTAAATAACCTTGTTAGAATCTGGAGATCTAAACTTGAGACTCAGATTTTTAATTTTGGCAAATATGGTACAACCAGAGGTCTAGACTGAAATGCAGTATGTGAAGCAGATATTGCTACTTAAAGTACCTGTAGAAAAAATGATCCTCTTCACAAGACAGAGTTTTGACATGGCAACCAAAGCATTCTCTGAATGGCTTCTTTAACTTCTCTAGATGTCACCTTGAATTCATATTGCTGTTGACACACAAGAATTTGATGATTGGGTACTATTTCCAGTCCTTACATAACAGCTAGATATTTATTCCCAGCAAGTATACCTATGCTGTAATCATACCTATGTTGTAATCATAAAGTGAACAGAGCAGGTAAAAAAACTTTATATACTGTCAGAAGTGATGGAAATTAGATGAACAATGATAAAAATCAAAGATGGAATGATGTTATATACTTCTTAGCTGTGGGGTTTTTAAATACTCCTGATATATTTGCCTCAAAAATTAGTGCCTTGGATCAGAAAAAGTCAAGAGCTGTAAAATTAAAGCACTGTGATTTCTGTTACTTGAAAAACTGAACCCAGTAGAGATACTGGGTAAAGCATCCTGATGCTGCTGGCCCAATTTTTAAGAAAGTCCAACAGCAATATGAGTGAACACATACCGAGTACTCAGAAAATCTTAGGGAACTCTAAAAGAAAAGTTGAATTCAGTCTTTCATTGAGGACCTAAGTTAGCTTTTATCCAGTAACTACTGAACTGTGGAAACTTGATTATACTTCTGTTGAAGTCAGTATGGCTTTGAGATGTTAAGGAAATTAAGCACAGGTAGGTCTATTGTTCTCACTCTGACTAATTGCATGTTTAAAATTAGACATTCATTAAAGAACACTTAATTGAAGTACAGAACTGCAGTGGGAAGAGGATTAGTTCCTACAAAACTGTCATTATTCACTTCTCTGCATATAAGCAAAGTTTCTTTTCTGGCTCTGTGTCCTACGTGGTAGGTCAGAGAAGATAAACTCTTATAGCAAATACAGTGGCTTCAGTTCACGGAAGCTTATGGCTACAGTGTTTATCTTCTACCAGAGCAAACTGGTGTAATTCTCTTTATTATTAATTATCTGTCAGAGACCTACCAAGCAAACTTCCTAGGAAACGTCATGCAGCCTGGAAATATTTGCTATTTTAGAAATCTTCCTAATACGTAGCAAGAAGAAATAAGATTAAATTAATGTAAAACCCAAGAAATTCCATGTTGTGCACAAATCAGACACTGATAAAGGCTAAGATGCTGACATGCAAGGTCATAGCAGCTGTACTGAGATTTGGCTTACCCCCAAGGTTGCCCTGACATTCCTCATGTTATTTATAATTCTGGAAGTTAAGAGCAGATTTATTTACTTAATAGAAGGATGAATCTATTGCTCCAGAGCTACCTTAGTAAAAAGGCTGATATATATCAAAGGCTGATGTTTATGGATAGCTGAAAATATAAGGCAGGCAGAACAAAACAGACTGACAATGCACCGAGAGTTTTGGGACGTACCGGTAAAGAACAACATACCTCTTTTGGCTAGATATCCACTTTAGATTTAGATGAAGAACATTATTTCATCCAACATTTTTGTGGTTAATTTGCAGCCAGGATGTTTATATAAAGTAAATACTTGGAACTGGAAATTTTATTATTTTCTTACCAGTAATATCTCAAATCTGAAATGCATTTCATGAGTTTAGCTCAGAGCCTGGCTTATTTTTACAGCTAGAATTTTACATTCACATCTAGAAATCACTTAATATCTTTCTCCTGACCCTGATTATTCATTGCCATCTATCTCTTTTGCACAAATGCAAAGGAAATAGAAAAAAGTTATAAACCATTGTGAAAATATAAAATGCATTCACACACTTTAAAAAAAGTGCAAAAGACAACCATGCAAAACCATGAAAAAGTTTCATGTTGGTTAATTCTAGAGGAAATTATAGTATGAAATGACATCATAGCATATTTAGAAAGTAGCCTTGGGCGTTATGCAATTTTAGGAATAGACCAACACTATCACCCTAATCTAGCAACAGATTCAGCTGAGCGGTAATGAGGATGTGGAATACAGTTACTCTGTATGATACTGACCTAGAAAAAAACCAGACAATTCAATGTCATGCAAATATATCTTTTTACTTCAGATTAAAGATTCTAAATTTTTGCTACCCCTCTTCCTTCTTCAGGGTTGTGGGGTTTTGGGTTTTTTTCAGCATGATTGTATTATCTAGAAAATTTTACTGCACAAACTGCCTGGATTAAATTTAGTCGATAAAAAGTGCTTAAGAAAAGCAGATTCTGGTTTTAGAAACCATCTTAAAGGGACTTTAAATCAAGCACCTGTAATCTAGGAGAGAGACCAGAAAATAAGGATTCAATAAGCTATTACATTTGTTTTCTTTTCAAGCATTCCTGTCAAATACCTGTATTGGTTGTGGCACAGCTTTACTTGAATGCTATTCTCAGTGTCAGCGAAAATTCTGCTGTTCTTTTGCTTTAAATGAAGGTAGCTATAAGAAGGAGCAGTTTCATTTAACAGTTTTCTAGAGGAAGCTCTAAGAGAACAGAAGCTCAGCCTGCATGAGAGTAAGGAGTGTGTTCATTTAGCATTTGCCTCTGGCTTTAGGCATACACCACCAAAGCAACTAAGCTTCAGACATCGAGCATCAAAATCTCAGAGTGGATATTCCACACAAAAATGCAATGAAAGAAGCTAATTCATAGCTATCAAGAAAGGCTTTGAGTCTTGCTTATTCAAAACCACACAATTGCAGTCTCAAGCCATGTGATTTCCAACCTGCCACAGGGTCTTACAATTTTGAGAGCATTTTCAGCTTTGCAAAGGTCAGAAATCTGAAATGGAATATCATATCTCACAACAAGTATTTAAAGACCTGCCTCCTTTATGTGCCTGCATAGTTTTTTATTAGAAACAAGACTGTGGCCAAGATCTTAATGGGTTCTATTCTTTTGACAGAAAATACTAATCTAATCTTTCCCTCAAGAGAAAAAATATTTTTCAAAAAGATGCTTACACTGGGCCATGCAAAAATGAGACTTTTTGTGATTAAGGCATTCAGAATACATTTTTTTCTAGTTCAGAAATTCACATTTTATTAATTCTAAAGCACTAGAGTGTTTTTCGTAAAGGCATACCATTGTTAATCAAAAGGTCTTCTCTGTATTTCTTGGAATAAAGCCAAAACATAATCACATTATGCCTGAAGGGCAAGACAAATGATATCTCTTGCTTATTGTCTATTCAATTTTAATTTTTTTCAAAGAATATTTTAAATTTTTCTCTTAAATTGCATTAGAATACAGTTTTATATACATACATCTACCATTCCACTGCCCTCTGCTGGAAGGAATATATCCTATAGCTCATTTATGAAAAAGTAGACTGTGTGGTTGAGTAGGGGTTGATGTTTCTGGACCCAAAAACTGGGTGTTCCTCCCCTGGTGAAGCCTGCAAGCAGTTGGCTGGTACATGTGTGTATCCACAGGCAGATGTTTGATCATTATCTGTCTCCAGCACAAATAAACATGCCATTCAAAAAAGTAAAAACATCAAGCTAAGAAAACACGAAGATTGCACAGTTAAGTACCCAAAAGTCAGGAAGTGCTGGAGGTAAAGTTTCACATGGAAATGTGTCTCCAATCCCATGGGCATATACATTTACAGTGCAGATTTTAATTATATGGAGGAAAACCTAATTATTTTTCTACATGTTTTAGGGATACTCTCAAATTCAGATAGTTTTCAGTAAGGTTAGCCATAGGTAAGGATTTGTCTGAACCTATTCTCTACATTACATGCCCCCCCCCCCCCCAAATTTCAGGTTCTTTTCTGCTTTTTGTTATTGAAACCAGCCTATCTATATACATCAGATGCTAATCAAGTTAATTAATAAACAGACTGAACACACAAAGTCGATTTGAATTGTTTGAATACTCTGATCTTTAATTAATGAATTATTTTGTAGAATAATACATTTAGCCACCACTTACTACCAAGCCAAACAACTATTCATAACCAGTGTTTTGCATGAGCAAAGGACAATTAAATCAGGACTCGCCTCACTCTGTAACCACATAACTCCCTGAAGTGAAGGAAGGATGAGTTACAATCACTCATACAAACACAAAACACTAAATGAAAATGAGCAGATCTCTCTAAGGCACTATCATTGTCAAAAGATAATCAATAAGGCAATGCCAACTAAACATTTATCATGCTGCATTTCAAAATTTCTCCATGTTTTTGACTTGTGCAGCTTCTCACTGGAAACTAAATTACTTTCAGGTCAAGAGGCTGGTAAAAGAGACTGGGAAACAAACAAGCATACAGAAAGGAAAGTCTTCCTGTATTTCTTACTTCTGGTTTATATTTTGCTTGCACTGACAGATCTGGAAACCACTTCTCCTATTCTGAATTAATTCTGATGAACAGAGGGGAAAATGTGAACCAAAGATCTTGTTTCAGTTTGAGATATTCTCACTAATTACGATTTATTTACAGATTAACAATGCAAAATTATATGTGTGCTTCTAGGTTCAAGGTAGTACATATCCTGTAAGTGACATAGCTATAAAATCTATTTGTAAAATAATTTACATTTATTTCATTTACAGTTTTGCTATAAGACAACTGAAGTTAGTCAGAAGCTACACACAAGCAATATTTTTGTTTAAAACCATACCCAGCATACAATCCAGTCATTCAGCTTTTCATCAGAAACCAGTATTGCTGCTCACTTGCAGCTGCTTTTTGTCAGACTAAATTTTATTTTACAGAGCATTACAGTAACATGAGTAAAACCCTCCCGGCAGGAGTTTGTTACAGACTGGAGAACCCCCTCTCCTACGTTACCTGGAGGCAGCACAATGTTCAGCAAGCCCCTTGGATCCAAGCGGATGTGGTGGGAAAACCTAATTAAATGGATTTTTTTTCTGGGGCCGGTGGTTCTGTGTTGCTCCGGAGCAGAAACGCTCTAACAAGGCAGTGATGGACCCAGCCGTGTTTTGCAGCTGAGGAGTCAGAGTACAGAGAGTACAAATGCAACGTCTCCCAGACCTTGGACGGGGCGACGTGTGTAACCCGGCATCACCAGCACAGTCGGGCAGTGTGACTTCTCCGTTCGAGGGCTTCAGTCACAGGCCTTTAAGGTTTGTTCCTATAATTTACACCCATGAAGGAAAACAAAACCATCCTGACTTCCTTTGCTGAGGGGAATTCGTGATTTGGGTACGTCTGTTTGACAGACGCTCACCCGTCCTTCCAGGTCCCAGAGCTTTCCAACAAACGAGCCACAGGGCTACTCCCCGCTTGTTCAGGCAGGAAAATCTCCTGGTGCAAGAATATATTTTCCCTTCCCTTCAGCTGAACCTTTGCCCATCTTCACCTAGTGGGCCTCACTTTAACAGAGGGATCGTTCCCTGTGTATTTAAAAACATAGGAAAAAGGAAATTGTCTAGAAGTACAGAGTGATCTCATTGCTGTATCACTTTTCCCACCAGCCTATTTTGGAGGCAAAGGCAGGGTCCTGGGGCTCGCAGCTCAAAGCCACCCGACCTACGAGACCGATCATCCTTGTGTTGCCTCTCGCGGCTCTCAGCGTAGTGCAAATGAATCACAAAGCTTGTAAATGTCTTGTGTAGCGTAATGTTTGAATGTTAATGCACGCGATGTGGCCTTAATTAGTGATTTCCTTGTCAATTTGGTGGCACCACAGAATGCCGTGGAGTGCAGTGACAACTGATGAAATGGAACAATTTTGGTCTTAAATCTAAATTAAGTCACTGTTACATCTGTATGTACAGAACTAGCATGAAAAGTAGGTTTAAAAATAAGAGAAAAAAACCCAAACAAAACCTCAAGCTAACTAGAAGGGACTGGGGAAGGAATGATTTAAAATGTGATTTTCATTTCAAGAACCAATTTGAATCTTCAGTGGCTAAAGCCAGGCATGATACTATTAGGTAACCATCAGTCTTATAATAGCACCTCACCAGCACTGACAGGTGTAATAATAAATAAGATTTCTCACATTTCTGTCTTACAATACAAGAAAAAAACATTAATTTCTAGAAACTTCAGGAAGACATGGGATTATTATTGTTTGTATTCTTGCCTCTTTATGTGAGCAAGTTATTAAGGAGAGCTATGTTAAAGAGATTAGTTTCAGTATTAAAACATTTTGTTCTACGGTCACGAGCCATGGGATGGAGAGGAGGAAGGGAATAAATTGCTCAGTCTTCTGCCATGAAAATTCTCTTTTTCTCAGTAGCACTTGTTGGTTCATTGCTTATACATTTCAATGAACTACAGCTTTTATGAGACTCTCTGCAAAAGAAGAATCTCCCTCACCAGTAGCTTGAACTGGTCTAAGGGAAGTGCTGAATCCTAAACCAAAAATCTTCCAGTTGACTTGGAAGCTTACACATGCAGCAGAACACCAGGCTGGTGAGCTCTTTGCAGTCTGTGTTGCTAAGGAGACCAGGAGCTGATTTTGGAGAGCAGCGTTAAGTACATTTATATAACAAGGAGTTGCAGGTTTCAGTGCCGCAAGTGTACAGGTTTCTCCAGTAACATGTATTGGATATAGTTGAGAGGGTTGTTTTTTTCACCCCAAAACATACCTGGGAGAATAAATGGAGAAATGTTTGAGACAAATTTAAGGGCATTTTTTCATTTACTTATATTTATTTATTCTTGTTCCCACACTATTTGGGTAACCAATAGCATCAGAAGAGTCGAAAGATTCTGAAGACAAGAACAGACTTAACCTAAGGCAGGCACATACAAAATACCGCCTGAAGGTTGTACACTGCTCCGGGCTCATTTGTCTGGCCAGCCAGCAGCTGACAGGCAGCAACCAGGTGTCCAGTGAGGATTCATAGCTCTGGTCCATGAACATGCCTCCTTCCTCACCCAGCAAGTAGAGGTAGGACTGACTGGGACAGAATAGCCACAACCTGGTGTTGACTAGTTGAAGCATTTTCTTGCCTATCCTTAACTTTCAGATACATTGAATGACGAGGGGTGTTCAAGATAAAATAATTTTTCTAAAGCATTCTCTCTCTCTTGCCCTATTTCATCTTTATCTAGCTTTTTCCACTTCAGCTGTACATTATAACAGGGTATTGAAAAGGCTGTAATTCTCACATTTGGTTGAAAGGAGATCTAGAGTTTTGTAGGTTTTATTAACTGATTTCCTATTCAATAAAAAAAAGAAACAACCCTAGCATACTAATAACTTCTATTTCTTTCAATAATTTCAACACAATTTAACAAAAGAATGACAATGAACCAGATCTTTCTTTTTTGTTTGGCATTTCACATGGAAACATAGAGACATGTTTGTCTATTGGGAAAGTACTCACTCGTTTTTACCACCAATGTTGTCTCAGCAGTTTTGTAGTTAAATCCAGACCTTTGCGAAAATACTTATTGAGGGGAAGTTAATTTGAAGAAATTAATTTTGTGTTTAGTTACAAAAATAACTGGCATTGTGGGATTATAAAACTGCTGCTCTAAGAGCTTTTGTGAGCACTTAATTCATATTGGAATGTACTAGTAGTCATATTAATATAGCCACTACACAAATAGGTGTGAATAGTTCAATTTATTGACTTCTTTAGAGCGATATGTAAAATTCTCCCTAAATATTGGAGACACAAATTTCTTACAACCAGCTCCTAAAGTTAAAATTAATAACAACAGCTGCACACACTTTCCTGCTTCCCATGTTGGTTGGGAAAAACAAATATTATTTTCTGCTCCCTAAAATCCAGATTTGCAAACAAAAGAAATCATAGTCCTTCTGGCAAGATTCTTTAGTTGCAGAATAAGATATTTCAAACTATATTCATTTTAATGGCATTATGTTGGTATTTAAACACCCTAGCAGGATCCAGATACTGTAGAAACACATGCAAAGTGACAGAATCTGAGTCACAGAACTTACAGACTCATGGAGAGTATCATAGACAAAGACTGGAAGAACAATTTTCCTAATATCTTACTTGTCCAATGGCAGGAAGAGGAATTGCTTAGGCTTTATAATTTCCGAGATGTAAAATATTTAGAGACGTATTATTAAAGAAAAATATTTCAGGTGTATATTGCTAGTTTTGTGTTCAAGGAGTTGCCCACATCAGACAACAGGTTTAGCCCAACCACTATAAAATAAGCTCATATGACTCATAGCACCTTGCTGAAGACCAGTGGTGCTGTAGGGAATCTAAATGGGTGGGCTTTTATTTGATAGTAAGCTTGGTCCATTGTGAAACCTGAGAAGAAAGTATTTAGGTATGAGAATAGGTGTCCTACATGCTGAAAGGCACAAACCAATCTTTCCCAGAATAGGTGAAACAAGTGGACAAAACTCAACTTCTATATAATGCAATAAAGTCTTCTTAAATATCAGTTGTTACAAAAATGTGCCTTACTTTGAAGGACTTTGCTCCTATAAATCTGGACAGGCTGGATTGATGGGCCGAGTCCAACTGTATGAGGTTTAACAAGGCCAAGTGCTGGGTCCTGCACTTCGGCCACAACAACCCCATGCAGCGCTACAGGCTTGGGGAGGAGTGGCTGGAGAGCTGCCCAGTGGAAAGGGACCTGGGGGTGCTGGTTGACAGCCGGCTGAATATGAGCCGGCTGTGTGCCCAGGTGGCCAAGAAGGCCAACAGCGTCCTGGCCTGTATGTGTCCTAGTGTGGCCAGCAGGAGTAGGGAAGTGATCATGCCCCTGTACTCGGCACTGGTGAGGCCGCACCTTGAATCCTGTGTTCAGTTTTGGGCCCCTCACTACAAGAAGGACTTTGAGGTGCTGGAGCGTGTCCAGAGAAGGGCAACGAAGCTGGTAAGGGATCTGGAGCACAAGTCTTATGAGGAGCGGCTGAGGGAACTAGGGTTGTTCAGTCTGGAGAAGAGGAGGCTGAGGGGAGACCTTATCGCTCTCTACAACTACCTGAAAGGGGGTTGTGGTGAGGTGGATGTTGGTCTCCTCTCCCAAGTAACTAGCAATAGGACAAGAGGAAATGGCCTCAAGTTGCACCAGGGGAGGTTTAGATTGGATATTAGGAAAAGCTTCTTTACTGAGAGAGTGGTCAAGCATTGGAACAGGCTGCCCAGGGAGGTGGTGGAGTCACCATCACTGGAAGTGTTCAAAAAACGTGTGGATGTGGCACTTCAGGACATGGTTTAGTGGGCATGGTGGTGTTGCGTTGATGGTTGGACTTAAAAGTTTTTTCCAACCTAAATGATTCTATGATTCTATTCTATTCTATGATTCTATAGTGTTGTGGTTACAAATGATAGATTGTTTCCAGTTTAATGGATAAATCCAGTGTATATTTCCTGTGATGTTAAAGAGGCTGCATGGGTGGCAACCAAGAAGGTTTATATTTATCTCCCTCTGTCTCCTGTACTCTGAGTCAGACTGAAACTTCTGGAAAGGAGAAGGGGGGAATTGCTCCTTTCCTCAAGGGTAAGCTCAGCTCTGCAGAACTATTCAAATGCGGAGTGGAAAAGGCAGTGAGAGAAACAGTAAGCAGCATGAGTACAGGCTGAGATATTCCTGAGGACCAAGCTGCTTGCCTATAGTGTGCTGCTGACTCAAAGCTGAGCTCTGGAGGAAACAGAAGAGAGAACCGTTCCTAAGAATGCAGAGAAGACTTCAATGTTTATTTCAACCCACGAAGTCACTGCCAGCTGCTAACCTTGGTAGGACTTGGAAAAAGGACACGCATCCTGCAAGAAACATTGGTTGGGATTGATTTTTTCATGCTTCCTTCATCCAGTAGGTCTGATGTTTCCTACCTCCTGAGTCACCTTCTTCAGCTGAGTTTGCTTTTGTGCTAATGTCACAAGTAGCATTATCATTTGGAGTCTTTCATAGCTTACATAAAAGTGTGACAGGAAGATAGCAGAGTGGTTCTCCTTCAAGATTTTGCCAAATTCAGCGTCCAGAGACTGGAGAGACATAAGTACCAAGTAACACCAGGCTGGAATGTCAGGACTCAGATAACCCCTGTGTTCTGCTAATGCATTTGTTATTAAGCTGCTCTTCACCTGACACGGATTATAGTATTAGAGGAGGAGGAAACGAAGACACTAAGCAGTTCAAAGGGCAGCTGCATCAAACAGCAGGTATCACAGACTCCGTTGAAGACTGCCTGTCATTGAAAGGCTTGAAACCTGAAATTCTTACCGCTAACTCATCTGTAGAGTGCTCAGCGCCATTTTGGTCATATTCAGTGTCACAAATAACAATGTTGTAGTGGCTGACTGGACTTTGGGAAGAGTTCTCAAAAACAGAATATTTTCCACTAGAATTTCTGGGTTGCCCAATATTTAATATCTGTGTATGATCAATCCATTAGGTTTACAAGCATTCCATTCTGATGTATCATTAGTCTAAATTTTAAAAGATGCCATACTTACATTTGTTTCCTTGGGGAAAGAGGTAAAAGAGAAAAGGTTGATTATGTTTTATTAGCTCTTTTTTATTTTCACCAACTACTCAATGTTTTTTGTTCCAATCAGGCCATAGACAAAACTACTACCTGGATGTGTCAACAAAGAGAACAAAGTTAGACATTGGGTCTGCATTATCAAGTGAATTAAAAAAATCCTGTGCAACAGACATTAATGAACATGCACAACACTTTCATAGATTTCTGAAGCAGCCTATGAGGAAAGAGATTTGATCCCTGCTCTTCAAGTTGACCTTTAATTTGGTGGTCATAGGAATCAGATCACTTGTGCCCTCACTCTAGCAAAATGTTTCATCCTAGTAAGAGTATATGAACAAATCCTAATCAGAACAGTAATGCATTCACAGCTGTATGTTCTACTAAGTTCTGTCTTTGAAGGACCACAGAACCTAAGAAGAGATTAAAATTAGTGATTCAGCTCATTTGCATTCCTGATGACAGATGATCTTAGGAAGAGTGGTAGTGAGGCGCTACTGGAGTCGTGAAGGAAAAAAAAAAATTCAACAATTAAAAAACAAGACCAGAACTTGTTACCAGGGCATTTGTCAATAACTACGTAATCTTTCTGGTAAAACATCGTCTGATTCTAAAGTTTGTTTCTGTTTTCCAAAACCATGAGATTTAACAGATTATTTCTTTTATAATTAATTGGGGTGAAGTTTTCAACAGCATCTAAATTATGTAATTTAAAAAATTAGCATGTTGGTAATCTGAGGTATACATGCAACTATAAATGACCTTTCTGACACTAAACCTTAATACTTGCTCATAACAATTTCAGACTAATTCTTTTACCTGGCAAAGGACATATCTCAGCTTCTAGCAGGGAGGAAGGCTGTTACCTGCACAAACAGTTTTACTGGATTAGTTACTCTCCAGACAAGTCCTTTTCTTTGAATCATCTTCAACCAGATTCAGTCTTTCCACCAGCCAAGCTTAAAAGTGAAAAGAAAAGTTTAATCAAGGAAAGCAAAAGCTTACATTCTTCATCAAGACTGGAAAGTTACAAAAGTGAAGGAAACCAACAAAATATAATTATAAACTATACTTGGCAGTATTATACCTTGTGCCTTGAGGGTTGACGTCAAACATTCTTTACTGAAAGACCAGCTTCAGAAGCTTCAGCTTGGATTATTCTATGCCCATCCATGCTGCTGCTCATCGTATGGATTAGCACTAGTTTGAAGATCTGAACAGTTCACAGACTGCTAAAGTTCATTGAAGACTTTTGTGATTTATTTTCGCCCTTTACTCAGAACAGAAACTTGCCCCTCTTTCTCTTTTCTGGCATTGTTATCACGTAGGAATCGCTTCTGGATCTACACAATAATGACTGTGTTGACTCCACTCCTCCCACCCTGTCTTTCAGAAGAAGCTATAACAGGAGTTTTAACTTTAGGCAATTGGTGAGTATATTAAGGGCATGGGGTCACCCACAGTGTTAATGCATATGGATGAGTATTGAAGGAGACAGAAAAGTTACTTCCAATGTCTGTAGTTCTTCTGTATTCTTCTTCTGCACTTTGTCCAGGACTCTCCTGCAGGCATTCCTTGCAAAGGTAACTGCCCTCTTCATGTACCTGGCCAACAGAAGGAGAGGGAATATGTGTGCCCTCCCAGGGCAAAAAGTATGTGCTGCTTTAATAAAAGATATTATCCCTGACAATAAAACTTTTCTCTCTTATATTCTTATTTCATCATATGTGCAACAACACTAATACAAACTTGCAGTTTCTAGACAGCTTTACTGTACATGCACTGTAGATGTTGCAACTGCAATTGATGTTGCAATTGTTTCTTAAACCCTGGTGGTACACATCTTTATCTCCTATAGAGAGAAACCACTTTGGTGGTCTCATAACTATTCCTAACATAACGTATCATCCATCTGGGCAGTTTTTTCATAAAGGGGGCTATTGCCATTTAGTTTCTTGGCAGCTGAAACATACAGATATTAGAAAATACCAAAGTGGAATTGTTCTATAGTTAGACCAAACTAGAACTTGGGAATCGTGGCTTTATTGAGCCTTGCTAGTGACCAAAGATCTCAACGTTTCCGACTTAACACAGTGAAGGTGCAAGAGTATTTTCAATATCACTTTAGAAGACCTGACCCCCTCAGAGCTTGGGTCATCAGTCTCCTCCAGCATTGACACTAGAGATGGATTAGTAATCAGTATGAGTGCCAATGCCTCTTGACTGTTTGAAAGCCTCTTGACTACCTCGATTCAAAAAGAAGCCACTGACTAGCCAAGAAATATTTATTTGCACTCTACTTGTGCCTAGGAATTAAAAGAACAGCAACTTCAATATCTGTTCAAAACCTAACCTTAGATGTCGATGGCAAAAACATGCTTGCTGAAAGATGGGCAGTCTATGAAACTACCTACAGAAAATGGCAAGGTCATAATAGAAATATGAAGGTAAAATATTGTTAACTGGAACGGAAATTCCATGGTAACACAGGGAGAAAGGGCACAAAAGGTACTCTGTGGCCAGAGCTGAGTGCAACCTTCATATTGTTTTACAGAGCTGGAGAAACAAATATGAAACAGAACAAAAAAAAGGAACTGTCTCTCAAAAGCTGTGAATAAAGTAACATACAAAGAGTTTTGTTTTGGCAAAAATGTTTCATTTCACTGGTTAATTGTTCTGATTCAGCTGAGTAGCTGAGACAATGTAAAGGACATGGGCATGTGGAGGAAGAACAGCTTCCAGGTGTATCTAAGGCAAAATAGTCTGACTGAAACATCTGCAACATAAAAACACACCATAATGTGAATATGCATGTAGACAACACTCAAAAAAGAAGTGTTTTACTTTGCATGTTTCAGCTGAGGAGGTTTATGGAACATTTCCAATCTGACTGACAAAATACGTCCACCTAAGCCTAACTTTCAGCACGACTTAGACTTTTAAGTGCTGAAGTCTGTTCTAAAAATGACACTTATACTTAAAAAAGAGTCTTAGTAGCTATTTCTTAATGCAAATGTTGATGGCTAATTCAGATCTCCAGCAGTAATTGCTTCCCACTCAGCAGGCATTACCACAAAACTAAATCCATTCTTCTTTTGAAAATTTAAAGAGAAGCAAAGGTTAAGGGCAGCTCATGACACTGATCAAAAAGCACAAATTAAGTAACTGAATGAGAAAAAAAGGAGACATTTGGCAAAAGTTTTCTTTCACAATAACCCACATAGAAACTTGAATTCATTTTTACACCAAACACCCAGAGGTTTTAAAATCTGGGTTATTCAAAGCTAGAAACAGGTCTTGAAAGAAGTTTATTCAAACATCTGGGCCAATATTTAATAGGATCAATGCTGAAAGGCAAAGCTGGTCCACACCATGTTTTTCTGGCAAATGCATGATGTCATATCATTTCAGTGTGAGGTTATGCAGTAACAAATCTTATTTAGTTATTTGACAGTGCAATGAAACTCTTCTCTGTGCCACTGATAGACCTGGAAATTACCCCCTTCCTACACTC
Source organism: Phaethon aethereus (assembly GCF_964289735.1). Lineage (NCBI taxonomy): Eukaryota > Metazoa > Chordata > Aves > Phaethontiformes > Phaethontidae > Phaethon > Phaethon aethereus. The sequence continues at coordinate 65,692,635 of NC_138576.1, read as the reverse complement.
CCACTAAGGAGGTAGGAGATATTTCAAAATACTGCTCTTACGCTTGTGCCAGGTCACATTATTGATCAAATCAATTTATCTTGTATCTGTCACTGGAACTTGCTCATAAAGTTGCTGCTGTTCTCTGGTCAGCTGCCACTGACCTACGCTGTCAGATAGAGCTGAGCTGGAGGCTGACATTCTTTTAAAACTTAGCATTTCATAGGCTTCACTTCTCACATATTTTTCTAGTAACTCAAGCTCGCTAGAAATCTTATAAGGATTTTTTTTTTCTGTTTGGCAAATTTATCACAAGCAAGATGCTTCATGCAAAGATAAGAATCCCAAAAGAAGAAAAATAAAACGGTTGCTCCTTTTCAGAAATCTTTTCAAGTTCTCTTGTTTTGTTTTTAGCATTTTTTATAGAAAAGCACACAAACTGAAATCAGAAAATTTCAGTTTTATCTAAAGGAAATGGCCTAATCAATCAAATATTTTTTACAATCTTCCTTCAGAGGAAATTCTGAATTTCACATATTTCATTGTTATGTAATGGAAAATACTGAACTTGTGAAAATCTGCTAAAAATCTGGTTTGATCCCAATTCATGTAAAGCTCTCATTTTACCTGCATAATACATACATTTATCTTTAAAATTTTAAAAACAAAGTGTAGTTTAAGTATTTAATTTATTAATTGTCCCAAAAGCAAATCACTCTTTTTCGACAAATTCAAAATAATACCAAACATTTTTTGCCTAAGAAAATATTCCTAGCATTTTTTTAAGTTTTAAAGAAAATCTATCATTCCTACAAACTCCACTTTTTTCCTGTAGTCTTATCTCCATTTGCAAAAGCTAATACAACAGTCACGAAGAAACTCACATACTTAGCAATGAAGTCAGACCTGAGAAACATTGACAGCAGATGAGTGGGCTGTGGCTGACTATGTATTCAAAATACGGAGTTTGTTGTGGAGAAGAGGTAAAAGTGCTTGTAGTGTACAACGTATGGGTGTTGAAAAGTGAACAAAGGATATGTACATTTCTGTTTTGTTTGATGTTTTTTTCCCCACTTACACCCTCCCTCCCATCCAAACACAGAGACATTCTATCCCAAAAAACTTGAAAGTGATTTTTAAGTGTTACTTTGGCACTATATGGTTGAACTGCACACTCAACTCATTAGCTTTTATTCATCAGCAACACAAACACCTATATCCATTCTTCTGAATCCTTTAAAATACCAGGCTCTGCAGGTCCAGATGTATAAGTACATCTACAGAAAGATATCCCCATCTACAGTTTGGTTTACCCAAAATGTAATCTGTAACTCTGGACAAAACTTATGATACCAGTGTGGTTAATCAGAGCTCTTCCACAGCAATTTGGCAACAAAATAAGAAATTACTCAAACTTGAATTTGCAGAGTAAATCAACAAAAATAAGTAAGCCCAGCAAGATAGCCTGCAAGAGAATTTAGAGGCGATTTGGATAGGAGTCTGGCCAAGAGAAAGGTATTAGCACTTCTGCTTTGAATAATCACATAGACTGGCAACTCCTCCTGTCTTTTTGTTCCACGTCCCTGTCAAATTTAGCATAATGAGGTCTGAGTCCCGGCCAAAAAGTCATAGGTGTTGTAGTAACCCCAAACATAAACACTTGAAATTACTGAATAATTCTGCAACAGACAACAACTGCAGGTAATTGAATAGCTTTCTTGATGTCTTCAAATCATATCCGAGTGTCTTTTTAAGAACATACGTATTACCATAACACCAACTCAGTACTGGAGTTAGAGAATGAAATTGTATGGCTTATGCAGGGGGTCAAGCAAGACAACCTAATGGCAGTAGCTGGTTTAAAAATCTGTTAAATGCAAGTCAGAAGTAAAAGATACCTAATGGACTACATTTTATCAGAAGGTAGTAATCACTGTGCTGGCTGCTATAATGTGATGACATGAAAAACAGCTTTGATCAGAGCCTGGAAAATGCTCTCAAGCTTTGTGAGAGTCTTCTGATAAGCTGGTGGCTATATGCAAAACGTAGATTCAGCTACTTCCAAAAATCTATACACTTCTCCATCAGCCTAACAAAATTAATTACAGACATATGTCTTTCTGTTTTGGAATGGTACATACTTTGTCCTCGGCTTGAGACTGCTTTTTAGGTGTGACTATCCATCCATTTAAATTAATGAGAACTGCACAAACACAGCCAAAGGGAAAATGAGGGCTACAGAAATGTGCATTAACACCAAATACTAGGAGACCCAGGAAGTCCACAGCAATATCTTCTTGAGTATCCCATTAATGGTGACTCCATCTCTCCTTCAATCAAAATGGCTTGCTGTGCTGATAGCAAAGTGTACTTCAAGTGATGAAGGGAAGGCAAGGGAAAGTGTGATTGACAGTTTGCTTCCAGCTCTAGTGAGCTGCAGTGGGAGTGAGCATGGCATTCTAGCATGGCTGGTCTGGTGTAGCATCTGAATGGAGTGGTAAACCAAAGCACTGTCAGATAGCATCAGTTCTGTACTCTGCTGCCTTTCAGGAGTTTAATAACTGAGATAAGGAAAAATTTTCATGGTTGAGAGAATGTCAAAGTAATGAAGGGATGTAGTAAGCATCGCTGAGACCACACAAGCACAGGGAGGACAGCTGGTGAAATAAAGAGGATGGGCTGAGAGGGTATGACTCTTCTGTCTAAGGAAATAAGTGTGTGTATTTGGCTTGGAAAACAAGAAGATTTCACAGAATCATCTCTCAAACTCACATATTTCAAATCTCTTCTTCACTGAGGAACCCTGACCTTTCCTTTGCTGATTTACTTCCACAGATAACCAGACAGAGAGTCCTCATTTGCAGCCTCTGAGTTTTCCCCTAAGAATTCTTGGCCAGAAAGCAAAGAGACTTTGCAGCAAAATGTGGGACCATGTTTCTAAGTGCCCCATTGCAGTAGCTCACCTTAGGGAATTCAGATATATAACCTGATTTAGGGACTGTTTCAGGTTAAATCATACAGCTCAAAAATAACCACAGGCTTAGATGAGAATTATGATTAACAGCATCCTAGTGTCATTTGGTACAACCCTTGCCACATTCCTGTTGCAGTTTCAATGATTTATAGAATGTGTGTCTCTATGATTACACAGTAAACTATAAAACGCTTTCTTACAGCTGTTTTTCTATTTTGGTATGCACCAAATGCCTTTGAAGGCTCAGATAGCTTTATTTGAATTGCTTTTTTCTGCCTTTTTTTTTTTTTCCTGCCAAAACTGACGTCAGTTCATTTCAGATAGTGATGAAGGATTGTAGAAATTCCTAACAATGGAAATAACGCTAGAAGAACGTGCTGGTGAAGTAGGAGTGACTACCCAGAAGCACAAGGCAATGCGTACAAAACAGGTGTTGTTCCAGTGAGACAGAAACTCTTGTTATTGATATTTCCTTTCCAGCTCAGAGATGTCTGCCTCAGCCAGATTACAAAAAAAAAAAAAAAAGAAAAAAGAGGAAAGTGAAGCGGGGTAGGTAGCTTGGCAAACATTGAGAAGAACATGCACATGCACAGACTCTTTGTGCATGTGTGTGAGCCGGCACATGCATGCGAATACATGGGTGGATGTCTTTTTTAACACCGCATTGTGAAAGTGGAGCGAAAGGGCACTGCCCACGCTCCTCTCCCAGGACTTGACCCGGTGGCAACGGCCTCGCATTCCTCAGCTGAGAAGTGCGTCTGTTTGCTTGAGCTGAACCAGATGAAAGCAGCACTACCAGGCTCTCGCTTTGCCTCAGGCTCTTGCTTTTGCAGGAGCCAACCCCGCTGTTTCTCTTTGGGACTTATTCCTGGTTTGAGAAGACTTGGCTAAAAGGAAAACCTTCCACATTTCAGTTGCCTTTGTAGATTAGTAAGGAGAGAACATGTATTTTTCATTTCCAACTTCATTTATTTTAAATATAGCAATAGTTTGAATTTTATGCTTGAAAATTGCAGTTAAATCCCCCAAGCCAAATCAATGATTTCATAAACTGGAACATGTTTTGCATAAGACAGCTTCTTACAATTTCATTAATAAGTACGAACATGTGTTAGCTCTACCGTTGGTCCAGCATTTCAGTAGCTGGGGCATTAGAGAGTGGCATTAGGCAGTTATGTTCCTGGTAGTATCACTGACCAGATGCTTGGGCAAGTCCTTTCACTTCATTGTGCATCTGCCTTCCAAGAAGTATGCATTTCTGTCCAAAGTTATGCTGTGGATTGGGCAGGGTGGGCACTTTCTCTTACATCTACATTTTGTACTGTGTTCAGCATGGTTATAGTTAAAGCATATTGATATTTTTGTACTAAATGATGGTATCATTTCTCTGAAGAGGCTATCAGTGAAATATTGAACATATTAATATCTTTCTTGATATGATCGCCCTCTCATGAAGAAGTCCATTTAGTGGAAGCCTCATGTCATGTCTCGTCTCCCAACAGGCTCCCATGAATATTCTCCCAAACAGATCTATATGTTAACATAATGCTGTGTAGTTCTGAAGTGTTTTGACTCACGTGCTAGAAACAGTTGGCCAAGCAACCTGATAACCAGATGGATCTCATATTTTAGGCCACGGCAGGAAGAAGCCAAGGGACAGTGATGCAACAGGGAGATGTGCAGCCCTTCCCCTATTACTTGTTTTGGTACATCCATTACATGATCTAATGACGCCCTGATGCACTTTGTATGCTTTGCAACACAGAGCTGCCAACACACATCATATTGAAGAGACAATTGTGGGAGTTATTAAGAGAGCTCTCCACATTCAGAAGAGTGTACCACCATGGTATTTTTATATTTTTTCTATATATTTTTCTTATAAAAGCTGATTATAAAAACTTTAAAAAAAAACGCACAACTTTTTGCTTCCCAAGGAGGAAATATTCCATCGGAAGGTCTCTATTTTTCACGTATGTATGCACATAGAAAGCTTTTTCATTTAGCTTGTATTTTACTCATCACAATCTCCGTTCATTCTCAAGTTTAATCCTTCTACTTTTGAGACCAGATGGATTTTTATTTTTTTTTTCATTGGAAGAAACCAAGGCTGAGTCAAATGGTTTCAGTGGCTTTTTGTTCTTTCCTAGTGTTGTCTGGAAGCAATTTTCTCAAGCTTTGTAATTTATTTGTCATCTTCCTCAAAATCCCCACGCAAGAAAGAATGAGAGCCTTTCTTTGGAATTAAAAACAAACAGAAGAAACCTTGACATTTGATTTTTATACATATCTTTCATATCCTGAGTGTAATAAATAGATGTTTTAAGTAGTGATGGCTGAGATCTTGAGGAAACAAAGTCATGATTGAAGTCATGTCTTCTGGAGAACAGAAGTGATAGTTGGAGTCTCCAGGGATTCAGTCATGCATTATCTAATGAAATGCAAGCAACTACATGTTTTTATGTTGTAAAATCTGACATATAAAAGGAGAGCACATGTCCCAAACTTTAACCTGCTCTTTAAAGGTTGCTTCTATACTCTCATACCAACAAAACAACTCTACAATAAAAACAAAATCCAACAATGTTGTCCTCTCTTACAAATGCCATTTTCTTCTATCTTGCTTTTTTTCACAGTCTGGGTAAAGGGGTTAGTGGTCTCCTGAGCACACACAAGGTTAAATTTTGGTAATAAAAGACCAAATGAGACAGAAAAAACTAGATTCAAAGCTGAAGGTCCTTAAAAGAAAAAATCTTTATCTTTGGTTGTTCTTTTTCTTCCTTTTTTACTCATTTCTTCTTCTAATTTCTTGATCCAGCTCAAATACTTCCACTGAGCAGAGCTGTGGCAGAACGATATAGGGAATAAAACCGTTTCTGAAACAAATAAATAGATTCTAAATCATTCTTGCAAAATAACCTTTATCTTCAACTGCATCTGGAAACTCGCACGGACGCTTGTGAGAATTCAGTTTGGCCTGTATGCTGCCAAAAGCAGTGTTTAAGTGTCAGGTGTCACATTCTCTACCAGCTATGGTTTCTGGATTGATTTAAAGTTCAATCCCTCATAATACGTGCAAACGATCTAATCTCAAAATGGAAAAAGCCCTGGTCTGTGTTCAAAGCACACTGAAGCTGTTTGCAAACCAAAGATGGGGAATAGCTTTCCTCAGAAATACTGGAATGTGATTATTTTACAGCAGCCTGGCATCAATGCTACAGTATTTGGTAAACATGAGTTACGAAAAAACAGAAAAATTCAATAAGAGGAACGTGTATAGTCTCTGCATACATCCAGTTACCTCCTATAGCTTACCAAGATTACCTCAGGCTTACTGGACTGAATGTTAGTCAAGTAGTTAATATCCATGCGCAATTTGTTTTCAAGGACAGACACGATCACTCTCAAATATTACAAACAAATATTCACATTGAGCTAATTTCTTGCTACCTTAAATCCAATTCCAGACAAATCCTAGATAAAACAATAATCATGGTCTTCAGTCAGTTCATTACTTCATAATGTCTTTCACACTGAAAATATACAAAAGCAACAAGCACCATGTGCATTGTTGAATTTTCCTCTGTTACCGAAGCATGGATATTCTTGTCTCCCACTAAAAAGTCATTTTTATAACTGAAACTTAGGTGGAATTATAGTGCTGAATTTACATATTTGACAACATAAAAGCCTATCAATCTCTTGCTGTTCCATCTCATATAGTCCTTTTCATTGAGGCATCAAAAAGTGGCTACGATGCCTACCTACACTACTCCTACTGGGATCCTCTTTTAGAGTTTCGTACCTTTGGTGGTTAGAAACATTATTCTAGTCTCCTGCCTAAGGTTATTTATCACAAGTTTAATAGATATGCTCTTTTTCTGGTACAAATGCACCTCCTCAGTGCATTTATAGATAACAACTGTTATTTCTTCTCAGCCTTCACTTTGCTATGGTAAACAAACCAAGCTCTTTTTCTCATTTAGTATAATAATCTCTCCATTTCCTTGATTGCCACTGCAGGCCTCCTTTAGAGCTGTATTTCATTTCAACGAACGCACCTAAAAAGTAAGCAAGTAGAACTGTGTACAATTTTCTAGATGAAGGCTTTCATGAGCTACCTGATCTTTTCTAGAAAATACCTCTCTGGATACGTCTTGGGATTGTGTTTGCCTTTTCTTCACAGCCTCAAGTAGGGGACTTTTGGTCCTTTTCCAATTAACTAACCTACGCTGATTTTTTTTTCTCCCTTCTAATTACTGGATACTGAATAACCATCTTACAGAGGACATTCTCGTTATTAACAACATTAGTACTTCCTACTACTAAATTTCATTCCATTTTAAATTAACCTAATTCTTCTTCTATGGTTCCTCAAAAACCTTGCATTAATAAAAAAGACTAAGTTTACAGAGAAATTGAAGTAGTGAAGTTGAGTGACTTGACATGAAAGATAGTACTAAAAACATGATTCAGGATTTAAAACTTGCTGTTTGTTCAAATAATCCCTTAATGGAAAACTGCTATATCTGTGTGCCCTAGGTTTTAACCATTTAGCTTCTACAACCAGTTGTTTTACTTTCCTAGATAAATGATTGTTTTATACATTCTTTTTTGTTTTCTCATTGCACATGAAAGCAGACAGGAGCCTTTATCACTAAAAAGAACTTCCTGAAATGAGAAATTATTTAAAAGTTATTATGAAACCAGTTTTTACTTAAATTCACATATTACATGTTTTTTTTCTGAAGTTACTTCATCTCCTTCAGAAAGTAAAGTAGAAATCTAACCTCAGTTAAATCTAGCCAAAATTTAATCTGTGAACTGTAGTGTATTATATATGAGAAATTATCAGTTAAAATCTACTTTTCTGCCTCACCAATAGGGCTAAGACACTATTCTTTTTCCTTCTGCTTCCTCTATAGGTTAATTAACAACTGACATAAAAAGGAGAAGGAAAGACAATTCATCTTTTATTGCTTCACAAGAAGAATGTGCAAGGAAGACCAGGCTCCTACTTTCACAGTGGATGATCACTTGAAAGTACGTGACTTTAATGAGGAGAGAAAGCAAGCAGTAATGAATAAAGAAGCAAGAAAGCTTGCAATAATGGCATGGTTATTTTGAAAAAGAAACACACTCATTTTGCATTCAGAGAAGAAATCACTTATGAGCAATCATAAGTAATTTCTTAGTCTAATTTGTTTATCCACAAAATGTTTCTTCATACACAAACTGTCAGGAACTACACAGAAACTTCAGCTAAAGAGCTACCATGCTTCAAACAAGAAGCAATTGTGTTTGTTTTTGTTCCTCTTTGGCACTATTCCTAATCTGCTCCAGATCTGCTCCAGACCCTGAGTTTTAAACCTGACAAACACTTTAGCCTCAGGCTTTCCACAGGAGAAGATAAATTTTTTTTTTTTTAAAGTAAGTCTCCTTCTGATTTATTTCTCTGTCGTATGGAGTTATCTCATGGATTTAATCATGAAACAAAAGAAAAACCTTCTATCAAGACAGACTTCTTACTGTTATGAACATTCCTATATTTATTAATGACTTCAAACATGAATCCTAGCAAAGATGAACACTCTGTAAGGTTTAAACATTCTAAAGCAAAGATTATGTGCAAATACAGTGGACAAAAATCAAGAAGCAAGTGCTTAAACATGTAACCAGTTTTTCACATTTAATACATTGCTTTTATCTGCAAATATCTAAACTTGAGTAATTTTTCTGTGGTACAAAGTTCTTAGAAGAAGAAAATTCAAAACACTACTTCTATTTTATCACACTCCACAACAAAAAATAATGAAGTGTTAAACTAACACAGCTCTCTGAAATCAGATCATGGTAGGAGGTCTTAATCTTTTAGCAGCTTTCTAGTCTGTAAGATGCTGTGCCAGAAATTCTAGATTTAGGTCTTCTGTGACCTGAAATTTAATTGTATAACTGTAGCAAAAGCACTCCTCACTCATTCAGCCAACCTTCTCACTCTAAGCTTCTTCTGCAGTAAACAAGATGAGAGTCATATTCACTCATATGAAAGTGTTCTGGTTTTGGTAGTGGCCCTTCCGATAACCATTTCAGGAACTATATTAATTCTGAGCCATTTCAGAAGTTTAATTCTCCTCCAGGAATCTACACGGTAGGATATTGTGTTTAGGAAAACTTTTTTCAAGTTTCAGAAATCTTTCATGATTGAACCTTGTTAAAATGCACACCCAGGTATAAAACAAACAATTAATGAAGCAAAATATTTCCTCTAGATTATTTTCAGTAATGATGACATGCCAGGACACTATATAGTATCCTGTACAGTTTGACAAGGAAGTTAAGTCTTCGCACCAAGTAGAATGAACTGTGTCAACAAGGAACGAAAGTACAGAAATGGTCAACAGGGAGACAAAAAAAATATTCATTTGAATAATCAGTTTCCATGTGTCACACAGCCTCCCACTGGAAAATTATTCAGAATTTTTAAGGATGTTTAAAAAAGCCGATCATCTCCCCAACATACTGGAATTATACTGTTGTATTAGAATTGAGCATCTCCAGCTCCGTCTCAGGCATTTTTTATCTGTGTTATCTCAAATGCTAAGACAACTGTTGATAGTTTGATTTTTCCATTTTAGAGGTGTGTAAACTGAGGCACATAACAATTAAACCTTCTCCCCAGTTTCACAAGAGTCAGTGATGAAGGTGGAGACACAGTTTGTTTCGCAGGGCCAGGTTCTACCCTGCAGAACCCTGCCTTGTTACCAAAGGCTGGACATTGATAGGGTTTGTCCAACATTATTTGAAAGCTGTAGGTAGACAAAGTAAATATTTTAACAATAACTCTAAAATGAATGGGGAAAAAATTGCCTAACAGAGGCACATCTTTTGACCATCTTCAGGAAATGAATACCAGCCCTGGCCAGATATTTTTCTGTCAGATATTCTTGTTAGAATATTGTAATGACAAATAGCCTACAAGGAGTAAAAATATAAACAAACTGGGGATGGAAAGGGAATCCTGAGGGTAAAGAGAACAAAGAAATTGCGGCAAGATTAACAGCACAACAGGATGGAAAGAAAAATTGTCATTGAATTACTTTTAAGTTCTGTGAACTTTGGATCCACATATCCCTTCAGACCCTTCTCAGGCAAGATTGTGTAGGGGTCAAACTCCTCTTCAAAACTGTTGCCACCCCAGCTTGTAAGAATCCTCATCTAGAACTGCAGCAAAAGCCACATCTTTTATTGCCATAGCAGAGCAACAGAACTGTGGCAGAGAAGTGAAGGCTGTGAAGAAATGAGTGAAGAAACTGCAGCTATAGAAATTCCAGGCAAGGAAAAACTACCCAGATTGTGGAAGTAATCAAATAAAAATAATCAATAAGTTTTAGTGTAAGATAACACCACATTTCTCTCTTAGTTATATCTTGTGATGTAAGGATATAGCGGATACTAGCATTCCTTGAAAGGAATGTGCTCCATTAACCTCAGAAGGAAGTCCATAGGACTGTCTCTGGACTTGTCTAAAATGTGGGGAAATTCCTGCATAGTGAGTGAGTTTGTGAATTTACGGCACATGAGCTTCTTTGCATTAATTTCTCAATTGAAGAGACTTAGTTTTTGATTCATCTTAACTTCATTTATTATTAGGATTCACATCTGGCTCCACAAGGTTCCATTTATTCATCTTTAGAATAGGCAGAAGTGCCCTTTGGAAGAGCTCATCGCTATCTATTGGTTATGAAAAGAACCTAGTTTAGACTAGGTGACTAGCATTCACATATTTCTCATAAAGACAGTTTATTCTCAACACCGCTACTCACTAAAGATAAGATAGTTTCCTCCTGATTACACAGTAATCTTTCAGAAGAGTGAACTAAAATAGCCAAAGCACTCTAAATCCCATACAAACTTACTGTGTAGTACCATCCCATTGTAAATATATTCAAATATGCTGATTTTAGACATGATGAAAGTATTTAGACTTCAAAATCCAACCTCTGTCCTCATTGGCACCAGATCACCACCCTTTACCCCACTCAAAAAATATAATTTTTAAATTTCAGGATCTAAAGTAGAACTTTATTTCACCTCTTACTCTTTTTGTATTTATAAAAGCTACAGAAAATTGCAAATCGTACATAAAGCAAAACAATCTATAAGTAATTAAGGGAAAGTATTTGGCAGTTGAAATGTGATAATGATAGTGTGTTATCATATAATTTTACTGTTATAATTTCCCATCTCTACATTTTATGGTAAAGGAAGCTAATATATTCTTCTGCTGATGTGTTGGTACTTATACTTCTGCTTCTGTTTGATACATATACCTCTGCTGATTCGTTGATACCTACAGAGTTTGAAAAGCAAAATCTATTAGTGCACTGTTCCTGTGGTCCTTCTGATTACATATCTTTCACATGTTTGTTACAAGTGTCATTTAATTGCTTTGTTTATTGATCCATTAGATTTGATTGGTGCAGTGCGTTATATATCAGTTTCATGAATAATTTTACCCTGTTCAGTATGCTTGGCACTCATTATATTATGTTTTCTTTATTCTACTGAGTATGATACCATTTGGTAAATTTATTCTGTGTATTATGTCAACTCAATTATATGTTTAAGCTATTTCTTTCTGAGTAATGTCCTTCTTGGAACATGTCATATAAAAGCTCAGTATTTTCCCTCTTACCACTTGTATAACTCACAATATGTTACGCATCCTACAGCATGCTAATCTGTAGCTTGCCACTCTCTTTCTCTACTGTGAATGCATTTTATCAGCTTTCCATCTAAAAGGAAACTACATAGCTCTTGGATGAACAAGTCATTGTGCATTTTTTAAACAGCTGTGAAGTCTGAATTAAAAGTTTTTAATCTTTTTTCAAAAGAAGCAATTTATTAATGTGGCTCTAGTGCCAAGACATCTTTCTCTTAATGTTACATTTACCAAACAAAAGAAGTAGAGGACTGGGATAGTGAGACAAGAGTACTTGTAAACGTGTGGAAAACGGGACCCAAGGTGACAAGGGGACTGTCACTCTGAAGTCAGCAGCTGTTCCATCGAGAGCCGAAAGTCTTAAACACCCCTTAGGTTTGTCTATCATACCGAATAACTTCCCTGCAATAGTCTCAAAGACGCTAGTTTAAAATTTACTGCCCTTGTCCTGAAATACCTGTGCTTCCTGAATCTGTCTAGAAGATGCCTTCAGGGAGGAAGATTAGCAGATTAACCAGTAATTTTCTTCAGGCTGTTCAGATTTCAGGACTGCTGCCTAAACAGGGAAGATAGACAGATACTCTTTTGAGACAGCAGCGTCTGACAGAAATCAGGTAAATCAGAATCTTTTATGTGAGATTACACAGAGGTTATTACTGCTGATAAACAGATTCATGGTAATGACCTGGAGAGAGGTACCTTGTTTGCTTAAGCACAAGTGTCCATGTTAAATGCAGTGTGAATTTTACATTTTTTTATATCTAGGCTGACAATAACAAAGCACCAATCAATTGTCACAACAGAACAGATCAATCAGCAGATAAATTTCTTATAAATTTAGCCAGAATTGATGACCTTATTGATATTATTCAGGTTGGTTTTCTTTTCCTTATTGCATCAGCCTTGACTTTTTTTCCCATTTGCAAAAAAGAAAAAAAGTTTCGCTCTTTCTTTCAGCATGGTTGAAGAAATGTAACCTTTGTTCCCTTACTAACTCTTGCAAATGTTTCGCTGATGAATTCTAGTGTCTCCAAACTTTGGAGCACAAACATAAAATTTGACATCTTCCAGAAGCCAGGTAGTAATAATCATCAAAATGATCCAAATCATCCATCATCAAAATTATCCAAACTGTAATTCGGTCAAACCTTCTAGACAGAAAATGCTCAGTAGAACACTTCTAGACTTCAGAAGAAAAAGTTATCTGAAGATCTAAATATTTTGGGCTGATCCAACAACAGCTTTTTCTAGTTAATAAAGAACCCTGTGGAGTTAGGTGCTAATCCTTTTCCTACCACTGTCCAGGCTTCAGGAAGAAGAAAAAAAGTCTGTCCAGAGATGATGGAAAAGCAGGAAGAGGAAAATGACTGAAAATCATGAGAAAATAATCGAAAGTAGTGACAAAGGGTAAAGCAAACATATACAAAAAGCCTCCAAGTCATTTGAATGTATCACCTGCAGACCATGCAATAAACTCCAGCATTCATGAATAGCAACTCTGTTTAGGAATGTGATATATTGATTTATAGACATTTCCATGTATGTTTGCTTTAGCCTGTCAACTTCTCTCTCTTCCCCCCAATCACCAATCCTAAGCCTTCCAGCTAAGTGTGTCTTAGTGCCATTTTAGTGCCTTGCTTTTTTTAATATGGTAGCTAGTTACCTGTAACACACACACATAAAATGGAATTTTAAAAGTCTCAGTAAGATATTATATCCATCTGATTTCACAGCTGTGAGTAATGACTTCTTTGTACTGGTGATGCAGTGCATATATGCACTCACTGCTGATATACATACACACACGCACTCACACACAGAGGTATACATATATATATGCCTATATATGACTATTTCAAACACTGTGAGTATGAACTCACATTTGGACTCCCACATTATATTAATGTTCTTCCAGTATAGCTCACAAAGTACAGCACTTACATCTTAGATGGTTTTTGGCATTTCTGTGGGTATGAATACAACAGTTTATTGCCATTAACAGATAGTGTTAGAACACGAGTTGTCCTGTGAGAGTAAAAAGGACTTGTGCCCTTAATAAGTTGTATGAAGTATCTCCCTTATATTCGTTGCTAAGGGAGAGAACACAAAACAAATGAGTCAGTGCAAGAAGAAAAAGCAGCCATAACAAATGAACACTACCTTGGAAAAGTGAATTCTGTCCTTATTTGTGCCTCAAATTTCCCACTGTAGTGTTTCAGCAAGTCAGTTAAGCTATTTTCATATTATCCTTCAGCAAAATAAATTAACCTGCTGGGACACCTCATGCCATCACAGCTACGCTGCTTTGGGTACTGACGCTAGTTCAGAGCCACTGCTAATACCCCCTCCACCCCACAATGTGTGCCCATGGGACACAACCTGCGTTTCACACGGGGACCCCATTATAGCAAACTTGATCCTACTAGTTCTTAACTTCTGAGATTCTGGCTTGCAATTTTGATGTTCTTTTTATCTAGACCAAAAACCCCTAAAGTTATCTAGAAGTGGTCTTCAGTGAAACGTCATGGTGAAGCAAGGGCCGGGGCTGCCTAGGGGATGGGGAGGCAGGAGGTGAGCACAGTAAGATGACTAGGAGCTACGGGGCCTCACCAGCCCCACGGTGCCTGAGCGAGACGCCTGGGCCAGCTTCAGCTGGCACTGCTGCTCATCAGGTCAATTCATGGTGGTGGCACAGGTCCCAGGTCAAATTGGATAGTCAGTCCTGCTGGTCAAGGCCAGGGCTGGTGAGAGTAGAATGGGTGGGACACAGCCCTGGGATCACTGGGCAGGTCAATAGTGATAGAACAAGTCTGAGGCCAGTCCACAGGTCAGGGACAGACTGACAGAGTCTGTGGCTCAGCTGGAGGCAGTGGCAGTAGGACCGAAGGCCCAGGAGTGACCTGAACGGCGGCTCCTGGGACCATGGCCAGGGGTGGGGTGGAGTCCTCCATGCAGCCTGTCAGGGCCAGGAAGGCTCCTTAGCACACTCAGGGAGGTCCCTGACATAAAATTCGTGAAATTAAAGCTTATACATAAAAAAACAAATCCAAAGAGGCTTTATATTTCACATTTTTAATGAGAGATACTGCAGCAATTGCTGGTGAAATAGATGCGAATCGAAAAGCATGTGCAGGCCTGCCTCTGTTGCCCATGAGGTTTTGATACTGTTGGCTCCTTAAAAGAGTGCCCTTGAGGAAGTACAGCATGTGCCACACAGCTGTAGTCCAATCCGACGGGATAAACTAGGGAATGCGTATTGCCAAAGCACTTCATGAAAGTCAGTCCCTCCTGTATTTGGGTTTCTAAGAAAAGGAGAGTGAGAATATATTTTTGGTTTGATTAAGGTTAGCAATTAATGATGACACCCACAGACTGACGGTGATGGCCAGAGTCCAGTGCAGCAAGCCCTCCCACCAGCAGAGCATCTACCGAATTCAGGGTCACATACTTTGGGCTTGTGGAGTTTCCATAATGCTTTGAGCAGGACTTACAAAGGTAAAGCTCCACTTGCTGCGTCAGCTCATGACAAATGGAAATTGCCTTCAAGAAGGCACTTGGACCCTCATCACAAAACCTAATTCTAACTTTTTTATTTTGCTGAATTCACAGTGGGTAGAACTACAACACATACTGTACACAAGTTGCCTGCCTAATTCAGGCTCTTCTTGTAGTTTCCCTGGGTAAGATGAATTTCCTCACTCTAGAGGAAAACTACCACCTCTCCTGGGTCCTGTAGGAACTGAAGAGCCACATCTGCCAGAATGAACATGCAGAAGTTAGTCAGCATGTTTTTGCAAGTCTTTGCGATTGCCTAAAGAGACCTCTCACACTATAGGAGGGATTTACACATTTTGTCTGATGAATTATCAACATCTACTACCATCTCTACCTTCCAAATATTTGGGTAATATTCTACAGTCTTTACAGAAATTTAGAAACCGTCATTTTGGGCCAGGGTTGTGATAAGGCAACCCTGAATCTAAGGCCATCCTTGATCTCAAGGATCAGGAATAAACACCAGCACAGTGTATTAAACAGCTACATTTATACTCCTCTTCTGAAGGCCACTTTCTGACCCCACCTGCAGCACTATCACCCCTGTTCTCCCAAGCGGGTTTGCTGTCCCACAACTTCTCTCTTCCATGGTTCACTTGTTAGAACCTCTGCACATCTCAGCTCAGCTGCCATAAGGCCAGCTGTAAAACACAGGAACCCTTTAAACAGCAAAGGCTCCTGCCTAAAGCCAGCTCCAGAATTGGACAGCATTAATAGATACCCTTTAAAGCTCACGATCCTTCCCCAAGCACTCTCAGATTTATTGGAAAACTGAGGAGGCTGTAGCCCCGTTTGCACGCCTGAGCTGACAGCAGTGCGACCTACAGGAGCTCCCAAGGCCCCTGCCCTCATACGTGCTGCCGGTGCCTAGCTTGGGAGCTCAGAAGGCATTCTTCTGCCTGTAACAGGTGAAGTAGAGAGCTGCTGGAGCTTATAAAATACATTTATAAAATGTGAATTTTTTCAGGTCCTCATTCTGGAAAAGCACCTTCCTAAAATAGGTACTAAACGTAGACAATAACTCCAAGGAGAGATGCCATTATTTTACCTTATTTCCCCTTAGTTTACGTAGCGTACAGTTTGCATACATCTGCTCTGCTATGAAGTGTGCTACGCTCTTTGAGGGTATTATGGCAAACAGGTACAAACCAGCAGAAAGTCAGTGCTGACCCATCCAATCTTACGGGAAGTTTGAAAGCCGCACTTCATCTCTACCATCTGTGTGCAGGTTGCTCACCTCTGCGGTATTTGACATTCAGTGGCCAGCCCTCTCCTCCAGTTGATGGCAGTTCAGGGAAATGCATAAGAATCAAAACATACACACGGTCTTGCTCCTTGTGGACACTATGGGCCAGGGGAATCCTGCCCCGCAAGCATGCAGCTATGCAGAATGTGACGTTGCAATTTGTAGAGAATGGGATTTTCAAACACTGCTCTAACACAGCCTTTGGTTAATGCCAAAATAAATGGCGGCAGAATCTGAGAGTTTGTGTACAAAATACTCTCATGAAGCACTGGAAAAAGAAAACTCCTCAACACTCATACCTTCCTTCCTGACCCACAGAAATGGGGAATTTTACATACTTGTAACTTCGTGAGACCTGAGAAAGGATACTCCAAAGGCCTGAAATGAAATGTCTTGTGGCACAACAGATTGCTATCTGAAAGTATGTAAGACACACTAGCCGGGAAAATCTTCTAACTTCAGGTTAGGATCTGTTTTTCTAAATTGTCAGCAATTGTAGAAGCTTCTGGGAAAAAAGAAGGTAGAACGGGAAGGACACAAAATCTAAATTCCAACTACCAAGGATGTTTTCACACAGAACACACTGTAGTGGCATTTTTTGTTAAAAGGACGGACAAAAGATTAAATCAAACAGTCCAGCAGAGAAAACTGAATACTACAACAAAGTCTGCAATAATTCCCTGACACCGGTTCTGCAATAATTCCCATTACAAGCTTTAGTCATGTTTGTGCGCCTTGTTTTTTACACTATCCATGGATATCAAAGTCAGGGTGATGTGGTTTAAACATTCATTGAAAACAAGATATTACATTAAATGTACTGGTGTTGACAGCTGTTGGGTTTTACAATCACATAGCATGGTATTTTTTGCAATACATTGTTTTTATACTTAACCCAGTTGAAAGTGAAAATGAATCCATATGACATCTGACATTAACAATGAAACAACATACTGAAATAAATACCACCGGCTCACATAAAATTTAGAGTTGAATTGTATCATAGAATGTTTGAATACTTCCAAAAAGGCATTGAGGGAAGCAGGATATGTTTTGGTTATCCTGTGAGGAGAAAAAGAAGCAACATTCAAATTACTCAAAATGTATTATTCACTTGGGTTTAATTTCAAGGCTAACAGTCTGGCAATTCATTAGAGCTGAAATCCTTAAGAAAATATTTTTAACATACTTTATATCTCCATTCAAACTAATGGCATTTTTGATAAAACAAGTATTTTTTGCCCGGGATCATACTGCGTACACCAACTTTTCAGGAGGTTTATCCAAGCAATCGGTACCTAGAACAAATAGCAAATTTCACTGAGAACATTTCAAATGATGCCGCATGCCGTCTAGCAGCTGCTGTACTAGTAATACCGTAAAATAAATGCCAGCACCTTTTATAGTGATCTTCTTTCACGGATTTGAAAGTGTTCTGCAATGAAAGACAAGCACTGGCTGCCAAATTTGCCCCCGCTCATGTGCATATACACTTCAGTGGTGGCTTATCTTGTCATTGCAGGAGACAGAGCAAACAGCAGGTGGAGGGAACCAGCGCTGCAAGCAACCGGGCTCTCGAATTCTGCTTAGCAATTTCAGGCATCGATATGAACTGAATGCTTGAGCCACCCTCACCCAGCTTGACTACTGGAGTGGGGAAAGGCATGTGAACTGTAAAGCTTGTCTGTTTTCCGCAGCTATCCAAGGAAACTACGTGTCTTTCCCTATTAGCTTGACCTCTCACATATCCCTGCACCATCATGGCTACTGCAATGCTCATACCACCGCAGCTTTCATTCTAGTAATGAAGAACACTAACTTTGCCTCTTGAGTTGGGCTAACGTAAAAACCTGGTGGGACGGGTGTCAGTAATTTCAAAGCAAATTGGTCAGCGCTGAAGGTAGCCAAAGTAGCAAGTCTTAACGATCTAGTTTGACGATCAGAGCTTCCTCTCAGACAGTTTTAGGGCAACCTTGATATTCTCATTAAATCTTAATCTACATCTCATTTAAATATTAATTTTTGTAATAAATCAGTGTTTCTTTTTTAAACATACTTACCAGTCTGTTGGTCTTTTATTCACCTGACAAAGCTTTCTCCTTCTTCCTTGGAAAGTTATTCTCAACAACTTCTTGTACAGCAGGCGGCCAGCACATACAGGCTGTTCCTCCTATTCAGCCATCATGTCTCCTGTGCAGTGTGTTCCTGGATTTGTTTCCTTGGCCTGATCAGGACTAGTCTGAGCTGTATCCTGCCCCCTTAGTGGAGAAGGTCTCTTAATCACCCCCTTCATCTTTCACTGCAGGCAGCTCTCCCTTTCCATTCTCCTTCCCAACCCTGTGGTTTATCTTTCCTGAAGGTTATAGCATTCTCCAGAGACTTAGTCAGACGGTGGTAATGAAGACCAGTCTTAGAAAATTAGGTCAGATATCTGTAACTTTCAGGATTAGCATCACAGATGCCATCATGTGAGTTCATGTATAGGTACATGGCAGCTGATGATCTGCAAATCAGTATTGGGTTTCCTGATATTAATATTCTCTCCTTGTTCCCTAGTGTCCCAAGAATGCTGGTCCTCGTATAGTCCTCCTCTGAACCCCCGTGCCCTTGAGCAACTTGATAACCAGGGATGTGGATAAGCAGCACGTCCCCAGCAACTTCCTCAGGTTTCTGGAGGGTGAGGGCTGGCGACCACCTGTGAAGGCTCAGACTCATTCTGAAACTGCCCTGAATTCAGAGAGTTGATCACAGGATATGATCACTGGCATGACACGCTCCAGGGAGAACTTGCCTCAAGGTTATGTGGTGAGTGCCTTTATGGAAGAAAGGTTGCTTAGAAAGACCTCACAAATGAGATGCATAAAGGCAGTTCACGGGTAGAATACATCCAGCTCAGGGACTTTTCCTGTACCTACCTTTCCAAACAGCGGGGTATGAAGACATGGCTACTGTCAAACCCAGTTAGCAGAACAATCCACTCTCTGAATGCCTGCAACAATCTTTCCTGTTCATCTAACCACTTTTGCGGCCTTTTAAAAGTTTTTTCTTACTTTCCCCAAATGCTCCCATCAATGTACTTATGTTCCCATAGCACTTTCATTAAACCTGCTGTTGTCCCAGTCCAATGTCTCCTAAGAGCTAATCTAATTCCAGTTGCTCTGAGTAAATAATTTTTCTACTGTGCTTGCCTCTGGGCTAATTCCCTACCTGGCTAACAGGAAAGGTAAGGAGCTGAATAAATGGAAGCCCTGTGGCTTTTATATCGATGGATGAGCTTTTGTTCTTGTTCCTAAATGAATCTCACTTTCAATTTGTGTGCACAGCTGAACTAGGTCTGTAAACTATAAGGAATGGCTCCTCAGGTGTCTAGGCTGTGGATTATGAATTTGTCAGTTAAGAACAACTGAAACATGAACGGAGACAGCAAAGTGGACTCGATGTATATACAGCACATATACAAGACAGGCAATTTACACAGTTGTGTCGTAAACATTTTTCTGTGTCAAAGTCACGATATATATAGAATTTGGTTGTTTGGGGACAGGGGAGTTGAGGGTGAGGAGTAAGACAATGGAAAAGGGATCTGTGAGACTTAGGGTTTGGTTCCATTTTTTCTCATAATGAATCTATTTAAAGAAGTTATCTACTGTTATTATTCCAGCCTGTTTGTTCCTTCCTTTGCATAGCAATCTATAACTACTGTGAGAGTGCTGATACACAACTTGTTTTGGTGTTAATTCATAACCTGCATCATGGAAATGGTCAGGGTAAACAAAAAACAACTTCAACCACTTGTTGTCTTCTGCCACCCTTAGCTGTATAGATCTTGCCTTGCCGTTTACCTTCAGAGAGATGAACTTCTTGGCCAAGTTTGGCAGTTCCTGTCAGCCAGCTCAGTTCCACCACCTGGTGCTAGATTGAAACTTGGGGGCGACGACCAGACTCTACCGCATTTCTGTCTCTGTGAAACTACTTTGGCACTATTTTCACCAGTACTCTCTTCACTAACAGAAACAGAATAAAGAAGTTTTCGTTCTAAATGTCCTAACTGTACAGGCTTAGTAGCAATCCGGTGCTGCACATATGATTCAGATGAAGCTGGCAAAATCAAAATGAAAACCACTGTATTAGTAATGCACATCCGGCCATTAGCGTGATGTGTCAGGAGCAGAAAGGAAAAGTACGAAGGACAGAGTTTTGTTAAATAAAGCAATCCTTAAACTGCATGAACCATGTATCCAGTTTGGCTAACCACAGAGACACAAGGGCCTATTCTGAGAAAAGGCAGGAAAGATTCTCAGCATGTACTCGGCAAACAGGTATTTTCCTAGTATATATAAACTGAAAGATTTGCTTTTCCTTTCGTATACAAAAAGAACTCCTACTGATATATGTTTATATCAAGCACAGACTAGACTAATTTTATGCATTGGCTATATCAAATCTTCCTTGTTTTTAATGACACGATGCTATTGAAGAACTCTGAAAGTAACCTTAATCACTAATTTTTTTTTTAGTTCTTTATCTAATGTGCTTGTTATTATTTGTGAAAACAAAACTTCAACTGAAGAAACAAATCAGCCTGCCCTATCTTCCTTCCTCTCCTTCCTCTCCTTCCTCTCCTTCCTCCAGATGAAAAATCAAATACTGAATTACATAGATAAAGGCTTTAGCCAACAATTTCAACACCATGAAAACAACAGTCATCACAATCAACACGGCTGTGAGGTATGCTATCCAAAATAGTAACGGTGGAACAAAGAATCAGTATTCTCCCCCTTAGAAGGGACTCCTCCATTGTCAGATTTTGAATCCCTCAAACAAAGTGTAGCCCCATGACTTCAAAAGGATTACCTGGAAATCACAGTATTTGTCAAAAGAAGGACAACAGATTCTGACTATAGACCCTAGGTAGGATACTCTGAAGTATTTTGACCTTTTGCACCCCTGGAGGCATTTGTGCTGGGAGTAGACCTCCTGAGTGCCCTGGAGGTCAAACCAGAATATTTCCCGAATGCTATACCAATAGAAACATTTTTGAGGAAAAACAAATAATTGAAACAAAACAAAGTATGTGAAATGCTGGTCCCATTGAAATAACTGGAAAAAAAAGTCCAGTGATTTGAATCTGACTTTCAGTCTCTTATTATGTATTTAGTCTAGCATTTAACTGACCCTAAATTAACTGTCCTCCTTCTACTGCCTGGTTACACTATTATCCTATCCAGGAGGCAGCTGCCCACTATTAGCATAGTTCTTAGTTGCTTTGAAGCTGAATTATGTAAGACTGTTTGAGATGCATTATCTTTTTTTTCAAGCTTGGTTCTTTGAAAGAGCCTTTATTGAGCCTCTTTTGATTTAATTGTCTGCATTCCAATGGTGAGCAATGCCGAACCGAACAAGGGCAGAAATTCAGGTGGCACTGACATTTTCTTTGGGCACTTTTACAGTTTCCACTACTTTAAAGATCATGCCTAATACTTTAGATGTCCATTGCTCCCCCCGCCCCCCAATATATACGATAAGCATCACACCCCTGGAACACTCCATTTTTTTTCTTGTTAGGGCACTATACCCTTTTAATTTTGTAGTCGCATTACCACCCTCCTTCCTCCTTCCCAGCTGGACCCCAGGTTCCTGCACCAACCCAGGGAAGGAAGCACTCTCTGCTCCTATTTTCCCTCCTACTTTCTCTTACATAGAACCGCTGATGCCAGACCCCTCCTCTCCCTCCCTCTGCAGCCGTGGATTTCCAGGCAGGCTGGTGGCACAGCAGCCAGCCCCCAGTCTTACAGGGTGATGTGTGACTGCACCCGTAGCTGTCTGGTCATGGCTGCAGCTCCCATTCCTTCTCTGTCTCTGCATCAAAGGTGACACACAGACTTAGTGAAAAAAGATCCCACAAACTAAGACATGGTCGGAGAAGAGGAAGCTACCAAGAAATTCAGGATGAGTAGTCTTGGGGGAGGATAACCTCTTCCAGGTTAGCACTTTCCACACCCAAGACCCAGTGGTTGCAGACTCCAGGTCAACTCTAGAGATGGCTGGAAACAGCATCCACTATGATTCACGGTTTGCTTTCAGTCCTTGTTGTGTGAAAAGAAGGATGGACTTTGTACCGGTGTGAGCACACGTCCTGGTTTCAGGCAGGATAGAGCTGGTTTTCTTCACAGCAGCTGGTGTGAGGCTGTGCTTTGGATTTGGGATGAGAAAATGTTGGTAACGTGCTGATGTTTTGAGCTGTTGCTGAGCAGTCAAGGACAGTCCAGCTTCTCGTGCTGGCCTGCAGCGAGCAGGCTGGGGGTGCACGGGGAGCTGGGAGGGGGCACAGCTGGGACAGCTGGCCCAGGCTGGCCACAGGGATATTCCATACCGTATGACGTCATGTCCAGTACATGAACTCGGGGGGGCAGAAATCGCTGCTCGGGGACGGGCTATCGATCGCCGGGTGGTGAGCAATTGCTGTATTTGGCATCACTTGTTCTTGCACATTCCTTTGTCGGTATTATTATTGTTGTTATCATTGTTGTTTTTTTCTCTATTGCTGTTCTATTAAACTGTTTTTATCTCAACCCACAGGGGTTTTTTCCCAATTCTCTCCCCTGTCCCACTGGGGGAAGGGGAGTGAGCGAGCGGCTGCCTGGTGCTTAGTTGCCAGCTGGGGCTAAACCACGACAACACAGTGGTCCCTTCTCTCTCTCAGGACATTCATTCTTCCCTTTTGCTTTGAACGTGCCCTCTCTGTTTGAGGATCATTTCTTTGGGATGCTCTGGATCAACACTGTGACCAGCATTGTTTCTTTAACTGTTTTTTTCCTCGTCTTTCTGAAATGCCTCACAGTACAGAGTGAGAATTCACACACCCAGCGTGGACATCCTTGGCTGTACAGCCAGCCCCCTGATACAGGTGCAGCTGCAAACTGAGGACAGATGCTCTGCACTGCCTTGGATGAATGTTAGGTTCTAACACCCAGCCAACAAAGTAAGGCAGTATATGAAACCCTAAAGCACTGCCCTGACTGACACTAGTTAGTGAAGATACAACGGCATTTTTACATGCAATTTTAATGGACTTACAATCCAGATGAATAATCAACAAAAACTTAGGGAGACACGCTGCTCTTCTGCATTTTTGAGCAGTTGATGTGTCCTTTCCCATGTTTCAGTAGCCACAGACAATGGTGTTGAATTGTAGTGTCTGAACAATATCTTGCTTTTTAAGGCTGACAAAAATGTGGACTGTATCATGTTATGCTAGATAATTTGCAAACATTGACATAATAATATTTTTTTATGAAAAATGAAAAACAGAAAAAAGAAGCAGAACAAAATAAGAGAGACAATGTTAGATTCCTTACAAAATTCAGGTTAGCTCCGCCATCTCTGGCTTTACAAAATTTTTTCAATGGAGTTATTCTGGAAGGGGATAAGTTTGATAAACATAAGGGAAAGGAGAGCCAGGAAAGGTGGGAGCAGTGGATAAGTAGGTGCAGGGGCTGGAACAAGCAGTCAAGCATCAGAGAAGACAGACACTGTCAGATGAGTGCTCCAGAAAGGAGAACTTTCTGCAGCTGCTTGGCCAAACTGGTTCACTGGTAGGCTCCAACTGCATTTTTTCCCCATGAAAAATCTACCTGTTTGCGCAGCACTGAGGAAATGCCGTACAGACCTTAATGTCTCTAGTGCCAATGCCCACCTGCCCCAGCCCCCAGCCTTCGTACGGCAGTAACCACATAAGCAGTTTTCATTCTGCAGATGTTGAGGCAGCATCAGGCTCGAAATCAAATGGGAAACGAATATGTTGGTACAGAAGATCACTATAGGAAGCAGAGTTCTCCTGTGCTCTGCACCATGTTTGCATTACGCTAGGGAATGCAGAGGTTGTGTAAATTACTGTCATTCTGATTCAGTGATATTCAATGCTTGGTAAGTAGAAAGATTCATAACTAACAGTTGCAAAAATCTTCAGGCTAAAGGCACAATAAAATCTTATATTTATATTGATTAACTACGATGTACATATTTACCACTAGTTATTTCATTTACAGCCTGGTACAATACTTCAGTTTCTAAGACCTTAAGAGACTCGGTGTGGGTGTAAAATATGGACTTGTGCAAGAGGGTTTCGAAGCTTCCAGAACAGAAGGGGTTTTGTGGTCTGTTGGTAGGCAATGACCTTTTTTCTTTTAAATCAAATGACATAAACCAAACATTAAGTATTAGATACTTGCATTGCTTGTGCAAAACAAGTAACAAGAAGACACCATGTTTTGCTCCTCTATCACATTTATAACCAAAACACATCACTTTCTGTATTTGGCCTGATCTTTCCTTTGCTGCCTTTGGTTTTAATACTAGAATGTTGTCCAAGGCATGTTTTCATTCAAAAAAGGAATATTGCTAGTTTTATTCACCATTGAATGAGATCTTCTCTATTAGGTTATTCTTCTTTGTACTGCTGACCTTGGTGGTTCTCTTTCACATTAGGGAAAAAAAAAAAAGGAATCAGTGTAGATTTGGCATACACAGCTAGCTGCTTAACCTAAGCTTTGCTTCCAGACTGTGGTGTGGGGAACAGAATACGAATGAAATAATTACCCAGAACATGCAATCAGCCTGGGATTCATGCCACTAAGTATCGTTTAGGTCAAGAGTCCAGCAGGACTCAAAAAAATCTTGGACATGTCTGGATAATAAGAACATCCAAAATAAGCATTTCTGAAAGCCCACAGGAGTTTGTGGAGGTAGTTAGGCTTCAAGGCAGATAGCAACATCTAACTAACACGGATTAAGAAGAACATTTATGTGGCCAGCTGATTCTGTACCATGTTCTGAAGCAGCTGATAGAGGTCCCTGTCAGAGACAGCATGCTGAACTACCGGCTATTGGCACGATTGTATATGCCACTCTCAGATTTCTTGCTGCAAAGGGGAGATCTGTTTTCAAATGTCCCAAAATCCAAGGTAAACATTTCTGATGGTACTGAAGCTAGGAAAACTATTTCTAAAGTGCTACTTGGTGAAGGTCAGTATCTCCCTTTGCAAATTGACAGCTATCTTTGTTTTCCCCTGCTGTATCACATGAAAAAAAAACCCTAAAATACATATGAGATGTTTCCCACGTAAACAATTTCAGTCCTGCCAGAGGAATGTTATATGATGACAGGGTATGTGAAATGGTCACAGTGATGATGTGGTAAGTGAGTTCATGAGGCACTGTCTGCATTAGGGTTGAAAGTACTCTACTCAAATATTTTTGGGATCCCTGTGATGGAAAATTGATGGAAAGCAAAACCACAAGCATTGGGTAAGCAGTTAGGACCTTCCCAACCACCTGACACCATCAGGACCTAAAGCTTTAGCATATAAAAAATACAAACTCCTTGTTGTTACTAATACTAATTTAGCCAATAGTTAAACTGGCTTTGAATGGTTTAAGAATTACATAATTTGGGTAGTATGCTCATTTTTCTGCAGTTTCTGGAAAATTATCTTGGGATGCAAATAAATTCTGTACTGATGCCCACAATAAACCACCAGAAATCTCTCCCCCTATTTACACACTTCAGGGACCATTTATGTCCAGCGCCTTGTGGGGAGAGGTGACACAGGAAATGGCAAATACTGAGCCACAGCAGCTGATTTTTCAACACTTTTTTGCAGAGGCAGACAATGTTCCTTCAGAGTTAAGAAAATCTTTTACTTGGGCCGCTTTTGTTTGTTTTGCTAACAAAGGAAACGGACTAGTGTTTATACTTCAGTATCTTTGTTTCATATCTCAAAAAAAGTAATGTAATCATGATATATGTACAGATGGCCATTCTACGGGGAAAAAAATCCAAAATGACAAAAACAAACAAAAATTAATCCTCTGCAGTACTTCTGAGATACCAACTGTGCTAACTAAGGGAAAAGAAAAAGTGGTATGGATCCTGTCTTAAAGAAATTGAGCCAATGTGAACATACTGTGAACTTCGAAGGAGCAGTTCATTTCCATCAGGATACTCTGGTTTAACTGGAATAGCACATGCTCGGCTCCCATGACCAAATGATAAATTCCCATGTCCATGAGTTTCTCAAATACAAAAAAAAGTTATTACTTTTTTTGCACAACAAAAACACGTTACTTTTATTTCAAAGGACAAATCAAATTCTGCTCCTAATACACTGGTGCATCTTCCCTTCCACCAAAGTAACTTAGACCAGAACCTGATTCCTGACTATTTTTTTTCTTGGAAATAGATGGTTTTGTTTATTCTCTTTTTTATCTATTTTTTTTTTTTAAACCTTGGAATGAAAAATGATCCTTTCAGTGGTTTTGGAAACATTTTGGAAAGAACGATTCAAAAGGTGTTCAAAGCCTGAGAGATCTGAAGTTAGGCAATAGCTGCAGAACTGTGACATTTATCATGGGCAATACTAAGTTAAAACTCAATGGCACTGACCAGTTCCATGGATCTTACTGGAATTTAATCCTTCATGCCATATGTTGGACGAAGGGATGTCTGAAAAACCCACCTCCATAGATAAGAATCTGTTCAAGGTCATTATCAGCAGCACATAGGATCTCTTATTAGTGAACTTCTGTGACAACAACAGGCACTTTTGATTGCTCTGCCTATGCCTTCTACTTCTCCATCATCTGGCCAACTTAACAAGCTACCCATTTGAACAGGAAAAGTTCAGTTCACCACATACTTCCAAGACTCGTATGGATCATATGGGTCATCAAAGCATATGAATAGTGCTGGGCTTCTTACACAGAACTAGAAGACCGAAGCACAGGCTCTGTTTTAGCACCTATATTTAATCACCATTACCTGTTATAGTGCTGCTGCCTAGGTTACTGCATCTGTAGACAACTGGGAAGGAAAATGAATGCATTTGATTAACACCTTGGCAACTGTAAAACAATGATTTTAATATGTACTTTAAAGCCAAAGCTAATAGTAAAACCTATTTAGATTCCCTGACACCTCCCATTTAATGGCCCTTTTTCAGGTGCTTGTAGCATTGCCAAGCTCCGATCATTTGGGGCAAAATTTTCCATCTTAGGTGTCTCCATTGGACCAGTTTTTATTTTTTTGTTTGCTTTGGGAATATTACAGCAAAAGTAGCTCAGCTGCTTTGAAGGACAAGGTTATGGAAAAGTAAGTTTTGCCCATGTGAGCTAACTCCAATGACCTTAAACTGAGTGTTCCAAGTTTCAGATTAAAACCTGGGAGGGAGGGAGGCAGGAGTAAGCACACTTTGGATCAAGGATGTGCCTTTTGCCAACCCTCTGAAATCTGACCTTAGTTGATTAAAATTCATGGGCGGGGGGGGGGGGGGGGGAGGAAGTTCACGCATGTTCAATACATTAACATTTTAACAGTTTAATTCCCCAAAGATTTCATCCCCAAGGGACCGAACATGATGTTCGTATGACTTGTGCTCTGAGTCTGAGCACCTAAACTGAGGTCAGCAAACACTTCTTCGGGTCTCCCAGTGATGCCTTTGATTTAGGGAGTTAAAAGTAGAGGGGGAAAGGAACTTGGGGAGAGGGAAGGGAGTAAATTGTGACAGGAGTAAGTCACGCAGTACTACTGCGTGGGATGGAAACAGCAGAAGGGATAGATAGGAAGCGAACGGAGGGTACAGAGGGGAAGGATAAGGATTGTCATTGTAATCATAACTGATGAAGTAAAGACAGGCTTGGACAAGGAGCTTGAGAGATGTGAGGTAAGACTAACTGCCACCTTAAATTTTAACATTTCATAGCCTCATCCCATAGTTTTCTCTTTTTAATATATTTTTGTTTTATATAATTGCTTGTAGAGATGAGACAGTATTACATATAGCTGTTTCACTCTCCTTCATCCTGAAACTCTATTTAATTATCTGCTGAAGCAAATGTTGATAAGAAAATATTAATAGGTTCTAGTTAACTTCTAAGAGAAATTTCTCTCTCTCAGAAACTACAAGAAATGTTACTTTGTAAACAAATGTCCAAACACTCAGAATCATTGTAAACCACTTTATTTCAATCATTGTAAATGAGAAAGTACTGTGAATAATATAAATTACTTTTAAACCTGAGCACTTCAGGTTTAAAGAATGGAAACATTTCAATGCTTTGTAAGCCATTTCAGATCAAGAAGCCTAAGGCAGCACAATTCAAATGGATTCAGGTTCAGACAGTGACCTCACCAAGAAATAACCCATACTTCAGTAAAAAGGAACTGCATAACCCCAATTTAAAATCTCCATAGCTGTTTGGTCCTCAGTTACCCCTCACAGAGAAGGCTGACAAAACTGGTTCAGGTGTTCAGACTGGCACCAGCTCTGAGGACAAAGGTATCTATCAGCAAGTCCAGTGTCAATCATCCCTTCTCTTCTCAGAGACATCTTTAAATCCTATCTTTCTAATCATTTACCTTTTCTGGTCTTGACCTCAGCAAGATCAGTTTTTGGAGACTGAGTGTGACCTGCCAAGCAATTTGGCCACGGTTATATCTTCCCACACAAAGCTTCAGAAACTGCTATTGGACATGTTCAGTGATTGCCTCCAAATGATGGGCAGTATCATTTCAATCTTTCACAACACTGGTAGCAAGAAAGTACAATACCACTGAGTATTTTGATATTATTAAATGTTGTTAATAAAGTGGTTGCTAGAATTCCAGAAGAATGTAGATGCCTTCATTCTCTTATTAACATCCCTGACCTCCTGAATATCTCATGGAGGCCTAGGACATGTCCTCGAAGAACATCATACCATTATGCAAACTGAAGAATTAAGTGGTACTGGACCATGTCTTCCACTCCAAGTCCTCCATAGCAATTTTATGGTGTCTTATCCCTTTAGAATATTGCTTATCTTTGCCTATGCCCTGTTAGTGGATGTTTCTGGGTTTTCTTTTCTACTAAGTTGTCCTGCTCCCCATATTTGCACAAATACAGAACACTGTAGCTATAATCCATATTTCTTCCCCACTTCTTATGTCTTGTATTGTTAAATATTGTAGTGCAAAACATCGGGGTCATATAACTTTCTCCCCCACCTCGTCCTCTCCCAAACTCTCTCCTACTACTACTGCCAGTGTCCTAGCAGATGAACTGCTGCTGTGTTGAGAGGTAAAACACTGGGGAAAAAGGAGCAGGCATACTGAAACAAGGTATTTTCTGCTGGAACTAGATTATTGTGTCTTGAGTAGAGCCGGTAAAACTACATTTTATCTTCTACAGGCAATTCTGACAAAATTTATGGCAGAATTTCACATACTGAAAAAAGTCAAATGAAAATGAGATTTATTTCAATTTCAGGTAATACTTAATGGGGGCTGAAGTTTGCATGTCTCATGCCTTCATTTTTCTCTATGGGATGGACTCAGGTGTTGGGCCAGATAATTATCCCATCAAGTCTTGCTGTGTCCCCTTCTGGAGAGGTCAAAGAATCAGATGTTAAACAGAAAAATTCTATGCAAGTAAAAGTACTAATAACCTAGTTCAATAAACTGAATTTGTTTATTAAATGGAGATTTATTTTTCTTCCAAATGTGTATTAAATAAGACAACTGGAGGAAAAGAAAAAGAAAATAATCTTGCTTTTCAGTATTTTCAAATTGAATCTCAGCAACACTTGAAGAAAATATAAAAGCAGTGAATAACAATGAACTAGTTACACAACCTTGTGACCACTCTCTTCACTGTCTGCAAAACTGTGGTTAGCCTAAATCAGAGACACCATGCCTGGCATCAGTGCTGGCTACCAAAGTGGATAACTGTACGAGTGCCATTTGCAAAACAGGGGAGTGTCCAGGGGGTGAGCAGTGCAGTGGCACCAGATAAAATAAACATTATATTAAGATAAACTGTTTGTTATGGAAAAATAATGGCTGTGATGGTGTTTAGGTGATCTAGATTTTAACAGACTGAGAGCAGTGATTTTGTTGGTGATCTGTTTTTTATAAGAAAGGAACTAAAAACACTAAACCCCTAAAATCTCTAGTTTAAAAAATATTCATAGTACCAACTCAGCTGTTTCTTTTTTTCTGGGAAAAGGAAAAAAGATGCCCCTAATATAGCCATAAGATAACTTGTCATTGGTATTCTGTATGCTTTATCAACTATACTGCTGAGAAGAATAACAGTGAAGCCAAAGATAATGGAGAAAAATTCTCTTCAAATACAAAAAGGACGGATAAGCCTACCAAAAAAAAAAGGAAAAGAAACCCAAACCCCTGGCATTTAAAAGGAATGAACTGAAGCTAACAGCAAATGCAGGGCACTGAAGTAGATGACCTACCTGAAGACTGTCAAAAATCAATCTATATCTACTTCAACTGCTCTTTCATAATATGTAAGCCAAGATGTAATAAAAAATAATCTCCACGTTTATGCTTTTCAGATATCCAGATACTGACATTGCTACCAGTCTCTCATAAATTCTGTAGTGCAGTATCAGCAAAGTCCATAAAATTGGGGCTAACACAGGAAATAAAAACTAAACAATGGAAAGGCAGATACGTTTATCATTTGTACTACAGATCAATCCATAGTTTATAACCTCATCTCCTTAAGAAAATTTGTGTTAAAAGCTCTTGCTGTCAATTTAGTGTTGGTATTTTTTAAAATTTTATCGTCAGATCTGCCTCCATTAGTGATGAGTAACTACACTTGGAAATTGTTTATATAAAAAAATGATGTTGTCATGTCATTGACATACAGTGGTGCCAAGGCACCATTGGTTCTCCCAATGCAAGACGCAGAGCAGTACAGCATCTACATGGTCATGTAGATCTGGCTTGATATGGCTGTTTTCTAAGCTACCTGGACTAAATGAAAAACTGTCTTCTGACAATATAAAGTGTCTGAGGAAATAAGGAGGTGACTGGTGACAGGCAACATGGCTTCACTAAGGGCAAATTGTGCCTGACAAATTTGGTGACCTTCTACGATACGGTTACAGCATTGATGGATAAGGGAAGAGCAACTGACATCATCTACCTGGACTTGTGCAAAGCCTTTGACACTCTGTCATACAACATCCTTGTCTCTAAATCGGAGACGCACGGATCTGATGGATGCACCACTCAGTGGATAAGGAATTGGCTGGATGGTTGCACTCAAAGAGTTGCAGTCAACAGCTCAATGTCCAAGTGGAGAGCAGTGACCAGTGGCATTCTTCAGGGATTGGTATTGGGACTGGTGCTGTTTAACATCTTTGTTGGTGACATGTACAGTGGGACTGAGTGCACCCTCAGCAAAATTGCTGAGGACAACAAACTGTGTGGTGCAGTCGACATGCTGGAGAGAAGGGATGCCATCCAGTGGGAGCTTGACAGGCTTAAGAGGTGGGCCCATGTGAACCTCATGTAATTCAACAAGGTCAAGTGCAGGGTCCTGTACATGGGTCAGGAAAATCCCAAGCACAAATACAGGCTGGGCAGAGAATGGATTGAGAGCAGCCCTGAGGAGAAGGACTTGGGGGTGTTGGTTGATGAGAAGCTCAACATGACCCAGCAATGTGCGTTTGCGGCCCAGAAAGCCAACCGTATCCTGAGCTGCATCCAAAGCAGCATGGCCAGCAGGTTGAGGGAGGTGATTCTGCCCCTCTACTCTGCTTGGGTGAGACCCCACCTGGAGTACTGCGTTAAGCTCTGGGGCTCACAACATATAAGGACATGGACCTGTTGGTGCAAGTCCAGAAGAGGGTCACAAAGATGATCAGAGGACTGGAGCACCTCTCCTATGAAGACAGACTGAGAGAGTTGGGGTTGTTCAGCCTGGAGAAGAGAAGGCTCCGGGGAGACCTTATTGCAGCCTTCCAGTACTTAAAAGGAGGCCTACAAGAAACCTGGAGAGGGACTTTTTATAAGGGCATGTAGTGATAGGGCAAGGGGTCATGGCTTTAAACTGAAAGAGGGTAAATTTAGATTAGATACAAGGAAGAAATTCTTCACTATCACAAAATCATAGAATCACAGAATGGTAGGGGTTGGAAGTGGCCTCTGAAGATCATCCAGTCCAAGCCCCCTGCCAAGGCAGGATCACCTAGGGCAGGTTGCACAGGAACACATCCAGTCAGGTTTTGAAGGTCTCCAGGGAAGGAGACTCCACAACCTCTTTGGGCAGCCTGTTCCAATGCTCTGTCACCCTCACAGTAAAAAGTTTTTCCTCATGTTGAGGTGGAACTTCCTGTGCTGCAGTTTATGCCCATTGCCCCACGTCCTGTCACTGGGCACCACTGCAAATAGACTGGCTCCATCCTCCTGACAGCTACCCATCAGATATTTATAGACATTGATAAAGTCCCCTCTCAGCCTTCTCCCCTCTGTTGGACTCTCTTCAAAAGTTCCCCATCTCCCTTGAACTGGGGAGCTTAGAACTGGACACAATACTTCAGATGAGGCCTCACCAGCGCAGAGTAGAGGGGGAGGATAACCTCTCTCGACCTGCTGGTCACACTCTTCTTAATGCACCCCAGGATACCATTGGCTCTCTTGGCCACCAGGGCATGTTGCTGTCCCATGGATAACTTATTGTCTACCAGGATTCCAAGGTCCTTCTCCATGGAGCTGCTTTCCAGCAGGTCAACCTCTAACCTGTACTGGTGCATGGGGTTGTTCCTCCCCAGGCGCAGAACTCTACACTTAAATTGAAGAGTAACACTCTACACTTGTTACATTTCATGAGGTTCCCCTCCGCCCAACTCACCAGTCTGTCCAGATCCCGTTGAGTTGCAGCACAGCCTCCTGGTGTATCAGCCACTCCTCCCAGCTTTGTATCATCAGCAAACTTGCTGAGGGTACATTCCAATCCTTCATCTAGGTCATTGATGAAGATGTTGAACAAAACCAGACCCAGTACTGATCCTTGGGGAACATCACTAGCTACAAGCCTCCAACTGGACTCTGCACTGCTGACCACAACCCCTTGAACTCTGTTGCTTAGCCAGTTCTCAATACATCTCACAGTCCACTCATCCAACCCATACTTCCTGAGCTTCACTATGAGGATGTTATGGGAGATAGTGTCAAAAGCCTTACTGAAGTCAAGGTAAACCACATCCATCTCTTCATCTACCCAGCTATGGGGTGGTGAGGCACTGGAACAGGTTGCCCTCAGAGGTGGTAGATGCCCCATCCCTGGAAACATTCAAGGCCAAGTTGGCTAGGGCTCTGAGCAACTTGATCTAGTTGCAGATGTCCTTGCTTATTGC
This sequence comes from Phaethon aethereus, assembly GCF_964289735.1. Taxonomy (NCBI): domain Eukaryota; kingdom Metazoa; phylum Chordata; class Aves; order Phaethontiformes; family Phaethontidae; genus Phaethon; species Phaethon aethereus. Next base: position 65,658,957 of record NC_138576.1, on the reverse strand, counting down.
AGGGGGATTGGACTAGATGACCTTTAAAAGTCTTTTCCAACCTAAACCATTCTATGATTCTAGGAAGTATTTAAATAGTAAGAATAGTTGTCATTGAATGCACCACCTCCAAGTTAATTTAAACACATCTGCTGCTGCTCAGTACAGAGAGACATTCCACATTCCTACACTTTCTGGGCAAAAGCCTTACATCCTGCAAGCCACCACAGTATAAATTAACCTTAGGATACTAGGATGATTCATACTGACTGGTATAGGGTCCAAGACCAGTCAGAAAATAGAGAAAAACAGACAGATTTAAGATGCAGGAACCAGGTTTCAAGCAGTGTCTGGAGGCACTGCATATAATTCAGAGGAGAATCATTCCTGAAGAGGAAGGCTTTAAGGCTATCAACTTGTCTGGCACTTTTCATAAGCGTTAAATTATCTGAAACAATCAGTAAAAGCCTTCTTTTGAGGTGATATATGAACGATACAACCCTGACTGATCCAAGTCCAGAAATGTATCATAAGACACATTTATGAAAGACAGAGGAAACAAGAATCAAGAATCTCTAAACCTTTATACCCTCTAATCCTCTTTGTTTTGGGGATGTGGATATGGTTTTAGTCATACAATTAATTATACACAGGAACAGTGATTGCTTTCAAGCAGGACGACACAAAGCTTCGCTCTGAGAGGTCACCAAAACCTATTTCACTTTGTACATTTGCTTTTACTGGCCACCCTGCTCTCCGTGCTACCTCCAGCACCAGGAAGCAGATGGGACTTCCTTTCCATCCGGCTTCTGAGCAGGAAATGTTTGACTCTTCGACAGCCACGAACAAACAGCCAAGAGCTGCAGTGGAAGAGCATGACAGGAATTGACAGGCTCTCAGACACTGCAGCAACTTTTGACTGGTGGGCCATCAAGGCTGCATTACACTCTCCCATCCTACCCAAAACTGAGCATTCCTGAAAAATTAAGAAATGCTGACCTCAGGTACAAATGGTGGAAACAGGACTAATTAGTCTGGAAATGTATCTTGAGAAAAATCACTCGCTCGCATTATCCAGATACCAGCTATGCCAAGACCATACCTGCTCTAGACTACATCCTTCCTGTCCCTTTTGTTCTAGAGTATTTTTTTATGCAAGTATATACTGCATTTTCACTGTGTGGCCACCCCTGCTTACATGTGAAATTTGGTTTTGCTGTCTGGCACATCAATACAAGGGAGTGGCTTCTCATCAAGGTACAAAATAAACCGGGCTTTGTTAATGTATACATCCGTAATGCATTCAAATTCAGAATGACCTACTGCGGGTACTGCAATATGGGATATTTGTGGAGTCTAACAAGAAATTGCATTATCCTGAGTTTCCACCTTTCTTGCAATTAATTCTAACCAGATCGATAATACGAATACAACTTCCCCATAATATTAATACTAATATCAATTAAACATAGTCACAGAATAGTTCACAGAATAGTTCACAGAATAGCTGAGATTGGAAGGCACCTCTAGAGATGATGCAGTACAACCTGCCTACTCAAGCAAGGACAACTACAGCAGGTTACTCAGAGGCACGTCCAGATGGGTCTTGAGTATCTCCAAAGATGGAGACTCTACAGCATCTCTGGGCAACCTCTTTCAGTGTTTGACCACCCTCACTGTAAAAAACATTTTCCTTATCTTTAAATGGAATTTCTTGTGTTTCAATTTGTGCCCATTGCCATTTGGGCATTCACTAGATACCACTAAAATAACAATAATAAATATAAATAATGCTAATATAAATACATTAAATATGTATCAAATAGATACAAAAGGGATAAAGAAACAAACCATGAGTAAAACAAAATGGGAGATATTATAGCTCATGAAATTTATGACACTCTTAGATTAAGGACATAAGAGATTATTAGACCATTTCATGTGAGCCTATAAATTACAGGCTAAGAATTCTCACCTGGGGATTTCTTTATCGACACTGTTAATTTTATGCTGTTGAAAAGGGCATCTGATCTTGATAGCACAGAAAGAAAAAATAGTTGCATGTTGAATTAATTAGGAATTAGAAAACATTTCTTTTTGCACTCTAAATTTCCTCTTCTTTGCTCTATATGGATGGAAACTGGTCCACCTGATTTAGGTAGTTAATCTATTTATTCACGACTTTATTTGCTATTATATGTTCTCAGTTTTGTTTTTCCAGACCCTTCATTGTATATTACAAATGAGATAAGACTCCTGCATGAGCAATCCCATTTAGCCAGTTCTTTGTCACGGTGGTTGGAAGTCTGAGCACCCTACGGAGATCCTGCTGAAATTCTGTTTTAAAATTTGACTAACTTTTCCACTTCTGACTCTGCTAACTTCTTTGACATTCACACTGTCTGCCTTCTTTACACTTTTTTGTGATGGGTTCTGCTTTGGTTTCAGCCTTCGGGACTGTTGGTGAGATACATGTAATCTGTTTCGCCTCTAAGTAGCTGGTCTCTCAGCTTTGTGTAGACCATGAAACAAGTGGCTGTCCATTCTCCCCCAGTATGGATAGATATATTTTGGGTGTATAACAAAGCAGCCTTTGTAAATGAGGCATTTAATTTTCTCTACAATAAGGACAAGGAGGTGTTTTTCAGCATCACTGAAAGCAATTGTTAGCCTATGCCTAGTACGTGATTTAAGCTAACTGGATCTCACCATGTATCTTCTAGGAAGGCTGTGATTACTTTGTGCCTGTGCATGATGCCTTCTGTATTTCCAGACCATTGATTTACACTTCTGTATTATGTGGCTTAGTGCCAACATTGATTTTATGATAATTTTTTCAGTCTGAAAAATGTTCTTAGAACATTAAAATCAGCTATGCTGTGCCACGATCTTACCACTTTTGCATGTGCTTTTTAATTCCTGGAAAATAAATTTCCACAGACATAACTAGCATCAGAGACTCATCAGTATAATGCAAGCCACAGCAGAATACAAAAATGGGCTTTAGAGAAGGTTTTTTTCTTAATTTAAAGAAATGCCTTGAATCAACTTACAGACCAGGTAAGAACTGAAAGGAAAGTACTGGGAAATAAATAGCCTCTGTTTAGCCATATCACAACTATTTATGCCTTTCCATGTTGCTAAAATATTCCCAACAGAGCTGACAGCCCTTAACAAAAACAGAACAATCAGGGATTAGTGTCAATTAATTCCTTAGCATTTGGCAAAAATTAAATCATATCATGACTATGGAGGAGGCAAGTAGTTATATCTGACATTCAGTTCTACCATTGTACGAAGCACTCAGAAGCTATTACAGTTTTCAAAAATACATTCACATGTATTCTTAAGGCAACATATTAACAAAGATCTTCCCTGAGGTGCTGACAAGTGGTAACTATTCATTTTATGTGAATTATTGTTTATCTCCGTCTAAATCCCAGATAAATATCTGAAATATTTCAAGCTGTCCAGTACTAGGGAGGTAAATAATGAGAAATTAATTGACCTATTCATATTCCAATTTTCTTTTCTATTACATAAACACAGATATATGCCACACAAATGTCTAAACACTGTGTGAAACCAACTCTGTCTTTGTGACTATTTGCAAAGAGTGGGTAAAAGATTTTAACACTGTCCAGAAGTATAGCAATTCAGAGCTCATATGATTATGGTTTTGCTATGTTTTACTTGTATTAACTATGATGAATTTTTTGTAATGTGGACTCACACCTAGTAATAACTAACTTGAAGAAAGCTGTTAGATCTGATTGCATACCATCACTAGCTCTCTTCCATTATTATTTAGAAGAAATCTTAGAGAGCTGATGATGGAAAGCAGCAGGCAGGGTTACCAGTTTATGTATGTAAAATTTGTGATACTGACTGAATCAGATTCTGGCAAGTTGAGATGAAAAAATTTTCTCAATGCAGTTGTAGGAAAAAAGCGATTAGTTCAAAGATATTCCACCAATTGACAAGGATAAGGGTGACATCTAAGTTATTTTCATCTAAATCTAATATGATAGTAGAATATTAGGAGCACTTTAAATATATCTGCTGCAAGTACCTGCTGCACTGACCTGCGTTCTTAATTGCTAGTATTGTAAGATTCAGTCACATCTGAAGAAGCAGAGGTTTTCCCATGAAACATAAATTAGAACTTCAACCAATCACTTGCTGTCAACATTTTAACGTATGTGTGGTAGATGTGCTTTAAAGAAACAGAAAATGAAGAAACCTTCTGCTTTTCATTTGAAATGCTTCAGAAAACTGCTGCATCTTAGTTCTGTCTCAGATATGAATATGAAGGCAAGTGCCAAAATTTACAGCCTAATCAGAGTGACAGTTGATATCATCATACTTAACATAAGGTGAAAGTTTTAGTTTACAGATCATTTGGTCATTGATGAGCTGAGGAAGATCAATGTTAAGTCTTGCAGGGGCTAATTCTAGGAAGGGAGGGCTACACAAGACTTTAAATGGGCTAGGGTTTCACAGTCCAGTCTTCCTATGAAAGAATGCAAAATATAGAGGAAAATTGTTGGGCTGTGGTTATATTTTCTGCTCACTATGATGGGACGTGGTGCTGCTTGGTGCTGTATGGTGTAAGGTTAAGAAAATTGCCAATTTCCTGAAAGAACAGGGGTCATCATTACTTATAATTTCCTTGTTTAGGTGAGAATCACTTCTGTTTCCATTGATAAGACAATCTGATGGTTGATTATGAACAATTAGATTCCGTTATATTCTAATGGAAGTACGTGTAACGTTAGTAGATTGAAAAATAGTCTTCAGGTCACTTAACTGTCTTTTTGTATTCACTGTAATGAAGATTTAACTTTACATGAGTTAGTCCAGAATGCTGAATAGTTACAGTGGATCTCTATTTCTGTCTCTTCGGTAAAGGCATTTTATATGAAGATTTTGTGATATAAGTGACACTGTGTCTAAAAAGTTTCCATTTTAATTAACTATTCTATGTTACCAACAACTCACAGCAAAATTAAGCATTTTGGAATTGCATCTTGTTTGTCTGTTACAGAAACACCATGCAATCAAGTATATATATCAATAAAAAGCCAAAGCCTCTTGAGTTAATAAGCTATTGTCTCCTCATTCACAATTCAGTATCTTTTCTAGTAAAAACATTTTTAAATTGGCTAAAAATTAACATACAATTTATACTTTAAAATTAATTTAGTTTGGATATATGTATAAAAACAATCTTTTCTTTACTGTTCTCTTCCTCGGCCTCTATCTACCCATTTCTCTGATGTAGTTACTGTCTATCCTGATTGTTTAAAATATTCATCAGGAAGCAGGCATCATGAAGAATGAATAATATAGTCAGTATTTTTGAAACAAAAAGTTATGTTATTATTCTACATTGATGAATTTCATGCTAATTTTAAAAGCAACCATTCAACATAATCTAGAAATTACACAATAGTTAGGACATAATGTAGGTATTACACAATACTTAGGTAGTGTGGTAGAGGGTGTTCCAGAAAAACATTGAGCTGAACCATTGACTGTAGCTGTAGCTGAAGTACTACTGACAGATATAACTAAGACAGATTAAGTATTTCCACTTAAAATTCATTCTGTCAATCATTTATAACCCTGAAAACTTCAGTTCTTGAGCTAAGATTACCCATACATGATTTCTTGTAGGACAAATAGAAATACTTGAAAGTTTGAGAACAAATGGTTCATTTTTTCTCTTCTCATAGACAAGCAGCTAGACACACATAAAGTAATTCTCTTGATTTTCAAGAATAAAAGCCTTGTGGTTGAAGACTGAAAAATTAAACTTGGCATACAAGTGTACCACTGAATATTCAAGAGAACACTTTCCCTTTCACCAAGCTGCGAGTTTTTGAAAATTGATGTGAGACTTCATGACAAATATTAGAACAAAAATCATACTCCTAACAAATTTGGGACACTATTTTTAAGAAGAAAAGAGATAGATTGTTCATTGTGCACTTTCCAGTATGTATATTCATGTGAAGAAAATTAGCCATATGGTAAAAAATGTATTAATAATTTCTACTAAATGATGTAGGTGTCATCACAAGCTTCAGTTCAGACACAAATTACTCCCTCTTTTCTTCAGAAATCAGCATTCATTACAATAAGGTATCATCTCATTGGAAAGCCCTTCTCTAAACCTCTGCAAATGTTTTAGATTTCATTTCAGTCAGTCTTTGGGTGCTACAGAAAGAGATCCCTGCTCTGTGTTGTTGAATATTTACTGATAAGAAAAAATAATAAAACATATAATACTGGATATGCTACATTACTTCTGCTTTTAGGCATAGATTAATACCACATAATCTTCAGTTCTGTGATCACGTATCTGATTCTACACAATGCTTGTCAGTCAAGGGAGATACACACCCGAGACCAGCCAGGCTTCCTTTCAGGGATTCCTGAATGCAGACTGTAAAACTCTGTGCAACAGAGACACAGACAACACCCTGTGTGTAAGGATACAGGCAACAAAACCTTATACAAATAGGAGGGCTACAGAGGTATGTCAAGCGACATAAGAGATGGTGCACAAAACAAATCAGTGCTAAAGAGCTTTCTACAAACCTCTATGTCTACCCTGGACTTTGCTTAACATTTTGGAAATATTACATGATACCACACTTGTTGCTGTGGACATCTTAATTTCAGCATTTTGTGCCTCGGATATTAACCATGACTTCATAAAGTTCTTTCAGGACATATATTTCTATGTTTAGTTGTGCTCAAAAAAAGGATGAGATACAGAAAATTTACAAGTTACATTACAAAACAGCTTCCCTTCTGCTTCTTGCCACACAAAAAACATATTTAAGGAAATGTGAAGCAATAAGGCTGAAAACAAAGACTCGTTCATGAAGTGGATTAGCAATTTGGTCCAAATAATAAGTATGCATCTGAATGTAAAAACATGGGTTGTTTCTTATAGACGGTGCATACATTGAGAAGAAAAAAACAGACTAGAAGCTTTCAGAACTACTGGTTCAGTGTCCAATTACTATTGGTAGAGATTGCCGTTTTCTTTGTATGTTAACATTTGGGCAGTGTAAAAAAACCAAGCCAAACAGCTGGAAATAACAAAAGCAGGACATAACTGCTGTTTGTTTAATTCACTGCACTCATATCCAATCCGACCTTGCAAATGGAAAAGCTTAAATGGGTTACTGTGAGCCTCTCCGTCCCGCATAAAGTCACTAATTTAAAAACATGTCTTACTTTATGTTTTGGTACTCTTCACTGTGAAGTTAAAGCCTCAGCCTCAGACAGATTTCAAATCAGATAAAAGCCCAAGCCTCAGTATTACTGACCTCATGATCAGCTATGAATTTTATCACTAAAGCGTATGATTTGTGTGCATCTTACTTAGCCAATTGATAGGGTGTGAAGGTCTGTAGTTACAGGTGACAGGAACATATTTAACTAATTTTTCAGGTTTCAGACCTACGAAAACATCTTCAAAGTTTTCATGACATAAAAGGTCATTTATACATATTGATCAGCATAGAATTACAAAGGAAATCACATAATAGTTCCATAGGCAGGCATAGGTCCATTTCTCTTTCAAATCTCCCCTTTTTATATTATGTGATGAACATACAGCTTGATATGGATGTATAAAATAATGATTTTAATGTAACTGATTTTTAATAAACACAGCGGCCTCTTGGAGCTCATCTTTGACATTCTTTATAATGCGTTTTTCTGAGCATTGGCCAAATTATCTATCATCGGTGGTTATTAAAATAAAAGATCAATTTCTTTAATTGCTACAAATTGCACTGTTGCACATATAACTGCTGTGAATTACTGATCATCTCAGTCTTGTCTTGCTTCTATGAACAATCCTAATGACATCTATGGGAGACCAGTTAACAGAGATAAAAATCTATCACCTAATGGGAGCCCAATTTAACAGAGTTTAACTATTTCCTGTAATCCATACTTGGTATTACCATCAAAATGAAGCAGCCCATTTAGAAATCTTTATTTCAAAGTGGTTTTGTGGGCAGCAATAACTTACTTTGCTATTTTGGAGGTGTCCTCTCACTCCAGTGTTATTTTCTTAAGTAGTAAACAATAAACATACCTCCGTCTGTGAGGCTCTCTGGTCTGGCATCCTGAATGCCTTGAACTAAATTCCTTGGGGAAGTCAAGGTAACCTTTCAAGGTGGTACATTTGAGGATCAGACGTAATCCTTCTGCAGGCCACATTAAGATTATTTATATAAAAACACAGCTGTCTTGATAAAGGAAGCCATGTAGTTTTGTCAGACCACAACATTTAGCAGCATGCTTGAGATCGCTCATCCTGTTGCTTCAACCCTATCACCCTAGGACAGAAAAAGAAAATAAATATAAAAGAATGGAACTCAACATCAGCAAAATAAACAAACACCTTTGGCATAGCAAGGCTCTTAACAGAGCTGCCAAGCTACATAGATGTAAAACCTTCCATTCTTGCACTGGAAACAGAGGTAAAAATACTCTCTTCACTCTCTTTGCAAGAGATGAAAAGCTTTTGAGCCCGGAGAGGAATTTTGTGGTTCTTTCTTTGTTTTCTATAACCAGTTTAACCACTTCTTCTCTGTGAGAACATGCAAGTCTGTTGAAGACTGATTCTCCCAAAAAGTATTCTTGAATCAATAAACCACTGAAACATCTGTTAAAGCATTTTCCTCTTCGAGACAGAATATGCTTAAATATTATCTAGAGAAAGGTTTACTAAACTGAAGCCCCAAAATAATTATCACTAGTTCCTACATATATGAACTCCACTGACATTACAGACAGATAAAATCCTTATATCTGGCATTAATTTAATGCTGCCATATAGAAACTGCCAGCATCCAAAGGGTTTTTTTTTTTGTATTCACAATGCCATTTTTTCTCTTTTAATACACTATGGCCAATAATGAAATATTTAAGTTACTACTTAATATGTATTTTGTTATTCTAGATAGCAAAACATCCCTTAACATTGTCCCTTGGTTATTCTATTTAAACATGCTTAATTCACGATCTACCAGTATATACTCTAAAAGTCCAAGTTTAAAGCTAATAACTAAAAGGCTAGTTAGAGTCAGAAGTTCCAGTCTTTTTCTGTTAACCCAGCAGCTACATGTTTAGAATACCCTAAGCACCAATCTATATTTTGATAATTAACAATTATCAACAACCAATAGCAATTTCACCTAAAAAATGGAAAACAATGTTTTGGAATTACTCTGATGGAAGGGGAGGTAGAAAGTCAGAAGACTACCAATTTTATAGAAAAGTATTTTTGATTTGAATATTAATATACTCATGCTGATTTCATAGTCAACATTTAAAGACAAATATGGTTCAAAATCATCCTGGGTAAAACTCTAAAAAATAATTTCCCTTCCATTTCCTGAAGCCATATCAGGACCTCATATGCCCTGTACTCCATTCACAGGACCGTGGTAGACATCTTCCCAAAAGAGAGCATTTTAGCATGACTATGTATCTATGTGTAGTAATGGCAAATCAAATTTAAGAAGACCATAGGAGCAACATTAACCACAAGCAGAACAACACAGAAATTGCACAAAAACTACAACAGTCACTGTTTCCAGAAAAAAAGAAAGGCAATGTAGGAATCTAACAAGATTAAATCTGAGAGAAATCATAGGTTTAATAGATATGTAAGCAAAACAAAAAAAACTATCCATGAGAACAATATGATCTGTCATAGCTGCAGCAAAACAGCTAAAAATTACCAAGGTGTTTTTTAAGGGCTCAATCCCTAGGTATAGTATATCTCAAACTGAATAAACTGACTGACTCACAACATCATCTGCCTTCTATACGAGTTCTTAAGTAAATGAAGTTATGGAATATGTGTATAATAGGAGTAGTTAATGAATATAATTAGTATAATAGAAGTAGTTAATGAATATAATTAATATAATAGGAGCAGTTAAGCACATGAAAAAAGGCTTCCTCTCTAGACTAACAAACCTCCAAAATGGCTTGTCAGCCAATGAAGCAAGGCAAAGCCCAAATAGTGTAAACAAAATTACTAGAGACTGTCACATGCCCACAACTGGAGAGTATTACAGATATGGTAAAAATAGTATTTTCCAATGTCATAGGCTAGTACTGTCAAATATGAATAGATGAGGAAATCATTCTTCACCTTGTTTCAGTAGACAGATAAAGATTCTACAGTGGAGGAAATAACACTATTGCTGCTGTTATCCGTGACTACTAATTAGTGACATTAGTGTCAACTAGTGTGGCTACTTGTTTCTGACAGGAAGACACATCCTAATAGGATTTTCAGAGATATCTTTCACTTTCTTGTATGGGAACACAAGGATCTTATTTCTGCCATTAAGAGGAAAGGAAAAGAATCTCAACTAAAAAAAGGGATACTGTCGTATGGTACTTGCAACCCCCTCACAAGGCAGCAAACAAAAGGCAAAGGCAATCCAGCATAGGTACAACCTACAGATACTAATTAATGAAGAGCCTGTCAGAATTTGTAAACACCCAGAGCCTTTCAAGTAAAAGAAAAATGTGCAATGGTGTTTAGCTATGTTAAATGCTTAAGCATTATGCTCAAGGAAAAAGAGCTCATTAGTGATTCACGATCACTGGGATTACTGAGAGCCGCACACCAGAGCTCTGGGGCGCTCTGATCTTATTACCAAAACTACACAGATGCAGTTTAGACAAGTCACTGATGTGCACAGCTGAGTTTTAAGCTAAAGCAGTCTTTGAGCATGAAAATACGACAAGTTAAGATGATCTTCAACTCGTTTGGAAGCATCAGCAAAGCCCATTTTAACAGCAGAACCGGCAAGAATCCAAAAGCAATTATATACTGACAGAAATGGATAGCTGCGTAGCCTCTGTTGAGATGGTCGGAAAATAGTGGAGATGTCGCACAGGCCTCGCAAGAATGCTAGAATTACGAAGATGAGATAAGCATATGCACTGCCAGAAGCAAAAAGGCTCAAGACCCAGAGCACTGAGAATAAAATTACCTCTGAAATAGAAGCCTGTAGCCAGCATATAAAGAAGTGATAAACTGCCCTGAAACCATAAGTAGGACCTGCAAGTAGGTGAACAACTCTTATATATGTGCAGACATATATCTAGCTACAAAGAGAGTGAATATTTGCTGCATTATTTTACAGATCTCTCAGTAAAGTAAGGATGGATTTCTCACCAAAGCTAAACAAAATTACAATTTCATGGCAGAACACCATTCACACTTATGGATGCTAGCCAACTTATAAAATACTGCTGCAGTGCACATTATAGTAAAAACAATGAAATATTTCAATAAGCACAAACATTATCAGATTTCAGGTGATAGAATCTGTGAGGACACGGACCATTTTCTATTCGTTGTCTTGCCGCATGGCAAGTCACTCCTCTTCCCAGATAAATCGGTTATTTGGGTGCAAGGTATTTTTGTCTGGCTTTGACTCAATTCTTTTTAATCAAAATGGAATCCAAATTGACCCAAATTCCTGCAAAAAGTTTTAATCATAACTAATTAGTGTTTATGATGAAACATCCTCTAGTCAAAGTGTTTTCAACTGGTTTCGTAAAATGACTAAGCTGTGTATAAATCCTGCCTTATCTTCCTCTACTGGCAGTGGTAATAACAGAGGAAAGGAGGCACATGAAGGTTGCAGCCTATTCCGGCAGGCAAGCTAACGCCTGACCAGACAAGCTAACTCCTGCCAAGGTAGACACAACCAGAGAATTTCTTGAGCATAAACCAAACACGTGCCATCAGGCTTTATAACTCCTGCTGATAGGTATCGAATTTGAGCTAGTCTCCAAAAACAGGAGCTTGCCTTTTCTTACATAGTTTGATGGCACTGTCTGATTTGGGCCCTTACAGTCTCCTACGAGGATGCCTGATGGAATGGTGCCCTTCATGACTATATTGTAGCCATCTAAGTGGGGATGCATGTTGTGACATGGCACTGGAATGGGATGCTCATGTCCTGGATATTTCAGATGAGGATAAGCATGAAATGGAGTGTGGGTGAGATGCTCATTAAGATGGACTTGTCAGTACGGAACTACTACGCCACTGAGCTACGACTGGTATTCAGCCCCACGTTTGGAGTGCGGTATGTGATGTTAGCAGGGCCCATGATGTCTGCTCAGAACAATCAAGATTCAGCGAGACCGAGCCCACTGACAACACCCTCCAAAACCTCCAACCATTGCCTCAGTCTCAAAAAGACCTACTATGCAGTTATAGCAGTGTCCAGCCGGCCTTGCAAAGAACATCACAGTCTTCCCCTCCAAAGGGGCAGGTTCATCTTTCACGTCTCCAGCTCTACCTCTAGCTCTTCCTGACACTCACTAATCATAATGTGTTACAACAAACTACTTCACAATACTAGCACAGACAGGATTTTCCTTCAGATGGTGATAGAGCTAAAAGAAGCAGATTTGTTGATTCTCCCAAAGAGAAGTACCCAGAAATAGGTTTGAAATTGATTTGGAATGAGGCGATACACTATGCGCGAGTCCCTGCAAAGAGAAGAGTAGCATCGAGCAGTACTGTTGTTTGAATTGATTTACCTGTTTTAGCTTCTAGATAAAAAAAGATCTAGGGAAACAATCATGAGGAGCTGTACTAAAAAAGCCTAAGAAAAAGGTGAAAGGGTATTTCAGCAGCAAACATGCAAAGAAGTAGGCTTAATGGAAGATTAAATACAGAGAGACTACATGACCTATAGTTTAAAGAACTATTACATTAACGGGATTGTCATCTGGAGGGAGCCATGAAAGACTAAGATGAGACACATAAGGTATGGAAAATCTCATTTTGAAGACTATGATATAAAGAAGTTATTTATCCTGGCCCTTCACTCCTCCACACACCCTTCAAGGTCAAGTATTCCCTATAAGCCACTCAAAACACAAACACAAGTTAAGTTAGAGAATTGCATTTTAATTGAAATATCTGCTTTGGAATGATGAGTAAAAAACGTAGAGTCAGAAAGCTTTTTGCTATTTGAAAAAGAGATGATTAGCCTGTAAAGGTGGAGAAAAAATGGATTAAGCATCCCACACTACAGAGAAAACATGGATTCCCCTTCCTTTCACTACAGCTTTGTGGTCCTTGTAACTAAGATGGATAAACACATCTCACGAGATCAAGATTATGTAAGACTGCAAGCTAAAGAAGATAAATAAATAATTGTTTTTTCCTTCAGACTCTTGCTTACCTGAAAGAGGCAGCCTTTTTATAGTCAATGACACATATGAAAGTGATAGGAATGACTGCTACTAGAGCAACAAAGCCACTCTCCAAACTACTAATTCTCTCATTATGTACAACTTTATAAAAGGTTTTAACCATAACTATTGCCTCAATAAATTAAAAGCCCTCAGTGCTCCTAGCAATTTGCGGCAAAGAGAATGGACAGCTTTCACTGAACTCTTTCACATTGCAAGTTTGAGATGTCCAAAACTAACGAGTTAGAAATGTAAGAAAGGCTAAGGGAGATGCCAAAAAAAAGCTGACACAAAAACCTAGTGTTATACAACTGCTATTACCGTGAAGTATGAGAACAGAGAGTCTAAAAAAGAAATTAACATTATAGAAAATGTTGTGCAGTTTTTTAAAAATAAAAGTCATTCATTTATATGTTTTTATTCTTATTTTGTTTGCTCTCGTAATCTGTTCTTCAGTATAAAGCTATGCATGTGGCTTTATAGATATAAATATATATCTATATATAAATATAATATATATACATTATATTTATATAATATATAAACAAAGATAATATTCCAAAATTCCAAAGAGCCATAAAAGCTGTCCTGCATTATCCCAGAAGAATGCTCAAATACAGCAGCAGTTGTAATAATTTCTTCATAGCTAGCAGTGAGTAACCTCATTCAAAAATGTATATTACACTGGCCTTAGCTTTCAGAGGGGTGACTTAGTACCCCTGTGTCAGACATTGCCCGACAAATAACAGAAGACATAATTTTGGCCTACTGAGTCTCAATAGTGGCAGCTATTTGATATAAGACTGAAGATGCCCCTACAGAGACCCTGATACAGCACTTGAAAAAGAACAACTTATAATATATTATCAATTACTCCAAAGATTTCTAGACTGTGTGGCAAACTATATACCAGAGTTTTATAAGGAAAAATTGATTCAGAACATAACATGCCCTAAGGATATATCATTTAATTTTAAAGAATTATCATTTCACTGGCCAACAGAGGAAAATGTTTTAGTCACTTTGTTTCAATGAATAATGTTATGGGAGGTTCCTTTTTAAGCTATAAAGAAAAATGTCAAACAAATATCACAAAAAATCCCTTCAAAAATGATCCAGGCTGGTCTAGTAGCTATTCGTTTGTTGTAAAAACAGATACATAAATAAAGTGTACAGCAAAACACTGTTTATACCTCCTGATGACTGTTAAAATAAATTATTGTATGCTAGGAACATATTGATAATTTTATTTCTGCTGTAATCATATGCAGTATTAAAAAATTGCTTTAATTACACCACAAATTAAACTATTTCCACAACTTTGCTTTATTTGCGGATCAGGAGAAAATGCTGACACAGAGAGGTCATGGCTAATGCCAGTTCAGATGTTTCGGGTCTACATATTTTCTTTACAGTTCTAAATAAAACAAGCAGCTCCTAGCATACAAGAAAAAGGAAGTACCAAGGAAGAGATTTCCGCATCAGAGTAATTATGTCTGAGCCAGCTGCATATTTTTTCTTTCTAGAACATAAGGAGGCAAGCACTCACAGACCAAAAATGCAAAGAACTGCTGAAACTATCCTGGGATCCTATCTAAACAGTTGAGACGCTGAGGTGTGGTCTGATCAGCCATATTGCCCTTAGACATCCGTAAATGATAATCCTGTTCAGCCCATTGTTAACCTATAAAACTCTTTAATCAACTTTCCTGAGAAACATCATGCCAGAAGGACTGCTCAAAAGTCAATAGCACAGAGTAACCTTAAAATCGGAGTGCATCAGCTGCTGGCCGGATTAATCAACTAGTCACCAGCCCAGCACCTGTTAGGGGTTTTTTATGATCCACTGGCCACATACGTGTTTCTATTAACCCTGCCTTTTTTCCTGCTGCCTCCCAGAGATGATATCACACCATACTCAGCACTTTTTTCCTCCATGGGAAAATGTTTTCTTCCCAGGGAGGACATTTGATGATTAATACTCTCTGATATAAAGCAAAGGATGATTTACTGATACTGCCAGATGAAATGCTTGGCTAATCTTCAGGATATCTTTCAGATGATGGGTATTTCCCCATCAAAAGTAATACAAATGTCAATACCATAAAATGTAGAAGTGACAGACACATGGAATACAAATGAAATCCAGCTTTTAAAAGGAAATAATATTTAGCCTAATAATAGAAATCTATTTTAGAATCTCTTCTAGAATTTAGGATAGAAATCTAATTATGTGGACTGACTAACCACTATTAATGCTTAAAGTTTCTCACAGAAAACCAGGCACTCTTATATTTTTTAAATATTTTAATTATTATTTAAATTAATGTTTTGTCTATCATCCCATAAGCCAGTAACCATAGCCCTACAGTTTAGTGTTTAAATATGATTGTTCAGTGCAGAGGAGTTTTGATCAAAGTCCCAGGCAACCTAAAGAGAGGTGTCAGACGCATTTCAGCTTAGAAGTGTCAAGACAGTACAACAGGTATGTTACACAAGGTTTGCTCAGTGAGAAGGCAATTGCAAAAGGATTAGAAGTGTACCCCTACCATGTGATAGAGGTCTGTCAATGCTGGTGCTAACCTGATCTAAATCATCCACACGACATAGAACCAGGCAGAGCGAAGGTCCTGAAACAATCTGGTAGCGGTAAGTTAGGTTCCAGAAACACGGCATTCATGGGAAAGTAGAGGCATCTCTCTGCTATGCTCCACTGTGCTGTATAGATACACTCCTAAATCCAACAAGCCCTCAAAATTACATTGTCTTACTTCTAGTCTTAATATACGGTGAAGACATAATTCAACTGCTACAAAAGTCAAAGTCACCTTCACCTTTAGGATGACCTATTTGAGGCCTCTGCCCCCAAGATTATTTACCATTAATTTACAAACCAAAATGCTCTTTATTAAGAAAAGAATCTCTGAATCCCACACCACAAATTCAGAAATAAGTTTTGCAGCTAGTCCTAGAACTGAATAGATCAAAGCCCAGTTAGATTAAACCTGAAAATGACGGTGATAAGTAAATCGCTGATGTGAAGACATGAAGAAGTGGATGTAGAAAGCCCTTCTGTTAAATGAGAGGACATTTAAGTACTTCCATTTATCATAATTACTATCTTGTACTACAGGGGAAAGGATAGTCTCTGAAGCTGACAGAAGCTAAGTCATTTAAACTCTTTTGGGGCAAAAGTGTTTGAAATATAAACATATCAGAAATGTTAGAAGTTAATGTTAACAGGGGCACAGACTTAAGACAACAAATACTCGAGTAAAGAAAAATGTTGCCTTCAAAGTGAAAGAAAAATGTTGCCTTCAAAGTGAAAGCATAATTGTCAAGTGAGCCTATTTTTAAGTTATAGTAATCTATTATTTACTATGGAAGGGATGAAGTCATATGTTGTTGTTGTATGCAGCTGCTATTTATAAAACAAACCACATTTTCTGTATGACTTAGCAAGCCAACCACCACACTCTACATCAGTAAGATTTCTGCTTCATCTTCAGGTGTAATATAAACCCTGATTTCTACCTTGATAAAACCTTGATATTACAGGGATATTTACAGGGAGGATCATGGCAAGCTGGGGAAAAGCCTGTGCCTAAAACGATGAACGGCAACTCCTTGCTTATGAACAGACTACGAAAAACCCCAATAAAAGCTATGAAATAAATATCAGTATTAATGACTACTTGCAGATGGTTACTTGAAAGCAGGATAAAGTCCAAGGTGACCTCTTAATTGCAAACAACGTCATGGGTGTAAATAATAACTCCACACAGCTTGTGAACGTTGTTGCTTTCCCCTCAGGGAGAGAACTAAAGAGCAATTTTATTATACACCAGGAAATAGAGGAATATAAACAAATCTAAAAATGTAAGTATAAAGTTGGTTTGCAGGAAAAGGAGACTCTTCCTTATTCTAGGGTGGACCTTGGTCCTGTAAGTAATACAGAGGGAATAAATGCAAGCAAAGAAGGTAGTGGCTTTAAATCCTTGTTGCTTTCCTAAATGCTTTGTTGCCGCCATGTATTTATTTTGCCTCCTATTTATTTTGTCCATTCACGGTACAAATCACTGTGATCTGTGTTAGCTGGCTGGGTAGATTACATTATTAGTGAATTGACTAACGAAAATTGAGGTACCCACTGCTGAAACTAAATTGTTTGAGTTTGTCTTGTGTCTTTTTAGGTGTTAGGGTGGACTGCAAAGTACCAGTATTAGACAATTATCCATTCTAGTTACTTTATTACACTTCACATTCATCGCTAAACTGTTACTGATGTCACTTGATTCAATTCTAAAATGATCAACTTCCAGATTTAAAGCTTCAAAAGGACCAGACTTGTCTCTAGTTGCCACAGATTTTAGCATTTGTAAATCTCATTTTCACTTGGGCTTTGAGCCTTTTAGAGCATAAGAGATCCTAAAAACGAAACCCTGGCTTAAAACTTGGTCTGTATTAATGAATGTAACACATGCTAAGCTCAGACAGGGTATTATTTCCTAACAAAGAGTACTCATTAAAAGAAGCTGAGGTTACCAAATACAATCAAAGCATTTATTTGTAAAACCATTTAATGAAAATAGCAAGCTAAAAAAGCAAGGCCAGAATTATTTACACATTTCTACAGAGACTACTCATTAAAATACTGTTGGTGCTTAAACGTTACGCTGATGAGTGTTTAGGAGAAACCCCACATCTAAAAAACCCTGTGCTTGTTAATTCTTTCCACATAAAAAGCTATTTTATGTTGTATGATTTAAAGTACTTTTAGGAAAGAGATTATGTTCAGCTTGGTTTTACATTAGCATAGGCATAGATGCTAAAAGCAATTAGCAAGAAGGCACTGAGACTTCCTGGGTAACACAAAGGTTTATTGCTTCAGAGATAAAGATTCTGTTATTTTCCACTGACTTCTTTTGAGATGCTGAAACTTAATTATCAACCTTTCAAACTTTCCACACAGTTTAATTTCTGGAAAAAATACATGCTCATTATATGTAAAGAAAATACGTAACAATTAAACAGAGCCTTTGTCCTCAGGACTCCTCCACCTTTAAGCTCAAATTCTGATTCTGTTAATTTTAATGTACTCTTCTTTTGGTATTAAATTTAATGGGACTACAGCTGGGGGATTTTTTCATGTTTCTCACTATTGGTGGACTTCAGAGTACATAAAAGTCCTTTTGAAACCGACAGTTTTCCAGAGTGTGACATCTACCTGGACTGGTAGAAACCCATGTTTTGGAGGTGTAAGATCAAGGACTAGTCCTTACCCTTGCCCTAGTATTTGTATGGCTTATCATTACGAGACATTACTTTTCTCTACACCCATTCCCACTCCATACTAATTACAGTTTAAATCCTATTATAAGAGTGAATAAACTAAATCCTATTGTAAAGATGAGTTTAATCTCACCTTTAGACATCAATTGATCTATTCAATACTCAGAACACTGGAAAATTTTCAGAAGGGTTTATGAGGAAGGTGATTTTCAAGGACAAGCACAGCAGGAGTTTTAAGAATTTAAAAACATCTGAGGCTGGTTAAAGACCCAATTTTCTATCAGTTAGGGAATGAGAAGGAAAATAAATTGATCTAGTACATGTTTATTGCTGATTTTCTTTACCTTCTTTCTGTATTAATACAACCCTTGAATAAATTCATACTATTTTCCAAGTACGGCATTATTTAACCTGATCCCTGTCGGTGCTGGAAAAATTTGGACCTGTCTCTCAAAACCAACAATGATTTGCAAGAATGTAATCTTTAGCATTGCAGGAAATCCTGCAATTTAAAGGTAAATAATCCCTAACTATAATTGCAGGATCAGTAATTTCATATTTAAAATTACTTTTAAAAGATTTAATTGAAAGCAAGGAAGACTGACTCAGAAAAATATGCATAATATCTTTAGTAACTGATCTATTCTGTGAAAAAGAAACAGACTGTATCCAAAACTACAACTTTAAGATTTGATGTCTCTTTTTTTAAAGTAAGTATGCTTTATACTATGGGAGACAGATGTTTCCATGTTTTTGTATAATTTAGTTTACTAATTTAGATCTCAGTTTATTATTCAGATGTTTGATGTTGTAACTGTGCTATATTTAACTATTGATCATTAAAAGAAAGGAAACCTGATGTTGTTAACAACTAGGTTTAACAAACAGGTTTTAACAAACAGGTTTAAAGATGATAAAATGTTTATGACTTTGTATGTGACTACACTGAGACAGATAAAAGTAATTAGAAATACATTCTGCTTTACACAATACAAATCATGGATTAAAAAATAGTAAGCAAAATGGGTTCAAACAAGACAGCCAAAGCAAAACCCAAAAAATCCTGTGCAGTTAAACATAAGCGGGTTCTATCTCATGATATCTCCCAAGATTTATTGATTAGATTTTTTATTCTATTTTTACCAGGAATCTGCTAAACAATTAAAGTAATCTATTTTCTAATAATGCACCCTACAGCTAAATGTCCAAGACTTCAGTTGATGAAACACAGAGGCATCATAGCTCATGATTAATTTTGCTGGTCATGAGAAATACTTTTCAGGAGGAGGGGAGAACTGATACTCTCCAAGCCTCTTCTTCCACGCTCAGTTATTCATCTTCCAAAGATTTCCCACTCTCATCTTCCCACTCTCCTCCTGATGTGCTTTTCTGCAATAGGAGTGAGGAACATATTTGGGATCACTACTCAAATTCCTCCACGGACCCAGCCTCAGATTCTCCATAACAAATAAGCCAACCTCTTGGAATCGCTTCTAAAAAGGTTTTCAAAAGTTCATTTACATAAGTTATCATCTATCTCACATTACTCTTACCCCATGCTACAAATGTCAGCATGCTGATGAATAGGTCACGTCCAACCCTTTCCTTCACCAGACGGCTGTGCAGGAAGGGCCTTACACAATCATGCGCTGTAAAGGTTTCTGCTACAGCTGAAGCAGCCAGAAGACTAACTTGTGTATTTATAGTGTTTCTAATTATGTGTGTATTAAGTAGCAGTGGCACTTAAGATGTGCTTTAGAATAACTTCCTTTTCCACTGACAGTGTTTTTTTTCCAAGCTGGCTCCAATTATCTCAAGGACCTGGGCTCGACATACTAACATACCACTCACACATATGCTTAGGACAGACTTGGGATGGTAATGTCACTCTGCCTAGAGACTAGCAACTTTAGAAGAGATGTTCAGATACCAGCTCAGGTAACCTAGATAAGTCACGATCATATGCAATGTAAATTCAACGTGATTGTCTTTCTTCTCTTTTTTCCTAGTTGTTCCACTGTAGGTTAGCGACAAGTGCTTTGCTCACTGTTACTACCACTGCCAATAGTCCTTCCATCTTTCAAAATACAATTTTGACATTCACTTACATGATTCCATTCAGACTCGCTGTCACAAACTTCTGTGGTTCTTTAGAGTTCTTGATTTTTCAAACATCATCTTACAGCCTAAGCTTCTGACACAACCATTACAAGCAAGATTGAGTTTTCGTAAGAGATCGAGGGAACAAAAGCAGTTTCAAATTATGGCAGCAGGAGATTAAAACAAAAAATCTCCTTTGTAGAGGTAATAGTTACAGGCCTGATGTACTACTTTTATTTAAATTTATTATCAGAAATTAGGTAGCCAGAATAAACCAGTAATGACACAACATGTGTCAAATTCTGTCATGCTACATAATTCTCATATCCATTGATTGAAATGGGATCCCTTAAATCCCACTTGATTGATAACTCAAGATTTAATCCTCTGAATCCACTATTCTTTCATACATGCTTTGAAATCTTTCAGTACCAATCACAGCACTGTTGTTGCCATTTTACCTCTTCCAGAAAGAAATCATGAGAAGCTAATTTTGCTTTGAAAAACTGAGGATGGAAAGGAAAGAGAGCAGAGAAGAAAGGTGCAACCTTCCATTTCATAGTCAGCAAGAGAAAAATAATTTAGTTCATCATTAACTATTTGGTAACTGTACCTTTAAACATTACAGTAATCTTGTTTGAACAGAGAATTCCCTTCATAGTACTGAAGTGGAAAAATGTGTATTTAAGTTTTGAACCCTAAGGAAGCGTCTCAGTGTTTTCTTAAGGAAACACTTTTTGATGGCATCATTCTTCATGTTGTTTCATTATTTCAGATAGACTTGCTCCCACTGTACAAAAGGCTCATCAGCATCTGGTAAAGCTATTTTCCTATTTTTATGGAAACAGGCCAAGATGTGCAATAACAGCTAGTAACTCTGTAGTAATGAAGTAACCATCTCCTGGACATTTAGAAGTCTAAAAGTATTTTAAAATAAATATCTAAAAAGCAATATTACAATGTAGAAACCAGAGTTCATTGCCTTCCTCCTTTAAAAGAAAAGATCAGAAATGAGTGTACTCGAGGAAATATTCTTCTGCAGCATATTATTACTGAGTAGATACGGGGTCATAGTGCCTCCTTGCCCCTGCCTTGCTAGCCTATATAGCTACATCTAAACTGCAAAGCAAGTCAAGGTCTGGATCCATGACCGTTTACAGGCTTGCGTTGCGCACTTTTTAGCATGAACAGCTGAGCAAACTTGGGGTTATTTCAAGGAGCGTGCCCGAAGCAGGGAAATGAGGCTTATGCCCCCCTTCACGAGGACCTCGGCACACAGTCTGAGCTGTGGATTGGGCAGATGCGCCCAGCCGTGCCCCGCTGCCTCTCCGGATTTCAGCTGCACGGCAGAGATTATTTTATCTTATTCTTATATAAGATTATCTCATCCTTATCACAGGATCCCTCCTCGAAGGGCCACAAGGTTGTCTGCTGCGGGGGGCAAACGGCACCGCTGGGCAACCTGAAGCAAGGCTGCTGCTGGGGCTACATGCATACCTGCAGCCGAGCAGGGCCAGTGTGACCACGCACACTTGCTGACCACTATAACAGCGGCACGGACATAGTTTATATCCACGTGAACTGTAGGCAAGATATCATAAGTAGATGCAACAAAAACATAAACAGGGAAAGTGGGAAAACCTTTTTACTTCTCAGGCATTATTGTCAACCAAAACCTAATGAGAGAGATGGGGACAGAAACCAGATCGCCTATATCCCTGCCCCATGCTAGACCTCCCCCCTGCTCCTCCTTAATTGAAAAAATAATTAGAGTTGTTGTTTTTTTTATCTTGTTGTCGGTGGATTTGTTGATTCAGAAATATCTTCAGCAGTATTGCAGAACCAGCTGAGGCTAACAGACTACACTGAAGTATTTTGTTTGAACTCTAGACCTTACTCTGGCACATCTTCCTTTTATTGTCTTACTGTCTCCTCACTTACCATAAAAAGAATGAAAATGTATACTGACCATTTTAATTGGCTTGCAGGGCTTGTGATGATTTTGACAACTGCTGTATGTTTCATAGCTACATGGCAGTCATTTATTAATGTTTTGGTCAACATTTCTCCACATTTCATTCCCGGAAATCCTTCTATTCAATCCCAGTCTCCAGAGGTGGATGAGCTGGGTGTGGGTACAGCTTGCTGATCCTACCAAGGTTTTGCTTATGCTGCAAACTGATGATCTGGGAGAAAATTCTTCTAAGAATACTAAAAATATCACTCATCTTGCACTTTTAGCTTCACCAGTGACTTGATGTTCTTGCTTCTCACTCTGCATTGGTCTTTTTCCCTCATATGCTCTCTCCACATATACACATAAGCGCACAAACACCACTTCCCACACTTGGAGCATTCCTTCACCTCATCTTTCCTTACTTCTGCCTTCAACACTCCTGTATTTGAGTCCAGGAATCATACGTGACTTCACTCCGCCCATGCCCTAAGATTAGTACCTACCTGGCACTATCTCCCATGAAGGCCAGTCTCTCTCTCTCTGGGTGTGTACACAGAGGAGGGGTGAAGAGCTTACGGGCTGCAGAAAGCAAACCCTTGCATTCAAGGTCAGGTTGGACGGGGCTCTGAGGAACCTGATCTAGTTGAAGGTGTCCCTGCTCATTGCAGGGGGGTTGGACTGGATGACTCTTAAAGGTCCCTTCCAACCCAAACTATGCTATGATTCTATGACTTTAGGGATAGCTGACGCGGACTAGACAGATGTTGCCAGCAGTGCCAGCCTTACATTCAGATGTAAGAATACTGGGGATCATTGTGAGATTTCTTCTAATAAAACTATTGGTAAGGAACACTAGAAATGAAGGAATAATCCATCTATACATATATCCCAGTGTTTATAATGCTCAAATACACACTCTCTCTAGGCTAGAATTCTTAATCGGGGTGAGAAAACTTTAAGATAAAATAAGATCTTGTAGAAATTTTCACCTTGAATTTAACCTGGACAGTGTTTTACAAATTTCAATCCAAAAAAGGAGGTTATATTGTTTGGTTTGCTATTTTCTTTTCATCCATCTGCATCTACAGGTCTAGCCAGGATCAGAAAGAATAAAACAAAACAGGAAGTTTTCATTTTCCCACAGGTTATGGCATATTTTTTCATCACAGAGGATCCCCATTTCTCTCCCACTTCAGGAAATTACTGATTCACACAAACAGTCACCATGGGATTGGTGGGAACATGGAGCACAGGGAGTTATACTTCCATTTAAAAAGCAGACACCTTTTTTGGACTCTGTACTGAGTAAACCGTGTTCTGCTGACACAGCAAAACAAACAACCTACCTAACCTCCTGCCATACTCTGCATTGGCTAAAAGTCTCTTCCAAGGTTCATGTCTGTGTAAATCTTAAGAGTTATACACCAAAAATATTGGTGCTTTCTTTGATAAAAATTTTTGTAACTCAGAAATATTTTGTGTTGCTGGATATCTGCCAGATACAAAATCTTTAATGCTCCTGAAACTTTCATGTAGCAATGTCTTGAGAGGAATTATGAGAATAAGAATCACACTTAACTGAGGGCAAGCAAAGCGAATTTTCTGCAAAGGCAGATATTTGCAAGTTCTATTTTCATTGACAAACTTTGAATAAAGGAATGGCAATCTAAGAGTTTCGTAAAAAGAAATCATGTGTAATGTAGTGATTAATACAGGTTGTCCCTTCATATGGCCTACTTGTTGCATCTTCTTTCTATGTCCTAATTGAGATTTTTCACTAAAATAGGTTACATTATGCAGTTTAAAGAAGACACCAAATGCTGAGGTTAGAGCTAAAAGTCTACAAAGGATTATCAGGTAATCAGCAATATATGACCTGTTTAAGAGCACCTGGATTCATATAGGAAAACTTACAGAGAATTCTAAATGTTAGTTTGGTTAGGTATCTGGTTATGATTTCAGAATTCCCCCTCCAAAACCCTCACATTCCTGTAATATTGCAACAAGTGAAACCATCTTAAAATCACTAAAAGTGAAAGTACTGTTCAGAGGTGCACTCATGATATGTTGATATAGCCATTTAACCTACAGCACATATTCTACCTAAAAAATTTGAAGTGATGAAGTAAAATCAACACAATGTAGAGAACTAGTTCTGCAGGAACATATAGACATCTTTGATTTCAAACAGTGACTTAACATGTGTGCACAGATCTAAATATTTTCCTAAGTCCTTGCAATATTCTATCCTAAATAGAAAGAACAGAGGTGGAACAGAACAGACTGCATCAAATAAGGAAAGCAGCAAGTCAAAATGGCTTTGTGGGCCAGATGCAACAGACAACTTAGGTCCCTATTGTGCATCTAAGATTTA
Organism: Phaethon aethereus; assembly: GCF_964289735.1. Taxonomy (NCBI): domain Eukaryota; kingdom Metazoa; phylum Chordata; class Aves; order Phaethontiformes; family Phaethontidae; genus Phaethon; species Phaethon aethereus. Next base: position 65,633,977 of record NC_138576.1, on the reverse strand, counting down.
GATGCTGATTATGTATTTAAATCTGATTCTCAAACACAGACATAATCCACTCCTCATGCTTTCCATTAGAGTCCTCTGCGTTCTTCTGAGGATGATGAGAATTTCCCAAGTCTCAATGAACTAGACAGTCCAATACCTGGATCAATTCCAGGATCCAGAAGACATATATTTCTGCTAAAATATGTGAGGTGACCAGTCTGATATGTATTCTCAAATCATTCATAAAAGACACCTGTAGCACTGGTGTCCCTGCAATTGTGGTAGCAAAGCTGCTTTCCATTCAGAGGGGACCTGGAGAGGAGCTCCTGCCCATGCTCTCTACATTATACCCTATAAGCTAGGACACTCATCATACCACCTTCTATTCAGGACCACCCTAACTACTACCTGAGATTGCTTTAGTGTTTTACTAAATAATTCTTCCACATGAAACACAACAGCGATGCTCAGAATGGACATTAGAGTCCACGAGCCTTTGCTCCTAGAGAAATGCAGCAAATAGTAAACTAAAAAAAATTCCTAATTCCTCATAGATTTTCTTCCTGACTCTGTGACTCTTGAATTTTTCCTGCACATTTTCAATAAATGCAATGCAAAATATTCTCCTTTACTATTTTCTAGTCTCTGATTAAATTTTATTACATGTGGTGAAAATTGCCGATATAAAAGCATTTAAGCAGAGAAAATCACTGACTAAAACCTTGTACTTCCTGTATAAGTGCTCTAAGTAGTAAACTATAGTACAAAAGATGAGCACCACCAGCTGTGCCTCTGGCCATACCTTAAAAGAATGAGCCCTGTCCTTTTTTAAAGCAAGAGCTGTGCTCCCAGTTTTCCACCTCTGCAGAATTAAGAGATCCTTTTTAAAGCCCAGAGGAGATTATCTCTGGGCTCCAGAAAGGGGAAATATTCAAGAAGGGTGTCTACCCTCAGCAGTTCGTTTTCTAGCGTTCCTACCACTCTGGTAGTCTTAGGCAGCTGCCTGCTGATTTTAGGTAGTTGCATTCCCAAAATACTGCAAGTTTTGAATCTCATTTTGACACACTCCATTCCCAGAAACATTGCCGAAGGAACCGTGATGCTGATTCAGTCTTCTGAGTTCTCCAAGAGAAATGGGCTGAAAAAAGATCAGGTAACAGACGGGTCTAACCTGCGCCAGTGCAGATTCTGTAGTCACCGCAGCAGCAGCTTAAAGCCAGGGTGGTGAAGTACCTTCAACTTCTCTAGATTCACTAGTCATTTCCCATAAAAGCTACTTACTGCATTAATTAACTTCTTTGAGCCAAAGAAGTTTTACCATTGAGGCAACCAAGAGTAGCTTTTCTCAGTATGGCAAACTTTTGCTGTCTGACAACTGAATTGTGATTAGGAAGCATCTGTTTCACCCAAATTTGAAAATCTTCCCAGTACCAATTTTAGTGGAAAAAAATCTTTCCAATCTTGTAAAACTAGTGAAAAAATAATTAGAAATCTGAGGACACGTATATGTCACTTAGGCTTTCTTTAGGACGAGTTCTTGAGTGGAGTTTCTAAGAATTCTCAAATTAGTGGCAGCGGTAACAGTTTGCTTCTGTTACTGATTTATTCACAGGAAATGGCTTTACATCCTAGCAACACACCACAGATAGGATAATTAGGTACTGTGTTTTGGGCACTCACATTAGGTTTTCCTCTAATATACCAAAAGAGGAATACTTTAAACAAAACATTTCAGAAGCCTTCTCCATCTCTTAACATCCGGAATAATAAACTGTCTCGCTACCTTTGCATAATCTGCAGCTCCCCAGTATCTGCAGGAAATCCACAAGAAAAACCTCACTTACGCACATACTCACCACAGCAAAATCACGTGGTCAGCAAGGTGAAAATAACAGACAGAGCCTGATGCATCTGGAATACATTTGAAATATAAAAAGACAAAACTTCCTACTCCTCAGCATTATTTTTTCATATATAGAGCGTCATATTTTATATATCAATAAAATCTACACACACAAACACACCATTAAAATAATTTACAAATATTGTTATGTCAATTTTTTTAAATTGTTAAAATGTAAAATGTATATGTGTAGGTACTGGAAGGACACAAATGCACACTTAGTCACTCTATGTTATTATAATCCTCTATGTCAATAGAAATCTTCTGTGCTGGTTCTAACTTGTATCCTTTGGAACCACCTGAAATTGATGTTTGACCTTTTGTGTTTAAAATCTACATATATATCAATTTATATCCACAATTGCACATTTTATAAAAGAAGTCACTAGACAGATTTCAAGAAAATCAATGAGACCCTATTTTAATTAATGCATATCTCATTAAGAGATATTTTTAGACAAGTATTTATAGTCCTACGAAGAACTGTTACATTATGATTACTTTATTGAGTGCCATTGTACAATACCTATGTCTTTACAACGTAAAATACTCATGCCAGAGCTCTATAGCAAACAGATTTACAAAAAGCATGTAGTTATCTTCCAAAAAATGGCACATTAGTCTTTAATTCTGAACAAAAATATATCACAAGACTAGGGAGGGGTGAACTGCTGCTGTCCAAACACAAGCCAAATATGAACCCTTCTGGGGTTTGAAAAGGTTACACTAAATTTGCTTGTTTGTTTTCTTTCAGGTTTATGCACTGTGGCACTTCCTAGATTGAGGCAGAAGCACAAATATCATACAGAGCGCAGAGAAAAGCTCTTCCTCTGCTGCCGTATTTCTGGTCTGATGAGAAACAGGAAATACCAGCACTCTCATGAGAGTGCCTGTTCTCTGAAGACCTCCAGCTCAAATGGGGATCATTACACAAACCCATCTGAGCCTGAAAACCTTTTGAAATTGGCCTATTTCTAAGTGTGACACAAAAAAGTCCTAGCAGAATTCAGCAGCTTCATCACTTGAAGACACATAAATACGAAGCGAAACAATACTGTTTGTCCGACATGGCCACAACACGCATTAACTATTGATAAACACTGAATGGAAACCTTTCCAACTCTATATACAGATCTCTACATATAAAACATGCTTTAACAAACAAATAAAAGTAAACATTTTCAAAGAGGGGTTCACGTCTTTACTTTGCAATAGCTTAAAGGGACATTTTTACAGGCTGCATGGTCACTTTTTCTGATAAGCAGAATCCTTCTAGTTTTATCATTAAGTATGCAAAACCTCAGCCACTCTCAACTGTAGTTCTTAAATCCCTGGTTAAAAGTTTTAAACCTCAAAAGGTATTCAATTGTGATTAACAATGAGAGAAAACATAAGCAGAGTGGCTACACTGGTGCCTAAAGTAATGCTGACAGCAGCCAACAGCAGATGCTTGGAGAAAGAGTATAAAACAGACAAACAGAGTTATCCTTTATCTAGGAAGAATTCTGGCAATCTGGTAAGGGACCTTCTTGGAGAGAAGGCATATTTGGGCCATTATGTTTACTGGCAAGATGAATCTAACCTATGTACATTTTTAAATTTCATTTTGAAAACAACCGTATTTTTGGCCACAAGATCTTTGGGCGATGAACCCAACAACTTAACTATGCATTGTGTGAAAAAGTGCTTCCTTTGTTTTGCTTTTAGAGTTCCTGTGTTACAAAGTGCACAATCATTCCTTGCTCGCCTTCTCCATGATTTTATTATCCTTAATATCCTTATTTATCATTTTCCTCTCAACCTACCTCTGGCCTTTTTCCACATCAAAGGTCTCTCCTACTCTATTAACTCCCTCTGCTCCATACTCCTGACCAGTGTTTTTGTACTTTATATCCTAATACTTACTTTCTGGAATGAGATAACCAGAACTGCACTTAATGTTCAAGATGTGAGCATATCCTGGATTTATTTAGTGGGGTACCGACTCTGTTTATTTTGCTCTCTGTTCCTTTCCTCATTCTTTTCATGTTTTTGGCTGCTAATATCTGAGCTGATGTTTTCAGAGCCCTGCCCAAGGAGTCTAAGATGTCCTTCCTTAAAAAGTAACAGCTCATTTAAAGTCCATTGCTTTGCAGACATAATTAAGTTTTTTTCCCCCCACCTTGTACATTATTGATATTAAGACTCAAGCATTATCTTTTTACCCATTTACTAAGGATTACAAAGTCCTTTGGCAATGAGCCCTAGTTTTGGCCTTCCTGAATGATTTTTGACCATTGGAAAATTTCTTCATATCTTTGTTCCACCACTTTTTTCAGCTTAACACATTTCCCAGCACATAAGCTCGTGAGACTCCAATGGAAACCTCCCACCACCGTGAAAACTTACTCATCTTTTAACCAGTAATTTATCATTGAAAGGATATTTTTTCTTTTCTCCTGCAGAAGTTTGGCCTCTTCACGAAGCATTGTGAAGGACTTTGTGAAAAGTTTTTGGACATCCCAGTACGCTTGACTCACTAGACCACCCTCACCCACATGCTGTTGACTCTAAGAACTGCAATACATGAGCGAGAGTGGCTTCCCTCTACAAAAGCCATGTTAACTTTTCATCTATGATTTTGGCTATTAGTTCTACTCATTATTACCAGTTATAAAGATTTGGATGGTAATGGAGTCAGACTTACAGTCTGCAGGTTGTCAGAGCACCCATGGACTTATGAAAGTTGATATCACATTTACCTCCTTCACCTCCTCAGATACGGAGACTGCTACAAGAGGCATTACACACATTTTTTAGTTCACTATTTTCATAGCTGAGCTCTTTTAAAACTCCAGGGTGGCTCTGGTAATCTGATTATTCTTATTCATCATTCTACAAAACATTTTAATTTCTTTTAAAATACAGTGACAGACTGGCATAAAAATATGAAGGAATATATCCTGCAGGTTTCCCATGTAATCCTATAGATACTCGTACTATTCTCCCACAGAACTGCATCTTCCCATGGCTTCTTGATGGCACCCACGCTAGGGACTGGATTTGGTATGGGTAGCTTGTAAAACTGCTTTCTAAGGCTGTAAAATGTGAAGATGAAATCTCTCAGAAAAGCAGCTAGGCTAGGTCTTAAGAGAACCACGTATCTTTAAGAAAAAGACTAAGCTGAGCTTGAATCACTGAGTAAAGAAACTAGCACAGGCTGTGGAGAACTGCCGTGAAGGGGCAAGTACAGGGAAAAGTTTCTCTCCTGTCCACATCCCACTGAAAGTGAAAGAACCGCTAAGGACAGCACCACCAGGTTAATACAGTTTTAAAGGCATCTCCTTAAAATTCTTAAGAACTTTGTCATTGTGGCTAATGTTAAACAATTTGATACAAATTTTTTCAGCCACAAAGAGGTTTTGGAGGAGGAACATAGAACATAGGAACTGACATATCAGATCAGAGAAGGTGGTCTGTGATTACTATCCTATCTGGAGTAGTGCTCAGTAGATCTGCTACAGATTCAGAGTTAACGATTATAGTAAAGTACAAAAATTAAAACTCTTAACTTTCTAAATCTCATCTAGGCTTGGGTTTTTATATTCTCATTTTATACTGTCTTGCATCCTCATTACTTCTAGATTCTTCTGCCTTGTGGAAATCCATTCCACGTATTAAATTTCAGTTCTGTGATTATTTTAACCGTTTTTAAATGTAGCACCTTAAAATGCCATTAGCATATCCTGAGGTTTGTATCATGAGGGAAGATAGACAAATATGTAACTATCTCACCACTTCTATCTAAAATGTTTTAAATCTAATGAGTTTGCATGCTACATTTTAATCAATCACTATATATTTAATATAATTTTAATTTCACTATTTTTTTTTATTTCTGGTCAGAATGAGACATTCAATACAGCTGAACCATTTTTCTGCAGCAACTAGTACTCCCTAGAAATACTAATGAGTATAGATTAGCGTAGATTACAAAAAGCCTCTAAAGACTTCTGTCTCAAAGTTTTAGGGTCCACAGTTTCAGATCTTTTTGACCAGATATAGAAAAGTGTAGGATCTGGCTGATGATTGTCAAATTAGATTTCTGAATCATTCACCTCTCTGTGTTCATGTAGCAGCTTTCCCTGCTCTCTACTCTCCCACTGGTCCATTTCCTTCGTTGCTCTCTCGTCCGTGTTTACATTTGACATTGTTTTCACTCCACAAGCATGCATTCAGTTTTTTACAATCTACTTTTTCTCTGTCGCTTTATAAAAATCCTAGCCAAAAATACAACTGTAAAGACTCCGTTATACAGACTGCCATTTTAACAGCATCATCTGTCATCTTAATAACGTCCCGAGTGCGAGACCGCAGCAGCGCGTATCGCAGCCTGTAACAAATCCCGTCAGACAGTCCCGATAAGCTCCTTTCAGCTGGAGACTATTCAGACTGTATTTAGACACAGTCACACCAGCCCTGCATACTGTCAGTTTTCCCCTGGCCCCTGTACGCTGTGGAACTGCGGGCAGCCTTTCCCTGCCGGCTCTAGAATATTTCCTGTAGAGAGTTTTTCTGTGTGTCCCCCAGGCCACTCTTCCCAGGCCTTCTAGACAAGGGCTGACAGCATGCCCATCCTCCCTTTGCCCTCTGGGGACTCTGGTGTTACAATTCATCCTTCAAGAACATGTGAGCTTGAGACGTTATCTGCATGTGTCTCCTTGTTGTAGATGATTTTTAAATAAATTTTGGGCATTCTTTCAGGTGAGGTCATAGGACTCTCAGGAGCAAGAAATCCAGTCCAAACCCATTCTGAATTCTGCCAAGGGCTGCTTCTCCAAATCACAGAATCTGCCTTCCATGCAGCATGCTTTCCTCTTTCTTGGCTGGCTCCGCAATGAGTCCCTATTATAATAAAAATATTATCTCATGTTTTCTGCCTTTCCTAAGCTTCCTGCCCAAGAGCTTCACTGGATAAGTCAACACAAGGTGTGACAGACTTCTGCAATTACGGCCTTAAGCACGACACGCTCTGCAGCCCATCCACCTTCTACTTACGCAGCTGTTAGCAGGTGGTCTGTTGGCTGTGCCAGTTAATACAGGGAGGTATCAAACAGCCAACCGTACCTCCGCTGAATTTAGAATTGCATTTGGAGGTCTGCTGTCCTTAGTGACCAAACATACTGTCTTGAGGGCAACTGTCAAAAGACAGCGTAGATAAAACCTTTTAGCGTCCCCTCCACCCATCTGCTGGAGCTTGCCAGCAGTGCGGTTTGTAAGACTCGGCATTAGACTGTCATTTCTTTGTCTTCCTTTCTGGGGGATTTCCACATTCAAACCACCATCCCCAGCAGAGCTGTTGGAGAAGACAGACTTCATGAAGGATGTGGCTATCTCATTGTTATAAGTCAGGACAACTCAAGCTTTTTCATCACTCCGGGCAAAACTGAACATAGATGAGGCTGAGCAACTGCCCTAGGCTCCACACCCCACCCCATCACCACTCTGTTAGTCTACTAGCAACACGACCTCTCTTTTCAGCTGCAAGGAGTGGGGATAGGGACGATGCAGAACGGGGCTGAGCACGCACACTGCAGGGCTACCAGCACCCATTGACGTGGACTTTGCTTGAGCTGCTCAGTAAGAACCTTGTTTGTGAGAACTCCTCTGCTGCTGTTGTTACTGCTTAAAAGTAACACGGTTGCAGAGTTGAACAGCAACTGGAGCCCAAGAAGATGAGAAACCCTCTCAGTCTTTCATTGAAGGCCACGATTTGGCCACTCCTCTTTTAGTCTATCTCTGCAGACACCAACTCTAGCCTGACCACGCTTATACCCTGCCAGAGTTTCAAGGTCCTCCCATCTGCGCCTGAGAGATCGAAGCACGATGACCCTGCACTGTCTACAACTGGCACAGGAGCCTGGCAGCATCCGCTGACTCCACACACGGGAAAATGTTCCCTTACACGGTGATTCACGAAGGGTAGTTCCCCAAATTGCAGCAGCGCTTCTTACAACAGATAAAATGTGAAATCCAGAGCTAAAAGCAACAGGACAGTGAGGATAATGTTACTTATCATTTTATACAGTACACAGATGGTATTATACTGTGTATTATTTATACCGCAATGAACCGAGCAGTAGGCAGAATATGTGCTTAGGCAGAAAAAAGTAGGTTTTGGAACTTAAATGCATAATCTTTAAATCTGAATTTTAATCCTTGGAACCCTTTTCTAAAGCTGAACACAGCCAAGTGCAGTGGCCCCAGGTTTTGGTTTCTCGTATTTTTGTTCAGTTTTTTTAATTTTAAGTTGATAATAAAGCAGTAAAAGTTGGACAGCAAAGAAAAATGTCAGTCTCAGTCTACAGACCCTCTCAACACTCCACTTGTTTGCCTCTAAAAATACCTATTTATCATAGTCTTCTATATGACGTTGAGATCAAGGGACGATAATGACAGAAGACTAGAAAAATGCAGGCAATATTATCTGTAATTTAATTGGTGGATAAAAGATAACCAGAAAAAAGACATATGAACTGCAATTTCCTTATCTTTTTTATATCAACTCACTTTCTGTCAAAAGGCTGAATTTTGTGGAAAGTGCATTAAAAGCAATTTTGCAAAAGGTCATAATTGCAACAACAGCTAGCATTTCCTAACTAACCTTAGGGACTCTTCGGTAAATTATAATATCCAGTAGATGACATGTCTCTATTAATAGATACAAAAAATGTCCTGCTCTTCATAACATGTGTATGCCACATATGGAAATAATTTTCTGTTACAGTATTATCTGGACCATGAAAAAGAAGATACTCACTACCAGGAGGCCTGACTGACAACTTTTTTGTATTTTCCAGCAGGCCTGGGTACATGATATGAAAGCTCTGAGGAACAGTGCTTTTACAGCCTATTTATTATCTCTTTAATAGGAAAAGATTTGTAGCATGATGAGATGTATTAGCATGGTCATCTATCCACTTCCCTAGCAGGAGGCAAATACTGTTTTCCACTGCAGCTACATATGTAACAGCCAATAATTGTATTCTTCAAAAGAATTTTTGTAAACAAATGTTAGTTACTTAACATATGAACAGTATTTAAGTTTCATAAATACAATTACTCTAGTTTGTAAACAAAGGTTAATCAATTAAACTGAGTGTCAGTCAAAAACAGATTGGGGAATCTTCACGTATCTCATGCTGCCATAACTATAAATACTGTCAGTCTTCAGGATCAGGTTGTATCTGCGGTTTTGCTTGTGCATACTCTTTAAAAGAAACCAAAACCTAAGGATTAATGAAATAAAGTAAGTTCAGAATATCGTGCTTTCAGACATAAATCTGCGGAAGAAAAAACACAGCTTTCCAGGAGGGAACTTAGTAGGAGACATAAGCTGGTTGAAAACAGTGCGACAATCACATTTAGGAATGATTTATTTACACAGAATCAAGTACTTGAAATGAACGACTTTATAAAAACACACAGCAGAATAAACAGTGACTATTCTGAGAAAAGAGAGGAGGTGGATAGTTCTGGGCAGGTCTCCGCTGCGCTCCTGCTGGCCTGGCTCTATCCGTCACGTCAGCCGCCATTCGCGGTGCTTACAGCTGCACCGGGCAACAGCCTCGCCGCAGGGACGCTTACACGGACCAACCTGGACCTGGCACTGGAAGCTCCGACTTGCCTGGAAGGAGGAGGAAAGCAGGACGGGAACAAAGCAGCTCTGCTACTCTAAGCTGCAGTTCACGCCTGGCGCTGCCAACACAAGGCGTAGCTGCAGCAAATACGCTAGCAAAGCGCGCCCGACGGTAAATCCGGATGAGACGATGCTTGGCTCAGAAGGAGCGTGAACTAATTGGTATCACTAAAGTACTACATATGTCCTCAGAGGAAGGATACGGTTTGGAAAGAAGGAAACTGAGAGAGACGTTTCTAACTGTAAAGAAAGTGACTATATGCATTTAATCACCTAACAGTAAAGAGATGAAGAAAAAATTACAGGACTTCAGTAAAGCACTATGGTCTCTTCTGTGAGTATTCTTATGGATTGTTAAATGTCATAGGAATAGGAAAAGAGGTCATCGGGGTACTTTCAGAAACCAACAAACACGCTAAGTCTAGGACCCAGTCTGTCTATAAAGCTAATTACAAGCAGGCTGTATCACATTCTCTCTCATAAACTTGCACATTACAGAGCCAAATTTAGGTTATTTGTGAAGTTGGAGGCAAATGCAAAAGCATTTCAGTTGCTGAGAAATGTTTCCCTTTATTAAAAAAAAAAAAAAGAAGAGGAAGAAGAAAGAAGAGAAGAGAAAAAAAAAGCAGCATCTCTGGAGGTTCACTCCTAGCTTAGTTTCTGGTTTGTGTCAACTTGTTTATATCAGCTGCTGATTTGCGTCACTGGCTTGGCTTTGTGGTTGTATCTGGGGCCTGATGGACACCCTGGTGCATTAAGAAATTCACCACAACAGTACAGCATGTTAAGATCAGATAGCACAACCTAATGTTGTTTTCTTAAGCACACACACCACACACAACGCTGCTAAAAAATTACTGGAGGCAGCTAAGAGAGGCAGACTATCAGTTTGATGCAAACCAGGTTTAAAATCAGATAACGAGGAAAATATCCATGTAGCACCAAAAAAGTGCATGCCAAATATTTTTAAGGGTACCAAAAAGTTGTACATATATTTTTAAAAGCATTTGTATTTCTAGGAATCAAGATACTTTATATCTCTTCACTTCCTCTAAGTGTTTTAGTACATGCATCCTGAACCACTGCATATTCACTGTGTTGTGCAGGGAAATTTTTTACTTTGAGATGTAAAACATTATTTTAGCTATGGCTTTAAATAGCTCCTTGGAAATGAAAAAAATCCTGAATATTTAAGCGTGAACATCTGATCTGATAATTTGGAATACTGAGTACAACATAACTTAAATGACACATTTTATAATACAACCACAGTATATAGGGTGCCCATACAGAAGTCAACATTACATTTTAAGTTTTGTGCCCAGACAACACATGTTCACGCATACAGAACTGCCTAATGAAAATGCTTATCTAACTTAGCACTTCAGAAATGAGTAAAAGGTAGTGCATGATGCCTTCTTGCTTTACCAGATGTATTTAGCCGAAAATGCTGAGCAGGGACTACTGCAATTCTGAGGGCAGACTTCAAGAACGCTAATAACCTTTTACTGCAGCTGATGTTCTGCTTCACATTTTCTGTCCAAGCTTCCTCAACCAAGCCTTATGATTCTTTCTAGTTTTGTGATAGTTTGTAGAAGATCTAGTGAATAAACAAAGAGAATACATGTCTATAATCTTAACAGAGATATTTCATAAGAGAAAATGTTTTCAAAACCATGTTTGCTTTATACAAACTTCCTTTAAGAAACACTGAAAGTAGTTCCAAGAGCCTCAAAATATTCCATGAAGATGTCCCTGAAATAAAACATGGATCTTCTGTTTAAAAATTACAAATTTGATCAAATTTGTGTGAAGATATTAAAATGTCTTTCAAAATAAACATTACAGTTGAAATGTTTTGATCAATCTGTCTTACTTCTCCCTTCCTTTCTGAGAATTTCAAAATATTTGGCTGTTGCCCAATTTGAAATGAAGTCAGATTTTGAAATCTCAAATTCTTGAGTAAAGAAGAATGATTTCCCCTAGGTTGTTCTGATAATACACCGTATTTTAGGTGGAGGAGCTGAAGTTCTAGAGATTAAGTAATGAGTCCAGGAAGGCCCACCACAGCAAAAAACCTTACAAAGAACAGTAATCTAATTTTTAAGCAATGGATCCAGGAATAATCCAAGAAAAAAGCACACCCCAGTCTGTACAGTCTACAGCTGGTTTTCAGAAGCATATGGTTCATCACAGCAGAACCCAGCTTAGCTGCATCTTCTTCTTCTTGTCTTGGTCCTCATGAGGAGAAACAGAAATGGTGCTGTTGCCTGCACAGAAAGTGGAAGGGATGGTCACGAGAGCTGCTACAGCAGCTTTACACTTCCCCAAAGATTCTAATACGCAGGAATAACTCCTTTAGTAGTGAGTATAATTTCGGGGGGTCTGGGAAAGGTGTGCAGTATTGCCACTGTGAAGTAAAAAAGCTGACCTCCCTGTCTGTCCGAACACACAATGCTCACTCTCAGCCTAAGGATCTTCCCTCTTTTCCCCGTCTCCTAAGTGTTGCTATTAACACACTGCGTCATATAGCATCCTGACTGGGAGGTGCTACCCTACAGTCATCACTCCCAATGGATACCGAGAGCTGCAAGAGGAGCTGGAACATGTGGTGTCAAAGAGAAACGTATCGCTTGGAAGCTTGGTTTGCTGTGTTTGACCTGCATTTTGAAGTAAACAGCAGATTTGGTGCAGGGTTGTTATGAGTCACTCTTTCAGAAATATAATAAAAAAGAAAATATTAGAGATAATTGTCATTGTTTTTTTCAAGCTAGTCGTCCCTGTTAAAGCACAGCTGAGAGAAGCAAAGGAGCTTTGATTTCATTCAACACCTTTTGCAAATATTTCCACATCTCTGTCTATATTGGGACTCCCGAGAAAGGGAACTGGGAGCTTCCGAAAACATTGTGCAGTGTTAACACAGCTGGTGGAGTCCACCACACCAGCTGGAAGAGGCACACTGAGGATCTGGTGAGTAGGAGTGAGCCAGAAAACAGAGCTGGAGTAGCTGTGTGGTTTCAGGGCTGTGGCATGGACTTTGGGCTTTAAGGTATTCTGGCGCTGCTGGCTCCAGCATAGGTGGGAAGGACCCAGCTACAAAAGAACAATGAGGGGCAGATTGCCCATAGCTCCGACCATGAGGAGTGTACTCCCTGTATTCCCAACTCCAGCACAGGGAGGAGGGGAAGAAGAACACAGAGGGGACAAGCAGCAGTCTGTGGTGGCAATCTCACTGGATCTGTGCACCAAAGAGCACCATCACCTCGTCCACCTGGGAGCTACTTCCCTTGGGGGTTCCTCTGCCCTCCACCACTACAGTAAGTCAGGAGCTTTGCCTTCTCCATGTTCTCAGGTCTCTTTTGCTCCTCATTCAGCCATCTCAGAGAGTTTCCCTGGTTCCAAAATTCCAACCTTTCAGGCCTCCTTAAAAATAGCAGAAGGGCCCTGAAGTATGCCATTATGACAGTCAGAGAAACTTGGAAAGGAGAGTTTGCAAAAATATTTACTATGTGAACTCCCTTCTGCCTGTCTTCATAGGAACTGAACTGAGTGACCAAGGGGGAAATTTGAAACCAAAGCTTCTAACCGAACCCACAAGTAAATAGAAAATCAACATGCCCTTAAATGACAACTGAAAAGCTATGTCAAAAGCACGAGTCTTCACTGTCTTTACAGCTTTACAACATTTTTTTCCAATTCATTTAAGTATGTACTAATTGGATAAGAAACACAGGAAGATGACTCTCTGGTGCTTTGCTGACAGCTTAAACTACTGCTATTTAGTTCCGAGGTTTGGCTAACTGCTTATTGTCAATTCTGACTGTTAGTCACTTGCTTTGATGTAGCAAATTTGGAAAATAAGAAGTTAAGTCAATCCTTTAGTCCAACAGTCCTCTCTAGCTGAGATCATAGGAATATGCAATTTTGGCTGTAATGCTTACATTTTATTTCTTCAGCCATTTCAGTATTGGGAGATAATTATTTTATTGTAGGAAGAAGGTGTGTATTTTTTTTAAAAAAAATAGACAAGTAACCACTTTTGAAAAAAACAACTGCGAATTGAAAAGTGTACCTAATGTTGTTTGAGTCTTTTCACTTAGTTTTTCACAGTCCTACTTAATTTTATATAAATGACATGATAAGAATGAGACCATGGGTGAGGCAGAGTTCATAGCTAGATAATGTGGTAGACATAGTATCGAATTGCAACTATTGCTTTCAAAAATGACATGCTTAGTTACAGATTTACATACCAATGAATAGACACATTTGTTCCCAAGGTCATATTTTTTTTCCTCAACACTATCCATAAGGTGTGCAGACAACCTGACCTTCCCAGCTTGTCTAAAATATACATCCCACACCCACTGTGCTTCTCAGCCTCAGAACTAGAAAACTTCCAAATAGTCCTAGGGAGAGGGGTAGAAGCGTGGTTTGGTATGTACATGTAGACAAAGTATCTAAAAGAATCCACTCCATTCCAAATGTAAATCGTGCTCAAGCAAGAGTATTTCACATTCAGGAAGTACAGTCTCCGTGGAGCTTTGCTCTTCCACGACAGAGATAGTTACAGCAATGTAGGAGAAAGTAATTCTTGGCCCAAGAAAGTCACTGCTTGGCACCAGTGAAAGCTGCTCTGATGATTTCTCCTGAAAGCACACTTCGGTGGTTGCAGGCAGGTGGATTGTCCGTAAGAAGGAATATCAGGTATTGTTCAGAAGCGACTCCTGTGGCTAAACACTAGAAGAAGAATCAGGTAATTTCAAAGGGAACCAACAAAACTTTCAGCCAAAACAATGAATGACACAGATTTCAATGGTCAGATTTAAAATGTTGAGGAGAGTAAAAAATATGGAGTATTCACTCCTTCATTCCAAAGAGTGGAAAGTGGCGTAGAGCTTGTGGGCATGTCTTGTCAAACAAAAAGTTCTCCAATGGCAACTGTTCGGCCATATGTACAGGGACAGCATGATTGTAGATGAGACAGAGAGAATATGAAGGAAAATATGGGTTTGCTAAACAGTCTGCCAAAGATCTGGCTTTCTTTAGGGATATTTGTCCAAAATTTCATGTTTTTAAGCTGTTGCAAATCTGAGAGGATACAGTTTTGTGAAAAATATGTAAACAGGTCAGCATGACACTCATCGTATGAATGGATAACTCATTTTAAGACAGAGTCAAAAGCTGTAATGCAGTTATTGCTCAACTTACGTGTTTAACTGGTGCCAGTATTACAGAATGAAAATACAGTTTTAATATATTACAATATCCAACTACTGGCTTGGTGACCACTTCACGTCAAAGACGCAGTCTGCTTTCTCCCTACAGTGTAACAGAACACAGGTTTGAGGCTCAGAAGAGCAGAATTCTTTTCCTCAGTCTGCCAAGTGACCTTCGACAAATCACTTCAGCGTGCCATAATTTCCCTACAAATTAAAGCACAATACTTGTGATTCTTAGCAAAGTACTTTCAAAGCAACTGATCAAAGTTCTAAAAACTGTTCACTTGCCACTACTTGCGTATGTCTATTTGAATGCACCACTTGGCATGTTAATATTGTTAAGCCCATTACTTCTGTGTAAACACATATATGCTTTCACCCAATTTCTTAATTTAATGAATACATTCATGTGAGTTACCACAGTTGTCTTTCTGGTAACTTTTTGAAACTCCTGGATAATGCGGAGTAGGGCTGCTCTCCCCCATCACTATTTTTCAAGCAATCTATGTTTCTCGATTTAATCTTCATTTAAACTAGTTTCCCTCACACAGATGGGTCTAGCAGAGAAATACTGGTGCAGCTAGAAGAGGCCATCTAAGATGCTAACCCTTTCACCCATCCCTCTCACATCCCCACCGGAAGCCTATGAGACTTGGTAAATTGGAACAGGCATGCGCTTTTCAACTATTGCTGTGCACAATCCGCCAGCTCAGAGCAAATTCCCCCTCGCTGCTGTTAAAGCCGAGGCTGAATCTGAACAGCTGATACCTTCACGTCTTGTTCTGTTAACTCTGCAACAAGATGTTGAGGGAAAGCTAAGGCACAACATGTAAATACTCTAGTGTTCATCAGTGAGCTTACTGGCTCATTATTTTTTAAATTCTTTGGATCATAGGGTATACATATTATGACAGGATAACTCAGGCTGGAATGGACCTCAGGAGATTTCTACTCCAACTTCCCACTAAAAGCAGGATCAGCTGTGAGATCCGACAAAGCTTCTTCAGGACTTTATCTATTCAGGCTGTGGAGAACACACAGGCCCACTGGGCAAATTGTTCCAGTGTTTGATTGTCCTAATGGTAAAAAAAGTTCTTCCTTACATCCAGCCTGAACCTCTCTTGCTTCAGCTTATACCTGCTGTCTTTTGTCCTCCACCACGCAGCAGTATGAAAGAGCCTGGCTCCATTTTCCTGATAACCTCATCATGGCCAGGGCACAGCTGCCGTTAGGTCTCCCCAAAGTTTTCTCTCTTGTGGACTGAACAAGCTCAGTTCCTTCAGCCTCCCTTTCCAAGGCAAGTGCTCCAGCCTTCTGATCATCTTGGTTGCTCTCAGCTGAACTTGCTCCAGTTTATCAATGCCTTTCCTAAAATGGAGGAACTTGAAACTGGACACAGCCTTCCAGAGGTCATCTCAGGAGTAGGGATCTCATGAGTACTGAGCAAAGGGGGATAGTTCCTTCTCTTGATTCTGTTAGTATAGCTCAGGAAGCTGGTGGTTTTCTTTACTGCCAGGGCACGCTGCTGATTCATGTTCAGTGTGCTGACAAGACTCCCATGCCCGTTTTTGCAGAGAGCTTTTATCATCTCCATCTAGCAATTCCTACTGTCCAAAGTGGATCTTATGCTCATAAAAGCCAAATTCCTGTCAACATCAGCTGTGCAACCAGACACTGACTTGTAGAATCAGTCCGCTCCTTCCCAAGCCTTTCCTTTGCACTGGCAGGACTCAAGAGAATACCACCTGGTTCTCCATGCCTTTGACTCTCATTCCCAAAGCCATCCAGTCACTCTTGATATGCTCAAGGTTCCTGACACAGTTGTAGTAATGCAGCAACCAAAATAGTACAAAGGCCAGACAAGCCTTGGCAGTTTCTTTGCAACATGCTGGATCCAAGTTCCCAGCAAGCAACAGCCCGCCCTAGACAGCAAGTCAGGTCAGCAAATTGGGCCTTCTATACCCCAGAGGTGAGTCCCACACTACTATCACTTGCGATTTCCTCCTGGTGCTCATGCATGGCACATCAGGTGGCTCTGTTGCATCCCCAGAGACGGCCTTCTCTCCCTTGCCTGCTACCAGCACACTGAAACCGTTCTGCAACTACAGATCTGCCATCCTCCTCTTGCCAGGAGTCACGACCTTCCTGCCTTTCCCAGCCTGGGACTCTCCATTTGCCCCACCATGGTCTCTGGCTGCCCTCCCTCTGTGCAGTTACAAGTTCAGGCTTTTGCCGATGCAGGATCTCTATGAAGATGCCGTCAACATCTGTTTTATGTTCCCTGATGCTGTGCAGTTTGCCCTCTTGCTCCCACAGCTCCTTGTCTTGGCAGAGTATCTCCTCACCTAGTGCACACCTTCTGCAGGCAAGGACACTGTTTCCTCCTGCTCCAGCCTTTGAGAGAAGCACCGGGTACTCTCGGCAGCCTGAGATCTGAAAAGCTTTATCCTCCCACTGGAGCTGTGGGTTGAGCAGAGGCCTCTGCTGTGCCAGGGGTAGTTGCTCCATTCGGTGCTGGGAACTGTGCCCTGTGGTGCAACACTGCTGTTGATGAGTCCCACATGCCTTTCGGCAGATTTCTGGCCCCCTTCCATGTGCCTTTCTGAGCAAACTGCTACTTCTGAGAGCTGCGCCCTGGGACCTATGTTCTGGGACTGCTAACACGAGATGAATGGGTACCTGACCCACCCTAATCAGGATCAGCCTTTCCCAGCAGCAGAGGCTGGATCTGGGGATGCCAGAAAAGAACCTCCCAGCAGATCCAGAAGCAAAGCTCAGAGCTGCTCAGCAAGTGGCAAGCACTGGCAGAGAACAGGAGTGCAAGAAGCACCCAGCTCCTCAGCACACGCCCGTTCCCACGAATTGCCAGTCTGAGTGCCGCGTCCCTCTCCACAGGTCCTAGCCACTGCCTTCCCTGAGGGACACTGCTGCTCCAGGATTAGGCTGGGTCCACCATGGGGCCCCACCTCATGAGGCCAGAAGCCGGCTCGAACATCTCCTGACACCAATTCAGTGTGCTTGTGAACTCAGCCCCACTGCCTGCGCTGCCCTCACAGCGGCCAGAAGCCCGGCGCAGGCAACGGCTGCTCCAGGACGAGACTCTCCCCTCACCCTCTCCAGCTGCAAGACTCCAAACCTGCCAGAGAGCACTGGTCACTGGTGGAGGCCATCACCACTCACCCATGTCATCTCCACAGCAACTGGAAACTCGCCATGGGCATCTTCTGCAGCTCACCAAGGTTCCTCCCGCAAGAGGTTCTTCTCACGAGACCACGACACTGCCCAAATGCCCTCTGAGCGGGGCTCACAGCTCATGACTGCAGCTGCCGGCACCCACCCCTGCCACCGGCGTTGCCCTTGTAACACGTGAAAGCCAATGGGATTCCTGGAGAAGTCATCGCTTGATTTTTAAGGCAGATTCATATTTGCTACTTTCCAACAGCAGTTGGTTTTAAAGAGACTACAGGGTTTTGTTAGCATCTCAGGCATTTCGGTCTTAAATTCCTCAGACTCCTTGGGGGGAGAGTATAAGGGTCTAGATATTGCTCATCTTTAATAACTACTTTATTCCAGTACTTAATCTTGGATGCTTCATTCACTGACAAATGCTTTATCTTACTTAAACGAAAAGCGGACAGAAAGTCCCTTAAAATGTAATTTTTTCTTCCTCTGGACTTAAAAAAAATCTCAACCACCCAAACTAGAAACTGTGTTATAAAAGCAGATAAGTTGCACATATAAGGTCATGCCCTGTCCTTCAATATGCACATATTGCTCCCACTGAAATGAAAAGGCTGCACGCACACTGAAGGGTAGGCTTTAGGTTAAAAGACTGATATTCTGTTTAGACTAAGACAGATATCGTCAGAAGTGATAGGGTAAAAATGTAACCAAATATTTTTCTTGTATCTTTTTACAGTGTCCATGTAATTCTCTGGGCAGGAGGGTCAAAACAAAATAAAATTGAACATTTCAAAACTCTACACAGGCGAATAAAATAAAATAAAATAAATGCCAACACTCAGAAGTTGTAACCAACTACTACGATGGAGAAAATATTGGTAAGAAAAACATGTCTAATCCAGAATGTCAAATAGTCACTCGCAGATGACAAGAGCAAAAGACACTTTAAATACAAAAAGAATGGGCTTTAAAATAAAGCAGAATAATAAACTGAGATTTAATAATAAAGCAAGTAAGGACTAAGATTAACTAAACTATGCCATGTGAAAGGTTGTGAAAAGACTTTGAAGAAACAGTCTTTGACAAGGGTACATGCAGTTCTCACTGCTAGTGATAGAATTTGTACATATCTGTCAGAGACAATGTGGTTCATTGTATGTAGCAGAATTCATAACTAATGACAAAACCTCCACAAAAATGAGGAGCAATGATCTAACATTACCATTCCTTCAGCCTTCTGACTTCACTGGTAGGCATTCCCTTACCCAGTTTACATGGGACTGAAGACCTGTGTGATTTACACACCACCAGGAGGCAGGTCTGGAGTCATGAATTGCCCACAGCAGATAAAACTATTGCCACCATGTCCTCTCATGTTTCAGAATTAATTGAAACATTTGCATAAAAAGTGCTTTCTTTAAAAGGGTAGTATCCGCCATCTACTTGCCACTAAAGGATTACAAAATTTAATTTAAACATCCAACAGTTTTGGACACACCATATTGTGTCCAAAAGCGAAGTATTTGGGGATTTTAGTGGGTTTTAGCTCTTCACAAACGGGCACATTCTTGACATTTTGTCCCAATGTGGGATGAAAAATATTTCCAAATCTTGAAATTTTTCACAGAACTGAAATTAGGTTTGCCAGCTTGCTTGCACTAGTTAGCACAAAAGCCATTTCAAAGGAAAATGCAACTATTTAATGTAAGTATGGATGAGAACACATATTTTAGAACACCAGGGGCTAAAGTTCAGCTGTTGTTTCTGACAACAAACAAATATTTCTGTAGTTGCAGGGAGTGAGCCCGAGAGGCCTGGGCACTGCCTGCACGTACCGCGCTCAGAGGCACACCAGGACGCAGTGCTCGCAGTCACCCCTGCTTGCGGGTTCATTGCGCTGGGGAAAGAAGGAAGGAGCTCTGCAAAGGTCCCTGACATCTTACATCTCCAAAGTCACTATCGTGCAAAGCTAAAACCCTTACCCCACGGCTTACAAGAGGTTTCTCAAACCCTGAGGGATTAAAACCCTTGGTTTTCTATGGAAGCTGAGCTGCCTGTTGAGTTTAGGGAGATTCCTGGAGCAATGCTGCACACAGCTGTTGGAAACCTCTGTACTTACCAACAGCGTCAGCTCTTCTGGGTGCCGCCGGCACCACAGCAGGCATTACTTTCTGTCTCCTCCAGCCTCACCCAGGGACTCCATCCACACCCTCTGCCCATAAGCTCAGGAGCCCCATTTAAGCTCAGGCTGTGCCAGGTGACCTCTTTCTGTCTCTGGCTGGCTGGCTGGCTGGCTGGCTAGCTGACTAGCTAACTAACTAACTAACTAACTAATTCCCTCCCTCCCTCCCTGAAGTTGTCAGGTGGTAAGTGTTTTTAACTGCATAGTCCCCGTATATTTGCTGTTATAGTTGCTTATTAAGTCAACCTGAAAGAGTTTGCTGTAAAACTAGAAAATGGCAGCCTCGTAACGCATCACAGTCCATCAGCCTTTTAGGATGGTTTTGTCAAGAAGCAAGTTATGTGTGTAATAATACACGTGTGTTGATAAAGGTCGGTATGTTAACAGAGATGTAACTCAAGTAACACAGCACCATGAGGTTTCAGTGCAATCCACCAAGTTTTCCTAGTTTGTGACCTGTAAACTTACTAAGAAAGTCAGCATATTACCGATAGTCCTGTAAGAGGTCATTTGCTACTGTGACCATGTCCGGTTATTGAAGGCACATTACAAAATATTAATAACCAGGATTTTCATTCAGCTACTGAAAACTGCTTCTGCATGTAGCACTACTTGGAAGATGAATACAACTTATCAAAAAAACCAGCAACCTTAGTGACTGGTTTTAAAGTGATTTGATCTATTTGGGATTCTGAGAATGTACCAGAACAGCTTATCTGCAGGAGACAAAATATGAGGCCAAATACTTTATGCTGACGATTCCCCCATCCCCAAATCGTTGGAAATAAGTAGTACTAATAAATAAAAATCCCAGTTAGAGTATCAGTGTACCTGTTTCTTTTCCAGATCCTAAGTTACAATTGTATAATCACTGTGGAGAGAAAGTCATGAATAATCTTGTGGTTCTCAAGTCCTACTTGCAAGTATCAGTGGGCACAAAGGATGACCTTCAGTTTTTCTTCTGCACCACTTATTTTTCCCATTAGCAACTCAGAGTAAGCTGTATCTTATACATCAAGCTATAAAATTTAGCACTTGCTTGTCAAATTTGAGAATGAAATTTTGCAGAAAAGCTACTTAGTAACTTATCATGACAATAAAATATGGGGTAAATATTAATAGCATCTATCCTTTGCTGCTTCTGTTTACTTTAAGTGGGCAATACTACAGTTCAGTTAACAAAAATGTACTCCAGCTAACCTACGGTGGTCTGAAATAATTTTGCTTTATTGGAAGCATTTGAAATGAGAGTTCTAATGTATTATGGAAGTGCTAAGGGTTAGTCTAAGTTTGCTTGCCAAAATCAGTACACAGTTCCTTGAGAACAACAAATCCCAAACGCTACATGAAATTTCATCTAAAAGTCAGATTTAGGACATAGCTGAAGACCTTCTTCCTAGTGAAACCCGGGGCTGAAAAGCTAGGCTTACTGCTAGATCCTGTAAGGACTGCAAGGCTGAGCAGGAGGCTGGAGGTGGCAAGTGGGCTGTGGCTCACAGTTCATCTGGCATGGCATATAGGTTGTTGGCTTGCAGTTAAGGCCAGGGTTCAGGTTCAGTTGTGTCTGGTTTTGAATTAAGGACAGTAGGGACTGAAGACCTATGTTTATCCTGGAGACTGCAAGGACTCTGGTGCTGATGCAGCAGCAGCAACGAAAGACTCACATTAGATTATTGGGCATCTAGCAGTCACCAGGCTGTAGTCAGCCAGGATCAATGTTAGGCTCAGGGTTTAAGACAGCAGAGCTGTGAGTGCTTGCTTTGCTGCTGTACTGTGTGAGGTTAAGAGAAGTAGTGCAAGAACCAGCAGTGGCAAGGGTGAGAGGGGCCCGATTAGCGTTGCATCAGAGTCGTTTGGCAATGATTATAAATGGTCAGAACTAGGTTTAAGGTTGCAGTTTGGCAGAGTATGGGCTGGAAGCTAGTTTTAATGACGAATCCCTTATAGCCTCAGTGGAGATCTGATGTTGGACCTAGGAATGTTGGAAACATTGAGTTGCTTATGGAAGCTTCTCGGGGAGTGTGGATCCCGCAGTTATGGTCAATCTTATATTGGAGTTGATGCTTAAGCAGCATTGTGTACTGGGGTCTCATCCCTGTCTTGTTGGGAGATGGCACTTCACCTGCATTTGGGTTGGGAAGTATTAGTGAGTCCTACAGTATAAACGTTGCTTAATTCTACAATACCTGCAGCAGCAGAAAATAGCTAATGCTGGAAGAAAGAATGGCTTACGATAGGGCAATTATGGACTGCTTGGATATTATTAAATATAGGAAAAAAATCTTAAATTATTTGCACAGGAGTCACGATTGACAGAAATACTTGGACTGGCAGTGACAATGAGTTACAAATCTTTTAACTTGTTACAAAACACTCAATAGTTTGCCATCACTGTCATAATCCTCTTCCTACCTTTATCCCAGAAAAAATGATTGTCTTTATGAAGTTGGTATTCAACATCTGTAAGAGAATACAGAAGACACGAGTTTTCTACGCTAGGGAACTCAGAGTGTCAAAATGGTATGATACATGTTGCTTGTATGTAGATTGTTTCATCTCTCTACGCAGTGTGTCCAGATATTAACATCTCCATCTATTTAATACTGCCTTGTTCTTCTAGTATCTGGCACCACCTTAAAAAGAGACACTTCATGAAGCCAGACGACTGGTTTCTCCCCAGTTTTGTAATTTCAGGACATCTGACTGTGTTCATTGCATGAGTGTATTTCAGAGGACAGATAGTAATGTATCTGTCACATGCGTCTATGCAAATGCTAAATATATTTTGTGTCTAAGTCAAAAAGTCTTTTTTAAGTCTCTGTAGCAGTTTTCCCATTTTCTTTTAATAAAAAACCTCCAAGCTGGTCTTTGTCTTTCAGTCAGTAGGACTATAAAGTTCTCCAAATTTGAAGACCATGGGAGCAAATATGTTACTAGTGCATCTTACGGGCAGAGAACGTGTTCATGAAGCTTTCTGGAAGAAAAAAAAAACCACAAAAAAACCCAAAAAACTTGTACCTGCTTAATCTACTATTGTAAGATATATAATGGAACGTAAAGCTGTAAGCAGCTGAAGAGTTTTATGATAGGTAATTAGACAGTAACAATAATATTGTCAACTAATAAGTACTACACCCACAAGTGTCTCAGGCAAAGAAGTCTACTGAAATACTTAAAAAGAGATGATTTAATATTTAAACCGCTACATTATTTCATTACATGAGCATGGTAATAAAGTCCTTTGTGTTTCAACTTGTTGCAAATTAGTAGCTCATAAATGATTTTTACTAAAAAATAAATAAATAGAAAACCAGAAAACTAATGATTTTTTTTTTTGGCCTTGTTTAAGTAACAAAGGCCTCAAATGTGGAATATATGATTTTCTTTTAATGGTCCACCACATATTTAACTTGAGTATCTAGTTATATAGCAAGATTATTAATAGTGAATTTATTAAAGTGTGCCAAGAGTCACAACATAAAGTGAGAATTTCAGCATGAAATTAAAACTTTGTTGAATAAAACTATACAAAGTAGCCAACATGGATTGCAAATTTCAAATATTAGTTGTATTATAGTCAACTACTTTAGCGTGAAATAATTAAGTCTACAAAATTTTAAAATCCTCAGCAGTTTCTCGTAAGTCATGACCTTGAACGTAGCCTCTTAAAAAAAAAAGTGCAAGGTGACAAAACTAATAGGATAAATTTAATGAGTAATTGCAGTAGGCAGGAGGGTATCTGATTGATTCATCACTACTCATTTGTCTTCAGCATCAATTAAGACACAGACTTACTTCATATTCAAGGTGGGCAGAAATAAAGTCATTATGACTATTTCTAAGCTGAAAATATTTGATATGCATGTTAAATGTGCAATGCGTTCCCCAAGGCTTCCTTAGGTTGCCACAGAAAAAAAGGAGGGAAAACCCCCAAACAACCCAAAACCCAGAAAAAAACTCTGAAAATCAGCCAGCTTTTATCACCTTGTAAAGCCTCTGCTAGCCTCTCTCCATTTTCTCTATTTTCTCTTTTACTCTACAGCTCAGTGTAGAAGTCTGTCATAAAACACTTTAGAAGTAAGAACAAATTTTCATTTAAACTTTTATTCAACTTTTCTATTAAGTGCATTTGGCAAGTAGTAAGTGGAAATTGATATGATAATAATGAGAAAACAGGACACAAATTTGTTCAAGAACCTACTAAACTGATCAATACCCTTTTGTTCATAAAATAATAATGTAGCACTCTATGAGAAGCCTTGGCATTAAAACAAAAGCTGGATATATATGAAGCAATGTTTTAAATTTATAAAAAGTTGGTAATCCTTTTGGTTTGATTGCCACACATGGAAGTTGGAATATTTTTTTTTTAAAACAAAAAGGCATTGTATTGTTAATTATGCTCATACAGAACTCTAGGTACACAAGAGAAGCAAGGTTGTTTTCTTAACATAGACTATTGCGTACTCCTTTGAAAATGAGCATTACTTTTAAGATTTTTAGCTTCCATTCAGAGTATAACATTAAGATAGAATCTGTTTGTTTTCAAGTAAGACAGGCTTTTTTTACCAGTGCATCATGCATTTCAGTACTGGATAGAGCTTTACAAAGTTGTCATGAAGTCAGAATAAAACTCATGGCCTCATTCACTTGAGAAAAGGAACATGCAGAAGATCCAAAGTATAGATGAAAACAAAGCTCTAAAAACAGTAAATTTGAGCATATTTTATTCAGTTGCTGTTGAAAACTGTAGCAGTTTTAAACAAAAAACACATTAAAAATATTGGGTTTGTATTCTCTTCACCCAAGAGGAAACTTGGTATCTTTACGGTTTAGTATTTGTTTGAATGTAGCTCAGCCTACATCCCTGTGTTTGCATCACGTGCCAAATCTGAAAGGCGAGGCTTCTGCAAAACAACCGAAAGAGCTGAAGTTAAAAGCCTTTACGTGATGCTCATGTGTGGAGGGACAGTGAACTACCAGCAAAACAAGTTCTCTACTCTGAAGGATATCTTAACTAAGATGTTATACGGGTTCAGGTGAAAACTCCCTTCATCTCCCCACCACCAGGTGGGCATTGAAACTAGGCCCAAACGAAAACTATTCTTCCTCATGTTAATCCATTCTCGCATCTTTCCATTCCTCAGGGAGGTCCAGAGGTTCTCACAAACAATTTTTGTACAGTAGTAACACCCACCCTGCTGATTTCTAGACCATTCCTAGCCTCAGAGAAACCTACCCAATACCGTGACTTTTCCTTTTGGAAAACCACCACACTCCTTCCCTGTTTGCCAAAAAAAGTTTGTGTTCTCCAGTCCCTAAAATGCCGTCTTTCCCAAGTGAGCATATTTTTTCTATCAAGTAAGCCAACTCAAGCTCTTTTGCATATGTTACCCAGATCCATAAATGTTCCTTAACTTGAGGACTTCACCATAATCTCTCTTTTCACTGAGAACATTTTCAAAAGGTTACGGACAGCAGAAGTGGTCTGATATTACATGAGAATTTTTTTTTATAAAGAACACTACTGTGCTCTGATTTGGGGGACCTGTCTTTTGACTTTTTTTCGTCAGTTCCCTTGTTCCTGAAGAACGTATGTAATAGCTTATTAACTTGCCAGCTTTACCCAGGGTACGAAACAGCACAGTCTAAAGCAATCCCTGAATATCAGATCCTCTCTCCCTAGAGACAGACTTTTACTCATACCCATTAAAAGAGGCTTCTTTCCCCAAATCTGGCACCCAAGTTGCCAGCCAGTGATCAAGCCATTTCAGTTCACTCAAAATGTTCCCACCAGATTCTTCAGGACTTCCCAACCTCTACAATGCCATGATGCTCCAAGAGCAGTCAGGACTTGCTAATGATGTTCGCATCCATGGGGGGAATGAAACATCTACTATTTCCCACCATGAAATCAATGTAGGACCAGAAACACTGTAGGAGAAAAGTAAAAATAAGTTTATTTCAATACATTATGAAAATTACATTACAAGGAATACACTACTACATTTGCAGAAAAATACAAAGAGAAATGACAACAATACACAGAGTGTCCTTTGGATGCTCTGTTTGGAATGTCTCTGCCCTGCCTAGTCAGCAAAACCAAGACTTGAAACTAGTGGAAAATTTCTGCAGTGGTTAAAAATGTGACCCAGTTGTTGGAAGAACTGCACCCCCAGACACAGGCTTCCTGAGTAAGAACTACTATTTGGAGTAGGAGTAAGGAACATCCTGCCCCCCCAAGTTTAAAGTTACCCTTGCATATTCCTGTAATCTTTAATCTTAGGAGTTATTTTAATAGAGATAAAAACCTTCAACTTCACTGCTAATGAAATGCAGCTTGTTGCCTAAAAAGCAGCCTGTTGCTGTGTAGTTCTAGAGAAATTTAATACTTCATTTATCAACAAAGAAACACACTCTCATACTGTATTTTCTGTGTGAACTGAGCATGACAGGTAATTTTTTAGGACTTGTGCACACAGGCTCATTTCACCACACAATTTTTCTATAATATACACATTTCAGGACAAGTTATTGTATAATATTTGCATGACAATTAAGAATGCACTTTTCTATCAGCTCTCCGTAACAGCTACATGTAATCATGAATGAGAAAAATGATGGAGGTAATGGTATGCTTTTATTAGGTGCATCTGAATCACAGCTAGTCTGACTTGAAACATGACACGGCAAAGAAGAAAATTTCAGCTGCTGCTACAAGAGTTCATGGTTCTGTATAGGTCAAAACCCTGGGCCCCAAACCAAACTTGCCCCCAAGTTCATTCTCATCTTCTCTGTCTCACCTCTGCTTTCACTAAGTTATCAACTTAGAACATTTCCAACTCCTACACTAAGAGGAAAAAGAAAGACGAAGAAAATTATTCTACCAGTCACAGATTAAGAAAAAAAGCAGAACGCCCTCAACCAGCTGGACTTTCTAGTTCTTCCTTTCTGTATTTAAGACCGATCCAGATTCCTGAAGCAGTAAGGATCAAGCACAATGCCTAAGAAATGCCTGACTAAATGTGAAATATTACCAATGAAACCAGTCTGACAAAAGGGCACAAGACATCAATGCTTCTGTCATCCAAGTTGCCTTATATAATAGCTGAGGAAAGCAGGAAGGGAAAAAAAAAGTTTAAGAAAACATAGAAATTCTTTAAAGTCTTTTAATTGAAAAGAGATTAATATGTAAAGATACAACCAAAGAAAATTTTAAAAGAACTAGGTATTTTTCAGTGAACAAAACCCCCCTTATTTCTAATATATTTTTACATCTCTGTATTACTAAAAAAATAAGCAGTGCATGTATTCAAAAAGAAAAGTCTCATGCCTTTTTTTTTTTATAAGAGAGAAACTTAAGTCTGAAGTAAGCAAATGCTGTCAGCTGCAAACCACTTGAGAGATGATGATGTTCCACAGCATGTGTGGGTGACCAGAACAATGTTACATACTAGGGGACAATTTAGTCACAGAATCATTAAGGTTGAAAAAGAGCTTTAAGATCATCAAGTCCAAACATGAACCCAACACGACCATGCCCACTAAACCATATCCTGAAGTCTACACGTTATTTGAACACTTCCAGTGATGGTGACTCCACCACCTCCCTGGGCAGCCTGTTCCAATGCTTGACCACTCTCTCAGTAAAGAAACTTTTCCTAATATCCAATCTAAACCTCCCCTGGTGCAACTTGAGGCCATTTCCTCTCATTCTTTCACTAGTTACTTGGGAGAAGAGACCAACACCCACCTCGCCACAACCCCCTTTCAGGTAGTTGTAGAGAGCGATGAGGTCTCCCCTCAGCCTCCTCTTCTCCAGACTGAACAACCCCAGTTCCCTCAGCTGCTCCTCATAAGACTTGTGCTCCAGCCCCCTCACCAGCTTCGTTGCCCTTCTCTGGACACGCTCCAGCACCTCAACGTCCTTCTTGTAGTGAGGGGCCCAAAACTGAACACAGGATTCAAGCTGCGGCCTCACCAGTGCTGAGTACAGGGGCACGATCACTTCCCTACTCCTGCTGGCCACACTATTTCTGATACAGGCCAAGATGCTGTTGGCCTTCTTGGCCACCTGGGCACACTGCCGGCTCATGTTCAGCCGGCTGTTAACCAGCACCCCAGGTACCTTTTCTGCCAGGCAGCTCTCCAGCCACTCCTCCCCAAGCCTGTAGCGTTGCATGGGGTTGTTGTGACCCAAGTGCAGGACCCAGCACTTGGCCTTATTAAACCTCATACAGCTGACCTCTGCCCATCAATCCAGCCTGTCCAGATCCCTCTGCAGAGCCCTCCTACCCTCCAGCAGATCAACATTCCTGCCCAACTTGGTGTCACCTGCAAACTTACCGAGGGAGCACTCGATCCCCTCATCCAGGTCATCAATAAAGATACTGAACAAGTCCTCCTCTGTGGCTGAAAAACACGGTGATATTTTGAGTATGCGCTGATCATTTTCTTTAAAGTGCAGAGAGGACTGTGAAATTGAATTATCTTGTCTTTAGTCATTTAGAGTTGACAGCTAATTCACTAAAAAGATATAAAATTCAATACATTTTCATGTAAGTGACCTGACAACTTTTATTTTTCAGGATTCCTCTAAAACAGATAAGGCCAACTCTCTTACACCACAAAAATGGCTTTGTGTAGTTGCAGTGTAGTGGTTACAAGAAGGTGAAGCATGCCTTTGGAATTCTTTTTCCAGCAATTCTTATGAGACTGTCTATCAAACAGTAAAAACAAGAATAATATTTAGCTACCTTGAAAATATCATAGCATTCAGACTCTCAGAAGATTAAGCTGTTTGTCCCAAGCAAAGACAAGGGTTTGGCTCTCTGTAGTGACAGATGCTGGCTAAACCAAGATGAACGATATCAGCACGCAAACCATACCGAGGTTGGTTTTTTTTTCAACCTTCTTTGGACCATCTCTATGAATTTCCAAGGCTGAGCAAGGGCAAATATAAAACAGTAGGGGAAAGATTAAAAGTATTGCTTGGAAATTACCTAACAATCAGTTCAGCAGCAATTCCTATAAAAAAGAAAAAAAAAAATCCTGGAATGAATAATCAAGCCGCTACATGACTGAAGTAACACTCATCATAGTTGTGTTGAAAATAAATTGTGTCAGATCATACAGTTTCTTTCTGTGAGAGGGTAACACGCTTTGTGCATAAGGAAGAGACAACGGATGCCATATATCCATCTTTTGTAGCATTTCTGACAGAGTCTCACACAACTGTATCTTGCTTATGCAAATCTTACCTACTCTAGAGGAAATAAGCACACAGATGGTATAAAACGGGTAGAAAACCTATTTTGAAGTAGCTATCATTAATTCACTATCAATAAGGCTGTATCAATGTGACATTTGCAGGAGTCTGTCCTGGGTCTGATACTATTTGATGCATTAGTTACTGAACTGGATTGTATAATAAAGAGGAAGGCTTTTAAACTGGCAGTTACACCAGTCCGTGAGGAACTGCAAGCGTTTCGGACAGGAGGGCTATAATTCAAAGTGATCTTGACAAACAGGAAATAAATCTGAAAAATGAGACTGCAATTCAGTAAGGACACGTGCAAAACTTACATGCACAGCAGTAAGCATGCATACCGGCTGGGGAATGTTTAGCTGGCAGCTCTGATGATAAGGATCTGAAACTACAGGGTTCACGAGCTGTATGTGAGTCAATGGTATCAATGCTGTTGGGGGAAAAAGCATACATGACTAGCATCCAGAAGATTGGTAAGGCCGTTATTTTACTTTTTTCAACACTACAGCCTTACCTGCAATACTGTGTTTAATTCAGGCACATTTCAAAAGAGATTTGGACCAATGCCAGAGTCTAACAAAGACCAACAGGCATGGCCGAAGGTCTCTAAAACACAGTCTATGGGGAATGACTGAAAGCACTGAGATTGTTCAGGCTGGAGAAAAGACTGAAGGGAAAAACTGTTAACTGTTCAAATTCTGAAGAATTCTTCTCTTGACTGATGCAAAGAGGAAGGCAATCCTCTACTCTCTTTGCAGGGAACAGGAGTAATAGGCCTAAATGGCAGCAAAAGGGGCATTATTAGCAGAGATAGAGATGTGATTGTCCCACTCGGTGCTTGTCAGGCCACACCTGCAGTACTGTACACAATTCCGGTCCCCACAAATAGGAAAAGATGCAGACAGCCTGGAGCGGGTCTAAAGAACGGCCACAAAAATGATCAAAGGGCAGGAGAACCTGCCCCATGAGGAAAGACTGAAGGAGTTAGTTAAGTCTTTTCTTCCTGGAGAAAAGAAGGCTCAGGGCGGACCTCATCACAGTATTCCAGCACTTAAAGGGGGGGCTACAAAGAGGACAGAGGCTCTCTCTTCACAAGGAGCCACATGGAGAAGACGAGGGGCAATAGGTACAGGTTGCACTGGGAGAGGTTTAATCTCGAGAAAAGAAATAAATTGTGGAAACAATCAATCACTGGAACAACCTCCCCAGGGACATGGTAGAGTCCCCATCACTGGACATTTTCAAGATGTGACTGGACAGGGTGCTAGATAACCTCATCTAGGATCTCTCCAGATGATCTTTCGAGGTCTTTTCCAACATGGGTTGTCCTATCGTTCTATGAACTTTCTAAGAGTAAGGGTAACAAAACACTGGACCACAGTGGGTCAAGACACTGTGGAAACTCCAGCTCTGTAGATTTTTAAGAACAGTCTGTGATGATATGGGTATAGTTTACCTTGCCTTAAAAAGGACAAATAGCCTACAAGTCACTTCAGAGTCCTGTATTCTATGATTCTGGGACAAGTATGTCAAACAGACTTTTCTCTCCACAGCTCATTTGATTAGTAACAGTTGCTCTAACTACTCAAAGTGGTACATAGAATTAATTCAGTGAGCTAGCCTGACATAGGCAGGTTCTGTAGCGATAGGACAAGGGGTAATGGTTTTAAACTAAAAAAGGTTAGATTTAGACTAGATAGAAGGAAGAAATTTTTCACAATGAGGGTGGTGAACCACTTACACAGGCTGCCCAGAGAGGTGGTAGATGCCCCATCCCTGGAAACATTCCAGGTGAGGTTGGAGGGGACTCTGATCAACCTGATTGAGTTGAAGGTGTCCCTGCTCACTGCAGGGGCTTTGGACCAGATGACCTTAAAACGTCCCTTCCAACCCAAAGATTCTATGATTCTACCAGGTCATAGAAAAATTTAAGTTTGGGCAGTGCAAACAAAAGGTGAGAGCCATGAAACATCAAAATACAGTAATGCATCAAAACATAGTAATGCAAAGTACACTATGCAAAGTACACTAAAAAGCATAGCGAGAAATGAAAGTAATTTAATATCCATTCACTAGTAACTGGACTTATATATGTTATATATGAGTGAGGATTCAAGTGTTACAGAATCACAGAATCACTAAGGTTGGAAAGGACCTTCAAGATCATCAAGTCCAACCATTAATCCAGTGCCACCATGTCCCCTAAACCATGTCTTGAAGCGCCACATCCACTCGTTTTTTGAACACTTCCAGAGATGGCGACTCCACCACCTCCCTGGGCAGCCTGTTCCAATGCCTGACCACTCTCTCAGTGAAGAAATTTTTCCTAATATCCAATCTAAACCTCCCCTGGTGCAACGTGAGGCCATTTCCTCTCGTCCTATCACTAGTTACTTGGGAGAAGAGACCAACACCCACCTCACCACAAGCCCCTTTCAGGTAGTTGTAGAGAGCGATGAGGTCTCCCCTCAGCCTCCTCTTCTCCAGACTGAACAACCCCAGTTCCCTCAGCTGCTCCTCATAAGACTTGTTCTCCAGACCCCTCACCAGCTTCGTTGCCCTTCTCTGGACACGCTCCAGCACCTCAACGTCCTTCTTGTAGTGAGGGGCCCAAAACTGAACACAGGATTCAAGCTGCGGCCTCACCAGTGCTGAGTACAGGGGCACAATCACTTCCCTACTCCTGCTGGCCACACTATTTCTGATACAGGCCAGGATGCTGTTGGCCTTCTTGGCCACCTGGGCACACTGCCGGCTCATATTCAGCCGGCTGTTAACCAGCACCCCAGGTACCTTTCTGTCGGGCAGCTCTCCAGCCACTCCTCCCCAAGCCTGTAGCGCTGCATGGGGATGTTGTGGCCAAAGTGCAGGACCCTGCACTTGACCTTATTAAACCTCATACAGTTGACCTCTGCCCATCGATCCAGCCTGTCCAGATCCCTCTGCAGAGCCCTCCTACCCTCCAGCAGATCAACATTCCTGCCCAACTTGGTGTCACCTGCAAACTTACTGAGGGAGCACTCGATTCCCTCATCTAGATCATCTAGAGGTGTTCTCTAGCTTTACCCAATAACACAGAGAGGAAGTGGGCTGCAATGTGGAAATGGAAAATCAATGATTTAGACAAGAGAAAGTGATTCAATAAGCAGTGTAAGAAAGCTGCAGAGAGTTGGGGTAATACAAAAATACAACAAATTTTTAATCCTGCAAGGATCTGCAGGCCTGAGTAAGAGAAATGATCAAGAAACCAGAGACATGTAAAAGTAGTATAATTGAATAAAATGTATAATCCTGAACTGGAGAATGATGGAAAATTACTGTATCTGATAGGTAGAACCTGACTACACACGATCTTAGGAAAAGACTGCTGAAAATATAATGACCATGGGCAAGAATAAAAACACCTAGCAAGAATCCTTGTCCATCAAAATACCAAAGAGAGTAGTAAAAGTATCTAGTAAGTATTTCAGGAGTATATCAATTAACATTGATAATGTTATTTTCCAATACATTGGTATTATGCAAAGTAGGTTCTACCTTTGACTGATTTATGTACGTGAGCCTGGTATCTTTGCCCCTGATGTGGTCAGGTTGCTATGTCCTTGTTTTACAAAGCTTTTTTGCAGTGACAGGAAACCAGTGGCAAAACACATGGGTATTAAGTTCTATGTTGTGAAGCAAAAGACTTAGCTCTACTCTCTTGCAGCAACAAGAAAGAGTACCTGCCTTTTAGATTACTTAGCCTAACAGAAAGAGGATACAGAAAGACCATGAGAAGAAGCTGTATCAGGCAAGAAAAAAAATGGTACAAACACAGAAAAAGGAGGCAACACGATGTTAAGTACAAATTCTGACTGCATTCCAAGATTAGACACGAGAAAGCCTGAGAGAAAACCAGAGTGTAGAAGGAAAAGAGGGGAGGATCAAGGACAAATCCCAGATTTCTGGTCTCAGAAACAGAAGTTAAGAACTGAGTTAATAATTGTGTACTGAAATCAGAAACTGGGAAAACAAAAACTGTTTGCCAATAACTTCTTTCTAAATGAAGGAGGTAACAGAATCAAGACAGGCATGTGAGTTAGAAAATGTAGAACTGATAAAATGTACACAGAAACAATGGCTAAAACAGATAGTCATTATGCATTGTGACAGGATAAAGATATATAAAAAACCTGCCAAGAGGGGATACTTACAGGTCTCTAAAGATGGAGAAAGAAGGTTGTAGAGTTAGCCAACATTGAAAATTGAACAGGTAGAAAAGTATCTTCAGTCAGTTCTTGGTGTCTTGCTCAACAGAACAGGCAGAAATGGGAGAACAGACACTTAGATCTCGTCTATGTTGAGTATCTGAATTGCAGGATTTTTTTTTTAAACTACAGGTATCTTTACAAGTAATTTGTGTTCTTGCTTTGTACATTACGGAGGAACGTTTTATGAAAAACAATGTGTTTATTCATTTTGCTCTCAATCATCAAACCATTTGGATGTTTAATTAGTCATTTTCTTCACTAAGTTTCATTTTGAGTTCCTTTTACTCAGAAATTAATCTGAAGTGTCAACTTACACTGAATTCTACAGCATCTTTATAAACCGCATATGTAACTTTGACAGAAGGGTGCATTTAAGTAAGACAAATTAAAGCTGAAGTTCTCATTTTTGCTGGGCAGATACCAAAATCTGACTATACTATAGTACCAGCACGTCATCCTAATAAAGGCAGAATTATCTAATGAGTCAGTGCCCATCACTGTAGAAATAAACTGCATGTTAGATTGAATGCAGAATTTCAGTACAAAACTGAGACTTCATGTTATTTGGTCCCAGATTGTTTCACAACAAAGAGAAACCCAGTCAAAACTTACCCCATCTTTCTTGGAGTTTGACTAAATTTTGAAGTCACTGCAAGATTTCTGACTTTTGACTGCTTTTTAGACATGCTCAAGCCCAGGCTGCTCTCTGCAAAAAACCAGCTCCTTCATATGAATTGGCCAAGTGCAACAGTCAACTGGATCACCTAGAGTCTATCTAGAAAGGCAGACTCTTGTACTTCAGTACAGGTCCAAAGTTTGCTTATCCCTTTGCTAATTACAAAAGGATGAAAAATGTCAATGGCTTTTATATAAAAATATAAAGTGCGGAAAACAGTAATGTTTTTGATAAACATGGCTTGCAAAATTGCCATGAAGACAAATTCACATTGTTTCATTTACCTCTCAGATACCTTCAGTGAAGCTCTAGCAAGACTCCACAACACATTGATCAAAAACAAGTAACAACAAGGATGCAGAACAGCAATGGAACTATTAAAGTATTTCCCACATTAAAAAATGGCAACTCTTTTGCTGACAAGAATAGTGGTTATTCCTCAAGAAACCACTGGAAGCATGGAAAAAGATGAACCTTAATAAAATACGGAAGGATCACGGAATAGCTTGGGTTGGAAAAGACCTTTTAAGGTGATCTAGTCCAACCCCCCTGCAACGAGCAGTTCTTCAGAGCCGCGGGCGTCCAACCTGATCTTGAATGTTTCCAGGGATGGGGCACCTACCACCTCTCTGGGCAACCTGTGCCAGTGGTTCATCACCCTCATTGTAAAAAATTTCTTCCTTGTGTCGAGTCTGAATCTGCCCTCTTTTAGTTTGAAACCATCACTCCTTGTCCTATTGCAACAGGCCCTGCTAAAATGTTTGTCTCCATCTTTCTTATAAAGAAGTACTGGAAGGCTGCAAGAAGGTCTCCCCAGAGCCTTCTCTTCTCCAGGCTGAACAACCCCAACTCTCTCAGCCTTTCTTCATAGGAGAGGTGTTCCAGCCCTCTGATCATATCCCAGTGAGATAAACAATGATTATTAAAAAGATAGGCTTGAAGGCTTTGAAAATAGAGTTATGAGAACCTACCAAAGGACTATGAACTATGAAAGCTCCAAACTGTCCTGCTAAAAAAATAAAACCCTTTAAAAGAAAGATACCAGATAAAACACATCAACAATATACATTTATAAACAAATCAGCAACTACGTTTTAAAGAATAAAATTACTTTTCTAAAAAAAGATTGTGAAAAGTAGTCTACAGATAAAAGACTATTAATCATAAGACACGATAGGGAAATTCAAGAGTTCATTATTCTTTATTAAAGCTGATTGTATAGCCAATAAACAGCACAAAAGGAAAACAATATAATTAAAATGTATGCAGAGATGCACTAACCATACAAAGGGAACAATGGTCTTTTGAAAAATGTAAAAGCAATAATGCTGCACTTAGGTGCAGGCAAATTCTAGCTCCAATATCCAATGTTTCCAGAACACTTCAGAAAAATTAGACTTAATGACATGTGCTGTTACACTGCCATCCTGTGGCAAGGTACCTGCAGCTTTCCATGAACATAATACAGTTTTCCAGATGATAACCTGCTTTCAAAAAGACAAGACTTAGCATTTTTCTTCTGAAGACATGGAAACATCAGTAGAGATCTAGCTATACTTCAGGAGATAGTGCTCAAGAAGCATTAACTCCACTGAAATTGCAATCAAAATTTCACTTCAGAGGGCTTGTGACTTCATTGTCTGGAAAGACAATTTGAACTTACAGCTTCTGAAACCTAGTTTTCTGGCAGTTAAACAAAATAAGTTTATCTTATTCTTTTGCTTATGTTATAAAAATATAACACATTATTATAAATAGATAATCTAGTATGTGCACAATCTGAAATGTGAGGGACTGTTGATGTGATCCTCCAATTAACTTCAGCCCATTTAAAATTAAAAATAAAATTTAGGAATCTTACATTTCCTATTAATACAAGATCCTAGGATTGCGCTACTTCATAGTTCCAGCCTTGGTCCAAGTCTCTGCATTAATAGGACAACTAAGGCTTGCATTTCGAAGTCCTAAACTGGAAACATCTTCAAATAGAAAAAAAGTAGGTTTCCTTAGATGTTTTGCTGAATTTTAACACAAGAATTTTTTGCTCTTGGCCTACAAGTAAAAACTGTAGTAAGCTATGAAATAAGTCTTCTGCATTACAGAATTTTATCTTTGGGAGTACTGTCATCCACAATAAGGTGATAAAATAGAAGAAAAAAAATCCACAGCAATAATTGTTTCTTGTTCCTACTCAGGAAAATACTTTAAGACGGTAACTATGGCTCCATAAAGGCACTGAGGATAAAGGACATTCTTAACCACATGGAAAAGCTCTCTTCCAAGAAAGGACTGGGTACATTACATATCCCCCTGAACTTCAGGAATAGGAGGTGAGTCAAGAATTGAACCAACATGGAAATCTTTTCAGGTTAAAGAGTTGGAAGGCCACAGAAATGTACACTGCCAAGTAGGCATGTACAGACATTTATACTGCCAATACATGCATATTTAGGGAACACCAGCTTTCCAAAATAGTTAGACATTATGACTTGCTTTCAAAGCACTAGAAATTTGACATGCAAGATACAATAACCTCACAATGCAGAGCATCTTGCATAACTAGTCTCTAAGTTTATTAAAGAAGTTGGTGATTGACTTTAAAGGCATTTTTGTGACATTTCTTTTTCTTATCAATATTACTAAAATCTTATGAGTTGCCCCATAAATTACTCAAGCTTCAATTTTTATCAATCAGATCATTTCCTCAGAATACCCAGTAACAGAAGCTGATTTGACTAACAAGAGAAAATAATCCACTGATGAGCTAAACAATTAACTAATGACAAAACATCACTGCATCTTTAGAGCTGAGTTGCCCAATCCCGAATTCTGTTTCTATTTCGTACACTCAAGTGACACCTAGAGGTTGTCACTTGAGGTGACATGTGACAGAGGTTGCATGTGATAGATTCTACCCTTTTGTTGAAAGTTAGGCTCTTACAAGAACCTTGATCCACTCTTTATCACTCTGGAATTCCTGCGAGATTTTCAGAATACATCTGTTATCTCCAAACTTTCTACCTGTACACTACGTCATCATTGTGCATGTCCCTTTCTACTTCCCCCACGCAGCAAATTTAAGGTTACTGTAATAGGAAGCCTTCTATATACAAGCCCCTGCAACTGAAAAATCAGGTGAACACAGTGAGTACATGCTTTTCAATTCGTTGAAAAACTCCATGCATCCATATAACTGTTCTATCTTTTTCAAAAGTCTTGGTTTTCTCCCTCTGGCAGAAAGGATTTGCACACTTGTGTATGCTTTTGGGCAGAATGTGTTGTATTTGGAATACGCTTTCTTTTCTTTGGTCTGTTCCACAGGCCATCATGGTACAGACAAAACTCATCCTATTATTTTTGGGGCGGTGAAAATTCCCAGGCTGAATTTTGTAGGTGCTGCTCCTGACTTCCATTGCCTTTACAATAATGAGTGAAATCTAAATCTTTAAACAAAAATTTCACTGCCAGAAAATGGAACAAATTATATTTGTGACACTGATGTTGGAAAACCTATTGCAAAATTTTTATCTGTAGTGGAAGTGTGACTAGTAACCTTAAGAACTGCTTTAATATCACCACATCATGTTACGCGCTATGCAAAGTACATAGGAAAAACTGTAAGACATAGAACCTCAGAGGAGAAACAGGGCAGGGGGAAATCTTTTTTAGATCAGCATATCAAATCTTGGCTTACAGTAGCTTTGTATCTGGAATATTTGTAACTCCAGAATAGTAATTTTTAACTACCCCATGCTGAAGGTACCAAATTTAACACAGACTTATATTCTTGGTTTTATCACATAATCCATTTTTTATGACCAAGAGCTGCAGTGTTCTGCCTATTCCCAAAAAACCTCCAACTAAACAAGTCAGTTGAAGAGGTGAGACAGAATTCTCCTCTAACATGGAAAATGGCCTGACCACTACTTGCTTATAGAACTCAGACTGCAAAACTACCTCCGGTCTTTTGCAGGTGTAATGGCCACAGAACTCTAACACATTCTCAGGAAACAAGTATTCCTGGAAACTTGACACAAGATTGTTAAGAGTAACAGGAAAACCTGCTGATGTCTAGTGCCAGGTTCATTCAGAAGGCCTTCTAGCCCATTACTGCTGCTAACAGGTCGAATCTTAGACAGTATCAAATCTGCTTTCTGTGTCAATGATTAATAATGACTGGATTTGAATTAACCATAACTGAGCCTCTCAGGTGCCACATGCCACTCACTCTGCCAGGCTCAGCTTCCATTCAAGCCCTGGGGGAATTGCAGGATCTTACCT
Organism: Phaethon aethereus; assembly: GCF_964289735.1. Taxonomy (NCBI): domain Eukaryota; kingdom Metazoa; phylum Chordata; class Aves; order Phaethontiformes; family Phaethontidae; genus Phaethon; species Phaethon aethereus. Next base: position 65,595,355 of record NC_138576.1, on the reverse strand, counting down.
TTTAACAGATTTAAAAAATAAGATCTTTCTTCAGTCTTGCTGTCAGAAAAGCTATCTGGCAATAACCTCAACGCTTACCCTAAGAATTACAACCCTAAATACTCTGTGATTTTCTACAGTGCACACCAACCCACATCTTACTCCTGTGAGCCACAGAAGATTCTCATTTAACCCCAATCCTAATCTTCAAAATGAAGATTATGAATTTTTTTTTTTCGCTTCCTGCTATGACAATGACTCTCTTAGAGGACTAAACATGCTGAGCCATAAATAAGTCCCCTGCAGAGAGACATCTCAAATAACCCAGATAAAGACTGGGTGAGATGGCACTGCAGGCTGTAGAATATTTGTGTATATGCACAATATGTAGGCTTATGTTTGCTGGGGAGGACAGTGCCTATGCAGCATTACACCAGACAACTGCAAAACTGTGCAAGGGAGCTCTCGGGTTACTGCGCCAGATGGTACATGGAAAGATTTTGGGAGCCTGTCTTCATCAGTCACTGTCCTGTAATGGATTCTCATGAATTCTCTATTTTTCAGTACAATTTGTCTGATCATGGCTGACAAGCTAGGTATGGACCTACTAGTTTCTTCACTGTACTGAGTTGTTAGGATTGGTATTGACATTTATAAAGGAAGGTACTGAACAGGTAGCTTTGCTGCTGCATCCTAAACAACTTGTAGTAACATAAGGCTAGTCAGAGATAACATATCACAATCATCATAAACCAGTATTGTCTTGGGGAACCATTTTGTCATTTTTTCTACATTGAAAGTTGGGGCTAGAATTTGGATTAGAGTTACAGTGTACAAAAAAATCTATGGGTTTTTTTTTCTGAATCCTGTTAGGCTACAGACATAGTGTGTTCTAATCAGGAATGGTGTCCCTGTTAATGATTACATCAGAATCCATTATAGTTATCTGACCTATACTGAAAATATGGATAAAGCTTCAACCTTTTGCTGCAACTTGCTGGGACCACAACACTAAGAAAGAGGTGGCCTTTGACTAGGATGTCTACCTTATGACTAGCTCTGAGACCATTTTAAGTGTCTTGGCTACTGTAAAAGCTAGCACTAGAACTGTCATATAATTATATGTTAAACAGAATAAACAATGTCATAATCATACAGCTTAGTTAGGAAGGGACATCTGGATTTCTGGTTCTCTGGCCCCATCTCCTGTTCAATGCAAGGACAACTTCAAAGTGAGACCAAGTTGCTCAAGGCCATTATTTAACTGAGTTTTGGGTACTACCAAGGAGTTAATTTTACTCAGCTTAATTTCTGGAAGTTATGGCCACATTCATCTAAAACTTGCATTAATTTCTCAAGCCGTCTAGTGTTTGAAGGAACTTTGACATCAACAATTTTTATTCATTAGTTTTTACACAGAAGAAATGAACAAATTGTTCTTCCATGACAGTAATGATGAGTTATTATTCCTAGAGAAAAAACCCACTGCTTAAACCGACTTTTTAGTAGCTTGTATTAGCTACTAAATCAGACAGGAAAGAAAAGTTTCCACAGTATCTGCATAGCTTCAGGACATCTGTTTGTGCTGCCATTTGCAAAAAGCTAATGTCCATTCAAAATATTTGATAGACACCCTCCTCGACTCCACCTGATGACATCACCCAGAGACTTTATTCTTCTGCAAGGAACTTTCTTAGCCTGAACTCAAGAGGTATTCTGTACCTTTGAAAGATGGTAGAGATACAAACAGATGACAGAGTATCCCTGAAGGGCTCCCATTTCTAAAGCCTTTCAGTCTCTCTTTTTTCCAAATTCCAATTTCATGTTTTCAGTAAGATTTTTGTAACCAGCTCATCATCCATGAGAGGAAAGCAACACTACAAACAGACGTGGAACAGGGCAGGAGGTACTGCTGAGCTAATTACTGAGATTTTTCTGTTTTGTAAAACACGTTGCCCTACTCTAACAATGGCATCTTTGCAACCCGCACGGCTTCCAGAGCAGGAGGCCTCTCGCCTTTCCCACGTGCAGTCACGCAGGGGCAGCGGGAGAAGCCGGGCGCAGCCTCCCCTTTCTGCGCCAGCAAACCCCCTCTACAGAGATGGTTACTCCGAGGAGTTTTTTCTTGGCTCCCGTCCCGCCCCAACTCCGCCAGACACCGCCGGCCTGCATCCCGTGGCGGGCCTGGCGGCGGGCAGCACTACCGCGCCTCCGGGTCCCGCTCGCAGCCCCCCGCAAGGGGAGGGCGGCACTGCCGGGAAGCTGCGCCATCAAGCCGACAGACGCGCGGCGGGAGCGCCCGCGCAAGCGGCCCGGGACGCTCGCGGCCGGCTTCATGCCTGCCATCGCTGGGCCCGGCCCCGCTACCGCCGCCTCAGGGCGCCAAGGCCGAAAAAAGCCGGCGGGAGGACAGTCAGGGCCGCGCATGCGCACAAAGACGGCCTATAGCCGCCGCTGCCATACGCTTTTCCCGTCCCTACGAGACTGCCCCGGCGCTCTCCTTCACGCCACACCGCCTTAACACGCATGCGCATCACTGCCGCTGCGACTTTCCGGCGGGAAAAATACACGACGGTGCGCTGCCTAAACCGTCCCGGCGTGAAGCGCGGGCCTTGCGAGTTCTTCGTTCCTGCCACTCTTCCCCCCACCTCCCCCCACCGCCCGCGCTCTCCTGCGCGCATGCGCCCTGCGCGCTGTTTCCTTGGCAGCTGTGATTGTTTTCGGCCAAACCACCTGCGCGGAGCTGCGGAGGGGGAGTGCGGGGGGAGTCAGGGCGGCCGCAGTAGCCGGCTGGCCGTTGGCGCTGTTATGGAAGCGGACGGGGTCGACGTGAGTGATGCCCTCGCGCTGCGGAGGCGGGGGGAGCGGGGTCGCCTCAGGCAGGGCCCGCGCCGCGGGCGAATAGGCCGTGTACGGCCGGCGTGCCGCCTCCGCTCATCCCACTGCGCGGCTGCAGAGGCGGGTAGGCTGGGGCACGCCTCCCCGCCCCTGTTCCCTCCCCCGGCTCCCCTTCCCATGTGCCGGCCCCTTCCCCCGCCCGGAGAGGGGGACTCGGCCCCGAGGGTTTGGCAGCCGTTAGGGAGCGCCTCCGTGGCGCGGCCGTTGGCGCGCGCGGCAGCGGTGGCGGCGCGCGCGGGCGGTGTTAGGCGCCCGGGGACTGACCGGTGGCGGGGCCGGGGGGCGGTTGGCGGCCTGTCCTGCGCGGGGGGGGGGGGGGGGGCGCGGGCGGCCTTGGCGCGCTGCGGGAAATTGTGGGCGTTGGGCTCCGCACGTCGCATGGCTGCTCGGAGTAACCCCGGGCTGACTGTAGGGGCAAGCGGGGCGGGCGACCAGCGTGTCCGTCGCCCTGGGGTTTCGGTGCAGTGTGGTGCCATGAAGCGACGTCGCGTGAAGCGTCAGTCCCTTCATTAGCTGTTTTTTGTGTTCCCCGCCTCGGTACAAGCTCTGTAGTTTACTCGGGTGAGATTGCGTGGTCAGGTCATACGCCGCGGCACGTGAAGATAAGAGTGCTTCTCCGTGCCTGACGTGTTAAGCCCCAAAGCAGGGATGCCTCCTTCGCATGAGGAATGTGCATCTGCACATTAAATGCAGTTAATCCCATCGGTTAGTCCACTTGTGGCGTGTGCTAGGAATGTTCCTTTGTATCTTCGTGGTTTACCATTTTTCCTCTACCGAAAGCAAAATGCCGCTTAGCTAATTAAAATCCTTAGGGTGGTCTCTTTATGAGAACCCATTTTCATAATTATCATCTAACATAAGGTAGAGATTTAAAATGTAGTAAACAATAAAAGTCTGCTGTATTTCCTTAAACAGAACTGAAGTCCATAGTTTCGCCGTCAGGGCAGAGACTGTTTTCAACCTTCTGACCAACAAAAGGTGCCAGATCTGGGGAAAAAACGGCAGTTACTCTGAAGCTAAAGCTTTCTGATAATGTTACTATTAGAAAACTCAGATGGGTACCACCAACTTTTTTTGAACATCCTTTTACATTAGTGTGAACACAAGTTTTTTACAGGCACATCTAAACTGGTAGAAAGCTACTGCACTTCTAGTAGTGTTTGCTATGCAAGTACATAGGTATTTACATGGTAATAATAAAGCTGTCTGTCAGTTTTCTGGACTTACTGAATTCTCATAACACCAGTTTGTTTCTTGATGTCACATTTACCATTAGTGAAGAGGAACAGATTCAACTCAGTGTTATTTTGCTATGTAATTCTGAGTTAAAGGTTTTTCAGATCTTGAAGTTGTGATACCTACCGATAGCTGAATTAGAAACCTACTAGTAAAACCCAAGATTTCCCACTATGATGACTCATCTCATCTCATCTCATCTAAAGATGATAATTAAACAAGGGCTGATGTTCTCCTTGTTTTCAGCCAGTGGAAATTACATGCCCTTTTTGCAATAAAAGAAAAATGAGGGATTTAGTTCTTGAAAATCCTGAAGTGTGCAATTATATTTTGTCAACTCTGTTTCCTAAATGGTCCTAATTAGGTAGGAAATTTGTCACTTCCCCTTGTGTAGTACAGATTCTGTATGTTCTGCTCCATTATAGTATAGGTTTGATTATTTTTTTTAGTTTATTTTTTTAGTGATAAAATGTTTTTCATGAATAGCAAGCTTTGTGGCATGTTTTGCATAGAGAATTCCTATATTATGGTTGCAGAATATAGCAACTCAGTGAGTATTGTAAGATACTGTGAAAAGAGTAAGAATTTAATGTAGAATCACATTTATAAATAAAGATGGAATATTAGAGAAGAGCAAATTAGATGATTTTCAGGAAAGTATATACTAATTCCTGGAAGTTTGGGCTTCATGATTTTCTTTTCCGGGTTATTCCTGATGGCTGGAATATGCCACTGTTCCAAGTATGTATTTCTGTCATTCCTGGATTGCCTTATATTAACTAATGTGGAAGAGATCAAATCTGATCAGGAAAAAATGCGTCTTACAAGATTAATCTTAGTGATAACTGAGTTTATTCAGACTGGGGCACTGTGATTGCTGAACTTTGATATATGATTAAATCTCTCCTATTTTAAGGTGAAATTACACTGAGTAAACAGCCTTGTTCTTACCCTTTGTTGATTTAATGATCTATATTTACACAAGCCTAATAGTTGCTTTAATGGACCATTCAAAGGTCATGTAATTCTACATTGGAAATGTGTTTAAAGTCCTCTAATAATAGTTCTATTATTTTATATCTTAATTTTATTGCCACAAGAGGATAGACTTTTACTGAATAAATAGAGGTAAATAGAAAGTGATGCACTCGCTGGTGAATTTGGCAAATCTTACGTATTTTACAGACAGTGCTGGTAGACATGAGGTGAGCCTAGCCTTTGGAAAGGTGTTTGTTCCTTTACAGGCAAAAGAATCTGCAAAATTAATTTACCTATAGTTTTTTGTGGTGTGATCTATTTAACCTTTGACCATAAAATTATTTCCATACTTGGAACAGGTATGCACTTTACTTAGTTTGCTGTTCTGTTCTACATAGTTTCTCATATTTTTTGGTTTAAATCTAAGAGCACTTCAGCATTTCATTTGTTGTTTGTAATTATTTTTTCTGAGGGTAGTTGAAATCACACAACTAATCATAAGAGACTTTTCCATGTTCTGCAATCCTCAGTGAATATTAAAGTGATAGAATCTGCTGTATTTTATATTTAGTTTTCTACTCTTTCAAGTTATAAGTATTTTCTAGCCAATTGTGAATGAACTACTTGAAAAGCAGCACTTAACTATAGTACTTTTAAAATGGCTTTTTGGTATAACTAGGTATAAATTGCAAAAGTAGATTTGTTTTTCAATAATATTTTCTGTTTTCATTTCTTGTAGGAAGTGTTATTTTTAACTGTTACTGTTCTGGTTGTGATAGTAAAGCTTTGCTTTATGAGTCAAAACATATTTTAGTGAGGGAAAATATTGCTGCCTTGTCAGTGACACGATGAAGCATATTACAGAACAAAAGATTTTTTTTTTCTTCCTGTGAAGTCCTTTCTGGTCATCCTTGCTCATTTCAAACATCCTTAGGTTGTTGGATACTTGGTATAAATTCTTTGCTTAATACATGAAATAAACTAATGACACCTGGCAACTGGCTAATTAGCACTTCTGTAATCCCAAACCAACCCTAACACTTTGCCTTTCTGTTCTTGATTTGGTTGGGTTTGGCTAGCCAGCAGACCAGACTACTGTAAGTAACAAATGTGGAATGACCTGAAAGAATGTAGGCTGTGGGGGAGAGGGAAGAAGCAAGTAACACTGTGAAAGAGAGATGAGAGGGATCTGAGGGCACAGTAGCGCAGATGCTTGGGAACGTAACGGTAGCCTTGGCTCTTTACTGTACTGGTAAGATGTGTGTACCCAGGAGTGATTTCTAGTGTTAAGGCCAGGTGGTATGTTTGGCCCAGTTTAATGCTATTAAGCTCTATTAGCCCCAAATCAGAGTGGCTGCATGCAAAGTTTCTGTTAATAATAATCTGTACTAACTCCTAAACCGTACCCAGGAATTGCTTGGGTGAGTGTTATGTGGCTTGGACCAAAATGGTGCCGAGGACAATGCAACCATATAGCCTGGCAGTATTTAATGCTGCATCTTCATTTATTAGGATAGATGTAATCTGGGTGTCTATGTTATTGGTGTCTAAGAGGAGGTGTTACCTAGGGAGAACTTGGAGCTATTGCCCCATGGCTGTCGGGGAGACAGGTACGAGTGGAAGACACTTCTGTCTTCACATGAGTGGGAGGGAGACAGTTCATTGAGAGGAAAGCTAAGGGGAACAGAAAACATTCATAGAAAGCTAGGTTTCATTAGTTCTACTGTTTACAAAACAGATTTTTGCATTAAGATTTTTTGTAAAACATTCTGAATTTTCTTGATGAAAAGATAAAGCTGTGTAATATTTTTATTTGCCTTCAAGCTTTGTTTGGATTGCATTTGTAGGCTGTTCTGCACAATCGGGAGAGCCTAACATTTTCTTTAGAGAAATGAGTTTCATGTAATTGCTTGTCTGCTTTATGTAAAATACAAATGCTTTATATAAACATAAATATTTAGAGATTTGTAGCAAAGTTAGATTTGCTGGCAGATACTAATCTTTGCATTGAAAGCGATCAGCTGGCTACAGTGTGACTTCCTTGATGATGCTGTCAGGATAAGAACCTGATTAGAAAGGCTTCAATATAAATGGCTTCATGGGCTATTATTATTTAAATAAACTGTAGGGTTTTTTAGAATACCGGAGGACTACAGTACTGGAATATTTGGCTATTGCCCAGAAATACATAGCTAATTAAACTGCTGTGGTGTTAGTTTTTATTTACGCTCACATAATAAGTGATAGATGCTGAGGTTTGATGGCAGAGAACTTCTAATAATTTAGACAAGTAGTCTAGAAATAAATATTTCCCTAAAAGACCTGTACTCATTCTTGATACTAATTAGCATGCATTCAATTGTTATCTTCAAGTCTATGGACCAGTTTTGTTAATGAATGTTGTTAATTACTTTAAATAGAATGGTGAATTCTGAGGACGAAGCAGCTGCTGTTTTGAGCCACTTCTAACTGAGGACTGAAAATGCCAGCAGGTAAGAATACTGTATTTGATTTCCATTACATGTTTTATAGTCAGAACTGGATGCAAATGATAGGAGTTACTTCTATCTATAAATTTTTAATGCTGCATTGGCATCATTGGCTCCATTTTGAGTCCATCTTTATAGCTGATTTTCTAAGTAGTGTTTGTGTTTTGTTTGTTTTTTTAATTTGGGGCTTCATAAAAATTGTAATGACAATGGTAAATATGCCGTAGCTGAGGGTTCAACAGCCTTTTCCAGTGCTGTGCCAGATTACATTTTTAATTCTTTAGGTGCAAATTAAGCCTTACTTCAAGGGAGGACAGAACACCTACTGCTTCAAGGGCTGAAATGCTGCTGATACCAGTATCATGATTCACAGAAAGGCAGGGACTCTCAGCTCAAGCTGATTTTTGATCTGTCCATGTTCCTGCCTCTTCTGGGTCTGTGTCAGGGTGGCAGTTCTCTGGCTTCCAGACTCAGTAAGAACCCAGAGCTGCTGCTTCTCCTGAAGACACTGTCACCTTTGTTAACAGTGTGCTACTGTTCATAAACAGAGAGGGCAATAATCTGTCCTCTTCTTTGGCTAGCCCAAGTTTTGTGCTGATCCTAATGTATGTGCTCTTCAAAATGTGCTTTCTTCAGGAAACCGAGTAGATGGTGCCCACTTCCAAGTAGTAGCCTGGCGTGTTTGTACAATACTGCCAAGATATCCCTGTGTGGTTTATGTTGTCAGTGGAAATTCTTAACTGAATACTAAGCTAATTTCATGGTAAACTTTCCCTGATAAAATAATTCTTGTCCTTTGCAATTTTAAAGCATGATTATGCACTTTTTTAGCAATGGTGATTACTGAACTAGTGAATCATACTCTAGATTTCTTTTTCCAGTTGAAAGTGAGGCAAAGGCAAAAACCAAAGTCCGCTTTGAGGAAATCTTCAGGCGTCATGCTGGCCTAACAGACACAAAGAAATCAAAGAAAAAGTTTCAAGAGAATATTGTGGTGAGTTTGAACATATGCAAGCTTTGTTTGTTTGCCTACCTTAATGGAAAAAAGATCAGGAAAATGTATTGTAGAAAGGAGATGTAAGCTTTTTAAAAAAATTAAGTAAAAAGACTATTTCTGCACATAGCCTTTGTTTTTGATGTGGCTCTTTTTCGTTCTTTGTGTACAAGCTGTTTGTCCTTGTAATTTGGAGGTATGACAAAATTATACAGAATACTCTAAAAAGAAAGTGGTGTGTGCAGGCGTGCACTCATTTAAAGTCTGCTGGTACTTTTTTTACATTCACATTTTTCAGAAAAGTTTTAAGGTTTTTTCACATTCAGTATTGACCTTAGTGGGAGTTTGAATGATGGGCTGGTAGAATTATGGCTGGAAAAGTATTTAGTTTCGACAGTACTACACCTGTGTAATACAGGTACATCTGTGAATTGATAACTCATGAGAATTTATAATAATATTGGAGATAATCATTAACTTTATTCCATTTCCTAAAAATTACTGGTATAAGAATTTACAAACAATATTGAACAACATTTGAAACTTTTTTCAATTTGATGTTAGTAATCAACATATTTCTGCATGTGCTGAGCTTTTTTGTGTCTGAGTGGTCCCGTGTTTACGTGTCTGTTTAGGCAGTACACCCCTGTAAACATTTGTTTTAAAGATTTTGGCCTTAGCTTGTGACTTGCAGATTAGGAACGATTCTGTCGCCTTGACCTTACGGTTAGATAACATTTTTATTTGTGGCATATCTCTCATTAAAAGAGCCTTAGAGATTCCTCTGAGTTAGGGTTCATATTGTAGCTTTTTTCCTGAACAGATGATTAAATGTTTAATGAGAATTCTATATATATACCAATTATTGACTTACAATGTTTGGAATTCCAAAAGAAAGCAGTTTGCTTAAAAGACAAATGTTATGGTTTTTTATTTTCCTCTAGTTAGGTTTTATATTTTCAGCCTTTTTTTCTTACAATTGCATGCATACCAGATGCTGGAAGTGAATGTTCGTTCTTTAATACTAATGTAAGACAAAGGAGTGGTATTTTATATAATATCAGAATGTTAGATGTTTTTATTATACATAAGTATATTTGGAATAGTTACATTAAACATAGTATTGTTATTCTGAAACATAATTTTGTCTTTAGGTTGACAATTTGAAGTTGCTATTTGTGTGCACTTTTTTTATTTTGCATTCCTTGAAGTATATGTTATTTAGCCAATAGTCTAATGAAGAATCAACATGATGTCTAAAATATAGCATAGAAGAGTTTAGAGGGTGGTTTTTTTCCTTTTTTTGCTGGCGTATGTGTAAATACAAGACTAAATTCTTCCTTGGTTAGGTTTACTTTTTTGATGAAATGTGGGTTTTTAAATCTGTACCTTTTAAGTATGATGTAAGTATTTTTGAGCACATAATTGTATGTTCATATGCAACTACATATTACTGATACATATTTTAAGCTTACTTTGGTTTTAAAATTGGTTTCCATTCCAGAGGTCTCTGATGTAAAACACTAGTGTTTTGGTGTTACCTAGAAACACCTAAAATCACAGTGAACTGAATCAAAAGCTAGTGGTATACCCACAAATTAAGGCGTGTTTTTAGGATCAGTGTGGAAGCCTAACTTTATGGATTTGTTGAAGCTATAGGTTTTTACCAATCAAAGCATTAAAAAAACTAAGAACTTGAGGAGAATGTGTGCTGAAACCTAATACTGACCATTCTGAATATTTCCTTAAAGTGTGGCCAAGTTGCAAGAGCTCAGGTTGGTATTTTCCATGCTGGTTGCATTCAAGTAGAAATTTCTGTAAAAGCTTCAGCAAATAACCAGTCATTTCTTTGTAAGAAATAAATGTGTCTGGGAGGGGAAGAAGAGGTAGATGGAGGAGGTTGGCTGGTTTTGTTCCAGTTTTCTTCACTTTCATATAACTTAACTGTGTAGAGTTTCACATACCTTGAAATAATGTAAAATTTATTAGTGATGATTGTCTTTGTGTCATGCACTTGCCATAAATGGTCTCCCAGGTTTTATCAGAAACAGGTCATGGTTGAAAGCTTATTTCTACTGGAAATGTTCCAATCTGCTTCTTTCTTTTTTCTTTACTGAACCTAGCCTTTCTTAGATTAATAAAACCTTTTCCACCATAGTCCACTGTTTCCTTGAAAGCCGAGTTCTGGAGCTGCAGGAGGTTGCTGTGATTTTAAATGAAAGAAGCGAGGATAAGGAGATTGCCTGTCCGCTTGCCAGCTCTGCAATGTGTGCCCATTGCCTGGAGAGAAGGGAAGCAGCCTGACTGGAAGAGGAAAGGCTGATGGTCAGTAGGGCAGGATGAGTTTGAAGTCACAACTAACAGGAATGAGGGGCTTGTAATGGAGATGCAGATAGGCATCAACTGTGGCCAGTGAAAGGTCTGCTTTGTTGTTCAATAGCCACAGGTGCAGTTGGTATGAGACCTGAAGGCATGGCTGGAAAAACAAGCAATTGGGACCCTATCAGAAAGTGAGTTTGCTAGTATCCCTTCCAGGGCTAACAGTCACCTTATTTATTTTTTGCTGATTGTGCCTCCTATTACAACTTGTTAGAATGAGGCAAGCCTCAGACCAGGCGATGCCCAGGCTATTTTGCCCAGATTAATCTGTCTAAATAGTCAGTGTGAAAATTATTGAGTTTACTTGGTTCAATCTAAGTTTCATTGTAGAAAAGAGGATGTTTAACTCAGAAAATGTCAGTGAAGTTTTCTACCAGGTGAAAAGCAAGATCCCTTTATGGAGGCAAGAATTTCTTCCCTGGACTGTAGTCTGACCAGCTTACAATATTGGGATGGACATGCACTGATAACTAAGATTTTGTATTCAAGGCAGGACTGCAACAGATTTATCCATTTGAAGCTTTTTACTTCTTACATCACTGATTCCGCTCCTTCCCTTTCTTCATAAGGCCCTGGATGACAGATTGGAGTCTGGAGTTTCATGAGGGTACAGTTAATAGGAGCCTACCTCTAAGCTTGAAAATTCTTGTATTCTTTTGCGTAAGATGAATGTTTTACAGGTTTCTTCTGACTGATTGAGTACTTTAGCTTTTGTCTTAGATGTAAAACACAACCTGTGGAGCTTTGAGGTTGTAGAATTTTCCCAGGGTCTGTTTCGTAGCCCATTTTTTTTCCATAAGCTGACAGGTACTGAATAATTGTTGAGATTTCCACTGGTTTTTAGCTCTTTGTTTCTTATATTTAAAATAGGAGAACTGCTAATAGTTGACTATATACTTGACCTACGCATTTTCTCAATATTTTCTGTTAAAATTTGGTGAAACTTCTCCAAGCCCATCCTATCTGAAAATTAAAGTTCTTCTAGCTTTGACTGTGTACATTTTGTAGTCTTACATGAGCAATGGCAGTAGAATTTGTTCCCGAGCTCATTAAAATTTTCTTAAACATCCCACCCAACTAGCCAGCATCACAAGTACATTCGTTACCAATTCATTTTTAAGTAAATGGTCTTTTACAACCAATATGTATCAGCACTTCAGTGGGCTGGCAGTGTCCATTCCTAATTTTTCAAGGTGTGCCTGTATTAGGGGAAGAAGTTCAGGTACCACTGTAAATCTGGTTATCTGAGTTTCTGGATACCGTGGCAAAAATCACTTGTGTTTCCAGATTCCACTCACACATATTTGAGAAGTCTTTTTAAAAAGGAGTAAGATTGTTAGGCGTTGTCCCTGCTGTGAGCTCTGGAGTACAAATGGCAAGTGATGTGACCTGGGGTTGGCTCATTGTGGTACGAGCCTTGTGCTAGCCCACCTGCATGCATCTTGGCTGGCACCCACCTTTTGCTCCTGTCGGGTCACTAGTGCAAGTAGGTCTGTTCTCGGGGAAGAGTGCTTCCTCTGCCTTCGTGTTGTAATGTGGCCGCAGAGCTGTTTTGAAAAAAAGCCTCTCATTTGTTCCATGCTTTAAGCTGAGGAGATCAGGTTCAGGTCAGCAACCCTCTGGAGTTACTCCAGAGACAGGCCTATCCTCTGAGCTGCTTTTCCAGCCTAACTGCTTTTTCTGACTTGGTTCAAGTATGTTTATATATAGACGATTGCTCTTAGTTGATCTTCTAGTCCTGCATTTCAGGCAGAGAATCTATACCAATATCCCTGCCTCTGCCTGATAACTAATCTGATGGTTTTTATGAACCTCTTGGCTTTTACTTTGTCATTTTGTCATTCCCACCTGTCTTTCCTCTCTGTTTTAATTACATCACGTAATTACAACATGTGGTAAAAGTGGACTGAGTTAAGATCATACAGGCTATGTATCTGAGGAATTTGGGTTTGAACTGCTGAAGCAGCTTTGTGCTTCCTGCAGTATCTATCAATGTTCCTGGAATTTGTTGTAGTTTGAGATGGTGTTTTATTTCTTCATGAGCATATTCTGTATTTTTTTCCTGTGAGTAAATTTGCTATAATTAAGGGACTGTGTGCTGCAACTATTAATGACACTTATTTGTGGATGTATATTTTTGTTTGGAGACATAATAAATAACAAGTTCTAGCAGATATTTCAAGCAAGTTTTTGCAACAGCTATGTTTCTTTGAGGAAATGATTCCTGAATATCAGAGTTATTTTAGAAACTCTTGAACAGGTCAAAGACTAGGGCTTTTTGTTTAGGATTTCTCAGAGAATTCTACTTCTTGAGCTTAATGGATTAATGTTCTATCCAAGGCAAAAATCAACATGGCCTTAGTTATTGGCCACTGTTGGGTCTTAATTGCCAGTGTGTTTTACCTTCATTCCTTATACTCTGCAGTTAAAGCTATTCGTAGAAATGCAGATAAGGAAGTGGACAATCTGTTAGAAAGCCTTATTTTGGTGTTTTAGTTTATACAAAGCTTGTTGCTTTATTTTTTTTAAATTTCCTTACTCTATTCTGTATTTCAGGTTACTTATATGAAATCTTCCATGTCCTCTTAAATAATTGACTTAGGAATAAAGAGCATGTTACTGGTCTATTTAAGCAAGTAAGATACAAAGACAGGTTTTTTTGTTATTTGATATTGAGATAATTTAAACTATTTTTAGACATAGGATATTAAAAATAAAGATTACCTACTGAAAAGATGTATGAATAGCTTTAGATTTTTCTGATGTATTAGATAAGCATACTTGTATGAAATTCTAAATGTTTTCTTTTTTAAGTCGTACTTTATTAGGACAGTGTTGTTTAATATGTAGCATTAGTAAGTCTGCTGCATTTTTGAGCTCTGTCTCTAGTTTCAGACACCAGCTTTTACTTCTGTGTTAAACTTCGTCTTGGTGTATTTTTCTTGTCTCACTGTTTTTATTTGACAATTTTCCTGTACAAATAATAAACTTGATTATTTTTTTCTTTTCTGTGTTTTTACTCATGTACTTCAAACTTTCCTTTCTTTTTCCTCTCTTCTCCTTCAATACTTGCTCTCCATGTTCTCTCTTCAAATGTCAGGTGTAAATAAAACAAGATAGTGATGAAGGCTCACGTAATTGAGGGCATACAATATGGAGGCAAATGACTTGCACATTGAGTGTTCTTTTCTTTCTAGTCATGGAACATTATTCTTGCAGATGGGCATTTTAAAGTCAGGATCCATCCTATAAAGCATGATTGCCGTGCAACTTCATTCTCTTGATTTTCTTCTTAGAAGCTTGTACCTTTTGGTGATCACATATTACACGTTTTCCCTTTTTAAAATTGTTTGAGGCAAACATGAATCTGTAACTGGGAGAAGTATCCCAGCTAGAAGGCGAAGATGTCTATGTATTGAGGGAGGTAGATGGTCTTGGCAAAGAAAAGATTGCATTTTATGCAGATACTTATTTTCTCCAACTTTGTTTTATTTGCTTCCTTTGTGTTTTGAAGTCCTTTCTAATGTTTCATGTGGAGACTCCAGGGAGTTTTATGTAAGACAAGAGAATAAGTGAACCTCAGCGGCTTTATAGAAGTTCCATCAAGGAACAGAGATCTGTGTCTTGAGCTCCGTACAGAATTAGGTTTTAGTTACTTGCTGTGTTGTTTGGAGTTATCATAGAATAGTTTGGGTTGGAAGGGACCTTTAAAGGTCGTCTAGTCCAAAGCCCCTGCACTGAGCAGGATCTTCTTCAACTAGATCAGGTTTCTCAGAGTCCCGTCCAACCTGACCTTGAATGTTTCCAGGGATGGGGCATTACAACTTTTAGTAACCAGGAATAGAAACCTGAAGGAGGGAGGAAGGAAAGTTCACAGTGTGTTTTCTAAAAAACACCAAAAACTGACAGAGCACACAGACAAATGCATTAGCTGAAATTGATCTTAGCTGTTTTTACTAGACTGGTCTTTAGATCAACTCTTTGTCGTTCTAATAACACTATTGTGGATTTTTTTTTTCAACTTTATACTTCAAAAAAAAGTCTTAATGGAAATCTATTTTTCAGTTTTAGCACTTATTAATATAATTTCATTGTCAAACTTTGGCAAGCAGCTTTCAGTAAAAGAGAATACAAACATTTGAGCCTGAAGCCTGTCTCTAACTTGCATTTTAAATGGATGAAAATACTTTATTTCATGTTTGTGTATAATCTTCAAGTCTTCCATAGTCTAAAGCATTGGCATCTGTTTATGGAGTAGAGTTGTTGGTTTGGTTTTTTTTATTGTATATACATAAAAGTCACTTAAAAACATAGTGAAACAAAATTGAGGATGAAGTGCCCAAACACAAAATGGTTTCTTTTCAGTGTGAATTTTCTTTTGCTTTTCAATCTGTCACTTGTTAAAGAAGAAAATAACTAGATCCTTGATTTTGTTTTACTTTGTGTAATGTTGCTAAAGAAATAATATCAAGTATTATGTTTATCCTTAGAACATAATTTTTAGGACTATGTTTAATGTTGTTTTCGTTTATAGCTTGACACCTTTAGAAGTAATATTGATCTAGCTAAGGAAAGTGTGAATGATGAAGCAATTATAAACAACACATATAACCCTGAAGAAGAGAGTCCCCGATTTACAAAAAATAAACTGAGAGAGAAAGCCTCAGCTGCAGAGAAAATAAACAATGATATTGTTAGTGGAGAGGAGAACAAGCAACCAAAGTCTAACAAGAAGAAAAAGAAATCATTGTTACAAGAACAATTTAATGAGGAGGAAATCTTATATGAAGCTAAATTGGAGAGTTTTGAGGAAAAGATTAATGATTTTCCAAAGAAGAAAACAAAAAGTAAATCACAAACAGGTGTACCTCATCAAGAAGGTGATAGAAAGATTAAAAATTCCTTGGCTGAAGCAAGAAATGTAACTGAATTAGAAGAGGAAGAAGAGCTAATTCGAGCCTATCAGCTGCATGTAGCTGAGAATGAGGCAACTGCAATTAAAAAGAAAATAAGAACGAAGCTTAAAAAACAGATGTCTCAATTTACCTCCAGTGTTCAAAGCCATGAAGTTGTATTGAACAATGAAGTGAGCAAAAAGAAGAAAAAGAAGAAAGAAGTAGCAGTTTTAAGTGAAGCTGAAACAAGGTACCATGATAAACTGTATACTGTGTGTCTGTGAATCTTAAATGTTTCATTTTGTTTTAAGATAGGCAGAAGGTTTCTAATAAACTGTACATATTTTCTAAGTGATGAGCTGGATCATTCTGTTACAAAAAAATGTTACCAAATACTTTTTCAAAATGCTGTCAAGATTAATATTTAACTCACAGATTCTGTTAAACTTTTTTAAAAAATATCCTCCATTACTATCTGATGTTTATTTTCTGGGCAACTCACAACTAACTTAAGATAATTTTGTACATAGTTTTTTAGTGTTGAGTGATGGCCCTGATCCAGCACAAGAGTATTAGCTTGACTCCATTCACACAAATGGTTCTGTAATTATCTGGAAATTCGGGGGAACTGAAGGGTAGAGAGAAATAAAAAAGGCAAGACACTAATGTTGGGAGGTGTGTTGCATGTTCAAGATGCACGGATGATGAGTTGGAGAACTAGAGGAAATTTCAAGTGGATTAATAAAGGTAATGAGCATTTGCGTCCGTATATGCAGTAGCATGCAATTGCTGACAGTAATCCTTTACATTGCAGTGCAATGTCCCTTTCTGAGCTACAGCATCATCCAGCAGAAGATGGCAATGAAAATCAGTCATTGGAAAGACTGTTTACATCAGAAGGACACAAATTGGAGGAAAGCATGGAAAAACAGAAACCTAAAGCAAAGAAGGCTAAAAAGAAAACCAGAAGAGGTCTGCCAACAAAATGTTACAATGGTGTGCTGCTTTTCTGTCTTATCCAAGCCTTTTTTCTTTTCTTTTTTTCTTGCATTGCTACAGAAATATTTGTCCATAGTAGTATCACAGAAGTGAAGAAGTGATTGAGCTGTTGAAGTTACTTACGTTTCTTTAGTTACTTAATTGTACTTTTGTTCTTCTAAATCTGAGGCAAATTTGTAAGGAAGTTAATTTCCTGTATCGATCTAAAATCTTAAGATTTCATTTACGGTAAATAATTTTGAAATTGATAAACAGTTTAAAAGTGTTTGGGTTTTTTAAGCTTAATATAGTATTATAATATACATACCACCTTTACAGTGTATTACTTAGATGCATATTCTAATTGTCTTTTTATTATTTTATCATTTTTGTTTACTTTATGCTGTAAATAATGGTGTATCACTGCTTTTTTAATCTGACGCTCAGTTCAAATGTAAGGAAAACTTCATGCAGTGCATAGTCAAATTGGAGAATTAATTTCCTTGAATGTTGTGGAGGACAAAATAAGAAATTAGTTTAAAAAATTGAGATTACAGAAATTGATGAGGAGTAGTCTTCTGATATCTATTAAGTATGGTGGTCTCACTGTAGCTTTTAAATGAGGAAGTTCTGAAAACAGTGTTGGGTAAATTCAGGGAGAATACACATGCAGATATTATCAGTTTCTGCTTATATTGTTTTTTACGTTTTCCTTAAAAAAAAAACAACTAACAAACACACAAAAACCCCATATGATAGGCTGTAGTCAAGAACAGGATATTGAACTGTATGGATTTTAAGCCACTGTGGCACAGAAGAACCTATGTTAATCAAGAGGAAGACCTCTGATTTTAAAGAAAAATGTTTGTTAATAGGAATAGATTGTACATATGACTATATATTAATATGTTCATAAATGTTTAAAATGCTGCAAAATTGATAATTTTATTAACCTATTATGTAAAGAACAAGTTAAGTATTATTACTTTACTATTGATTGCTAAGACAATACAGAGCATTTTTACTCCTTTAAGCTATCACTAGTGGAACATAGTAACCCCAAATTTGTTCCTCTTTCTAGAAGAAAACACAGAAATTGCTGCTGAAAATGACAAGGAAATGAAGAATTCAGAAATTTCAACTGAGTCTAAATTTGGTTTTGATGATAATATTGTCTTGGGAGTTTATATCCATCGATCTGATCGACTTAAAACTGATCTCCTGGTATCTCATCCCATGGTTAAAATCCATATTGTTGATCAGAGAAGTGGCTTACATGTCAAGAAGGATCATAGGTGACTTTTAATAAACTGTTTCTGTTACCAACGATTACTATAAATACATAGATTCTTCCCTAGAAAATTAAATGTGAAAATGAAAATAATGCTGAATTTTAAGCTTGTGAGCTCATTCATTAGTTTCTACATCTTTAAGTAGAAATATCAGATAATGCATATATATATCTACAGTAAGTTAGTGTGGTATTTTTCTTTGTGGCACTTTTAAATGCTCTGCACTGCTGTATTGCTATTGAGGTCCTCATATTTACAGCACAGTTCATCCTGTATTCTTTCCAGAGATCTCAAAAATATGTAGAAGCCAAGATTAGAATAAGTAAGCAAAACTCTTGTAGCATAAATAGCGTCTGCCTTTCAGTTTTTATAAAAGAACTTTTAAGATCCTGAAGTGAAGTTTAGTTCTTCATATTTCTAATCACTTTAGTTACTTGTTTGCCCTGTCATTACACGTAATTTTCCTGAAAACCAGATTTTAACAGTGTTTAAACAGTAGACTCTACCATGATCACTATGCATAAATTTGGTAATAGTAACTTGAAGTTACAATTTTGAACTTCAGCTTGTAGCATTTCTATATACATTGCAAATTGTCTTAAATTTTGGGTGGTTTTAGAAAATTATTTTCTAAAATCAAACAAATGGTATCTTGTATGTTTCTTTGCTTTCAGTAATTGAAAATACTGTTTGTTTGAGTTGGGTTTTTTTAAGATGCTATAACAGTTGTAACTGTTTGGAAATTTTCAAACAGCAAGAGGAAAGTTTCATCTTACTATGAAGAAGAACAAATAGAGCATGTTCTTCCTATTATGACACAACCATATGACTTCAGACAGTCTAAATCAACAGTTCCAGAGTGGGAGGAGCAAGTCATATTTAATGAGCGTTTTAGTTATTTTATTCAAAACACTGAAGAAAGTCCTCGGGTAATCCTGTTTTTTGAGGTAAGGTTAAATATTTTACATAAAATTTATTCACGTTATGATTTTCTGTTTGTTTCTTCAACAGTATATATTTGTCTGATTCAGGTGTTTCATTTTGCTTATATTGGGTTAATAGCATAGCCTTAAGATACAGTGGAGATACCAAAAAGTGGTATTGATGGTTACTAATACTAATAAACATTTTTTATAGGAAAAAAAAACCCAATGTGTTTTGATAATAGTAAGCAGGACAAAGCTTTCTTACTAAATCAACTTTCAGACTTCTGGGAAAGGCTGGTAAGATTGTTCCAGATCAGGAGGGATGACACCACTTAAAAAGGCTATCACTTTTTTTCTTTTCCATGTTCTTGAAATCTGAAAAGAAGCTTAAGTACCAGAAACTCAAAGATGGAATTTTCTTGCTTGTAGCAACACCTCTTTTTCCTTGTACCAAATGAGCAAGCTATTGCATTGTTTTCCGTTGACATTTTAGACATCTGCTTCTCCTCTGCCATTATTCACAAAATAATTATTAATTCATCCTCCGATACAATTATATTTAAAGGAAAAACTTAATTGCATGTATTCAGCATGATTTTGAGCTTAAGTATTTCAGTATTTCTAAAGAGCGATTCTGTAGTATTAGCCTGAAAATGGGAATCTAATACAAAATAGTTTTTTCTTTGTTTTTTGAATTTCATTCATGCCTTGGTTTTTATATTTCAGATAGATTCTATCACCATATGTTTCTTTCAATATCAATATTCAATACCACCATATGTTTCTTTATGTTCTGTGATACTCATAAATTAACACATTTATAGAATTAAGAGTCCTTAGTTGCTTAAGGCAAAAATAATTACATTTGTATGTAATTCTTCATGGAAATCATGTTAATGTTGGGACCAAAAGTATCACTACAGTGAAAGCATGCTGTTTGACTTCAGCATGGTTTATGAAATACCATTTTGAAAATAGTATGATTCCAGGTTTTTTTTGTATACCAGATAAACCTCCAGGAGTGGCTAAATATGAGAAGATTCTGGCCACTGACCAGAAAAACGAAGAATCTCATGGACATCATTGGAAGTGTTTCAAGTCAGGTTGGATAGCACTTTGAGCAACCTGATCAAGTGAAAGATGTCCCTACCCATGGCAGGAGGCGTGGACTAGATGATCTTTGAAGATCCCTTCCAACCCAAACCATTCTATGATTGGTTATCTGACATAAGTGATAAAGCTAGGAAAGGAAAACTAACTTTTTGACTGTTCTTTTCCAGCTAAATTAACATACAGCTGGACTGGGCTTTCAGATTTGTGATCTATATGATATATTTGTGAACTACATAGGATTTATGAAAATTACATAGGAATGTTCTCCTTATTGAGACAGAAGAGAAGCAGAACAGTTTTTTAAGACCAGACTTATGTTCTTTTTTAAAGCAGGTCATAAATAATCATCAGGTAAATGTGTGAGGATCTGTTACTTCAAGTTGTGTACTTGTGTGGAAGTAGTACTGTTTTTGTAATTGCTTAAAATTGAAATCTGCTTAATTTAGTGTATCCCATCTAGCATCTTTTCAGCAGTATTTTTAAATTACCGTGAAGTATATATTCAATAGAAATATACTTGTATTCCTACCAATACTTTCAGATCCTTGATTTTCTAAGTATGGATGAAGTGAGAGCCAACTCCGTACAGATTCAGGAACGTGGTTTCCGAAAGATTTGTTGGGCATTTCTAAAGGTATTGTAAATATGTAAAAGAAGAAACAAAATTTGTAAGTCTTTTTATTTAGTTATCTAAAAGACACTGACACTACTAAGTAGGAAAACATTTTTTTAGTATTTTCAGGCAACAGATACGGAAAAACAATTCCTCACTTGCTTGGCTGTTCTCTCCTTTCCTTCTTCCTTCACCCCATAAAATTCACAGTAACAAGCTTGACAGTAAAGAATATGTATTTTTCAAGAAAGTATAGAAGGTGTAAGAATTTTTCTTGTTGATTAAGTACAGAAGGAGGTTTTCTTTAAAGGCTTGTGTGTTAATGAGATTTTTCTCTGCAAAGCAAATGTTAACTTCTGTACCTCAGCTATTTTGTATTCTAGTGGCATTTTCAGTTGGCCAGCCTTTTAAAAGACTCCATAGCCTAATTATAAAATGCCTGTCATTTTTAGTTCCAGAGTTTGAAATGCTGCAGCAATGAGATATGGTAATTCAGCCAACATGTCATGTACCTTTTTACCCTGTTAGGAGAGACCCGAGTGTGCCAATTTGGCCTTTGAGAGCTGACAAAGTATCACGTGCTTTAATTTGCCTGAGGGTTGTTCATTTACACCTACCCTTGTGGATGGTAGATCTTGACAGCCATTGAGCAGTCCACAACATGAGAAATACAGGAGAGGATAATGGACTGCAAGTTTAGGAGAAGGGAGAGCGACCTCCGTATCATTCCACATAGAGTATCTTCTCAGCTCTTCCCAAGATGAATCTACAGGAATCAGAGGTCTGGTATCCCATGTCTGGTGTATAGCTGGCAGGTGTATATCTGAATCCAGGCATTCAGCACAGCCTACTCCTGAACAAAAGGAAGGAAGACCTTCCGACTCATAAATAAAAATAAAATTGTGGCCTGTTCTTCATTCCTACTACATCTGTCTACATTATTCTTTCATCTGTATCAAAGTAGAAATGTCCTGATAAACAGCGGTCAGTGTAAATGGCAGTAGATACACACAGAATAGAAAACATAAGCACTAATTTTTATCTTGTTCTTTAGATGAATAGAGAGAGATCTATTTCTTCTGAAGTTGAAAAGGTTGCTGCTTTCCTGTATCTTCTGCTCTGAGTCAAAGCCTTACCATGCCCTTTGTGGCAGCATTCAAAGGGGGCAGATTTGGAAGAAGCTCTTTGTGGATTGACAGTCCTTTGAGATTTAGGTGATTCCAGCCAAGTAGTAATTAAAAAAAAAAAAAAAAAGGGGGTACTTGTTGTGCATGTGAAGCATGTTTCAAAGCTAAGCTGCCATCTAAGCTTTAATCTTAGTGGTTTGATCCTGGGGGTGTTTACTTCATTACCACTTTTAGGGATAGTATATTTCCCCAATGGGAAGTGGATTTCAGAGTTTATGCTGTAGTTAAGTTATTATAAATCATCAATGACTTCTATTATTATTGTGTTAACGTAACACATTTTTTCCTCTTTTTAATCGCTCTTCCAGCTTGTAGGTGCAAATGGAGTTCTAAATGTTGATGGAAAACTCCGACTGCAATTATATTACCCACCTCCAAGGACCAAGTCACATTCGAATGTTGTTGAGGTTTATGACTGGTGGGCAAAATGTCCTCGAAATCGTTACCCGTCAACTTTATATGTAACTGTAAGAGGCATAAAACTGCCAGATCATGTAAGTTCAATATATAATATATTTACAAATACCTAGACTCTTCTGTAAGAACTAGTAACTAGCTAGAGTGTGTGTGTGTTTGTATGCATGTATATAAAAGCTGTACTTTTATGCAGTATATGAAATAACTAGTATATAGCTAGCTATCATAAGAACTTTACATCTTAAGATGCATTTTGCAAACTCAGCCCTTCATAGCTATCTTTGAAAAATAGGCGTACTTTTCTGATCTGCAAGTTTGCATATTTTGCCATTGACAGTCAGAAAACTTTCTTGAAGATTGATAATCCTTTTCATTAGGAGAAATGCCATTTTAAGTCACTGTACTCATGCAGGTGTGTAAATTCTGTAAGTGAGAAAAAAATAAAAGTAATTTAACGCTGATTCCCTGCACCCTCAAGCTATAATGAGTTGTATTTTTTTCTCAAATAGAAACTCCTTTAAAGACAGGCTTACATTGGTATGTGCTGAGATGTGCACTCAAGATAAATACAGCATTTATTATTCTACAATGCAAGTACAATATTGTTCCATTACATAGCTTTCCATATGTATTTGCAGTTGTCGTAAGTCTTCTGATCACTTGATACAGTCAGGGGTGATCTGTGGAAGCCTGGTGAGATGTGGTCCAAAACCAAGCTAATATGTGGGATTATTTCATATGTTTTTGGGACATTTTTCTAATCTATGTAGTGGAATGATGTCTGCAGATCTCTTGCTCAGTCAGCTGCTGAGATGGTTAGGAATTCTGTGTGCTTTGCTTGAGCAGCTGTGCTTCATCTTTCTGGAGGAGTTCTGAGCCTGTCTTCTCCATGGTCTGAATGTTTTCCTGGTGTGTTTAGGTGCTATCACAGGTTTACAGCTGTCCCTACTTTACAGTCCTCTGTGAAGCTCAAGTGATGTGATGAATTTGCATAGGCTTTCTGAACCTTGCTTGACTTGGATCCATTGGCTACTGATATTATTTCATTCTTGTTCTGATAAATGCTGGATTTGCCAAGACTGGGGTTGAGCTCCAGATAAGAGCCCTGGCATGATACAGTTTTCTATGCATAGATTTCTGCCTCCATTTTTAGTTCTGTTACAGATCCTACCTAGTCTTCTCCTTCCCCAGAAGGGCCCAGGTTTCCCATACCTCCTGCATAGGCTGGTAGTTACGAAAATGAATGTCTCAGATGAAACGGGGTATCTTGCATGAAAGTAGACATCTATGTGTAGACAACTGATTTAAGCTCCTAAATTGGTTTCTGCTTGCATAGTAGGTGTCCAACCTCCCTTTTTTAGTCAGAGGAACTTAGAGAGTTAATCACACTGAAGTAGATACCTAGTGACTGTCAGCCTGGGAGAAAACAGTAATTTTGCCTGGTATTCAGATGTTTTTCTGAAGAGACTTGTCTTAGTGAAACCGATCAGAATTGCAGCCAATGCTTAATGGCCTCTGTGCCCCTCAGCCCTGCTGCTGCTAGGCTTCTTCAGCATTAAGGCTTTCTGTGTGTTCAAGCTTGGTGTAACCTTTAGGTAAGGTTCAGTAAATGCACTTACAGAAGTTTGGAAAGTACGTATCTTTTACCTACAGTAAAAATCACGTATTTGGTCACTCCTCGTTTTTTCTTTACAATACTTGCATATAGTTTGTTCAGTACACAACGCTGATAATATCTTTTGGTATCATGAATGGATTTTGTTGCGGAAGCAGTATCTTGATTTGAAGAGTGGTAGCTTAATGTCACTGGAACATGCGGAAATGCTTTTTTTTATACAACAACTTTACCAGGTAGTAGAGTGTTACTCATTTTCACGGACCTGGATAGTTAATAAAAATAGAAAAGGATCGATTATTTGAAAAATCTTTAATAACATCCGATTGACACAACTTTGGAAGCTCAGCTTACTTTCTGACTTGCTGGTTACTTTTAAATGAAATTCTTCCTATGCAGTTTTCTTGTATTAAGCTTTTTCTAATCTCTGTTTTTCAGATGTAAAAATGCAATGCATTGAAGTTAAAAGTACTTTTAAATCTTTTCAGATACTACACATTAATTTTAAAACTATTTTTTCCTGATACGTAGTTTTGTTTGCCTTAAGGTTGCTCCTTCTTTCCGCTCTATGATAGCTGTTCAGCAGGAACAAAGTAGTGCAACACTCTGTGAGCTCCAGAGAGAAGAATCTAAAAAATCATGTGAACCTTTTCCAGAGGAGAAAAAGGAGACATTTAAATGGACACGGTTGCCTGGACAGGTGAAGTGTTTTTATTTGCTTTTAAAAGAAAAATAATTTAAAGTTCTACTATCTTTTTATGATATAGGTATTAAGAACCAAGTCATTCATTAGAGGGAAAAAAAAAACCCCAAAAATAAACAAAATACAAAACTTAAGAAACTCTCAGAAATAGTAAAGGATGCTTTGCGTCTTACCAAATATGGTTGTTTTAACCATTTTTTCCCAGAACAGTCAGATATTTTTATCTCCAGAATTCTCTAGGAATTTGAAAGAGTAGGGCTATTCAGGTAGTGGAAGTAAGATGAACTAGTTCTCAGATTTCGGCTTGATTGGAAGTATGTTTTCTTGGTGGTTTGTTTTTTGTTATAGGTTGGGGTTTTTTAATTGCTTCAGTTAAAGTTACTTTTACAGTATAACAGAATTATGAAGGAACTTTCACTGAAGAACCTTATTAAGAAGGTTGTTGCTGGCTTCATCCTAACTCCTAGATCACTGTAGCTAAGGGAAATTAGCAGTCACAAAAAGGGCATCTTTTTGGCAACTATATATAGAACGTCCATGCAGTGATTTCATATTTTTCTGTAGAATGGCATTAGCGTGAGTTCATGGTTCTATAAAAGTTTGAGTAACATAAAATTTGTTAACAAAGAATGTTGATTTTTATTTTGATTCCATACTGTAGTTCTTGTACAGATCCTTTCAAAAAGAACACTTAAATATACGTGGATTTAATTTTATTTCCCAGTAATGTTTGCTAATAATAATAAAATAGTAAAGAATAGATGAGTCTGTTTTTACAATGGTAATTTCTTACCAAAAGTGGCAAGATGTATTTCTGTTAATGTTCAGTACTTTTCAGAAAGATGCCATTCTGAAAATAAGCGTGTCATCAAAACAAAGAGAAATACAATCGTAAGAATATTCACCTGCCGTTGTACAAATAAAATTTGGCAGCTCCTTTATTCTTAGACTAGTCCATGTACATACTGAAGAACTTTAGTAGCAACAACAATGTATTTTGTAATGTTCAGTGTTGAGAAGAAGTTTCAGTAAGGTTAGCATGATGTGGCCCATCTATTTGCCAAAG
This sequence comes from Phaethon aethereus, assembly GCF_964289735.1. Lineage (NCBI taxonomy): Eukaryota > Metazoa > Chordata > Aves > Phaethontiformes > Phaethontidae > Phaethon > Phaethon aethereus. The sequence goes on along the minus strand of NC_138576.1, from coordinate 65,569,597 downwards.
AATATTAAAGCAGATATGCTTGTTTAAAATTGAATAATCACTCAAAATTATTTCCTTTCTATACATTTAAATTATTGTTTTACCTTTAAAGCTAAATTATCCTTTTAAAGAACCACAATATATTTGTATGTCTCCATAGATATAGATGGATGGCATGTTATTTTTCCAAAATGATCTATAAAACTATGAATTATTTTATATAGGTATTAAATATGAAAGTAATTTTATGTGTGAATTGTAGCTACATGACCTGTAAATAAAAGAAGTTTGTTCTGACTTGAATTATTGGTTCAATATTGTAATGTTTTATTTCAGAGAGGTTAAAAAGCAGAAAAAGGCTTAATTGCATATACACTTTCTAACAAGGTCTGTTTACCTTTGTTCTGAAGTGAACAGTGTATATTCAATTATTTTATAAGTAGATCTATTTGTATAATTTTAAATGCATATGAATCTGTTCATACTCATTTTTCACTCATAAATTTAAATCAGGTTTAAGTTAACATATCCAGAGTAGCTATGTCATTATTTAATTCCCCTTAAACCTTTAATTTAGCTTTGGAATAAAAGCCCTTGGGTGAAAAAGGAAATATTTTGGGAGAGAGGAGGGGGGACTATAATACCTGTGCAATTTTTTTGAAATGTTTTATCTCCAGATATGTTTTAAAAAAATCAGGAATTGAAATACAGATGAGGAATGCTAAAGGTTATTTGGTAGACCAACAGTTTGAATGCCTGTAGTTAGTCTTCTGAGTTTACACTGCAGTCATTTAAGTTGCTAAGCATTGTGCTTAGACTCCTTAAACAAGCTTGACTTACAGTCTAACTCTATAGTTTATATTACTGACAATAGTCATCATTTAGGATTAAGGATGTAATTTCAATTTTAAATTTTCTTAGGTTTTTAAAACTTGCTAGTTGTCTGTAATAATGGGGCAGAAAAGTATATACAAACTAGATGTGGCCTAAATTGTACAGTAGAACTGTCTCTGTTTATAAGATTGAATTTTTCTTTTAAATTCACTTATGTGAGGTTAGTAGCTTTTTAAAACTTATTCATGACAGGAACTAAGAATATGTTTTAAGCATTGGGGAGTTAATATTCATAACTGTGTGATTGCAATTCTTACCTGAAAAGTTAGGCTTGCCGCATACCGAACAAGCATCTGTTTTCACTGCGAGGTGGAGATACGGGCTGTTTCTGTGTTCGTTTCTCTCATGATGGGAAAACGCTGGCAGCAGCATGTGCAGGAAAGAATGGCTATCCCATTGTTTGTAAGTTTAAAATATGTTTTGGGTTTTTTTCTTATAACTCATGTAGTGCAAAATTAAAGGGCAAAAATGTATTCTTAAATTGTGGTTTTTTTAGAGGTTTTGTTTTATAATTGTGTTTTGTAAATTGTTCTATGCATTAAAGAGCATTGAGGAAAATGATCTTTCTGTGTTAATAGCACTGGAACTGGCTTTGCACACATGGTAATGTATATACAATGTAATGGTTTGAAATCATAGTATTTCTGCACAGAGATCTAATGGAAATACTAAATCAGTTTGCATAGGGAACATATTTTCTGATAATAAGGTTTTAAGTGAAATCACTTTTTAAGCCCCGCTCTACACGATCTCTTCTGTAAGTTTTTCTCCTAACCTGCCATGAAAGTTAGTTGATAACTGGAATACTGTCATCTCCAGGCAGACCAATGGAGGCTCCTGTCTTTCATGGTCCAGTTCAGCTGGCACTACAAATATTTCTTCTTACTCAGACTTGGGGCTGCTTCTTCACAGTAGCCTCAACTGTATAGTTCTTAAGCCCTGCATAAGAATTTTGAGATTTAGAGATAACAGTATTTTAAGTGTACACAAAATAAATGTTTTAAATGCAAGGAACAGTAAATCTAGATTCCTTTATTACACAGTCCCAGAAAATGACCTCTGTGTTAATCTATTTCAAAGATGGTTGAATAGCTGTTAAAAAAAATAAAATTATAATCCTAATCTGGTTCTAATAATTTAAAGCGACTAGGCTGTTTCTTAAGGGTTAAGGCATTCGTGACATCCATGAACCACTAGATGGAAGTATATACTTGCTGTCCATGCATATCTAGCAACTATTTGATCTTGTTCTCTGAAAATGAGAAGGTAAAGAAGTGAGTCGACTTATGCTAGCAGAATCTCAGCCTAAGATTAGACTAAACTTTGCACTAATAATTTGCATATAACTGATTGTAAATACTTACAAAATTTTTATTTTTCTATTTAAACTTCACTAGTGTATGAAATTCCTTCTGGACAGTTCCTGAGAGAATTTTATGGTCACCTTAACATAGTGTATGATCTTTGTTGGTCAAAAGACAATCAATACCTTCTTACTGCATCCTCTGATGGCACTGTCAGGTCAGTATGATGAAGATGTTCTGGCAGATAGTGACAGAAGCACAAAAGAAAGTGGGTCCAGTTTCATGTCTTGCTCCAAACAGTGCTAAAATGTTTTGAATAAAGATGTGATTGCAGCATGACTTACTCTGTAATATTCCAAAACTTGTGATGGTTTTAATCACGCAGTATTTACTATACTGGTTTCTAATGTATATGTATTTGAGACCAACATTCTTCCAAAAACTGTGGTGTCTAAATCTACAGTGGAGCTAAAACCCAAAAGTCTTTATATTTCAAGAAGTCACTGAGGCAGCTGAAATATGCTATCCTTGCAGAAATTGCCATATTATGAATGCAGTATTAAGTCTGCAGATTTGAACATGAGGCAGGAAATTGAAAATTTAAGATTCAAGTTGTGTGTATAAATTGGCCACACTGCATATATATGTAACTTTTTTTGGTTTTGGACACTTAGTTAATAATTCAACTTAAATTGCTGTAAATTAGATTTGATAGTATTATTTCCAAGACTGTGAAAATAATTCCAAAAGTCCTCTACAGTTGAAAAACTTACTTCAGTGCAGTGTTAATATTAAAATACTAATCTGTTCAGGGTTTAAAAGCAAAACCCTCAGAACTGTAGAAAAGCATGCAAATATGGCTGTGACACTGCACAATTTTATTACGAGCAACTTCATAGGTTTTCATAAGACTTTTTTTTTTTTTTAGCTCGTCAGATCCCTATCTGTTATTTCTGTTATGCAACTCAGTAATGCTACAGGCAGTTGCATAATTAAAATGCCAGAAGAATTGTTAAATGATATACTGTATGTGCGGAACTGTTTTGCTTTTTTTGCTGCTTGTATGTAGGCATAAAAAGAGTATTTTGAGAGCTTAGCCCATAGTTTGTGTGTTTTGGTGAGGTTTTTTTGGAAGCAGATTAAATAAAGAATTTTTTTTATATTGAAGTAAGTATCAATTTCAGTCATTTATGTTACCTGTAAGAAAGCCCATCTGTTCCTCAATTCTTGAATTTGTGGCACCAAGTTGAAACTGTAGTGGTCTGCCTCCTTTTCTGTGTACTATGCATAGTCACTGCATGAGTTGTTAGTTCCTGTATTTATTGTCTCTTGCCTTAAGCTCCTTAAAAAAATCTCAGTTTAGGCAAGGAGTTTCTTATTTTTCCCTTTCATATTGTGAGTGTTTTGCGATTGAAACGTGGTAGAATTGAAGGATGAGGACCAAAAGGCACCCCATTGCTTTAAAGTCATTATCAGTTTATTAACTGGATTGTCTTTCTGCCTGAGTTCTGAGGCAACTTGAAGAGAAAACTTGGGAACTTAGGCAAATCCTTGTTTTATATAATGTTTTATATATTACTCTTGAGTCTTCCCAAGCTTTAGTCCCACATTATTGGTGAGCAATAAATTAACTTTCACATTGTTAGAGCAAAACCATACTAAAAGATAGTCAGACTCCTTGTGACCTTTGCACGTTAAGTTGCAAGTTAATAGCTATACTCTAAGTGGTTGTAATTTTGTAATGAACTCACCTCAGAGTAAGCTTTGAATTCTTCAGTAGCCACCAGAAGTAGTCACCCCACCTGGAAGGGTGGCACTCAAACAATTAAATTCCATGCTGTAACTGAGCACTCTCTGAAGTGTGCTGCCCACCTGTATTTCATGATCCAGGTACCATTCCGTTCTTTATGGACTCATCTTTGGGGAAGGCTCAATAATAAAATGTATAGTATCAAGCAAAAAAACACTTCCTAAGAAAAATCTGATCTTACAGCTATGGGTAGTGAAGGATAGGAAATAGATGAATAGTAAGAACTGAATTTATGTGAAGAAAACATCCTTGAGATCACAATCACTGTGTGGTAGGTAATTGTTCTTTTAAAACTTTCTGGGATTTTGTTTATATTTAGTGATCCTAAGTGTGCCTTTGTGGATTTTTTTGTTCTTTTTTTTTTTTTTTTTTAAATGAGTGATACCCCAGAAAGTCTTAATAATTTGTTTGTAAGTCCTGAAACTGATCCATTCCATGTAATTCTTTATGTGACTTTTAAAATGTGCAAAATATCCATTAAATGAGTAAGTAGTCATGAATTTACTTTGTAGACAGAGTACTATGTAAAGCAGTAAATGTATCTTAACTCTTATTAGAAAGTACAGTATTAAAGGATTAAATATAGGTGGAACAAATTGGTGGGATAAACAGATGGTATTAAGCATTTGCCTTTAGAACCACTAGCACAAAATACGGCATCCCTTATACCTGTGTCTGTGATTGCTTTATACAGTAGATATCCTAACATCTTTTCTTTTTAGAATGTGGAAAATAGAAATGCAGGCTGCATCTGCAGTGAGAGTTTTCCCTCATCCTTCATTTGTTTACACTGCAAAGTACCACCCAATTGCTGACTCCTTAGTTGTGACAGGATGTTATGACTCTGTGATTAGAATCTGGAATGCAAATGTGGAAGAAATCTATGGGCAACTGCTACAGGAGCTTGGTGGTCACAAAAGTTTCATCAACACCCTTTGTTTTGATGCAGAAGGTATGTACTTCATGTTACTTTTTCAAATAGTCATCTTTTCAGTTGAAGACCAACTTGAGCGTTACTAGCTTACTTTATTTCATAGAGACAATGTGAAATGCTATAATAGAATAGTTTCAGCTGTGTTTGCAATTAATATGTTAGTATGATGCCTATCTGGACTAACAAAAAGGAACACATAGTCCCTGATATAAATTGAGAGTAATCAGAAAAGGTAAGTGTAGAAAGGACAGGCAAACAAATGCGTAGTGATCAGGCAGTAATGACTGGGCATATTTTGGTCATAGTTTAGTTTTTGTTGTCCCTATAACTAGCTATTATTAGTTAGCTACTGTTTTGTACATGTTGCAACAAAAATTAGTAGAACATAAAGCACAGATGCTACTGTTCAGAGGAGACAAATGCATCAGGATGCAGGTGGAAAGCCTAACAGTGTAGAGAAGGAAGCTGGAAAAAAGACAAGTTTGGCTAGAATTCTTCTAGGTGGAAGAATTATGTACTAAGTTAAAAGCAGAAGCAGGAAATCTGAAGCCAGCTTCTACAGAACTCTTAGAACTTTAGAACAGGAGATTGCATGAACAGAACAGTAGCAAAGACAGCTCCACCATATTGCCATTCAAAATTATCAAGTCAATACAAAGATAAAGAAAATGAAGTAGCAGTATTTAGACTGAGAATTTTAATGCTAGACTGAAGAAGTGGGTAGGTGATGAACTTTTCAACATTGACAGAGAATGTGAAAAACTTAAGAGAAAAGGACAGAGATTTGACCATTGTGAGTAATGTTAACTGGTAGGTTAACAGCTGAAAGTGAGTGAGAGATGTACTGACATGCACTAGTGGTGGGTGCGAAGGGTTGAAGATGAGTGAATAAGATACTTGGAAGTGTCTGACGTTTTCTGGTATTAGTGACATTGTTAGTAATGAGGTGGTTCATTTTTGGAGGTATTCATTGGAGTAGGTACTACGAGGAGGAGAGTTGCATTTTTATAAAGAGTAAATACTTGTGCTTAATTTAGGAACAACTGTTGGAAAACAGTATTTGTTCATGTTCAAGATGCTCTCAGTGAATGTATAGGTAAGCATTGGGCTACCGTGTTGTCTTGCCCACATCTGGGCTACATGCTGGCAACTGCTCTATCACCTGAAAACTCCCTCTCAGCAGAGAAAGGGAAGTCAGGGAAAGAAAGGAAACTCGTAGGTTGAAATAAGTTTAAATAGAAACAGATTTAATAAAATAATAAAACTAATACTAAAGCACTATAAAGTACCCAGAGTTATACCCAGCCCATATAGTGGTGGTGAGCTGTGCGCTCCCAGCAGTGAACGCTGGTTGGCAAGCACTGCCAGCAGCACAGCTCGAGTGAAGGGAGAGTAGGCCTTGGGAGGAGCCATTGGGGGTGGCAGCCATTGAAAGAGCGAGCTGTTCCCAGCAGACTCCTGAGTTTATGTTGAGCATGATGTTTATGGTATGGAATACTTCTGTTGGCCAGCCTGGGTCAGCTGCCTTGGCCTCTGTTCCTCCTAGTTTTAGCACCTGGCTATCTCAAGACTGCTAGAGGCCTTGATCACTGTGGAAACCTGCACACCGTGGCTGACCATGAAATAAAGTGTCTTATCAACTTTGTTCTCACAGCAACAGGTGCTGCAGTCGTCTTGGAAATGCAGCTTTCTTGAACAGAAAGCTGTTTTTATGATTCTATCCCAACAAAACCAGGATGCATGTGAAGTTCATTGAGTTATAAATGTTAATTTTTTGCTGGTTCTAGAATATGAGTAAAAATGAAAAAAAACTTGAAAGAATATTCAGCATTCCAGTATCTGACTTATGTGCTGAATCCAGATTTATAGTATCAACTTATGTCATGCAGTATGAGCAAAATATATTTGCAATGAATATACCATAGCAAATGAGAGGATAGAATTGGTGTTTGCCTGTTCACAAAAATAATAGGAAAAAAAGTTGTTTGTTGTTAGTACATCCTTTTCTGTGTTTCTTCTTTTGTGTGGTATTGTACTTAGAAGACTTTATTATTTCACAGGCCTCCACATGTTCTCAGGAGATAGTTCAGGACTGATAATAGTTTGGGATACATCTGTCAAAGGAAGTTCTCAACACCTGTTTCAACACTGGAGGATTAATAAGGTATACAGGTTTCTTAAATTAGCACTGTGATTTTTATGTGAACTGTTCCAAATCTAGTGATTTGATTTGAATTTAGATTTTTTTTATACATGAACTTTTGTTTAACAGAAAAGGTGTATTTTCATTAAATAATGGTACAAAAGAGCCAATGGAACATGCTATGATTCACTGACTTAAATGTTTTGAATTGTTTTGCAACTTCAATTTTTTTTTAAACCACAAGAATTTTCATGTTTTATATAATAGCATTGTATTAACAGATAAATGCTATACATTAAGTTAGTTCTCTAGAGACGACAATATAACAGACCACAAGCTTTACAAATCACCTCTGTTCATACTTTAGAGGCCTAATGTTCAGTCAGCATTTCTGTCATCAACTATAGAGTCAAAACAGAATCTTGTGGCTGTGAAAAGTTGATTGCCTAGGATGTAATGCCTTACTATAGGCAAAAACTTTTTTCTTAATCAACAGAATGAAGTGGGCAGAAAAAGTAATGCAAGAGAAAAATTAATAACAATGTGTAAAAACATGAATTTTAAAACACAAAGTTGTTTTTTTTTTTACTTTATTTATCTTTTTTCTGTAGGAAATAGAAGAACATGATATTAAAGGAACACCAATAAATCATTTGGAGGTCCATCCAAATGGAAGGCGTTTATTAATTCACACCAAAGATAGTACCCTGAGAATCATGGATCTCAGGATGTAAGTAGATTTTTGGTGACAAGTGTGTATTTCCTTTTTGTTTCAAAATTTACTTGGGGAAATAAAGTGCCATAAAACTATTAAACGTATAGTTGTGGAGAAGAAAGATGTCCTAATAATCAAGGATAGCAATATTAGTGTTAAGAAATGGTTTCAAAACACTGCTGTATTGCAGACCTTTTGTGTGATATTGGGTAAGTCTTTCAGAGTAGAATATCCAAAAATTACTATATTAATTGGGAGCTTAAGGTGGAGTGAAGGACAATACACTAGTCTCCTAAAGATTGAATTCACTTTTAAAAATGCAATCTGGACATGAAAATAACTTCAAAATTACAACATTTGTTTTGTGTGTTATTTTCTCATTGTGAAGACCCTGGGAAGAGTGTTTGATGATAAAATGGATTGAAGATTGTCATCATAAATACTGAAATATGCAGTGATGTATGTATTATGGTATTTTAAGCAGGTGGTGAGATATTTTTAACCTAATTATTGATTATTTTCTCATTTTTTAATAATTGTGAACATGATTCTTTAATATTAAGCTACAATAAAAAACAAAGGGATCACAGAATCACTTGAGTCATTGAGACTAGAGAGTGTCCAGTCCCACGCCAATAATCAAAGTGTGAGAGCGTATTACTCCAGGCTTTGTCCAGTTAGGTTCTGAATATTTCAAAGGATGGGGAGTCTAAACTTCTGTGTGCAACATGTTCTAGTGTTTATTCACCGTCAAAGTAAAAGAAGTTTTTTCTTAATTTTAAATGGAATTTCCTATATTTCAATTTGTGTCCATTCCCTCCTGTTCTTTCACTGGGTGAAACTGAGAAGAGTTTTACTCCTATCAGTTACGCATATTGATAATTGATACGTTGATACACCTGAACATTCTGTTCTGGAAAGTCATGTTAAAAATGTGAACCCTCCTTCTAAATGATTCATCCTTAACTTCATGGGTTCCCTTCCTCGTTTTACCACCAGAAAATCAAAGGTCCCTGCTGTTCTACATGAAATTACCTGGGTGGAATACCTTTATGCTCCCGTAGTGTGAGAAACTACATTCTTTTAGAACATACTTTTGTACATATATGTAGTCTCTCAGAAAATCTCACTGAAATAATATATTGGTTTGGATGTTTGAACTAGCTGAAAACTTTCCAGTCTTATAGTGCACTCTTCATCTTTTACTGTAAATGGTAAATCATAACGACCATGCTAGAAGACTAAACTATCCACTCATTCGAAGCATGAAATTGGCGGAGTAACTGAGGGAACCTGTAGTTTTGAAACACATAGAGTTCTTCTGTCACTACCATTCCAAAAAAGTGCAGAGTTTTCGTTTGAGGGAGGAAAATGGACATGCATATTAATCCCTAAGAAAGGGTTAATATGGTGTGCAATTTCACAATTATTAAGCCAGTTTATCTGTAGGACACACCATCTCCTCCTATCTCCCACACCTTTGGCCATGTATTCCTAGCATTTCCTTTTTATCAGCTCTAGAGATCTTCTGATGCAGGGTAAGTCAGATCAGTGAACTGATCCGACTAAAAATCAGCCTACAAATACAAATGATTAATTTTCATTTTAATCAACTATCTGATCTAACTCATCTGATAGCTGCCCAAACACTAGAGAAGAAATGAGGGAGAGCCTGGGAAAATAAGGGTGGAGAGGACAGCAGCAGGACTGCTGCTTTGACCGCAGCCCACAGTTACATTGGCTTAAGCCTATCAATAAACCACAGGGTCAGATACCCAGCAGTGATAATTTTACACGTCAGCATTAACTGTTCATCCTCTGCATGAGAAAAGAGGGGGTGGAGGTCACAGATCAACACAATTCACTTTGACAGCTAGTTGTTCTTAACTTTCCTCTTTCAACTTGCTTTTTTGATCTTTTTGGATAATGCAGTTGTCCTGTCACTCAGGTATGTGATCAGGGATTTGGTTTTGGTTCAGACATCTCCTTAGGGTTTCATATGCTGGTTAGTTTTACATCTTGCAGAGCTCTTCTACATGACATCTCAGAGATACTATCTTTCTTATTCACACAACTAAAACTCTTATTTGGCCTAATGTAGCCTTGCACTGTGATCTTTAAAGCATCCTTTTCTCTTGCTTGCCAAATAGAATTGTATCTAAGGTATATTTATTCAGAATATTGTTAAAAATAGTTTTCCTGTCATATTAACTGCATTACACTTCTTCCAGCATACCTCCATTGTTTCTGCAGTAACACGTTTTTAAAATTACTGTCTACTTTCTTTGAGGGCTGTTGTGGCCTATTGCCACTCTTCTTGCCTCAAATTCTGCATCATAGTATTACTGCTGTATTAGTCTCCATTTTGACTTTTCATATCTCTTTCCAAGCTGCGCTTCATGTTTGAGATTAGCTTCTTAGAAGCTGGTTTATGCTTCTTTAAATCCTTTTGCAGACTTTCTTTTACTTGATGCCCACAAACTGTTTGACAGTGGTTCATTAGTAAATCATTACTATGCTAACCAGTAGTGTTTCACTGCAAAAAGATTAAGATACCTAAGTAGCACAATAATACTAACAATTATATTAATGTTAATAGTAAATCAATATTGATGTCTGAAACTTGTTGATTCTACTGCTGGCTTTCTAACCAAGGAGATATTAGTGTGAAGAGCTAAAGAGAGCTGCTGGATACGTTTAAGCCCTGCTGGGATGTAATCAAGCTCAAGAAGCGTAATGAAAACTTTTTTGGCAGAGCTTGAAATAATAGTGCCAATTTCCCCATTTCTTGCAAAGCCCAGGATTGAGAAAATGCAAATTACTACATCTATATCCATTCTCTAGATCTGAATATTTCCATTTTCTACTGAAAACAAGGATGTACACTTTAATCTATAATTTCAGGTGCATTATGAAAGCCAGAGAAAAGAAAGGGCAAGCACTGCACTCTGCAAAAGGTGGGTGCTTGGCGTATCTATTTGGGATGTAAGCTGTATTTATTTTTCTGAGGAATAGGGAGGGGGACTGACACATACAAAGTTAGACTGTCTATTCTGAAAGTATTTGCTACATTTGCAAACTATTCTTTATCTTTAGCTTGGCTACAAAGAAATACATAGGTGCCACAAATTACAGAGAAAGGATTCGCAGCACCTTAACACCATGTGGTACATTCCTATTTTCTGGAAGTGAAGATGGAAAGGCTTATGTTTGGAATCCAGAAACAGGTAACTAAGTATTTTACGGTCTTAAGCCGGGTTGTCAAGACTGAAGCGGAAAGGGTTTTGTAAGCTTTATTGAAACACTTTTGATACAGAATAAAACTTCAGTAAGATGTTCGTAAATCCTGAAGTCTTAGCTCCACTTCTTAAATAGTTATTATGAACTCTTAATTTCCTCTAGAGGTTTAATTCTTATAGGCAGAGGTAGCATTTGTAATATCCAGCAGGAATGGAGCAACTTAAGCTCGGCTTTTTGTGTACTGCAATGCTTCACATGTGAATGAGGGTCATGTGCAAATGAATGCACAAAAATGTTTTAAGTCAAATCAGTATTTCTGTTGTGGTTTTTTTGGATTTGTGAATTAGGCTTTTGTTGAGAACCACTTCATGTGTTTCCCAAGGGTGGTCAGAGACTCTGAATATTTTTAGCCTTTGGAATATAGGGTTTGTTTGTAAACTATTCCCCAAACTGAGTAATTTCAAAAAAGCTACCAAAATCTTTCTGGAAAAATGTTAAGCAAATGTAAGATAAAGAGTCTGTCATCTTTGTTGTACAGTGAGGCAAAAGAGACAAAAATAACAGGAGAAGGTAGCAGAATACACTTTTTGGTTTTGATGACATTATGTTCTGTCTCCAATTATGATCTAAATTTCTAAAAAGGAAGAACTAAATACTTTAAAACTGGCAGCTAACCAACAGTTCTGTTTTGAATTTCTTTCCACGTTTCCAACTATACTACCTTACATCTATGCTACTACATAATTTGTCTGAAAAATTAAAAAAAAAAAAAAAAAAAGTAAAAGGAGGGAGAAACTTTTGTTAGTAGTATGTTTTCACCAGGCTTTGACTCTTGCTTACTTACACACTGTGCTTGCATTCATAATGCCATCATCTGAGCACCTAATTTATTTATTTATTTATTTAATGATTTTCTGCTCAACTTTCACTCCTATTGTCAGTATTATATAATTGAAATCCACAACTAAGATAGCTATCTCTGGCAAAATACAAGAACAAACAAATACTGTGGAACACCACCTTTCCAGAACTTGCTTATCAGAACAAGAGAACTCAGCTAACCTGATGCATCCTCTGGGGTTTCCTGCAGCTGTTGCAATAGCAATAACTTTACTGACTTATTGAATAACTTAAAAGCATGCAATATTTTTTGTCTAATGCCAAATATTACTTTTCAGTAAGGAAATGGACTGAAGAATATTTATTTACAGTGGCAGTCACTGCAGTGTAGTAATACAAGCTTTTATCAACTTTTATTTTACTGTATCAAATATGTTTCCATGGTATTAATAAACATATTTCACTTCTGTAGGCGATCAGGTGGCCATATATTCTGAACTCTCTTTCACATCTCCACTTCGTGATGTTGCCTTTCATCCACATGAACACATGGTGTCATTTTGTGCCTTTGGTCAAAACCAACCAATACTTTTATACATTTTTGATTATAAAGGTACAGTACAAATTTTCTTTCTACACACCTGTAAATATTTAATTTTTAGAAGTGATTTGCCAGTATTTATACTTCTTTTGAAGGAAAAAGAAAACAGTCATTCTTTATCCTGGGAGATCTCAAAAGCCAACTGGACATGACCCTGGGCAACCTGTTCTAGGTGGCCCTACTTTGAGCAGGTACTTTGGCCTAGTGTCCTGGTTTTGGCTAGGATAGAATTACTTTTCATCCTGGTAGCTGGTATAGTGCTGTGTTTTTGGATTTGGGATGAAAATAATGTTGATAACATACTGATGTTTTTAGTTGTTGCTAAGCAGTCAAGGACTGTCCAGCTTCTCATGCTCTGGCCGGCCAGCGAGAAGGCACAGCGTGCATGGGAAGCTGGGAGGGGGCACAGCCAGGACAGCTGACCCACACTGGCCAAAGGGGTATGCCATACCATATGACATCGTACTTAGTGTAGAAAACTGGGGCAGTTGGCAGGGGAGGGCAGCTGCTTGGGAACTGGCTGGACATTGGTCAGCAGATGGTGAGCGACTGCGTTGTGCACCATTCGTTTTACCTTTTTTTTTTTTTTTAAAACTTCCTTTTTGTCGTATTAAACTGTCTTCATCTCAACCCACAAATTCTACTTTTTTTCCCCCCTGATTCTCTCTCCCATCCTGCTGGGGAGGGGGGAGTGAGCAAACGGCTGTGTGGTGTTTAGCTGCCTGCCAGGTTAAACCACAACACCTAGCCAGAGGTCCCTTACAACCTCAAGTTTAAATCTCTTACTGTATGTCATCCTGTCTGATTCTTACAGCACTTTATTATATATAGGCCGTGTCATATAAATATTTAAAAGCGCGTTTTCTGTATCAAGGTGGATTATGGAGCCTGAAAATACTATCATTATGAAAATTAATGAATAACTTAATAGAAATCTCATTATTTTGTGCTGGCTATGTTACAAAATACTGTTAATGAGCTGTATAGAGATGAATTAATATGAAAGATTATAGGCTGTTTTAATAAACAGGTGTTAATGGCTGTGGTGTGATTATGTGAGAGAGATGTTTATTCCCAATATTATATTAAAGAAAAGATAGTGATAAATGATGGTGTTGAACTTTTTATATACAAAATACAATTCAGACTGTCCTTTGCAGGCTTTTCTGATGTGTTTTTGTGGTTAGCTTAAGCAGTGTCATTGTTTCAACTAAGGACAAAGTTTCAGTTGTCATGTTGCATCTAGACAGTAGATAATATTAATATGAATTATGCAATAAATTTTGCATATCTCTAACAGATTTTTGTTTGAATTATATTTGCGATGAACATAGATTTATAAAGCTAATCCTGTATTTATACATTTGCTTTCTAAAATAACATATACTAACGAGATTACTCATACCAAATCTCACAGTTCAGGTTATTTGTCTGTTGAACTGGTTGACTTTTACAGGAAAATAAAGTGGAATCACTTTACAATCATTATTCAGTGCTAAATTTCAATCTAGTAAGATATCTGCATTCTAGAGATCAATGGAAAATTTTTGGGGTGAGGGATTTATTTAAAATTTTTTGACTGTTCAGCAGACAGTGAGTCTTTAAAAAGCTAATAGGGTAGTTTAATATATATATGTGTGTGTATTTAGAGATCACACAGATATCACACTGGTAGTTATTTGTATCATCTAACTGCTTAACTAAGTCACTGGTGACAGTAAGATTTTTGCATAGGTTGTGGTCTTTTACACATTGTTACTAACTTTTTGTTCCTTTTTTGGTTAAAAGCACTGGCTTTCAGAAGATAGTCTTACTGTCTTAGTGTTGCAAGAGTTAATCATACAATAATATTCATTTTAGTCACTGACACAGTTTTTAAGGCTCCAACAGTATGTGTTTTACATACACCAATAGTTTTATGAACGGGCAAAACTTTCGTGAAGAATTCTTTTAATCTTTGTTGGCTTCAGACCACAGTACAAAAAATTGCAAACATCAAACTATTTAAATGACAATAAGCACAACTTTCATCAAAAGTATGCTATTCTAGAGCAGGCTATCTCCTAAGAATGCCTCCTGTGCCTGTATATGTCTAGCAACTTCTGAAATTTTACTCAAGTATACTTAGCACACTTGAACTAGGCAGGAAAAAACGTGAAGTGTACCTAGTAAAAGAGCTGACTTGAAGTCAGTGCAAGGTCTGTTAACTTTCTTGTCTTTGAAAAATTCCTTCCTCTTTTTTTCCCCACCTAATATTTCTGCATGGAGAACACTATTGTTTATAAAAAATACAAAAATAAGAGTTCTGTGTGAGAGGTTACTGAATATAGATAACAGAAGGCAGACATTGTGATCAGGAGGAGTTAGGGGGGGAACGGGGTAGTATGGGGAAAATTTCATGTCATTTTCCGTTTTCCCTATAGCATTATTAGTACAGATTCTGATGGTGTTTGACATGGCTGTCAAAATTACATTTTTTTTTTTCTTGTCCCATGGCAACGTAAGGCTTCATCTGACACATTAATATTGGTTATTTCTACAGTTGCGCAACAGGAAGCTGGACTTGTAAAAGATCTCAGTTCATCACTTACCATGGCTGCACCAAGAGGGCCACAGTTCTTCAGTAGTTTTTATGAAACTCCTATACAAAAAAGTTCAGTGACATCTCTGGTAGATCAGTTTGTCAGTGTTGCAAGAGCATCAATGAGAATGCAGAAGGTGAAACAAAAACTGGATTCTGTTACGGTAAGTCGAATTTAATTTCAGAAGTATATAGTCTTCCAAACCAAAGTTCATATTCTGGGACTGGTAGATGTAAGAAAACATATATATGTAGTCTTGGGATCTGTTCTTCAGAAATTAGTACATCTTTCACTGGTATTAATCCACCTCTGAGTAGCTCACCTCTGAGATTAATCACATAAAAATAAGTTATTTTTGTTTATCAAGTATTGATGACAAGGGGTGTTTTTTGTCAATGCCCATTACCGTTCATATGATTTACTCCGTAGATCATTATGGCTGAGCTTTAGAAAATTCTCTCTCCTTTTTTTTTTTTTTTTTTTTTTTAAATCTTTCTATTCACCTTTAGAATTGTATGTGGCATGAGTGGCAGGGGTTTCATAGCTGGGGGGGCTTCAGGGCTGATCTGAGTGGAAGGACATCATGGGCTGTCCTGTGCTGGGCACAGCCATTTCCAGCCAGGTCTGTGAAGGACAGTATGAACCCACTGCACAACTGAAATTGCAACCAAACAGAAGAGCATATGACACCTCTGCGAAACATATTTACGAAAGATCAGTAGCTACTAGGGACAGGAGACACCAGAGCAGAGGAGGAAACGCAAAGGAAAACATGTCAGGAGGCTCAAGTGGAGATACAGGAGGAAGGATGTGAGGAGGCACAAAGGTGATGCAGCAGACACAAGATTATGCACAAATGGAGATACAAGGGGAGATAATGGAGTAGACATGAAGGTAAAGACAGGAGATGAGTCATGCCACACAAAAGAAAATGCAGGAGGAGGTATGCCTCTGAAGGGACTGCAACCCATGGAGGAATCCATGCTGGACAGGTATGATCTCCGAGGGGATTTCAGCCATTGGAGGACCCACACTAAGGTAGTCAAAAGGAGTAAGAAACAAGAAGAGGCAAAAAGGGCCAGCCGCTATGCACTAACCCCACTCTCCTGCGCACCCATCACTTTACCAAAGGGACTGAGTGTAATGTAATGGCAAAAGCAAGGAGACTGGGGACTAGAAAGGAGGGGAGAGAGGTGTCTGAAGCGAAGCTGAGAGAGAGAGAGGAAAAGTGTTTTCTTTCAGTGTGTTTGACTATTTGTCTTGTTTCTCAATACCTGAATCAGTAACTAAAGCGTTTGTAATGGCAATAAATTTAATTAAGTGAAATTCCCCAACTTGAGACAATTTTGCATGCAACAAGAATGAAGAATATTTCTGAGTAGTGCTGTGCGGTTATAATTACTGTTCACAATGACATGAACTGCAATTATTTTTCATTTTTAAGTACTTTTGAGTGCATATAGAGTTGGGTTTTTTTAAGATGTAGTTTTAGGCTTTGTCTGCATTAACAAGTAGGGAAGCACAAAAGAAGCAGATGAGTGGATGAAACCAGTTGTTGCTGAGGATGCTGTAGCTACTCTCATCATGCTTTAGGGGTTTTACTTTGGGTTAGAGCTAGGCTGATTTGCTGTCCTATACATCCCCGTTGGGCTATTTGAAACTATCCAAAACAAAGCTGTCCCACAGTCCTCTGCTTTCTGGACTGTGAGCTCCCAGTGGACCCCTTTATGAAATGCTGCACTGTAGCTCGCATGGACAATGGTAGTATGTTGCTGCTGCCTTTGTAATTACATGTGGCCTCACACGAGGAAGCAAGCCTTCTTTCTATTTTCTGCTTATTTTGTTCCCGCTCATCTACAAGTGAGCCCTGGTGCCTTCAAGCTGTTTATCAGTCAGAGAGAGGCACAGTGTGGAGAGAATGGAGCATGTAACCTTGTGTCTGGGACACATACTCCAGGAAGACATTCCAGAAGAAATTATTTTTACTCTTCTGGATGTCTTGTCATCTGAGGAAGAAGACAGGGATAATGAATTTCCAGGAGCCTTTATCATAGCAATTGTTTAGTTCCTGATTAGCCATGAGTTCTGGGCTGTGGGAGATAAATCTGGTTTAGCAGAACCATATAGTGGTTCCATGGAACCATGTAGCTAGATGAAATAGATAAGCCTACAACTGTGTGTGAGAGTGTAACATTCAGCCTTTCAGGAACTTTTCACTGGAGTTTTGTAAACATAGACTCCCATTGCTCAGTGACCAGTTTGGGGTGAATAAGTCCACTGTGAGCAGAGTCATGATCAAGGTTTTGGACGGCATCCTCCAAACCCTCTACCCATGGACCATATATATGGGAGATGTCAGAAAGGTCAGCTGAGTCTTCTCACTGTGTGGGTTTCCAAACAGTACAGGGTGGTGGTTGAAAGAGTCCACATACCATCTGATGTCTGTCACGTAGCAGTGATGATTATAAAAACTGAGAGTACTTCCTTGCAGGGCTTTATGAACCGGTGAGATATTGGGAGGAGTTTCCTTTTCATTGAAAGGACTCTTGATCCTCATCTTTTCAGCGATCCAGCATGAGACTCAGGACAGTGATACCTCCTTTCCAAGCAGGGATAGGATCATGTCTTGCATGCATGTGTGGTATTGCCTGTCTGCATTATCAGACATTCTGGACAGCCCGAGAGTATAATATATCAACATTAAAACTTAAAATTTCTACTAATTTGTAATTGGGAATTACAGTTTTGAATGTGTATGCATTCACATACGTGCAACTCCCTTTTTCATGTGAAAAATTATGCATGGATGCAAGTGCAGGCTTTGCTGAAAGGCTTGTTACAACGCATACTCACATAAATGCTTTGCTAAAGTGTGTGTCAAAGTAGGCCTCATAAAAGTTGCCACTCGGCCGCATATGTGAGAATGTGCTAATAAGTCTGGTACAGACAAGTGAAAATGGAGAAAGGAGTCTTTATTAAGCCATGTGTAGGGTGGCAGGCTGCCCTGTGATAGGGTTGGAATATGGAAATCCAAATGAGAATGCAGGTGTTACCTTTTATTTTTCCTATCAAATATGTACAAGATAACTGGAAACTATGTAGGCTTTGTACTGGTCTTTGAGTCATGTTTGCATGCCAGTGCCTTGTCACAGATACGTAGGGATTACCATGTTGGGACAAGCATGTTGGCAGCATACCTTGTAGGCAGTAAGCCTGGCCTGAGGTCATGCCTGGGGTCATGTTTTTTGTGAGACAAAGGTACTGGAACCTCCAAATGGCAGATCTGCCAACACAGGGATCTCTGAGTTCAATGTGTGTGAACTGAACAGCAGTAACTAATGGATATGAAATTAACTTGAAAGTGCAAAGTTTGAAGGTTTGTGACTTGGGTATATGATTTGAAAATGTAATGTGAATACATTAAAATTTGGTTTAAGCTAGATAGAGAATATTCTGATCCTGTATGAGCTCGGGTTTTTTGTGTTGTGATCAGTGCCTCCTTTCTAGGTCCCTTTAAAACAAATGTTTTTCTTTTTTTGTTCTTATTCTTTGTTACCTAAACAGGAACCTTAATGAATGATAGAGAAAGTTTCTTTTCTTCTCTATAACATTACTCTTCTTGTTAGCCCAGAAAATGTGCAATTAGAACCAAGAGTTGAATTGAGCTAAAACTTTAGCAATTCACAAAAGCCAGGACATTATGTTATAAAAGGTAAATATGAATTTCTCTACGAAACCAGAATGCAGAATTGGCTTCTTTACCACATAGAGAAATTATAGTATAGTGAATCGTGGCAGCAATTATTATTTATCTCTGCCTCAAGGTACTAATGATAGGAAAACACTTAACCCATGTCTAGTCACTGAAAGAACTTTTTCATTCAGTGTTACTATTTATGTATTTTAAATTTCACTTCCATCTAGCAATCAAAATACCTGTTTATAACGTCACATAACAAAGGGGTGATATACGTTATATAGATATGGGGAGAAGGGCTTCTTCTAAATGTGTAATATTCTAGCTCTGAAATTGTGATTTTTAGATGTCAAAGGTTTCATGATATAATTTGAAGGAGAACAAAACCTTTGTAGCACTTAAGGACAGCATCTATATATACTCTGTAGTACTAGTCCTGGAATCAATTACATGTTGGCTGCCTCATCTCTTAATACATGAATACTTCTAAATTAATTAAAAGTATGTTTGGCTTATCCAGTCTTTGCGATGTATTTCTGAAAAATATTATTAAAAGGTTATTGAAGTGGTTATCAACTTTCTGATACTCAGAGGGTTTTAAGTGCAATATTAGACAAGTAGAATGTAAAAGTATTCTTTCCTATATACAGAAATACTCAAACCTATTTGAAATTTTTTTTGTCCTTTGAGTATATTTATTACTATGCCAGAATTCATTAAGGGATTAGGTAGTGTGAGAGAATCCAAAAGTGTGTATCTTGGAATGCATCAAATATACTGAACTTTCATCATTAAGCTATATGACTATAAAGTATGGTCATATATGATGTTTGGATATAGTATACATCGAACACTATACTGCGTAGTCCTTCCAGATGGTCTCCTTTTAGAATTTAGTTGAGATGCAAAATATATTTTGTTGTGTGAAAACAGAATTTACAGCCAGTGCTTTTCAGAAAACACATGCAGCCTTTTTAGTGAACACATAAACATGATACTGATACTACCTAAGCCATTAAGTGGAAGAAGCTGGAAACGTCCTTTTGTCTGCAACAAAGACCTAGAGGCAGAGCTGGATGCCAAAGTGGTGTGTGTTTTTTATGCTACCATTTGTCAGTCTTGTAAGAATCTGTCCTCCAGGTCATCTTGGTTTTGGTAGATTCTGAAATACCATGCTTGAATTCTGGGTTTTAGTGCAGGTCAGGGAACGAAGAGTTCTATAGTAACTTACTACAACTTCTACCTGAAGAGGGAAGATGAGAGGGTCATAATATATTAGATACGGAGGACTGTTGTTAAAACACTGTCAATTCTGTGGATGTTTTTGGCCAACTACAAGGTGATGCCTCAATGTCTCTTCAGGCTGAAACACCTTTTTCATTTGATCATGCCTGCCATAAAAATTTTTTATCTACAAACTGTCACAGGAGGTACTGATATTCTGTAATCTTATGTATCATATGTATAAGAAATTTGCAGTATTTTTAAAGCCTCTTTTTCACTGAGTAAGTTCATAGAATTCTCTTAAGTTTCTCCTAAGTTTTTTCCCAAAGAAAACTTGCAAATGAATAGGAAGCCATTTTTTTAATACTGTGCATACCACAGTTGGAAAAAAAATTGCAAAAAAAACCCTTAATTTTATTTCTTATTCAAAACAAAACTGTAGCTGAACAGTTTTTAGGAAACCATAAGTAAGATCCATTCCAAACTGAGTATGGGGAGGATTCTTGTGTGTTTCTACTTAAGAAATCCAGGATGAGCCCATATATTCAACATTGTAATTAGTTCCAGACACCTCTTCTGAAAAAGAATATAGTAAAATGAGAAGAAGCTCAAACAAGAATAACACAAAACCCAAGAGCTATTGAAGAGCTTGCATATAACGAGATTAAATTGACTAAGCTCCTTAGCTTTGCAGGTTGTGCACGTGGCGATGAATGAGAGGAAAGTTGTGACAGAAATATATGAACTCATGAACAGTATTGGGGGAAAAAAAAAAATGTTTCCCACACTGAAGTGGGGACATGCACTGAAACATAGTGTTGTGAAGGCCAGAAATGTATGTGGGTTCACAGAGATTTTGGGCAAATTCATAAAGGAGAGATTCAGCAAAAGCTATTGGCCCAATGAACTGATGTTACTGCCAGCAGATGTTCAAGAACTTCATAAACTGTTGACTGATGAAAG
The DNA here is from genome assembly GCF_964289735.1 of Phaethon aethereus. Lineage (NCBI taxonomy): Eukaryota > Metazoa > Chordata > Aves > Phaethontiformes > Phaethontidae > Phaethon > Phaethon aethereus. The sequence goes on along the minus strand of NC_138576.1, from coordinate 65,548,671 downwards.
TGGAAGGGCCCATAGGAGAAAGATTGCTGTAAACTCACACACCTTATCTGCTACAGTTTACTATTGGAAAGGTAAGGTGAGGATGGATCTTTGATCTAACACAGCATAATTATTCTTATGTTTGTATGCAATATATATAAAAGTTATACTGACAAGTGTGTGGCATTATCATGCTATTTATGAGTGGATTATGTGGTAGTTCTCCATAAGAGTTACTAATATTCTTTTCATTACATCAGATTAGTAAATAGTTCTTAAAATCCATTACAGTTGAGTTGAATTTTAAAATGTTTATTAAGGTTACTCTTTTTCCAGTTTTGCTTTTATAGCAATTTCAAGTGAGATCCATGTGGCCCACTGCATGATAGGTTTGTGTTTTAGTTTATTGATTACCATCCTGGTGGCGAACATGATCCTGTAACGTAGACAGTCATTTTTCTGATGACCTGGGCAATACATTCCACTGGAGTGAGGGTTTTTAAATTAAATATGTGCTTTTGAATAGTGCTGTATACTTTTTCCTATTCCTCTTCCAATATTGTTCTTCAGAATGCTAGGAAATGCTTTTCTTACTCTAGTAAATTCTGATCCAGTTACTACTTTAAACATAGCTACTCCCAGGTGCAGACTTATAAGGATGTGTTTTATAAGCCATGGTGGAACCACTTTTGTATCTGAAATCCTATTAGCCAGTGTATTTCATTTACTGGATAAAAAAATTTCTTACAGGCCTTTTTTCCATTTGCCAAGCAGATATTGTTGAATCATTGTGATTGCGTAAAGTGATTGTTGATATGAAATGGATGAAGTATTACTAGAAGCTTTATATAGGTAAAATACTTAGTAACATTGAAAGTTGTGCAAGAGTTTTACTTCATATGTCTTTAAGAAATAGCTTCTTATAAAGTAAGGTTTTGGAAATTGTAATGAATTTTCCTTGTCAATTCATTAAATTTGCCAGTTTTTATTATGTTACCTGTGTTAGAAAAAATTGAACAAATAGCTATTTTTTTTCTTTGATATGTTGGTGGTTTTTTTTTTTTTTTCCCCCTCTGTGAAAATCTTAAAAAGCAGGTCAGATCCTTAAAATCTGTAAAATTATCCTACATTAGAATATTCCTGGCTGAGTAAGAAATTTTTTCTAGACATTCCTCATTTTTAGCAAATATCAGATGAATTTTAAAGCAAGACAGTCAAAATAGATGTAAAAGGAATGAAACTATCATCTGTATTTTGTAGATGAAGGAACTTTGGCAGTGATGTGACATGAGTAGTTTCACAAACTCTATCCTCATACTGGTCTGTATGGATTTACCGCAATTAGTTACTCTGCAGTAATTGCTAGTCTTCCCACACTTACCCAGTAAATAAAAGAAAACAGGTAAAATATCTTGCTTTTACTATTAAGTAAAGGTCATTGTCTGGATAGTTACCTTAGAAATAAGTAAAGCATTATAAACGTGCCTTCCAGCCTGGAAGTACCAGAACTCGTGAAATTCTCCACTAGAGTGGTAGCTAACACGGAGCATAAAGAGACTGAAATGGCTCGCTATGGTAAGACTGTACTTTTAAGTATCTGGTCATGGGAATATTTGTTGAATTCCCTGAATATGAAATGTAGTAATATTAAGGACTTTTTCCTCTCTCCAAGCTTCTATTTAGCGTTAGCAATAAATGAGGAACGTGGAATGAGGAATTGTGTGCATCTTCTGTTGGATACACAGTTTCCTATTATTCTGTTCTCCCCTATCCTATTATTGTAGGGAGTCATGACAAATTTTACCGCCAATATGGAATTTAAATGCATGCTCTCAGCCTTTTACTCAAGTGAAGTAAGTGACCGGTATGAATCTAGTTAGAGTATCAGGGCAGTAATACTTACACAGCAGTGCTCTTTCATCTGTGCTGTAAGCGCAGATGCCTGTCTTTAATTCTTGCTTAATATTTGCTGAAGTTTCTATTTGAATAGAGGTCTAAAGTAGCAATAATAAGCTGCAATCAACTGCAACAGAAGATTTTGTTCCACTGCTGACCTTTTTCAGCATTCTCTCAGTGGCTTATGTTTTATATAAACATTGTCAGACATGAGAAATGAATTCCATTCATTTTTTAGCATAAAACTATATCCATCATAGTAATTTTATCAGAGGGTGAAATGAGGTGGTGTTAAGCATTTTTAATGTGTGTGGATTTTACTGACCAGTCCTTTAATTTTGTTTCCAGTTTTACCATCTTTGCTTTCTTGCCATAAACATTTGTACAGTTTTAAGGAAGAGTTACTCACTGTTTGTTTTCTCCCTGCTGAACAAAGTAAACAGGGATATCTGAGTACTATGTTTATTCAAATCATATTTTAGAGCAGAGAAAGCTAGATTCACTCATGCTGGTAAAAGACAGCAAATTATATCTCCTTGTGCCAGCTGGCTTATTGTCACCAAGGTGTAGAGAAAGCAGCTTTTATTAAGAACTTTTTATGAAAGAAAATACCATAAGTGTGCACAGAGTCAGTTAATAACATCGTTGACAACTTTTTTTATTAATGGTTATTGAGGCTGTGATAGAGTTTTTTGTTGGGTGCAGAAAGGAACATTGATCATGGCTCAAATACTGAGATACTGTAAATTGAGTGTTAAAGAAGGATATACAAGATTATAAAAAAAATTCTTAGAGGTTTAAAGTTTCACAGATCCCTTTTTTGTTAGCTGAGGAAAGCAATTGGTTTTTCATTCAAATGAAAGATACAGAAAATAACTTCTTATCTTTGCATCCAAAAGTGCTGCTTATTCTAAGGAAATCTGGTCAGGTGTTTTTTACCTTTCTCTCTTTATGGTTACATTACAATTAATCTCTGGAATAAGCAAATTCTTTCAGCATAAGAAATTAGATTACAGCTTTTGTTTAAGTGCATAATTTTAAAAACAGTTTAGTGAAATGCAAGGCTGGTTATGCTTTTTTTAGAATAATAGGAATGATAATGAAATTTTCACAGAAATATATCCTTTTTTTTTTTTTAACATCTTTGTGAAAAAAAAAAATCTATCAAAAGGATTTTGTGTATGATGGGAGAAGCCTGGAGTCTAATCAAATACTTGGGGAGGGATGGGAGAGAGGATTTACAAATGTCTGGGTAGTTACATGATTACCTGAAACTGTATACTGTATTTAAAGTCATGTCCTAATGCCTTTTACCTACAGTTACAGAGGAATTTCTATATGTATTTGACAAGCTGTGAGTCAGAAGAATTTCTGGTGTCTATTTTCCGTAGTAGGAAGAGAAATAAAATCATAGGACAGGTATCTTTTGCTGTGTTTTGTATACAACACAAGTTACATCCATTTTTCATGTGCACAAAAAAAAGACATTTTTAAAATTTAACTACTGAAGTCAAGTCCTGGTTTTTTGGTTGGTTTTTTTTTTCCTGGTCATACGTTCTTTGGTAGCAAGAATCATAACCAGCCACAGAAGAAATCACAGTTTGCATAGTAATCTACTTGACTCTTACTAAGCAAGACAAATCTACTTTTTACTGTTATTGGTGATGATGTTGGCCAGTTCCGCTAAAATGCGTGTATCCGGGTATGTTCTTAAGCTGAAATGCCAGTTTTATCCAGTCCAGGAAAGGTCATACTCTCTGTGCTTAATGGCTGAGTGAGTCTACACAGCCTATCTATAACTGAGCCTGTATTTAACTTTTTTGTGTCTTGTACAAGGAATTTGGTTTTCCTTGTGACTAAAAGAAAGAAGCTTACTATTCCAAATGTTTATGGTAATCTTAATTTCTTCGTAACAATTTTTTTTTAATTAAAAAAGGAAGAAAGGTTTTGTGGTAAGCCTGTAATTGAAATGCTGGAACTCTCTGGCACAACTAAGGACTTGAATGTATATAATTACTGTGTGATGAGACATATCATCTGTAGACAATGGCTATATCCAAACTGTAGGATCAAACACTTTCTAGCTTCTAATTTCATGTGCATGCCCTTGAAGCCCACTTCTGGGCTTCTATGGTGAAAAACAATGGAGCACCCAAGTTACGAGAGAACTATATTGCCATCTAGGCAAGCTCCTCATCTGGATAATCAGTAAGTGGACTGTAGGGAGCGTCAGGGGAACACACCTGCTTCAGACAAGCAAAGTATATATGTTTCAGTTTTTCCTGTGTGTGATGGGATGATATCTTATTTTAGCTGTCTTTGGTTTCCCCATTTAGCCCAGAAGTTACTTAAAAGCCGAATAGATCAGTCTGTAAGTGATTGCAGTACACCTACCACAATAGAATCCCAGCCTTCATTGGAGTCCTCCTAACACTACTGTCATAGAAATGATTGCATTTTTACATAGACTTGACATTGCAAATTTAAAACCTCTAGTACTGTACTCCTACTTCAAGCATTATTGCCTATGTATTTTCTGCTAACTTTGAAAAAAATAGAAGATTTTGTTTTGTTTTTATTTCAAATTCAATTATCAACTTTTTAATAAATTCTTCAGAATCATGGTTTAATAATGGTTTTAAACTGTCTTTTAAAAAACAGTGTCCTAGAGGCCTGAAGTTTCAAAAAGGAAGCCTAAAACTAAAAGAATAAGAGGTAGTGTAGAGCTGGCCAACTTGATATAACTTGCAAGTATATATGGAAAAGTCGATTATATTGGTTGCAAAGGTCATAAAGTTGCATTCTTGGGGAAGAAAGATATTGTTATTGTCAGCTTGTCAAGTCTTGCATTATTCTGTTTTTTATCTCATGCAGTTTACTTCTAATGTGAAAACTAGTTCCACTGAAAGTGTATATTTGCATAATTTGCATAGAGCTGCCCTAACACAAAAAAAAAGAAAATGCAGATCAGCTTTGTTTAAACTTGGCAAAAAATATGTAGGTATCTTTTTTTTATTATTATTTCTTACAAAAACCTGCATGAATGTTATAATTTTTATTTTTACTCAATTCAGTATAGTAGTAAACTGTGTTCTTTGATAAAACTGTGGTTTGTGCATGAAGCAAGCAGAGCCTGTTGTGAAAAATCAGTAGATTGATGGTTGGCTATCTTAGCCAACTTTGCTCGTTGTTGTAAAGGTATTTAGCAATGCCTTCCCACAGCATGCATTTCAAAAAAAAAGATTGCTTCACTCTCTTCTGTAGGTAGTCTATGTCTGTTGTAGGAGAATTAGTAATTCTTCACTGGACAGTGTACTTCACTTGGAAACAGTTCTGCTAAATCATTAGTCCTCACTTACTAGTTCAGTGATTCCTTCTTCTGTTATAATGTTGTGGACTTTTTTTCTCGTTAGGCCTTTTAGAAATTTAAATAATACTTAAGAGCTAGTGGCAGAAAGGTCATAAAAACTCTGATTTTGTGTTTACTTAGTATGGGCATTTTTTTATAGCTCACCTGCGCTGAGCTTCACTGCCATTAAAAGGACACCTGTAAGGCTGCTTAAATTTAAAACTTTCTTTTGAGTATATCTTCTATTAAAATGTCTTTTGTTTTTAAGGACTTGGAGAGGAAGAAAGTTGTAAGATAGAACTTGCATTTTAAAAGGCACAATTTTCTTAAATCTTCAGGAGCATACATTCAATCTTCCAATGTACATGTTGATTGCATTTGATTTCAAAGCATGCTATTTGGCATGTATAACGAGAGTATTTGGGTAATACAGCAGGAAGATAAAGAGATGGGAATTAAATGCTGTACAGGAATAATTTACATACAGAGTTCCATATCTCTTCTATAATTCATTCAAGCACAACAACCAAGGCAAGTTCCTCCTGATATTTTTTCCTGTCCAGGATGAACTGGGAAAGTGTCTTTTAAGTGCTAGTTTTGAGGAGTTTGCTCTGCTGTGTTTAGTTTGATTTCCAAAGGCTGCTATGATAGAATCATAGAAAGTAGTGTGGGTTGGAAGAGACCTCTAAAGGTCATCTAGTCCAAAGCCCCTGTACTGAGCAGGACCATCTTCAACTAGATCAGGTTGCTCAGAGCCCCATCCAACCTAACCTGCAATGTTTCCAGGGATGGGGCATCTACTACCTCTCTGGGCAACCTGTTCCAGGGTTTCACCACCCTCATGGTGAAAAATTTCTTCCTTCTATCCAGTCTAAATCTACGCTCTTTTAGCTTAAAACCATTACCCCTTGTCCTATCACTACAGGCCCTGCTAAAAAGTCTGTCCCCATCTTTCTTACAAGCCCTTTTGAAGTACTGAAAGGCTGCACTGAGGTCTCCCTGGAGCTTCTCTTCTCCAGGCTGAACAACCCCCAACTCTCTCAGCCTGTTCTCATAGGAGAGGTGTTCCATCCCTCTCATCATTTCTGTGGCCCTCCTCTGGACCCGCTCCAACAGGTCCATGTCTTTCCTGTGCTGAGGGCTCCAGAGCTGGATGCAGTACTGCAAGTGGGGTCTCACCCGAGCAGAGTAGAGGGGCAGAATCACCTCCCTCAACCTGCTGGCCACGCTTCTTTGGATGCAGCTCAGGGTACGGTTGAATGCCTGGGCTGCGAGTGCACATTGCCAACTCATGTCCAGCTTTTCATCTGCCAGTACCCCCAAGTCCTTCTTGGCAGGGCTGCTCTCAATCCCTTCATCCCCCAGCCTGTACTGATACCGGGGGTTGTCCTGACCCATGTGCAGGAGGCTGCACTTGGCCTTGTTGAACCTCATGAGGTTCACATGGGCCCATTCCTCAACTTTATCCAGGTCCCTCTGGATGACATTTCATCCCTCAGGCGTGTCAACCGCACCACTCGGCTTGGTGTCATCTGCAAACTTGCTGAAGGGTGCATGCGATCCCACTGTGTGTGTTGTTGATGAAGTTATTAAGGACTACTGGTCTCAGTACAGACCCCTGAGCGACACCACTGGTCAGCAATTTCCACCTGGACATTGAGCCATTGACCACTATATTCAACCTGTCTTCATTCCCTGGTGGTGTCTGAAACCAACTTTTTGACAGAAAATTTGAAAGAGAATTCCAAAAAGGTTTCATGAGAAAACTTGACTGGAAAACGTATGTCTGTATCACTGATGGTGTAATGTGCACTCAGCAAGAAATTAATGCAGGGAGGAGATCTTCTAATTTGTCTTACTGCAGAAAAGCTCTCACTAGAGCAAACGGTGATAAAACAGTGGATAAAAGATGATGAAACACTGGGAAGCTAAGCTTGACACATTTGAAGAACAGATTATTTTTCTGTGTTCGAGTAAACACATAAGCTAATGGCTTTCCCGCTGTATTTGTGTGTATCAGAGAAAACTGTGTACTAATGAAACTTAGTCACTTGCATATGTAAATGTAAGAAAAGCAGATTGTTTTTGTTGTTCAGAAAGAGACCTCTCCATTCTGCATACATTTCACAACTACTGTTTACTAACATTCTGTTAAATTTGTACACTGCAGTAAAATCTAGATGATTTAGTGCTTTTTTTTGAATCACATTCAATGGTTGGTCTGATTTTCTATCTTTTCTTTCTGGTCAGTTTTGGAGTATAGTCATGACAATTGTGCGCAGTTGCTGAGAGAGTACTTGACTAGTAAAGGACAGCTTTCATAATAAACTTCTTTCAGTAGAATTAAATCTATATTGCTACACAAAAACCAGATACATTACGATGAAGGCCTAGTGTAGTAATACAGAGGAAGTGATATCAGATATCCTCAATGGCCGAGTCAAGTTACTCAACACACACTTTTAGTGCTATATTACCTGCATCCCAGTACACCTCACAAGGCCCAAATATTCTGCATTATTAAAACCTGTTGAATTGTTTAATATGTATTAAATGACAAAAATAGTAGTTATATAAATTATACCACTTCTGGAAATAAGCCACTGATTTACTTTGGTTTAGCTATCTCCTTTCTTTAAACAGAATTTAGGAGCCAGTAGATTGAAAATTTGCAAAACGTCATTGTTCTGTTTTGGCCCACTCTAAAGTTTATTGAGGCCAAAGTGCTCCACTGTGTGTGCACTTTTAGTTGGATTAAGTGACCATATGTGGAATAGGCTTGACTTTTTTAAAAGAGTCAATAATGATGTTGATTTATGTAAATAAATCTCAAATTTTAGCATATGAATCTATTTTGTGTCAAGGAAGTTACAGATATTTTATTTAAGGTCTATTTTCCCTCCCCTTTGGCTCTATTATCAAGGCAACCAGTGAAAATATGTTTAATAAACAGTAAAATTCTCCATTGCATCATGTAAAAACCTAAGATTTTCATAATTTTTTTTACGTAGGCTCTATGGGATAATATGTTGAGGATAGTTTGGGAAAGGTTTTTGCTTTGTGATAGCTGCATGTATATCAAGAAACTCCATAGCAAACTGAATTTTAACTACATTATCTGTGTTGCTGTGGAAATTAGAACTGCAGATATTTTTTTCTGTAGCTTACATAAAGGAGATGTCTGCTGTTTTGGTCAAAGTATGCTTTATTGATTTGCAGAAATCAGTTTTGTGTTAGGACTAGCTTAAGATAATTTTTTTTTCAGTCATTCTAATATTGAGTAATCTCTTTGTAGATGTAGTGTAGTTTGAGTACTCAAAAATGAGAAGTAATTTTACATTTATCAGTTTATAACCATGTATAAATGGGTTTTTTTAATTTTTATACACAAAGGTGCAATGAGATGTCAATGCAAACAGTTCCGTTCCGTTGTTTGTACTGCTTGAGAGTTTGTGTCCATATGTAAACATGCAATTCAATTTATAGCTGTGTCAATTTTTCCAAGACTGTGTCTCCAAATATTAAAACACCAACAAATCCCCAAACACCTATGCATTGAAATTGTTATCTATCATTGACTTGAGTCTTAATTTTTTTTCCCTGTAATTTAATAGTTATTTGCAATAAGCAAATATTTCTCTTCTAGCTGTTGCATCAGTAAGTAACCCAGGAAATTACACTTCACTTTCTGATTTGTCTTTCCTATTACAGGCAAGCTCAAATCTCTTGCTTCCTGCACCATCATCACTGTCACCACACTCTAAGCTAAGTCTGCCAGGCACTCTGAGCACTCCATTGAATCCTCAGTATTCTTTCACTACAAAAAGTGGTAAGTTTCTTTATTTCTTCACTCTGTAGGGAACAGATAACAACTTCCATGAGAATTTTTTCCTGCCTTTATAAATTTTGCTGTGCAGCTCTTTCAGGGAATGTCCTGGTTGTTACATGTGATAGTGTTTATGAAGTGCAGTGGTCAAATACTGATAAATGTTCCCTTGTAATGCTTTTTTTTTCTTTAGGCTATACTCATCTATTAATGCTCTAAGTTCATAGAATAGTATGAGATTGCCAGCTTAATTTAATATTTTGATCTTTTAATATTTACTTTAGTGTCTTAAACACAGACACTGAAAAACAATAAAATCGTATTTTTAAAAGCATATGTATTGATAGAAGAAAGCAATTATAAGCAGCTTACTTAAGAACTGTAGTGCTCGGTAGTCTATTTGCAGTTATGTTTAATCTATTTTTAGGGGTTTGTTTCTAAAGACATTGTATACTCAAAGATTTTGAGAAAAAGGTAAGGAATGAAATAATGCATTTTTGTGATACTTTGCTAATATTATCTGTTGCATTGCTAATCATTTAATAATAAAATTGATTTGGGCACCTATAAAATAAAACAGAAAATTGGAACCTTAGTTTCGAAGTGGTTTTGTTTGTATCCTTGAGAAGAGTAAAAAGAAGTCCAGGGTGAGGGTGGAATATATATTGAACTAAAACCAGGTAATAGAGATTTAAAATGTAGATAGTAAAGATAAGAATAGTCTCTATAATTATATAGAATTATCTCCTAAAGGCAATTTTCTTCGCAAATCAAGTTATAATTACTTTTTCTGACTGGCGGGGGAAAGGGTGCTTAGCATGGTCTAAAAGATTGACCACTAGTCTCAGAATCGCTCTTAGTCACTAACTCACAATGCAAATGGCCATACACCAATTAACTTTATTTCCATTTTTCTACCTTAACAAAAGAGCTTAGAGACATAATAATATTCAGCTATTGCACAGCAGTTGCTACTTGTTTCCAGAGTGTGTAAGTCTTACAGAAACAGTAGAATACATATGCTGTCTTACATATTGTGAATATTTAAAATAAGTGGACTTGCCCTTTAAAGAACATTAACATATACTTTAAGTTGTTTTACATGACTATAGCTAATATTGCTCAAACCAGTGCATTTTATTGTCTTGAATTTTACTTTATACAGAAGCACACATAAATGTGTCAATGGAGACTTCTTAAGTAGCATGAACAAACATAGACATATGTTGTAGCTGTTCATGGGTGCTTCTGATGTAGTTGTTTTCAAAACTGACTAATACTTCAAGATGATATTCAGGTACAGGATGTTATTTATGCAAGGGAAGTATAGTAAAAAAGAGGTACATTTTAATGGTCTTTCAACAGTCAATGAAAACAAAGAGAAAATTAAGATTGGGGGCAGGGGCGGGGAGGGGGGGGAGAGACCATAAAAATTCTAGTGGACCACAATTGAAACAGGATTTTAAAAGCTTTTCTTACAGGAAAATCTAAATTACTTCTCTGTCATTTTGGAGGCCTCCAAATTCTTCTACTCAGATATGTTTCACTGAAAACAACTATGAGAAGGATTTACTTATCTATTTCATCTTTCCCCATTGGTTATAAAGTGTGAAAATAGGTGCTCATATTCATAGCTCCTAACTGCCAGTTTAATTTTACTTTTGAATAATAGAAAAGTTGTACATAAACAGATCTATTCATTTATGGATTGTGCTGGAAGCACAAAGCCTTTTTTTTCTGTGTTGGTTTCATATACACAACATAGATGCTTTTCTGTACTTATGTTATTGGATGTTGCATTGTTAACAACTGCCTGTAATACAGAGATCCTTCATTTTTGTCCAGCAGATGTTCATATATTCCTGAGGGTTATGTTGACAGTTATTCAATCTTCTCATTCTCACACTTTGTCACCTTTTGCTGTGTAGTTAGTGCTGCTTAAAGCAAAATGCAGAATTCCCATTACAGTGAAGTCCCTACAGGCAGCATGTATAAAGCTCTGTTAGCAATCTTTTTGACCATGTAACTGGTGTATGTGCATGCTGTATTAACTTGATAAGGTTGTACATGATGTCTTATGATATGGACAGTGTAGTAGCCTGGATACATGCAGCACTTTCTTCTTTTAACAAGACAATTTAATTATCTAAGCCTTGTGTTAGGTAGAAACAGTGGAAAAAAAAGGGGCTTCCACCTTTGTGACTTATGGGCAATAGTAGTAATACTGCAGATCTTTCCTGACTTAATTTTTTTTTTCTATCCAGATATATTTGCAGAAATAGCTGTAAGTGATTCCATAATACTTCAAATAAAAGTAACATTCATTACTATACTTTTAAACATGCCTGTTCATTTTAACAGATGGGTTCTGTATGCTCTCCAATATATAGAGTGTTTTGGCTTTTCTTCAAGAGCATGTTTTCATGTGTATATAGGCTTTCGTGAAGCCCCAGTCCATGTTCTGCTATTTACCTTCCTCACTTCCCTTAAGATCAGTTATCTCATGGTCACTGAGGCAGGACTGCCTTCGTCTTCAACCAGTTCTGCCTTATTCATTATTAGCATGCTCAGGGGTGCAGCCCCCTTAGTCAGCTTGTCCAGCATCGGCATCAAAAAGTTGTCCCCAGTGCATTCCAGAAGTCTGAATTTGTAGCCTGTGGTTTTTTCTCTCAAGCAGATATTGAGGTGGTTAAAAACTCCATGAGGGTCAGGGCCTGTGACTGTGAGACTTTTTGCTCTGTTTAAGAAAGGCTTTATCCGCTTCCTATTCTTGATCAGCCAGTCTGTAACAGGTGCCCCCACAATGTCTATATTTTTGGCCTCTTCCAATTCTGACTCCTACGTCCTTGAAACCTATCACCTGCTTTGTAGCTCTCTCTGTTTGAGCCTCTCCTCCCTTCCCTACAGCACTCTCCATTCTTGTCTTCCCTATCAGTCCTTCATAAAGAGCCTGTGTCCACAGGCCCTTGCAATGCTCCAGTCAAACAGTACAAAACATAAATTTATAAATATTTTCTATGAAGGAAAAAGTCATGAAATACTGAAAATGTGGTTCAGTGCCATTTACCATTCAAATATAGCCACTTCCCTCAGCAACACTATTTTGTGAAAGCAAGAGTTACTTGGAAACCACTTGGGTTCATGTGTCCTTGAATATTTCATAGTGTGATACCAAAGATGATGCTTATTTCAGTCTTCCCTCTGTTCTATAACGTTTTAGAGGTATACATTGAGCACCACTTTCTGATTCTTTAATTATTTTTTTTTAAAGGTGGACTGTTGTCATTATGAAGTGACTCCACATAGAGTGAAACAATCTGCTAGTGATTAGTTTTCTGTATGCTCAGCTGCTGTAACTTCTAATTGTAAACTAGTATATTTCCGTATCAGACCTTTCCTTGTCTCCTTAAAGAGTTTGTTCAGTTATGGTGGTTTTTTTTATCCCTGATCTTGAGTTTTACATGTGATGCTTAGATATCCTAACTTACTTTGTTCTAAATTAAATAATTTGTTGTGTAATCATCAAATAGAGAGCTTCAGCACCTTTCTCAAGTACAGAATGTTCCTTGTGAGATGAGTAAAGACAAGATCACGGTGTCATTGAGGTGGGAAGGCACCTCTGGAGACCATGTAGCCCAACCTTGCTGCTCAAAGCGGGTTCACCTAGAGCAGGGTGCTCGGGACCATGTCCAGCTGGGTTTTGAATATATCCAAGGTTGGAGATTCCACAACATCTCCAGACAACCTATTACAGTGTTTGACCATTCTCACAGTAAAGGGGTTTCTTCTTCTGTTTAAATGGTATTTTGTGTATTTTGGTCTGCATTGGTGTATGGGATTATTCCTCCCTGAATGCAGGACTTCATATTTCCCTGTGTTGAACTTTGTGAGGTTCTTGTTGGCCTGTTTCTGCAGCCTGTAAGGTCCCTCTGAATGTCAGCACATCCCTTCGGTGTATCAGCCACTCCCAGTTTTTTTTAATCATCTGCAACTCTGCTGAGGGTGCACTCAGTCCCATGATCCAGGCCATTAATGGAGATGTTAAACAGTGTGGGCCCCAGTATCAACCCCTGGAGTGCACCACCTGTGACTGGTCTCCAGTTAGATTTCATGCAAGTGGTTACAAACCTCTGATCACTGCAGCTCAGCCAGTTTTCAGTCCACTCCGCTCGCTGCCTGCTTGCACAGTCCGTACTTAATCAGTTTGTCTATGAGAATGTTATGGGAGACACTGTTGAAAGTCCTGCTAAATTCAAGGTTCACAACATTACTGCTTTCCCATCAATGCTATAGACTGCTGTGCAAGAGATACATTTAAAGGTTTGTCACAAATATGGTTAGAATTACTAGAAAAAAGTAATAAATTTTTTAAAATAGTAATTAATGAAATAGGTACCACAAAGCAGATACAAGACATGGGTGAACTTGTTTCTTAAGTGTTATGTATAAAGGACTTCATTAGAGAGATTTCTTAAAATTTAACAAAATTAATTTAAATTTAAGAAAACGTGTTGTGTGCCTTCCTCTCACAAAGATTGTGTTAAATTTGAGAGGAAGGCACAGAACTTAGGTTTTTTTACAGTCCATCCTGGTAGCCTGTCAGTTGGAATTTTTCTTTGAGAGTGTAACTCATTTTGCCATATCAGGGTTTTTTTGTCAGTAAAGCTACAGCTGTGCAGATAGTTATTTCATCATTTAAAAGTCTGCTATGTGTGTGTCTTTGGAGAAAGTCATCCCCTTTGAGTTTTACCTTTGTCATTTGGAGTCATTAAGTCTTATGGCTGGTCCTATTTTTCACTCAAATTTCTCCATGTTGTATATATAGCAGATTACTTTATTCTTACTTGATTATTGTTTAGTACACTTCAGGGAATCTGTCCCTAAATGTATGTAATGCTTAAGCTTGCTGAACTTTTTTTTTTTTTTTAATAACAAGAAAGTTTGTCTTTGATAATCAGTCGGAATTGAGGTTTTACCTTCCTTGTGCTGTATAGCTCTGCTTATGCATATGCTTCAGTGCTAATTTTATGATACCCATCCTGTGGTGCTACTCTGCAGCACTGCACTGTAGGATTATCCAGGACTTTGTCTTAGACATTCCTATCTTTTCCTTGTCATGTTCTCATCTTTGTACCTTCTTCCAGGTTAACCCATTTCCTAGCTGTTACTTTTTAAACAAATAAGGAAGTAGCAAAAGCTCCAGCTTTCAATTACCCATCTTCTAAGAGACATTAAAATCCCCTCTGGTTTTGTTTGCATTTCCACCTTAAGATTGTGAGCATCTTTGGACAGTGAAATCACCTTTCTATACTCTCAGACACTGTTTTGCAGATCCGTGGCATGCCATGAAAGAAATGGCCTGCACTTTTAGGCTTTATTCAACAGTGACTCTGCAGTAACTCCCACTGTGTTAAGGGCATGCTTTCTAAAATAAGTTTTAGGTTTCAAGTAATTGTAATTAGCAGTGACCCTAATTGTTAACTACGTGGGAGATTGAAGCTCGACTGTAAATCCTGCACAGATCTTTTCACTAACATTTTGACTTCAATAAAACCTGTTAATTAAATTTGCTCTTAAAAATTAATTACGTATGTGCTAGAAACGTGATGGTTCTTGTATCTTTAAAAAAATCACAAAAACAAAAAACACAATGCTTTGGCAGGGTTGAGAGCAATTAGAAATTTTCTCTCCATTAACACAACTGACAGTCAAAGGTGTTTTCCACCTATATAGTGAAATCTTCAAAGCACTTTCTCACTCTCTGAAGAGAGTAACAAAACTGACTTCGTTTAAGTCCTCTGTTATATTTGATAGACTATTTAAAACTTCTTTTTTTTCAGTCTCAAGCAAACAGTTAAATAAGTTTATACAGCAAAGATATCAAAAATATTTATGAGTCAACTAAATGTTCTTAAAATACTATTTTGATTCTTGGGTTTTTTGGAAGCCGAAAAGGTACATCAAGTAGCAAAATTCACATTTTTTCAGAGAGACTGCAGAAGCACATTCCAAAGTTACATATGTATGTTGGTACCATTGATTACTTTTTTTTTTTTCAGTATTTCATACTTTCTCCCCAGCTCTATAACATCTGTCTTCAGTGCTACCATAGTCCTGAAGGGCTTTAATGTTTTTGTTTGTTTGTTTTGGGGGGATTTATCTTGCTTCTGACATAATTTTGTGCACTCAAGGAAGATGTGTGTAGAAAGCTAGTTCAGTGTAGCCTTATTCTTTTCATCTCTTACTGAGAAACTGTTAGGAAAAAAAAACTCATGCAAACTATCATTGAAAATTTATCAAATGAACACTTGAATTCGGTTTTACTATTAGAATAGCATATAATAATAGTAGTTTTCTCATTTGAGAATAAACAGTAATAAAATACCCTGAAGAAACTGAAGACATATTAAAAAACATGACAGAATATATATTAACTGAAGGTTGCATGTATGTGTACTATATAGTCAAAGTATAACATATATAACACAATATTTGTAGTACATCTCTGGCTACGTTTGGATACAGGTTGGTGGCATTTTCAAAGAGGACTGAAAGAACTGATTGACAGACAGAAGATGACTAAGAGAAAGCATGCGGTACAGCCAGCAGCATTGCCGGCTTTCCCACGCTACTGTGTTGAAGTTAGATAATGCTGACCTTGGGGGACCATTTTTGTTTAGTGGGAGTGCCAGTAGGAGCGCCAGTTGGAGCGATCTGTTTACTGGGATCCAGTCCATGCAGGTGAATTGAGTAGCACACAGATCACTGAATACATACATGTTTTAATTTTTTTTATCCTGTTATTATTGTGAGTATTGTATTTTATAAGATTTTAAAGTAGGAGTGAAATCTCTTCCTATTCACTTTTTAAGAAAAATAGCTTGAATGTGTGTAAAAGACTTCTTGGGGAGAATATAAACATAAGAAAAGAACTCTCAATTTTGTCCTTAAAGAATCTGGGTATATCCATTCCCTCTTAAACTGTAATGTGTGTTGCCTCATTAGCTCACCCAACAGCTTCATTTAGATTTGCTGTGATGGGGAAAGCAATTAAGCCTGCAGGGCTGCACAGGTCAGAGCTATGGAAATGGTATAGCAATTTGCCGTAATAACTAAGTCACTTTGAGGTATTTCTAAAAAGAAATAATAAAAAAAAAAAAGCCCCACATCTTAGAATTGAGGCAGGAGCATATTGTGGTGAAGAGTACCAAGTACATACCTAAAAGTGGTTCAGTATCCATGGTCATAGTTGAAAATGGTTCGAGTGTAATAAAAGCTGCCAGGAGGAATAGGTGATGATGGAAACTTAAGTTTCATTACTTTTGTAAGCATTCTTCTGTATAAAAGGGAAGTAGGTAATATTTAATAATCTCACACAGACAGTCTTTCAATTTCATTAATATCGGTGAGTCTGCTGGGCTGCTTTTCGTGATATCATTTAAGAAAATAATTAAGTGACATTATGAGGCTTGTGCAAAAGGGTTTTAGTAGCTTTTTCCGTGGTGGCCCAATATGTTTATCTTTTCCTATTTATCCTTACTACTACAGAGGGAGAAGTGCAAGTTTGCTTCGGGATAGTTGTAATGGCCTCAATGTGATCAGACAGTCCAGTGGGGGAAATATCTTTTATTAGTAGTCTGCTGTCAGTTGTCTTTAATAAAGTCTTAAACTGTATGGAAATACAGAACACAATTAGTATGTCCTGTAGAGGTGCCGCCAAAATAGAAAGTGGTCTAAGAATACATGAGAAGAAATGCTTGCAGAATGGCTAGCTTTCTGCAAGCTACAATCTGCTTATAGCAGATTGTCATGTGTTTGAAAGGGGTGAATGTGCATTAAGATGAAAGAAATATGTGCCCAAGATGTGTCTCTCACTTCTCAGTTATGTTTCTATGTTTTTATGCAATTTGCTGTTTTCCTGCTGTCACATGTTTCAAGAACTGATCCTGCCTGACACATTTTTCAGAAATTTAACCTTTTAAAAATTTTCAAGAGAATTCTTCTAAGATTTTTATGGGGATGGATTTTTTTTGAAATTTGGCCTTTTCATTTAATTGTTCTAATGGGACAGTGGTTCTAAAAAATTGAAAATTTTGCCTATAATTTTGTTTTGCATTCCTAAATGTAGAAATATGAATTCCTTTGTTTATTATAAAAAGTATGTAATTGCAATTTTGCAGAATTCTCACATTTTGCTGTAATTTGTAGAACTCGATTGCTTCTAACTCTTTGATTTGATCAAGTATGTATGTTTTCCTTCTTGTGGAAGCTTAATTACTTAAATACCCCCAGCACCGCCCAGTTTGAAATAGTTTCAGTAATGTTTGAAAACTGTTATGAGAAAGTGCAGAAAACTAGCACTTTTTAACTGAATAAACTTGGCTTTTGATTATATTTTATTTATAATAAAATAAAAAAGAATAAAATACACTTATTACAAGGCTTTATTTTAACTATAAAGCACTGTGTAATCACAGAGAAATTATAATAACGGATTAAGTTTTAGATCCAATTACCAGATTTTCTCTTTATTTTTCAAAAGAGGGTAAGAGAACTGAGTAGGGACAAAGTACCAGCTAAACACCACAGGTCAGATCTTCAGCAAGTGTGAACAGACTTAACTACACAGAGTTCAGTAAAAATATTTTTACCAAACAGCAGAAGAACATTAGGTCTAAAATGTTTTTTATATATGTCTGTGTGCTAATTTGAATGGGAACTCCCCTGGGGAAAATGATCATTCATTTTAGGATATTCATATCTCTCACTTTTACTTAGGGGAAAAGTGTAAGACAAAAGGGAGAAAGAAAGGAAAACTTTTTAAAATTATTATTATTATTAGCTCGTAGCAGAATGGAAGAACTGAAAAATTCAACTTAAAAATATTTTTTTCAAAGTTAATATTCTTTTAAAACAATAGAAACATCCATCACAGGACTGTTTGGACTTTTTTATGCTTCACTGGTTCTTTTATAAGTTATTTGCTATACCATTTACATTTACTGTGTCTTAGTTTCTTCGGTGCAAATAGATTACAAAGACTCGGTTGTCACCTGCAGCCAACCTTTGCATGTACTTCCCTGATCTTATTCCTCCTGCTCAGTCACTAGAGCTATCCCTGGGATGTTTCACCTTGCAGCTGACTTTGGCAGCAAATAAAAATTAAGAATAGCAGGACACAGCCTGTAAGCCCTCACCATGGCTTACAGGCGGCTCAGGCAATTCTGCAGGGGAAAGAACTTCCTCAGAGCTCTGGGGCCCTACTGTACCGCCAACATCAGTTATGAATGTCAGAGTTTTGGCTCAAGGCATAAATACAGGACCTTGTTTTAAGGTAGAAGAGCTGAGTGTTTACATTTATAAAATGAATAGTAAATATTATTTTTTTAATTTGAAAACAAAAGGTGTATAAATAGATTCATCTAACCACAAAAATTTTCCAACAGAATAGTAAAGACGTAGAGACAAAACCATTAACATTAATGACACTCTAGTTCTGTTTTAAAAGGTTGGTTATCCAGTTTCCTCTATCTGATTGATAAGATGTTATAAATGTCAGACGAGTTTGTATTTTCTAGTTAAACCTGCAAGAATTGTTTATACTAAGATCAAAGATACACATGTTCCTTTATTATATGTTCTTTTTCATGTTTCTTCTAGGCAAGTTAATTAAAATATTTCACTAAAAATTACGCTAAATACAGAGCACAATAACAGCAATCTTTGAAGATTGCAAAAACTTTATCAAAAGAACACCATTTATATTTACTTGAAATTGGTGTATGTTAGGGTAATTACTGCTCTGCCTTCAGGCTAAAGGAAGTACTGTCAGCCAAATTATACAAGGGTGTGGATTAAATGAAGCATTACTCTCTGTTTGGCAGCAGTGGATATAGATTGCAAAATCAGGGTGTGACGTAGTACTGTGGAAAGACTCTGCCAAAAGTGATTTGGCCTGAGTGTGCCCTTACTTTCTCAATTATGTGGATCCTAAACCAACCAAATCTAATTAATTCCTAAGTAGAGAGGTCCTGTTAACTGTTTTCAGTCTGAGCTTGTCTGTACTTTCAGATGGAGCTTGTGTGTAATTTTTGACCTATTGAGCCACAAGACAGCAAGGGTTGACAAAGTGCATGCTTAAATGCAATTCTAGCTTGTTTCAGAGGGGGAAACAGTTCTTCTGCCCAAGGGCTGTGCAGTAAAGTGTCAATTCCTTGTTCAGCAGAAAGTTCAGGTCAGCAAGAGTGCTATCTGTACAGCAATAACCATGACTGAATAAGATGAGGAAATTGATCCCTCCTTGTATTGCTCCAATCCTTCTGTTCCTATCATTTCCAGAGGAACTGGGAGGACTGTGCAAAAGACCCAGTAGTAGCCATGGTGCACAGGAGGGAGGCATCTCCCTCTCCCAAGAGGAGACATAGATCCTTTGACTTCATTCCTGGTTTTGACAAGTGAGCAAAAAGCAAGTACATAAAAAACCAAACAAAAACCAAACCCACCAGGTTTTTAAGATACATTATCCATCCTTTTTCGGTATACATAAATACTTTTTCAATTATTTTAAAAACCCTTTGCTAATTTTGTAGATAGGTTTTTATCTCTGTGAAACAACTAAACTGTCATGGATTCATATGCAACTGTTACCCTCGTTGCTGAAGCACCAAGTTCAGTGAGAGCAAGCTTCCCTCACATGATTCATTCTACTAATATAACACCTTTTAAATTAACTTTGGGTATCTGTGGTCCGTTTTATGCTCTGCAATAGACTGTGGTACCAATGTAGCTTGATACTGATCATCTTGGTCCTATAGAACCTAATGGTAGATGATGGTGGCTTGGGAAAGCATTGGGGAGAAAGCAGAAAGCACATACAGAGTAACGAAGGTCTCTGTGGGTGTGTAACTTATATGTTGCTGTTGTCACACAACCTAGTGACTCTGTATTATTTACAGAGCCTCTTTGATCCAGATGAAATGAGAGCTTCACTGGAGCCTGCCTTCTCACTGTTAGCTTGCTTTCTTGCTCACTGGGGGTTGTAAGGAACTGTGACTCATTGCTTGCTGGCTTCAAATGAAGTGGTAGAATTGCCTTAAAACTCTACTGAAAACTTGTATTCGGGTGTTTTCTGCAACCTCGTGACACGCTACAGTGAAGGAACAGATTCTGTATGTTCCTTCCTCATCTTTTCCCTTCAGAATTAGGGCTCAGCTTCTTCGGTTTTTACTTCCTCGGCCAGAGAAAAAAAAGATCTGAATGACATATAGGCAAATTCAAAACACTCTTTAGAGTCTTTCCTGCTTACTTGACCCCAGGCTTTGCTCTGGCATGCCAGGCAGTCCTTCTGCAGAAGTCTTACTCAGACTGTGTAACACTTCTTTTTTTTGTCTGCTCATACATTTAAAGGATCTTCAGCAATTGAAATTGTGGTTTGAATTAAGAATCTTCCTGCAAATCAGAGTTTCTTACCAAAACAAATAATTTTCAGGGTGAGTTCCAGGAATCCCACAAAGAGAACAAGGTATGTCTAGGGTTGTCTATATCACCAGTTCTTGAGATAATAATTTGGCACGTGCAAATGTGCAAAGACCATCTAGGAGGATTTAACAACTGTGTGCCTTTATGTGAACAAGGCTATTAAGGCATATGCTTTGAGAGTTCCAGACTTATAGAGTGTTACTAGGCAGTTTTCTGTGTTTTGTACAGTTGCGTGGTCCTTTTGAAGAAACAAACGTTTGTGTAGCAGTTAGCAATTAAGTTGGTTTTAAAGGAATGTAGGTATCTTTCACAATGTATAAAGTATAGAAATGAGTTACTTTCATAATGAACTCTGGAGAAGAATTTCCTGTACTTGAATATTCAGATCTCAATAATCCCCTTTCTCTTACTGATTAGTATATAAACTTAGCAGTTGCTGCTTTTGTGTGAATTTTGTGTTATTGGAGATGCAGTATGAGCATAGTCAGTAGTGATTTTAGCTGCTGCTGTTAGTCAGACCAGAGAGGATGGTTGATGTAATTCAGCTTATATTTTAAAATACTGCAGTTTTTATCTGTTAGGCACTACCTGTGTGATGATGTGAAAAAAGCTCTCATGTTATTGTATTAAGTACTTAATCACATTCTATTTCATGATACTATAGAAAATATTTAGTCAAGTGGTATTTCTGTATTAATTCTGAATTTCATTTTCATTAATATTTTTGTTTACATCTTTAAACTTGCTGTGTAAATATTCTTGTTTGTAAAATTCCTATACAAATAAGATACAGTCTTATCCAGTGAAGCTGTAACTTCTACTTGCTGGCTTGACACTGAGATAATGTAAAGTCTTACTTTCTTCTAGTACTGGTTGCAGTGACTTGGGTTGCTGACTGACCCTTGGAGAGAAGTCTGTTCTCTCCAGGATATCCAGAGTTCTGGAAATGTGGTTTTAGCCCAAAGCAGGGCACAGCCCATGAACCTGCCTGTCTTGGTCTTCTGTCTTTTACCTCTCCTCATATCAGGTACCACTTTGTAAATGAAAGGGAGTATTGGCTCCTAATGCTGTTCTTTGCAAACAGTTTCCTTTCCATGCTTACTTTTTTGCCTATCCTCCATCTAAGACCCAAGGAAAAATATGTCTAGAACAGATTGGTTTTCAGCCTTTTGTCAAGTGACAATTCAAGCTTTCTGACAGGGTCTCCTGTAGTAGAAGGCGGCCCTTAGTGGCCAAGCCGTCTTTCTTTACTTCCTCCAAAGTAGTATAACATTTGGTATCCACATATTTGTATAACCAGTGTAACTTCTACTAAAGTACTTGCATGGTGGCTTAAGACTGAGGGTATAGCAATAGTGATACTTTCTAAAAAGCATTCTAAAAATCCACTGCCGTGAAAGTAGTAGCAGGTTGCTATTGCATTCCAAGAAAACTTTGCAGACCTTGTAGGTGAAGGAAACTGAAAAATCAGCATCATTGCAGATCCAGTTGGGCTCAGATTTCAATGTGTTGCTTTAATGTTGGACTTAACTTTTCAATATATTTTCCTCTGTAATGGATGATACCAATATTAGCTTCAAGTGCTTTTTCATATATTATTTATAAGGAAGTATATTCAGATTTTGTTACCAAAGTTGCTACAGGCCATTACTTTATTTCTGTATACAGCTGGAAATGAATTAGAAAGGACTTCCTTATTCATACATGTTCTAATCACTGATATGTATAAAAATTCTTCTTCGAGTAGTTTGTTCATAAATAGTCTGAAAACTTGAAAGTGTGTGTGCACAAAAACTCACATGTGGTAGGTTGGTTTCACCACACACACATTCTCGTGAAATATCTGACCAATCTAGTTTCTGAACTACAAAATGGAAAGTAAACTTGGGAATGTATTTTAAAGACATAGCCTTCCATTTCTGAAAATACAATAAGTGGCTATGAACCTTTTTTTTTACTCCTTTGATTTTAGACCATGTTAAAATTTTTATATAATGGTTTCCTGATTTAGTATCTGCCAATGGTCCTGCATTTTTCAGACTTAATAACATATGAATTGTTTGGCAATGTCATGGAATTTTCTGGTAACATTTTCTCAAAATTAGTATTGAGTACTGGCTGAAAGGGCTAATTTAATTGAGAAAGTAGGCTAGGTACAAAGTAGTGGCTATTCTGATCATGATAAAAAACTGAAATACCAATCTGACTTATCTTTTCCGGTATATTGCATGTGATGTTGCTGGTGCTATTTTTCCTTGAATGCAAGTATTTAAAAAATGCTACATATGTTCTTCAAGCAGTTAAAAGATTCCCCCCCCGCCCTCCCCCCGCCTCCAGTCAAGAGTTGATTTGACATTATGAGGCTACTGGGTAATACAGAAACTCAGTAGTTCATGCACTAACTGGCTATTTTTTCTTAGCTGAGAAGACTTTGCATTGCAAAAATGTTAATGGCTGATTTTGGAAAGTATCTGTGGTACTGTAAGCATATTTTGTTACTTACATCTTTCCATTTGTAGAGCAACAGGCTTATTTGGTTTAAGTAACTGTGGGTAACTAGCCATTGCTGAATTTCAGTTGTGGGAGGAATCATGCAGAGTAAATTACTTTGTTTTCCTTCCTTGTATAATTTTCATTTTTTGTCTTCTATCCCTAGTCAAGTGTGTTTTTCAAAGACATGAATAGACCTCTTGAGGTCAGTAGGTACTTGACTTCTAGAGTTACAGATAGAGCTAAATTCTATTTAACTGTATTAATAAATAGAATTTAACTGTACTACATATTTTTAGTAAACAGGTAAGCATAAATTCTGCTTAAGAGCTCCATTTACTCTGATTTAGGGAGGATAAGTTAATGCAGAAGTAAAAATATTACCAAGCCCATAAGTGAAGGTTGCTACTCCAGTGCTGTGCATCCACAATTCTAAAGGACTGCAGTTTCTGTATTTCATTAAGTATTTTTCAATAGGGTAACACCACAAGCTTTATTTAATATAATATAAAATAGATTTCTTCTCAAATTTAATTTAGTTTGTTTGCTTTTAAATAGTCCTGGTGAGCTTAGCAAAACTAATAATGACTTTCTCAGGATATCTGCAGCATTAGAAGAAAAAGAACTCTTATTAATACAAAGTATGCGTCATAGTCTGCATTTTCCTTACATCTTTTTTTATCTGCTATCTAGAACTTGTAAATAATATTGCCAATCTGATTTCAGAATGCTGATGATAATCTGTGCAGGCTTATTGATGTTTGCTGTAGAGTCACTTTCTGTTCTCTAAGCTGTAGAAAGAAACAACTGCATACTATAACCCCTGCTCATTTTCAGTTGTATCTAATGTCATTATGATGTAACGTTAGCGTTTGTCATAAATTAGCACGTTCCTGATTAGCATGAATTCAATAAATGTTCTTTACTTCAAAAGAATGCTTGGGACATGTGCTACTACTTGCATTGTTTATATATGGTACTGTAGAAACTTAACATTTGCAAGAAAAATGTAAGATGATGGTTTGATAAGATTACTCAGAAATAATTAGGTGGGTGTGTAGGCTGCTAAATGTATTTGATTTTAATCTCTAATTAAAAAGTTGGATTTTTTAATTGTTTTTGTGATGCAACAGTTTTTACTTTATATATTATACCTATTGTAAATAGGGGCCAAATTCTGCCTGTTCATTGTGCCTAAGTACAGGGTAAATGTATTGGTATGAAACAGTATTCTCCTTAAAGCCAGTGACAGACTATCTCCATAGTTCCCTCTGGAGGACTACTCTTAAGATTCAGAGCAAATACATGTTTGTGCCCTTGTACACCTTGAACCAGGAATGAAAATGGTGGCTAACCCTGAATGAATATCTCTATGCATTCTTTTGGCTGACGGTAGATATAATTATGTTGTGGGATATGGCACTGCCAGAAGCATAGTATTTTTTTCGTATTAGTGCTGTCTGATTCCGAGGTCCCTTATATGAGGATTGGAAAGTATCTCTTTGTGGATCTACAGGTGTGAATTCAAGCCTTGCTCCATTCCACCGCTCCAGTGTTTGCTTAGCTCTGCTGCAAGGGTGTACTTGGTCATTTGGGCTGGGGAATCAGAGACGGGCAGCTGCAGTAGCTAGAAATAACTGTACTAGTCCTTGGATAAGAAAGTTACTGTGTTGAAGCACACTAGACCAGTTGTCTGTCTCAGTTTAGGAAGACTGTGACTGACTCACGGTTTGAGAAGCCAGAGTTCCTCTAATACCTGGAGTTGGGGCATCTACTGGAAAATCACGTGCTGGTGTGAAAGAAGCTTGCAGCAATATGTGTGGAACTGCATGGTACTGAATTGTGCAACTCCCCAGAGTTACTCTTCTAGATAACTGTTTTTAATACTGGCATTTAGTAAACAATTGGTTAAAAAGCTAAATATTGCATACTTTTTTATTCAAAGTTTATCCTTCTATGCAGACTCTTTTGTATGGTGTAGTATTTTGAATGGCAACCACAGCCTGATCTATTGACGTTAAGTTCCCAAGTTACTTTTATTTTCTTAGTTTTCGAGTTTTCAGTGTATTAATTAATGGGGATGGGGAAGGGAAACAAAAAGAAGTTATGTTTTTCCACCTATCAGCACAGCTCTGTTTTGGCTTAATTGGGGGTGGGAGGGGGTGTTTGTTTTGGGTTTGGGTTTTTTTTGTCATTGCCATCTAGGTCAATCTCTCCACTACCTGGAGGAGTGTCCTCTGGCAGCAGTAGAGCTAAGGCTTCTCTGTCTCTCATTTTTTAAGGGTATGTAGCATGAAAACAGCTCTCATACCCAACTCGTAAAATAAAGTAACAGAAGTTTCTCTATATAACTTATAGAAAGTAAGACAGTAAGCAGAGAGGGATTTTATCTGTCCTATGGATTTTGTGTTTTGATTTTAAGTGGATATACTTAGCTTAACAAGTTGGAACCCCACTTAGAAATTGAGAATGACATTGAGGAGGGTCTTTTCCAGATACTCTGATAGAAGAAAAAGGTGGGGAAAAGACAAGGAGAGGGCTAATAACATGGGCTCACCTGACGTTGAGTAGACTTCTGTCAGTGCAGAGTATATTAATCTTACCAGTGTTTGTAGAAGTCCTTTGCATTCAGTAGTGATGCTATCACAACACTTTTGTATATGTACTTAAATATAGCATGTGAGAATCATCTATTTTGAGAATATACATTTTAAGTGGCTTGCAAGATATGGGCTCTCAAGAGAATTAACCATTTCCTTTGGTGGTGTATTAGTTACAAAGAGAACGCTATTTTAGAAAGAATGCTAAAAATACTCTGTTCCTTGTCTCACTTTGAACTGTTTTTGAATGTAGCTTGCTTGCTCTACCTTCAGCCACATGTGTTCCAAAGTAGTTTTAAAAGCTATGATACAGCTTAAACTTCATTGAAACAGTTTTCAATACACTTTGGTCTTATCCATTCTCCTACTCATTTTGGAGTATGTTCAAAATCATAGGTGCTAGACTGTTAGGTAGAGCAGAATTTGAAGTGGGTTTTCACTGTTAGCATTGGATATTATTAAAACACACGTTTTGCTGGTAAAACAAAAAGGCATGCATGTGTTAAGTGGGTGCATCCATTCCTTTAATTTTATGTGAACTGCATCTGAAAATGTTTGCGGTGGGTTTTGAAAGTATTTGTGATCCTGACTTTAAGTAAAGGAAAACAGGTTCTTATCCAATATATAAACAATCTTTTTATTTAATGAATTCTGTTTGATCTATTAAAGCATAATTGTTGTGAGGATAAAGCCTTTGAGGGAAGATTAATATATATTTAGATCACTACAAAATGATCTTCTTTCTCTTATATTATACCTAACATGAAAAATAAAATTACAGAAAGAACTGAGTAATACTGCTCTGAAAGCTTTTAAAAAACTCAAAACTTTCCTTTGAAGTCAGAAGTAGAGATTATACTGCATACTAAAAGATGTTTTGGTCACAAGGGTTACACTTTTGAATAGGTGACTGTGCTGAAAACATAATTCTGTTTACTGGGAACAGTTTTAAAGCCACAGAAGATGAATAGGAAAAAGACTGAGCTGATATACACATACTCATCTCATATCTAAGTTGCTGTTTTTTCACCAGTGTTTGTTGTTTATTTTGGTGTATTTTAACTATGCCATGTTGCAAGAGGCCACAATTATAAATAAATAAATTACAAGAATGTCTGCAATAAGACATACCATTTCCTAGAGGCGTAGTTTATTTTCATGTCTTTCAGTATTTGTTTGTAGGTTTTTTAGACATTTGTAATTAGTACAAATTTAAAGTAAAAATCAATTAAAATAATGTGGAACTGGAATAGGTAAGATTTTTTTTTCTCTCTGTATGCTTTAGAGGGCTTCATCACAGAAATGTCTGAATATTAACTTTTTTCAATTTTCTTAGTTATTTATTTGTTCACTGATCTTCTGTGATTTTCTGAGGGTTTTCCAGGATAAACTTTTGGATCATTTCATTAACTCTAGATTCCATAAGACTGGAACCCTTGGGGATTTATGATGCACAAATACCTTTATTATCAAGAGCGTTTCACAAAGGGAGAAAAAGCATTCTTTTGAAAAGTTAATTAAAACGTAAATTCTGTAATGAATGTTCTCTCAGCTTCTATTAAAAGAGGAATTTTTCACATAAACATTTTAATATTAGGTGATTGTAGGCACTCCATTAAGATAATAGTGAAATTGTGACTCCCTACAAGGATCTTTTTCCCCGTTCTGGCTCTTTTGCTATTAATTTAAAACAAGTATAATAGCTAAAGAAACTGTTATTTAATAGGAAATATTCTTAATTATTGCAAGTGCTATTTTGGGGCATTGTTGCTGTTATCATACAAATTTCTGTGTAAGTCTAATCTGTTTGGAAGTGAACTCATCTACTTCCTGTCTTTTTCAGCCCAAGTGTTTAGAATTTGATCAATTCACACTAATGTGCTTATCTAGAGCAGAGGGTAGTTCTTCAGTGAAAGCACGCAATAAAACTGGGAACTTGGTAGTATAGACATGCGTGTTGGACAGGAGAACAACTACTTGGTTTCCATCATCTTTTTGCTTTAGTTGCAATTATACTGGCAGAGAATATATTGCCAGAAGTGACTTGGGAGCTAAGGATAGGCTTTCAGTTCACTGTTCAAATTGTACAGGAAACTAATACAGTTTCAGACTCCCTCTCAAGGCAGACAGCTACATTGTTTTTCAAAAGACACCAATTCTTTGGCAGGCATTTAACTAAATCAGCACATCCTTGGACTCACAAAATAATCACAGTGAGAGGATTATGTGGACCATAAAGAAGAGCTGTCCTGCTGTTAAATTGTGTTAGTGTGAAAATTCTGATTATTTGAGAAAAAGCAGTAGCATCTATAATTTTGAGACCTCTAACATTGCCTTTAGACATTAGCAGTAGGTTCTTCGAAGAAATAATTTATTCTTCTCATGTAAAATTCCATATAAAGGAGACCACTGAAGAATCAATGCAAACTGATAGGGAATACAAGAGCTCAAATGTTAATACTTTCATAGGGAAGATTAGATTCTCAAGACATATGGGATTTTAAAGGCGAAGACAGCAAATGCTGTTAAGAAAGAAGATTGTTGGAGAGTTGAAGTAAACCCTCTGAATCTCTAAAAATGCTTCTCCGTTATTGATTCTGAAGCATCCTTAAGATAAGACAGTCTAGATTAACCTGGGTGTTGTTTTATTTCAGATTTGACCTTACAAGGGATTTAATTACCTTTATATAAGCTTAGGCTAAGTGAGAGTCCTAACAGGTCATAGTGTCCTTTGAACTTCATTTTTGGATGAAGTGGAAATGTCCTTCTGCAATCCTGACCTCAATTTCAATACCTCACTATAGTAGTTGAAAACTTTGCACAGCATGGATTAGACATAACCAAAGCAAGCGCTGCTGAGGCTGTCACACCTGCTTGGTGTCATTTACATGCTTCATCAAGCATGGAACCACGTCAAGCCAATAGCTGTGTAAAATTGCTTTAAAAGTCTACTGTGTTGTTTGAGAAAGCAGGGATGGATATTCCCTTGCTTGCTGAATGGACCTTGTTTTGTGAAAGAGGAAGATTTGAACAGTTTTGGGGGGTTGTTTTGTTTTTAGTATGACTTTTGAATGCAGGAACTACTAAAGGAATGCTTGATAACCGAAAACAACTGACGGGTAACACTAAAGACTAGTTTGAGGTAACCAATAGGCATGATCAATACGAACAAATAGCATTGGCTCTGCGGTGCATAGAATATTTGGACCCAAGTGTGCTGTGGCCTGTTTAGTGTTCACACCTCAAGCGAAGTAGTAAGAATTTCCTGCTTGTTTCGGAAGAAGGCTCTAGTCATGGAAAACGCTAAGTCAAAACCAGTGCCAGCTGCTAGAATTCAGTACAGTACTCCCGATATCTTTGAGTTACACACCTGTTTGTTTCCTATGCATGCAGCAGAACAGGTTTGCATTACCCTTTATTCAGGCTTAATTGGAGATATCAGTCTAACCATAGAGTTTTCACCTGACAAGCAGCTAAGTATAGAGCCTGCACAGGAGTACTCGCATACATAAAAATACAGTCCAGAAGTACTTTGAGGTAATATATCTTTTCCTTAGGAGAACAAGAAAGTCAGTGATGTTACTGATAAAAATACAGATTTTTTTTTTTTTAATTAAAGTTTGAAGATTTTTCCAAACAAGCAATTGTTTTCATAATGTATTTTATACAGCTTTTATTTTAGAATGTGAACTGGCACAACACTACAATGCTGAAATTGAAAATCCTATGGTAGAACACTTAGCTGTCTAAAGAAAAAAAAAAATTATCATGCAGACATTTTATTGTCTTGAGTTTGTTGTGTTGTGGGGTTTTTTTATTCAAAGAGTTGATAGGACACTTGTATGCAATAGTGTATCCATATGTAGTATCATATCTGTAGCAGCTTGTTTTATGACTGTATAAGTATGTAGATAACAATATTAATAGGAGTAATATCCCCACTAACTTTTGGTGTTAGTGCTGAACAAATGTTTTAGCAAATAGCTTATTTTTAAAAAAGGTAAGCTTCAGGTCTACTGTCTTTGAGTATGGGTTGAATTGAGAAAACAATTTGTATTCTCATCTCTTTCCACTTCTGAAAAGAGGTGGGAAAAAGTAATAAAAATCAAAGTAAGCCTTTCAAAATGAAATATTTTAGAATTTATACAAGTTTTTTTTGAAATTATTAGGATCACAAATTTTTTAATTCATACACAAAATTGAAAAAGCAATTATTGCACTTATTTAGGATTTCTCCCAAGTACAAAATTATTCACCTGCAGATCTGCAGGAGCATGGTTTAACTACGATTGTTTGAGCTTGCAGCTTTTCTTATGTTTAGAAATACCTAAATATCTTAATGATTAAACATTTATGAGTAAATCTCCTGTGAAAGTCTAAACCACTAGGCTTTGGAAAGTGTATTGTAGGTGGAGTTGTGCAAGCTTCCTTCTGGAGCTGTGCCAGTACATGGGAATCCGAAAAGTCCTCTTGATTCAGATACTGGACTCCTCAAGAGCAGGCTTTTGGAGTGGCAAATGAAAATAAATTTTCAGAATTTATTCCTCTCTGAAAACAAAAGTTGTTTCAAATCTAGTGTCTCACAGAGAAAATCCAGTGAGCTTAATTCTGTGTTGTCTGACATCTCTATGCATAAGAAACTGTTCTCCAACGAAGCAGTAACATTTTTCACTGTCATGTTCAAGAATTTTCAGATTTTTGTATCTTCTCTTTTTAAGATGTTTTCTTAAGTATACAGCTGAGGAGGCCAATAACAAAAAGATAAATCCATAGATGATGAAAGGATTTTCCTGAGCCTAGTAGTTAACAGAATAGTTTGAAAAGAAAAGAATTTACAAGTACTTGTTCAAATGCACTATGTAGAGAGTGAATAAAATAAACAGCAAGATGTGTTGTGATAGGGACTCAGATGATCAAAGGGAACTACTGAATAGGCGTAGTTATTCTTTCAGATAAAGTAAGGAAGTAATTCCTTTGAGAGTTTTTGTGATCATTTCTGTTGGAAAACTTTGTATGCATTACTCAGAAATTCAATGGAGAAAAGCAATACAGCCTAGATAATAGTGTCAGCTTTGAGCACGAGGTGGCATGTGGACATAGCTTGAGCTATTTCGCCAATTCATTTGAATGGAAATATTGGATTAGTTAACCTGGTGTCAGGTCTGTTAGTTAAATAAACCCTCCGACTGTTCCTGACTGAAGGATGCATAGTTGTAACTGAAAGATGATGCTGCTTTTCATTAGAATTTTGTCAAACATATCCTGCTAATATAATGATTTTAAAATAAAATAGTTTATTCGATGGAAAAGGATAACAAGCAGAAAATTCACAGCCTTTTCTTTTCACAGGGTGTTTCAGCCCAGTAGGAAATCCTCTTAGCCGACCACTATTGGGTAGACTACAGACGGTAAGGAATTCTATCTTTGCATTTTTTTTTTTAAATTGATGTTTAACTATAAAAAGTAATTTTTTCACAAGTTCTCATTGTAAAGAGGGTTTTTTTAAATCCTGTCTTTATTCACAAAAGAGGTATCTTCAAGCAAATAACGTATAAATTGTTCAATCAGTATTTTAATGTTCTCCATCACAAGAAGCTCTATAAATATTTACAGGATCAACTGTTTTGGAAAATACTAAATAGCAGCTAATTTAAAATATTTTTTTCTGAGGGTTAAATTAAGGTTTTCAATATTTTTGTTAGTTTTTTCAGTTATAAATGCAGTAATTTATATGTTATAAGTGCAGGTAAACTGAGTAATTGATATCAAGAAAGTAGCATATTTGCAAATGACAGAGTAATTGAAGAGGTTTGGAATAATTTCAGGAGATAGAGTATTTTACATGCTTCTGAATTGTTCTTTTTTCCTTTTTTCTTTTCTTTCTTGATTTTATCCCTGCAGGCTTTACTGCAGCAGCTGTGTTTGCATTTCTGTTTTCTGTTTGTACATTGCAGGTTTCAATAAAGTGCAGCTTGGCACAGTTTTGTTGGGTGGGTTTGTTTTTTTTTTTTCCCCTCTAGGTAGATTATAGATTCCCATGCTCATTAAATATTGAAGGACTGTAATCAAATAAGGATTGTAGTCATCTGAAGCCTAAGGAAGTAACTTTACTGTGTCTACAGACAAATTAATTAAGACCAAAGACGACTACATTATTCTTAGCAATTAATACTTTTAGAATAGTTTTAGTTTAGCTACTGAATTGTCCTTGTACTTCTGTTTCCTGTAGACTAAAGTGGTACAGTTAGGTGTCCTGAGCTAGGAGTGTGATGACAATTAATTGGACCAGAGAACAAGAACAGAAATACGACAGTGCTGACAATATTCAATTATTTTATGCTATGTCTCAGCTTATTTAGTATTTAATTTAAAACTTTAGTTACCGGGGTGAAGAGATTGTATGACATTCTTGGGGAAGGAGAGGATTAAGTAAATTTCTAACCCTCAAGTTCATAAGGAAAAAGGAAAACAATGAAGCAACTGTAAAAGCTCAGATTGATGTTGTAAAATGTATAAATGTTTTAAATATTATCTAATTTTTAAGCCAGTTGTGGGTTTTTTGAGCACTGTAAGTTTATTTCTTATTTTGTCTCCTTGGAAAAAACCAAACAAAAACATAAAACCCAACAACAAACCTAAAAGGTAACAGTCTCAGGACCCAGGCTATTAGACACTGAGGCACAGATTTACTCAAAAGACAAGAGAAGCTTTAACGCTCGTTCCCCATGTCTTTAATGGAGTGTTTGCAGAATTAACCCAGTTTCTCTCCCATTCAGACAGATAGCAGGTATAGGCAGGTGGAGGGGAGAGAAGCAGTGGTGCTGTGCAGCATCCAAGAAATAGATGTTTGTCCTTCACATCATGAAGTCTGTCACTCTAACAAGAAAAGGAGGGAGGGTGGCTTTGGCCTTGAATGCACAGACATTGGGGTTCACCCCGGTCTGTGTACTGTCTGCCTCAGATTAATCTTAGAAAAGCTTGTTTTCCAAGTGTAGCTTTTAAGAGTTAGTGACTAATTAGAAGTGGGACTTATTCTGTATGTTTATTCTGTTACGATGAAGAATGTATTTACATTTAAGAAGCATAAGAAACCACTGGTAGACTTCACATTTTTCCATATTTTTTTCTTTAAATTTTGATATTGTGGTATTCGATATATTGTTGTCCAATACTGAAATTTTTTACAGAAAAGGCAGTAACGACATAATCACTTGTTCTTACTCAGTGCTGCTTCTCATAAGGGAATGAATGCTTTCTAATGCCCAAATCCTACTGGCTGCTATACATCTGCATGAATAAAAGCAAAACCTCCATTATCACAGTCACTGAAACTGCCCAATTAAAATGAAGCCATAAACATTTTAATTAGTGCTATTATCAGGAATCGGTGACACTTAATGCAGCAACTTATATATCAGTTTACTCTTACCTGCAAAGCTGTCTTTTATATTAATATCTTAAAACATTTTTTTTGTTTGGTTTTGTGCTAGAAATGTCAACGCTAAGTGGGTTAGTTATGCATAACCAGCGTAATATTCCATTGACTAGAACTCTGCATTGACTGCTGGATCTATTTATCATCTTCTGAGGGTGTTCCTTACACTGAAAGCTCCTAACAGCTTTGTTCAACCAAAATCAGTGTGATGCAGTGGGCTTTTTCAGCAAGCATTTTGTTCCTGTTTCTCACAGATGGTCTGTCTCCCAAAAACACCAACTCTTCAGAACATAACTATAGCCCCATGTCTGTTCTGATGCAAGAAAAGGATTAACTAGTTTCCATCTTGCATTTAAAAAAAGGAGACATTATTAATGTGTTAAGAATGATGTATTCATACACTTCAGTATATCTGTTGCTTTTTGGGAATCCTGAAAATGTGGCTTAATCTTGTGAGACAACATAAAAAATTATGTTTCTAAACTGAAAGGCCGGTAGTTTTTGCTGGGTGTTACTTGCAGTGTTGGCACTATTTGGGAAATGGCATGGCACACCAGAGGCAGCTCTGGTGCCTTGCAGTAGCTACATTTGTGGTAGGCAGCCATGGCAATTCCCCGGTTCCACTAGAGGTAGGGTGTGTGTGCAGCCCGTGACATACTCAGAGTACTTCTTTAAGAGGAAACTCTTTGGATTGTTGATGCCTTAAAAGTTTAACGCAGTGTCTGAGAACATTCAACATAGTCTCAGGATGACTCATGGATTTTAGCTTGTTATTTCCAAACAGCTCGCTCTCTTCAAGCTCTTCTTACCTTGAATGTTTGAGAGCATATAAATACTTTATTAAAAAGAGAGAGAGACAGATTGAGACACAATAATGGGGCAATATGAGTACCTGAACTAGATACCTAAATAGTACTCCTAATAATTCTGATGAATCATTTTTGAGCAACAGGAGGCACTCCCATCCCACAGGCTAAGCACATTGCCTGCACAGTTCTCTTAACCTTGAGAATGGAAAATGAGAATTAGCTGAAACCTGTAAGGCAGTGCTAACTACCACTAGACCACTGAACAAGCCACAGACTCTGAACTGCAGCTCCGCCAGTTTTTGTCCAAAATTTGTTTATCAAATCAGGCAGTTACATTTTTATTCCCTCTCCCCATGTATGTACATAATTATTCAGAACTCTTAGATGTTCTGGTAGATGATAAGAACTGAGTGCAACTGTTTGCTTTTATACTGTGTTCATCTCTATGTACTGCATGTGTCTGTAACTACTGTAGCAATACTGAAACAATCTAGAGACTGGATGGAACCTCTGTGTTCAGGATAATCAGTGATTTCTTTCCCATTTGGAATAAGCCTAAGTTAGGAAAACAATGTTGAGGGCAAGAATCTCTGATCTACAGAATGCCATTTATTCTGCTGAGGATTGCAGTAATGATATTCCTTGGATCACCCTAATTAAAAAAAATAAAAGGAGCAATACATTTTAGATCTATGTTCTAAAAAAGCAAGAGAAGAGAAAGAAGTTCATGCAAAAGACAGTTAAAGGAGGCGGGGTCGTAAAATACAAAAGAAGTGAAGTATGATGGATAGAATTTCTCAAATTTAAATGCTGTTTATAATGTGGTACAATCTGTTATGGGTGGAAATGTTGTTTACTTCACTAAGCTTGCATTTGATTCTTCTATTTTAATTGCTGTGTAATATTTCTATTCTGCATTGTAATTTGTATCCTTTGACGCACACAAAATCTAGGGGAAACTGGTTTCCCCTCTGTGAAAATAGGCCACTGAAAAAAAATTAACACCAGCAAAGGACTTCCATCTCTTCCTTTGTTCTAGTTTGTTGTTCCTCTGCTAATTTTCATAATTTTCCTGTTTTAAATCATCTTTCAACTGAAGAATTCTGTTGTTTTACAGAAATCAAATTTTGTAGGTACAGGCACATACTAATTACTGCATTCTATACCTGCTATTCCTTTGACTTTGTTGGAAATCTGAAGAATAAGTGGTAAAGATAGAACAATTAGAATTAAATGGAAAGTATTGGTTATTAAGACCAACCTGAAATTCTCCATTATATGAAAGTGGCATCTTTTGCATACTGGTTCAGAGGTAAAGTTCACTGCAATAACTTCTTAAACATCTACTGTAGTGTTTGCAATGCAAAAAAGCTTATACTGCATAGTCATCAATGCCCTGTCATCCCCCATGTTATCTTTAGTGTAGTGTGCATACTTGAAAAACTCAGTATCTTTTTCTAAATATCTACATAGCAAATATTACTCAGTGTTGCTTAACATCACTTCTGCTTTTTCTTTTTTTAAAAAAATGTTTTATTACAGATAATTCTTACTGTTTTACAGTAGACAGGAAAATACTCAAAATATTTCACATTGAAGTTTTAAAATAATTTCTTCTAGAATGATGGCTGCTTGACTGCACTGGGTGTGAGAGAAGGAAGCAGTTGTCCACTTCGGAAAGAGACAGTAAGTATTATGTAATTTTTTGCAGTATCTTGTATACCTGTTACCCTGTATCTGTGCTTTTAAAAGCACATTGGTTTTTTTAAGCATGATCCCAAAGATTTTTTTTGCTACCCTAGATTTTGTAATTCTTACACATGTTCATAACCACCATAACCACATTACTGCTGTTTTTGTGTCACTCTTAAAAAATAATTTTGTAAAATTGCGGTGAATATAAATTTTTTTTTATTGAACTTGGACCCAGATAGAATTTAACGCATCTGAATGTTACACCAGAAGAAATTCCATTGCTTTGGGCATAGTTGTGAGTGTTTCGTATTCTTCTTTGGTGCAGAGGTGCATTTCGTGTGTCCTCTTACGCTCGTTGTCTGATCATATGTCTCCAGAGAATATAATGGCAATTTCCACATTTCTTTTAAATTGTCAGGCTTGCTCAACCAGTCGTATTACAGGGCACATTGGTATTTTAATTTTTTATTTCGGGGAGACAGACAGTGGGACTTGCTTGATCGGTTTGAACTGCTTGTTGGCAGTGTTTCTGTGTTACTAAATTTTTGTAATTTTTTCCAAAAACCAAAGCATTTACACTAGAACTATCTTACAAAAGACACTGCAAAAAGAAGTATTTGTTGCTCTGCCTTTCATTGTTTTTCATGCTGCCAAGTAATTAGTGTTACATTCCCCTTTTTTTCTTCTTTACCTTAAGTGACCTCATGATTTTCCTAGTGCTATCACTAAGGAAACCATTACCACTTAACTGAGGTGGTCACTGTTAGAGCAACCCTTACTGGACGAGATTATGCAAGCTTCCAGTTCTGTGTTGTTTATCTATGGTGCTCTTTAGTGTGTTTTAGTTTGGTTCTATTCTAAAGTTCATATTTCTACATTGTCAACATCACCTGTAATTACTGTATTAGCTTTCTTAAGGCTGGGAGGAGAGTTGCAATAACAGATGATATCTTATTGTTTAGCTTCTTTATGTAAGTTCAGGATTACTGAATGCATATTTAGATAAATTTCCTGTCTACTGAGAACTATGCTGATACTAATTCTTTGCTGACCAGCTCACAAATTTCCACATAGAATTTGCAATGGTGGAATCATTTCCATCTTTTCCCATTCATAACTGTTTTAATCTGTTTAATTGATCACATGGAAGTATGAAAATACAAGTGGCCTTGGCAATATTTTTACACACATAACTCACAGGTTATCTTGTGCAGAATAGACATACAAATATAAAAAGCACTGTACAGTTCAGGAGTCTCAGAATTTAAATTCATGCATGAGTAATAAAAAAAGGAAGTGTTTCTCCAAATCCCTGTCTTCGTAGTAACTTTGCTGTCTCCTTCAATCCCCTATAACCTCCTATCACTCCTGACAATTCCTGTTTCTGAGCTCTTTACTTACAATTTCGTGGAGGGTTCAGAGGTGAAGATTATATGTAGGGAAGAAATGTTCTTTGTGTAAAATAGGTCATAATTTTGTTCTTCACTTATGGTGAGGGAAGTGAGCAATTCCCTTATTCTTTCAGTTCACTTGTTTTCTTTTCAGTCTTTACTGCTCTGCATTCATCAGGACAGGTTTTTGTTTGTAGGGCATAGGAAATAAATAAGAAATTACACTAGACATTTTCATATTCAGAGTAGAAAGCAGGCTTCTGGTAATGTATTCTTAGTATGCATGGTGCTGACCACTATTAGTACTTCTTTCCAGAAAGGTATAGATGTACTGTATTTCACTGGCAAATTGATTCATTATGGGAAATGGAATATAAATGAATTTTTGGCAGATATTTATAAAATTGTATATGCAAATCCTTATTTATAAACACAATAACAAGAAAAAGTGGAGTGATCAAAGCAAAACTTCGCAATGACATTTTTGCACTGAATTTTTCCTTCGTTAAAACTGTCATACTGTTGAAGTATTTATTCGAACACATATGCTTCCACAAGCACACACAGAATGGGATCTGAAGGTGGTGTAACAATTCTGAGAAAGTGAATGTATGAAGTTTTTTTTTTTCCTTTTGCTTCACAAGTAAATTGCTTATAAAACTAACAGCTGCTGTTTTGAAGCTAATCTTAGTGAATTGAATGTTCTTAACCATTTCTACAATCCCACAGTCCTTTATCTTGCCTCTCCTGCTGCTTTCCCACCACCCCTGATCCCATTAGCAAAACTTGAGACAGCCTCAGCTTTTACCAAAGTGCAGCTTTGGTTTCAGCTGCTTTTCTGCAAGAGGAAGTGAATGTTGCGCTTTTTTCTCTGTGGCATGGTTGTGATAAAGCTGTGGTGCTCTTATCTCTCTTTTAGGTAGTGGCTCTTTATGACTACACAGCGCATCGATCAGATGAGCTAACCATCCATCGCAGTGACATTATCCAAGTGTTATACAAAGATAATGATAACTGGTGGTTTGGCAGCCTAGCAAATGGACAGCAAGGCTATTTTCCAGCTAATTATGTGGCTGGTGAAAGTAAGTTTACTGCTATCTTCCTGGTATACCGGTGTGGGTTTAACTGATGGTCCAAGATTTTACCATGCTGAACTGCTTATTGTGTTGAAGATACGAATTTATGTAGCACGCAGATGGCATAATGATGACTTATCTTGATGCAGAAATTGTATAAAGTTAGTTAATCACTTAGC
Organism: Phaethon aethereus; assembly: GCF_964289735.1. Classification (NCBI taxonomy): domain Eukaryota; kingdom Metazoa; phylum Chordata; class Aves; order Phaethontiformes; family Phaethontidae; genus Phaethon; species Phaethon aethereus. The sequence continues at coordinate 65,510,468 of NC_138576.1, read as the reverse complement.
AAGTTGACATACCTGACTTAGGAAGGTATTGGCACTTAATTAAACATTCCAGCTTAAAAAGTACTTAATTATCAGTCAACTGCATTAATTCCTCATCTCTTCTTACATATGGTTCATGCCCTACCTTGGCAATGTTTTAGGACACATCAGAGCATTTCACAGACATCTTAGGTTTTTCTTAGGCAGTCTCTGTGAGATCTAACCAGTTACTTTTGTAAAAACTGTTGAATTTCCCCCTACTCTATGGAGACTGGTAGGTTCCCAAATAAGTGGATTTCATTATGAAGTTTTAAAAGAACAGTAACAGTTAAATCTCATATCTGAGTACTGAACTTGCTACCAGGTCCTTGTCATTAAAACAGTTTTGAGTAAACTAATACAGAGAAACCTAAATGAATCTGAACAAATAATATAGGAGGCATCCTGCTGAGTCAACTGATGTAAAGATGCTCAGTGTCCTGACAGTTGTTAGTATTTGACTTATGGACATAGTGTGTGGTCGCATGCTTAATTTGCTTTCCTAAACTATCAAGCTATCAGTTATACTGGTGTTTAGAAATCTTTTAACCCAACATTTCTCAAGAGGCTTTCCCCCATTTTCTAGTTCCTCCCTCTGTCTTTCAAGTGAAGTCTGGTATTTATGCCTTTTTCCTAAAAAAACTTGGATATAACACTGTGCTAATTCGATGATGGTAATTAAAGTTAGCTTAACTACTGCCTTTCCTCTTTGTCCTCCCCTTTCACATCCTGTGCATTTTCTCCTTCCTTTCTTCCTTGCAAAATAAGCCAGAGAACAGTCTGTAGGAAGGGGGGGGGGGGGGGAAAAAAGAAACACCAAAACCAAAAAAACAATTGGTTTATGATTTTTTATTTCAGTTGGTGACCATCTTATTATTGAATTGAAAGAAATGCATATGATACATTTGTTAAGTATCAGCTGCATTGCTGTCAGTAACAGAACAAGACTCTGTTCCTAGTCATGTAAATGTTTGATTGTTTTTATTTTATATAATTACCTATGTAAATTATCTATATATAAATACATTCAAATCTAAGCTTACTAATATAAATGAAAGTTAATAGGCAAATTTTGATAAATTCTCATACAAAGTTTGGCTTCAAACATTTTTCACTTGTTTCAGTTCACATCCCATTATTGGCTAGATTGTAATGTCATGGTTGTTCACATAAAACAGGTACTTTCATAATTCTTTCATGGCTCTCATAATAGTGAATTATGGATTCTGTTTCCAGAAGAATATGAAGAACAACCTTCAGGATTAGTACCAGATTCTACTCCTCTCCTACCTGAAGGACCAACAGGAGCAGAGGAAGGTTCTCCAACACTACATAAGGTAATAATTTGAGGAGGGATTGAGAAGGATTCTGTAAGTAGTGGTGGAATATGTCCTTTGTGTGCCAGGTGGACTGTATTAATTTTTGATCCTTCTTGGAAAAATTTCTGATGTGTAGACCTCATTCCAGGCAAGCAGGTAGGTTTTCAGCAGATGTCTACCGTTTGTCTCGTGGAACCAGCTGTTCCGTCATGTAGCAATTAAATATTCTGCCTGCTCTTGCATCATTGTAATGACTGGGAAATCTCCCATTGATTCCAAGGTTGACAGAAGTATCTCTCACAGCTACCTGATGTAAATAATGGTTGAAGAAACAACATCGATTTCTGAAAACTTGACATACTTTTGGCCACTTGACTGTCATTCTTGGGATATGCACTGCCCACAGACTCTTCAGGTTTTCTGCCATGAAATTTCCTCATCTATCAGGTTGCTTAGGAAAAAGCTGTGATATTTTTCTCTCAAGAGTTTTTCAGTCTGTATAATAATATCCTAATTAAAGATATACAATGTGATCCGTAAAGCCTTATTACCAGACCAGGAGATATGCTGCATCTAAACGTGCTTACTTGTCAATGGATGTTTCTGTTTAAAAGATGCTGATGGTTCTCTGATGTGAATGACTGCGCCTATCCTGTAGGTTGCTCAGGAGGGTGGACTATAGAGACTTCATAGTTAGTAGCAAAGGAAAGAAAGGCTTTTGTCTTGACTATCTCTCTTTCCATTCCCACCATATATACTTACATTGGGTTGCAGTTGCATATGGCATTATGTTTACATATCACATACTATATTATATGCAGAAGCATCCCTGTTTCTGTGATTTTAGTTTAACAGTCAGAATACACTATGTACAGAAGAATAAATAAACAGCGATCAGTTTTTCGGCAAGAAAAAAATAGGGGGTTGATTTTTACTTTTTTTTTTTTTTTTTTAATCTTTAGAGATACTGCTATGTGCAAAGCAGGCTAAATGATTCTCACTTCTCCAGACAAATAGAGATTAGAAACTTTGCATAGCTTATGTTCCTCTTCTGTGAAGTAAGACTGATGATTGTCTTAAAACATGGGATACTTTGTAAGCAAAAAAAAGTAATAGAAACTAGTTCCAATAACTATTAGAATTTAAGAATTTTTTAAATTCCAAAATATTTGTATCCTTCTTAAGTGCTTTCCACAGCTATTTACTTAGTCAAATGGTACTAACATAACTACTGTAGAAGTTACTTTTTTCAGGTTTCTTTCAAATTACTTGACTTTTCCACGTACCTTTCTAAAATTGAATCTAATTTTTGAGTCTGATTTGCAAGACTCAAAACGTATGCTGTGTTGCTTATTTACAATTTTTTTCTTTTTTCAGATGATTTATCTAATCTTTTTACTGCATTATATATATTGCAGTGTTTAAGATTAAAACACTCAAAGCTACTTCTATTAACCTTTTTCTGTGTAGCTTCTGTTTTTAATAGGTGAATAGAGATAAGTAGCATTTAATAAATTATTGAGTACAGATTAGTCACTTGGCAGTCTTGTTGAAGCCAGCTGTCTTGTTGAAGCCAGCTACTATAAGTAGAATTATTAAGTGTTTTGTTTCTAACTATACTTTAAAAATTTAATTAATCACTACACTGAGCAGTAATAATTAATTTGAAGTATTTTTTACCTCTTTGTAGCTGAGAAACTCATAGCCAGAAACTCATTGTCTAAGACAGACAAGTGTGCATTACTTCCAGGTACTCCTGTAAAGGCAGACTGGAACAAATGTAGGAAAAATTACAACATTACTGGAAAGCATGACGATTTCTTTAGTCTGTTGTCTACATTGCTGGAGGCAAGGAAGGTATCCCAGAGGGAATATGTTGCTATACTCATGCAGTTTTGCTCATACCCAGGTTAGAAAAGGGAGAAGTGCTGAGATACTCATTGTCGTTAAAGACTTGATCGTTGTTATCCACATCTTTTTTTTTCTGTTTTAATCTAGTAGGAATCTAGTTGATTTACTGGATCAAAATACTTGTATGTGCACTACCTAATGTTACTAACATTTACAACCAGTATTTGTTATTCAACTTTGTGAAAAGTACTGTTTTATGAGTTTTGATTGCCTATATTTTCTCAAGTGTCTATGGTTGACATATTTTTCTAACAATAGTTTTTTATTACTCATAGCACTTTTTAGTAACACTCAGTTTTAGTAATATTTTGTCAAAATATTCGTTACTTTGATTCAACTGGCACTTTGAATTAAATTGACTGCATATTTCATAATAAGTTGGAATTTTGTAAGAGTCTATGTAGTACATACAGATATTCAAAAGGCATGATGAATAAAATGTGCAGTAACAGTTCAAAACCAAGCAAACACGTTGCTTTTTATCTTGCACAGCATCCAAGGGCGCTACAAAATCATAAAGAGTCCAGAGAAAAGTAATGAAACATTTAAAAGTCCTGGAAAAAACGGCGTAAGAGTATATACTTACAAGATTAAAATAGTAAAGAATGAGCAGCAAAGAGAGTGTTTAAAACAGTACATGATGTAGAGAGGTGAATTGGATGCCCTCTTTTTTCTTTTTTCTTTTTGTTTTTTTCCCCCCTTCTGCTCTAAAACAAGATCAGGGAACATTAAGCTAGAATGGAACACATCTGATATTGGTAGAAGGAAATTTATGTTTATGCCATGCGTAGTTAACCTGGTGAACCTAGCTACTACAAGACACTACTAAACTCACGTGCTCAGGGATTTTTTTTTTTAATAACACATTTTATGCTGAGGTAATGGCTGAGATTGCAAAAGCATCTAAATGACTGGAAAACACAAATCTGTCTGATTTTTTTTAAATTTCAAGTTATATAAGCACCATATAAATCACCAAGAAGATAGCGAGTTGAATCAAATGATGAATCAAATCTCTGTGTAAGACTTGCAGTGCCTTGAAGTGGAATGGTTTTACAAAAGCTGCAGAGTGCTACATAGAAGAAACAAATTATCATTCAGCTGTTTGTCATAACGAAGGCAAGTTTTACAGCACTTTGGCTTTAGGCAATACCAGATACTTCTGAGACAAAACTGCTAAGACGACCACTGAGGGGGCTGATCGGTTATGGCAGTTCCTGTGTTGCAGCAGTGACACAGCAGCTTTTCTTCCTATTCCTTTCACTTTTTTTCAGTGTTAGAGCTGATGAAAGCAAATGCCTATTTCTTTTACATGGGAAATATTAAACATTCATTATTTTGTAATATCCTCTGATTTATTTTTTTCTGCTTTGACAGAAAATGAAGCTTTTTTTTTTTTTCAAATCCAAAAATATTTAATGACTAATTAATTAAGTTGTTACTTAAGTTGTTACCACAAGGAGGAAAATATAACTGAATTTTTTGTTTGTGTTTGTTTTTTGGCCAAAAGCATGTTTTCCCAAATCCTTACTTATATCCAAGTCTGATATATATTGTTCTTTCTGGTTTTTTTGATGAATACTTAAATAATTAGCTCTGTTAAGACTGCAAAAACTCAGTTACTGTGAAAAACATCATAGCAGTTACTCATGAGATTTTGCTACCATATGAGACTAAATAGGGCACTTAAAATGTAGAAGAATATTATGGTTTTAATTACTGAGAATACCAGATAGTCTAATTAAAAATAGTTTTCCAACTGCAGATATTATAAATGCATATCTAGCTAATCTTCAGAATTTTGATGAGTGAATAAAATGGAATCATTAACATTAGAAGAGGGTGTAATACTCAAGATCCAATATTAATCTTTGCAAATAATAACAAAAAGTTGTAGTTCAAAGAACCTGCTTTCAAAATGCTTTCTACCATCAGCTTTGCATTCATAACATAATAATTTTATGCAAACCTTGTTTTCCTGCCTTATGAGTTACTTAACTCCTGAGCCACAAAATTAGGTCATAGTCATCTTTAATTACAACATACATCTAAACTGCCAATAGAAATTTCATGGATTGAAGTTCTCACTGCACTGATGAAGAATCCCCCGAAATACAGATGGACTTGTCATCTGGCTGCTCCAGTAAATGTGCTGTTTTCACGTTCCTTAAACTGAATGCAGAAAAGACGGGAATTGAGATAGGGTTCTAAGAGAAACCAGAATTTGGGTTTTGCAAAATTGTGGCAAATCATTGACATTTCAAAGTCACTAGAGTGTCTCCTTTTTTGGCCAGAAATGTTCTGCTGTCTATAAAATCTTTCGACTATGTTTTAGAAATTAAGATGGCCTACCACTTGCTATATAAAATACATCTAACTGGATTCTGAATGTTAAGAACTCAATTCTACATTATGTGAGAATAGTGGGAAGTAGTAATAGACAAAAACAAAACAGTAGTTTAAAATGTCCATTGAAAGTGTTAGAAAATATTCTTTACAGCATATTTATCTTTGTAAAAATGATGTTAAGGTTTAAAATAATGATCGTAAGCATAGAAAGAAAAGGGTTACCTTCAAGAACTACATTATTATTGCACAATTTGGATAATCTACCCAGAGATCATCAAAACTTGATTCCATGTATATTTAAACAAAGTTTGGGATTATCACTTTACATAAATAATTCATATTCTCACTCTTCTTCCCCTAGAGTAGGTTGTTGTCAGACTTTCTGAATGCTTAGCCTAGCATATTTGAAACTAACCTGTCAAGCAATTGATGCTTTTCCCCTGGGCTTCAGCTCTTTCGATGTGAGTGTTTTTCTGGGTTCAAAATCTATTTATTAGATGTAAAAATTTAAAAAGCATAGAAAACTTGCTCAAAAATGTTTCCAAAATTACTAGCTAGAAATTTTTCTATTAGTTTCATCAAAACCTTCCATTTTATAGTTTGTGCTATTTCTATTTTCTCCTTTAATGGTGCCTTCCTTCAGGTTACTGGGGAACACTTCAGTGACTGATTAACTTTTAGGAAGATGTGATGATGTTAATGAAGGAAACATCAAAGAATTAATACGGTGCAACTCTTCCAGTGAATAGAGCTGAAGAATTTCAACATGTCATGAAGTTTGTTGAGTTTCAAGGTTCGGAGAGGTTGCAGAGCCACAAAAATGTGATATTCAATTGAATTAGAATGTATTGTAGGGAAATCTGTAATTCTGGGCTTCATTCGTGCCTAATGTGATTAAAGATCTCCCTTTCTAAAGGTATTGGCATCTGGGCTAAAAGAAACTGTGCTTTTCTAGAATCAGTCAGCAAAGCTGCTGTGTGGTCTTCCACATAAACTGTTGAATAGGCATTATAAAATAGAGACACCTTTGCGAATCCTACTTTTGAAATAGTAATTACTTTGTTCTTGAAGAAATACTTCCTCTGAAGGAAATGTTACTATGGTACAGTCTATGAGGAATAGACCATGTTCCTTAAATGTTACCCGACATTAACATGTTTTGCCTTTTTAGTTCTGTAGTTTCCTATTTTTTTAGATATTCTGTTTTCCCTTTAAAACGTGGTCTGACTGTTCAAGTTGAATTACTCTTAAGCATGTGTGGTGCTACTTTATTTGTAAGCTGGTAGCTCTTTCTTTTTCAAGTCCAAAACCACCTCTATGCTTCATGATGTGTTTTGTCTCAAAATATGTTTGCGCCTGCGTCTATAGTATTGAGTCATTGAAAGAAAAGGTATCTGGTTTACAAGCAAATTAATACCTATTGGGGAAAAAAGAAAAGATGACATGACATCCATAGTCATTTGCTGTAAGTGACTGGTCTGTTTAAAGATAGGAAGAATCAGGCTGAGCCCCTGAACTGATCAAGCAGAACCAAAAATATTATCGAGGGACATTTTTATTATTAAGATAACTCTCAGGAGCAAGCTAACTTCTCTGTCCCCGTTGTTTTCTCCTTGGGTCCTCATAGCCTTTTTCTGAACAGGATTGAACTATTTTTATGCAAATTTTAATGCAAAGCTGTAACCACAGATAAATTCCCAGAGGCCAAGATTTCAAGACTGAAAACAGCTGTACTGAACTATAGTGCTTCAGTCTGAAGTATCTTGTCTCTACTCTTCCTCCTCTTTCTTTTGCTGTCCCTCAAATAGTCATCTAGCTGATTTGATTTCTGAGATGCAATATTTGTCAGTGTTGAGCCACGACTACGGTTTTTACCCACCAGATTTCCTGCTGGTCTCTCCTAGCCCTGAACAGGCCCAGGATTTTGCAGTTTCAAAGACTAGACAAGGCAAAGTCCTCTCGGCCTGTGGCTCTAGCATTCATGGATGGAGAGGCTAGTGAGTGTTGGCTTAGTCCTAAATACTACAGTGGTTTAGCTGTTTTTTATGGGAAAGACAGAAATTCATGCCAATGTCTCTGTTGCATACAGAGCCACAGTTCTGCTAGATACAGCTAAGCTAATACTGTTAGGTACAAGGGTTACAATATGGTGAATCTGGTTTAGATAGGCTTGTTCTTTAAAAACACTAGAGAGGGCAAAAAAGCAATTACAAATTACTGGCATTTTAAATAGGAAGCTCATGGCAAAAGAAATCTGTAATTCCACTAGCAAAGCTCCCTACCAGTTGTTCATTTAATGGTGAAATGTGTGGAGGGGTACAGAATACAAGGGAAGAAAATTAGGAGTGTGGTGTGGTATCACAGCATTTCTCCCAAACTTGACTCATTAAAACAGTTTTGACAGGAGGCATCAACATGGTTCTGGGGAGCTAAGTACATTGCTATAAATCTATTATCCATGGACTGTGTAATAGAACACAAAATACAAACTTAATACTGAATTTAACATCCTAAAGGCTAGTCTGAAAAGACAGACATGTTTGTTCTTGCCATCTGTGATCCAACGAATCTTTAATTAGATCAAGTTCTGTAGGAACAACTTCTATGGGCGAGTTGCCTGTGCAGAGTAGGCTATAGAGCAAGTGCATTTACCTTCATGGCTTGAATCACCTAAATAGATAAAGTTCCTGGCTGGATGTGTAGTGTATCTCTGGTTCCAGAAAAGCAAATTTTGAGTGAGACATAAGGCCTATGACTTGTGTTGGCTTCTGCCCCCCATGAAGATGAAACTACATGGGTAGTTACAAGGTATTTCTGAACAGCCTGGAAGAAGGCAGAGAAAATAATCTGTCCCTGAAGACAGTAAACTCAGGAAGGGTGCTCAAATTTCCTTACGGGAATTCTTGCAGTAAGTATGAGACTTGTTAGAATTAGAAGGGGTTCGTTTATACAGGAAGTAAGTTGCATAGAGACCCACTTAATTACACTAGAAATTAGAGAATTTACTTAAACTCTTCCAGGTTTGGTTGGTTGGTTTTAGCCCTGAATTATGAAGTAACCTGAGTGATTTGAACTGCATTTGACTGAAACTTGTAGGGTTAAAAAATAGGCACCTTTCTCTTGTTGAAACTATGCAATAAAATGGCATTTCAGCATTCTCTCTTTACTCATGCAGTAGCAGAAATAACTTAATTCTTTACAGACGATCTGTATTTTAAGCTTACTTCAAGCAGATTCATAACCTCTTGTTTTCACACATACCTGAAAACTGTCTTTTATTTACAAGTAGTTTTTGGGTTGGTTTTTTTTGTTTGGTTTGGTTTGTGTTGTTTTTTAAAGCAGGGTACTGTTTCCTTGTTTGTAACCACATAGGAGTTAACATTTCATGGCTGATAGACATTCTTTTTCAAACGAGGTATATTCTCTCCTTATTCAGGAAGCTGGTGGGTTTTCTATGTACATGTGTTGGCCCCATTGTGTGTAGTCTTTTTACTTTCCTGCTTTTTTTTTTTTTCTCTTTTACAGATGTCACCAGTCATCAGTAAGTCAGGGGACCTAAAATTTAGCTCGGAGCATGACACAGAGAGAGACTCACCTGCAACACAGTAAGCCAGAAATACTTAGAACAATTTGCAGTGTTATTTCTACAACTGCTTTTAGAAAACTGTGAGAAATGTTGAAATGATGAAACAAAAATTTTGTTTTAGCAAGCAAAACAAGAAGTTAGCTTTAGGATAATCATTCAAAAAGTGTTTCACACCTGAAATGTGAAGGAAATAACAGTTTGTATATGCACATATGCATACACACACTCTCTCCCCTGAAAAGGGCATGGACTATAATGTACATGAAAATAAAAAATAAGGGATATGGGATTGCCCTGTCGTGTCCCTTAGCTATGTATTAGGCTTTATTGCTACAAACTGCAAACTATTTTTGCACCTTCTAAGAATTAATTAATATAAATTTCAAAAGCTTTTCACATACTGAGAAGATGCAAGCTAGCATCTTTTGATTGTGACACTTGCATTTTTTAAAAAATTCTATGTATTTGTTGAATACATGAGAAAGATGTAAGCAGATAAGATATCAACATTTTGAACCAGGGCTTCTACAATATCTTTACCTATTGCAACCATTTTTACTCAAAAAATACATCTGAAAATACTTCCTGTGTTTGCCATTACAGGTATCTGTCATCTAAGCAAACTTATTTCACTGATCATTTTCCAGACTGGTCCCCTCCCCATGTAAATAGTCTGTGCATATATCGTATAGATGCAGATACATATCTTATTTTAACTTATCTTGAAATCTTAATTTTCTATCTTCAGGTGTATCTAGATTTGAAAATAAATTGTGAGTGGAAAGCTTAACCCTCAAGTATGATGAGGAATGGGCTATATAACTATACATTGGCAGAATTCAAGGTTGAATTTTGGGTATAACTATTCTGATAGGATGTATATTAAGGAAGGAAATGCCTTAAAATACTTAAATAATAAAAAGATATTCTAGGCTTTACAATGTTTTTGCTGCGCTTGTCCCCAGCGCTTGTGTTTTGTCTGGCATGGAGAGGGCAGTTTTCACTGCATGTTTTAAGAACAGAATGCAAATCTGAGTAGTGTCTATTCCTGATGTAAAGCTTGAATCTGCAAGTATGTACTTTGCAAGCTCTTCCATGAACTAGAACATAATGAAACGTAATTCACTGTCTTTGTAATTAATAGCAGTGACTGTGCATACCAAGTTTTTTTCAGAAGAGACTACAAGTTTTTGCCTTATTTTGAGAGCTAGAAGAGATAAGGATCTTCTGGCATTTCTGATGCCAGTAGTTTGAAAGACTGTTTGATATTTCTGTTTATAGACTATAGTACAGATTAGATAATAAAACACCTCAGAAACATAGCTGCATATTTTTCATGAAAACTCTCGCTTCTTTGTACCTGAAACCATGACCTGCAGGGGCTGTGACAGAACTGTAGTTTTCTTGTTCACTGCAGTTGATGCGTCTTGAAATAACCTTAAAACATGACACACATGCAAGTGTTGCAGTCTTAACTGGGAAAGTTTTCTATTTTAGCGTCTAAAAGCAGTATCAACATGACTTGAGGTGCTGTCCAATCTGTACTTAACTAGTTGCTCCACCTAAAACATTCTGTTATCTTCCTGTTTCCTGTGAAAATACACTTAATATCCATGTCACATGCTAGTATATAATAGGGATTATGCAGTAAATAAACTTCATAAGAATCAAGTGAGATGTGATTGCCAAGTATGCACTTTCGCTATAGAGAAGTGAAACTGTTAGCACCTGCACACACTGTACCTTTCTTTGAGCCTCCAAATGAATGTTTGCTGTTTTGTCTATTAGAACAGTATTCATTATGGCCACAGTACCTGCTGTAAAAGAAAGTGAATGGCAAGACCTTATGACATGTCTATCTTTCAGAATTTCTGGATAAAAACCACAGTTTTGTAGTAGGAAAACAAGTTTTATTCGAGGTGGTAGTAGATTTTTATCTTAGCCAAGCAATTAATCTATCTTCTGCAGACTCTAGAAGAAATAGAGAAATGTCCACATAATAGATGCTAAGTGAACTAAGGTTTTTATCTAAGTATCTCAAAGATTTGATACGTCATCACATCTGATGTTCAAATAATAAAAAGATGAAACTGCTTCTCAAAATTTGAGTAGCTTTATACTGAAAATCTGCATAGAAGCTTCACCCTTCACATATTAATGATTAGATACTATTTGTCAATACAGACATTATCTCCTAAGTTATATTCCCATTTTACAGTTTTGTTGAGCTACACTAGGTAATGCTCTCTGCACAAACTTACAAGTGATTACACATCAGGCCCAGCTGAACACTCAGCTTGGTAGATTGGTACTGATGAATTATGATTTTTGTACCCTGGTTTCCTCGTGCAGCAGTACTTCTCAAATTGTTGCAGGAATCCTAGCACAGAGGGTCTTAAACTCCAGAATGTTTTCCTTCAGAATGTTCCAATATTAGAGCTTCAGCAATTCATGTGTTCATGAATGGACAATTTAGCTTTAAAAAAAAGTCAAGCTAGAGGCAGGTACTTATCAGTCCATTAGCAAGGCTGATGTATAAACATTTTCATCTATAAAAAATTATTACAGTAGGACAGTGTCACCAACAGTGATGCTCTTGCAGCACCCTTTTTGGGGAGACTGCACACCCCTCATTACATTCTTCAGTCTTGATTCATCCACTTGCTTATGTGTTTTAGCAGCATTCAACATAACAGTTCTGGTCACAAACCAAGACCTCTTTGTGCTAGGCACAATACAAATTTTGAACACAGATGGTACCTGCCCATGAAAGGTTACAGTCAAATGATTACTACATATTTATAGTTAAATAAAGTTACAACTTCTGTCAAGAGTGGGAATTCATGAAGTAGTGTAACATCTGCATAATTCCTGGCATCATTTGCAAGGCCAGTCTAATTCCCTTGTTCAAGGCACTAACTGGGAAAGATACAGAAGCTTGGCTGATGCTTTTGTCATTGTATGAAATCTGATAAGCATGAATAGACATTAAAGTGATTTCTGATTCTATAAATCTGTCACAGTTCAGGTAAATTAAAATGGAAAAACTAATCTTACGCACTTTGCCTGCCTGTCTTATTCTTGTTGAATAAATAAACCAGGAGTGTCTCTTTAATTGCAAGTATTTTGGTGTTTGAGCTTAGGAAAAAAAAAAAGTGCAGTGACTTTTATGAGAGGAGGAAACTGGTAATTTGTATTTTCTAATTATATCTGTTGACTATTGATCAAGACTAGCTGGTTTTTAAGATCATGAGCAGTTCTTCTCAAAGCAGTGCTATGATATGTTGAAAAGTAGACTAGCTGAGTGGTCTCATATTTTGTCTTCATGTTTTTTCTGTCTCTGTTCTGTCGTGGAATGGTAGTTTTTGTAGCTGTTCCAGTATTGTACTCAAGGACAGGCAGACAATTGCTCTAACACATCAGCTGTGGATGGAAAAAGCTCTAAATTTGGGCTTTGTGTTTCTTTTACTCTTTTCATATCTACCTTCCTCCAGAGGTGCAAAGAAAAAGAAGAAAAGGATACAGAAGAACGAGATAGAAAATCATCACAACTTAATGGGTCTCGATACTCCTGTATCATCAGTTACAGCTAATGATGTTGAAAATGAACCTACAGCCCATGGGGTGGAATTGAAGAAGAAGAAAAAGGCAGTGAGAGGCTCAAACTTAAGCACGAATGGAAAGACAAATACTGCCTTTGAGCCTGAATGGTATGATGTATAGTCATAATTTAGTTCTGAATACTGGTGTTATATTCAGTATACATGTTGAAGGCTGCAACTACAATCTCAATTCTAAGATGAACAAGAAATAAAGAATTTAAAACACTCAAATATGCAAAATGGCGCCAGTTGTGACTTACCAATGGTGTCAACCTGTTTTGGATGACTTTTGCCCTGGGTTCCATGAAATCAACAGAACTTGGATGTTCAGCTCCTCACTAGACTGGTAAAATCTGAAACCAACTTTCATATTTCATGAGAACCCCACTGACAAATACAATGTTGACCAATTTAATATCTGATATCACCTTAAGTTAGGCTAAACAGGCGTTTCTGTAGACTGTAGATCAATCCATTGGGAGCAGAGAATCAAGTGAAAAAGTATGATGTAGAGCAAAACAAGCCGAAACACTACATAAGTTATTAAATTAGCATTTTAAAATGTGTTGTAAGTGAAATAGAACAGTATTCAGAAGGGCAGAATTCCAAAGGTAACACTGAAATTACAGTATACCTGAAAAAATAAGCTTTTTAAAAATGTTTTCCTGACATCAAGTACTCACTTGGACTACATTCTGCAGCTCTGAAGTGAATTGTTGAGTAACTACCTATGCAACTACACTGTCTTCAGTGGGACTACTCATACTTACCAATGTAAATAAGTGTTGCAAATTCCAGGCAGTTATATTTTTCAAATGAGGTTTTCTGCACGTACTAAAGGTGCATGGCAGTTTTGTCAGAGTTCCTGGCTGCTTTGGAAGCAGTCTTGCCAAATGTACTTTCTTTTGTCTGAAGGAAATATTTCATATCCAACTGTGCTGTTTGTTTTACTTGTAGTCCTTATTCACTTTTAAGTGTCGTTAATCTATTTTTTTACTTGAGTATTATGTTGTGAACTTCTACTAATGACTTCACTAATTACCTACAGTGCTAAATAATTTATGTTTTATATTAAAGGAAGCACTTTCTATCAGTTAGTGTTCGTATTTTTTCTGTCTGATGATGTCCAGTTTATTTTTACTCTGCTAGGAAATTCTTCCTCCTCCCCCTCTGAAGCAATAAATAACATAAAATTAGAAGGCCCTTATTTAGTAGACAGGGCACTTGATTCCATTAAAAAAAGAAGTGAGAATAACAATGTTGGGCACTGATGTGTGAAATGCACCCAGATGCAGAGAACTAGTTGCTATATATTGTAATACCTTCGCTGCACATGTTTTAAAGCCAGTGTTTCTTTTGAGTAAAGCATGGCAACAAATGCTCTTTTTTGGCCCCACTGGTAATTGTTCTTTGCGAACAGTCCTAGATTTGCTTTGCCTAGAACATGTGTATGGAGTTCTCCTCTAAATGGGACTCGCGTATGTGTACTGGAAACTTATTAATGTCACTCTCCTCAGTCAGACATGGTGTAAAATTATCTTAGTCCTGGGATTGCCTGAATCTGGTGAGGCTTTTGCAATATATTCCAGCTCCTCATGCAGTGTGATGTGCGATTTAAAGATTTTTATAAAAGAGAAAAATCTCAACATCTTACGTTTCTTAAAATGTCCTGGATCACATTTAAAACAAGGGCAGAGCATGACATCAGGCTTCACGTCAGGGAGAGCAGAGCAGTAGCCAAGATTTGGGAGCTCATTGGAGAGCATTGTTAAATGTTAATTTGGCATTGTGGACACTGAAGACAGGAATAACACTTCAGATAAACACCACAGAGAGATGGTAGTTCTAATCAAAGGCACAGCACCTCCTTTCATGCTTGCGAACTAGGGCTCCAATTATGTTCACTGCTCTGAAGCTGAATAGAGCTGCTTTGCCACACTTTCCAAATTGAGAGGAGAGGCAGCAGTAGTGTCTTCCAAGGCATGGTTCCAAATAACAATTAAGCAGAAGGAATCAGATAAGAGCCAAACATGAAAATGCAGGGAGTTGAAAATAAACTTTTGATAATGTTTTCTTGTAATTGCAATAGCTTTTGTTTTGTTTTACAATTTTTTTCCTTCCTACCACATAGTTGCTTAGAAACTTCTGTTGCTTTATGCCATGTCACTGTGGTACTAGTGTTTTCTGCATTCATTTAACAGAAAGTGAACAAAAAGATCTGAAATGAAAAAAAATAAAAGTCTAACTAGTCCTTCAGTATTAAAATTAGAAGCTTCAGACTAAAACCTCTTAACATGGCATAATGGCAAAGACAGTTTTTACTTTTTTTCAGAAATATGTCTGTTACATTCATTTTTTAAAAAATGTCTTTTCAGTGTTAGTAGATTCTTTATTCTTCAGACATTGCCATTGGGATTTTAAAGAGGTTTTACAGGAAAGGATAACACTTTTAAACAGTTTGGATTAGTGTAACGGTTTAAAAAAAAAAGGTTTAATATTAAACTTTATATAATGCTTCTTGTTTCTATGTTAATGCAACCTACATATTTTTTAAAATCACTTTAAAATGAACTTGTGTACATTTGCTGAAAATTGGCTAAGTATTTGAAGGACTTAAATTTCAACGGAAAAAAAGAATGCCAGAAGGATTGATTGCCTACTGAAAATTTTCTTTATTTCTTTAGTTGAACTACTACATTAAATATCCTAAAACATGAGTGCCCTGCAAAATTGCTCCCTGAGGCATGAATTAAAATACAAGAGTTACAAAAATCTATTTGAAGAGTTTTTAGAAGGTGATACAAGTTCATTGCTGGAAGAAAGCAGATAAAACCTTGTTTACAAAAGGGTAAATACTCGATATTTATAACTGCCTGGTGATAACAGCATAGTCTGAAAAGACCTTTCATTGTTCTGGTGTTTTTAGGTTTTGTGCGTGTGGTTACAACGTATAGTTCCTATTACATTTTTATGGTACGGCAGAGAATATCGAGAAAAATGCATAAATTAATAAAATAGAAAAGAAGGGATGGCACATTTTTCCTGTGTTTCCCAATCGCCATCAGATTGCATTTATTTTTCTCCTTAAAATAATTTGAGGAACAGACTTTGTAAAACACAATAAGTGTATTTCTAGCATCACTTAATTCAGAAGGCGGTAGGGGATGGATCACAGTCAAACAAGGGCTAATGAGAACACAGAGGAACATGACAACTGAAAGTCTCTGTTGACTAGTGAACTAAATCTGCCGGCTGGACCCGATTGTCTGATGGAGAATTGAATGTCAGGATCATTTAGGGTTAACAATGGCCCATTACAAGCAAAAGCAGACAGCTATGAAAAATAGCCGGCATGGTAGCCATTCTGCAGAGACCGTGGATACAAACTTGATAATGAGGCACTTCATTCACTACATCCTTCTGCTCTAATTACTAAGGTGAATAGGAAATACTTCATTTAAGGCGGGAACAGACTAAAGCAAAAACACTTGTTTGGTAAACACGCAGAGTGGTGGGTTTTATTAATGATCCTTTTCTAGCACATATGAAATTAGTATGTATGCAGTGCAACCTATTTTATGGATATGGAAATTGGGAGGGGATAGAAGTATTTTCTGAAGAGTGAAGGAAGTTTCATGTACGAGTTTGTATTGTGGGGCTTTTCCCTTAGCATTCCATCCAATGACTATCCTGAATGTTTTGGACAAATTAATTTATGGATGTACACCTGCACTTGTAAAACATACTGTGTTAGTTCAAGGAGTTTTATTGCTTGAAGTATAAAATATGTGCGTTAGGAGCAAAACTGCTGCATGTAAGGAATAGAAACGAGAGGAGTTCTGAGAGGGAAATAAGCAACTTGAAAAGAAAACTGCTGTCTGGGGGAGACTTGCAAGAATGTGGCAATTGGAAATTGGAACTGAAGAAGAAGGAACAGAAGATAGTCAGAAGGCATGTTATAGCAGAGCATTGGTGGCTTCAGTCATGTTTTTTAGACTTTAGAAATTAAGATATTTAGCCACTTCAGTTTTTTAATACATTTAAGGTTTGTGCCGTTTTCAGGAGATTTTTGGAGGAACTCCTTGAACCCATGAGGAATATTCTCCAGTGTCTCTCCAGTAACTCTTAACTCCGCAGTGTCCTAACTGAGCTACAACCTGGAAAGGTCCATATCATCTATGGCTTTGTGGTGCTGCTGGCATAGCAGAAGCTTTGCTTCCCTCACTTCTGGCACCTTCATAGTTGTTGTCTGTTGCAACGTGCACCTCTGCCTTGACTGAGTCCACTCCAGCCTCTTCATCTGGCACAAAACAGCTGGAGCAGAGATGAAAATTTCACACCAGGCATCTAGCTGCTGTTTTGAACATTAAATGTGGCCCTTTTCTTACACATAGATCTGTTCTACTCACAATAGTTTTGGCAAGAGTTTTGTCCTTTGTTCCGTCTGTTGTATGCCGGCTGCTTGCTGCCTTCCCCTTCAGAAGGGTCTGTTCTCCAGCAGTGGCAGGTATATGTAGAGTCCCCAAGCTGCTTGGAATAGATGGACCCCTGTTACTCAAAGCTCCAGCAAAGTCGGCGAGAATTAGGCTTTCAGCAGCAACATCATGGCTGTAGTTTATACGTCAGTGTACACTAACTTTAAAGACTGAAAAAGTATTTTCTAGCTTGCCCTCATAAATGAAAATGATAGCCCTGCGTTTCATCTAAAATTCCAGCCACCTGATTTTTTGTGAGAACTGTGACGAGCCAAATGAATTTGCACTATGTTTGACTGTGGCAAGCAAGTTTACAAGTCCTGTCTAATGCTCAAATGCAAATACTGGGCAGAAACTGCAGATGCCACTTTTAGCGGAAAAATGTTTCCACACCGGTAAAGCAGTATCAGTAAAATCTATGCTCTGAGCAGACATCAAATTTTTGTTACACTTATATCGCCTGCACAGGCAGGGAGTATAATAAACTAGTGTGTAGCAGCTGTAAATTTTCTGAGGATTTATCTAACCACAAATACATCGAAATGGGGAAATAGGGCTATATTAAACTGTGCAAGATGCTGCTGGAACTCAGCCATTTCTGCAACATCCTGTAATTAATTTATTATGACAGGTCTGGCAAACTGAAACACCCAATACACTTGCGACAGACTGTTATGATATAGCTCTTTGAAAACTCTCTAGTCACATAATATGCAGGTATAGCTGGAACAGAAAAAAAAAAAAAGACCAATATTACCATTATTTCTCTGAATCTAGAAATCTTTCCCAGACTCTCGTCCACCAACATCATGGAGTGTCCATGGCAAAGTCAGTGAAAGGCAGAGGTGCTAGCTGGAAACAAAATTGTTGCAGAATGCATTGGCTTAGATCCTGCTCTTCTGGGAGTCAGAAGGAGAGTTAGTGATGTTCTGTGGACACGTTCAGCTGAGGAACCTCTTTTCACACATTCTGTGAGTCAGTGCAGGCCCTCGACATGCGTTTTGGTGATGAAATTAAGAAATGGATCTGAAACACTCCGGGCCAGTTTAAGTTTTGGCTCGATGAGTCCATATTTTTGTATCTTTTCCCACATTAAAGATACTCAGTTTTGTTTAATAACAGTGAGAGACTTCCAATGAAATTGTCTGCAAGTTAAAAAGAGAATTAGTACAGATTTCTTGGAAATCAATTTTTTAATGTCTCATACTGCTTAGTTCTCACAAAGGTGACAAGAGTAGCTCCTCCTTGAATTCAACTTATCCTGAATTCATTGCCTCAGCTCTCATTTAAAATGAAGAAATACTGAATTTCATCTTTTTTTGGAGATACCTTCAGTCTTGAATACCCTACTATTGATCCACAGCTAAACATAGCTAATTCAGCACTGCACAACTGTATAAATTGAAGAAAAAGCCTCTTTGTCCCCTCCCAAATTTTGATAAGTAGAATAGATTGTTTTGCTTCCTTGCTTACACGGCACGTTTTAAGGTGCACAAGTTAAGCCTTTGCGTATCTGTTGCTGCAGGTGAGCAGTGCAGGGTAAATTGAAGTAGTTATCACCAAGTGTTACTCACTTGGCAGCGTTTTTTTGTTATGGACTATAATTGTTCACTTAGTTCCACTTCGATGTTTTTATTTTGCCATTGCATCATCAGCCATCTTTTTTCAGTGTATGTCATCAGGATTTGGCACCTTTGTATAGACACTGTATAAAGCAACTTCATTTTATGTTCTGCATTAATTTTAGCACTTAATGGGGATATACAGTCATGGGTGTAGTAGTGACATCAGCCCGAGGCTCATTAAAATAAACGCCATCTAAAGCCAAGCTTTAGCAGCCTGCATAAGCCTATAATAAGCTTATAACAGTGTGGTTAATCCCCATTGTGATTTGGTATAATGTCATAATGAGAAAGTGACATCAGGGAAAGGGCAGAAGGGGCAGTAAATGCACTCTGCAGTGTGGCTGAGGGCTCCTGCCATCCCTCCTGCTTAGCCAACAGCGTGACCGGAGCTGCTCGGGTCCAGGTGACAACAGAGGGTGACTAAAAATGGCTCTTCTGTTAACTGGGGCAGAATGCTACAGCACAATAAATATCTTGGGGCGGCTTTCCTTGGTGATGCAGCATGGACGTGCACAGGCAGACAGAAGGTGTGGAGCAACATGTGGTCCTCTTGCTGCCCAACGAAGGGTGCAGCCTTGCAGGTCCTATTCACCAAAGGAAACTTCCCGGAATCGGGAATCCCGATTTAGACCCCAGAGCTCCTAATTTGTTGCCTGCATCCAAAGGCTTGGGTGAGAGCCAGGTGGGCTGCCCCAGAGGCAGGTCAGTAGGCAGCAGGGCACACTCACTGCTCAGATGGGGGGCACCCAGGGCGCGCTCCCCAGAGAGGGGGCTGGAGGTTGGCGCTGGGCAGGGCCAGGACTCGGGCTTCCTGCTCCCCAGGAACCAAGCTGGCACAGGGAAGGAGAGTGGAAGTTCTAGATGGCACTTTTAGCCACGTGCTTGGGTGAAGCAGTAGCTACAGATGATTTTTTCTTGCCATTCTTTCAGTCAGGGTTAGGTTTTCCCTCTGAAAGTGGAAAAAGCCCTTGATGGCAGCTCTTCGAGTTCAGCGTCTCCAGCATTGTGCCCTTTGTACTCACTGGCAATAAAATAGTGTAGATTTTTGGGTCACGTTTGGAAACTTGGGCACCTGACTCTTGCTGAGCATCACTGGAAGCAGTTGTTTTTGACATCGGGTTCATAGGCCAAGGGGTACAGACGTGGCTGCCTCCAGTTAAGTCCCTGAGTAACCTGAATTCATATCAAGAAAAGATGTCTGGTAATTCCTGGGTTCTGGTTGTTGGTCAGGTTCTACGCGGAAGGACAGAGACCCACGTAACATGGTCTAAGGTACAATTTCCTGATTGGTTTGTGCTGTGATCTGGCAACAGCTTGATTCAGTTTGCTTCATCAGGAGAGCTAACTTTTTTGACAATGCTTGGCATTCGCCGATATTTTTTCATGCCAGTGAAACAGGAGGCAATACAGGACTAGTAACGCTGACAATCAGGTCATACCACTACCGATGAAGATTTCTCCTGGGCCATGAAAAACTGGAAGGTTTGGAGGAAAAAGCTGTAAGACTCAAATCTCTCAGCTTAAGCAGTAAGTGCGCTTAGACTGGGCCTGCCACCAAAGGTGATAAACCTAATGTTTAGCTCAGGTTGCTTATTCTACGAACAAGTTTTTTACAGAGAGGAAAGAGTGACTAGTTCAGCACATTGGGGTTGACACACTGGTCAAACACTGTCAAGGTTTAGTCTTTTTGTAGGCTGAGGTTGCTTCACTGAGTCATTTGAACTCCTCCAGTTTCCCACGCTAAGAGCAGCGCTGTAACATCTGTGAATGTTTTGGGGTATCTTTTTTTTTTTTTCTGGTTTTGTTCCTTTTTTGAATGTGTGGTAATACATATTGGAAACTTATCTCTGTATCATTGAAGAAACCTGTTACTAATTTGTTTGAGCTGTTGGTATCTTTTTCTGGAACACGGATGCCTTTTCCTAGAGCTAGAAGCATCTAAGTTTAGATATGTGCTTTCTCAGGACCTGTCAATGGACTGACACAGCTCCCAAATTTGAAGACACATGTATTTGTGCCTGAAACTGTAGCCGAACGGTGGTTAACCTCACTTGCAGAGTTCCTTTTTGATTTGGAGTTTCTTGGCATGAGTACGTCTTGCAGGGTCAGGTTGAATCCTGTGAGTTGAGAAAGAAAAAGAGACAAAGAGAATTCACTTGCCATTTGAACCTGTGCAAAACCAGTGGAGAAGTGCTTGAGCACTGGTAGTCTCTTCACTGCACGGTGCAGCAGCGTGGAAAACAGGCTCTGCTATACACGGATTTGTAAGCAGTGGCAAATGTCACACAAGATTAAGGGCTTCTGGAAGGACACGCAATTTGTGGTGCCGCTCCCATTCTCCCTCCCAGCCACCCTGAGTCCCCGCTGGCCTCCCGCCTCCTCTGTAAAACTCCAGCTGAAATGGAGAAATGGGATGGGTGGCAGCGTGCCAGATGCCCAGGCATCAAACGCCGCTTATCTCTCTGACGGACACCCTGCCGTCCATCCCCGGGGTGACTCACCTCTTCATGTCCTCGTGCCTCGTGTAACTCAAAGAACTTACTCACTCCTGGACAAATTTGTGCAAATATTGATATAGCTGCCTTGTTTTGTACCGGCCTTTTTGAAGGTTGGCTTTTTTATTTAGGTTGGTTGGCTAGTTATTTGCCGCTATCATTATAGCTTTCTTTGACTAGAAAGGTGTGAGTGCAACTGGTTTTTGCTATTTCTGTCGTAAGATGCTGAAATATCTGCCCTAGGATGAAAAGCATTTGGAAACACTTTGGAAAGTTAAATTCGAAGCTGTGATGTGGAATCTTAGTGCTGTCTGAAAACCAAGAAAACAATTTCTCAAAAGATGTTGAAATGATTATTTGTTTCCATTTTGTTGGGTTTAATTTATATCTGGTTTTATGACTTTTAACTGAAGGCAGATTAATTAATCTGAAACTGTTGTCTAAATACTCAATGACTTAATTCATTAGCCTAAGTTATGCTTTATCAGTATTTAATGAAAAATACCAGCAGTGATTTTACAATAATTTTGAAAAAAATAGGAATTGCATTGTCACAGAAGACTTTGACAATGTTGACAGTTTTTTCACAGAGAACTTCTGTGCTTATTTAAAGACCATTTTTTAGGAAAAATCTTTGTTTGAAAAACATTGGTGTTGAATACTTGAATTAATTTTCTTCTGTGGCAGTATAACTGGTCTAAGTGAATAAGACTGCATATTAAGTGTGACAAATTTTTATTTTGGTAAGATTTTTGATACTGTCTCATATGATATTTTTTATAAACAAAGGGGGGAAATATGGTCTAGATGAAACTATCATGGGGAGTTGATGCATAACTAATTAAAAAAGAAAAGCTGCATTCAAAAAAGAGTTACCCAAGTTTAGTTATCATACCAGGGAGATATTGCAAGTGAGGTCCCTGAGGTCAGTCCTCTGTCACTTCTAGTCACTATTTCCATTAATGAGCTGGACGATGTAGTAGTATTTATAAAACTTGTGCGTGACACCAGGAGTTTGCAGGCTTTTTGCAGGACATGATGAGAATTAAAAATGATTTTGGAAAATGGAAGTAATGGTGCAAATCAGTAAAATAGCAGCCAGTAAGATTTGTGCAAAGTAGAGGAAGAAGGAACCAATGGCAAAAATATAAAATGCCTTTTAATTTTTATTGCAGAAAAATGTTTAAGGTGACAGGTTCAAACGCAAACTAAATAAATCAACAACACACTATGTCTGTTTGAAAAAAATGTCATTCGAGTGTTGATATTAGCAGGGATGAAATGTGTAAGGACAGAAGATGATTATTTCTTTCCAAGTTATGCTGGTGAAGCTTCAGCAGGAATACTTTGCTTAAGTTTTGGGCACCACGTACTGAAACCTGTAGATAAGCTGAAGAGGGTCCAGGGAACAGCAGTGGGGGGACAAGAGGTTTAGAAATGGATGAGGGATGTGCAAGGAATCGGATTTGTTAGTGTAGAAAGGAAATAAGGAATGGGAGACACGACAGGAGTGCTTAACTGTGCACAAGTTTTTACAGGAACCAAGAGGTTAGGCAGCCCTGTTTGGTACAATCTATGTCCATGGGATTTTTGTTACAAAGCATGTCTATTATTTTTTCTCTCTCGCTTGTGGACAAGCTTCGTTTTATCTGACAGCAGTGTGACAGAGCAAAAAGAATTTTATTTCTGGGACCATTTAAATTAGATGGTCATATATTTCCTTTCTTTCTCTGTGTTATGCGTACTATTATTAGTTGCCTTTTTCTTCCTCTAAAATAGCATCCGTAAGACCGACTAGATCAGTGTTGGTGCTTAACAACCGCTCTTCAAGAAAAAATGACAGTGAAAGTGTTTTATTCATTATCTCCTCTGTCATAAATCTCTAACTGGAGCAAAATCCTGACCCTGAATCTTTCTCCAGGACTCATGAGCCCATGGCTATTCAGTTTTAATCGTGCTGTTCCAATGATTTATGGCATGGCCTTGGGTAAATTGAACCTCCACCTCAATTTCCCTGTCTTTAGCTGGAGATACTAATATTTCTCCTGTGGACAGCCTGAGAGCTAATCTGTGTAAGACTGCCTTGACAACATACAGTCCTCAAGACCTTGTCTAGCAGAATCTTAAAAGTTTAGCTGTCACGTACCTATGTGACTCAGCAAGTAGTTGGCAAATAGTCCTTATTTATGGTGGGACTAAGTTTTGAGGGGTTTTTAACGTACTTTTGTAAACTCATGTTTTTCAGTCTTACAGCTTGGATAGGCAATTTTGATTATCTTAATTTCTGGGCTGGCAATATCAGTGATGAGATGAAAAAGCTCTGAAAAAGACCTTTGTTTCTAAGGGTAGATTATTCAGCTGTAGTTGGAAACTATAACTTATTACAATACACTCTCCCCTGGCAGCTATAATAGACTGTAGAGCAAGCCCCACTGGAGCTTCAAAAATCTGGGATGGGAGTCTGGCCAGAAAAACTCAAAGCCTTGAAGTATGTTCCATGGCAAGGAAAGAGAGGTTACTTTTCCCCTCAGGTTTCTTGCATTCATAAGTGATAATTACCATCAAAACAGACGGAGGAGATAAATGCTGGATAAGCTGGAAAGGAGAGGACCCAAGTTGCTGTCCCCCACAAACAGGAATGCCTGCCTGGCATATAGGATGGTGTCTTGATTCTATAACAAAACAAAAATGTGTTAAGAAGTAGTTGAGGAGACTGTGCTTATTTTACAGTACATGAAATAATAATGCCACATCAAAAGATTGGAGGATCATGCTGCAATTCCAGTGTTCATCTCAATTGTAAGCACACCCTCATTAAGGAGTGGAAGTATCTTTAGATAGAAACAGGACTAATAAAGGCTGTAACCACTTAGGATTTTGAAAAATATGCAGCCCAATACCATGACAGGAGAGGAGGGTATTCCTGGTGGGTCCTGACCTATGCACCTTCACTTAATTAATTTACCGAGCAATATGTTTAAACTAAAATAAATACCACAGTCCAATTGGAAATGTCTCATTATTGGAGAACTTGGCCTTTTTTCATGTCCATTTTTCTTCTTTTGTGATCTCAGTCAGTGAATGGTTTCTAATGATCACACATTTTTTCTCAATGGGGGAATTTTTCTCCACAGCTCAGAATTAGCACTATTTCTGTTCACAAAATAATGTAGTCAGTGAATGCAGCCATTTGGCAAAAAGGAGGGAAATAATAGTCAGGAAATTAACTACACCATGTTTTGTTTGGGTTATTTTACCCACCCTTTCCCATTCCCTCTGAAAGCACCAGATCTACTCCAAGTATCAGTCTGAGAAATCACTTTCTGCTTCCAAGTAAAGTGTATTTGCTCCAGCTGTGTTTTAGTTTTATGCTATACAGAGTACATACGGATTTTATGGCACATGCATTGAATAATCCCACCAACCATTAAAATAATTTGAGTTTTGCTGGCAAATGACGGAAGCTGGACATTTCTTCTAAAAGGGCTGCTGATGTGCAGCTGTTTGCACTCAGTCGACGTACCTTATTGTCCATAGTGTGCTGCGCACTTGGCCCTGAGAAGTCTCCTCTACAAGTCTGCTTCAAAGTGCCGGAGCAGCTTTAGGGATTAAAGTCCATCCCACACTCCTTAACCCAGGCCAAGCCCCTGTTAACTTTAAATGTGGAAGTTCTGCGAGCCTATTTCCATGCTTCATTGCTGGGCAAGTCCCACTGAGGTCAGTGGGAGCTTCTGGGCTTAACTGCTCTGGAGTATCCTCACAAGGACTCATCCACCTCTGCAAGGGTTTTAGCAACCACTTCGATGGCAGGTGGATTTTAGAAGGTCTGAATAAGAAAGAGGAGCCCAAATAGGCTGGGCCTGGGTGGCGCCGGCCCCTTGCCCAGCTTTCTGCTTGCCCAACATTTCCCGGGTGCCCCTGAGGCGCTGCCCTTACGTGCCCCCGCGGCGGCGGAGGGAAAGTGTAACTTCAGACTCTGGCTTCTCAGTTGCTGGTACCTTGTGTAGGTCATGTTGACAGCACCTATTGTTCTGAAGCATTTGAAGGGCATCCAAGTTTTGGCATCATTAGATTATTGCCATGGTGCTCGGGCTGCAGATCCCGTACGGTAAAGGAGTTTTACTTTACGTTCAATCACTGTGAGCTGTTATCTGCGGCTTTCATCTACTCTCCCTTAATGAAAGAACAAATCATTCCAGGGAATAAATAGATGTTTGACCATTCAAATATATGCAAAGTGATATGATTAATGAATGGGAGGAAGTTGTTTTGCAAGCCCAGAATTTCATTTGCTGTGGAATTTCAATTTAACAGCGTGAATCCAGTTAAATCATGATATCGGATATAAATATTAGACTTAAGAGCCCTTTACAGTCACAAAGCAGGTTTTGTCATGCTACATTACCAAACTGTACTGCCTTTCAGCTGAAGGCTCCTAATGACTGATCTTTCTAAATCTCATTCTATTTCATTAGACGATGATTATTTATTGATACTAGCTATTAACATTGCTGCAAACAGGAAAGTAACAAACTATTCTCCATGATTTTGCTGTTCAAAAAAGAAGGAATGGGCTTGAGCTGCAGCAGCGAAAATTCAGGTAAGACTGAGAAAGCATCATGTTAAGAACAGAGAGACCTGAAGAAACTGGGCATCTCCACCACTGTAGACATTCAAGAAGAGGTTAAACAAATCTATTGCAGGAATCCTTCCATGACTTGCTGCTGCCTAAAAGCATGAGGATGAACATAATGACCTCTTGAGATGCCTTCCAACTGTATTTTCTATTTTTATAGCCAACAAAATATCCAAGACTTGCTGTTGAAGTGTCTTGGCAAGGGAAATGTTTTCCCTTTCACTGAGTCTGCGCGTGGCATCCTTCAAAGCGAGGGATATGGAAGGCACAACTGGCACAGCTGTGCAAGCTTAACTGCAGCACAGCCGACGATTGCCAAAGCATTGCATCACGGCCTGGCTTTCCAGCAGTTCCAGCCCTGTGGCAGGCTTCCACCTCTCCGGTCTGGAGGCATCGCGTTCCTTGACGCTGCTCCCGAGAAGCAGAGTGGGCGGTTTCGCTGAGGGCCAGGAATGTGACTGCAGCTCAAGAATCCCCAACTCCGGGCTGGCGAGGTGTTTTGAACTGGCTTGTTTGAAGTGAATCGGGGAGCATCTGACGCCAGCGCCGCACTCCTGCCGCACCAGCATGACTGAGCGTTTTGACGGGCTCAGTCCCTCATGACGGGCCGAGACTCTTGCAGCTTGCCTTATCCGTTCCATCCCAGCCCTATGCATTGCTCTCTGTTTACCAAAACTGCCTTATTTCTAGCTACAGAGGCTCTGGCAGATCTGAGTTTGGGTTTTGTCACAGCTGGAGAGCGGCCGCAGAGTGCCCTTCCAAACTCTCCACCCTGGAAACTGAGGCACTGAAATCATGAAAGCAGAAATCTTGGCAGAAGAGCAGAGCAAGGCAGCGAGCATCTCCCTTATTTTCAATTCATACTCCATAATTCATACTTCATACTCTCCTCCTAACATGTTCACACTAAAGAATGAGGGTAAAAACAAGCCCAGATGTTGCCTGCCTGTTTGGCCTTTCTGCCTTGCCATCACTTGGCATTTGGTGATGGACAAGAAGCTGTCAGTGTAATACTTTTTATGACAGATCAGAGATGTGGTTAGGTCTAATTCAAGTTGCTGTGGAAAAAATGATGTTGGGGGGAAAAAACAAACTGGCCCAAATATACTTTCTGCAAGGGAAGTAACTTCTCTGCTAGCGAAGTTAAACGTGTGCTCATCATGTGATTGGAGAAGGGAAAAAAGACCGGTGCATTTTGAGAGGGTCATGTTGAGGTGTTATCAGGTGACCGCAGGAAGAGGCAAGGACCTTTCCCCCTCTGTGGCCATGGTGAGCCTGGCCTTCAAGGTCTGGAGGGATTCGGAACAGCTCTGCCGTCTCCGATGGATGGCTTCCACGGAGAACTAAATATACCTTGGTTAATGACAGCCATTTAGGTAAAAAAGATGTGAAAATGAGGTAAATATTTGAAACATGCAAATAATAATGATGGACATTTTCTTTTTAATAAGGGAGGTATAAATAGCAGGAATGAGATGAAAATGAGAAGCAAAACTTAGGCTCCATGTAAATGGAAAAATCCTAATATTGGGATTGTGGGATCATCTCCCCAGGGGAGTAATGGAAGCCTGTAGTTTAGGACCTGAACAACCAGACAAAGAAGGAGCACGAGGCACCACATTGCAGGGAACAGTCCTGCCTTTTGCACGGATTATTTGGATTTCCCCTGGCTTCTTTGAGGAAGAAAGTTGAAAGTGGTAAGGCTCCTTGGCCACCACTTCTCCTTGAGGATCCAAAGGAATGTTTAATGTTGACGGCTCAGCCGAACTGCAGCTTTGGGAATTCTTATCTATCCTCAAATTCTTATCTTTAGTTTCAGTTGTTTATATTTCCTGACTTCCTGTCTACAGTGCTTATCCAAGTTTATTGTTCTGTTTTACTATTCCTTGTTTAACAACTGCTCCTTTACACTCAGGAGTTGGCGGTGCTTCAGCAGTGGATGATTTCTCTGTTTATCTTTACCACCCCATTCAGGTGTTAGAAGTAACATGCTAACCTTGGAACAGTCTCAACGATCCCAAGATGCAAAGTTTTCCCAATATTTTTGCCGTTTCTTTATTACTTTTGTTGCAACCTTTTAATTTGTGGCACAGTTCTGGAGTAGGCACGATTATTTAATTTCTTTACTCCTGTAATTTTAAGCTTCGTTGGCGGGTTGGTGGGTTTTTTGATGTTTTTTTTCCTCTGGTCTATCCTAGGCAAAAAAGGGTTAATTAGCCTCAGTAAAACATTGACAGTCACTAGGGACTGCTGCGACTGAGATGAAAAACAAGACTGCACCTGTATGCTGGCAATTTCAGATAGATTCTGGTCAACTATTTTTCTCTAGTGCTTTGTTCTGCCAGCTGCCTCAGTGCTTTGGATGCAGGTGGAAGGATGGACTTTGCTATCTATAAAAGAATTTAATGGTGAAGACCAACTTCCGCCTCACCTCCCCGGGGATCAAAGTTACTGCGTTGCCTCATAACGTGGCAGAGCACAAAACAGGCAACAGGCTGCGGGTGCCTAGCCACCGCGTGGAGGTCTCGACTCGAAAGAAATAGCTTGAGATTTTTCCCTCCCTCCCTTCTTACTTTCTTTCCTTTTTTTTTTTATTTTGAAGGACAAAATGAATGCTCAGAATACCAAACTGAGCGCAGAAGGGACAAGCGGCCACTGTGTAACACATACCGTGCAATATCATTAGTGTAGTTCCTCAGCAGAGGAGCTGCTGTAGCTCTTCCAGTAACGCAAGGTAAAGGATCACTCGGGAGCACTAACTGTACGGCTTGCTGTATGCTCACGAAAGAAATTCTCACAGATACCCTATAGATTTATGTCATAATGTGCTAGTGTACGATGAAAATAAACAGTCCCACCTGCCTGTGAAGGTACCTTCATTGCCTGTAGCGGAGCAGCAGATGATAGCGCACGGACTCTTTGAAGGGGCAATATCTATTCTCAGCGACAATATAATACTACTGAATAAATCTCGTAACAGTGAATTCAGCTTGGCACAATGAGAACTTTCTGGGCTTGTGTTACACTGTGTCATACACTAAGGCTCTCCTTGACATTTTTGACTGCTGTTGTGACAGAAATAAACAGTAGTTTAATAGCAGTATTAAGAGCTGAGATATTTAAATATGAGTGAAACATAAGACTTGTAGCATAACAGTCTCCATTAAGGGACCTTTAGCAAGGGGAAAAGCCCAAAATATCCAATGTAAAAGTTAAAAAGCTATGCATTGTTTGTGTGAGCTTTGAAAATACTATCAGAAGCAAAAGACATCTGATTTTTTCCCTCTTTTTTCAATGATATGAACAGATGCTTAATTTAGGTTGTTTTCTAAGGTGGTTGTTTTACATCACTGCTCTGTAAACTCATGCCTTCAAAGTGACATAAAAAGAGGAAAAAGATACAGAAGTTGCTAAATGGAGATTAACGAGTTCTAGCAGTTGAAAATAACCCACAGGCATATTGCAATGAAATATGTGGAGGCTTTGGAGGCGGTAGCTGGGTTTTTTTTAAATTTCATTTTGAGCTGCCTATGACCTTCTCATGCTCATCTATCTTTAAGCAGTGTATATTTACATGCATAACATGGGTAGCTGGCTACAAAATAGCGTTTGGTATAATAAAGATTAACAAAATCTAGCATGTCAAGACATGCAGTACCCCAAAAAGAATGCCTTTCCCTCTTCTCCACCACCGCAGAAAATACTTAGCTGAAGTGCAGATAGATCTCACCTGTGTCTACAGCATCAGC
The DNA here is from genome assembly GCF_964289735.1 of Phaethon aethereus. Classification (NCBI taxonomy): domain Eukaryota; kingdom Metazoa; phylum Chordata; class Aves; order Phaethontiformes; family Phaethontidae; genus Phaethon; species Phaethon aethereus. The sequence goes on along the minus strand of NC_138576.1, from coordinate 65,480,703 downwards.
TACCACCATCTGCTGTGTAAGGCAAAGTAGCATAATAGTTGAACCAAGGATCTTACCTGGCTTAGTATAGTGTGTTCCTATGCGTTCTGTGATATTTGGACTTTCTAACGTGCGGTGTTAATGTCACATTTAACTTCATGTAGGCGGGTCTTGCCAACACACATTTTGCACCACTGGTTTCATATGTAGTCATGGGACATCACTTAGTACTCTGTGTGTCATGTAATTAATGAATGTTTTTGTAGCAGTGATTGCTTAGGGGTGCAAGCAAGGTTCTGTTACCTGCTATGGAGAAAATCAAACTCTGTAATATCTTTGCATTAGTTCAACCATTGGTCTAAGAAGCTCTATCAGGTAGTCTAATAAAAATCTTGCTCTCCCTATAAACCTTGTCTTACTCTGTTGTAAATGAGTCACTTTTTGCGATAACTGATGAGAACTTGCATGTTGCATGGTGCTTGAATGGGTTTCTGAACTTACTATCCAAACTGCAGTTTTCTCTTATGTTTGTCAGAATATTGACATCATTAAGATAAATGACTCACGATTTCTCTTTGGTTTGGAGAGTTACATGAAGTAGTTCCGATGCTATTCATATGCTGCATTTTATATCCAGGTGTATTAGTAATAGCTAATTATTGTCTTACAGACAGGTTGAATTTAATGTAACACCTACAGTGTTTACTTTTTACCATGGGTGCTATTTGTAAATCGGCAATTTTATGTTGTTGTGAGCTCATATTTGACATAATTTCAAATTGTTCTCCAATGCAGACACGCATTTAGTGTAAGTGGTATAGTCTGTGTAAACAGTGGAGCTGAAACCTGAAATACTCTATCTGTCAGCAAATAGTGGTGACTGAAGAAAGTGAATGCTGATCACTTATACAAATGAGCAAGTTTTTACCTCATACGGACTGAGCCTGAAAAGCAAGTGTGATTTTCTGAAGAGAACCTCCTTTCTAGATGTTCAAACCTTGGCTGGGCCAAGTTAGTGGAGAAGGCCTCAGTTAAATGCTATGCTGTTTTGCTGTTAGCCTTTTGCTTGGTTGAGCTTTGCTTTTAGTCTGTATAGAATGGGCTTGTATGCGACGGTCATAGTCTGTATAGAATGGGCTTGTATGCGATGGGAATGGCATCTAAAAGCGTGTGTTTTGTACTGTGAATGCAGAAATATTCTTGATAGACAGGTGGTACCAGACATGACTGATGATGATGAAGGGTTTGGTACTCCGCTTACGGAGCACGATAATGGATTCCCTAGTTCATCCCTTTGTGCTCTACACATTTTGGTCTCTCCTATGAAATATTAAGATTTTGTCTAGACAGAAATCCCAGGGCTACTAATGTCATCCTTGCTGTATTGAAAAATGAAAAATGTCCATTCAGTCCCGGATCCCTGCACAAACCTATGCAAGATTTTTTGTATAATGAAATATCTTTTTAACTCATTCTAGTGGAACTGAATTCAGTCATAACCAAATCTAATAGAGTGTATGAGTAGCACAATGCTGATTTCCAAAAATAAAAGTTACATAATGAATCCTGACATTGACTTAAGATAAAAGGACTGCCATAGTTCTTGGAATACCAAAAATAAGATCCAGTTAAGGTGTTAACATATTTTCCCTGCCAAGGGTTAATTTTGACTGTCAGAAGACAGTACTGCACATGCATTGCATTTTTTTCTTTCAATAGTACTCACCTCTGAGGCTTTCCCTGGTGTGGGAAATGTATGTGAGTCTAAGTGATATGCAGCTGTATTTTCTTTCAGTCCCAAAGTATAGGGGTTTCTGAAGTATTGAAACAGTACAGTAGTGCTGAAACAGCATAGGTGTTTCTGAAGAAGTTTCACAGATCTCATCCCTATCTTTGCTCTATCTGTGGTTCCCTTGTAATGCTATTGAACTATTCTAGTAGCCTTAGTATGTTCAGGTATGAGTATAAGGAAAGAATGCTGATCTTCATGATGAACTAAAAGTGCTTAAAATATAAATAACAGTGTGGTTAGTGAAGCTTTGCCTATATTAATATGCTTGTTCATTTTACCTGTGCTTAACTCAGAAGGGCATTCTGCATATCTGTTCAGTAAAGGCATTTGCATCTTTTCAATTACTTTGCTTGAATGTAAAGTGTTGGTGTAAAATGTTGCCCATCTTTTGAATAATCAAAAGGTAAATTATCATTTAAAGTATAAATTAAAAGACCATTAAGGCTTGGGAGTGCAGTACTTCAAAGGTAGGGGAGTCAGAATTGAGGTTCTCCATGCAATTAATTCACCGTCTCCTCACTCCCCACTTTTCTGTATATAAGCATTATAATACTAATCTTAATTACACATATTTATGTGTGTACACACAGCCATACACACATTTACATCTGGATCCTAGCCAGTAGTTCCCATTGCTTCCAACTTGTCTTTGCACCCACCTTGCTCTGTATCCCTCCTTATTCGTGTCAGGTAACGTCCTTCTTCCCACGTAGGCTCAGCAAGGGGCAGCGAGAGGTCCCTTTAGAGACCGAGGCAGCTGAGGTGAGCTGCGGTGCGACACCGCACCGGTCCCCAATGGCGAGGAGCAGGGTCACAGATGGCCAGCTGCAGCCCCCGAGCCTCAAATGAATGGTGTGTGCTGCCCAGGGGCTCTGCAAGGACCGGAGCTGCCAAACTGGACCGAACCTCTGGTGTTCCCATGCCAAATGAAATGCTCAGAGGGCACGACTTGGTCAAATTTATATGGATCTTCATAGGAATAAGACTCACAAACGATGCTCCGGCGTAAGGTTTCAAGTCCGTGATCCACGGTGTGGTGGCAGGAGAGTTTCTTAATTGAAAGCAATGTAAAAATATTTTAACTGGGTATCATGGTTTAAGACCAAGTGACAGTGTGGAGACTAAATGGATTTTTAATCACAAGTATATGCAATGCAAAACAAAAAGTCAGTTAAAGTTCACGGACCCATGCTAGCAGCTATGCTAACTAGGCCTACCAGGGCGAGGAGAAACTAGTTTTCCTCAACCTCATTCTCAGAAAGGGCTGAACCGTTTTTGCTACAACTTTTTTTTTTCTTCGACATTTCTCTTTATTTGTTTTCCAGTCTAGAGTGTGTGCTGTAGTCATTCTCCTACCTGTGGTTAGTGTTATTCAAAGAAGACACACTCTAACTGAAACTTTGAGTTCCCTGCAGCTAATCCAGTACCACCTTGCTTGTCTGAGAATCCTGAAAATACTTAAAATACACATGTTTTTCAAGGTGGACAAGGCTGACTTTCTACGACAAATGAGAACAAGAAAAAGAAATATTAGCTAAGAAGAGTCTGTTTTTTCATCAGAACTTTGCATATGGCCAACTACCCTGAAATATGTTGATAATTTAAGTAAATATTTTTCTACCAAAGAGCACTGGCCAGGTACATTTTTGGCTGAATATCAGCAATTTTGTGGTGGGCGATGATTGTGCAAGGCACATAGGAAGATGAAAATGGTCCACTCTTTCCTGTGTTTAGAAGGAACATGTGGCCGAAGTGTCAAGTCTGGAGTACAAATTCTGATTTTTTCAAATCTTAGTGGTAGCTCGCACAAACCTAAAATAATCAGGGCTTAGACTACCTGTGCTTTGTAATATTCTTGGCAGCTTATAAGTAATCTGTGTGTCCTTTTTCACACAACCTTGATGAACAATTCTAAAAAATAAAGCTGTGTAATAAATTACATCAGTCCCAATCAAAATGCAACAGTTGTGCAGCTCTGAAAGCCGTGGATTCCTGGATACCTAAACCACGATGGGAGGCCAAACATTCACAGAATGTCCTGGAGCCCACAATTTTTTCAGTCAAATTTTCTAAATCCTACTGAAGAAGATGGCTGCGACACAAGTTGACCAAGCATGTTGTCCGATCAACATGGACAGCTGTGGCTTTAAACAATGACAGCCATTGTTAGGTCAATTTTAAAGTAGGTCCTTAAAGTTAATGTGATTATGCAAATGTTGCCCTAACTACCGTGGCTGTCTTATATCCTTCACAAATGACTGCATTGTCACTTTTCATTATGTGCATACAGTCCCAGGGTTTGCTGGTATCATTTTATCTCTCGGAAATGGACCATGCAAAGGCCATTCACTGTTGGCACTGCATTGTGCTTTTCCCCAAGCAGACCAACCTTGACCCACAAATGAGGGTGGTAGGGATTTTCAGGCCAAAACCTGTGTGTGTTGTCCACATGATTACTACCATTGACTTGGCTGGAAACTCTTGCATCAGGCATGCAAGAATTATTTTAAAACACTGTTGTGAAATTAAGTCCAGTCCACTCTAAACTGCAGTGTATCTGGAGAAACTTCTGACAACCTAACTTCTAACATAAATGACTTTGTGTGAAATCACTTGCAACATAAATTCAAAAATTAATCTACTGTTTACTGAGGAAAAGAAAACAGCTCAGACAACTTCACTGTATTTTTTTCTCCATGGTGTCATTATTATTATTATTATCATTATTAATTTGATTTTAATCATTAAATACCCTTTTACGGAAATCTGTGATCACAAATGAGGAAGCTGAGAGATCTCAGGATCCATGTGTTCTGGAAGGTGGCAGATTTCAGACGACTAATCAGTTGGGGGACATGACTGATTTCAGACTCTTGGTTGCATTGCTTTCAATGAAAACCAGTGACTTGCAGTTTCAGTTCTCATCACAGAAGACATTCTCACAGCAACCTCTTGTTTAGATCGTTTTCTCTTTTTCTGAGCATAGAATCTGATGTTTGAATTCTGTCTTTTATGATTTTTGTTCTGGTAGCCAAGAGTCTCCGTGACCCAAGCACACAATATGCAGCCTGAGATAGCTTCAGACTGCTGGTCGCAATTTGGGTCCCCTCAGTAGAACATCCTTCTTTATTTTTAATAGGGTAAGTAAGTGTATATGTGTAGAGATACATGGATATATTTGCTTGTGCTTACTTAACATAAGTAAATGTAAAGGAAAGTCATCATCTCCCAGGGAAGTCAGTGCTTCTCTTTTGCTGACTTGCAGCAGCTCTCTGATAAACCCAAACTTCCTCAGGAGATTCAGGGACTCGGAACAAGGGACTTGGACAAGGGCAACACATTGTGTTGCTCCATTGTGTTATTCTACATGCAGCTTCTCATAACATCTTTATCACTGTAACACCTGAACATTGCTCCAGAACCAGGGCGACCTGCCCTTTGCCAGCCTGTGTTCACTGCTAATTAATAGAAAACCATTAAGTAAGTAAGTCCAAACTTACCCATGTAGCAGTCGGGCTCTCCTTTCCAAAAGCTCAGTTCTACTGGGAAATTTGGATTAGGGCATGAAAACCTGTTTTGGCACAGCAAGGCTGAAGTTGTAGCACCGTCAGCATCAGCTTCAAGAGAGTGCAGGAGCATGTTTGGGACATCAAGCTTTCTGGACAACTTCCTGTGTTCTAGACAAAAGCCCATTCCTGTTACTGGAAATCCTTTGAAAAAAGTCAGTTATGGGTGTTGAGGAGGAAGAAGAGCTTGTATCGCTCTGACAGTTAGGAAGGCAAACCAAGGTATCATTTAAAATTTCACATGCAATCCATTCAAGCTGTCACATAAAAACCTAGTTGCTCCATTGATCAATTGCCAGAGAGGATGGTAACAGGTATTTTTTGGATGTCAGACAGACAGCATAGCAAACCTCAGAAGTGACAACTTAACAATGGGAGGGAAAAAGAAAATCTAGCAGCTTTTTTTAATCATCATGTAAGCGAGTTCGCTGCTTTGCGATGCCTGTGGCAAAATCGCGGGGCAGGTGTGTGTCAAGTTGACTCCTCTCTTGTGGCAGAGGAGCTTTTTTTGAGATCCGAAGAGTAGCTGTGCCAACGGGATGCAATGAAAGTCTACTCTAGGAAGCGATGGTTTTTAGAGCGGTGATGGAGGGGTGACTATCACATCGATTCTGTAGCTTATCACCACACGAACTGCACTTGTATTTGTCATGGGTTTTCTGTTGGAGGATGTGGCCACAAATCAGAGGCTGGCAAGGAAAGGATTATTCTAACTTCTTTGATCAGAAAAAGTTAAGGGTGTGCCTGAGTTGGCGCTAGCTCAAGAGATCTCCTCGTGAGTCGCTGCTCCTGAGGTGCCACCACGGGACCTTCTCGGGGCAGCAGGAGAACTTATCCCCATCCTGGGCAGGTGGGAAGCTGCTGAGAGGGTGCTGAAGCTGAGCGTAACAAACATGGCCGGGCAGGCAGGCGGCCCGTCCTGCCCATTCCTGCAGGCCTCCCAGCTTGGCGTGGATCACCCCCCGTGACAGGCTGTTGTGCACGGATGGGGCTTGGCTGAAGGAAGGTACTCAAGATACGACCCAAGCTCGTCTTTCAGTGAAGGTGATCCCGAACCTGGGGGTGACAGGAGCACCGGCAAGAGTGCGCGGGGGCCTCTTGAGGCCCATCAACTGTGGGCAGGGAAATGACCCACGTCCTCAGCCCTCTCACAAAGTGTGGGCTTGGGCTCGCTGAGGCCACAGGGACCAGTGACATTTTTCAGCCCATTTTCAGCGGGGTTTGGGCCAGACCCCCATCAGGGGTGTGTGCCGTGCTGAAAGAGAGCTGAGCCCGCCAGAAGCAGCTATGGGGGCAGAGGGGATGGCCGGGAGGATGAGCAGAGCCGAAAAGAAAAGCCAAGTTTCATCTCTTTTCTTCATTATTTCACTGAAAGGTATTTTAGGCCTTTGACTGCAGCAAACCGCGGCCATTTCTCTGTTTCCTTCTCAGGCGCAGCGAGACTTGGCTGGGCAGGCAGCAGCTACAACGCCGTGCAGATTTCCATTGCCCTGCCGGCAGCAGGGGCTGGCAGCGCCTTTATCTGCACAGGAAGGCTGAGCCGGCGCCTCTCAGGTCTCCGCCTTGAGCTGGTAGGAACACCGATACCGAAAACCCATTGCTTAAGTAGTCACGGCCTCCCTTCGCCTGCAGATAACTCCCGTGCTGATGTACGCTGATGAGAGAGTTAATGAAGCATTAGAGGCAGCAGCGGGGAGAGATAGGCGCGGGCAGGAAGGCACACCTGCAGGCACCCTTTCAAGACTCTCTCGGGGCTGACTTTATCGGGAGGGCCACGGCGGGCTCGCAGCTGGGCCGGCAGGAACCGGGAGAGGCAGAGGTGGTCTCTATGGTTAGCGTAGAAACCCGTCTGGGGAGAGCTTCCTGAAACTTTCTTCTTCGCCGTTTGCGAGGGCTTCTCTGCCAGATGTGTGCGCAGAGCGTGTCTTGGAGCTGTAGCGATGAGTAGTAATTTAATCAAGTAGTAAAAGTTGTTTCCCCGTGAAATGAAATTTCCTCGGCTGTGAGACAAGCTAGTCGGCAAATGAGGTCTGAGAAGCAGAGGCTCTTTTAAAAAAATTTTTTTTTAAAATCAGCAATTGTGCTGATACTCAAATGGATTGGAAAAACGCGATGTAGGAACGTCATGTATCAAGAGGGATTGTAGAAAAACCAACCACCTGATCACAATTTATGGAAAAATAATAGCAGAGTGAATATGTTCTACAGCAATTAACAATGAGCCGTATAACCATTGCCAGCTTGCAAACACGGCCGAAGGCAGAATTTGGACCTCTATGGTCCATCTTCATTATTTTCCCCGCATCAGTCGCTGAGATCAAAAAAGTCACAAGTTTATGCTGGTACCAGGGTCTTCAGTGAAAACTGCTGAGGCATCGACGTCAAGTTCAAAGAAAAAAGGCGAACAAAGGGAACAAGTGCATTTGGGCAGGAAACAGGACTCGTTTTTGAACTAAAACATTAGCCTGGTGATTGAAAGGTGTGGCCAGTGTCTTTCCTTGGCCACCTGGGCAAAACGCCACCCTTGCTCCTGAGCAACGTCTGGGCTATTGGCAAACTCCACCCGTGACAGGGAACAAGGAGACAAGAAAGCTGCAAACCAGTGCCTCAAAATCATTCTTTCCTGAACTGAAATATTTTCAACATGCTCTTTTTTAAAAAAAAAAAAAAAAAAACACCCACATTTTAAATAGATTTCTAGGAACAAGGTTTTTTTCTGTCCTTTGCCATTACCCCTGTCTCAAATATGGGCTGAGGTAGAAATACAATTAAATGTGGCAGGAGTAAGAGGGGATGATGACTATGATGCTCCAGTCAGAAACCCTGCAGAAACACCCTTTGCTTACGTGCCTGTGTGGGCTTGAGGGAGGGTTGGCAGCCATTGACTTAGCTGGCCTGGATAAGGATCAAGATTGCAAATGCTGTGAAAAAACCTTTTCTTCTGGCTTTTTTGAAGGATCACTCTGTGCTGCAGAATATTCAATGCTGTGCTCTGTGCTTTAGCCTCAGCAGACTTGTTATTTTGGCTCTTTCATTCAAGCTGTAATGTTTTTTCACAAACCAGTCCAAGCTCTAGCACTTTATCATTTTAGGCTGATAGCTGTCACATAGGTCAGACCTGTGGGATTTGAACCCCCTGAGGTCTTCTGCACAGAGTATGCTTTACTAGGGACAGCGGGAGAATTACAGGGTCTAGCTGGGAAACACCTCATGCTCTGGTATTTTCCTTTATTTTTGTTCTGGCTCCTTTGCCTCTTCATTTTTAATTAGTGGCACATGCTGAAATGATAATTTAAATTCTTTTCAGAAATCAAAAGAATTCCCACTGACAACATTATTAAGTTATAATTACAGTGAAGAAAAAGGTTAATAGGAATTTGAGCCAAATATCTACTCTCCATTAAATGAGAACTTGACTGAACCTGTTTCCCCTTCATTTTGGTAGGTTACTCTAGGTTTAAATGGGTCCGGGATGGCTATCCACCTGTGCAAAGAGGCACTGCAAGGCCAAATAGCCATCGCCAAGACTGACTACATGGACCTGTCTCAGGATAGGTCTCGCCTAATCGATGCTCAAGATGGAATTTAACAGACAGGTAGGACATCCCTTGGACCTCTTAAAAGAAAGATGCGTATTTCAGTTGGTAAGCAGAACACGGTTACATGGGAAGATTTCTGAGAAGGACATGTAGGAGGTGGCACTTTGTTGCAAAGGAAACTTAGCAAGTATTGGCAGGGGGAAAATAATCAGGTTCTTGTGCTACAACATTCACACAAAGCCTCTTCCTTCACTCATGCTGAGCACCACATGCATGCAGAAACATATGCAAATCAGCCTTAATCTACTGAGTGTTTTGCATTTTCAATGAAATGGGGGCGGGGGGGGAAAGAAACATTTTCCTCTGTATTAGCTCTAAGGGTGCCCATCAACAAGACAATTATTGCAATGGTTTTGCATGCGAAAAATGGGTTTTAAAGCAACTGAAGGTGTAGGGGAAAAAACCCAATCCTTATGGTGGGCACCTGCAGGGTGAGCCTCCATGTTTCCCAGCACCGCTCCGCACCGGGCGCTAGATAATGATCTGCTTAAACTCAGCCACGCTTGGTGCAGTTACAGCTGGAGCCCCACAAGGCAAGACCTTTGCCTCGAAGACCTGTTGTAAGCTTGGTGTTTCTTTTTCCTTTTTTTTTTTTTTTTTCTTTTAAGCTGTAACACATTGCTTAAGCTGTGGCATGCCTCAAAGGCAGGCCTTTCCCTCTTCCCAAGTTGCACATCACCGAGTCCCGCAGTCCTCCCTCGCGTCTTACACAAGCGTTTTTACGCCGTGAGCCCGCAGCCTTCACAGAGGCAAGTGCTCCCGCAGAGTTCCCCTTCTCCGTCACCCACACCCAGCACCGGGGTCCTGCCGGCGGCAACCGCTGCAAAAATACTTCGGGGCTGGCTCTCCCCGGCCCTGACATTTGACTGGCATTGAGCAGACATCTCACCCCGGCACTTGGTGAGAGCCCAAATTGCATGCAGGGGCAGATGGGAAACACGGGCAAAAGTTGGAGGGGGTGCTGCAGGCATCAGCCGAAAGCCCGAGAAGGGACATTGGAGAGGGTTGAAAAGGACTTCTTGCTCCTCCTTTGCTGTGCACGGCATAGCATGAGGGCCAGAGCGTGGCTTGGGCTGGAAAGACTGGGCAGGCTGGTGGGGAAGGAGTAAAATGGACTGGAAGGTGCTTCTGGGGGCTCTCAGCCCATATGGGGTGGCCACACAAGCTTGGAAATCAGAATTATTTCCTTCACAGAGCTGAAGCCTGCTCTCAAGAATCGATCTGACTTTGAAGCTCTTGCATCAACTTAAATTTCAGCCAACAATTTATTTTCAAACTACTAAATAAAATGCAATTTTTTTTCCCCTGGCAGGTTGCATCTTTTTTCACTTTGTTTTGCTGGCAATTGCTTTTACTCTCTAACGCTCTGGGGGCTGAATGTCCTCAGCACATATGCTGCATGAGGATCTGCATGTCTGCCCAATTATTTGCTGTGCAGTGTAACGCACCAGGTTTCAAAGTATATTCTCACCTCTTTCTTAAGATGAGTGTGAAAAAATCTGTTCTACAGTACAGGCAGTCCAGAATATTTTGCTTTTATTCAGTTGGTTCCTGACCTGGTGGTCTTAGATGAAGAAATAAATTACCCAGTATTTTGGGAGAACAGCAGTTTTGCACAAAAGGTGCGGTAAACCTCCCACTGGCTGAAGCTGACCTGGATGTTGGCATCACTAGAGATGTGCCTTGAGTCCGCAACACGCTCAACACTTACTGTTTTGCGCCGTGTTCCTTCCACTTCCTTAACAATCAGTAAGAACCGAGGATGCTGAGGCTACCTATGGTGTGCTAAACTCTTACTCCTTACTTATCTAAGTGTGCCGGAAAAAAAAATCTTGGCTTGATTGCTGCCTGTCACAACACTGCCAAAACACTAAAGACAAACAAGATCAGGAGACCATGTGGGTTTAAGTAAAAAAGAACACACTTTATTTATCTACAAGGCAGTACATTGTCGTATAAAAAATTAAGTGCAGGTGAAGCTGCACCAAATGCTATTAAGGCAGCAAAGTCAAAGGCTGTTATAAAAAAAAAAAACCACAAAACAAACAATAAAAAAATAAAATCAGTGTTTTGCCATATCGATAAAGATTTGGTATGGCAGTACAAAAAACCATATATTTCTAAGAACCTGATTTGGTACACAAGACCCAAGTTAAGGAACAATTAGCTAGACATGGAACAAAACAGACAACATGAACAAGACAGTGTTCTCCCAAACATATGAAGGTGCAATGCATGCTGTTACAAACCAATGAGAAACAAAACAACACATCCAGACAAAAAAAAATCTCCCAGGAACAGTGTTCAAAAATATTGCTTATAAAAAAGGGGATAAAATATAAATGATGTAAAAAAAATTAAAATAACAAGGTCTGAAATGCTAGTGCATAGTCAATTAGCTAACATCAACATTTGTTTCTTTCCATATAAAGCTCTACTGCTCCTTTTACACTAGCAGCATGTCTACACGCTAAGGTCTGTAGCAGCAAAACACAGTATTCATTTGGCATTTACAAAATTAAATTACTGAATAAAAATATAATTTTTCTCATAAATCTATGTTTCATACAGTAATATTTTTAAAGCAAGCTAATTACCCCCCCCAAACAGAAACACACAATGTATAATGGTCTAGAACCACAACAGAATTAAAGAGTATTTCAAGAGGCATGGATGTTTGAGCATTCACGATCTTGATCAGTTTTACTCCTTTGCACAGACTAGCGTTTGTAGTAATGCTTTTCACTTCAGTATTTTACACCAATGCATTTTGTTCAGTGATTTAAAATATATGTTTGAGTACCTGCTCTTTTATTATAAAAAAAAATTTAAAAAGAAACAAACAAAACCCCACCCCTGGCTAGCACATCACTGAAATGACAATACTGGTGTATTAGGTCTGCTTGATCTCAAAAAGTACAAAAAAACTACCTTTATTATAAGTCTGCACCTAAGATCATTAATGACTGATTCAAACTTAATACCTAATAATTTAGGCAAGTATCATTTATAAAAAAAAAAAATCCTCTTAAGTTGGGTGAAATCCAACAAGAATATATATGCTGAGTGACTAAATGCACTTTGTGCTGCTCCCAACTGTTGTACCACAACAAAGATAGGCTCTTCTCCCATTCATGAAAAGTTTTCATGCAGAGGAGCAGGAATTTCCCAGCGGAGGTGAAGTGTTCTCAAAACCATAATGCTTCTCTGTCCGTCGACCCTTTCACATCACCAGAGTCCGGGTGGGGAAGGCGGCCATGTACTTGCGCGCCTGATCCGTCAGGGCCATCTGGTCCTCGACCTTCCCGCAGGACGCCGACTCCCAGGCGTTGTTCAGATGCTAAATGAGAAGCGGGCAGAGAGATCTGGGGTGAACATCACGTGATTTATTCATAGCCCCAGCTGAAGCTGGGCCCGCTCGCGATGAAGTGTGGCATGAACAGCATCTCCAGAAAAACTGAAATCTCAACGAAAGAGGCAAAAAAAATATCACCCCCACTTCTCAGTTAGCAAGCGGAGGGGTGGGGAGATGACTCGCAGAAGGGCACACCATGAGAGCCAGGACCCAAACCTCCCTACTTCTTTCTCACTGTCTCCTCTACAAGGCCATATCCATAGCCTCGCCTTCAGTCCTTCCTTTCTGTGAAAAGGTCTAAAAAGAGAATTTATTTGCAGGTGGACTTTGCAGTCAACAGGGCACAGACAGGCTGAAGCCCCCAGTTATAATGTCTGGTGCTACGACCACGCACAAATTACTGCCCAACCTTGACTCTAGAAATATGGCTGCTCTGCCCCGGCGTTCCCTAAATGAACCCGACAATCTTGACAGCCTGTCCACAGCTAACAAAAAGTCCCGCGCTCAAAGCTGCTTTCACCTGCGTGCAGCGATTAGCAGAGCTCCTCCGGCAAAGGAGAAGAGAGGGTGCGGGGGACGACTCTCAGCAGAAACAGCATTTTAATTATCGTGTAAGCCATTTCACTTCTTGTGGTATTTATGGAGGTTACAGACACCATTTAGTATAATGTTGAAGTGAGATAAACGTATCTGCAGAGGGCTGCACGCACTGTATTTATTTACTCACTACACATGTGAGATGTTTCTCATTGCCTTGAGCTATAAACAGTAATGAAATTTCAAAGCTCCTGGAATTTACCAGCATACACACACATTTACGCACATTTATTGTTTTTTCTATTGAACTCTTTCACTTACTCAGTGTGCCTGCTTTTCCACACCAAGATACTCATTAAGCCCTGAATAAAAACTATTATTATACGGAACTAGTTGCGTGAATACCCTGCATTCCAAAAATGCACACGAGCCTGCTTAACGGAAAGCTGCCTGCCAGCAACAAGATCCCAGTGCTGTTGAAGATTGAGAAGGTCTACACACCCAAGATCCACCAACAAAGACAGGTCAGGAGAAACCCTTCTCTCTTTTCCTCTGCTTTCAGCAAGGATCATCTTTGCAGTTGAAGATCTACATTGCTCAACCAAATGGCCAAAGTCTTCCCAATGTCTCGGACACCGGGTGAAGCATAATTTAGTGGACTGCAAACCATCTGCTAAGAGCAGAACTGTCCTGGCATGCCCATGGCTCTTCATGCTGCTCCGTCTAGTTGCTAACTGTGCAAGAAGATCTTCAAATGATTCCCTGGCCTAAATGTTTAGAGAATGCTCTTCTGACTATAAACAGTGTTATCTGAGACATATGGATAGTAAAAGGCTGGGCAACATATGAAATACAGAACACATGCCCTAATCAGGGCACCGGTACAAACACAAGGACCGAGGTTCCCTGCCTCGGAGGGCTTAAAGTCTAAAAGGGACAAACCCAACGAGCAAGTAAGCAGCGTGGCCAAGACGAGGGCAAGCGTGTTAGCCCTCTGTAAACTTTTGTTGGGCTTCCCTAGACACGGCTTTCTCTTCCTTGTAGACAAGTTCCAAAAGTTGTCTCTGCTCCTGATGTCTTTTTGCAGGCAAAACTGCTGCTGAGCTTCAGTGGGAGTTCCCTGTGTGAAGGAGAACCAGGTCAGGCCTCTAATCATTTTGTTTCTGCAGCTTTTTGTGGGAAGGCCACACCTGCAAAGTGAACAAACGTGCCGTACCCCCTTTTCTAGAGTGGCTCAACCTGGGCTGGCTGTATACCTCGTGCCCCTGCCACAGCCAGCAGCAGGTGTGACATACTTTCTGCACGTCGCAGACATGCATGCGACATGACACAGCTTCTTTTTATGTTTTGGTTCAACAGTTTCCAGGGTAACTTTTTCAAAGCACCTACATCAGCTGGGAGCCTACAGCCTCCTGTTGATCCTCAGCGGGACTCCGGCACCTGTGAATATTTTACCCTTTTATTTCAGAGGTATTTGCATCAGGGACCAAACTAATGCCTGGTACGATGCCATCAGATTTACTTAGAAGTCAGATTTGGTCTGTATACCTCAAAAGCAGTTGGTAGTTCCAGAACATCCATCATTTCAAAGGACAAAAATATGTGTCCAACCGATATTTCCCCGTGGTCTCCCAAAGCTCAAATGCACTGCTCTAGAAAAGTGAGATCAGCAGTCCTCTAAATAACTGAACACATGTAAGGAAAAGTCCATCTGTCACAGTATGTCAAATTTTAAAAAACAGAAGTAACTTCAGGCAAGGAGTGTCGTGATTTCATAAATTAGGTTTAATTGTTAGTATCTACACTGAGCTCTTTGTATTAACAGCCATGTGCTTAGAAAAGAAAAAAATAATAAATCTGTATCCTGGTATCTCCAACATCTCAGCAGGCTGCTACATGTCACTCATTCCACTGAAAGCCTGGTCTTCGTTTAACCTGATGTCAGTGCAGCAGAAGCCGGGCAGGCGGGCAGTAACCCTCTGCCCTCCCTCTGGGCTCGGCAGCTCCGGAGCCCCAGGGAAGCGCCGGGCAGCCGGCACTGCCAGCGACCCGAGGATCAGCTAGACCCCTGACTCGAGCCTGCTTGAAACAACTTACTCAAGTTTTGCCATAGGAACAGCGTGGGAGAATCTCCCCGCAGAGTTTTGACCCTTGTATTATTCTCCCAGAAATACATTACATTTCCGCCGCCTCCACTTATGACAAATTTATAAAAAGAGACTAACTTTGCGGTCTCACTGATGGTGGCGAGAGCTTTGCTCTAGTAAAGAAAGCAGAATTTGACCCAAAGCAGTATATTTTCTGAAGTAGTGTATTTACTAAGACAGTTTTCAATTCTGTCCTGAGCAACTTGGATAACATTTAAAGCGGGTATTTTTAATAAACATTTTCTGTCTGAAGCCTTGGCTCTCGGCAGCCCACGCAAAACAAAGCACAATGCCTCCGCCTTGCCAGCCCTGCGGCGCTGGAGGCACGCGCGAGAGTCGGTCGTCCCGGCGCGAGAGTCGGTCGTCCCGGCGCGAGAGGTTTTGCCTCCCTCCTCGGCGGGCAGCGCCGGGTCCCGCCACCCGGGCAGAGCGCCTTGCCGGCTCCGGCCACGCTCAGCTCCGGCAGCACTGGCTATACGGGGAAAAGCACAACGCCGCCTTCCAGGCCGGCGCCGCAGCCAGCGCCGGCAGGGCTCCGATATGGGGAAAGAGGCAGCGCACCCGCAGAAAGCAGCGCTTCGCAAACCTATCAAGAGGGAAGAGACCCGGGCAGGAAGCTGGAGGCATGCAGGAAAACAAGCACAGAAACCCAAGTCAGACCACTCCTTTTGCAGAATGCTCGTTGCGTATCCTCTATCGCATTTAAAGGTCCAACTCAGCAAACCAATGGCTGGAAACAATAAAGCTTTTGTAACTAGAAGCCAAAAGGCCCGACCCAAAACCCATCGAAACTGATGGGCATGTTTTCATTGATTCAGAGGCGTCATCCTACTTAAATTCAGCCATCTAAGAGCGAGGTGTTCGTTTTGGCACCTAAGTCCCTAGCCAGTGGGGAAAGAAAGGGATTTCCGCAGTACAATTAATTCATTTTTTCTTTTTTTTTTTTTTTGTCTTATTGCCTCAAAGAGTGGGAGACCACTCTTAGTTTTGCTGTCAATTAAAAGAATGTAAGCCTTTTCAGCCGGTACTTCCAGCTGTATTTTTCTCTTCCACACACAACAGTTTTCTCTGTTGAAGCTAAACCAGGGAGCGGGACAGTATATAGTACTATAAGTTCCCATAGGATACGATTACAGACCCATGGTACAATTCCAGCTATGTCTTCTCCCTGGCTCATTTTTTTTTTTTTAACCTCAGTAATCCTACCAGCACATCCTTCTCCTGGCAGCACAACTACCGCGCTTATCCTGCAACGTGCCTTCAACTGCCCTCGGGCAGATGTGAACTGTAAACAAACTGTCAAAGCTGTAACTGGGATATCCAGTTAAAGCACTTTAAATAAAAACTTGGACCATCTAGAGAAAACAGACCAGAGTAAGGAAAGAAAAGACTGTGGAAAAGTCTAACAGAACTAGTCCTACTCCATTTGGAGCCTGGACTGCCCTTTCGTGCGCTGTCTGCATAGCTTAAGAAAGCTCCTGCGTTACAACACCTTGCATGTTAGGAGTGGATGCCAAAACCAAACGCTGCTGCAGTCCTGCAGTACCGAGCCCCCAGGCTGACGGAAGTGCGGTAAAAAACTTTGGGCATAGAACTCTGTTAGAAAACAAATTTTACATCTCTGCTACACTAGCAGGTATCTTCAGCATCTCCAGCAAAGTTATTGGTGTTACGTGCATTCCCATTAATTTAACCAAGTTGTGCTGGCATCTAAAACCAAAAGAAGCAAAATGTTTAAAATATTCAAGAAGGCACAGACTATTAGGAGGTGTCTTACTGTGTTTTTCTACTGCAAAAAGCTGGATTTCTTGCCAGTTTTCCCTTAGATTACACAGTATGGATAATTGGCAGAACATGCCGCTGAAAAGGCAGCTTGCGATAGAAATGCACTACTCCTTCCGAAACAGTAAAACAATCAGTGTGCTGAACAGAACAATTTCCTAGCAGAACACAATGTCTGTCATGTAGAATAGTACGGCTTTCTATTCTGTAAGGATGCAGAAGCACCAGAAGCCCTTTTACTTATCAAGATCAGACAGTAAAAGCTTATTAAAAACTCAAGTGGCCATAAATGAGTTCTACTCCGTTTGCTGAGGCAGAGCACTACTTCTGGTCATGTTGCTAGGTCTCCTCTAGGGCATGGGACAGCCTCCTCCTAAACTCTGGGGCTTCCGCAGTTGCTCAGAAACACAGCTTGCTAAATGTTGAAGAGTAAGATGGTCCAACTTTTCAGCTTTTATTGTAAGCCTGATACCAGATCTAGAAAGAGCTATTTGGTGGTGCTTTTAAGAGCTTAACCCTGAAGCCCTTCCTCAGACAAAATTCCTGTTTGAGATGTACGAGTTTTCCAAGGAAGATTAATGGGGGAGATACAGAAACGGGCTAAGCACCTGCAACTCACATTAGGATATTCATTCCTCTTCTAGTTTTTGACTACAAGTAATTTTTTTATTCACGCATCAGAACACATCGCTGCAACCGGCTGATAGCTAAAGTATCACTTTTCTTCTTTCTGAGAGACCATCGCCTGCTCAGGGAAGCTGTAATTCCTCATCTGTTCGCAACCTAAATTCGGCTGCCCCGGGAGGAAAGCATGCCATGACCGACCTGTAACTTCCAACCTCCTTTTGCTCCCCCCGCCGCGCCAACCACAGCTCCTGTACACACCAGCCGCCGGCGAGAGAGGGGACGACAAGTGGGGGAAACCCGCAGGGCTACCTTCCCTTGCTGTGCAAATCTTAAAAACCTGCCAGGGCTCGAGCCTTCTCCCTTGAATAAACAGGGTATGAGGTTTTGGGATCTTCTTGCCCCAAAAAAAGCCATGGAGGAAAAGAAAGTCTGCTGCTTCAGGGGAGCATGCTGCCTCGCCTATACGTTCTGCCTGACAACTAGCTGCAAACGCAATTCCACGTTTCACTTTTTTAAATGGAGAAAAGGTTAATGACAGCTCACACACTTGAAAAGGCTAACGAAGTAACTGCTTTAAAACCCTTTAAACTTGCCCTTTAAAGAAAATGGTTACATAAACCGCTGAAAGTCAGGAAATTCGAGCTGAAATGTGTCAGTCTGTGGTTAAAAAATGGAAAGTGACAGGAGCTAGAGGTTGAAGAACAGCCTCTTTAGCTTGCAGGGCTTCTACCTTGTGTTGTTTCCTTTGTTACTGGGGGAAGAAGATATCAAAGCAGCACTATTTTCTTAAAAGGTTCCATTTCATCATGTTTTTTGATAGCCTGCAGCGTTAGGTGGATGGTCTATGATTTAGCCTACTTTTCTATCTGTTAAAATGTCTATGTTGGGATAGTTTGTATTATGTACTGCTACTGCTGCAGAACATAATGCAAAATAAAACATAACTTTTACATAGGAAGGGCCAGAAACAGACTTTTTTACATAACCTCTTACGAGACACTATTCAAGCAAATGCTCAGTACAGATCAGTTTGCCTCAATAAGGGCTTCGTATGTTATCCCTAAATCTTAACCCTTGGAAAAAAGTTCCTAGTGAGGCCAAAATCTCCCTGCCGTGCAACCAAGTATTGCTTGAGAGACAAAAATATAGGGTGCAAAAATATAGGTTGTAACTAACTCCACCAATATAAAGCAGAAGTATTTGGGATACATGCAATGGAGTGTAGGAGTAATTCCACCCCAAGGCAACATGTGAGTTTGGTGAGACAACTCCTATTCCTGCCAAGAAGAGAGCACCCAATGCACAAAAGTGAGATTTGTCACGCAGGACAAAAAAAGCTGCCTGAACCTTCACACCCTACCGGAAAGATCCTACACACAGTTGCCTTTACATCCGATGTTTTACAGAGATTTAACTAGGGGATCAAATGAGGATGAAGCCCAAACTGTTCCTGGGTCGAAGGGGGGAATGGGGTCTCCCATTGCTCTAGCGCAACAACTGATACCACCACATTCCCAGCGCAATTATATGCACCTACCTGACCTCACATGCCGTGATGCAACATGCTATTCCTCCTAAGTGACTGCGAATCAGGTCATGCTATCTGATATGGTCATCAGCTATGATTTACTAAGTGGCACATGATCAGTCGTGTATCCAAAACACGGTAAAAATATCCTTAGAGAATGCTTTCAACATTTATAACTCTTGCCTTCTTTGGAATTTAACAGCAAAACAATAACTAAACAGGCATTTTGGTGAGTTTATTGCTAGCCAAATATCTTTTTTTTTTAATGTAAATACGGTGCAAATTATGAAAGTAATGAAAAATAGTACAGGCTGGTAAACATACTACCTCCCTCTTATGTAAGTTCAAATGTAACAGAAAATGGAATTTTAAGAACCAAGCATATAAAAGAAAAAATAACATCAGTGCTCTTTCTTTCTGTCTTCCCTCTCCATGCACACATCCCAAGGTGCAGAGAGTGCTGTAATTCTTACTTGGACTGAAGTCAATGAGAACTTGCCTAAGTAAGAACAGTTGGACCAGGCCCAAAATATTAACAGCAGCAATGTAAACATATGAAGGCACAACTAAATTTCACCCAGATGCGTTGCCTGGTGTTTCATGTCTACCTGCATGCACTCAGTGAATTTAGTCCAGTGTTCGCGTGCGCATCCACGTCTGTGTACATGTATGCAGGCGATACATCAAATTATAAACCAGAAAGCGTAAGAATGTGCTAACAACTGGTCAGGTACAAAACGCTACCAGGCAAAACCAAGAACAAACACGTAACGTTTTCAATTGCTTTGCACCCTTTAGACACGCTGTGCCCTCCTCACAGACGTTCGGCTCCACTGGGACGGAGCGGCAGAAGCAGCAGGGCAGGGCAGCGGCAGTTTCTGGCACGAAAGCAAGCCAGACCGTGTGTCCCTTCGAGCGGTACGGGGCCAAGCTCCCCGCCGGCATCAGGCCAGGCAGCCTCACTGGGGATGAAGCAGATTCTCCCTTTCAACCATGACACAAGGTCCAATTCAGAGAGAGCAGCGATCGGCAGACAATACTGCATTTTTATAACATGTCTGTATTTCACTCTGAAAAAGCTGCCTCTGCCACCGTCACAGACACCTCTACCCCCATTCTTCCTTTAGGATTACATTTCAGCCGGAACATTCAACGTGTCTTCATCGGCAGAGAGAATAATTTTACCTTCATACTGGTTCACCAAGAAGCTGCATACTGAATATTCATTTCTGGGGCTTTTTACAACTGTTTTGTCTTTCAGGTCAACACATTTTAAACATTGAGATGAGTTGGGAAGTCATTTTTATCTCTGTTCCTACTTACAGAAAAGTCCTCTTTATCCAAACAATGAGAATACCTGACTTTTAACATGCAAAATTAAAGGCTTCTCCTGAGCAAGAACTGAAGAATGGGATCCACTGTGGCCCACAAATTTGACCCGTGTAAACTTCCTGAACAAAATCAGCATGACTGAGGAGGTTATACAAGCCCTTTCACTTACAGCAGCTTGAAAAGAAATTATTTTTAGACAGCAGGAAACATAACACTGCTATGCCAAAGATCAAAAGATCCTATTTTACAGGCACCTCAGATGCTTCATTTTTATTACAGGCAGCGTGCAGGCAACTACCACGAACAGGACAACCCACAACATATGCTGTTTAGCTACCTGAAAATGCTGCCCTAACCTACAGAGGAGCCCGGCGTTTGGCCGGGGGCCGTGGCCAGGCGTCGGTGCGCTGGCCAGGCAGCGGGGCTGAGCCCGCGGCGACCAGCAGCCTCCTCCCGCGTGCCAGCCGGGAGCCCCAGCGACCCCAGCAAAGCCTCAGCCCTGGGCTCCTTCACCACGATGGTCGGGATTCAGTCCCCAAGCAACTGCCCTAATGCAGAGGCAGCGGGGAGAGCGAGGATCTTCAAACCCTCCTCTTAGCTGTCTAGCATGCTGCAGCTAAGCAACATGGTTGGTGAGAAAAGAGCAAATAAGCGATAGGGAGTGAAGCCTGCGGCCCCCACGGACAGCCCCGGGCAGAGGGGAGATGCAGATCCTGCTCTCCAAAGCTGCTTTTCATCCGACGACTCCGCAGTGCAAAATACAAACCTACTTGTCCTGGTTTCAGCTGGGATAGAGTTAATTTTCGTCCTAGTAGCTGGTATAGTGCCGTGTTTTGGATTTGGCATGAGAATAACGTTGGTAACACACCAATGTTTGCAGTTGTTGCTGAGTAGCTGTAGTGCTCATACTCAGTCAAGGACATCTCGGCTTCCCATGCTCTGCCAGCGGGAAGGTGCGCAAGGAGCTGGGGGGGCACGGCCGGGACAGCTGACCCAGGCTGGCCAAAATCCCTACCATATGACGTCATGCTCAGTATATAAAATCGGAGCTGGCCGGGGGGGTGGGACTCGCTGCTCGAGGACAGGCTATCGATCACCGGGTGGTGAGCAATTGTTGCACTGCGCATCACTTGTTTTTGTTTATTCCTTTATCAGTAATATTATAATTTCCTCTTCCGTTGCTGTCCTATTAACTGTTTTAAACTATTTAAACTGCTTGTCCCATTAAACCAAACCCAAAACTCAACCCACAGGTGGGTTTTTTCTGATTCTCCCCCCGATCCCACCTAGGGCGGGGGGGAGGCGAGCCAGCGGCTGCGTGCTGCTTCATTGCCAGCTGGGGCTAAACTACGACACGACTCCATGGCAAACTGTGCCAAATGGGGACAAGTGTGAAATTTTAATCCCTCGCTTTATAATGCCCAGCTAGGGATGCTTAATCAAAACCAGGTTTTGTTCATTCTTTCCTACTGTAAAAAACCCGTACTGTAAATTCTGTAAAGAGGGAGGAAAGAAAGGATCAGCCATGTGGACTATCTGCCTGAAAGTCAGGAACCATGGAGTTGTAATTTCCTTTCTGACAGTGACTCACCCTGGAGAATGATACACTTTCCCTCAATTTGCCCGAGTGGAGAAGGGATATAAAATCACTTACACATCTACCTCAAAAATACAGGCTGTGGTGGGAGCATAACTGATGATTATCTACACTGCTTTTCGTTCTCTGAATGACTTGCTGTGGGCCTGATCCAAAGTCCACAGGAGCTGACAAAGAGGCTGCTAATGACTTTGGTGGGCTTTGGATCAGCTATATTTTAAAGTATAGCAAACATATATGTTTGTTAATACTTGGAAAAAGCATAAATACATAAAAGCCAGCCTCACATGTGGGTTACATTACAACAATTGCACATTTAATTCAGTTCAGAGATCCCAAGACATACGACTGGCCATAAGGGTTACAAGGCCCCTTCAGACCACCAGTTGCAACAGCATTTCTGGTGCAACCTCAGCCTGCCCTCAGGGAAAGGCCATCCTGGTGCTTGGCTGGACGGGCCATACTGGCCGCATCTGTGCCGGCCAGCCAGGCAGTGCCAGAGTCTCTCCTCTCGCCTCGAGGCCAGTGACAAGTTCTGGTCACCACCACACCACGCAACTCTGCTGCTCTCCAGAACAGCAGAGCGCCTACAAGAAGTCTATCGAAAAAAGCTTCTAGCTTGCATTAGTTCTCAATTCTACTAGTTTGACACTGGAGCCTGCCGAGTTACAATGCGCCACGCATGGGGCTTTGCCCTGTTTGGCTTCCTGGCACAGCTGTAGCCACTGCGTCCTCAGGCTCCACAAGTAAAGGGAGCTCCTCGACCATGCTCAGCTGAACGTTTTGTTCTTCCACACTCAAAACTTAAAATCAGGTTGTGAGAAAGCAATATATATATGTATTTTTATATACAAAGGGTATTTTTATCAAAGAATAGTTACCTGCAGAGGACTAGCTAGTGGCCTGTTCCTAGGTACTGCAAATGTTTTGTGAAAACTACCATCCTCTTCAGACACAGGCATCTTTAAAATGGAGCTGGTAAGAAGATTCTGAACAGGAAAAGAAAAAAAAATGGTTTTCAGTAACTCAAGAGAACAACCTGAATTCAAAGCAAACCCAGCCTGACTGCAGACAGTGCAACACTGGGGATGGTCACAGACAGCGCGCTCAGCCGGGGAGCAGAGCTCAGCCTGGGCTCCCTGGGACTTGGCTTTGCAGGAGCATTGTCACGTGCAAAGGTTTTTCACCCAGCGAAACTCCCGAGTGCAAGTGTAACAGTGACATGGAACGGTCCTGGCAAAGCAAAGGGAACCGTGCTCATGCAAGGTCTCCTTTGCACAAACCAGAACAGACTCTCTCTTTCTTTTATCAGTTTTAACTCTGTGACCTAGTCATTTCTATACACAGGTGCAGACGCCCTCCAGGCTCTTTACAAAGACTGTGGGCTGCACAATGACTACATCTTCTGCTACCTCACATAGACAGCACAGTGATCTAATTAGGAGTGGGATTTTGCTTTTCATGCTTAATACAAGAAACAATATGGAAATAATGAATAATGCCTACTTGTGAGGAAGGTCAGACAAAGTATTTTCTCTCTTGCATTTAAGAACTGAACAGGGATGTAAAACAGAAAAATCATTTGGTGGTGTGAAAACTTGCACTTACTGGCACATCTTCCATAGCAGACGCATGTGTAAAGAGCTGAGTGTTCAGGTTTTCTCCTTCCCAGTGACTGGAGCAAAAAAAGTTTCCAGCTTTATCTGTTGGAGACTCCACCTGAAAGTAGGAAAGGCACGATGATAAAAACCAGTACCTAACTGACCAGGATATTTATCTGACAGTTGCTTAATAAATTGAATAAATATGCTTCACAGCCATGCATAATGCATGTTTACAGTACTGTCTTTTACAGCACCCTTGCTCTTTGCAGAAAAAAAAGTTCAAGGTTCTCAAAAAAATCCCCACCTAATAAAACTTTGAATACTTGCACTCAGCGCTCTGTCAGTATTCAGGAGTTTAATCCCCTAGAAAGGATTGAGAATATATGTATTTTTAGAACTTTAGTAACAAAGTAATACAATGCAATGTCCTCAAATGTTCAGGTTTCTAAGTCGCTCCATGGAGCTTGGTCCCCGTGGGGTTCTTCTATAGTTTTCACCAATATTAGAAAGATTCAATCCAAATTCCTGTCTAATTTCTTTTTTCTTTTCAAGTTTCAAACGAAAACTGCATTAGAACGGCCCAAGCAAACCCCTGCTGAAAACAGCAGAAAGACTTCTACAGAAATCAATGGGAGATGAATTAGGCATGCCTAGTATACTATATAGAACCGACACTAAGATCTTGGGGCTCACATGAAAGAAAAACAGACACAGCTATTTAACAGAAAAGGTACTGGTATAAGTTTCTCAGCAAAGAGTGCTGAATTAAATTGCCTCAGGTAAGTTTGAGATTTACCTCTTGTTTGATTTTCTTCAGCAAAGGGGGTCCACTTTCATGTAGGCCAGCCACTATTGCAGATTCCTCCGACTCCTGCTTGATAACGTCCTGCAGATCTTCTACAAGATGAGTCGGAGTTTGAGGCTGAAAGGAAGAAACGTTATACCCAAGTCCCAGAACATCCCTCTGCGCTAATATCAAAGCAACTTTTATCATTGTTTCCTTCTTACCAGCATCTTCAAAGGACCATATTTGATTTCCTGAGCTGCAAGTGCGTTTTTGAATGGAGTGGGTGTTCTTGGAGAGCTCTCTAATATCGACCTCTTGATTGCTGGAGTTCTGAAACTTTAAAAAGAGGGAGAAAAAACTTTAAAGGAACATGCTTGGAAATATTACCTCTTTACAGAAATACATGCATACAGACAGTGGCTGATGTAAGACTCAGACAAATATCTTCCTGCAACCTGATAATCCATTCTGATTTTCTGGCAGAACATCTATTTAATTGTGATGGGGTGGAATGGCTTTATTTAAAAACCTGGTGAGTCTCAATGCATGAATGTTCTGTACCAATAACCTACCTCCACAGTTATAAAGTACAAGTTTTACTCCAAGCGAAGAAAAATCTGAATGTGTTAGCAAACAACTCTGCAGGAAGCATACAGTGACCCAGCACTTTGATTGCATGCAAACCCAAGGAAAAGGACCCTCGTGAATCCAACAAGACAACATGATAACAGACTTACACATGATTTTCCTTCTGAGCTTTGAAAGTCTGGTCCCTGTGGAACGGCGTGGTAACAGCCATCTTATGGCCACACACCGGCGTGGAAGTTAGCGCAGGGTTGTCCAGGTTCAGGTTTTCGTGATTGGATGAGGTGTTTAAGAACTGCAGGTAGGGAAAGGAAAAATCAACAGGAACATCCAGATTACAAGACTGACTTCTTAAGTTGACGTTATTGAACAGAAGAAAACTAATTTCTTCCTTCTGATTGACCTAGGTGATTCTCCTGACCCTACAATGCGAGTAGATGTATGTGGGGTACCTGACTATGTGGCAAAACAATACTCAACAGTTTGGCTGGAGCACTCAGAAAGCCAAAACCAGCACTTCTAGCGAGGGGAGTTATAATGAAAATGACACTCTGTTCCAATGAGAAACACTCTCCACCACTTTAATAGCCAAATCTTAAAAGCCTGATTTGGATTTTCTGCAAATAAATTTTAATTAATATTAAGAGCACTGTGCCCAAGTGAAAACTGGATCAAAATGAGTAAGGGATGTTTCAGGAATAAACCCACAGGAAATGGGGCTAAATTCCACAAAGATTTATATGGGGAATCTAGGTGCTTTTAGGGCAGTAAATAAAGTGTTTATGACAGGAAAATAAATTTCCTATCACCTCTCTCAAAACAAGGTGCTCCGTTTTCACAGCATAAAACAAAAACTGCCACCTGTGATGGGTATGTGGAGTGTTTTGGAATAGAAGCAGCTGACCAAGAATGAGGCGGCAGTATTAGTTTGGAGAAAATTGCTTTTTTAGCATGAGTTCTACCTAGTAACCTGAAATATTGTTTATATTCTAGTGTCTACAAATCTGTGAGATTTTTGGCATCCTTTACTCTGACAACAATTCACTGTATTACCTTCTAAAGTCAACTTGCATAGGATTAAAATACACTTTATAAAAATATGGCATGTATGAAAATATGGATTTCAGCTAGGATGATTAAAATAACCAACAGATAATGGGAGATACAGTGGGAGATCATTACATGCAACCTTTTACTATCCTTCATGAAACAGTTTTTCTATGCTTCAAGGACTAAAGCCAAACCACGGCAAAACCAACACAAACAGACAAACAAAAAAAACCAAAACACTTTTAAATAGTGCTACAGCTGTGAAACAAAGCAACCATCAACAGGAATTTGGAAGTGCACGCCAGGCCATCGTAACAGGCCATTTTCCTCCTCATTCCTATTCCGCTCCAACCAACATGGCCCAGGTTGAGGATGGCGAGCTGTGATTTGAATTTTCTGGTTGTTGTCAGTTTGTCTCACAACCTGAATGCTATTTAAATGCAGTTTGGGGTTTTCTAGGTCAGTGAATCATACTGCAAGTGGACAGAGATGGAAAGTATTACAAATGATGAGAAATGTTAAACTCTATAGCTGAAGGAGTTAACAGCAAGAGCAAAGCAAGCAATTGTATTCCCCTACAAAAAAAATGGTCCAAAAAAAAAAAACAACCCCAAAATCAAACCCAAGCCCCACAGATGAATTTAAAAGAAAAGAATCAACAGTTAGCTTGCTGACAATCTAAAGTCAGCAGTGAAGACTAAGAGCAGTGAGAAGATTCAAACATGGAGTGAAATCAACAAGCGCAACGGTAATTAGTCATTTGTTCCAAAGGATTAGTTTCTAAATTGTTAAGGCTGGGGTGACTTTTGAGAATTAGTAACATCTGTGCAGAAGTCTTGATCTACCTGCGAGGGAGAGAAGGGCAGGCTTTTGACAGGGGAGCACTTAGGAGGAGATGAGCTGCTGACGTCAGCTAGGACCAAGGTGCTACCGTGGCCACTGGCTAAGGGGCTGGAGTGCCCTCTCCTTTTGCGAAGAAGGACCCACGGAGCTGCGCTGCCCTGTGAGGCAGATAAGGACTTTGGTGAGCCAGGAGAGCCCTGACTCGACATGATTTTGCTCAAGTTTGTGATGGGGTGTCCTTGAGGTCTACAAGCACTGGCCCCTCTTTGCTGAAGCTGCGTGACTTTGTCTGAGGGAGCTTTGCTAGACGAAGTGTCTGTGTCTTCAAAGAATTCAAAACTGCTGAGATCACCCCATGATGAAGGATCCTGAAACAACGTGGGAGGCACGAAGCTATAAGACAGTGTATAGTGCCACCTCATGAAAATACAGCGCTAGGATATGCCCGTAACCACCACCAACAACAAAGTCTTTCCCACTTCAATTCAGCTTGACCCTGTTTATTTGAGTAGCAACACTGTGAATGCTTATTTGTGTTTTCAGTATATACCTTGATCACACCAAACTGCCTAACATCCTAGTAGTGCAGCCAGCAACTGAGTCCCTAAAGAAACAATGAGTCAAATGAAGTCCTCACTATCTACTTGCCCAGGGTTTTCTGCTTGGTGTAAAGACAGTGCCTTTCACTACCAAAAATGTGTGCCTTGGGCTCTAAACCAAGACTGGTCTCCTCCTAACCTCCGTGCCTGTTCTGGATGTGCCGAATGGGACGTGATGCTGCATGAAGCAGACACCTCTGCTGATGAAGGAGGGTGCCACCAGCAAGCGTATTTCAATGCGCCACTTCTGTTACATGCAGTACCCCAGAGAGCACAATGAGAAAAGGCCCATGTCAATGTCAGTCAGCTACCTGGCATTTCAAATGCGTGGTGCCAGTTCTTCACATATGCCAGAGCAAGCCCCTTAAACTTTGAGAAGCAGCTACTGAAGCTACAACAGAAACTTTTAGAAAATGCTGCAGACACATGAGCAGCCACACATAAACTGTTGGCATGTGTCGCTTCAAATATATGTAAGTGTCATTTCATTGTTTAAAATCTTTCACGGTGTCTCTGATTTTATTTTAAGGAGACTTAATATCGAGAGATCGTTTCAAGCTCCTGTTGTGCAGTTTGCTAAAAATCACACTCCCATACCAAGATGTAGCGGGAAAGGGAAACACCCACAAAGACCATACGCATCCACACTCGAGGGCTTCACTTATGAGCAGACGCGTTTTTTTGTGTCAGAAACTAAGCTTCAGATCTTGTAGCAATTAGAAGTTACTCGGAAAAAAAAAAGAAACGCATTTAGGACGGTCCCCCTTCCTCTCCCCTTACTCCTTGACCACGCACGAATCCACCTGAGGCGGCAAGTCTACTTACGGAGTCTATTAACTGGAGTGTTTCTGCAAATTCTAAGAGATTCTTAACATTATCCAGGATGTTGCTCTGGTGAACAATCATGCACCGTGCAGGGGATGCACTTTCCTCAGGTAAGCAACCGTGATCCACCGGTGGAGATGGGGTACAGTGGTGATGTTCCCCCAAACAGGAAACAGGTGCATTGTCACCACTGGTCCTGGTACTGTCAGCAATCGTGGTGCTGTGCCAGCCGGGGTAGTTTGATGTGTGGTTCTGTGTCTAAAGGAAGAAGAAAAAAAGAAAAGGAGGGGGTGGAAAAGGGAGAAGGAACTTAGCAATGAAATTGCACAAGGTGTCAGATGCCACTGGAGGAAAGATAAAAGTAGTTGCATCATCATCTAAAAGCTTATGCCTATGAAACAATTGTCAAGATGTTTCCTTTCATCAGTGCAAGATCTCGTTTTAAGTAATATCGGCATTGTATTTGTGTTATCCCAAAGCTACCTCATAATTTACTTCTAGGATTATGAGCATATCATTACTAACACATAATCAATTCATACTGTGTTACTCCAAAAGCTGAAAAAGTGTCTGCAAGTCATTTTCTGTGAGAAGCAAGAAACGGCAGGATTTCCCTACTGAGCACTCAGCACTGTAGAAGGCTAAAGAGTTAGAGTTGCTTTTGTTTGCTTATCTCCTTTTCTTCTTCTGTCCCTGTCTACGGCTACAGCTTACACCAATGCAATGAAGAGGCTGTCAAATCAACGTGGTTAGGAAAGCAGAAGAACAAATTAACAGAAGTTTCTTTCCAGTGTGATCATGCAACAGAAGAAATTGCAAAACATTAACTAAAGTTAAAAAGTGGCCAAACTAACGTATCATGCATGCAGTTGTTTTACTATTAATTTAAATATTACCCAAAATAAGAATCTGCTGGCTATCACCTATCTTCAAAAACGATTTGGGGATTCTTGGCTTTGGTGATGGTGTTAAGTAATTACATAAGGGTTTTTACACATTAACATCCAATGGCATGTACAACGAAGTATGAGAGTTCAGTAATAGCCAGCATTTGCTCCACACATGCAGTTATGAAGAACCTAACATTATTCACAGAAGTAAAACAAACTGTCAAACATGCATCAAGTCTGAAGCTTATGAAGTGTATAAAACACAGCTGAAGGAAAGAATACAATAGAGAGGAAAAACCTAATGTACAGGCACTACATTTTCATCACATGAACCATTGCACACTTTCAGAAATGCAGATCCCATTGATTTAAGATCTATGGGATTTTTCATTTTTGTACAATCATCACGTTTCCAATATTACATCACATTACAGAGCCCAGACCTGCTCCCACTTTGTGAAGTAAAACACCTGCAAATTGTTTGCCTTTTTTTTTTTTCAATAGAAGAATTTACAAAGCAAATACAGATTATATATGTGCTATGTTTCATCCTTTCAAACCGGAAATATAGAGCCTTGATTAGTATCGAAGGCAGAGGGGGAATAAAAAGTTAAAAAGACAAGCACTGGGGTAATGCTGCTATCCCTCCATCCAAGCACACAGTGACAATCTTACTGGTAATGCCTGCTGCCCTTTCAGTTCATTCTCAGTCGACATTAGTAGCAACTCTAATTCCTTTATTCGTTTTTCTTTCTCAGGGTCTTCATCATTATAGTGTCTCTGAAATTAAGAGTTAAGGGAAAAGAAAAGATAAAGGTCTGATAGGATGTAGCAACTAAAATGCTTATGGCTTGCCGTCCTGTGGTTATAATAGCCAAATTAGACTCAAAGATGAAACAAACGTCAATTGTGTTTTCCACTACCAAAGTCCCTGCGGAATTTCAGTATAGACATTTGAAATGGAGAAAGTGAAAGCTGTCACACCAGATGTCAACTACTGTGTTTTAAATTCACTTCAGAAGAAGCAATCATTAGCCATGTTAGAACTCCCCCACCTTCCCCATTTTCTCTCTTCACCACATTCATTACGTTAAAATGTTTCCTTAATGTACAATGTCTGCATTTTCACTTATCAAATGTTTAACAAATTGACTCTTGAAATGAGGTTCAAGTTATCTACCTGAATAGCTGCAGCAGCTGGCTGAGGAACATTGACAATATTTACATGCAGTGCTACTGGATATGGGATCTGACCAGGGACCTAGGCCAAAAAGCAAAAGACACTAAAAGTTATTATTTCTGTCATATTGTCTGCCTGCATTGTGAATTCATGTTAAACATACTTTGGTTTTAGGTACTTAATACTTACAATCTATGGAGATGAAATAGCAAAGAAGCCAACAATGCTTACAAGAAAAGTAAAGTTTTTTTAGGAATATGACGGTAAGCGTTACAGAGGAACAAAGAAAATTCATATATGAAATATCTACCCTTCCTGAATGAGAAAAGATGAATAATTTATAGATGCATTTGTAAGATTTTTCTAAATTGAAGTGAAAATGCAAAAGATGCAATTTATTATCATCTAAAACTCTACAATGTAACTGTCTGAAGCAGCAGCCTGTTTCATTATTAATCATTAATAGAAAAGGAATCAGATTAAAAACAACACTTGTTTACTTGGTTCTGACAGGCAACCCACAAACAGAATATTACTGAAGGGAACATGGGAAATTTTGACACACAGCACAGAACTAACCAGATTCAACTGATTTTCAAGAAATGCAATATTCATCACTGTAAGAAACAGTACTGGGAAACATGGTTGCTGCTTACAAGACGTTAAAACACTGAACTCCATTCCACCACCTGAATGCTGGCAATCAATTTGAAACGTACACACTTTCATCACTGAATGAAGTCAAAGCCAAAGAAGTCCTCACCCGACGTCAAAAACACACCAGCCCACCAAGACTGGGAGAAAACCCTTGGTGCTTCCCGAAACCAGGTGTGGCTAAATGGCACCCACCTACTCAACAAAGCAAACCACCACGACCATCCACCCCCCGGCCATTTTCGGGCGCTTACGTTTTGCGGCTCAGAGATGTGGTAGTAGGGGTAGTCACCGCTCAGCGGGGGCTGGCCGGCTGCTGGCAGCTGCGCAGAAGGTGGGTTGTGAGAAAAGGCCATCAAGTGGCTGCTCTTCTGAAAGCCGGCGGCTGCCGAGGAGTGACAGGCTTTGGAGGACTCCTGCAGGTAGCCCTCCTGCTCAACCTTGCGGCGCATGGTGGAATTCCAGTGGTTCTTGATAGCATTATCAGTTCTGCAACAGACATACATACGCTTGAGGAGTTCTAAAAGCAAGTGTTTCCAATTCAGATTAATGGGCAGGAAACTGCTGTTGGCATCTCTGTTTAAACCTCGAGCTGTTCTCTGACCTTCCTCCTACACGTACCTTCACAAATCCTACTCTCAACTTCTCAGGAAAGGCCCTCAGTACAAAAGGCAGGGAAAAAGACAAATGGGCTACGGTTGTTTATGTACTTTTTAAAGCAACCTCTAAGCCCTTAGGTCCTCAAACGGTAAGAAATTAGTAACTTCAGCTTCACCTAATTCCCATGAGGTGAGATGACAGCAAAGGCTAACACCCCCTTCAGGCTACCCTAAAGGACTGCCACCACCATCTTCTTAAGTCTTAATATTGCCGTGGAGTTTTATTGTATCTCACTGCTGGAAAGCAAAGGCTGTGGAGAACAGTGGTGCAAAGACTAAGCTCCAAGCAACTTTCCAACTGGCCACCTAGACAATGACATCATCATGCTATACACACAAATTCAGTAAACAAAGCTGTTGTGATATTTTCTTATCTGCAGAAAAACTGAGATTCAAATTCTCACATAAATGAGTCACAAGAAGCAAGCTTATCAACTCTGTGAGACTTTGAGAGCACACTTAGAAACAGCTCCTCTATTCAAAAAACATGACCGCACAGTACTGTTAAAAGCGGTATCTATGATGTGTGGAAGCTACAGAAAAACCTTCCAAAGGGTAATTCCTTTCTTGTTTTCTTCTAGAAGGTGAAAGCAGCCTACGGAACGCCTGCTTAAAAGGATATCATGATCTTATGCATTATATTTAGATCTTGAAGATGTTTCACCAAATAGCAGGAATAAAAACGGGAAGGGAAACCTCTCCCTTGCTTACATTATTTGCTTGACTACACCTTCTATTGAGTCACTTTTACTACAGAGCGAATAGGACACCGAATGTCTGAAATTATATGCAAGCTGTGCATAAGCTTTCAATGAGACAAGTATTTCCACAACCAGAGTTTGAGGAAGCCAGTTTCCCCTATTTTAGACATGGATTTTAAACAGGTCAAAATCATCTGGATGATTCAGGAGCAATTACAAACGCTGAAGCTGCCTTCTCTTAAATCATTTTGAATAAACAGACTGGATTTCATGTTGAAGGTATACCCTTAGCTGAATGTAAATTATGTTCCACTTGCAGAGCCTGATCCTTCACTGTTAAATCCATTTAAATTTTGACAGTTATTGCAAGCACAAATAAGATCGCACAGGCATTTAGGAAACTGTTACGGTCTTGCTCTACTTACTGGGGTTTTTTACCTATGGCAACATTAAAAGCATGTAAAAATAGTGTACTGTTCCATGTACTGACCAAACAACACAGTTCCCCGCTGAGAAAAACGCACACCGATGTCACTGGCTTTCCAGGTTTTGATTCCAAAATTTTTTGATTTACAATGTGCAGCCTGAGGCAAGTGAAACAGACTGCTCAGACCTGCAGCTTTTTCCTTGTTTCCTATTTAAGAGCTAAAGGTATATGTCATTACCGTCCAGGCAGCAACTTTGCAATTTCTGCCCATCTGTTTCCCAGCCTCTTGTGTGCCTGGTAAATAATTCTATCTTCCTC
This sequence comes from Phaethon aethereus, assembly GCF_964289735.1. NCBI lineage: Eukaryota > Metazoa > Chordata > Aves > Phaethontiformes > Phaethontidae > Phaethon > Phaethon aethereus. Next base: position 65,447,740 of record NC_138576.1, on the reverse strand, counting down.
TTCTGTCCAGGAGGTTTTCTTCACTTCTGGATTCAAATGGTTGTGCCACCTCTCCCTGCACTGTTTTCCAATCCTTCCCTTCAAATGCTTAGCAATGACAGACCAGCGCTTTGGACCGTATTTCTGCACGAGTTCTATTACCTTCAAAGAAGGACATAAAAACTGCCTGTATTTAACGATGCATAATGAATCAATGAAATTTTTCTGTGGTGGAGCAACATTTTCAACAACATTTCTCAAAATTGCCATGGTAAAACTAACATACAATTAAGGTTCCCCACTTCCCATTTATACTTTTACCCAAAAGGAAGAATCTGGTAATAGTTAAGCCATTTCTAGACTGCAATTCTACATGACAGTGCTGTACAGCAGTATTAATTAGTTTGCATAGAAAACTTAGAAAGAACTACACAACTACTAAGCACTGACACTGATAGGATCAGTCTGCCTCTGGCCATATTAGTCCTGAGACCACCAAAGTCTCTGGAAGTTTTGCCCCAACACATAAAATCCGTTTGCAAGGCATTAATCAGACGGAAAGGAAAACTGATTACCCTTTGATCCTCCTCTTTAGTCCAGGGACCTTTGATAAGTTCTGGGTTTAGTACCTTCTGCCATCGGTGCTGGCACTGAACATCTGTCCGATTCTAGTGAAATGTAAAATATACAAAACAGATCATTCTTTAGACAAGATCAATGTAGAGTGATAACGCTCTTACCTAGGTACACTTGCTCCCGACGTATTTCAACTACGACTACCGAACACCACGGCGTGATACGGTAGGTGCGAGAAGAAGGTGCTCAACTACCAACCTGTTCACTGAGCTAGGAAGGATTGCCACCGCTCATGCAGCGACGACTTGTGTCACCAAAACTACACAAACTGAATCTTCGCCATCTGGCACCATAGCTGTCATGCTTTCACATGCAGTATTTCTACAACAGCCGAAGTGTTCACAAAGTAATTCTCTTCTAAACCATACTTACAACTCAATAAAGCTATTTTTTTCCTTGTGCTAAGGCGCTTTGTTTCAGTGTCCCATCGACCTTTCACTCCACAACACCCCGCCACCCTCCATTTTTGGTTCTTTGAATTTTTTCCACCCCTTTCTGAGAAGTGAAAGGAAAATTAAAGGTAAGGGTTTCCACAATATTCTAACTAAACTTATGAGGTCTCCATCTGTGGAGGTTTTATATCTCCCGCAAAAATGTAACTATACAGCAACCACTCCCTTTTCCCTTACTTGGAAACCTCTGATAAAGAGCTGTCGCTAGAACTGGAAACAGAAACCAATATCCACCTACAGGAAGGAAATTGGCAATGACTTTCCAGTCTTCTGTGCCATTCTGCTCCACAAGCTTCTTCAGTTTCTCATCCTGAATCATTAAAAAAGCAGACATAATTAATACTGCAATCTCTTATAATGCAAATGAAACAAATTTGAAAAACAAAAAGCTTCCTTCCAGCTTTTTATACATCTATTTCTGTGTCCTGAGGGTCATGGGAGGTGGTCTGTAGACCTCTCATATTTTTAATTGACTAAATCTTGAGATTTTTCTGCTGCCGTGGATTTTGGCAGGTTATTTACCGTGCTGCAGGAGAAAGGCTGACTTTTCTGTGCTGTTCTTTGACTTGAATTATACATTCCCATCTTACTGCTCAGAGCAATGTAACTGTTATGCTGGTACTGGATTTACAGTAGGGCATGGATGTTTAGATGCCAGGCATCAGAATAACAATGAAATTCAGTAACACTCAGGCACCCAGCTGCTTGGGGACCTCCAAAAATCACAGCCTTAAGCTTTATAAGCCTTGCAAGTAATGGGATTTCCAGTAATTTGCTCATTGCCGATCTGTGTACAATGAATGCACAATAAAACTAATGGCTCCTTTTTGCTCCTGATCACTGTGAGGGAGCTGTGCCTACTCGCAATAGCGCAAAATTTGGCCCAGCATTTTTAACGATAAGGCCAGATATGTAGACCCTAAAGACAAAAGGAACCAATCTCGTGCACCGGGAAACGTCGAGATAGTGCAAGACCAGCGAGAACTGTCCCAAGAGATAAGAGGAGGGGAGCAACCCTCCCCTCCCCCGATTAGCACCTCCCAGTATGCTCCCAGTTCATGCGACAGGAAAGTGGCCATTGGGCTCCTTGGCCATCCCCTCCTCCCAGGCCACATCACGACCACATCCACCTGCTCTAAGAGCAGAGTCTGATTCAAGAAAAAATAAAAAACGCTTGCAAGAGGTGACCTGCCACTGTTTATGTATCAATATACATTGTTAGAGAGGAGAAAGTCAAAACATAACTTAAGAACTGTATTAATGTATTTCGCAATAAACTCAACCCAGTTAAATGGCCACAGGATATCCACCTGGCAAGGGAGTTTGATACCACAATTTATGCGGAAAGTCAGCACAAGGGTACCGTGACTAAAACGCATTCTGACCTTCAAAACCAAAATATACCTTGCACGCTCAATTTTGGTACTGCTGGATTTCTTTTCTCCAGCTTTTAATTTATTTCCACTCAGGATCACAATGCTGCAATTAAAGTGCAAATTTCAAATGGCACAAGAGGGCTGCAGCAGTTTGTGGCACAGTTGTTTGCTGCTGTGGGACACTGAACACACGTCAGTTCTCGCGTAGCAACCGTTTTCAAACAAAAAGAGGTAGCAGCAACAATCAAGCATTGCTGCAGGTGAGTCTTAACCTGTTTCTCCAGCAGAGCTTACAGGGAGACTCACATCCCTCTAACACAGACCTCGGTGGACATAAAAAAGTGGCGTCTATACATTTTATTTAAAAGAGAAGAACGACCCTAGAAGTTAAATAAAACACTGAATGTAGCTAAAGGGTCAAAAACTTTGTCCCCATTCATACACATGGGACTACCACCGAAGTTAGTTTGCAGATAAGCAACTCGGAGAGAATATGATCTGTGCTCTCTCCGTCTTTTTACATGCAGGAGATGAAGGAACTCGGATTTACCTCTTCGCGGGTCCACCTGGTTTTTCCTAAGTGACGTTTTCCAGTCTTAGGAAGCAGACCATCATAATCATGATCATACATCTCAACATCTTCTTCGTCATCATCACTACTATATATACTGCAGAAGGAAACACAGTGAGACACAGAGTGGATCATGAGGACTTGAGCTACTTAATTACAAAGCACAAAAAACCCACTACAATCCTTACAAAGGTTAACACAGATAAAAGTTTTAAAACTTGCACAACAAGATTTTGTTCTGCATTCTGTTGTTCTAGTATTCTGAACTGGTTCTGCTGTTTTTGGTATCCACAGATACAAGCAAAGGGCTGGCAACCTTCGTATTACTGTGCATGTTTAGACCTGCTCTTACTGTTAGATCAGTGGTGAATTACACATTTGGCAAACTTTCAACCAATGAAGGTTTCGAATTAAAATACAATGTTTGGGACAATAAAGAGAACTAGAGGCTGTGTCCATTACACAAGCGCATGTTCAGAATCTTTAACTCGTGCCATACATTCTGAAAAATATTGGCATTTTCGTATCTTTAACAGAGCAGATGGCTGTATCATTCCCAAATAAAACAGACTGTGTACGAATACAAAAAGTTAACCGATAATAACCCTGCTTGAGAATATGGTTATGGACCCTATATGTGAAGACAAAAGTTTCTGTATTTTAGTAAACCAGTAAGTGGTAGAATTAACATGCAGTAAGCTCTAATATAAAATGTGCCTGCCATTTATGGGTCTGGACAGACAAGGGCAGAGGACAAGTATATTTAATATCCTGTAACCAATGAATGATCGAACCCTTTTGTACTCTCCATTTCTCTAACTTAAGACTTTATTACCTCTACTCCATTTCTAAACACCTCATACTGTTTTTGAAATACTCTGCTACTCACCTAATTCATGACTAAGGGATTTCCCCAGAGGCTATCTATGGGTAAAAAGGCCTCTTACTCTTTTCACAAACAGCACTTGCTCTACTCACTTCACTAAAACTAAGAGTGTTTTGCAACAAGAGCTGTCTTTCTGGTGGGCAGTATTTTATTTCCAGCTTTTAAGAGATGAGCAGCAGTTCTGACACTTCAGCTAAGAGATGACAACTGCAAGTGCTAGAAAGGAGACTATGTCATGCTGCGAGACTAAAAACTGTGATATATCTGATGGTATGGTATGCTGCGGTATGTCAAGGTATGACTAAGACATTAAAATAAAGTTATTTTGTAATAAAATTATCAGGCATTGTTTATTCCGTTAACCTGTTTTCAGGAGAGCACTTTTTAAATTAAGCTGCAGTGAAGCACAGAGACTGGTAGCCAAGCTGCAAACACCTCCAAAATGCAAGCTGTTAAACATATATTCTTTTAAAGTGCACCGGCCTAATGACACCTTATATCTTCAACCCTGTTTTCTGGCCTGTGGCATGTGCCATGAAAACCAGAAGTTTTCCACGGCCTGCCATGATGCGTGTGGCCTCACCCCAGCCTCTGCCGGCCGGGTGGCCCCTGACCCACCCACCCAGCCCCTCGTCCCCACCCTCAACTCGCCCCACGGTGCCGTCGTCCTCCAGCCTGCCTGGCCCCACGGTTCGCTCCCCTATTCCCCAGCCCACGTAACCATTTGGGGGAAGCGCTGGGGGAAGCGCTGGCTGAAGCTCCAAACCCGCCAAGGCGAGCGCGCAGCCCTCCTTCGCAGCTGGAGCCTCCCGGGATTCGGCGGGGCAGCACGCCTGAGCGAAGCTCACGCGCTCCAGCTGCTACCAACGCGGCTCCTTCCCCGGCCGCCGCTCAAAGTAGATTCACTTTTCTAAGTGACGCGCGCAGAGACAGCTGTGCCGCTGCCCACATGCCAAAGGAAGTTTCGTGGCTCAGCTTCCAAGTATCATTTTGAAAACAAGTTTCGCAGTTAGTAAAAACGCCAGGTACGCATCCATCGGCGACGCTTCCTGCGCGGCGATGCGTTTCGGGAGAAGGCGGAGGAACACCGCTCGGCAACCGCAGCAGCACATCAGCGGCGAACAGGTTAAAAAGATTTAAGTGCGGTGCCAGTAATGTAACCGGTTTATTTAAATAACCGGGGCCTTGCTGGCACCGCAGAACTGAGCAAACCCTGCTGCATTACCTGCCTTCTCCAGTAGGAGAAAAGGGCCCTGGGATTTCGGGACGCTCGGTGGCTGCTTTAGCCCACCGGGACCTCAGCGCTGCTCGAAAACTCTTTTACTATTTTGCACCTCGGGCCGCAGCCCCGACGCCGGCGCGGTACGACGGCGCGGCACGGCGCGGCGCTCCGCCCGGCCGGGGCAGAGGGCCGGAGCCCCCGGCCCGCCCCCGCTGCTCCTGCTCTCCCCGGCAGCCGCGCCGCGCTTTCCGCCCGGCAACCGACTTGTGCAACGATACGCGGGGAAAGACAAAATAAAGGAGAGAAAAAAAAAAAAAAAGGAGGGGGTGGAGAGGAAATGACTCGCTGCTGCTACCGTGATTGAAGGAATTCGGGCGGCAGCCCCGCGGGGCAGGCGGACCCCCGCGCCGCCGTGGCGGGGCTGCCGGCCGGGGCCGGGCCCGGGGCGGCGGAGCGCCGTGTCCCTGCGGGCGGCGCCCGCGAGGCAGGCGGCGGCTGTCCCTCTCTTTCGGGAGAGACGGGCCGGGCGGTTCACCGCCGGCCCCAGCGACAGCCCCGCTCCGACACCGAAAAAAACGCAGCCCGGCGCTCGCCCAGCGGCCCCGCCGCCTCCTCCCGCACCAACAGCCCCGTGTCCTTAAAAAGACCCGCCACTCCCGCGCAAGTCCCCAGTCCCGCCGGACGGGGCCGGCGGCCGGGCAGGGGAAGGCAGGGCTGCGACTTTCGCCCCTGTCATAGCCCGGCCAAAGGGGAGGGGAAGCGGGGAGGATGCCGGGCCGCAAAGAGAAAGAGAAAAAAGCCTCCACGTGTCCGACCCGCCGTCCCCGGCTAATTAGACAGCACCTCCGCTCGCTGCGCCCGCCCGGCAGCGGCGGCACGGACGCGGCCACGCGGCGCTGCCGCACCGGCCCGTCCCGCTCGCCGCTCCCGGCCCCCGGCCCGGCGCGGACCGCCCTCCCACGGGAGCGCGGCGGGCGGGCAGGCACGGGTGACAGCTCCGGCCGAGCGCCCCGTCGGGGCCGCAAGCCCACGCAGCTGCCTGCCCGCGCTGCCGCGCTCCGGCATGTGCCCAGCGGCGCTTGCGGGAAAAAGCCAAGCCCCGCAGGGCGTAACTACCCCCGCGGGGTAGAGCCGCGCTCCCGAGGGCAACGGGGCCGCCACTGCAAGAATAAATAAAAATAAATAAAAAAAATAAGACGAGTGAGTGAGCCCAGCCCCCGCGCCCGCCGCCCACCTCCCGTCCCACCCAGCCGGGAATGAATGAATGAACGAGACGGGACGCACTACCTGCCGCCTCCGAGCCAGCCCGACATTGCCCTGCCCTGCAGCTGCGGGGCTCGCAGCCCCGCCGGGCTCCGCGCCGGCCTCTGCGGACAGCGAGCCCCGGCCCCCCGCCGCACCCGGCAGGCGTGCTGCGCGGGGCCCGGGCGCCCCGTCAGGGGCGGCTCTGCGGCGCGTCCCGCTGGGCTGCGGCTCCCCCGGCGCCGCCGGAGGAGGGGGGAGCCTGGCGCTGCGCTTGGGGGCCGGGGGCGGAGTAGCCCAGGTGCGCGGAGGACGGGGGGCTGCCCGCCCGCCCGCCTCCCAGTCCGCCGGGCCAGCCCGCCGCTGCCTTCCCCGTCTGACAGGCGCGGCGCGGGGCTGGCCGCCCCCCGCCCGCAGACAGCGGGTTACCTGTGCCGGGGTCTCCGGGCCATCCTCGCACCGGCCGCTGGGGGAGGAGGACGGGGGAGCCCGCGCCCGTCGCCGCGCCCTGCTGCCGGGCTGCGCCCAGGCGCTCCGCCGCCGCGCACGGGAGTGCCGAGGAGCCGCGGGAGGAGGAGGAGGAAACAGGTTGAGATTAAAGAGTAAACTCTGTAAACAGAGATGCCATCAAACAAAGGGCCCTTGGACACTCCCCCTCCCGCCAAATCTGGCGCCCCTGCAGTGCGCAGGCGCCTGGCGCCGCGCGGCGGGCCCGTGCCGCGGCGGCGGGGCGCGGGGCGGGCGGACCGGGGCCGCGCGCCCGACAGGGCCCTCCCGCCCCCCGCCCCCGTCCCGCCCGGCCCCGCCCCTCCCCGCCCCTGCGGGACCCCCGCGGGCCGGCGCCGCAGCCCCTCGACGGTGCGGCCGCAGCCCTCCGGCCCCGCAGCGCTCGCTGAGGCAGCCGTCGGAGCGGCGGGCAGCCTCCCCCACCCCGTACACGGCGGCAAGGGGAGTCCCGCCGGGGGGCGGCGCAGCTCCTCCGGGGGTATCGGCGGCCACCACCGGGCCCACGTAGTTGCCTCCCACCGACGAGGGATGGCCCTTGGTGGGTGCACCTGCTCCGCGCCCTGCGTGGGGTGCGGGCTGCCGCAGCGACAGCCCCCGGCGGGCGAGCAACCCCTCGCAGGAATACTAAATAAAGGGGATGGCGGGGGCCGGGGGGCCCGATAGCTGCCCGGGGCCAGGCTGCGGCTGCCGCGCCGCGGGGGATTTTTGCTCTAGTTCCCCTCGCGGCTGCCAGGCGGTGGATGATGCCTGCCGCCGCCGCGGCGGGAGAGGCGGTGGGTGTCCGATGAGCTCCAGAGAACACGTTTTCTGATACAGAAATGAGTCAGGATGTGAAAAATGGCGAAACATGCAAAGTTCCCAGGCTGCGCTGCTGCTTGAAAAATCGGGGCTTTGCAGCGGTTTCGGCGCGCTCGCCCTTTCCTCAAAGAGCCGCGGCTCATCAATGAGCCGCCGACGGGGCGGGCCGGGCTGGGGCGGGGCGGCGGGGCCGCTCCCGAGCCCGCGGCGCCGCTCGCGGAGGGCCGGGTCGGGCTCGGGACCCGTTCCCCCCCGAGGTGGAGCGGCCCGCGGGGCCAAGCGCCCTGCGTGGGGCGTCGGGGCAGCCCGCGGGCAGCCACCGCCCCGTCGGGTCTCTCATGTCCCGTAGACTCCGTAAGTCCTGTAACGGGATTCACCAGCGCTGGCAGCGGTGGGACAGACAGGCAGCCTGGTTATGTCCCCGAGCCCTGCGCACGCATCGCTTCTTGGGATCACACCTTGTCCCAAAGTAGCCAGAGGGTGCACACCATTCCTGCTTTGCCCTACTCACACTTCTGACGGGAGTGGCTGTTCCTCCCGGACACCATTTGCCTACCTGTAAAATGGGTCTGCTGCACCAGGGGACCAGCATTTAGTGCAGGGTGGAGGTGCTTTGTACAGTGACATCTTTGAAGCTCTTCTCTGCTAGGAAGGGGGGGCTTTAATGCTAATGGCAGTGGGAGACCTGGGAAAACAAAGGCTGATTCAGCTCTGTTCTACACCCAGTCAACTTTATGAAGTGCGTCCTGGCATCAGCAGAGAACAAGACTACTCAGATCCATCAGATGTTTTGAGGGTTTTTTTCTGGTAAAGATGTTCTTGGGGAATGAAGGAAATCAACAGGCTAGAGAAAATACAGAAAGACATCTCGGTGTCCATGCCATAGCTAGCCACTGTTGCCGGTTGTTGGGGACGTTGCATTTCATTCCTTCGGAAAAGAAAGTAGCTGATGCAGAATCAAAGCTGATAATAGTCCACAAGAGTATAATTTTTTGTGTGTGTGAACTGTTGCGTTCAGTACTGATAATGGGAATGATACTTCCACAGCTCTGTCAGAACCTATTCCTGAATCCTTTGCAGAAAGCTATTTAAAAGTAAGAGAGATTTCTGAGTGCTGCTCCGCCGGTGAGTATTGCTTGTGTACAGAGGAGGCCTGAAGCTGGGCTGGTAGTCAATGCAGCTGTAAGGCTATGACAGGATTCATTGGATCTGCTGCTAAGGGCAGGTACTACTTACTCCGTGACTGAAAATGAACATTTCACTGAAACGGTGTGGTCATGTTGCCTAGAGTTTCCCACAGAGGTACAAACAAAACTGCGCAAGGTTACCTCTTCCTGCTTCTGCGGGAAGCATTTTCCCTTGTTGATTTTTGCAAATGTTTCAGTGTTAACTGAGACAAATCCAACATCTTCCTGATTTGGATGTAAATTTGCTGAATAAATGCAAAGAACATCTATTATTGCTCTCAAGAGATCTGTTAATATGCACAATTTTCTTCTGAAGGTTTTGTGTAAGACTACATTTCTTCTCCAGTGACTCCGAATAAATACCTTTTTTCTTCCCAGATTGAAAAAAAAAACATATTTAGTTTATAAGAATACTTAAAATTGCAAATAAAACATATTTTTACTGGCTTCAAAATAAAGAGGAAAATGACACCTCCATTCCAGGTTTGAAGAGCAGTCTTCCTCAAGTCTGCCTATATAAAACCCACTAAAATCAGTAAGGTGTGTGCACACACTCCACTGGTGTTTCTTCATTCTTAATGTTTAAAATTTAGCTAAAAATGAACTATGACTCTGCTATTTTATTTTCTTTCCCGGGAATCTGTAGCCTGAGGCAATTTGAGATGTGAGGGTTCTTTTTAATATATCCTTGCCAAAGCCCTAAAGATGAAGAAATCACCCTTCTACATCTGAGCTTAGGGATCATATGCCCTAAATGTGCAGTAGCAGACTTCTTCTTATATTACCCTTCCAACTTCATTAATTAGTGATGTCTCTGAGCCTATTTATAGTAATTGCATCAACTGACAGAGTAATTGTAAACAGTGTAACTGCATGTTCTGGTGATCTTTTACTTACACAAATTATATAAGTAATTTAATAAAAGTAATTATATAAATGGTAAATACACATGGAATTACTTGATTTCCTGCACCTCCACTACAAACACAAACCTCAAAATGGAGTTAAAAGCACGTGAAGAAAGTTTGAGGAATCCTAGTTAAACATCAAATCCAAGATGTGTTGTCTTCATCCCTAATGTTGTCCTGTTGCGATCTGCTGTTCAGCTGGCACGACTTGGGCTGATTATTGCCAACGTTAGTTAACTAGGCATAACCAAACAGAAAAGGACTCGTGAAGGAAATTTATCTGGGAGAAGAACAGCAAACCTGAACACCAGGATTTTCCAAATGGATGGGAGGTAGTTGCATAAATTCTTTTTAGACTTTTGAAAATCCCAACAGCAATCTCTACCTGTGTGTCATTCCTACTGTTGCTGAGTTTGTCACAGAATCTGCAAGGAATACTGTGAAATCAGTGTCTAACTACTTACGTGATTGCACACACACAATATTTTCTATCAATCACAAGTGTTGTAAAGAGCCACCTTTCCTTCCCTCCAGTCCGAAGGCATCTTAGCATGCCAGAAGCATTTTTATAAAGGCATGTTAATATGTGCTTTTTTGTTTACTTTCTGCATTTCTCTCAGCTCGTGCAGCGAAAAAAAACAAGCAACTTTCACTTTTTTAGTTTCACTTTTAGACTGTAGTTACTGTAAAGTTTCAAATGCAGTTGTGGTATTTTTATCATTGAAAATCAGATGTTTTTTGATATTTTGGCCAGAAATATTTTCAATAAATATTGCTAACACATTTGAAGCAAAATAAAAGCGCATGTTTTCCTTTAACGCAGGCTTCCTAACATAAGTTCCTCATAAAAGAAGGTAAGAGGGTTGATTAAAAACTCTGGGGAGGCAGGCAGGAGACTGGGGTTTAATGCTGCTTGTATCACATACCAAGTCACTCAGAGGCACGTATTTAGCCAGATTCCCCTACTCGTGGATATAAGTTATGTCCAACAGCGTGCATGGACATTTTTGTTCCAGCAAAAGGTGTTGCATGTGGGCGCCAGCCTGGTGGCTGCACTGCTGGCTTCGGGAGGGGTACCTGGCCTCAGAGGCAGCTGGATGTGTCGCCACCCAGATTTGCATGTGCGACCGGGGCTCCGAGAACAGCCAACACGTAGGTGTGAGTGGCAACCACCTGCCCACTGAAAATGGACGCTGTTGTGGACCCGGTTAGGGCCAAAAAACATGGCAATCCATGGGGCAGCAGGAGATGCGGCTGCTTCCACACCATCATACCCACGTTTTCTTGCAGCCAGGTTGAAAAGCCAGAGAAAGGGTAGTGAGGTGAGAGGAAAATCTTTCGGCCGATCCCCCCTAGGCTATGCATGTGCTCAGAGAAAGAAGGAGATGCTCTGCTGGCTCCTACTCCAGCTGTGTATATGGCATAGCCTAGATCTTCGGGTTTGCACACCTGGTGTTAACACATACAGTTCTAAAGCCCGCTAGACCACTGTTACCCTGTGATTATACCAAAGCCCCTACACTGAAAATCTGCAGCGTGTTCTGGTACAGAACTAGAATAAGACTGCATCGATGCAGGCTTACCAGTTGACTGCATTATTTCTTTTTGTTTATTTATTTTTGAAGTATATTTGTCCTTAGCCCAGGTCTGGTAGCAGTAAGAATCTGATGATAAGGCTAGACTGCACCGATTGAAATTTGATATGAAAAGGATCACCAACAGAATAAGATATCTGTTTCCTTTCTGATGCAACATCTGGATTTTTCTGATGGCAAAATCTTGGATGATCATGTTGGTATAAAAGGTAAGGGGAAATCAAGAGGGACCTGTGCTGGGAGAAAACTTTAGGTTATCGCTATATAATATAGAATGAAAGGAAGGGACATAACTTGATGAAATTAGGTTCTTGAGTGAGGGAGTGAAGGTAAACCTAACACTCTTCAGCAGAGGCTCTTTTTTGTGGTAAACCCTCTTTGTTTGTGTATGGCTTGGAAGGAGAGCAATGCCTGAGGCCTTCCAACTGCAAAAATAGCGTACTATAGGAGCTGAACATATGTTGTACAAAAGCTGTTATTTCATTTGTTCTGAAACAGCACGGTGGTATAGTAGGTGCAAAGTGAGGCTCGGGGCAAGTGGCACCAGTTCCTTGGACACCAGCAGAACCACACGTCAAGTAGGCTGCCCAAGTGCGGTGGGCTCGGTGGTGCTCTGGGTGCAGTGCCCCCCTGTGAAAACTAGCCCCTTTCCATGTAAAAGCCTACCTCATCATACAGAATGATTTAATTTCTTTTTCCTTTGTAAAGCGCAGTACTAACAATAAGAAGCATTCATTGCTTATGCAGCTCCATCCTTTTAACCTGTAGCAGGGCACTGACATTCAAAGCAACAGAAAATTAGCAATATGGTGGGGTATTGACATTGTATGTTATCGGCATACCTGGAGCAATACAACCCTTCCAGCTACTCTCGTCACACAGGAGGCTATGTGTTTTCTTGCCTTTATTTTATTGCTAGCAACTAGTATTTCAAAGGCAATCGTGGTCTTTATTTATTTATTTAAAACACGATGTGATAAAAATATTAGACAAATTTGATTAATAGCAGCAGAGAGGACAAATAAATGTAAACATAGGCAAATAAGTTTATTTTCTTAAGTGATTCATTTAAGCATACTAATGTGTCAAGAAATAGCAATATGCCTTTCAAAATGATAAAGTAAACCCTATTCACAATAGAAGTGATTTGCTCTATGTACATGGTTCACCTAGAAGGGTGTGGTTACTATAATGTATGCCTGGCTGGCAAGCAGAGAGGCTTTTGTTCTGTAGCTGCTTTTAAAATTGTCCTCTGACAGAGGTGCACCTTTGCACCGGTTTAACAGAGAATTCAGCCTGCTGCTGGTTCTCTCCCATTTTTGCTCTTGTAAATGCAAAGCCACTCCAGTGATGTTTCTTGAGGTACTACTGATACACCCGGCTGTACCTGAAAGCAGAGCTTGTGTAGTTGAGGGCAAACGTGTAAATGAGTTTAGAACATAGCAAAGTGCCATAGGCACCAACGGTTTACGTTTACCCTTTTTTCACTGTCTCGCCACTGCGGAGGCTTGGTTCTCCCTTACAACAGTCTTCCTTCCCTCTTGTTTTATTGACTTGGTACACGGAAAGGAAATACATTTGATTTACACCAGTTTAAAGAAAAGGGTGGGCAGACTTGTCAAGCCCATTGTCTGTAAAATTCATACATTTCTCCTTGCACTGGAAGATATGTAAAGGAGATGTGTCAGCTTCTGTGGTCCTAACTCACTGGTTGCAGTCTTTTCTTACAGGTTTCCTTTTATAGGTTAACCCATTATGAATCCCATCTTGTAGATTTGTCACGGACACTTACACTTCACACACAAAACCCTATTTCCCACCTAGTCCATTTTCCTCTTGTTACAATCCAATATTTTACAGGCCTATAACCTTCCCCCTCTCAAACTTTCTCCCAGTGTTGGACTAACTGAATGTGAAGTGGAATCAATCCCCCCTTTCTTTTTTCATTTTCCTCCACACTTACCCTATTGCTGTGCTGGCCTAATGTAGGCTAGATGGTAAAGCTTTTCATTTCTCACTATATTTGTTTTACATCCTCAGGCCCTATGTCACTGCTTTCTGTATTAGTCAGTAGGAGGTGCCAAAAGATTGGCAAGAAAAGTAATTTTTTCAAGCCGAGACAGAATTAATCACCTCCATTTTATACCTTGCAACCCTGGTTACCCACTGCTGTTCAAGAGCCAGTCAAATTATGTTTGCAGTAAGGTTGTGTACACAAATAAAGCTGTGCTCCTTCCTGTCTTCCTTGTGCCCATAAGTGCTGCCATTTACTTCATTTAAGCTACTCCTACATCACACCATGAGTTCTGAAAGAAGTTTACTGGATCCTAACTAGAAGCAAGACTAAGTGGTTAGATAGGTGCTTGCTACCACTTCGAGAACTCTGAAGCAATCACTATGTTATTACTGAGTATTTGTGTTCAACAAACTTTGTGTATCCTGCTTGAAAATGCATTCACCAAATGTTTTTTAGCAATAACTCTTCAAATTGCTTGTAACATTGCATCTGCATTCATTTACATGCCCTGGTTTTCGATGGTTGGAAATGTTTCGAGGACCTGCAAAAATATTTCCTGAGGCACCCTGTAAATGTCAATTGACAACGATTGAGAACTTATGGTTTGAGAGCTCAACCAGATAGGAAAAGGATAGTCAAAAGTATTGAAAAGACGCTCGGCTTCCTGAGCAGAGGGCACCTCAACAGTGGCTGGATGCTGAGTTTTCTTTAGGGATTTGAGTCCGTATTGGGTTTCCATGGCAAGGTTAGCCTGAAAGTTAGCCTTGGTGCCTAATTATGAAAAGGAGTTGGTCCAGTGGACCGGTGACATGGGCGAGTAGAAAACCAGAATGACTTGCTGACAGCGCTCGCCTTTGGGAGCTCTGCTGTGCAGGAGCTACAAAGACAAATTGTGAAAATGAAAACAGCTTTAAAAGACAGGTGTCAAAGTGGAATTTTCTGTGCTTTCCTTTACTTCTCCCTTTAGGGAAGGCCGGTGAGTTATACAGAAAATGATACTTGGAAGACTCTTTCATACATTTTCTTATTTAGATACCACGGTCTCTTGCCGTGCACTCTCTCACAGATGTAAAAGAAGCCATTAACTCTTGCATTCACACTTCCAGTCCTTTCATTACGTTCATTACTAATGATTGCACTTTCTGGACACACTGGTGTTTGCATCCTTTTTCTTTAATGATTTATTACTTCTGTTTTGTGCTTCCCATATGTTTCCGGGGAGAATTCCCTTCTTTCTCTTACTAGTCTTGTTTCTGCTTGCTCTTTCTGTGTATGCCAATTAATAATGAAGGCTGTGCCTGTGCTTCCCCTCCCTATGGCACAATGTGGTTTTCTCTAGCTCTCACTTTTTGTGAAAAGAAGGCCATCTACTGTTGCTTTCTAGTATGGATTACAGATCACCCAGCAAATGGCCATATTATGCATGCAGCTTCAAAGGTGGGCTTCACAAGTGGCTATTCTCCTGTTTATAGGCACTTCTTATTTTGCAGGCGTATCGTGATGCAAAAGTCTCCATAGCAAACTGAAAAAAATCTTCCTTTTTTTTCCTTCTTCAGAATAGTAACCAATATATTTGGGTCATCTGTTCAGCTGCCATAAACTTCTGGTTTTTTATTTTGTAAAATAGATAAGTGTTCAAGTTTGTTAATCTGAGAGTTTTCCCCAGATGGATTTTTTCCACAGTTATACATCAAGCACCTTTCCCCTTTCCCATCCTCACTGATGTTAGAGGGCAGGACATGATCAGCTCATGATTTAGACAACTATTAGTGACAGGTTTTGTCAGTTTAGCACATTTTTGTTGTATGGTGGTTGTTGGTTTGTTTTTGGGTTTTTTTTTTTTACAGTGTGGTTATGAACAGAAAAGTAACTTTAAAAATTGAACCTTGGTAGTACACATATCTATTCTCCATATGTCTTGTGAGTCATATCTGGATAGTATACTGACAAAAACAAGCTCTAGTGTTGTCAGCACTGTAAAACACAGAGAGCCATGAAAAGGGAGCTGGCCCATCATCTGCCTGTTGTACCACCAGGTCAGCAGTTGGGTTCTGATTCCTCAGCTATTTTTGGAGATGCTACAGAAACTGAGCATCAAGAGTGATTAATTTCTTGTTGGCAGTGAACTTGCTGTGGGGACAATTGTTTGGACTTCGGTTTGATGGGGATATTATTGTTAGATTAGAATCAGGTGCAGCCAAAGACAGCTTTTCTGGTTTGTACTTTTAGGTCAAGGTTGGATATTTCTTCCTTTCCTTCCTGTGAAAACTGGCTGAGGGACTTGTCATGCAACATTATTATTAGAGAAAATTTCCTTTACTTAGTCACCTATTAGTCTTAAGATTGTAATAAAATATTTACTATTTGGTTCATTAACAATAAAGCATGAGTACAACAATTTTATTATGCTTAGTTAATTTTTTGTTCACTTGCAATCACATATGATTTCTTAGTGCCTTGCCTCTCTTGATGTTTTCACATGGGACTTCAATTTTTTTTTATTTCAGTTTTAGGTAAATCGCGACTTTCAGAGATATTCCCTTTTCTCCATTAGAAATACAGCTACGATCATAGGTCCTCTGGGGAGTGATTTCTTTAAATACATCTTCTTTACATAAGCAAAATTATAGAACAATTCCATCTTCTTGAGTATCTGACTCTTTAAATTGATCACTAACAGAGAGTCAGTCTTGCACCGTGTGTGATTCCTGTGCAAAAGAAAAGGAGAAAGAAAGTAGGCAAAAGCTATCTTTAGTAGCTCTGAGATTGATAAAACAAGGTGGATCCTTAGTGCTTAGTGCATAGAAATAGAAGACAAGTAGAGGCAACTCACTTTTCTTAAACAAGACAATTAGGGAACCAGGTAAATTGCTGGGGGGTGCATATGAATAAGTAAAGCATCCATCCTTACTGATCTATCACTTGTCAGATGTTGTTTTAATTTGATTAGGAGGCCAATGTCTGCTTCTGCTCCCACTCTGCCCAAATGTAACTGGAGAGCAGGACTCAACTCTTTAGGGTGAGGTACTAGAAGTCAACAGTGGCAACACACCAGCTAAGTGCCATTATGGAGCTGTGACAAATGACTTCTTGACAGACATGTAGGAGCTATCTGATTACACAGGAAGGGGCATTAAAATTAAACTCAGATGCTCTAAATCTCAACGTAGCAAGCTAACACGCACACACAAATTCTCTCCTCTGAGGTGCCAGTGCCTTCTAGAGGTCGAAAATGAAGCTGAAGACATCTGCTCTGGGTTAGAAGAAATGTAATTCTGGAGGAGTTTGGACAGAACTCAAAACGTTTTAATGTTTCTAATATAAATGACGAAGTAGTCAATGACAATGTTTAAATGGTCCATCTCTAGTTTTCAGACTTAGCCAAATGAATGTCATGACCTGATTACAGGAGCTGTTCCTTCAGGCTGCTTTAAACATGGTCATAAATCCCATACCAGTTCATACTGCACAAGTTCCTTTGACTATGCCACTGCAGGGGATACAAAAACATCCAACTGAAGTAGATATATATTAAAACTATTTTCACACTACCAGAGGTTGCTTTTGTGGCAAATCATGTGATTTTTTAATGTCAGATACCTCTCAGCTTTCCAAGCAATAGAGGCAATGTTGCTGCTTCTGTTCAAATGTGAAATTTTAGGTACTCCTGATAATGCTTCAGCAACTTTTGTAGAAAAGTACTCACATGATTTTACTGAGAAAAATTTTCCTGTGATTTTGCAGACAGTGTTCACCTTTGCTCTTCACCTAAATTCCCATCTAAATCTAAATGGATCAGAGACAGCTGGACTCTGCCATAAGCTCCATACGACCTCTACCTTCTATACCTAGATAGGAAGATAGATAGATAGACAGACAGACAGACAGAGTTTCTTTAAGCATCAGTCACTGAGATGGCAAGTGTTTCTCTGCAACGTCTGTTTTATTTAGCTGACATAACAGGAGCTGATCTGTATATAACTATGCCAAGGAAGGATCATCTTGTCTGCACATTTCTTCCAGTCTCTGCCTTTGCTTGAGGATATTGAGGGCTGGTGATAATGCAGTAGAAATTATATCTTGCCAAAAAAGCTTTGAAACCTTGCCCTCTAAACCATGGTCCTTTTTTTTCATAATAGTTCCTCTGGAATTCCCCAGTAAGAAAACATACTCTTAACCTTCCCAGTGACATTTTAGTTGTACTTGGCAACAACACAGTTCATAAGTATTTTGGCTAATATTCTAGCCCAGCTGGCTATTGCTCTCCTTCTAGTGCACCAAGATTGATATCCACTCTTCTGGTCTTCCTCAGACAAAGCTGGTATTATCAGAAAATCACCCTTTTTTTTACTGCCTTACTAAAGTGTCAGACTTCAGAGATTCTCTGGCTTTTTTACATGCTGTAGGCTACTCTAGAAATGTGGGGTTTTTTCATCAGTTTCTAAAAGCCTCAGGGCCATCCTGCCTTCTATTTTCAGTTTCCTCTCCAGGTTTTAGGGATTACCCTAAATCTACAAAAGAATATGCTTTTTTTTTGCTTGTAGCTAGCAATTCACTACTGTTTGAAAAGGCAGGGGGTATTTTGTGACTATTTACTCTACTCTGTAAGGTTCTGATCAGGAAAATGTAGTTGGTTTTGACTTTCCCAAAGAGCAATGGCCTGTAGATATCCCTGACCCTGTGATGTCTGTGCTTTCTTCCACAAGATAAATACATTGAGATTTTTGTTTCTGTAACTGGATGACAGGTTGGGATATCCATTGTTATAAAAACTTTCCGTAGGACAAGGTCATGCCTGGCTTTGGAGTAATTATTTACCCCAATACTCTATTAGCAGAAATCTTGTGTAAGGAACGAGTCATAAAAGCTTCACATGGTTTCATATAAGAGAAGAAAGAAAGAGGACTGTTTTACATGGAAAGTAGCAATACCAAGAATATTCTTTGTTTTACAAGAAGCATTTTCAGGCAATTTGGTACACTACACAATACTTTTTTTAATGGGTGTTGCAAAGACCCCGTCATTCTGTATTCCTTTCCTTTCTGACACAGATGAGCTGACTGCGGAGAATGACCTCAGGGTTATTGTAGGCAACAGTGAAACTCACAAAAGATTCATTTGTAGAATAAGTGTCTTCCACTGGTCCAATTCAGAGGAGACCAGCATGAAACACACCAGTTATTTCTCTTTGCGTGAGGAAGATGTTCTCCACTTGCAGTTATCTCCTGTGCTTTCTGAATTAGTAATGGTGATGTAGGCCCTGATTCAGGGAAACACTTGCGCACTTATGAACCTTAAGGCAACACTGAAACTATCTTGACTTCCTTTTGATTAAGCACATATACTGAGTACAAAAGTATGAAAGGTTTCAGGCATTCCTCAGTTAGCTTCTTGGGTTGGAAGAGGGGAAATATTGCCAGCACTGGAAGATTAATTGCAAAATTAAAAACATTGGCCAAATGGAGAAATCTGAAAACAAGCTGTCCTGGTTTCAGCCAGGGTAGAGTTAATTTTCTTCATAGAAGCTAGCGTGAGGCTGTGCTTTGGATTTGGGATGAGAAAATGTTGATAAGGTGCTGATGTTTTGAGTTGTTGCTAAGTACTCAAGGACAGTCCAGCTTCTCATGCTGGCCTGCAGCGAGCAGGCTGGGGGTGCACGGGAAGCTGGGAGGGGACACAGCTGGGACAGCTGACCCAGGCTGGCCAAAGAGATATTCCATACCATATAACGTCATGCTCAGTATATAAAGCTGGGACACAAGCACTATTTGCAAGAAGGAAGCTCTGCCCAAGTCCACGTGAAATACCATATCTTAGGGGAAACATATCTGCTTGCCTGGTGTCTTTGGGGGAGTAGTTACCTGAACACATTGCTGTCCTACCAGGATTTTGACAGTTTGTTTTTGGTCTAGACATATGCTGTGTTTCATCCTGCAGGATCTGTTACTGTGGCACTTGGATCTCTTGGCTAGAGATTTGATGCTCTGCATCACTGCTGCAAAGGAATTGCCTCTCCAGATTTTCATCCTTCTTGCCTCGCATTTCAAGAGACCCACATCCTTCAGACGCTCCCTTTGAACTTCTATCTCAGTTGCATTGGTATGACAGCACAGCTCAACAGACCATTAACCTGTACCCTTCCTATACACTTGGCCTCAACAAACTGCCACTGTGCGGTCTCTGTAAAATGCCCTTTCAAGTCCAGTTCTCCTGCTGAGCTACCAAGGGCAACACTGGTTTATTTTAGTTTTTATTAGTGATGAAGATTGTTGTATACTAACTCTGACAATAGAAACACCAGGCCTGTTTCAAAGCTCCTATGCTTACCATGAAGTAGGAAATCCACTTTCCAGGGTTCATGAGACTTACCGACACAAGTAATAGAACCTGAGAGGATTGGCTCTGCATGCTCCTCCTGGGTGCCTTGTGTTCAGCACAGGACTGAAAAATGACCCGTCCTCTGGCATTTTCTATAGTTTGCATTTCTAGCACATCTGTGATCAACATCAGTCTTCAAGGATTGCCTCCTGCTTTGATTACATATGCTTGCTATGCTTTTCTGTGTCCATTAGCTGCAAATACTTTTGTAATGTCTGTCTCAAATACTTTGTTAAATGACTGACTTCTTATTTCTTAGGGTCATCTCAGTGGTGTTCTTTCGAGTGCCGATGTGATATGACTAGACCATCCATCAATCCTTTTCAGAAATAACAATTATCAGGTTGTCTCAAATTTAATTATTCTCATAGAGGTACATCTTGGGAAATACTTTTACCATCTCATAGAGCTTTATTTGGACATCAAGTTATAGTTAAGTTTCCTGAGGCTTTTGTCATACCAAACTTTTTTCCCCCCTTGATTAGGAAAACTGTGATTGGCAAAGCAATGTTCTCCTCTTCCTCCCCTACTGCAAACTGAGGGATCTCTCCCCTACTTTTAATTGTCCTTGTGTTAAAACTTGGTGAGAATTCCTTCTATTATGGCTATTCTGTAACTTTGTCAGTGTTTTAGTGCTTTGGAGTACTGAGACCAGAGTTAGGTTTTTGTCTTTACCAAAGCTAAAGTTGTTTAGCTTGAAATCACACTGGAAAGCAAATTAGTAAAAACAGTGCAAAACATGGTATAAATGCTATTATTTTTGCTCAGCCTGACTCATATTAATTTAGCTTAACTATCCATTTGAGATAAAAATTTGTATGAATCACACATAGTTGGAATTAATTTTACTGCATCAGTTTAACTGAAAATGTAATTTTAAAACTATATAACTTTTAATACAGACAAACCTCACTGGTAATACATAAATAATACTATTTACATTCATTTAAACTCCCTAGTTACTACCCTTCTCAATGTACTTAGTTAGTAAAACCTACAAGCCAAAGTACTTGGAGAAGTTACTAAGTACTTCTTAGAGATAATAAGTGATTGACTTAAGTGTTTATTGATTAGTTACTCCATTCCTGTATTGAGGTTTGGGCATATAAACTATAATTTCAAAAGCTCACTTAAACTTTAGAGTGGCAGAGATGGTGGGTGAGGGTATGTAACAAATCAGGCAGAGGAGGTAAAAGAGTAAAGTGGTGTAAGAAACAGGTTGTTAGATACTGATCTAAAAAGATGTGTACATACATGTATATCTAAGTATACATGTTGGTCTAGACAGAATTCAGACTCAGATGCAACCCTGAACTTAGTTATTAGTTCTTGAATAGGGTCCTTGCATGATGTCGTCTTCCTGCTTCTGTCTATAGCAGAGTCAAAAGGGTTTTTCTAATCATCTAAACGAGAGTAGGACAAAGACCAGAAAATAACACATGAAGCTCAGTCCTAAATGCAATGACTTCAAGAGCAATGGCCAGCAGCAAATCACATAGGTACAACTTCCTCAAGTGCTCAAGTGTGATCCTGGAGTTGCTGAGCTCACTTGACAGATTAAGAGCTTAAGAGAAGAGGCCTGCATGCTGCCGTAGATCTGTTGCATGACCCAAAGCACGTCATCTAACTTCAGCAGGTCCAGCTTAAGGACTGTCACAAGGGGTAATAATATTTCCGTTCCTTAGATGACATTGCAAAAGTTAATCCATTAAAGTTAATGAGAGTCACTGAAATGATCATGGTATAAATCAAATGGAAAGTTACTGAAGCAAAAAACTCTCTGAGAGATATCTTTCTTTTAGAACAGTTTCTCCTGCTCCACTTCCTTCTTTCCACACAGTGGAGGTCAACAGGGGCAGAGACAGCCCTATTAATTTTTCCGATCTCTATAGATTTTTATTATATAGTATTTAGGCAATTTTCTAAAAGGGGAGCCATATTTATGCCTTTTTTTAAGCCTTCAACATCTCCAGCCTGAGAAAGTTCAGCTTGGGTTTTTATATCAGATATTTAGGTCTGTTTCTTCCTGGAACACAATGCAACATGAAGGATAATGGTATCAGTGTCACCCATACAAGTGAGACCCGATTAAGTAAGGTGGGACAACTTCTTTCATCTGAACTATTCTGAAGTCTTTTTTCTTTAACACTTAATCACCGCAAATGCCTAAACTATTTGTGAGAAAAAATTCCGTGTTGATTTTTAATATTCTTATCTTTCTGTTGAGGCTTGAGAGATCTCAAGGAGGACCTCTAACAAGGGAACATCTGAAATGTAAAAGCAGCAAAGAAAACAAAGCAAGCAAAAAGTTGCATGAAATTAATGTTCTTTTAAAACAGCAGAGAGAATCATACCATCTCACATGTGTTTCTTATTCTTACAAAACATACTGTACAGCAATGCTCAGAGCCTCCGTTACAAATGATAATGGTAATAATATTAATGTGGGTCCTTATCTAAGACCTGCTGAAGTCAGTTAAAGGCCTTCCATTGATTGCCGGGGATATTAGATCAGGCCCTTTCAGAACATATTTTGGTCAACTCTTGTCCAACCGTTATTTTATATAGGAGAAAGGAGTTTTATCTCTCTTCTGCACTCTGGGCTTCTATCAGCACAGTGACATCCAAGCGAGTGATCCAAACACGAGAAAAGCCCAGGCTGTCCCAGTGGTGAAGTACGGAGGGTGTGGCAGTTTTTAAAGAGCCTCAAAACAATGACACTTTGGAGAAAAAGACAGAATGAGGGAAAATAAATCACAGAGCAAGACTGAAAGGTAAAGAGAGAGAGAGGTATAAAAGCAGTTCTTCAGTTTTTCTAAAACAAAAATAGTCCAGTCATGTTAAGACGTGAGCAGGTGGGAAAGTACAGCTTCGCAGCTTTAAAATTGTATATTGTTTTTCAGCTGTAGCACAAAAGAGAGTTTGAAAAAAGTGAAAAACATTCCAGCAAGTTTCAGAGCAGGAAGGAGGCTATGCCAAATTATTGCTGATCAGTCTATACAGGTGTGCTTTCTCCCTCACCTTGATGGGAAATCCCCTCATTTAATCTCATAAAATGTAGCAGAATGATTGTAAGCAACTTCCTACCTGCTGTCCTTTTCTTCTGCTTTTCAAGCCACAGCAAGGCAACAGCAATTGAGACCCTGCAGGTTTCAGCACATGGATGAAACCATATCGGCTTGCACAGCGACAATAGCAGTGGGGTTATGGAGGGACACCAGCAGCCCTGTGTAAGGTAACATTTAACAGAGCAGGGTCTAGCTTAAGCTGTTTTCTGTGTGCTTGGTCTTCCCCCGAATACTTCCTCCCACATTTCTCAAGAGAGCTTGCTTTACTCTTAAAGAAAGAACCATGTTACATGATGGCCCATTTCAGTAGGGAAGTGCTGACTGTAAGTGGGATGGACAACATTTGTTTTATATTATTTTAGAATAAAGATGAGTCACAGGGACAAATACCTTTAAAACCGTATCCTATCATATCCTTTCTCCATTATACACAAAAAACTAGATACTAATATTTCCTGTTGCACATTTGATTGTCCAAAAACCAAAATGACCAAAAAAAAAGGAAAAGACAAACACAACACAAATGTATACTTTTGTTATGATCTTCATTATCAGATTCCTTCAAAATATTGGAAAATTATGAGAAAATGCCATTCTGCTGTCAAAATACAAATATTTTGCAAGATTTTATTTTATTTTTATATAGTTTGACTCTTACTCTCAATATCAGCTTCTATGTTATTTCAGTTTTCTTGTGCTATTTAATTTTTGATTCATACTTTTATTTTTTAAAAACCTTTACATTAGTGCTAATATGATGTCCGTATTCTGTTTAACATTAGAAAGAATAATAACACCTTCTATTGCTAAACTGACATCATGTAGCTGAACCATTCCAATATTTAGTATTTTGACACTGTTGTTTTGATGTTTCCCCAGAAACCTTTTGGAATTTGTTTTATACAGTAAATCTCAATATTTTGACTCTTTGTCCTAAATTTGGAAATGCAATTTCTTCTTACCTGGCAGTGAGCTTATAACCAGCACCATTCTCTTCTCAGTTTTCATGGGGTGCATATGAGATCAGACATTCTTCTTGTCTTTTGTTTTCATTCCTCTTACCTCACTCATTCCCATCCTAATGGTAGAGCCATAAAACCAGCACTAAGTCTCTTCCCTGTGCACTCACCCAAATGCCTGGTACTAGAGCTCTGACATTTTTCCCCTCCTGTAGGAGCTCAGATGCTGGAAGCCTGATAAAAAAACTTAGACAGTTGGAAAAAAACAGGGCCACATCTTACTCCATATAATTTTGGTGAGATACTGTATTTTTTTTTTATGATTCGTTAGTATAAAGGACAGAATGTGAGATGAATAATTCAATTAAATCTTGTATTAATTTTGCAAACATACCACAAGAAAATGTATACATCAGAATATTTGGTAGCAATTGACATATACATTGCTATTTCTGCATGCGCAATGAAAACATACAGCGTATTCCTCTGGCACTGTAATTTACAAAATGTGAATTGTTGAAGAGCTTATTATAAATACAGAGAAAAATATTCCATTAATTTCAATTTATTTTTAATTATTATAGTTTTTCACTGTTTTTGATACCAAATAAATAAAGTATTATAAATGAAATATTTGACTAAAGTGAACTAAACAACAAGTTAGAACAAGTCTTGAGAAAAAAAATCTATTAATTATTTTTTATTAATTTCCATCTCTTTAGATTTTTACTGTGATGAAAGATATAATTAAAGCTTTTTCACCAAAGGCCTGATCCAAAGCTTGTGAAAGGTAATAGGTGCTATCACAGTTTCATTAAAACTAATTGGCAAGGCTCTTCCATCAGGAGGAGCAAGATTTTGAGCATCATAACTTGCCTGAGTTTTGCAAATTGAAGCTTTATGTTTTGAAATTAAAATTCCTGTTCATGCAAGTACAGCCTGTAAAAAGTAATGAACAGAAAGCTGGGTGGAAGTCTTGAAATGCTTGTTCAATTGAATTAAAATATTTTCATGTGAATGTACTGATTTTTTTAAAGATTTTGCAAGAAATTACCAAAATGGTCTATCATTTA
The DNA here is from genome assembly GCF_964289735.1 of Phaethon aethereus. Classification (NCBI taxonomy): domain Eukaryota; kingdom Metazoa; phylum Chordata; class Aves; order Phaethontiformes; family Phaethontidae; genus Phaethon; species Phaethon aethereus. Next base: position 65,422,886 of record NC_138576.1, on the reverse strand, counting down.
AATTTTCATATGCTATATATTGATGTACTAAATACACAGGGCATTCTGTACTTACTATTTTAGCTTTTTCTATCATAGCATTAGCCAAAACCTCAAGGCCTAAAATAAATATTGTGACTTAATTGAAACAAGTACTCACAGCATATTTCAATTAGGAAAAAAAAAAAAATTAAATTTTCCTGCTCATTTGGGATGAAACAAAATGGTGGCATCGCTGAGTCTCACAGGGAGCGACAGTTCTAAGTTGCACGTCGGTGGCCCACTTTCTTCGGTCACGCGCACGGCTTGTCAGCCAGTTATCGTGTTGAAGTTGGTGGAAATTTTGCCATTGAGTGAAATGGGATGACAGCTAGAAACTTGATTTTCTTTTGAATAAATACATATCTTTCTTAGCTTTTCCTGTTACCTCACCACCTCCTTTCCTCTTGCACCTCCACAACCATCTCTCATTTCATACTGCCGCAACCATGTCCTACCTGATAGACCACTGTGGGCTCTTTGCAGCTTGTGACAGGCCACGATTTTTCTTTTGCAAACAAAGTGTCTCCCTTTCAGTAAGAGCTGTCTTACAGCAATGCCTCTCAAGGTCCTATATCTCTGTAATCAAAATACGCTCCTGTTATGTGAATTTAAGCTGATTCTGACTAGCCAGGAGGAAGGAGAAAAGAGGAAGGACGCTGGTGCGGTTATGGTGGTAGCCAGAGCCTCTGGGGATGAAGGTGCATTTCCCTGTTGGGCCACAAATGGCTGTGGTGGCTTCAGGCAAATTACTTAAAGTGCTATACAGGTCTCTAAAATGTTACTTAGGCAGCAAAATAATACTTTAAAAACCACGGTCCTGAAACCACTGCTGGTCAAGACCTGAAATTCATCAGGCCCCTAAGCTTTTGTTTCTCTCCGCCTGTGTAAGAAATGCTTCAGTGTGGACATGACTGAACAGCTCGGTGCCTGGCTCATGCTTGAGCTTGCCTGGCCAAAAAAGCCTTGGCACTTCTCCACCTGCCTCCCATCGGGGACGGGGCCTGGCTGGCAGGCTCACCTGCTGCCAGCTCCCCCGGCTGGGTCCCAGGTGAGGGGACAGTCAGTGCCTTCGCTGTAGATCGTGGTCACACTTTTCAAGTGCATCGCCGCCATCTTCCACCTCCGCCGGCTCTGCTTCAGTCGGCGTTGCAGAGCGGCCGGGGAGTGCACAGGCTGGTGGTTCTCTCGGGTGGAAGTAAGCCGGGCGGGCATGGCAGGAGCACACCGAGTGCGCTCCTGCGCTAATCGGCTTCCAGTGCCTGGTGCCAGACTACAGCTACTTGCAATTAGACCTCCTGGAACGCTCACCAGGTGGACACGGGTCCCCAACGTCAACCATTTCATGCAGCGAACCTGCGCCCGTTCAGCTGCTCTGCTTGCTAATGTAGACACAGAGTGGGAATTAGGTGCTGAGATGCCCAGCTGTGTCCCCTTTGTCCCCAGCTCCCCACCCAGGAAGGAGGACGTCAGTGCTTTTCTACCCGTTCTATGTGCAGCTACCGGATTTCACCCTGTGGCTGTAAGTCAGGTATTATCTTCCTTGAGTAAAGGTTTCATAAAAATAAAATGTTTTTTCTCTTACAAAGATAAATGTTAGGCCAAGTTCTGCACTTAGAAACTCCAGGATCTTGGAGTTTTCTTCCTCTGCTTAAACCTTTGTAAAAAGAGTCAGAAAACCTGTTATTCTACCCCAATTTCCTTTACTAAAAGGCAGGCAAATACTGTTGTGGTTTTTCCAACAAGATGGCTGGGGAAAGATGGGAGCTCAACAACCTTTTCAGTGTCTCATGGACTTTTACATTTCCTTGGTTTTTCTTAAGTGAACTCTTCTCCACACTTCCCTTCTCACAGGTGTATTTAACTGATGCACATTTGACCTTTCTCACCTCTGTGTGCACTCTACCACTGTCAGGTGGTTAGTCTAACTTCTCCAAAACTGTCTTTCTGTCTATATCATTAAAACATTTTATTTCCATATCCTGACTCTCCTGGTGATAACTTAAAAAAAAATAAATAGAGCCTTCCTTTTGTTAAGAAAAAGGATCCATTTCAAGCCATGTTAATTAATCTTTGATGAAATCTTGAGGAAGACAAGACAATTGAAGTTTTTAAGTCCTGTAAGAGGGAGCTAAGAATTTTAACAGAGTTGTAAATATAGTAAAAGGTTAAGATGTTTTGAGTTTTTAAATCTTATGCAATAAGTCTTTGAGTAAGATGAAAACTGAGTCTGGCATCAGAATACTTGAATGGCAGGTATCCAAGTGACACTGATTTTGCAGATTGTTTTTAGCTCCAGAAAGTCCAAGAAAACTCAAAAAAAGCTAGGTACGCTTTCTAAATACCAGTCACAATGATTATAGTAGGTTCCTTGGGCACTCCTTGAGTAGCTGAGAAAGATTGTCTTTTCCTTGGTTTCAGGACTGTAGCAGAGATCATGAATGAACTGGATTAAAAACAGTCTTAATTTTTTTTTTTCCTTTTTCTTTTTTAGAGAAGATGAAGTCTGTATACCAAGTATGTAGCCAGGTGCATAGAAAAGCAATATATAGTTTCAGTATGAAAATCACCACCTCTCTGCCTCAGAACCCTATAACATACACATTATACTACACAATCTGGCATACGCTGTGATTGCCACTTCCAGAGACATGAGAGTCATACAAGCCAACCGTGTCCTTCAGTCAATTTTGGATCAGGCCCTTGGTTGCCTTTTCTGAATTGAGCACTGGCTCACTCAAAATCCTTGAACAAGTCACTTGGGGAAATCTTTTCTAAAAAGTCCCCCACATTTTAGGTTCTTTTTTTAGGTAGCCTAATTTAGACACCTGCTGGTAAGTGTTTAAAGCCAGACAACCGTAAACAGAGGCATGCAAAGTCAGTGAATACTTTTGAGCCCTTTCAGCCTTACCTCTGTATGGCTGATTAATTTCTGGTGTGATTTGGGAGGCCCAGATGAGTTACATCAGGGCTGAATTGTGAAATTTAATTTTGTATGTTTAAAATTTGTTGAATTTTTATCAGAAAAGCTGATCAAGATCTTCCAACTGGAAGGACTAAAGGTAAGTCCTCAATCTACTCATCTATCTGTCTATGAAATATGGCCTGCTTTGATGAGGTTTTGTGTCTCCTGACCAAAAATGAACAAGAATATTGGTCAGCTTCCATAACTTTAGACATTTAAGATTGAACTGAACCACTCACTTCAGACTGTTACTAGCAACAAGAAGTCCTGAATTACAATTTATTGCAAAAATACTAAGGAAGACAGGATGAGGAGAAAGCACATTTGGTGGTAACCTTTTTACTGCTGAGCTTATCACTGTCACATGGAATTAAAAGCAAAATCAAGAAACAAAACTTTGAAAACAAAGCAATCCACAAGAAAAAAGAATCTGACTCATGGAAGGGATACCTTTACTTGCCTTATTGGTAAAAATGAATCACTTCTGTGTGTGAGAGCTAAGTGAAAAAAAGATCAACTGTAAATATCGCTTTCTTTTTCCTCCCTTTTACCCTGTTCTTGTACCTACATAGTGGTTGCTATGAAAAATAAATTACATTTGCTGAAGTGATATCCACGGAGGCAGATTCCCCACAACACTCAGCCAGCTGACCTGGAAGTTAATCTAGCTTCCCTTATTTTGTTCAGTTGTCCAGGCTTTGGGCCAAATAGCATAAGACTAATTTTTAAGACTCAGCTGATCTGCCTTTGTACTTAAAGCCAGCATCTTGCTGTTTGGGAAGCTCTTGTACTCAACTAAGATGCAGGAGTGGTGTTTTGGCTGAGCAGGCTTTGATGTCTTTGATGCAGAAACTTTGTGCTTGCCATTTTAGTTTGCTATATTTGATGAAACTTTCTTGTGCCTTGGTGCCTCTGAATAAGCCTGGTCTTTTCTCTGTGCAGTCTGTGATAGTAAAATAAAGAGATGCAGAACTAAAGGTGATTGGACTCTGAAGTTAACAAAAAGGTATGGGTATCATTCAGTGACTAAAGGAAATCCTCAGCTTGACTTCAGTGGATGTTGACCTATGATACAAGGGCCTAAGTATGTGATATGTACCAATGTCCGGTAAAAACAAAAGCAAAACCAACTCTATTGATTAATAGATTTTTTTTTTTTTCAATAAAAGATGGCATAAAAACAAGAAATATATTTTTTTTTCCTTTTTAAGAGACTGCTATAAAACTAAAAAATACTTGCAAATAAAATAGCACCAAATTATTCACATAATACAGGTTGACATATTCACATTCGAACAGTTGGGGCCAGATCCATGACCTCTTATAAGTCAGGCAAACTTACTTTTTCCAAGCAGAGCTATAGCCAGTTTTCCCTCACTAAGCATGTGACTACTGTTTTTCAAGTACCTGAGTGTAAATTGATGATGGAAGTATGGAGCCATCCCCAAAAGACTACCGCCACTAGAGTAAAAACAAGTGTCAAATTAGTGTCCAACCTGTTGTTGAAATATTTCAGCCACTCTGCTAGGGAAGCGAGTAAAGTCTTCTAGAATCTGTCCAAAAGACTTTATCACCCGTCTTCGTACCATTATCACTTGTATTAACAGAAGTGGTCTTTGAGTCAGATCCATAGATCAATTTGTCAACTTCACAATACAATATGCCTCTTCAAAACTCCCCAGCACAAGCAATATCCTTCAACTTCTTATTTAACAAAGAGAACTAGGATCTGCAAGAGGGCAGAGAAGCATGATACGTCTAGTATGCAATATGGATGTGACTAGGATACTTTTGGGGGCTCACAGTATAAGAACAGATAGGGAGAGCATCATCAGAAATCTCCCCAGCACAGAATAAATAAATATTTGCTTTTTTCCTGGACATGTGATATTGTTGTCTCTCATCCAGTTTGTGAGCCACTCCAGTTATTGGTCTGCTGCACTGCCCAGATAGTTCCTCCTTTTGTGTTTGTGGCGTTCTGCTCCTGTGCAGCATTGTGCAGGTTTCTTCTTTTGATCTGCAGCACACTAAATTTTGACCATTGTTCCCATTTAAAAATATTAGTGTGAACTTTTCACCAACATATTTGTGGCTGCCCACAAGTTTTTAAAGTATGATTTCTGTACTGTGCAAGTCTTTATGGAAATATTAAATATTCAGAAGACCTGAGATACTTTCTTTTTTTGGTGGGGGATCTCTTATAACTAGATTTGAAACCAATTTTTTCAGCCAGCTTTATCTGCCTGACGGTGACTATATCTAGATTCTGCTTCCCTATGAGAATGACAAGTGGACAATGACAAAACTTTACTTCAGTTGAAATATAGCCTAACTTCTGCTTCTTCCTTCTGTGCCTCGTCTGTTACCTATCAAATCAATAAATTAGTTTGGTTTTAAGTGAGCTGTACTCGACACACCCTTGTTGCCTGTTTTTATCACTTTATTATCTTTAAGGCACTTGACATGGATTGTTCAGTAATTTGTTTCAGGATTTTTATATACTGATTAGTTTATGATGCTCAGCATCTTCACATCTTCCTTTCTCCCTCTTTAAAAGGCTTCTGCCCTTTCTTATTTTCTGCAGCCTCCTTTGTCCTCCCCAGGTTCCCACAGGCAATCACTAATATTTGGGAAAGTATCTTTATTAGTTCCAAAATCAGCTAGTTTGGCTACTTCCAAGTTTGGGTAGTTTTGTCAAGAGTAATTTTCATCTAGCTCTGCCAGCTAGAACATAACTCACTTGACTAAATGTTCTTTAACCTACTTTTCCTATGCTCTGTATGGTACTCTTCTGCCCTTGTTAAAATATATTTTCTTCCAAGTGGCTGATAGCAATTATCTTTCATGTTTGTGTGTGTGTGAAGGCATGCTTGCTTTCCTCCTACATTATGCAATGGATCTATACGTTGTTTTCCTCTTCTTTCTAATATATTCATAGCTACTTTTTTCTTGCCTTCTATGCCTTGTGATAATTTAAATCTGTTTTACATCTGAGGATTTCTGATTTTTCCCACTTGAACATGCTTGGAAATAATGCTTAGAAAATAATATGCCTTTCAAGAGTGCTTGCTGTTACAGTAGAAATCCTAACCTGAAGGCCAGGAAATACAAGTTTAAGTACTACTTCATTTGCAAAATAAAGTTTCAAAAGCAATGAGAATTAAAGTGAATGGGAAACAGACTGCAATCATTATTCAAAAAAGAAAGTGACCTCTACATCTCACTCAAAGCTGAAAACCAGTATCTGTATATCATATGTCATTATGAACTAACTCTAAGATATTGGATAAAACACTTCTATTTTTAGCCTTTGTCTTTTAATATAAGGAAATTACAGAAAAAATAAAGCGACTGATGTTATTAGAAAAGCAACGTTAAGATTACAATATTTAAAAATACATTATTTTTTCCATAGAAGATTATATTGTGGGTTTGACATAGGAATACCATAGATATATCATGAGATGGTTTATGTTAATCATGTAACTGACCTAAGATGTTTGAAAAGTATCATACACACTTCATAAACAGCTTCTGTGAACACTTATTGACCCTTGCATGATCATGCACCTTTCTCTCCTCTGTTTAGAAGCCTAGACTTTTCTAAAGAGGCTGTGTTTTCTTTTAAAAGCTGCCATGATATGCCTTTGAGCATGTTTCATTTGCTGTTTTGACTGGCTTGACTTCTCACTTCAACAATGTAGCTGAATTACAAGTCTTGCATTAATTTCAATTCATCCTTTTGATAACATTAATAATAAAGAAGTCAGTCTTATCAGGAGCGAGGATCAAGGAGGATTAAGAAGCTGAAGCATGTGGGATAGAATAGAGTGTGAATCGGGTCTGCCAGGTGGAAAATTAAAAGATGAAGAGAGAGGAGCAGGGGGTGGCTTATGAAACAGAGGAGGAGGATGAAATTGGGGAGCAGGGTGTTACCCTGAAACTTCAGGCTTTGTGGGAATTCACAGGCTATCAGACTTGCCTTCAAACATGCCAGCCTTTTCTTAGCGGCACTATGAGTATAGGCCCTGCAGTTCTGGTATTGATTACAATAAAGGTGGCTAACATCGTTACTGTACTGCATGAAATTGGGAGCAGGTCACATGTGGCTGCTATGGTGAGGTCATGGTTATGAGTCTGTGACGGGGTCTGAATTGCTAACTACTCCAGGATGCCTAGGGTAAACAGGTTCAGACACAGGCCGCCTTGTGACCTAGCTCCAAGCCCTTTCCCACCCATTTCACAGGGCAGTGACAGGACAGCTGAAGGAAAAGATGCTTCACATCCCACCTGTCACCACATCCTCCCCCAGAATCTCTCTGCCTGTTCTCTGGAGATATATATTTCTTGCCTGTGGCCACATGCAGATTATTTTAAGTAAGTGGCCTGAAGGAGCAGGAGAACTGGCTGCAATAGATGGGTATCATACAAGGTTGAAGGCTAGCTATGAATTTCTGGATGCTGTTGTGGCCACATTAATTTAAAACAGGGACTAAGTTGTTAGCATGTTACTATTCATAAGGGAATTTTCAAAACACCGAAGGGCAGTTAGTGCCTAGTCCCCAGTGAAAGTCAATGAGGGCTAGAAACTTGACTCTCAGCAGCATCTCCCTTCTGAATCACTTACAGGTTTGAGAGAAAATTAAATTAGGGAAGAGGCAGACTAAGGAGTGTTGCAGGGGTGAGTAGGAATAAAAAGGGGGAGGACAGGAACAGCAAAACTTACCCAAATCTTGGACTTAAAGGAGTAGTGCATTGGCCGGGATTGGCAATCAGCAATGGGAAGTATGGCAGGCAGGAAAACACATCTGCACGCATCTGTGGAGAGAAGTAATTTTTTTTAAACAAAAGAGTATTTAATGTACTTGCAGGTTTCATGTGTTAAAATCAGTTGTTGCTTCATTAGAGCATTTGCAGTGTGGCTGGTAAATTTGTAGATATATATAGATATCCTTTGGGGTCCAAGCAGCTTTTCTCTGACTTCTAGTGCTATGTTTAAAATAGCATGAGGGCTGTTACTATAACAAGGCTTTATCATGTGCACAATTTAAATTTGCCAAAAAAATGGGGATGCAAAGGAAAGAGAGGGACGGTGGCTGACTGAGTAATGTTCAAACTGTCAAATTCCTTATGAACAAATTAGCTGATCCTAATCTAGTTGACATTGGGAAACCATCCAGGATTTTTTTTTTTTTATATAAGATGACTACTTATTGGAACCGAAACAACTGGTTCTTTGGCTCTGATTATATCCTTCCTCACCACAGACTGCTTGGTATGGCTAGCAGAGAGAAGCCTTATTCCTTGTCTTACGCATCCTGCCTGTGCATCAATGCAAAGGGTTGGGGAAGGGGAAAAGGGAAACCTCTTTGCTGAAGGCAGCCTGGAGAGGAAAGGCTACAGTAGCCTGGTGTAGATGTAAGAATGCTAAAGGGCTGGTAGAAGGCTAAGCTAGAGGTAGGCCATTCCACCATACAACACCAGGTGGGATTTTGTTGTGATCTTTCCGAAACGGGGCCTTTCCTTTTCCATCGACTTGGAATAATTATGTGCTCGTATTTTGTCCTCCTTGAACGTGTTGGAATCAAACCTCTGACAACAAATGCGTAGAAGATAACTCCTGATGTGAAAGACTTCTGTTGTTATGTGGGTGAGCTGTGCCAGTTTCAGTCGTCATGGGAAATATCTCAGTGTGCATATGCTGTACTTAAATGTGGTGCTTGGGAGAGTTCTTCAGAAGTCTGTTCTTCAAGTTTTGTTCCAGTTCCAGCAGGCTGGTCCACCAGCTCAGCTTTCTGGTTGAAGAATGAACAATTTGTTACTTCAAATACCTTTGGGTTATAGATTAAAAGTGAGGTTTGGCTAAATATCAGCAGATGGTTGCTGGATGCTGGGGAACTAAAAGGCCACAACCAGAGGGAAGAGAAGGAATCTCACGTCTTCTGTTCAGAAACAAAGAGGAAAAAGAAAACCCTTGAAAGGGGAAAATTAAGAGTTACAGCAACCACATATTAGAGCTAATTGCATGGACACTTTACGAAATTTGATTTCAGTGTGGGGGGAGCTTAATTTGCTCTTGGCAACAGGGTAGAATGCTTAATTCAACTTAACAAAAATACGTTTTTTGAAAGAGGAAACAAGACTGACAGAATTTTGGCATGTCAACAAAAGGCAAGAATACAAAAAGAAAAGGATTAGTGAAAATGAAGATCAAGAAAGGATCAAAAATATATTGGCTAGAGTCCAGGAAACATTTGTTACATTTTATAAGCAATGCTATTCTTCCCAAGTGTGTAGAACAGAGGAACTAACTGATCTTTACCTAAAGCGATATTGGCCACCCTGTGTGCTAATGAACAGATGTCCCCAAAGGAATCAGAAAAGCGTTGATCTCCATACCATAACCGAAATGGCATAAACTGCCAGGTCCACGTGCATTAAAAACAAATGGAAAATTCAGTAAGGACTTGCACAGTTATATTGATTTATAAGTAAAGAATAAATGGCTAATACACAATAAGCTGGTTTTACATTTAGTAAAAGCTTTTCTTGTCTTCTATTTCTTACAACATAAGGACTTGAGCAACTTCATAAAATGACCAGACAGCAGGCTTAAGAGAAGGAGAATATTTTTTCCATGTGATGCCCAAGTGTGTGGTATCCCAGTGCCATAGGATAGCAAGAAGGCCAAAATATAGATTAATTAAAAGAGATCAGTCAAACAAGCATAGGATGGGTCCATCAGGAGGTTTCAGACTGAGAGATCCCTAAACTGCTAATTATTGACTGCTGATACATGCCAGCATCACTCAGTACTTGGCCTTGTTCCTTACATCCTCCCCTCAGCATTTTTGCTAGTGGCCAATGCAGACGTTGGATACTGAGCTAGATCAGTCTCAGGTCTGACCCCGTGTGAATATTTTTACAGTCTACTCTTGCATTCCTATGACCTGATCGTATTTCTGCCATAATTTTATAACAAACAACTTAGGAAAAATTTACTCTTAGCTGCAATTCCCAGCTGAGACTTGGTAATTAAATATATAATCATTCCTTTACGAAGTCAAACAGATTAGCTCAAACCAGGTTAGTAGTTAGCCTCTTTGATATTGCACTGAAATGGACTAGGAGTGTTCACACAGTCAGCAATGATAGGAGCAACAAATAATCCAAGACCAGCTTTTTTTTACATGTGGTTGCAATCACTGATGTATGACTTGCAGTAGAATAAAAATTCAGAGCAGAATTACTGGAAGAATTATCTGACTATTGGTGTTTCCCATCCAAAATTTTCATATTACCTATATGTAACAAGATGCAGAATGAACAGACTGAGGAAATTCTTCCTGCGGTCTAAACTGGGAAGTGTATAATTCCTTTTATTCAAATAATTTATCTGCAAAGCAGATTAAATTTGAATGACTTTCCCAAACTATTCAAAGGTACTCCAAAACTGTATGATACCAATTTTCAAATGTGTTGTCTGGATACCTTGAGACTGCTGGGACATTTTTTTACCATGCCTAAATTCAGATCAAGTGAGGAAAGAAAAGGTGTAGGTCAGAAGACTGTGGGAACTGTCATGAGGACTAGTAATTATAGAGCTGAGTCTTTCATGGCTAAACTCTGTCCACATGGGCACTGCTGAGTGTGTCAAATTACTTTGATTTAGCTAGACTCAAACAACCCACAACTGCCTCTTTCTGATATGGAAAAACTTTTTTTTCAGTTTACATTATGTCATTTGGAAAGGGATTCACGCTTGACTGGGAGGAACATTCTCATACCTGACAGAACGTCCACTGAGCTATTTTTATCTGAGCAATGATACTGGTGTAAGCAAGTGACTAAACATTCCTGCATAAATAACGCACAAGTCACTAGTCAGAGGCCATGTTAGTAACTAAGAGACGTAATCTGGTAGCATTCCAGTGGTCTACTAACATGAGCTCTGTTCTCTTGGTCCCATTCCTGGGAGATGACCACCACCACCAGAGTTACAAGTAATTTACAGTCTGAGATGGAGTAGTTAAGATCTTGATGCTCAGCAATAGAAGTGACCTTCCAAGATACAAAGGGCAAGAAATGTAAGCAATCTTAAGCTACTACAGCCCATTAATACAGCTGTTTAGAGGCTTAAAAAGAAAAAAACTAAATTGCAGGCTTTTGATATGAAAAGCTGCCAAAGCCATTTGTTTGCCAAAAAAAAAAAAAGTTTTTGGAAACAACTAGAGATTGTTATCAGAGTTTTAAAAAACGGCAGTGAATCATCAGAAGTCACTTGCAGTGACTCATACTGTTGTCAGAGTTTTCATATGTCAAGCAGGTATTTTTCTCAAAGAATACATTCTGGTGCCTTTTTTTTTAATTTCAGTTATTCGGGATATTACTTTGTATTTAGTCTGCTACAGCAGTCCATACTATGAGCTCATACAGTTCAGTCTGTCAGACTAGCTAATTGTGCAACGCTATGTTCTGTACCCCTTTCAGGTCAGCTGTTAGGAGCTTTGAATAGTCAAACCAGAGACACCTGAACTCACCTTTGGCTTACAGAAGAAAAATCTATGTGTAGGTACCCGAGAAGCACTCTCTTGCCAATTGCTATAAGGTGGGTTGTGTGGGCTTCTTCCCTTCCCAGGCCCTGAGTGCAGCATCTCTGCCTTGTGCAAGCTGGACCTAATCCCATGCCCAGCTGAAGCCCACTTACGTTTGACTTCACTGAGCTTTGGATCTGGATTCTCGTGTGGAGTGTAGCAGCAATATTGTTCATTGACATTACCACCTCGAACATTGCCAGGATGATTTCAGCTGTCTCCTGGAGCAGTGCTAAAAGTCTTTTAAGTAGAGGGATGCAGTTGTGCTCCAGACTTCCTTCTTTGCTCCTGCCTTATTAACCACCTGTGCAACGATAGTTCTTAGAGGTTCAACAGCAGCTAGGTGGGTAGGATTAAATTTTCCTGTAATGCATGATTTGGTGTGGTACCATGCTACTTCCTTCAGGATATGAGCCTAAAACCACTCCACCCCATTTTCAATAACACCTGTTAATTATTTGGTAGAATTTTTTAGTCTGACTGTACTCAGTCTCTGGGGAAGAGTTTTGCTGCTGATTTTAAAGTTGTTTTTCCATTTGGCTGGTTTTTTAGTCTTCTTTTCTATATTCTACATGACAGGCTTATCTTTGGAATTTTTCATTATTTTAACTATTAGTGCAGAATTGTACCTAATAAATGTGATCCATCAATGTTATTCCTTATACCTGCAGTCACATCTGGAAGAATGTATGTAACATATATAACAAAAGGGCCAGAGAGTTTCTCTGAACATTTTTTTTTAAATTAAAATATAAAAAAATGCATTTTTAAAAGTTGCTGTAGAAATTTTTGAAGAAATTAATTGTTGGTTAATTTTAAGGTAATTACTTCATTTTACAGTAATTCATTGCTGGTTTGTTGATTTGGGGAGAAATATTTTTCATCAGTACAATACACTGTTTTATATGTAGGGCCTGATACTTTATGCAGGTTCAATTTAAAATCAGTAAGATTAACTGTCATGCAGTTTTGCCAGTAGCTGCCCCCACACTTCTCCCTCCAGGCATTCTTGGAGTGAAATCCAAGGGTTTTGCTGTAGGTGGAAGGAGCATGTCCTGGGGCATCTCAGCCGGGTAGAGCAGCCGGGAGCACACACTAATCTGCAGCAGTGACTAAGCTGACTCCCCACTGCCCTTGTTAATACTAATCTCCTTTACAGACAGTTTTGCCCTTTTGTCGGACTCACCAAGGCTTGCACAGAGTAGCACGTGGCTGGATTTGAGGAAGCAGTCATTTTGATTCTCCTCTTCTGACATATTAGAATAAAGCTGTGGAGGCATGTATGAAACAGTGTGGTCTATGGATGTGTTATCTCTTTTCTGTTGTTTGACAGACTTTCGATCGCCTGCTGACTCATTAAAAAAAGAGTTGGCAGATGAGCCACGATGGACCATGTGCCCCACTGGTGATAGGAATGAAAAAACAATGTCTTGGGCTGAAAGTTTGTTTTAGCCTTTGCTTCAGAAGATACCTTTCATTATCAGTCTTTGCTTTGAAACACATATTCTTACAATTAATTATGTTCAATTTTGGTCTTGTACTAATTTTGAAAGTCTTACTTTGGTAAATATATATATACATTAAAAAGCTTCTGGGACAGTTATTCTTTTTTAATTGGACTTGAGATTTTTTTCAATATTCTGAAGAAAATTGATAATGCTAATCAAACTGAAACAATAACCAAATTTTCTGGGTGCCTATATTACAAGTGCTGTAATTGTACATTGTATTTGTATATGCAAGTAAGCATTTGAATGTTTAGAATTGATGCATAAACATATCAACATATTCCGTAGCTATTTTGCACACATATATAATTGCATTTAAAGATGCATTTGGGGTACATCTTCATGCATATGCTTATTGAATAGCCTACTGCATGCTGAGTATTTCTGATTGCAGAGAGGTTTTGTATGTGTAATTAATAGGTTGTTCCATAAGCAAAGGAATTGCTGGCTTCCTACAGATTTGAATCCTTTGTCCCTTAACCATTCGCACCACAATAGCCCCTGCTCAACAGTAATTCCCTCAACACCTCCAGTGCGAAGGAGATGTTGGTATCATGGCTGTCCTGGAGACACTGATGTGCTTGGTGGCTAGCCACGATGTGCCGGTTCATTGGCCCATGAGACAAATATTTTTTGTAACTGCTGAGTTCTCCTCCCTTTTGCTCTACTGAAGTATTAATGTGGGATGGTATTCCACCTAGGAGTTGAATTCCAAGAAACACTTAGGATCATAATTATCATTGAGATACTTGCCGCACTGAAATTTCTAGAAGCTGCCTAGTGAAATCAGAAGGTATGGGGCAGGAGACGTACACAGGAAGAGTTAGACAGACCTCTGGACAGATAGCACAATCAAATCCTCATTTCCTCAGGAGATCAAACTAAAAAATAGAGAAAGTTTATGACATTTGACTTACAGTAGCTACCCTAACTTTTCAACAACTCTAGGACTGAGTTTTCCCCAGACTCTGTCATTGCCCTGGAACCCACGTCCTGAAACTAAATTTTCACTGAAAATGCAACAACTAGAACAACAAAGACAAAATGTTGCATGGTTTTACTGTTACAAGCAAAATCTTCCAAATAAGGAGCAGTAAATAAAGATTTTTTTCTACTTAGTCCTAGAGAAAGTCTGATGTAATAGACTAGGGAAATCTTATAACCACATGAAGATATGGGCTATAAATACACCATTCTTGCATGGTGTTTCCTCAGATCTAGCCAGAATGACCTACAATTCTCCTGGCCTGGGTTCTTTTTACCTTGTAAATAATTTTCAAAACTTTTGGTGCTTTTGTACCTCCTTGGCCTAACTGTGGTCTTTCTTTTATTTTCTTTTTTTTCCCCTTGCTTCTAGTATTCAAGGTCTCTTAGCACCTGTTGACTGTCTCATTTCCCACACTCTGTGTCATCATGTGATAACACCAGCTGAAGGGCTTCTTCTAAAACAACAACCACAAAGGCAGACTGTGGTTTTGAGAAAGGCACATCTTGCAGAGGGTGACATCCAACACTATTGTGGTGCCACCTGCATCTATGTTTGAAGTAGTCTCAAAAGTAACACGAACCATGTCTGAGTTTGTATGAGTGTGAGGGGCCCAGTGTAGGACCTTGAAGAGAAGATTAGTGGGCTTTAAAGAAGTTAGTTACTAGCTAGCAAAAAGGAACACATTTTAAGCATTGAAGTCAGTTACCTCCATTAAGGTAATTTGAGGCCCTAGCCATATCCTCACATGCCATGACACCTATTCCTTAGCGTTTTTCCAATAACTACAGCCCCAACTGTACCACATTCCCATCCTACCTTGGGATCCCAGTAGCAGCTGTAACCACAGAAGGTCTTTTTGCTTGAAGCTTCCCCTCGTTCAAGGACTGTGAACATATTTTTTCCTAAGACCTCATTCCCTGCTTTCAGATATATTCAGTGAAGGAGGAAGTGACATCTGCTGCTTACCTGAGAAGAAAACTCACCACCATCATGACAGAATTATGATTGGGCAGCAACAGTCAATAACTCCCTCCTTCTTCCCCAAACGGCCAGATAAAACTAGGATGGTATCAGTAGGTGTCTCTCAATGTTCAAGCACCTCAGCTTGAAGGGTGGGTTCTTCTCACACCATTACTTTTTACTAGAGGGTATGACACTTTCTGGAAGAAAGGTACTGCCAAAGAGACCCCAAAACCATGAGAAATACTGACAAAACCCAAAAGATGCTTGGATGACTGAATAAAATTTAAAATACTTTCTATTATCCCTCCCACAAATGAATGGGAACAATGGATGGTTCCCTCTGCCCACCTGAACCTGTGGAGAAAATTCAATGCCATAAAAATTAACACTATACTCAAATGCATACTGAAAGGTTATCTACATAGTAAATCTTGATTTCCTCCCCTGACAGTCCAGAAATTAGGTTGATTTTAAGACATCTTCGGAAGACAGCTGTATAGAGTTGTGGAGCAGTCTGTCTTCTTCAGAATCGTTCATCTTCCCGTAAATGCTCAGGATTTTCAATTCTCAAAACGCTGCTTTGTCATGTTATTACATTTACCGTGATCTCACGACTGTATGCACCAAAGCTGTGACCTTTCCCTCACAAATTTGTTTTCATTTGCAGTAAAACTAACCTACCATCAGTCAGGATGGACACCACCTGTACATTCCCTCAGCACATAGAGCCAGCTCGGCTAGCTGTTAGCTTACTTTTAAGAATAGCTACCACATCACATATTTACTTGTGGAAACAAGCAGGAAACAAGATACTCAAGAACTGGGATGCAGGTTGAAGCTCTAAGAACCCACATCTCGGCGATCCTGAGGCCCCCAGACTGCAGTAGGGTGTACTAGATAAGTTTGCTAGACACACAGTAGTCCAGACAAATAGAAGGGAGGAGTGAAGGGAGTATGTACACAGGGAGTGTTGCATAAATGACAGAGAAGTAAATTGCAGATGGAGAAACCTTAGAGAATGACTGCAAGCTTAGATAAAGGTCATGGAGCTTTTCGTACACTTGCAAATAAAATAGGGCCAGAGCTCATACTCATACACCCTTCTGCAGTTGCTGATACTTTCACAGTTTTAGCACGCTTCCCAGCATGGTTTTGGCCCTCACCAACTAGCACTACTACCCTGGAAAATGTGTGGGCATCACTAAATGGACAGCATGTTACCTGAACCTTTCCCATTAGGAGGTTTGGATAAGATTAATCTGTTTGGGATGGGGTGGTGGGGATTTTCAGACCCTGGACTCAAGCCATGGCACGTGTTTTCTGGCCAAGAGACCTGTAGTAGAAAGGAGGCAGAACAGAGTGATCCGGGGCTTTGGATGCAGGTTTTGACCTTTTTTTTTTCTGGCTTTGAAGCATTTACTCATGAGATCAGGATAAAACAATACATCTAAAAGTCATGCACCAATTCAAATAAGAACTGATTTGGATAGTTTATGTAGGAGGCCAGATTATGTGGTAACATCTATAATATGATCAGTATTCCTAGGCAAGACAGAAAAGAAAGTTTGTCAGAAAGGAATGATAAACTTGCAGAGGAACCATGTACAGGTAAGTTTAATTCATGTGAAGATGATAGCTGCCTCAAGGTTAAAGGTAGTTCCATTATTACTGAATGTGGAAGTAGAAAAATCAGTAAGAAATAAGTACAAAATCACCAGGAATCTGTGTGTGGGTCATAAATGCACATAAAGTATTGTTTTCCTGCTGTCACTGGTCTTACTAGGAAAAGCCTCACAGTCCTCATTGGCTTTTGAATGAAGCATAAAGAACTGCAATCTTTCTAGTTAAACAAACCACACATATTATTCTTGACAGATTACTTTTTGTCTTTTAGACACAGACAAGAGGTTTCATTCATCTTTTTATAAATTTTTTCTTGCTTCTGTGGAGATCACTTTCATTTTGTGATTTTTTGAGGGGAGACGTTTTGATTTTTCAGAATCAGGTGGGTTTGTGAGAGCAGAGGTAGAAATACTGAAATCACCTCATTTTTGTTTCTTAGTGGGAGGCCCACAGGGAAGAGCAAAAACAAGTTTCCTCAGCCCAGACAAGTTTAGCCAGATAATGTGAGGTGAGGGCTGAAACATATTCTCTGATCATCTGCAGGCCATGTATTTGATGAGCATAGAGCCCTTACTGTTGATGGTGTATAAGTGCCCCAGGAATCATCACACTAAAATTGCATAACCAACCACTCGGTGTTCAGTAGAACAAATTTGCACTAATGAATGGGGACGCTCTTTGAGAAATATTGTTATGTGAATTCTCATGTCCATGAATCAAATGACAAAAAAAAAGTTTCTTGTATATAGTGCTTTTTTTTTTTTTTTTAATTGTTGGTGGCTTAGCTATAATCCTTTACCAGAAGGGGCTGTCATGACTGCGCTGTTAAGACAATGGTCTTACACAGCTGCCTGCAGATCACCCATGTCTGTCCCCCGCTTCACAGACAGACACCCGAAGGCCAGCATCTGAACCTTGCTTCTTCCCACGATCCCATCTGACTCTCCTGCCAGTGAGTCACGGCAACATTTTTGTTCTACCTCCAACCACCTCGCCACTTGAAAGGCGGGGTGCCGGCTTCATTTCCTGGTTTTCCGGGCTAAGTTTAGTTCACAAAAGGCTGCCGAACTACTACAAACAGATAACATGGAGCTGGGGCTCACCACAGTCATTATGGGTGAAGCCAGGGTCACCGTCACACAGCAGGAAATCGCCAGCTGAAGACACAAACTCCATTAATGTAAAAGTTCTGCAACATTTGCGAATGTACCTGTAGCTGCTTCTACTCACAGAGGATGGATGGATGGATGGATGGATGGATGGATGGATGGATGGATGGATGGATGGATGGATGTACAATGCGCTCCCCAGAATGAGCATGGCAGTCCGACTTCCCTTGCAGCTCATGCCGTCCCAGACCCTGAGGAGGACCCCTAACTCCGACCAGCAGAAAGCCTAATAACAAGTAATTTTAAGCTAATATTTGCACACTCTGACAATTGACATCTACATTTTGAAGCACACACTCACTTTTCTCCACTCATCTGCTGAGCGGTCCTTATACAAGTCTCTCCGTACTTTGTTTTTCATTAGACATTTATCCCCCAAGTCAAGAAGGGAAACAATAAATAGTAAACAACTACATATGTACTGCATATAATGGATAGAAATGATTGATTTTTAAGTAATTATTTAATTGGTTGGCTTTTAAAAGGTGATTATTTAAAGATTTGGAATCTTTATTATTACAAATGTCCCTTTTCCTTGAAGATTCAGTCATGGGGAAAATGAGTATAGAAGAATTCATTATTCCCTTCTTCCCTGGGGCTGCAATTATAATGTTAGTCCAGATAGTACCTATTACCTGCCTGCTTCCTGTTATTTTTGGAACGATCTTAAACAGGGTGAAAGTGCTTATTCAGGGTGTGAGAATAGGAAGGTTTCATTTCACCTCTCCGAATATAAACTCTATATTGAGCCAGTATTTTACATGACAAGCTAAGGACCAAAATCCATTGACTTTTATGTGAGTCTTTCTTACAATAACATCAAATAAATTTGGAAGAGACCCTGAAATAACAAGAATATACATCCTGTGGGGATCTGGAGGAGATGTTGCATTATCATTCTCAGCAAATGCAGTACACCATGTGTCAGTGCTTGCAAACAACAGTTTTTTCACTTTCTTACTCTCACAAAGTAGTTACTGTTCACATAGTTAAGTATGTTAGGTCTGTATTAGGCTCAGACTATAAATAATCACATTGCTTATACCTTGATCAGATTGTTTGTTTGAGCATTTTCATGGAATAAAACTTGTTACATTGAAGCAACACATTCATCCATTCACCAGCTAAAATAGTGTAATTTTCAACATTGCTGATGCAAAGAGATCACATTTAAACTATACTGAAAGCCTGTCTATGTTTTACCTTTCACTACTGCTATAAAGCACTATAAGAGACAACTTTAGCTTCCAATCAGAGAGACGGGATAGCATAAAGACTAGCAATGTTTGGGTAAAATGCAATGTAGACCGAGTTTTACAGGTTTTGCACTTTATGAAGGAAATATATGCAACCATTTTGGCTTCCCTCAATTACTATTTTCCCTTCTTCCTGTATACATCTTTCTCACAGCTACTTGGTTGGACTTATGATCTTAAAGGTCTTTTCCAACCTAAATGAGTCTATGATTCTATCATTCTACAATTTTGCCCTCCGTTCTCATTTATTTGATTTTCCCCTGGCTATTTTCAATAGAGGAACATCCTCAAAAGATTTCAAGAGCTTATTCTGTGTTTTGGAATAGCTCATAACCATGTGACTAATTAAGGCTTCTTTAACTTGCATTGGTGAGTAATATGGTTTTCTACTATTTCACTCATAGGCTGGGATTCTTCTCAGAATGAGTGCATGATGTAAAAGACAGGAACATCAATTCCTCTGTGTCTATACCTGGATAGAATTTTCCTTAAAAAAATACTACTTGTATCGAGGTTATGAAGTGGAATATTTAAGTCCTGCAAATTTAATGTGCAGCCATGCTAAAGGTGTCTGCAGACTCAAGAAACAATTCTCATTTGAACAACGTTAATTTATTTAAGGAGCCTACAGAAGTCATATAACTTGTAGAAATGCAAAACTACTGCAAGATTAAAACTGGACTTTCAATACATTGACAGTCTTTTGGTTAGCCATAAATATATATGTGTTTATATCCATCTTTGAGATAACACTGTTTTACTGCAATTGCTGTTGTGTGCCAGTCTTGGAAAAGAACTGTGCTGTACTCAGTAGGGTACAAATACAGAAAAAATAAAGATGTTCCTTTTTCAAAGAGCTTATAACCTGAGACAAGCATTTTTTCTGGTTGAGAAATAGCTTTCACCATACAAGAAGTTTTTTTAAAAAGTTGAAATCAATGAATCACAATCTCTTTTTCCTCTTGAGAGGTGATCATTTTTCTTGATATGCACTCAAAGATAATGTGTCAAGTCTGCTTTAAAATACTGGAAAGCATCATGTCTTTATTCCAAGGTGAAGGAAGTCTTGTACAAGCACATGGTATTTGCTAAGCCCCTATATTTTTGTAAACTGTCAGGCTCCCTCACCAGCCAGGGAAAAAAATCCGGTACCACACCCAAGCCTCTTTAAGGTGCTTCCCTCAGGCACAGTTTATTATCTGAAATGCAAACTTTACCAAGCAGCACAACACAAGGTTTTTTCCCCTGACTAAAGCTACTCCCAAGGACCCCTACAATGAGGAGTCAAAGGATCCAGTTGAGTTTCTTGGTCCGTAGCAGGGCTCACTTGATGCCTTCCCTTTTGGACAAATAATGGCTCAGGAGCGCTGGTTTCAGTGCTCCTCTCCCTCTTCCTCAGGCTCAAAGTGGCAGCCTCGGTTATTCGCCTCCTCTTTTCTGTGTTTCACTTTTTTTTTTGGACTTAATCTTGTGTTTTTACAGATAACATCCATTGACATTTTCTCACTGCCTGAGAACATAGATAAGAAATTTTCTATACCTATTATTATCTTTTGTTGCTCAGCTCGTGGTTCCTCTAGCAGTAGCAGGGTGTCTCTCTAAAACAATTTACTCCACTGGAACTCGATGTAG
This sequence comes from Phaethon aethereus, assembly GCF_964289735.1. NCBI lineage: Eukaryota > Metazoa > Chordata > Aves > Phaethontiformes > Phaethontidae > Phaethon > Phaethon aethereus. The sequence continues at coordinate 65,402,170 of NC_138576.1, read as the reverse complement.
AATTTTGCAGTTTTGTTCTACCAAAATCCTCTCCTTTATATGTTTTGTTGATCTAGTTAGTGTCAAATTGATTCATGAAAGCAAATGCAATTATCTCTATTGACTTTCATGAGGTTTGGACCAGGCCCCAAATGAATTTCTATAAAAAGATGACCAGAATCTTTTAGTTGGAGAGTATTAGTAGAATTCTGCCTGTACCATTTATTGAGAATTACATGTGAATTTCCACACGACCTGAACGTGGAAAAAAATTCCACAGCTGAATTAAAATGAAGCAGGAACGTTTTTTGTTTCTATTGTTAATAATGGTCTTACTGATCCTGCTTGTAACATTTCCAATAATTCTAAACTTTCTTTTAACAAAATGACCAATACAGAGTGCTGGCATTGCATCACAGCTGTAAATTATAATCTCAAATTTATGAAATAGATCAAAGCACTGATGCATCTACCTAATGTTCCACCAGAATAAGGTTTCTGGATGGCAAGTAGATACGAAAATTTATTCCTATAGGGTTAAATATGTTCCCAGTTAAATTTCATTGAAGCCACTTTTACGTGCCTTGCCAAATAAATTATACTGATTTAATTAATCCACTCTTAATACTGCCGAGTATCAATTATTAAATACTGAATAGAAGTAATTTTGTTAACTCCTGAATATCGTACCATCAACTTAAGCAATGTGGATAGGCTGTGACTATTTCTATAAAATACTTCAGATTGCAGGAACAGTTTCTGCCAAATAAAACAAGCTGTTCAACAAATAGCGAAGGGCTGAAACCTAGATTCTTCTGCACTGCATCTGTTGTCCCCCAGCTACCCTTCACAGCAGTAACCAGAGCAGTCTCTACATCTCTGCGACACCATCATAGGGCCCAAACTGTAGCTAATGTGAAACTCTGCATACACGCAGGACATCTCACAGTTCAATTTTAGATGTTTTTCCATCTGAGGGAACACTAATTTGAGGCGCTCTCTCGTATCTAACCACTGAATTTATGAAGATTGAAGGAATATATGAAAACAGTTTTTCCATAAGCCTTGCTTCCATAGAATCTTGCAGAAAACCCCACCCAGATAACTGATGTAGAAGGAAAAATGAACTTAATTCTTGATTTCCATGAGTGCAGAGCAGAGACTTTGCTGCTGCAGGGATTTGCTCCATTCAAAGATGACGTAGTTGCTACTGTAAGTCAGATATGTTAGCTTCTTCAGAGGTTGTCTGCAGGAATGATTGGTGCAAGGTACACCTGATTCAGTATGAAGTCTTATGGGAAATTAATTTATCCATAGCAGAGGGACAGAAAGAACCATTTCTTCCCACTGTGACCAGGCATATTTATGAAAAATGACTTCAATGCTAACTGAACTTGGCTTACACCACAAGATGGTTGTGTTTTTCAGGGAATTCATTGCATGGAGACAACCATTAAAAATATGTGGACTTCATTGCAAAGATGAAAGTTCACCACATCTCCAATCAGCAACAAAATCATAAAAAGCAAATTATAATTTTAAGCATATTAAGCAAAATTTTATGTTCATTAACCTATCCTCAGACACAGCTTAGAAAGTGAGACGACAGCCTTTTCAGAAGGTGATACTTTGGAGGTAGAATAATATTCTAAGTAGAACATTAAGTTAAGCTTTTGACACCAGTATTAAAATACTGATTCATAAAGCCTAAACCATGCTTGCTTTTATAAGCAGTGCAGATATGAAAATGGGAGAGATGAGTAAGTTATCTCCAGTTAAACTGAAATCCTGCTATCGCCCACGAGGTAGTTGCTGCAGCACTCTAAGGCCAAAAAGCTTACATGTTCCTTTTCGTAACATACAGTGTACAGGCTAGGGAACTTTGGACTGGTACTGGGTTTTTTTTTTTTTAATTGGTGTTTCTCCTTTACACTTTGTGGCTAATGTTTTCCTATTATCAAGGTCTTGCATATTTGCAGCACCCACCCAACTCTGTGGTATTATGTGTATTTTTTTAAAGGTCTGAGTGACAAGTACATTGATATAAGTGAATCATCATTTTGCAGGCATAAAATTTTATCAGATTGGTTTTCAAGTAGATTTATACATTTAAGACAGTACATCTGCCATACAAGATTAGCTCATGGAAGATAGGACATTTGTTGAAATAGCGGGTGATAGAATTTTATAGTTCCAACGTGTGAAGCAAACTAGATAGACAGTAAATGAGCATCTTGTTAAGTAGTTCCTTGTTATCAGATAAAATAAATAAAACTCAACTAAAAGGATATAATTCTGCAAGATTAGGGCAAGTTTCCATTCCCTGCTAGTGTCACTGCTTTGTGCTCCAGGACTACATTTGACTCTAGGATACAAAAAAAATAACCAGATGACAAAGCAAGGAAAGCAAAATAAAAGCACATCTGAAGTGCATTATCTCCTGTGATTGTAGGATAGATTAGCAATACCTGCTATGGGATTCTTCAGTCTGCAGGACATGAGAAGTAATTGAGAGATAAAGAGGGACTTGAGAATTACATGTAGAATTACTCCTTTAGAGCGAAAATTTTTGGGGGAGGAAAACAAAGACTTTAGTCAAAGACCAAAGTATAGTATCAGTCTGAATGAAGCAACATTTCTTATTCATCTAATGATGCTCCCTGTCACACTTAATAATACCATATACCTCTTTTCAGCCTGATATATCCCAACTTTACAGATTTGGTTCTAAGTCTCATGTGCAAATGAATGTGACTCAGGAAGACCCTGCAGGTAGCAGATTCTCAGAGGTGAGTATGGTGGGTTTCCCTGACTCGGTGGCCACGCCATCCCTGCCATTCGGATGCCTGTAGTTTGTCCCTCCTCCATCACATAAAGGCAACGGCATCTCAGGCTGCCTACAGACCACAGACGGCTGCTCAGCCTTGCGACATGGACGCATGGAAATGCTCCACGCTCCACGGTACTGTGCACACTGCCAGTGAGGCTGTACTTGAAATGAGCCTAACGAACACCACGTAGCTGAGATTTCTTTTTCAGGATACCCCACGACTCGCCCAGGCCCCATGTGTGAGTCTGCACTTCAAATAAAATGAGCAGATTCACTGAGTTTGCCACAGCTTCAATTAATATATGAATATCAAACAGTAATTATTCTGGATGTCTTCTGAAAGTCTGAATTTATTCTTCTGCTGGAAGTCTTTGTTGCGTTTTCCAAGTGTTAGGCAATTTCTGCTGCCCTCCCACCCCCAACAGCTTTTTTTTTAAGGTCAGTAACCAGAAAGGGCAAAAAAATAAGTCTCTGAGAGACTAGCATAGAGAGTTTTCTTGACAACATATTCAGTCTTTTCTGCCCAGCATATATAGTTGGGTTTGCCAAAGGCAGGTCCCAAAAATTTAAAAGTGCAGAACACAGAAAACAAAATCAGAGTAATTGTAAGATAATGCTTAGAGTTTCTAAGAAGCTGCCTTCCCAACAAACCAGCTATAATTATGTCTCCCACAAGCATACATGTGTCAGCATTTGCTTTTAATCTAAGGTCTGTATGAAGAGATCAGTAGTGGAATGTCCTGGTCAGACTTCTATCATGAATGACTTTATCCAGAAAAGTGAGGGACTTTTCAAACTGTATTCACCCTGCTTTGATTTGCACCTGTGGACGCTTGTGTAATGTTTCTGAAAAGATACTTTCCACAATCTACATTCTTTTTTTCTATTGAGGCAATAGAAAAAGATCCTGCTGGTGTTACTGGAAGCTTGACTGCACCCCTGTGTTTGATAAATACATCTCACCACAGACATACTGGTGAAGACACAGTTTATGGTAGTAGCCAGGATCCATGACAAATTTTTAAAGTGCTTACTAAATTGTGTATACAATCATATACAACAGAATGCTGCCACTACATGTATATGTGAGTCATTATAATATGCTTTAGCACAGACACGTGCATCATATTCAGCCGAGTCATAATGACAGCCTTGTTTTGCCTCTTCCTTATGGCTATAGCTCCCATTAATTTGTCCTGTTAGTCATCTGTAACAATTAAAAGTAGATCGAATCACTAATATGAAGATTTCCATACCTTGCAGAACTTTTACACAGATTTTAAATATTTACTGTGATCATGTTTAAGTATTCTTGTCATCTACAAAACTATCTAAACTGTTTGGATCTGCTCAGTTTTCGGCGTTGATCATTTCTTCTGGCAGTGAATTTTACAGTATAATTCTGTGCTGAATGAAAACTGTTTACTTTTATCAGTTTAAAATTTGCCTTCTTTCAGTCTCGAGGAATTTCCTCTTTTACTAAGAGGGAAAAAAACAGCGGTTATTTCTGAACCATTCCCTAGTATATACTTTGGTCATGCCCCATTTTATACACCTCCTCTGTAAGACAAATTCTTAATCCTTTTAATCGTCATGTGAGAAATTTCCCATGCCCCTGATGTTTCTCATCACTTATCTCACTCTGTAGTAATATACTTCATAGACCAACTAGAAGTGAATGCCACGTTGTGTTGTAATCATACCTTGTTTTTTCATTTGCATTCAGTGGGAAAAACAATTGATCAGGGATTTGCAGTGAGTGCTTCACAGCAGCTGTAGCTACCATGCTCTTGGCAACTGTGCTTGAATTTGAACTCTGGCTCTCGCAGCCGTCTGGTTCAGGGTGGTTCCCCGCCTTGCAGAGACTGAACTTCCCTTTCTGGGCTGACGTTTGGGTCATTTCAGATGAGAAGCAGTCTGAGAGCCAGCAGGGAGGCAGCAGGATGACAGGGGAACTTCAGATTATGCCCAAAGTGTTTTGGGAAGTATAGATATAGCTAAAGTCACTGAAGTGTCTTATTTCTTATTGTAACAGTAAGTTTACATACACAAATGGCTCATGTTAAACCATCCAAGTAGGCAACTTTTCCAGATCAAATTGCCATTACATTACCCATACATTTAGTTTAGCTAGATCCTGTTGAAATTGTATAAAGTCTTGGCTAATGTAAATCACTAACTCAAATGCGAAACTTGTTCTGCAGACTAATCCATTCTCAAAGAAATAATAAATATATTTAAAATCTTGTTCACACTGTGGAAAATTGGAGACACTTGTTATTTACCATATGTACAAAATGATCATTTATTAACACTCTGCTTTCTGACTCCTAAATCAGCTTCTGATCTACATGGTGTCATTTTAAAGAAAAATAGACATGTATTTATTAGCTGCAATTCTTTTCATCTAGTCAAATAATTTATCAGCTGGAAAAGGGCTTAGTGACTTTGATAATATCTATATTTTAAAACTTAAAACCCACACTGCATAGTGTGGTCTAACATCTGGAATTATGCTTTTTTTTTTTTTCCCAGACCATGTCTTGCTTAACTTTGGTTGAAAGGGAAACAATATTGAAATAGACTGAATGTTTTTTAACTAAGTACTTTAAAACTGCTAAAAAGCTGGATAACTTCACTTTAAGAAGAAATAATAAAATGGGAAAGACTTTCTGCTTAACTAAAAGAAATTAATAATATTTTATTAATCGATGCTTACTATTACAAAAAAAAAAAAAATCAGTAGTGCTGGAGCTGGGAGTGCCCAGGAGACTGCTGAAAAAAACAGGATTACCAGTGATGCTGCCACTTGGATTGAGACCGGTGGTCTTAGTTCACTTCTTAATGAACATGCCTTAAAGTAATATATAATCTCAGTGGGCAGGAAGGAAATGAACACTTGTAGTGTTTACCAGAAGTGACCTGGCTAGTCATTCCTTGGGTAGAGCTGTTGGAGCCAGACTGAGGAGGTTCTTTGATGTTGCTTTAATTGCTGCTGAAGGAATAATGTTTAGTAATAGACTGCTTTGCTATCAGATGAATACCTTTCCTGAAGCTTGCATTCACTCACAAATAGCACTAACTGAGGTAGAGCTAGGGCTTGAGGACTAAAGCTTATTATTTTTTAAACACTTTTCTGTAAAACGTTTACACAGGTCTCAGAGTGAAGGAAAGGCAAGGAAAGACCACAGCATACTTATGACTCTCTGAAGATACTACTGTAATATGAAATAATTGTGCTTCTGGATGAAATTGTTGTTGTTTTTTTCCTCAAGTCTTCATATGATATAACCTACTAAACTTTAAATGAAGAAAAATACCAGCCTTCCCAGTTCGCTCTTAATGCCATGGAAAGACTATATAGTGTATCATCTCCCACACTGGGCTTAGATAATTTTTATATTTTTACAACTATTATTTATTTTCTTCTTTTAAATACTAATCTTGAAATCTTGACAACAATGTTGCATTTGAATATCAAGCAAATGAAATGTGGGTCATATCTGTGGAGGCCACAGTCACTGAAAATCAAGAGCGATAACATAATAAATGTGAACATAAAATTCAAACATAAAAAATGATTATTTGATAAGCAGCTGATGATTTGTGTAAAAAGCATGAATAGGAAGGATAAAAGAAACATCTTTGCATTAGGATGGTCAGGTGTGGAATGAGAAATGTCACTACTTGAAAGAAAAGAAGTGCCAAATTTACATGATTAAGATTTACTGGTGTTTTCAACATTTGGAAAACGGGATCTAAGTGATTTTGGAGGCTGTAAAGAGTGCCATTTCCAAGGTAAAGCTGTAGGAGGCAGGCTGGAAGGACACTGTGAAGGCTGTAGTGCTAAAGTGTCTTTAAGTTACTTCACTAAAGGCTCAGATAGCACATACTGGAACCAGGTTTTGAATTTAGAAGTGTGTCACCCTGGCTGTGTAATATTAAATCATAATGTATGATAGCAATTCTTCACTTTTGTATCTTTGACTCATATTAAGAGATTGGGATAGATAAGGATCAACACAGCTTCTGTCAAACGTCTGATGTCGAGAATATTTGGGTCGCTAAAGGTTAACAGGACACTAGCATTAATTACAAATCTTTGTTTCCCATTCTATTTTAATCTTAGTCCCATATGAAAGATATTATACAGATGCTAAGTTTGTGCAGCTGCATGTGCTGTTCTGTACAAATTAATTAGAAATATACAAATAACATAAGGAAACAATCTTCACATTTGCATATAATTTGTATATGAACACAAACTTTGGCTTGTGTTTAACACACCCTGCCTCTGGCAGTGACCAGGAAGGATGTGGAGTCACAGATAGTGACAGTTTTGGCATGTGGGCCAGGATGAGACAATAGTTAGGTGGCAGTTACAAAACCAGGGTATGTGTGTTTGTAGGGATGGGTGGCTATGTGGTGGGATATCAGAGGACACCTGGGGCATGCAGGTGGCTGGAGGAGGCTGGATTTCTGGTGTTGTTAAGACCGGGTAAAAAGATGGTAAATAGAGTATTAAAGGTCTTGAAGATGGAGACACCTGACTTGAGAAATAGTAACGGGTTCTTCTGCCTAGCAGCTCCGGAGGGTGTAGATGAATGCAGGTCTCTCTGGGGAACAGCTGGGCTGGAGGATGTAGAAGCAGGTGAGTCTGTCAGAACTGTAGCTCAGCGGGGAGCACTGGTAGGGCCTGTGAACAGGGATCTCTCTCCCATCTCCCTCTGCCACCAAAGCTTATGTTCTTCTCTGCTTGCCCTTCTCTCCCTGACCCAGCAAGGGGAGTAACTGTAGGGATGTTCCTTGATTACCTGATCCCTTGGCATTGCAACAGCACTTCCAGGCTGAAACTCGGTTTTAGATGGTGCTTACAGTAATGTGCCAATGACATCAAACCAAGACCTCCGCAGAGCCTAATGCTTTCACATTTTGCTGTTTAACACTGCCAATAGCAATGCTAATTAATAGTTTGCCTTTACCTACAGCCAGCTCATTTAATCCTGGCCACTAGTCAATCACTGGATTGTAAAAGTTACTGGTCACCAACAAGCCAGGTCAATTATTTGAGCTGTTTCAGATCCAGAATTGAAAAAATCTTGTAGTTAGTTTCAAAAACTCTGTTCCTGCAGCAGTAGACAAATACAGAAAGAGTATTTTGAGAGTATGTTTAAACGAGCATACCCTTCAGTGAACTTAGGCCAACCCAGAATGCTGTGGTGACATGAGTGATGTAACTGTTTTGAATAACCTTAAATATGCTTGCTTACATATGCACACATATGCTTGCAGCAGTTCATCACGTTAACCTTGAGGCTTGAATAACGACGTAGCCATGAGGGTTACACTGCAAAGGCCAAGACTGCACCCGGTTGTCTGACAGACCCGCAGCAGCGCCGGCACCGGGCCGGCTGGGTTACCCCGGGCCGGGCCTGCTCTGCGCGGGACTGAGCACGACGCCACCGGAGGCTGCGCGCAGAGACCTCCCAGAGCGCGGTGCCGCAGCGGCTCTTCCCTCACCACCTCCGAAGAAGCCGCGGGAGGCGAAGGGCGCAAGGCGCAGCGACGACGCAGGCCCTCAGTCTAGCCAAGCCCGCCTCGCGCCCGCCGCTGACGTGGAAACCGGCCCAGCGCAGGGGCGGGGCACGAGCGGCTTAGGGAGCCGCCCCCTATCGGCCCGCGCCACCAACCGACCAGGAAGCGGCCGGGCGAGGCGGGGGACGCCGCGCATGCGCGCCAGCAAGACGAGGGCGGAAGGGTGCCCGACGCGCATGCGCAGGGGGATTCCGCCAGGCCGGACGGACACCAACATGGCGCCCTAGGTCCGCCGCGCCAGCACCAGCGCCACTGCGGGCGAGCGAGCGAGGCGGCCGCCGCCATCATGTCCCGGCACAGGAACGTCCGAGGCTATAACTACGACGAAGGTAGTGGCGAGCAGGAGCCAGCGGCAGAGCTGCGAGGGACGCCGCCCCAGCAGCTGGTGTCATTCCCCCCCCCCCGCCCCGGCCCGCACCCCTTACCCCGGCGGGCCCTCCTGCCCCGCGAGGGTGCGCGGCGGTAGCCTCGGGCGGGGCCCGCACTGGTGGAGGGGAGGGCGCGGGGGGCTGTCAAGGGCGGTGGGAGGGGAGAAGCAGCCCCCTCCCCTTCGCGGGGGTTGGATGAGGCTCCATGCGAGGCCTCGCCCTGTCCCGTCCGTTTCCCCCACCCCCCGCCGGTTTCCCGCCCGAGTGGCGGGCCGGGCGCACGTGGCCGCGCTGCCGCTTCCCTTCGGGGCCACCTCCTGCTGCCAGCGCCTCCCAGGAGCTTCCAGGCGCGGAAAGCGCGGCCCTGACAGGCAGGCCAAGCCGTGGCAGGCTTTACCAGCGTTGCGTTAAGCTGCCGAAGTTGACCGCTTTCCGGGCGGGTGGGCGTGACTTGAAGAGCAACCTCGGTACAATTGAACCCGACCTTCTTCAGTAAAACCTAAAAGTTTGTGTTCCCAGTCTAACTCTAGCAAATTGTTGCTGATGTTCAGCCATCATACGTAATTCATACAAAAATTGCAAGAAATACTTCTGCCTGCTTCTGGGTTTTTTTGTTGTTGAGTGGACAGATGCAATGTGTATATGTATTGTAGTAGCACAAATTGGGTTGTGCATCTTGGAATTTTTGTGAAAGTTATGTAAATCCATGTGAGCCATGACATCTCTGTGGCCTACCTTGCAGGTTTTACTAGTGCTAATTTACCTAATATAGGCAAAATCTTAGGCTGGATTGTGATTTTACAGCTTGATCCTTTTGTCCTCTATGTTTTCTTCATCACAGGTTGAAATGTTGATTTCAACTGAATCTGTCATCTGTGAAATTGAGTGCATAATCTGTAGAGTTCATTTCAGTGTTTGTACACTCATGAGTATCTTGTTTAATGAGGTTGCAAGAGATACATAGTAATTTGCTGCAGCCATATGAGGCTTAAATTGCTATTGCTATTTGAAACTTTACTGTTGGATTACACATTATGTTTAGTTAGAAGTGTGTATATGTGTGGTCTTTATACTTACACTGTATACTACTTTTGTAGTCACATACAATCATTTCAGTCCCAAATGAAGTATGTTTTTGTGTCTTTTTTTATTTAGCATAATGCCATATGTTCTTTTTATGCCACTTACGATTTTATAATGCTCTGTCTGGCCCAATTATTTGTCTCCTTTCTAAAGTAAATATTGGCAGTATTTTTTGGTCTCCTTTCCTAGGAAGGTTTCTGAGGTCTTAGATCTTGTGGCCTTGATTTGACCATATTTTATTTCTGCTCTCTCCTTTTTGAGATGTTGTGATCAGAACTGAATGTGGTATTCTAGCTGAGAGTATGTTGATACTGTGGAATGCTTTTGTGGCTTCTACTCTATTCTCTCTAATTTCTGTCATTTTTTTAATAATTATTTTTATCGTCAATGCAAGCTGAGACATTTTCACTGAGGTGTTTTTTTTTTTTACTGTAGAAATTAAACCAGTATGGGATATACAAGTAATTCAAGTAATGCGCACTGACAAGACTTACCTGGATTTCACTTACTACTAACTGTGAATGTTAACCATTCACAGAAGTCGTCCTGGAGTTCTCCTTGACACTCCAATTATTGGCCAAACTACAAAAAGTGTTCTTACCTTGAAAAAAAATGTATAGCTCTTCTTTAGAGTTCTTCTAGATTAATTGGTCCTAGCATGGAACCAGGAGACAATGTGTTCTTTTCAACATGGTCAAAAAGTAGATAACAATATGCTCTTTTTTTAAAGACAAGCAACCAAAACAAGCCTATAGTATGTTTTCTTTATCCCATGGTAATTTCTGAAGTAGCTTCCTGGGTCTTTCACTAAGCTTTTTGTACGCTTGTGCCCTTTCAGCTGTTTTTGGTTGGCTTTTTTTTTGAAAATTACAGTGGATTTAGAGCTAGGTTTACTTCGATTTTCTTGTTCCATGTCGAGAGATAAATGAACATTTCGTGCCCCAAATTCTGAGCCTTTTATACATAGATACAGTGTTGTAATGTCCCAGTTCTGTGGTCTGTAAGTTGATATCAGAGTGCAGATTTTTGTTTTTTGTAGGTGTTAAGCGGCTTTTTTCTCTCTCTCTTTTAAAACAGCAAACAATACATGTTATTTGTGAAACTGCCAAGTGTAAGAAATAACATCCTTAAAATATTTAATTACTTTTTTCGTGTATTTCATTATTACTTAGTGAAAATTACAAATTTATTTTCAAGATTTACATAATACTAGGATTTGGGGGAGGGGGGATAATTTACTTTCTCTTTGTGTTTCCTGATAACTGATTCCTAATACTTTTTTGTTTTCAATGGGAAAGTATATGGCTATGTTTAAGTAACTGTATAACATTCTTGCTTTTTGGCTGAAACAATTTTGTGTACTCAATTGTGAATTGTGTTTTTTGCTTTGCTGAACTTAAGTTAAAAGGTAGATGGCTGTGAGGATAAACCAGAGAAGAAAGCTGAGAAGTAGTAGATAGATGTGGAGTAAAAATGCTGATCCTGAGTTGCTGGAGTAGAGATTGTAATTGAACTGTCTGTGGTTAAGACTACTGACAGGTCAAGCAGAAATATGAAGTGCCTTGGATAAAGATTTGTGGAACTGTAGAAAGTTGGGTTTGGATTTTGAGGGTGGATTTTCAAAGGAGATGCTGAAGGAGGAGGTGTGAAGCATGGCAGCTCTTGAAAATTTTCAGCTTTCCTAATGATTAGAGTATTAAATGTTAAAATTCCATTATTGTAACTTAGAATTTCTTACCTAGGTAAATAAACAGTACTTAACTGCACTTCTGGAATACTAGAGATGCATAATTTCTTAAAACCTTGTGTAAAACTATCCTTTAAATTATAATATTAAGTGTTAGAAATTGTGCAGGCTAATCTTACTGTTTCTGCTTTGTAGATTTTGAAGATGATGATATGTATGGCCAATCAGTAGAAGATGATTATTGCATTTCTCCTTCAACAGGTTAGTTCAAAAGACTACATATAAGCAATGTCCATCGATTCCTACTCTCATATTTATTTCTAGAACAAACCAGTTTTTAAAAGCTAGTGAAACTTTTGAAAAGTACCTAGTGGCCATAATCCTGTTAAAGTTGGTTAGGTAGTGTTAGGCATTGTTGTACTTCTGGAAGTCACATTAGACAACTGGACACATCTTCAATCATACACGTATATTATCTTGCATGGTCAGAATATACTTGACAATGTAAAAATGTGGTTTATGGGAATGTGTTGCTAGTCTTGAAATATTTGGTATCTTTAAAAATTGTTAGTAGGATCTAGCTGGGCTTAATGCTTGTGATTCTGCATCTGGTAGTTGATGTCTTTTCAGTAAATGTGAAGTAGGGACTCTTATTGTGGGAGACAGCACTGGTCCTCACTGGCTTCTGTTCTCATGGAAAATCATGTGGAGCTAATAAGCCTTCTAGCATTTGTCATGTTGCAAAGTAGGTATAAAAATAGCGATGCTGTGTACTTGGGTAAGACGTAATTGGAGCGAGCGGCTCAGCCCAGCTGAATTCAACCCAACTGTAGAACCATTTGGTTGTGTTCTCCAGTCAAATCTCTGACAAGATTATCAGTTCAGTATTTCCCCAGATTCAATGGCAGTGTTTCTAGAGCAGAGTAGGCCCTGAAAATAGTATGGCTGATGTTGATGTGAAGCTGTGCTCCTGCAGGTAGCTAGGCTGGATCTAAATCTGCTGTGACTGTGATGTAGTCTGTGACCTCTGGCCACAGGTACTTGAGTTAATTAGATCTTTAAAAATCTGTTCCTCTGTCATCCTGTTGATTTTAGATAAGCGAATCTAGGTGTGTATTTTTATTATTTGTAGTTACATTCCATGATTTAAATTCACACTGTCTTGCATTCAATTTCTAAGTTTAATTGCTATAATTTTTCAGACCTTTTCTAAGAATTAAGGTAGCCTTATATTTTGTGATGAAAATGTGCAACATATTTACTTTTTAACCAAGTATAAACTGCTAAATTGCAAAAATAATTCTTGTTTGTGCACCGTAATTTTCCTAAGAATTCTTGTTTTGTAAATGAAGCTTACATATAAATCTGATCTAGATTGTGTAACAATCTTTCAATATTTGCTTCAGTTATGGTGATTGAATATGAAATGGCATGCATCTGGGAAACAGTTGCTAAGGCTGTACTACTTCCGGTTATACCTATGTAATTCAGAGCTGGGGAGAATATTACGTAAGGAAATTTGTTTGCCTTATACTTTGTACATTTCTGAGAGTATGTAATGACTGGGGCTCATGTTCAGCAAGAAGTTATATCTATATATGCCTTAATGTGTTGCTAAATCAGAATGGAATTATGCACTTGTTTAAAGTTTTGTGTCTATAGATTTTAATTCATGGGCTGTATTTTCAATGAGAATCCAAGAAGAGAAGAATGTGTTCAACTATTAAATTGTTATCGGTAGTTTGACAGTGCCATATTGTAAAAGCAACGTTATTTTCATGTTAATTTTTTTTTACTTGTAACTGAGGTAAAAAAAATAATTGTGGAGTAAGGTTTTGAAGACATTAGGCTATAGATGGGAATTTGGTGTTGAAAATACTCTTTTTCAATCCTGGAGTATATTCTTTTGTTTGATACTGAACTTTGCAGAATTATTGCATTGCATGGATACAAGGATATTGCCCAGCCTGTGGTTTCACTGTGATGATGACATATTCTAGCATGAACTGCTGTATGCTCTGTACAGTCTTCAGGTAGTAGTCATTATGCAGTAGTGTCCCATTCCCCCTGGTGTCCCCCCGCTCCTGCCATCACTCACCCCAAAACCACTACAACAGGTCAGCGTTCTAACTTTTTTTCCCCTTTAGATACATTTTGGTTTTAAAGAATGAAAAAAGATTTTACTTTTTTTTTTAATACTTTGTTTTTTACCTAATGCAGCAGCACAATTTATCTACTCCAGACGAGACAAACCGGCAACATTTGCTGAGCCATTAGAAGAAGAATATGGCTATGAAGGTACAGATGATACTGCTGATTATGTTACATCCAATCATCAGTTGACTGAAGTTGATAGAGGTAATTATAGAAAATAAATAATTCTCAGAACAATCTCTTATGAATTAAGGACTTACTAATATAGTCTTAACGTTTGTTACTTGTCTGACACTGCTCACAATTTTGTAATCTTGTAAAACAATACCCTTCATGAGCATAGCTTCAGTGGTGATTCTTCAAGTTTGTAACTAGCTTTTGTATGCTGCGTGTAACTTGGTTGCATACATTGAAAGATTTTCTTAGTTTCTTATTAGAAATAATGAGATTTGATATGAAATTCAGATGTAAGAACAGCTGTACTGGCTCAGTCCAAGCATCCATGTAGCTCAGGGTTTTGAATCCGCAAATGGATGCTTACGGAAGAGTATTAGAAACAGAGTATTTGTTGAATGATCTTTTGCTTGTATTACGTTCCTAATTATGGCAATTAGCAGTATTTGAGAGGTTTTCAAAGTTGTGCATTTCCTTGAAACAGTATCTGTAGATACCTGTATCCTCTACAATCTTTTCTTACTCTGCTTTGAATTCATTAGGCTTTGGTTTCCATTCAGTTGTGCAGCTGTGAATTCCATGTTACAAGCAGAGTTCTGAACTGAGTGGCGGGGGGGAAAAAATACTTGCCTTTTTTTTTGTAAACTTGCTGCCTCATAGCTTCATTACGTGCCATGTGAAAAAAATTCACAAGTCTCTTTCCTAAGTATTAATAGTTAACTTAGTTTTTAATGGTTTGGAAATAATCTGGGTTATTTTTAAAATATTCATAAGCTCAGAGTAAAGTGTGTTGATGAATGAATAGACAAAATGCATGAATGAAGTTTGGTATTTAAAAGAAGTTTGCAGAAGATTCAGAAACAATAGATGGAATAGGAACAACGTAGATTCCATGTCAAGTAAATTGGTAGAAACTATACTAATGCATAGACATATGGATAAATATGATAAATTGGGGTGTAATATACATGTTTTTACAGCAGGAAGTAATGCTGTGGAGGGCAATTTGAAAGAATCGGACAGTATGTGGATACAGGTTATCTAGACAATACAGTACCCTGGCTTTTCAGAATGCTTTTGACAGACTCAATCAGTTAAGAATTGATATTGGAACAAGAAGGAAAGTAATATGATGAACTAAAAAAAGATTGAAAAGAAACTGAGAAATAACGGTTTCTAATGTGAGAACAGCAGTGGTCCCATAAGACCTGTTAATGTTTTGTATAGTGTGCAGTGTTCGCCATTAATACAACATTATCGATTGCAGTCAATCTGGTTGCAAAGAGTTTGACAAGATTGTCCTTGTTGAGCGTTGGGTAATAAAATGGCCAACCAACACATTGTGCAGGGCTCTGTCAGTACTTGTTTTGCAGATCAAATGTCTGGGGAGCATTGACTTGCTATTTGGATTAGAGGTCGAGGGTGCTGGTTTAAGTAGCATTGAGGAAGTTAGAATTCTGTGGTGTTGAATTCCATGAGCAAAATTCTTTAAACAATGCCATCTTTGAGGAGATGTTCTGATAAAGAATCTGTAGTTGTCTTCCTGTTGTTCAGTTCTGTTTTCTAAAATCCGATCTGTCAGAAACTGTGATATTCAGGAAGATTTTCTTCTGTTTTGTTGTGTTTGTATGTCTGATCAGCACACTACTTCCAGTGAGTGGCATCCTGGTGAATTTTCAGTATCTTGTTGTGTGGCAAGTCAAGACTTAAAAAATGTGTCTTACACTATTGAGAGAGAGAGAGAGATAGATACACACACACTACTTGACTATAAGTCAAGGCTTATACTAATTACAGAAATATGCTCCAAAGAAAAATGATTTTATGAAACAAAAACTGTATTAAAGTTTTAGGAAAGGTAAAGATTGCAGCTAGTTTCAAACCTGGAGTGTTGATCCAGAGTTTTCAGTTGTTAAGGCCTGAAGGCCCCCAAAAGTGCTGTTTTACTTTGGATGTTAATTATAGCATCTGTAAAGACTAAAAATGTGCTGTTCAATGGAATTCCTCATTGACTTACGAAATTACTTTGGATAATTTTAGTGTGATTATTTGTATTTCTTCTCTGCAGTGAAGATAGTTAATTTTACAACATTGAAGTATTTCAATATTGAGACTTATGTAGTAGTTGGTGATATGTTCTTTATAGCAATGTCTGAAATTAGTCAAATATTCTGCAGGGTTTGGGGGCAAAGTTTATCATGGCAGTAAGTGAGATTGAAATTAATTTCTAAAGGTTTTATCTCTTACTGTGATATTTTTCTCCTGTTTTTGTTAATCAGATGTGTGATGCTAGTGGTTAGGTCGCTTAAGACATTTCTTTGTGCAGGTTATAACAGTAATATGTCTCTTTTAGCCCGTCTTAATTCATGCCTTGATCACATGAGAGAAGTTTTGGCAGAGTCTGTACCAGAGCAAACAATGGTGCAAGCAGTACTGGATAGTAAATTTGATGTACAGAAGGCTTTGGATCTTGTGCTTTCACAAGGCAGTAAGCAAAATGTGAAGACCAAGAATGAGGATGCTGTGATTGTAGGAAAGATGACAAAAGGTATACTTCTATTTAATTGTTTATGTTCAAGATGATTCATTTCTATGTACGCTTTAATTTTGGCTCTATAAGCTGTGAAGGTGCTTGTTATTGCATTAGTCATTTATTATAAAATTTAAAAAGACCAACTTACTCTTCTATTTCTGTGTTCTAAAAACATTTAAAGAAAACAGTAGCTTTCATTGAGCTAGAAGTCAAAATAAAACCTTAGTGTCAGCTTAAATTCAAACTGCAACCATCTGCAGTTCACAGTAAATTTCTGATTTCTTATATATGACTTAACAATGAATATATGTCCTAAAAGTTGGACAACATCTTTTTATGCACTTCCATTTGTTTGGTGAACTGGCATCTCCCATCCCCAATACCTCCCTTTTTTTGGTAGCGTCTATACAGCAACTTTCTTATTTTGATTTATGTTTAAATCTTCGTAATCTTTACTGGCATTCTGTGCTGATTCTTAGAGTTTCTTAGGTATTTCAGTAGATACCTCTAATTTAATTGTAGAATATTGCTTATCTTTGGATAACACTTAGTAATTAAATGCCTTTTCATGTTTCTTCTTGATTTTTTTGTTGCTGCTGTCAACTTTAAAAAAAAAAATGGATATTTCGTTGTGACTGCACTTCCATCTGAAAATTATTGGCTATTGTAAGGTAAGGAGACTTACTTTGTTGTCCAGAAATATGTATTGATACAGACAGTTTCTCTTGTGCAGTAGAAAATGCTGCTGACAACACCAAGAAACCTGGGTTTGGAAACTTGACAGCCAAAAGTGGTTCAGCTTGTTACTCTTTAATTACAAATGACAGAATGCTCCTTAATGCTGAAAAATCCAATATACCTTCACCTGAAAGGAAAGAATTGAAATCCTCTTCACTTGTTCTGTCATCTTCTTTCAGTGATGATTTATGTAAAGGATCATTTTGTGAACCTGTGAATAAACAGGCAGAGAGTCAACTACCAGAAAGTGCTAATGCAGTAAGTTTGATTCCTGACAGTGAAGATACTTACTTTAGCATAGGAGGTAACCCATCTGGAAATTCTTCTTTTAAGAAGTTGGAATGCAAGGAAACACAGGACTTGAAATCCTTGCTGATGCATAATATGATTTGTGATTCTCTGAGTCCTGAAGACAGCATTCCTTTTGTTTCCTCAAATACTTCTGATTGTAATAGTAATGCAAATTTTTACAGTCCTCCATGTTTAACAAGTGCGTTAGGAAAAATGGCTCTTGATAGCAAAGTCAGTTGTACTGTAAATAGAAAGAATGAACTTGAAAATTTTTCTTCACTTCTGCAAAGTAGAAAACAAGAAGGCCCTTCTGCAGACATGGCTGCTTTGCCAGTGTTAAAGTCTGGAAGTACATCATTGGCTGACTTACTCCAGGAGCACCAGGAAAGCAGTGCTAGCCACTGTTACTCTTTGGCTGATCTTTATACCCA
Source organism: Phaethon aethereus (assembly GCF_964289735.1). Classification (NCBI taxonomy): domain Eukaryota; kingdom Metazoa; phylum Chordata; class Aves; order Phaethontiformes; family Phaethontidae; genus Phaethon; species Phaethon aethereus. The sequence continues at coordinate 65,384,307 of NC_138576.1, read as the reverse complement.
ATCAACAGCAAGTCTTACTGATATGAAATTGGGAACCACACCATTATCACAACTAGTAAGTCAATCACAAACTTCAGGTGGGATGCCAGAGCTAACAGGATCTTTGTCTTCTTTAGCCGTCTCTAAAGTTTCTCCACTAAAAGGGGTTGAGAATTTATCACTCTTGGATTTAATAGCAGAGACTATTGAAATAGATAAAACTCAACAAAGGACAGAATTCCCCATGCTCAATGTAGCTGAATTGAGGCCCTCTGAAAGAAACAACATTGATTTAAGCGTACTTGTAAAAAATGCAGATGTATCTGCAGAGCAAAATGTGGTAGGACAGTCAAATATTTTAAGCCCAGAAACTAAAGTTTTAAAAGAAAAACAAGGAAAATCATCTGGTTTTGCCAAAACAAATAAAAAACCCAAAAGAGGGCTTACCCCTAAGAGGCAGGATTTGTCCCTTTCGTGGATGAAGGCACTGCGTGCAAGACCTTCAGCTTTTGCTTTAACCTTGTGTCTCCGTTATCCTCCAAAAGGTTTTAAGCGGCGCGCAATTGGTATACATAAAGCTTTCCTCTACAGTAGACAAGTACAAGACGTAAAACCCAAGGAAACTGGTCCTATGATAGCCATAACACCATTTGACTTCAAATCAGCATCTCCTGATGATATTGTAAAAGCTAACCAAAAAAGAGCTTTTACAAGAGAGTAGAAAAGAAAAAAAAATAAATCAGTATTTATATTGTGGTGTATTAAAAAAATATACATAGGACCTATTTATAATCCAGAATTGATGTTGTTTTTTTTTTTTAACATTTTTTAAATTGACATATTGCAGTTCTCACTGTTTGGTAGCAAATTCGTATGTGAACTTTTAAGCTGTGGCACTGAATATCTTTATTTTTGCCTAATTTTCACTGACAATTTAACATTTTTAACTTTTGCAAAGTCTTGAACTTTAGTATATAGATATTGTATGTGCAAAATTATATAAACACCAGTGGACTTCTCGAAACATCTCTCTAAGTGTTGAACATACAGTTAATTGGGAAGAACACTGAATTTTTTAAAATAATTTAGTTTTGCTATATGGTGTATATTTTGGGGAGCAGGAACCTCAGTTTACATTGCGACAATTCTATTAAATGTTCTTAAAGTTAAATTTTCTGATAAGGTATGTTATTAAACTGCCAGTCCTGTAACTGATGTTTCCAATCAATGTCATTATTCTCTTCTGTCTTTATACTCATTGCAATATTACAACAGAAATACCTGTATTTTTTTAAAAGCCTCACTAACCTCAGGTTTTTGACAGTTGTAGGACATGTATAGTTTTTGATAGGACCAAATTTGTAGAGGAGCAAGCAATTAAAATTGTGTGCCCCTATCTCTCCCTTCAATCAGCTGTCAAAATGTGATATTCAGATTTTTAAAACAGCTATTTTGTAGGTATATACATGTTGCATGTATTAAATGAGAAGTTTCACTAAGATTCTATAGTTTATTCCCAAATAAAATTTTCAGAAAAGCATTGGAATAACAATTGCTTCAACTTTAGTGTGGGAGTCTTTGCTCAATGGAAAAAAGCAGATCAGGCAAAGCATAAGTGCTGTTTGTGTCTGCCTCTTGTCTGTTTTGAAGAAAGCTTCCTTTAATAATGGAAATATATTCTCGTCCGGTGCTTGCACCCATTGCTGTTACTTTGAATCTTTAGATGGGAGATCAGAATCAGGACGTTCCAGACTTACTTTTTTAGCTGATAATTGCCAGATTCTGGTGCCCCTGTTAGTCAAATTAGTAACTGCATGTATGTTTCACATTATCTTTTAGTACACATTGCTACTTTTAATGTATTTCCAGTGTCAATGTCAGTATTCTAGATCCTGAACAGCAGTAAGTGCAATCAAGGTACTGCTGCAGCTAGAAAAATATGTTTTGTTCATATACTGCTATACACTTATTCGTGCTAAATTGATGCTATTCGGCAGCTAGTATGGAACAGTAGATAGAATTTTCATCTAGTTTTAATCTAATTTTTGTTGAGCTTGTTAAATCAAAAAGGAGACAGAAACTTTAGCTTCATTCTTGACTTCAGGTTGCACTACAATTTTGTTTCTAAATAAGAATAGAACATGTTCCAGTGCTCTCAGGTAAAAATTTCATGTTTTGTATATTTTGCTGTTTGTCTAGTTGATGCTATTGTCATTTAGGACTATGGGCAGTGTGACCTCTGACCTCTTGAATGAAATTGATGTTTCTTACCTTTACTAATAAAAGTTTTATATAATGACAGTGCTGCAGTGTTTGTATTCTAGTGGACATATTAATCTAGCCATCTGTATCCTTACCTATTTTGAGTGCCTTAAAGCATTGAAGTGTAAATAATACAATCCACTGTACGTACTGTGATCTGATAAGTTCATGAGCAGGAACATAACTGATTTATTTCTTCAGAAGACTTCCTATAGAAGTCTGGCTGATACTGATTGTATACTGGTTGCTTTATTAGTTAGTCTTAATAGCAAATTCTGCTTTTTGAACAATATGAAATGCTTTTCATCAATTGGTTTCTCGTTAGCCCAAATATTAACTTCCCACTGCTTAAAAGTCCAAGTCTCTTTTTCCCACTGAGGCAAAACATCCTATATGGAGAGTTTAAAATTAAAGTTAAGTTTTTCCAAAATTGTGTGTATTCTTCTAGTAGAGAAATTCTAATTCTTAAAGTATTAGTGCAAAGTTTGGCATTGTCATGCCTGGTATATTGTTAGGTCATTTTGCTTTCTTATGCTCCAAATAGTCTCGAGGCCCTAATTAATGTAGGTAGAGATCTCCAATACGTTTGTGTGTTTTAAATTTTAATTGAATAGCTTCATTTTCCCCCCTAAATATTTTCTTTTATTCTTGTTGAACTTCTCTTTGGTTTTGGTCTGTTTTCTCATTCCCCTGGCTGCTCTTCTTTGCATAAAACTTCTTAGCATTTTTAATAATTTTAGAGCCTGAACTGGACAGAGACCTAAATGTATGTCCTATGGATTCCATTGGAAAGTATGTACAAGTAGTAGGGGGCAGTGTGTAGTACTTGGAGCTCAGTTTTGCCATAGATTTCATGCAGATTAAAGTTTGAACAAGTGACTGAAGCCAAAGGGCATCAGCATTATATGTTTATCTCGGATCTTACTGTGGGATTGATACCTTAGTAAACAACTATGGATCCTACTAGGTAGCTAGATTTTCGTATATAAATACTTTTTCATTTGCATTTGTCTCAGTGTTGTTAGTGATCTTGAAGTAATACATGCTGTTCAGTGTATAAGGAGTAGGAGAGGCATTCTTCAGTTTGCAATCCTGAATCCTGAAGTGAGCCTTGAATTAGTACAAACCTGGAGGCTGAATACTTCAGAGGTGCCTAAGTGGTAGATAAACCTGAATTCCAGTTAATTTTCAGCAGAGGTTATTTATTTCCATGCTTGGAAAATTTTACAGTTTTGTTTTTATAAACAAAAGGTAATGTGTTACTATATTTGCTTTTTAAATGAAACAGGTATTTTAATTTCCTTAATTATTCCTTAATTTCCTCACTGAGAAGTGGGTTTGTGTCATTAGTGACAGTTTAATTGTCTTAGAATACTGCATGATATTATGGTATATGGCATTTTTGTATAAGAAGTCTGTGTTTGGCCTTTGCACTGAAGCATTTCTGCCTAATGAATGTTAGAATTGTTAACTAAATCAATTATTTTGTGCTTAACACAGTGAGCTTATTTTATTGATGTATGTATAAAACTGCCCCCTCCCTCCCCATCTTGCAGCTGGAGTGTATCTTTGTCTAGTACGGGTAATTGTGTTTGTATTGGAATTCACTTATTAACATTGCAAAGTTCTTGTGTCTGTGTTTTTGTATAGACATAAAAAAGATAGTATTCAACTACATAGACATACTACTTGTGGTACTCAGACTGTATACTAAGGTATTTTGTACATTGAATTTATTTTGTACATAATTTTTAAGTGTCTGCTGAATATTTTTAATATAAAATTGCCTTGTGAACATTGCTTTATGTACCTAAATAAAATGCATATTCTTAAAGGACTGACTTAATTACAGTTTCTTGTTAACTTACATGATAGAAGTAGAGTTGTGATTGAATGTTCTATAATGATTGTATCTATTGTGGAAATAGGCTTCAGCTCTTGTCTAGGTTTGCATGGGCATACTTCTTTCCATGGAATATTCCTTTGGAGTAAGTAAGGCAAAGACTGCCATCTACTACTGTGTCTTCAGATACCATATTGAGGCTCCAGTTTGCTTTTAGTTATAAATGGGTTTGTAAATTTTTTTTTTTAATTTTGATAGCATTTTTAAACCTTATTTGGATCTTAAAAAGGAAAGTATATCAGTAAAGTAAGAAAACAGCAACTGTCTAAAGTTAGTTCTCAAGTTCTTTGTTACAGTAGAAATTAGAGCTACTACAGTTGATTTCTTAAAATCAATATTCTTAACATGTCTCTAAATACCTGTTCCATTTTTCTCTTTTAGGTTTGCTTTTTCTAGCTGATTTCTATCTGTACTTGTTTTGGGAAACCAGGGTAAACTAAAAGTCAAAGTATGAGACGGGTAGGAAAATAGCAACCCCCGTTGGGGTATCAAAAATTATTGATGCTTTGTAACCATTGGGATGTGACTTAATGTAATTATATTTAGCTGTTTTTTAATTGCAACAGAAAACACTTTCGTTTTGAGAAGAGTATAGACTATTAGGAGCATAAGCTTCAGATTTAAAAAAAAAAAGGGATTAAAACTTTACATACCTGTTTTTACTTTTTATTCAGAAATAACTATATGAGTAATTTCTCATTGAATTGTTCAGACAATTCTCAGGATCTTAAGATTCAGAGGCAGCAAGCTACCTGAATTTCTGGAACTTGCAGAATAATATTTCAAAACCTTATTTCTAAGAGACAAAGTGGTGCAGTGAAGCAGTCTGCAGTTTTGTGTTTTGCGCCATTTCCTTTCATCATGTCATTCAAATACTTTTTTCAGTAATCAACAATTTCTGAAAATCTACACTTATACAAAAAGATAGAGCAACTACTACTACTGCAAAAATGAATAGCTATGCAAAATATTTGTAGCAACATAGGTCATAGGTTGTATTTATGAAACACATGTAGTTTATTACAGTACCTTTATACAAGGGCAGTAGGTTAGGGTTGCACACACAATCATTCACATCTCTTTCAAATAAAGTGCTCAGCTTTTAAATGCTGTTAAAGCATTTTTGTGTTAAGTGCTGATTATGAATTGTGGTTGGGAGAAAAAAACAAAGCACAAGTTTTATCGCATTGTAATTCATGCAGTAAAAATAAACTTCCTAAAGTGCTGAAAGGGGGCTGCTTTTTTGTTTCTTTGGAAATTGATATTAATTTTTATGGATCACTTCTTTTTTGGTTTATGTGAAGCGTAGACAGCTGAAACTCTTTAAGTAGTTTTTCTGTGATTTTTCTGTGTTTTTTCTGTAATTTCTGCAATTTGTGATTTTAGGTGATTGTTGATTCTTAGGAAATGGTTCATGGGGTTTTGTTGTCTATGTTACCACGGAAGTATTCTTTATCTGGTTTGTGTATGTGTTACATTGCATACTTAAAAATGGCCCATTAAAAACAATTGTGAGGTATGTCAGTGGTTTGTTGGTCAAATAATTGATTTGGATGCTTAGTGTTGGTAGGATTCCTTTAGAAAATAACCCATTGCCTTTCTCTACAACTTTCTGGTAGCCAAATGACCAGAGGCTGACTAGAACATGTAAAATGGTTGTATACTGCAGAGATACATTTTGAAATAACTCATGAACAATTTGTTAAGAATTACAGACTTATGGGGACATAGTAAAAATTGTCATACTCTTTTTATAGTGAGTATATGGTCGTTTTAGAGAAGAGTTGCTTGTGAAGTATGTACTTATCATCATGTCAATGTATGGAGGTAATAGCTGATGAAGATGGACATTATGTTAGTATTTCAGTTGGCTATTTTGAGTAGTTTTGTCCATAAAATCAAAGAATGAAATCTTAATATAAATTTCTTTTTAACTGGTAGCATATGTTCTTGACATACGTAGCATTTCTCAGGCGTCCTTCACTTATCTTAGCAGTGGGTGTTAGTGATGTTCAGAGATTGCAATCTGAAATGCATTATTGTAGTAAGTTTGCTTTCAATACAGTGAAAAGAACCAAGAATTTTTGTTTGGTGTAATTTAGCTGATATTTGTGGGTTCTCTGAGATATTTTTCTTAAAGTTCAAATTTCTAAAAAAATTTTATGTAAAAATGGTACCCTCTTAGTCAAAAGGATCTTCATTCTGTGCATATTTGTTTCATTTCTGCTTGCTTTCACTGGCTAAACTACATAATTTCTTTTTGTCCATGTTAATATTGCAAAACAAATACAGATACTGGTGAGTGAGCTGGATTCTATTCCATTTCAGGCACCATCAACAGAATTGTTAAGCACTTTATGACACTAAGATTTTTGGTTTTAGTGATGTATGAGCAAAAAAGAGGTCAGATGTCTGTAAACATGCAGTCCTTGCAGGAAAGTACTGTGAACTGAGCATGTTTATTTTGGTTGTTGTTGGGGTAGCAAGGAATCTGCTTGTCTTTTTTTAAAATGAATTTTTTGTAGTTGAGCAATCTTTGTGAGGGCACTGGCTGTTTTGTATTATGGTAATTTCTCAGGAATAACACCAAGAATAGGGCCTTTATAGGACCATATGTATAAATATTTAATAAGAACAAGCTTTACAGTAAAGAGTCAAAATTGAAAGTAAGGCACAGGAAGTTGAAAAGCCTTACTCATGATATGCCAGATAATCTAGGAATAGAGCACAGGTCTCAAACTGAAGTCTAGTTTTCTAAATATTGGACTATACTGCTTTGCTTGCAGCTGTTAATAGAGAAGCAGGTATTTTTCACTGGCATTTATTTTTGATTTATGATTTTTATTAATACTGCATGTATTCAGGTTTTTGATGTAGCTGTTAAGGCAGTGTGGGCAGTTTCAAGAATACAAGCCACAAGTAAAAATAATAGGTGCTTAGCTTGCATTTTGTTAATATGGTTTATCTTTCAATTTTCTAGAATTCTTTTTTTTGCCTCTCCTGTATAAATATCTTCATTTTTGCTTTATACCAGTAACAAATAAACAGCAATCCCACAAACATTACCACAGTGTGATTTAACATAACTAGCTTTTTCTTTTCACTCAGTTGAATGCAGCAAGGTTTGTTTTTTGTTCAGAATGATGGGTGTTTCTCAGTCCATGGACGAACACTTACTTGTCTTCTGTCGTTTTGTGCTACAGATGGACACTTGTGATAGCAGTTGCTTCCTAGTGCACCGTGTCAGAATGCATATTATTGTGCTTTAACAGTTAACTTCTATCACTCCTGCTTTGTGGTTAATAGATAAGTGAAGCTGGAGTCTTAAATGAAAAAACAAACTGATACTTTGGATTTTATTTATAGGGAGAATTCCAAAGAAATCCTGGAGGAGCAAATACTCTGAAGTTTAATGGTGATGTACAACATATTTTTGTTTGATTAAGTCCCTTAGGTTTTACTTTCATCTATCATACAAGGCTCTAATGCTTTCATTTTGTACAACCCCATGCAACGCTACAGGCTTGGGGAGGAGTGGCTGGAGAGCTGCCCGGCGGAAAGGGACGTGGGGATGCTGGTTGACAACCAGCTGAATATGAGCTGGCAGTGTGCCCAGGTGGCCAAGAAAGCCAACAGCGTCCTGGCCTGTATCAGAAATAGCGTGGCCAGCAGGAGTAGGGAAGTGATTGCGCCCTTGTACTCAGCACTGGTGAGGCCGCACCTTGAATCCTGTGTTCAGTTTTGGGCCCCTCACTACGAGAAGGACGTTGAGGTGCTGGAGCGTGTCCAGAGAAGGGCAACGAAGCTGGTGAGGGGTCTGGAGCACAAGTCTTTTGAGAAGCGGCTGAGGGAACTGGGGTTGTTTGGTCTGGAGAAGAGGAGGCTGAGGGGAGACCTCATCGCTTTCTACAACTACCTGAGAGGGGGTTGTGGTGAGGTGGGTGTTGGTCTCTTCTCCCAAGTAACCAGCGATAGGACGAGAGGAAATGGCCTCAAGTTGCGCCAGGGGAGGTTTAGATTGGATATTAGGAAAAATTTCTTCACTGAGAGGGTGGTCAGGCATTGGAACAGGCTGCCCAGGGAGGTGGTGGAGTCGCCATCTCTGGAAGTGTTAAAAAAACGTGTGGATGTGGTGCTTCAAGACATGGTTTAGGGAACATGGTGGTTCTGGATTAATGGTTGGACTTGATGATCTGAAGGTCCTTTCCAACCTAGTGATTCTGTGATTAGAAAATCCATTATTTATACCCGAGTAGCTCAGAAGAAATTTTTGTCCCCAACTTCAATTGACTATGCTAACTTTTCAGGAACATGACAGTTCTCAAATGCCTGCTATAGTGATGAGAGCCCATTGTACTTAATGATACTCAGATATGGCATGTATTCAGTTTGTGACAATGTGTTCTTCACTGAATGGAAATGTTTGAAATCTGACATGAGTGATGATATAGTTATATCTTAAATCATGGAAAGTAATGAGAATTTAAGACTTCCGTGTTTTGTGTAAGAAAAATATATACACAGACTTTGAGAAGTTACTGAATCTTGACACTGAGGTACTGTGTGGGTTTTAGAAAGGAAGTGGCTTATTTCAGGGAAAAATGTGTCACCAGCAATGAAAAGCTTTTTAAAATCCTTTGAGATACCTTTTTGAGATTCTCCTCAGACATTCTGTACCACCTACACTGGAAAAAGTGACACTCGAGACTTCTGAGTTTTCTTTTATAGTCCTTTAATACTAGTTTGGTTTACTTTTTTTCAGACAAAGTGTAAACCAATACAAAGTCAATAATTTTCATAGTTGACTATTCCATGTATGAAAGTTGGGTGTTTTGCTTGGAAGCTAAGAGAACTTAGATAAAACTAAAAATGATGGTGCTGATTCCAAAAGAACCAGAGATCCTGGGGACACGGTAGCTCCACTTGTTCTTACAGTGTCTCAGTCCTTTCAGGTCATGGTAAAGATCAGCCATCAGTTGGTTTTCTCTGTGTCTTTAGAACATAAAGTGAAGAATTTACTAGGTTCTCAGATGTTATTACTGGAGTGTCAGGAAGGTGTGGTTGGAGTCACATTTGTAAAGTTTTAAGGATGATTGCTGCTGTAGTACTGTTGTGTTTAAGCTTAAACATTGTAAGTCCTACCTGAAGTTTGCACGAGTAGTCAAAGCAAAGCTCTTGACAAGGCTGAGACAGTAGTATTTCACTGCTGTAAACCAATGCATTTCAGCTCTAGAAACTAAACATTAGAAGTTTAGGCATATCAAATCCAAAACTGTGGGACCAAAAGAAACCACTTAAAATGTATCAGTTACTGATGAAAAGGAACTTGAATGCTAATAGAAACACATGTAAAAATTCAGAAATTAAGTTAAAAGGTAAAAGCCAGGAAGGTGTAAAAATGCAAGCTTAAAACACAAAATTACTTTACAATGTCTGTTTATGCTCTGTGTCTTTCACTACAAATACTATTGTTCCTTCCCTGTAAAATTTGTGTTATCAATACCTACCTTATCTCTGTACTGTCTTCTGGATGTGTTTCTGCATTATCATACTTTTTTTTTTATTCTGTGTGATTCAGTATTGTTATAAAAAAATACTAGTTGCATAATCTAGTATATTATGCCACATACATATGAACAGAATGCCACCCACCCACTACCTGTGTGCCTCTATTTACACCTGAACTGGTTTGTTCCTGGGTGACAAAATGTTACCTGTTTTTCATCATCTCAGGTTCTGTTTTCTTTCATAAAAGTAGCATTTCAGTCTTCAAAGTGGACAGTTGCAAATACTTAAAGTATCAGGTTCCTCCCTTCTATTATACTTGACACTTGAAATGGCCATTAAACTTAAAACTTGTGAGTTTACTGGCAGAATCCCTGGTAGAAATTCATGCTTAAAATGCTAAAAGCTTGAAAAACTAGGTAACTTTAATATGGAAAATGCCCGTGTCTGCAGGAGCTGTGATGCCCCATTGGCAGAGACATGGAAGAGCTTTGATTCGCCGTTGTTGCTTCTGTTCTTCCATATTTTTACTGCATATAAAAGCTCAGCCTAAATGGAAATTATATATCTAATTAGTTCCAAAATACGAGTTGAAGTTGTTTTGGGTACTCCTTGTTTGGGTCCTTGTTACCACTTTTTGTGGTTTTAGAATCACATTTTCCTATTTTTAATGTTTTCCTCTTCCCTATTGCTGACCCACATGAACAGGAAAATGACTAACTCTGCTTGTCAACTAGGCAAGATGGTGAAAATGTATACACCAAGTGCTACTGAATGCTTTAGCTGAAAAAAGGAGGAAAAGTGCCACTTAAAGATTTTAAGTAAACATTTTTCAAGGCAGAAATGTGATTTGAATTATATGCTTTTAATGCTGTTGTTCTGATTACATATTACAAACAAACTATTGTAAGGTTGCGGATGCTATCTGTTTGCTTGCAGATACTACTGTAAATGTGAAGTGTCTAACTACTCTTTCAACTGCATCAAGGAAGAGGAAAACATTAAGCAATGAACTTGAGTCCATGCAAGTTTCTCTTCTAAAGTCACAATAGGGTGAAATGCATTGCTTCAGACTGGCAAATGAACTTTTCATGGCATTCATCTGTATCTGATAAATTTTGTAAAGCTTATTTAAATCTACAGGTTATATTTTACTTCATGCAGGTTTTCTTCTAAACTCAGATATGCAGCTTTTTATAAATCGGTTTGTGTCTCTGATTTTTGGCAATGAAGAATAGAGCCTCCAGTGCCATGTTTCACATCACATCTATATATAGGTGGTTGTTTTCAGAATATATATCTCCCTTCTTCAGAGTATGGTGATGTTCAGTCTCCGTTTTTTCTAGACTTCATTAAACAAGTTCATCTTTGATAACTCTGGAATTTAGATGTGTTTGGCTGGTGCCAGAGGAGTTTGTAGGAAAATGTGGAACAAAGAAATTTTCAGAGTAATAATGTACATAAATAATGCAAGTGTAGTTAATGTAAAGTGCAGATAATGTAAAACATGCTGCAGTTAAAAAGGGAAAACTTAACTATGTAAGTGAACACATTTCTTATGCAAAAGGGTGGATCAGTTTTTATCAACTTTTCCTAAATTTTAATGCAGAACAGATTTATTTTTTTTTAAATGTATTTTATGCTTCTCAAATGTATGTCAAGTAGTGTACTTGTACCTTGTTTACTTCAGCTTGGCCAGTATCTACACTTCTCCTTGCAGCGTTTTCCCTGATAAATACAATTAGAGCTTAATACTAGGATTTTGTATCAGCTAGCTACTGAAAGCCCTACTGTCAGCTTAATCATCTAATTAATGTTAGATTCACTAAATCCACAACAATGTGCATTGTTACTGGTAGCATCCATAATCTGTTTCTTACGGAATTTTGTCTTTCTGGTGTATAATCTTTCGTAGCGAAGTGTACAAACAGTGTGGTGTACAGCAGCGGTCCAGGAAAATTACCTTCATGGCTTTTAAGATAGCTTAAGATTTGTCTTGAAATTTGTAATAATAGAAGTGTGAACTTGTTTGCCTTTTTTTTTTTTCCCCCCCTACTAATACGTTTTTAATACTGCGGAAGTTCTGGACTGCAGATAAATTCAGTATGCTTGATCAGCCTACTGCATTGATGCAGCTTCAGTTTGTTTTGCAAGTTAGATTCAGAGATCTTTAGCAGTTTCACACCTAGGTTTCAAAGATTCTTTGTAAATGTGTTGCCACTAACACATGTAAATAACAAAGAATGCTGAAAGCTTTTCTTTCTCTGTATTCTTTGTATTTTTAAATAGCTGTTGCTTTCTTTGCATTTTTGCCCTTCCTCAAATATACTCTATATATCAACAGAGCGAGATAGCCGTGTGGCAAACTAATTCTGTTTATTTAGGAAATGAGCAGGGTGCCTTCAATTAGAATTAAAGGAAGCAGCAAAAGTAGGTGTCGAAGCCTGTTGATATTATAGAGAAGACAAATAGAAAATTTGACAGAAGCGAACTAGAAGAAAATTATGTGGCAGTGAATTATGCCTTAGTAGTTTCAAACTGCTTTATCTAATGGCTTGCATCTCAAGCTGTGCTTTCAGAATGTGGTGATCCTCTCCTATGGATGTAGTTATTATTTGTCTTTTGTTAGCTGCTATTGAGTAGGTTTTCATCTGTGTAGCACTGAGGACAAAACTGAGATTGTACTCTTTTTCTTTCCCCCCCAAGGAGGAGTTGCTCCAGTTTAGGAGGTGCATACAGAAAAAAAGTCCTTTACAGTACAGGAATATCTGGAAGGTCTATGAGCAAGAGCTGCTAGTGGTGATGTAGCTAGCTATATCGGAAGGCTGAGCTTTGGATCCTGGTATTAAGGTAGAATAAAGTGCTGGTTCTCTGTAATACTTCTAGCCAGTCAAGGTCTCTTCCAGTAGAGAGCAGTCACATGTGGAAAACCCCATTTTCATATACCCCATTGTTATGAACATAGTACCAGAAATGTACATGACCAGACTGTAAGCCCCATTTCCCTTTTTTTCTCTTCTCATATTCCACCATGAGTGGAAAATAGCATTAAGAAGAGTAAGACTCTGGATGATGATGGGAAGATGTCCTGATTTTAAGTGATATCTAATAAAAAAAAAAAGGAGGCCACACTGCTAAGTAAAAGCACATTGTAAAACGTAATTTTTAGTGTTGAATTGGTAGGTTGTGAGCATGTGGTAGAAACGTCTTGTTTGATGCACATACAGCCTTTGGTTTCATGATGTAAAAACACACTGAAACCAAAATTCAGTTAGAAGGAGGAAATCCTAAGTTTGTTTTTTCTCCTGGTGTTATCTTTTTAAAATTGATATTGAATATCTACAGAATACTTGAACTGTCCCATCTACATAGAAATTAAAAATCTCAGTTCTTTTTAATTATCTTAAGCTGAATCAGGTGTAACAAAAAGTGCTATAACTTGTAAGCTGCATTTCTGAAATTTATACTGAAGAATTGTGATCCTGCAGTTAATTTTTTTTTAAAAGCTACTTAATACTTTGTATTAAGTATTGTAATGTATAAATACATTGTATTAATGGAAAGCTGAACTAATGGCATAAAACACCACCCCTTAATCTGAGATCTTGGAACAGTTAAGGAGAGGAAGAGCAGGTACTTGATCAATAGTAGTCTCTAATTTGGAGGAAAAAAGCAAAGGAAAAGCAGCACTTTGTTAATTATTTTGCTTGGTTTTGATAAGTGCATGTGTTTTACATCATTATTTTACATTTGGTCCTAGTAAAACGAGTACTATAAAAGGTGTATGTTCACTCAGCAACTTTCCTTTGAACAGATTGTGTGAAATGTTTAACTTTACCTAATTTACATGTGCAAAGGAGAACAATGCATTTTTAATGCCTTTTGTTTCCAACTTGTCCTTTCTTAACATTTATTCTTTCTGAGACATTAAAAATGGTAAAAATCTGAACAAGGTTAACATTTTTCTCTTCAAAGTAATTGTTCAGGTGGCTTTTAAATTTATGTATTAAACCGTTTAAGAATCACAGCTTGTTAAAATAAACTCAGTTAATGTATCATTTAACTTTTTACAAGGTTATACATTTCCAGTAGTTTCTTAAGTTTTGGATGCTAAGAGACTGGTTGGAATGGCAAAGAGGTAAGATTTTCAAGTTACAGTATCTTTGAGCTATGCTGTTTTGTAAACGGCTATAAAATATCATATCACCTACTCTATCCTCTTATCTTTTAATAAAGCTCTTTTGTTATAATGGGCTTATCAGCTGCTAGGTCTGGAAGTTTTTCTGCATTTTGGGCTTGTCAGCTATCAGAGGTACCTTTTGCATCATTCCATCAGCTGTATTATTAGTTCATGTGAGCAGACATCTTGGTTTTTTTCTTTAAAAATTTTATTTACAGTGGTCAGCTACTTAAATGAAAGCATCCATGTGCACAGCTACAAACACTTGGTCTGAAAAAAAACTTCCCATTGTCTTGAGGGCACATGGTCAGACACTGTTGTGCTACACTGCTTTAAAAGGTGAGAGCACCTATTATGTGTAACATGCTAGTTCCTATTTCGCTGCTTATTCTTATTCCTTTGGAAGCTTTTTTTCATCCAGATTAAAAGGCGTTGCTTATTCACTTGCATAGAACACAGTCAGTTCTGCAAAGCAGGCAAGCTTGTAGAATGTCAGTCTTGTGTTTTATTGGTTTCATCTTCATTGGAGCCTGCCTTCCAGCATCGTTATTTCCATTCTAGTGAATACTGTCAGCTTTTTCCTTGCCAGTTTTGTCAACTTATTAAAATTGCTTATGGTCAAGAAACATAAGCACTAAACATTGTTCTGTGACAATTCGGAAAATGACAGTGTCTAATTTCTTCGGTCAAAATAATATCTATTAATTTTTATTTGGGGATTTATAGTAGCTCAACATTTTTCACTGTATTACAGGTTTTTTTGTTGGCAACAACTTTTTGTTTGGTTCTTGTATCTAATTGTAATGTTCAATATAGAGAGTTGCTGTAGTCTTTGGTACGTTGGGTTTTATAAGAATATTTATGGTTCCTGCAGAAAAAGTTCTGTAACTTTATTTGTCTTTGTACCTTAGTATCTTTTTCTTCAGCAGCAATTTTCTGTTTTAAGGGAAGCAGCAGAATGTCCTGAAGCAGTTCTTGTTGAGCTCAAGTCTCCGCTATGGTTATGGATTGTAGAATTTAACTAGCATTTAAATATTTGTACCAAAAATGCGAGAGGTCTGCTTTGAGTTCTGTATAAGAACAAATACTGAACATCCCCCACAAAGATGGTTGTTTTTCAACTGAGACTCATGCCCAAAGCAGATTGGTAGTCTATAGTGAAATAAGTTTTAATAGGAAGATTGTAGCTTGCCAAAGTGGAAAAACAAACACAGAAAAAAACACACCCAAAACAAAATCCAAATCCATTCTTCACTGTGCCTCCTCCCACCCCGGGCAAGAGTCTGAACATTTACTGTGCTGTGGATGATACATGTATCCACCACCAACAGTTTCTGTTGGTTATAGTGAGGACTTTGTACCTAGTTTTACCAGATCTCAGAGAGGTGCCCTAACTACTAGCTTGGGAGGATATCTCCATCTCTATTGAGTAGGAGGTGGTGGGCATGGTGAGAATCATCAAGAAGTCAGTTTTGTCACAATGCAAAGTAAAACCCTTGAAATATGAACTGTTCCACATAATGTGCTTCCATCTTCTCAGTCTCATTTCTGTTGGCAATTCCCTACCACCATTCCTACCGTCTTTACCTTTAATGAAATTCTAATGCATACTGTAATTTCCTTTCATCTTCATTATAGGTAAAGCTTTCAAAATTGGAGCCTTTGGCTGCTTTTTGTAAAGTATGTAAGTAAAGTGTGTATCTTTTGTCTTTTTAAGGAAAAAAAAAAAAAAACCAACTAAAAAGGGAAATCTCTGAGAATTTGCTATTTAATTACCATAACCTTACAAGCAGAGATGCAAAAGTCAGTGTCAGTCAGTGAGTCTGTCTCCCTTGTACTCATGAACAATTCCTATTTTTTTGTTATTAAATGCATTTGTGTTTCAACTTACAGTAAGGAGTGTGTGGGTGTGTATACATAGTGTTTTCAATTACTGCTGGACCTTGATTTTTTTTTTCTTTTAAACCATACTCAATCTGTTGAACATTTTTGATTCTTTGAAATCATGTCTTATATAAGTCTGTAAACTGCTTTTTTCAAGAGCTGATAAATTCTTGATATGTGATTAGGTTATTCTTCTGGTCCTCTGAAGCCACAAATCTTCCTCTCTGAAATGTGCCCTATGCTGTGACATTGCCATCTGCACTGCCATCCTTGAAATCATGGAGGGTCATGAAGTAAAAGCGTTTTTCTTATACACGGCTCCCTTTCTAGAGAAATAAAGTAAATGCGTGGACATGTAAAAACTTGCAAAGTTGACTGACTTTTAAGAAAAAAAAACTGATTAATTCTCCCACAGATATGTCAACTCTTTAGCACAATCAGGGTCTAGTGTGGTTGTAATGTCACCAGCAGAGTGGGAGAGTTGAGAATTCAGAGAATCTAAATTAAATTCACTAAGGTTTTAGCTAATCTTACCTTGAAGTTCTCACTACACTAAGTTTGCAAAATACAATTTTCTGGAACTTATAAATGCTGAAAATACTTGCAGCTTCAACATACTTAATTGTGCGGGACTAGTAAATATGTTTTTTCTTCTGCAACTTTGAAAGGCCACCTCAGTAAATTTCTGGAGAAAGTTTGCTGAATGGTTGTAGAAGAGTTGAACAGGTGTAAGATGATTTTCCTTTCTATGTACTAACAGTTTGCTGGTATGTTTTTCTTGTTCACTGTTCTTATATTTAAACTTCCGTTTCATACTGAATTAATTTTGGTGCATAAATGGAACTTGTGGATCAGGAAAGCTTTCTTTTGTAAAATGCCTTGCACTCCTGTATTACAGTCAACACGAATAATGTACTTGTGTACATAATGTCGACATGTAAAAGGCATGATGCTTCTGAATTACCTGGATGTTGTACAGGCAAATAGCACCATCCTCTGGCATTACAATATTAGTTAAGAATTAAACCTGAAATTGCTGTCTGTTATTTTTGGAAATTCAATATAATTGCAGTAGAAGGTACATATTGTACTTTCAGTTTTACATACTCATTTTGGGCCACGGTTTTAACAGAAATTCTGGTAATTTGCATGGACTCTGTGTATTCTGTTCAACTATGTGACTAGCTAACGGGGATATCTTTTTAGGGTTACCCTGCCCATAGTGCTGACTCTGCTCTTTACATGACCATTTATGGTAGAAAGTTGCACTTCAGAAATATCGGACCGAGCTTTTTCTAAATCTCAGTGAAAGACAATTCACAGTCATTTAGGAAAAATTCGTTGAATTAGGAAACACCACCAACGACTTACGGTTCTGTATGTGTGGGAGAGTAAAGGTGCTGTTACAGAACAACTGCAAATGTCTTAATAAATTATTTTTACAGCAGATTGTAGCTTCAGTTATGGATTGAGAAGGGGCATCATTGGCATTGCTAGAGTGCAAAGCAATACACCTCCCACAAATAAGGTTTCAGTAGTTACAGGATGAGTTGTACTCAGTTACGATTATGTGAAGGACTGGATTTTAGTCCATTTAACTCTAAGCAGTAGGCATGAGAAATACCGCAGGGACATTCTTGTCAAAAACTTGACGGATAAGAAAGTCACTGTTTTGATTGTTGTGAATTCCTATTGGACCTTTACATATTTACGTATCAGAAGCATCAAAAGGAGGCAGATGACATTTGTGTAACCTCTAGAAGAAAACAGACACCCTCCCAGTCCACCTTTCTGTACAGCAGATCTCCGTTCTTTTACATGGGAGGGGTTGGCTTAGTGAAACTGGAAATCTTGAGAGTTTTACTCCAGTGACAGTGCCTTTCTTTCCTCTAATGTATTAACTGAATGTAAACCAGACCAATTATCTATGTTTCTGGAAAGACCATACCAATGGTCTTCATATAGAGCTGAACTATGCATTCCTTTGTTGACATGTGTTGCTTAAACATAACTTCTTAGAGATAGATGCCGATTGGAATGTTGTATTGAGCATCGAAATGTTGAGACATAGAAGTTTCATCTGCTAAACCACTGAATGCTTACAGCTGTAATAGAGGTCAGTAAAATGTTTTATGTAAAAATATATATTATACCGTTCTCTGAGACATTAGCTTTTTGTGGGGCATCAGATACTCTAAATTAGATGAACACCATTCAATAGGAATGATTGCAATAAAGAAAAGAGTCACAGAGGAAAAAATAGGTTTTATAGGTAACATTAATATTGTGCTGTTTGAGTATTGAACACATGTAATTTGAGTAAGTCCTGATGGCCAGAAAGGTTCCATGGGAAGGTGTTTGTTGCAGGTAAGAGCAGCAAGAGAATGCAGCAGGACCTGACTGCTGTATTCTGTGTCATTTGGCTTCAGTTGGGGAGGAAGTGTTGATGGCAAGAGAAATGGTGAGACTCCAGAAATTTTGACTAAGTTCCAGGCAGGGGAGAAAATGTGTTGTTGCCTTGTTATAGCATATTCCACCCCATCCACTTCAACCTGATCTAATGTCAGTGTCTGTCCTTCTCATCCTCTAATTTATTTATTCATGTTCAATTTTTTTCGTTTAATTTCTGTTTGTGCCCTAAACACAACATTTCCTCATGTCTTTCCAAGTTTTTCATTGCAGTTCCATTTTTTCCACTTCATCATTCCAAACCCCTTATCTAAACCATTCCCAGTTTACTACCTATTTTCCAGTCATTGGCCATAATTGTTTTTCACATTCACTTTTCTCTACCCATAGTTTGAGTTCATTTTCAGTTCTGATCCTCTTCTGCTTCCTTTGTTCATGTTTAGCTCTCTATGTAACTTGCCACCGCATATGTGGCCTCTTACTTTCTCGCCCTCCTTACAAACGATTTTCCCCCAAGTTAGGTTGTTAATTAATATTGTCAATTTTTTTGTGGGCAATGTAGCTGTCATTTCAATTTCTCTGATTAATTGATTTTCATTCTTATGGTCCTTGTCTGTCCTTGATAATTTGTTTGTCTTGCTGCTTGCCATTACTCACTACACTGTTGGTTTTTGTTCTTGCCCCCCAGTTTTCTTACTTTTTATGATTATCCAGATTCACCCCTCCAGTTTACTGATGTGGTAGGAAACTACAGAGAGCACAGGAGAGGTAGGATTTGCTTTCAGGTGATGCAACCGAGTCCAGCCTGGTCAAAAATAGCCACAGCTATTTTATATATAGTAGTATAACTACATACTGAACGTTCATGAAGTATTTTGGGGATTTATTTGTTAAAACTTAAGCCGTAAGAGCATGTGCAGACTGTTTTCTGAGGCCAAATTGAGTGGATTTTCAGAAGGTGAAAAGATCACTTGAGGGATTTTATTTATGCAAATAATATGTTTTTCAGGTACCATTTTTGAAAATAAACCATTCTGTGTGATCTCTTCCCTTCCCATTTCCCTGTTCTCCCTGTCTGGAAGGAAAAAAGAAAAGTCAGCCCCAGGCAGGTACCTCACTTGAACAAATCCATTTTTGGACTAAAGAGTTCAAATTGTTGAAAGTTGCAAGTATTTAAAGCTCGTAAAGCCTGAGCAATGAGAGGTGCCAGCTAACTGGAAGAGGCGAGGCTGCCAGCCCTTCTGACTGTGCCTGCTGCACATCCAGTTGTTGCAGCTGCATGTAGTGAACCAAACTGTTTCTGGAACTTCAGTCCTGGGGTA
Organism: Phaethon aethereus; assembly: GCF_964289735.1. Taxonomy (NCBI): domain Eukaryota; kingdom Metazoa; phylum Chordata; class Aves; order Phaethontiformes; family Phaethontidae; genus Phaethon; species Phaethon aethereus. The sequence continues at coordinate 65,364,863 of NC_138576.1, read as the reverse complement.
GCAAGTTGTTGTACTGTTTGTGTGGACAAAGAACTGGCCTGTGTTGGAGATACTCAGGAATATCACACGAGAGCCTGCTGTATCCCTCCTCCCTCCTACTGTATCAAGCCTTAAAAACAAAACAAAAAATGCTTGTAGTCAAGTGCAAGTAGATTTTTTTTTTTTTCAGAATTTTTCAGTGAAAATGCCTATTCCCAGTTTCATGAAAAAAAAGTCATATTCACCATCTGAAACTTTGCAGAGAAGGTAATAGTTATAACAACAAGACAAAGTTACCTGGAAAACCCCTGACTCTGGTTTCTATTAGGAAATAACCTTTCTTTTAAAAAGAAAAAGTTCAGTGTTCTTGTTTGGAGAATTGTTTTCAGTAGTATCTTTAGAATTGCTGTGTCTCAGCTCTGGGACGTGACTTAGCAAGTTGCCTTTTCTATTATTTTGGACTGTTACATTACTTCATAAGTGCTGTGGATGTTCGGTAACATTCATTTGTATATTGCAGTTCATAGTAGTATAATGTCACACATTTTCCTAAAAATGAGTATTTTGAACTGGTATAATTAAAATACTAAAATAACATCTAATTTTGAATTTCTTCACGTGTGGAATTTTTATTAGAGCTAGGTGGTGTTTCTTTGCTCTCAGATGTGCTCCTTGGAGGGCTGCTGATGTTTCTAGTAGGAGAGAGTTTTCTGAATAATTTAATTTTTCCTTTCACAATTATCCTATATTGCTTTATATATTTGCATAAGAACGGATTTCTGTATGTTGAACTTATTTCTCACACGTATAACGGACTTTGTCAGTGATCTGTTACATCCAAAGAAATTTAAATGATGGGTTATAGGGATGAGTGCATGGCAAATTGCATGCAGGCAGAATGTTTTAAAGGTTAGCGAACTATGTAAATTTAGGAAATCTGGGGTGTTCTAAGTTCAGTAATTGTGTTATGTACTGGTAGGACATGGTTGAGAGTCCTGGACTTCCCAGCACTGTGATGTGTTGATAATACTACTACTCGCTACCGCTACCACTGCCACTGAAGATCCACTGTGCTCTGTGGCAAACTTAACTAACCTGTGCTGCAAGTTGCTGCATGTCCTACAGCATTTTGTAGAATTTGAGTGTCAAATAATTCAGCTGAATTATTAAAAAAAATTAGTATTATATCTCTTTAATTTGACAAATTTTTATATTTACTTATGTTATTGTTTTTCCTATGTGCTATGAAATGTGAAGGGAAAAAAATACAATTATACCATTTTTAAGGCAAATTAAAGGTTTTAATTAAAGGCTAGAAGCTTGTGAGGTCTATGGCATAAATAGAAGGATATAAACAGTTTCAAATTTGTCAGCTGGGATATGTTACAGTCAACATTTTGAAATAGCTGATTACAATGATGGATGGATGTATTAGATGTTGATATAAACCCACATACATGTGGGCAAACAGGATACATGCTTCAGAGCATGACATTGTATGTAATCAGGCTGGCATCTCTGCATCTGGTTATCTAATGTGTAGTCCATATTTGGAATATTTTCACAATTGTAGGGTCTTAAAATTAGTTTTAAATCATAGCACAGCATATAGGAAGGGAGGTATTACCTTGATAGAGGCCTCAGTTATTAAATCTGCTTTTGGGACACAACCGCGTCTTGTCTGTGCTTCTGTTGTTACTAATAAACTCAATGTTGCGCTACCAGTAGTGTATGCAAAAAGTATTTTTTTTTTAATCAGTGAGTCAGGAAACATAGCTGGAACAAGTGCATGACATGGTGCACAAAACCAGCACAAAAACAGTGCACTGTCTTGTCTTTTATGCAGTTGGTGTCTGTTGCTGTATAATCAGTAGAGAAAGGTGTAAGTGCCTTGCTTGTGGTTATATAGAAAGTCTGTAGCAGAGTAAGGGATGCAAACTATATCTTGTAGATCAGAACGCATGGTGTTACATGTATATTTTTCCATGGTAGTGCTGATTTAGGCAGCACTAGGAGTAAATTAATTCTGTCTCTTGTCAATAGCATCTAGGCTCCCCAGCCCCATTCAAAATTGAAATAGTGTGCAGCCGCCTTCTTTAAGTGCTCATACTACTCTTGAAAATAGAAGAATCAATATAAACCAAGTAAAAATTTCAAAAGCATGTAAATGACTTAAAGCTTTAAAGAAAAAGAAACTGCAATCTGGCCACAGTTAATTAGCACATAATTCCCTTGGAGGTGCATTCCTTTGCCAGTGCTGAAACACTGGTAGTAGTCGTTTTGTGTGGAGACATGGATTTATTTAAATGGGATTGCTGTCTGCAAAAGCACAGACTCAAGACATGCCTAACACGTTGACATTCTTCCTGTCTTGTTTTTTCAAGCTGAAGTCTGGCGTGTTAAAAATTCTTGTTCATCTTATCAGAAGCAGGCTTCTCTGTATGGTGGTGTAGTTGAGGTTGAAGTTTCAGTGCTGTTATACAATTTGATGAGGGGAAGACAAATTGGCAGAAGCCTCCGTGTATAGGAATCAAAAACAATGGCATTTTGTTTCTATTGTTGAAAAGGTATGGCCATCTGAACGAAGCCAGTGTGGATTTAAATACCCAGTGCTAGTATGCATTTTTCCAAATATGCCAATATCACTTCACTTGGTATTTGACATGTTTTTCTTGACACAGTGGTTGTTTAACAGAGTTTTGTTGTTTTTATGAGCCTGGGAACAGAGTAGACTGACAATCAGCTCTTCCAAGTACTGAAGCATAACTTCTGTACCTTCAACAGAATTAGAGAAAAGACTGATTTTTATCTTCCTGTTACTTTCAATGTAAGTATATAAATGAAAGAAAACTGAAAAAAGAACTTCTCAAGCCTGTTACGTATGATACAGAAGCCAAAATAATTTTTTGATTTGTTTGTTTAAATCTTTTACAGGTTACTCCTTACAACCATTTTTGCAAAGGAGATCCGAAACCTAGGGAGTTGCTTACAGTAAAGGAAGATGACTATATCCATACACTGTTGCTATTCCAGCTTGAACACCCAGAGAGACTGTTTTAATTTTTAAAGACTGTCCCTGTGTTTTACTTGCTTTCTGCAAGTAAATATGTGTCTACATCCTGTTTATCAGTCTGCAAATACTTTATTGTGCCATCAGATTTTGGGGTTGTACTTTTAATAATTTTGAAGTTACAGCAGGTCTTGTTAGTAATACTTCTTGACTAAATCAAAAGGCTTTCAAGTCAGAAGATCAACTGGCAGACATAGGAAAGGTATAGACAAAGAGAAGAAAAAAGGGAAGAGAGCTTTCATTGTCAAGTTGTCACACACTGCCGTAGTTGTGCTGGAGTAACATCAGTGCAGGTCTGTCCCCTTTGGTGTTCAGTTGATCCCAGTTGAATACTGAGACAAGGTGTATCAGTGTATGTTTTGTTTTGTAATAGTGTTTGACTCATAGCTACAGTATGCTTTAAGTACTCTGATGTCAGTCTTAAGTACCAAATATCTCCCTGAAAACTACTTTGCTTAAAATAGGCTAGAAGTTTTGTTTTTTAAGCATTCTGAATTGTTAGAACTATCATGCTCACAAGCCTTTGCAGTTTTGCAAATTATGAATGTGTACTTTCTGTTTTCATGGAGGGAATTTTTTTTAAAATTTTTCTAGTGTTAAGTTAGTGAAATGCCAGAATTTTTTATGGAGAGTCCTCTTCAGAAAATCTCTTGCTCTGCAGTTTGACACCATTGGCCAATCAGTGCATTTACTTGCATGTGATCCACTCTTATTTTTGCTTTTTGCAATGCTAGAGTAAGTGAAATGTAGCAAGGGGGTACTGGGGCTTCTTTAGGAGCTTATGAAAGATGTGTCTGTCTTTGTCTTTATTTTATGTGTACTCTTGATTTAGGAAACATATTGTCATTGAATTACTTAGGTATGTGTTTAAGAATGTCCAAATGGCAGTAGGCATGAAGAACTTTATGAAGCCTTTCTTGGCAAAAACTTATATATCCCTTATATCCTTTCCCTTCAGAGGTTAATTTTCCTCACATTTGCTCTTGCCCTAATCAGATTGGGATTACTGCTACAGTTTTTCCAGGTTTTGTAGTGCACTTCAGTTGCCATAGGATACTCTGCTTGTTGATTAAGAAGTGTTTTAAGGATTGTGTCAGTATTGTGCATTGACTTCCTTTTAGTTCCAAGGTGCAGTTTAAGGATTTGCATATGATCTGTTGAGTGCTGAATAGCTTTTGCTTTGCCTGCCAAAGCAGATAAGAATTTATCCTGCAGTTTTCTCAGGTGCCCTATAGATTAGATAGTAAAGCATACTCCTTTCCTGGCCTTGTGTCCTTTGTAATGAAGCATATAATTATTAATCTTTAATGGTGCCTGCAGTGCACAAAAGACAGACTTGGTCCTTATTTCAAATGCACTGCTTGATTTTATTGTACTTGCTTATAAAGACATTGAAGTCAGGAAATTATATTTGGCACTTCTGTCAGTAGTGTTACTAATAATTCTTGCATTGTCTTTGCATCTATTTGAATGCCACCATTCCAGAATTACCTTCTGTGGTTTGGTTTGTCTTTATATGATCCCAGTATGCTTCCTTGCGTCACCTATGCTGAAGTATTAGTGCTTTATAAGAATAAATAAATAAACCACCCAAACTGTCTGTGCTGGCGATGGACAATTACGTTACTTTCTCTTGCTCTTTGTAATTTTATTTTTGTATCTTATTTCAACATTTAGTGTTTCCTGATCTCTACTTCTAAATTTCTGTGTTTTCTGTGTCAAATACTTGATTCGATGAATGTATTCTCCTCGTACATTTAACTTTGGATCAGTGTCAAACACCCCAACAGTATTTGTACAGAGTGAAGCTTAATTTCTAAATTGATTAGAGAAGATGTATTTTGTAAAACCTTTGACTTTTGGATTATATGTAGCAAATATTGCTAATAGTTTGCAAGTTATTTTCAGGTTATATGACTGAATTGTTAGCTTGGTTTCTTTCAACTAATCTAATTTCAATTTAATTGTGTTTTTTGTAATTTAGTTCCTAGCAGCGAGATTTCAAACGTGGTATTTTCTGAGTTAACTGTAATTCAGCTTTCAAATGACATGTATAGCATTCATATTGAACTGGCAGTTGAAAGTGATGGCTGCTTGAAAATTGTTAGAATTGAAGTGGTGAAAAAACATAGCAAGTTGGCAATAAAAGTAATGTAATTTTTACTATAACTCAAGTGATTAACTATTTATTAAAAAATGCTGTATGTGATCTATGTAGGAGTTTGAAGATAAAACAAAATCTTTGTTCTTAACTAATAGTCCTTGTCCAGTGATCTGAGAATTTTATATTCTGAATCTTTACTATTTGCTTGTCAGTCACATAATTTGTGGTTATTGTAAACCATGATTTGTGCTGTTGCCTTTATTCCTCTTACTATTTTTTCTTATTTACAGTGTAATTGGTATGCAACTATTAATGATATACATCCAGACTACTTCTTCCAAAGATCTTAGGGTTGCATATAAATAAAATTAGTATCAGCAGATAAGGGAAATGAAGACCAAGTCATCAATTAAATAAGAATGTCTGAATCTATAGTGCAATTGTTTAGAAAAGGTTGCATAGCAGCTTTGTTGGTATGCTGTCTATTATAGCCTTGTCTATGGTATTCTGTTTCCTTACCTGAAGTCTTCATCGCAGCCTTCATATACTTTTTATATAACCTGCAAAGCAATATGATTCTGTTGTTTTAAAGGTGTAGCCATCATACTTTAGAATGCATTAAATAGTTAACCTAAACGAGCAGGACCAAATGACTCCAACAGTTGATCTTACAGTAGTCATCTAAAATACTTAAAAGATTAACTTGTTATTCAAAATAAATTTTCACTTGACTGACTATCTGAATTGGTCTATCAATGGAAGAGTAGCAGCATTTTTCTAGTTTTTCAGATACATCTGTATGTGAAGATTGTTTAAAACTTGCAGCTTAGTTCTGAATTCGTGTTATTGTTTTACTTTCCTGTGTATGTAACATCCTTCAGAACACAAGGTACACCTGCTGTTACTCGCACTGTAAAGCTGGATGTCTTTTTCCTTGAAGGGAGAAGGGATCCAGACATATTAAAGAGGGAATTGTGGAAAGAGAAGAGCTGACTTACTACTTTTATTTAAACTTCCTTTCCACGGAGTAAACTATTTATTTTTTTTTAATAGCTTGACAAGAAGCTGTAGTTTCACAAAATTAAGAATGAACCTTACTGTAATTGTGTTTTCATTTAAGTTATGGTAAAAATTCATACCTTTAAAGTAATTAAGTTACTCAACTTTGGTAATTATTTCTAAATAACCTTTCAATTAACTAGCTTTTGGGTATTGCTTGGCTTCTTCAGTGTAATTCTGTAAAACAGACAACTTTGTTTCCAGGTTTCACGGAAGGCCTGGTAGCCCACACATATGTAGCTTGTGCAGCTGCTAGCAGTACCTGAGGTAGACGTACTTTTACCTTACAGTAGCCTTGAGTCACCACAATGTTAAGGCAAAAGACAAACTCTTTAAGAATTAATCTGATCAACTAGTAAACAGTTGCAAAGCATTTCTTCATCCTAGTATTGCATGAAATGCTTCTGGCATCCTGCAGAACTGCTGTGAATAAAGCTCTTGAATGGTGTAGGTGTCATGTGAACGCTTGGAGAGACAGATTTTCACAATAAATATAACTCTTCATGAATTATTTTGAATAAGTGTGTAATATATGCAAGTAAGACACTGAAGTGTGAGAATTCATTATCACAGACTAGTATCTTTGGGTTGAAGTAATGTAACTTGTTAAACTTTAACACCTGTTAGTTGTAACCTTAAGTTCAAACTTACTTTTTGTCTATCACTAGGAAAAACAAGAGATTCCCAGTCAGCCAGAATGGAATCTGAAATTGTGCCAAAAGTTACCAAAATGACAGTGTCTGGAAAGAAACAATCTATGGGATTTGAAGTTCCATGGTAAGCCAAGCCCTTGTACATCAAGGTACATCAGCAGCTCTTCTTTCAGACTGATGCACCTGTAGCAAGTTTTCTTCCTTTTTTTTTTTTCTATTTTTTACAGCAGTTTTAGTGTCACTCTCCAGAACTAACCATCTCAGCTTCTTGTTTGACTCAGAATTACTTTCAGAAGATGGTACCTCACGTTTTGAGTTTAACAAATCCTTTCGCTATGAATAGTGCAGAGAGATATCAGGTAGTCAGATTATTTAAACATCCGTTTCATAGAATACTGAACTTTCTTGGGGTTCGTTTATTTTAAATTTAGTTCTCTAAGTGGAATTATGAAATCAATAAATCTTAACTGTAATTGCTTGTTCTTCAAAGGAAGTAATACCTTTAAGAATAATTTATGAGGAAAACAATCACTCATGGCTAAACTTTGCCTTCCTCTGCAGCTTTTATTAACTTTAACAGGTGTTCAGGGTACAACTGTTGTAGAGAAGAAATGGGTCCTCCTTATGCTTTAGCTAAATTAGAGTGATTGAGCAGTAGTTCTAATTTTATTCTGACTTGGAACTGTTGGGGGGATGTCTTGGGAGAGCATGAAAACAGACATCTGGATCAGAGTCTACCTACAGCAGTAGCCACTAGTGAATGAGAAATGTCATTACATGTAGCGTTCTATGTCTCTCCACCATTTTTTGGGGGAGAGGAGATTATGCTGTTTGGATTTTTCTTATTTGGATGTGCTTATTCTGGTTTTGAACCTAATCTTATAATAACCACCTAGTCTGTGGCAAGAAGTTCCATAGTTCATCCTCAGGAAAAAAATTTACAAGCGTAAGCAGTGCCAACACCCCCACCTCATCCCAGTTGTAGTTCTGACCTGGAAAGCATTTTTGCAAGTAAGAAGGCAGCATCGTCTTTATTTTACAGTGTTTTGTGCATGTTTGATAAATGAGTGGAAAGTAAGCAGTTGCATCTACTTAGTCTCTTAAGCACATTTAATACAAGGTGTAAAGCTGATGTCCTTATTCCATTTATACTGCTAAATGCCATTGCTGAGAGACATCACTTTCATTGAGCTACTTAGATGCAGTACGCTCCAAATGAAAAACATCTGGGCCTTTCAAAATACTCTTTCTGTGCAGTTTGAGTTTTGCAATATATAAAAGGGAACATAATTTATTTCCTCCCCTTTGCCTTTGCTGATCCGTGTCTGTGGCTGTGACAACTGGACTTGATCATGAAATTCCTATCAACATCATGGCACCTTCATCTCTGGTGTTTCTACTACACTTCTTATAAGTTGGAGTTTTTCATGGGAACTTTGGTGGATTAAATTAATTTGGATAGACATTGACAAAAACAAAGGAATCTTAAGTGAGTGAAAAAGATCTGCCAGCTAGTCTTGGATAGTAGTGATTGAATTTTTTAGCTGTAATAATGACTACTTGGAATGTTTGTTTATAAAACAGAGCATATAGAGAATTTTTCTATCTCTGATACTTATTTACCAATTTAGCAATTACCACATCTTGTGTATGTGTGCCTGCTCCATAGGGAAGGAGGAGATGCGAAGAACGCTTCCTCATCTGTAGACTGGAGTAATTCCTGGATAGGCTAGCGATGACTCAGTCTCTGAGGAAAGATGGTTGGCTCTAACATGGTTCTCAGGTACTCTGCTTCTCTTCAGGGACCCTAAAATAGTTTGTATCATGCTTGCTTCCAGTTTAGTGACATACTATTTTTTTTTTGTGATGGAAAAAAATTAAGCCTTCAGGACCTGCTGGTAATCCATTTGGATAAATCCTCAATATTGGGAACATGTTTTTTTAATTCACCTCACTTATTTATTGGTACTGCTGAAATACTAATTAAGAACAAGCCTCTTTTGCATCCAATTTCTACAGCAGATTAGGCATTTAGCTTTAAGTGGGAGGAATGGGTAAGTGGAGTGATATGTAAAAGAGCATGAGATTTGGAGAAATTTGGAAGAAGTCACAATTTGAATTGTATAGTTACCTGCATGTCTAAAGACCTCTGCTTCAAGGAGTCCATGATGGCTTCCTTTCTTCTTTTGTCCTACAGGCCACTGTAGAAGCACTGCCAAGGCACTAGGACCTTGACATGAATAATGGGGGTGGATGCCTTGACCCTATTTGCATCATATTTTTCCTTCTCTGCTGTAAGACAGTGGCATTTGCTTTCCTGATTCTTTTCCTAACAGTTGGAGCTTGACTAGCTCCTTTCCACAGTCTCTGCCTAAAGTCTGTGCTAAATATATTGTGCTTAGGTGAAGCACTAGCATTGTCTTGCAAGCTTGTAATGACTTTGTATGCATCCATTTCTAAACTTGAAAAACAAAGGAAAAGGTGAACCCCTGCCTTAACTCCATGAGTATCAGAGTTGGGTTTTTTCTTCTGCAGTTATCTTGTGGATTATTGACAGCATAAGGATGAGTTGTCATGGGACAGAATGAATCTGTGTTTAATAACACCTAAGAGAGGCTCATTCTTTGTCTATGAGGACAGGCTGAGAGAGTGGGGGTTGTTCAGTCTGGAGAAGAGAAGGCTCTGGGGAGATGTTATTGTGGCCTTTCAATACTTCCAAGCCCCCTTTAAGAAAGGTGGGGACAGACTTTTTATCAGGGCCTGTTGCGATAGAACAAGGGGCAATGGTTTTAAACTAAAAGAGGGCAGATTTTGACTAGGTAGAAGGAAGAAATTTTTCACAATAAGGGTAGTGAAACCCTGGCCCAGGTTGCCCAGAGAGGTGGTAGATGCCCCATCCCTGGAAACATTCCAGGTCAGGTGGGATGGGGCTCTGAGCAACCTGATCTAGTTGCAGATGTCCCTGCTCATTGCAGGGGGGTTGGACTAGATGGCCTTTTAAAAGGTCCTTTCCAACCCAAAGATTCTATGATTCTTTTGGCTCTCTTCAGATCCTTTTTATGTTATCATTGCAGTGATAAATGTACTACAGAGGGTTTATAATAATACAGAGTTCTAAGTACATAGTTTATATCATTAACCAAAAGCATGGTGTTAAAAATTGTTCACAGTAGTTTGGATTCTAAAACACCTGTAACTGTGCCCCTACCCTCAAGCCCAAATACCTGTATAGTGTTGGTGCAGACACCATTAGAAGGTGGTTGTATAGTATGTATGAACTAGTTTTTGTTGTCACCTTTTAGGGGATCTTAAAGGACCATGTTTTTAAAACCAGTGGCCTAGCATTAGCAAAAGTAACCATTCTTTGACTAGCTATTCAGTCTTTATGACTCAATCATATTATGAGGTATGACCTCACAATAATAAATTAATCCTATTTAAAATGAATGGATTAATAGAAGTCATTAATAACCTTTGTTGCTGGGTATTCTTAGTGGGATTGTCTACAGAAAATGGAGTTTGCTCACTTCTGACAAACTGTTTTTGCTCTAGCAAAACTATTTACCAGGCTTTTTCTTTGTGTTAAGTCATGAAGGAAGCCAGAAGAAGTTGTGAGCAAAAAAAAGGTGATTGTTTTAACCGGCCTGACCAATATTGTGTAATTAATAATTCTGAAAGAGGAAATAAATGTAGACATTCCTGTAATGACTGTAAGTACTCCGAAAGAGTCGGTTGTATAAAAATAATCCACTAATTGTCCAGACTAAAAGATTGAAAATAATGTTTAAAAGTTAAATTATGCAGAGTTATTAAGCTTCAGATAAGCTTCAGCAGATAAGCTTTCAGGTTCTTCATTGAATGCATGCTACTGTGAACATTTCAACAGTTGTGTAAGATTGAGTGTCTTCTAACATGTCTTATAACAACATAGGTTGTATTTCTTAATTTTCCCCAGAAAACAGTGATGTAACCATAACATTTTACTCAGTTTACTGTTACGGTCCTTGTTGGCAAGACAACATAGGAAGTTTTTGGCCCGGCAGTTTTAATTCTGACTAAATGTTCATCCTTGCCAGGCTTTTGTATGTCTGCTGATTTCCTAACAAAAAGCTCTGGTAAGCTCTTTTGGCATTTGTGTATCTTTTGTAGAAAGGGTATTCAAGCTTGTCAAGATGAGGTTATATACTGGAGCTTGTCTAAAGCTGTACTTGGTGGTACAGTACAGCTGGTTTCAAAAGGCCAAATATAAAATGCCGTAATTGTGTGACCTGAGGCAGTAGTATGATGTAAACCTGTCCTTCTCCTTCAAGTGGTTTAGGATGTTATGATAGGATAAATTCTTTTGAATAGACTTTATACAGAATTGTCTACCCATTATGGAGAAGTGCAGGTACAATCTGTGCCCCTGCAACCGGCATAAACTAAGTTCTTTGCTTAGCTAATTTGAGAAACGTGCTTGTGTGTCCAGCCTTGATGCAAGACCCTAGCCTTGGGTTGTGGAAGTGTAGCCAAAAAAAAAAAAAAAAAAAAAAAAAAAAAAAAAAAAGAAGAGTGCTCACATTTCTGCTTTGGGGTCTCACAGTCAAGAGAAAAACTTGGCTTTGGGCCTTATGAAAAAGTTATCAAAATCAATCAGTCTGCTGTAGTACTGATTACATAGGTGGTTTCTGAAACTGAGGGGAAAAAGTGAGACCTATAAAATGTCCCATGCTGCTTAGTGCTATGATGAGATGCTAATTCTGCGTTCAGTCTGAACTTTTCCTAGGTTTGTTTACATCATAACTCTTGAACTGCTTTGTTCAGTAGATTAACATGTTTGGACTATATTGTTTCCTGAGATATATGTAATGAAAAAGGACTAATACAGAATCACAGAATCATTAAGGTTGGGAAAGACCTTCAAGATCATCAAGTCCAACCGTTAACCCAACACCACCATGCCCACTAAACCATGTCCTGAAGTGCCACGTCCACACGTTTTTTGAACACTTCCAGTGATGGTGACTCCACCACCTCCCTGGGCAGCCTGTTCCAATGCTTCACTACTCTCTCAGTGAAGAAATTTTTCCGAATATCCAATCTAAACCTCCCCTGGCGCAACTCTTGTCCTATTGCTAGTTAGTTGAGAGAAGAGACCAACACCCAACTCACCAAAACCCCCTTTCAGGAAGTTGTAGAGAGCGGTAAGGTCTCCCCTCAGCCTCCTCTTCTCCAGACTGAACAGCCCCAGTTCCCTCAGCCGCTCCTTATAAGACTTGTGCTCCAGCCCCCTCACCGGCTTTGTTGCCCTTCTCTGGACACGCTCCAGCACCTCAACATCCTTCTTGTAGTGAGGGGCCCAAAACTGAACACAGGATTCGAGGTGCGGCCTCACCAGTGCCGAGTACAGGGGCACAATCACTTCCCTGTTCCTGCTGGCCACACTATTTCTGATACAGGCCAGGATGCTGTTGGCCTTCTTGGCCACCTGGGCACACTGCCAACTCATGTTCAGCTGGCTGTCAAGCAGCACCCCCAGGTCCTACGCAGACAGAAAATGAGAAGTAATGTCAAATAAAAGCAGAGATTTCACGATGTGGGACTCTGAAGCACCAAAATAAGTAGGTTTGTTTATAGAAGTTGAAAAGAGGAAAACTGGGAAGTTAATTGTGGTACGTAAACAGAAAATGGAGAGTAAAAACACACACTGGATGTGGAGGCACTTGAGTTTGAGAGCCTGCATGAATCCTTTCCATAGAAAGTAGCCACCAGCACAGTGGTACTGTATTGGAAAGGATTTCCATTTTTCCAGGACGAAGCAGCCTCTTCTCCCTAGATAAAGTTCTAAATACAGTATTTCGTAGCTATTTTCAATATACTGTAATGGTCAGTGGTTTGTATATTGAAGTTTGCTGTGATATAATGTTGTCACACCTGTAATAACTTCTTCTGTTCCTGTCTTGCTGCTTATATTAATGTCTCATCTTGGAGCTCTGTCAGGCAGTAAGAAAGCTTTTGGTCTCTTGAAGATGTTACTTAGTGTTTGTTTTTAGTGGTCTTTGCCGTAACAGGTGAAGAATTATAAGAATTATATTGTATATTTTCAGAACGCTTGTGTAAATTAGGAAAATATCCTCATTTACAAATCACAGAGAAGAAGAGTGAGAGAGTATAAGAGAATAATATATTTAGGGTTATTTACTATAAGGATTAGTATGATGATCTGTGGGAGGATAGGGTGTTAGAGAAAGGGAGTTGGGGAATCCAAATCTCCTTAGTCCTAGATGCCTTTTTTTATGCATAAAACAAATTTTCTCAGTATTGATAAATGTAACTCGTTTGTTACGGCTCTATATAAGCATTGCACTTTAAATTGCAGCTCAGATATGCTTAGTATCTACTCTTTATACTATATGGCTGTTCTCACAATAGAACATTGCTATGTTTCGCTGCAGTACCTGTGTATGTGGAAGTTGTTTTAGGATCGATGCTTCAAAGTTGACTTGGGGTTTTACTTCAGAGACAACTATCTCTCTGTAGTTGTTCTGCACAACTGTTCTTTCCCTCCCTGTTAAAAGAATTGGCTGTGGGAAGCTTTTGTTTATCTGTTTCATGTATTTTACAAGATTATTTCTTATCTTGCTTTTGTACACAGTGCTTTTCAGACAAGATGTTCAGAGCTGGTATCTGTGCAGTTTGTATTCAGCTGCTTATCGCTTCCACCTTAATGGGCTTATCACATACTCTTTGTCTGGGGCTTACATGATAGTGAAGGGAAAACTCAATTTTTCTCCTATATTTCTACAGCTTCTTTGTCATTTGCATTCCTTGTGTTTTCTTTTTTTTTTTTCCCCTAGTGTGATTGCTGAACAAAATGGCCATACCAACACACTTCAGAAAGGACTGTTAAGTGAAGATGCCAGTGTAGCTTCTGGGGTACTTGAGGTGGTCTCAAAATCTAGTCTTTCACCCCAAGTAGTGCAGGTTTCAGAAGACCAGACTTCAGTGCCTACTCCGGTAAAAAAGTCAAGCAAGGCAAAACCACAAATAGATGTGAAAGCAGAGTTGGAGAAGAGACAAGGAGGAAAGCAACTACTTAATTTGGTCGTAATAGGTAATACTGTTAAATTACATTTTTGACAAATGTAGAGATTAAAAGCTGTGTTGTTTGAATCTGGAAGTGATACAGAAGCAAAACTGTCCTTTCTTTAGGAAAGGGAAATCTCATACTGTTTTCAGTCGCATCTGTTTGCTATTCTTCGGAGGGAGTACATTCAGATGTCCTTGAGTAGGACCGTAAAGTTGACTTAGCTTCCTTCTGACAGTGTAGTAAAATGTACTTTGGTTTGGTTTCATTCCTGCAGTGTCGTCGTCTTGGTGTGAATTTGGAAGTGCTCTATGGCTGTCATGCTAACTGACTGTATCAATAAACCGTCTTGCTGTATCTCTATCTTACAGGAATGTGAAAATCTATGGATTGCATAAGCATTGTTAGTGCATGTGATTTTCTTATGTTTTGGTGTATTTCTTCTTCTGCTATATTTAAAATGCATAAATTAATAAAATTGATATGATATTTATTTTGCCCCACAGGACATGTTGATGCAGGTAAAAGTACTTTAATGGGTCATCTGCTCTACCTTTTGGGAAATGTGAACAAACGAACTATGCACAAATATGAACAGGAATCTAAGAAGGCTGGCAAAGCTTCATTTGCCTATGCATGGGTCTTGGATGAGACTGGTGAAGAAAGAGAAAGGTAGAAATATTTTTTAATGGGAATTACCTTTTTTTCCTGAAACAGCAGCATTTGTTAGGAAATATCAATCTACTAATAATACTTTTGTAGAAATATTCTAAATTTTTAAAGATATTTACTCAATGCTTATTAGCAAATATTTTTCTTTGTCTATATAAAGTACGTGCTATCAAAAGAAAAAATAATATTGGTTGTAAGAAAGGTGAATAAAAAATTGAGTATTTCTTCACGTTTCTATGCAGTGTAGGACTACAATGTAGAATGCTTCTAGTAGCTGAGTTAGTTCATATAAAGCTGCCTTACTGGTTTATTGCTGCAAAATTTCTCTCAGTTTGGTTATCATTCTATGGGAAAGTTCTGAGTTAAATTTTCCTATGAAAGGGTGTCAGAATTATAAACTTAGCACTGAAATGTCAGTCCGTTACATGTGACTTACATTATGTTGAAAATAAAAATCTATAAATTAATTAAATTAATACATTATATTTGTATTCTTTATAAACTGCCTTTAATTTATTAACTTGAAATACAAAATTTAAAATTAAATTTTATCATATTGAAAAAGTATGTAATGGGGAAACAGTGATGCTAATATAAAAAGCGTAAGACCTTTTGAGAACACTATATAGGAAGCTAAAGACATGATATTCTGTGTTCACAAAATAATAAAAAAAGGCATTTTCTTTTGTGTTTATATTTTTACAATCATTTTTCACCCATGGTTTCATAGCAGATAAGCTCTTCTGGTTGCACAGAAGATGATGCTGATGCTGAAGAACATGGATTAAAGCAGTCCCTATCTAACAAACTCTTGTTGTTTTTAAAGGCAGATACACTTTTCAGTGTCCCTGTATATAGCTAAGCTTTTGCCTATGTGAGCCCTTTCATTTATGAAGTGCACATACAAACCTGAGTTGGGGGGGGGGGGTGGTTTGGGGAGGGTGTGGGTACAGGGAAGGGGGGAACAATCCCGAAGTGACCAAACACAAATTTTAAAAGTAGCCTTACATTAATGAGACTGACGAGATTGTAGTAGTAGTGTTGTTGTGACGTTATAGTCTAAGGATGTAAAAGAGGAAAAGCTGATGGGGGGAAGGTCTTTTTCTTAATCCCCGTAGATGTAGCTGGGTGTAAAACAGACGAACTTTGAAGATCAATTCCTTTCACAGATCTGTAATAGAAAATTAAGCACCACATTAAGTATGTTATTTTCTTAAGACAAGCTACCTTTGATAGGGTGTAAGAAACTGGAAATAGAGACAAGTATTTATTGCCTGCGAAGAGTAAAATGTTAACAGAAAGTAAAGTTTGTGGAATAATTGTCATGAGCCTTAAAAATGGTTTCCCTTGGTCTGTGAATTTTTTAGCATCCAACAGTTGTTCATTGAGGTAACAGACTTCTCTTCAGAAGAGACATTGTAACTTTTAAGGGAAGAGTTTTCTGAATTGGTATTTTTGATTGATTCTGTTTTCTCTTTACTTTGAGTTTTGTATTTGTAAAGAAATATGTTCTGGAGCCATCTGTAAATGTTTGTAGTTTTGAGGGAGTTGTTATGTTGTGTTTTTTCTGTCATTGGAAGTAGCATATTTTAACAACCTGTGCTAATGTGAGAAGTTTTGTCCCTTGAAAGTGCTTGTCTGTCTTAATCATCTGGAGATGCAGATGACTAACCAAGACACAGACATGTGCATGATAGGCGTTTGCATTTGATCAGGTGAATCCTATCCTATGTGCTGTGCAGAACATGTGGTTGTTAGTGAGATGTGGAACTGAGTCGAAGTGCTGCGATCCCTCCTTGATAATCAGTAGTTCTGCATGTGGATCTTTGCAAATATATAACTGTATTCCTATAGTCCTATAGATGCCTTTTTCTGAAGAGCTAAGTATTACAAGTAGAATTAGTAATGATTTAAATATGTAGTACAATTTTCATGTTCTTACACTGCGTGTTGGGACAAGTCTGTGGGTGCATGAAATCAGTACTGTGAATTCTGGGTGTTTGTTTCTTCGGGACAAGAATTACTGAAAGGCAACTCTAGAGGTCTGCTTTTCCAGCAAGCAGATTTCTTTCAAATTTTTTTTGTGCAGGCTATATCAGATGAAACCTATGAAGTGTATAATATCATGATTGTGTTTTTAACAGCTTACTTTATATCTCTATGAAGCTTTCAAAGCAGTTTTAATGGTGCGTCGAATGTATGCTTTGTTTAAGGGGAGTGACAATGGATGTGGGTATGACCAAATTCGAGACAAAGACTAAAGTAATTACACTGATGGATGCTCCAGGCCACAAAGACTTCATTCCAAATATGATCACAGGAGCTGCACAGGTAGAGATAGTGTTTTAAAACTCTTTTTCCAATAGCATTAGTATTTGTACCTTTTTCTTAAATTGGTTTTCTTCTTCTTTTAAAATCTAAGATGAAATGGAATCATTGATGGTGCTAAGATATCTCTGAGATTTTCATGAGTTTTCTAAACTTAAAAAAAGAATTTATTTTTTTAACTTTAAAGGCAGTTGCTTTTCTTGTTTTGGGACATTAACTTTTTGGGAGTTTTATTAGGGAAGTAATTTTAATACTAAGTTGCAGTTTGATGAAATCAGACTTGAGCTTTGAAATGTGCCATATTTCTACTCAAGAAGTTCTGTCAAAGTGGTTTTCTAGGTAAAGATTTTAACTGGTTTTGAGCCTAAAGAAGAAAAGATTTGGAGAGATCAAACAAAAGGCATTCTTCTGTTTTTTTATACGGAATGACAAAACATAACATAGCAAAGTTTATGCAGAGTGCATCTGTGTTGTCAATAGGACATTTGCAGAGACTATGTGCCACTTGTTGAGGAACAGTAGGTAAAGCCAGAAGTATTGGGCGCTTCCCACTGAGTTCAGTTACCATTCTCATATAGGTTAGTTACTTAATTTATGGAAATAGTAAATTGGGGGGTGGAGGAAGAATAACATGTGATTACATGACATAAAATGTCTGAAAATTTTTCCACTTAAAGGCACCCATTTTTAAGTAGTAGAATTGATTCTCCAAAGTAGAGGTGTAATCAAAGATTATTTTTTTTCTGAAGTTAAGCTACTGTTATAGAGGTTTTTGCTTTGTGCATGTCATTACATTCTGAAATGTGAGTTTCATCTTAAGATCTCAGTAAGGATGGGTACTGTTAGTATGAATTTACAGAGAGAGAACTATACTGTAGTTTGTTTGCCCCAAATTGTGCTCTAACTCTGAAGCACAGCCTGGGTAAGAATTCAGACCTTGTGACCCAGTGGTTAGGCTGCAGAATAGTCAGAAGTTTGCAAATTAGTGTAGAGTCATCTATATTGTGGAGCATATGTTGTAGGAAGGTCAGGAGTTTTAAAATTAGAACTGGATCTTTATTTTCAGAACAGTGGAAAATGTCATCTCAGCCACACCATATTCTTTACAACTTTAGTTTAAATTGGTTTGTCTTTTGGGGGAAAGGTAATACAGACAGAAATGTTAGGAGAAGACTTGCAGATCCAGCAGCAGTTGTATCAGTTCAGCAGAAGATGGGGCTGGCCAAATATGACTTGGTATCTCTATGTTCCCTCGGCTCTCAGGATGGCGGGGGGCTGGTCTGTTCTGAAGCCTGTTAAGAAATTACTGAAACTTTGCAAGTTTCTGTTGCCTATTAGAGTAGGCTCAGTGCTGAAGCAATGGGTGGAAGAAAGCAACCTTCTAAATGGCTCTGATGCCTTTTTATCGTGGAGAATTCTGTTAGGAGGTGAATCCCCAACTGCTGTTATGCAAAATGCAAATCAGCCTTATCAGGGCCAGGATCTGTCCTTTGATACATATGGTTAATTCACGTAAGTCCCCAGGCACGGTTTTTATAATTTAGAAAATACAGGATGTCCTTTTTTTGAGGGAGAAGTTCACCACAATGCATTTTGGAGGCTGATAGCTGTGGGGAAAATCATCCCTCATCCTTTTCCCGTTCTCACACTTGCACCATCTCTGTATGAGCTGTGGGGATTTCACTCCTAAGACAGGGCGAGGGAATTCAGAGCCAGGACAATGTGCTGTCTCTGTTCCTTCTCCTGGCATCCTGAAGCATAAGCGTGTAAGGAAGGGAGAAGATTGAACTTGTTCTCCTCTCTCTTTCCATTATGTCCATCTCATCAGTCCTATGAAATTGTCTTACAATTTCTTGCTTCTTGACAGCAGTACTTTTATTGTTCACGTCTGTTGCCATTGCTTGATACATGACGATGGTCTAACTGGCTGTTACTTAACACCAAAGCAGGAAAAGGAGAAGAAATATTAGCAGCATTTAAGGCTAACAGCAAAATCTGTGGTTTCTCCCTGTGCTTACATGCTGACTCTTGTGCAGTGCTGTAGACTGTGTGATACCTATTTGCTCTTAATGCTGTGGCAGAGAGTTTGCCTAGGTGATAAAATAGGCTGCTTCCTCTTTTCCACCTGATTTTGCCATGCTCCAATGTGAGTGGACTGTGAAGCATCCGCATCCAACATGCAGTCAACCAGTTGTCCCAGTGATACAATGAGGTGATTTATCTGTAATTTTTGCATCTTCTTGCTATGAAGGTGTCCAGACTGAGGCAGGGAGAACTGGACATTGTGCTCATACCCGTTCTTAAGCTTTTGGAGCAAGGGCCACTTTTGTATAGTTGAGATCTGTGCAGCACATTCATAGTGGATAGTTTGAAGAGGACAGGTTCTTAAAACCAAGAGTTGGCTTGTGTTTAACAGAAAATGGTGGTTTATGACATGAGATGACATAATATCTCACTGAAGTGGGCGTGACACAGGTAGGACAGAGCAGTTTCAATTACATTTGAAGCACATTGGGATTCCTCCCATGTAAAGTAAATTTTGTGTGAAATATTGCTGATTGACATATTTATCCAGATTATTTCCACCTCTTAATCGCTTTTGATTGTGTTTTTTTTTAATCTAGGCTGATGTGGCTATTTTGGTTGTGGATGCTAGCAGAGGAGAGTTTGAAGCAGGGTTTGAGACTGGTGGACAAACTCGAGAACATGGATTATTAGTGCGCTCTCTTGGAGTGACACAGCTAGCTGTTGCAGTCAATAAAATGGACCAGGTACATGCTTAATTTTTTAATTTAATTGAAAGGCTTCCATCTAGCATTGTGGTCCCTAAGTTTAAGGATCAACGTTGTGAAACCAATAATGAAGTATTGTTTCTTTCTTTGATTCTCAGGTCTGTCTCTTGTGTTTAGACTTTACAATACTTTTCTTTTTATTTATGGGTGTGTTTTCAAAGGACACAGAAGGATAGTTTTGGTGCTAAAATGCGGTCCCTCTTGTACTTGTGAAAATCTCACATAAGCAGTTGCCCCTGCATATGCCACTGGGTTATCTTGGTGGTCATTCTGGTCTGGGCTAGATGACCTTAAAAGGTCCCTTTCAACCCAAAGATTCTGTGATTCTTTGATAAGACCTCAAGAGCTTTATTTAAATCTGTAAGGTGTGTTAGATATTACTAGTTGTGTTTCACATCATTACTGTGTATATGTTCTTGTGAATCTGAATTTTGTGTGTAAACTTAAAAAAAAAAAAAAGTGCTGTTGAAGGACAAATCAAACTGAAGGGGCTTGCAAATTAAGTGGTCTATTGTTTGCTATCAGTAATTGTTAATGTGTATGCTCTTATGTGTTCAGCTATGAATCCACCTGATCCACCTATAAATTTCATAGTTATAAATTCATTGGGTGCTGTGTGTGAAGAACACCTACAGGTACTACAGAACTGATGACATGCAGCTGTATGTCCAAGTCATGGTTAAAAACCTAAAATTTTATTATCATAATCTGTTTTCTATTTTAGGTCAATTGGCAACAGGAAAGATTTCAGGAAATTACGAGTAAGCTTGGCCAATTTCTTAAACAAGCTGGCTTTAAGGTAATGTAAATTTATGAGGTCTTTGTTGCTTTGTTTAGGCATTTGGGTAGGATGAGCTTTTCTTCCAGTCAGGTTATTTTGTGTCACTTCCCTGCTACTACTACGTGCACATAGTATGGCAGATTCCTTTTCTTACTGGCAAGGTGTGCATTGAGCCCTGGATAAGGATAGTCAGTTCTTTAATACTCTTTCTGTCATCATCTTTGTTTAGCTCTGTTGAATCTTTGGGGCAGTCGTCTCATTTGTAGTTTCTTGGGATTGTTGTCTACAAAGCAAAATAGACCAAGGGTCGTATATGTTAATGTTCAGGATTACATGAATGACAGTAGAGAGTTTTATACCAGAGCAGCTGTCAATGTGGACTATGAACTCAGAAGAACACTCTCCATTTGCTGTTCTTGACTATTCTCCTATTTCCTCAGTTCCAACTACTATCCCTGTGGACTGGCTGTGGCCTTCCTGAAATCCCGATGCATAAACCAGCAATTCAAAACGAAGTTTTGCCTGTCAAATATGGAATTGGAGTTTGTTACCTGAACTCAGTTTCCAGTTGTTAATGTTGCTATCATCATGTTTAAGTATCTCCAACTCTGTTGGAGCACTGTGATCAGGCAAGAGATAAACAAAAGGGAAATGGATCTACTGCCTTCTCCAGGGGAAATAGGAATGTGCCAACTGTTCTTTTATAGCTTAGGTGCATAATACTGAAAAAACGTGCCTCTTGCTTCTGATAGAAGATCCTGTTGCTATAATGTATGCTTAATGTCCGTTTGTTTTCTTAATTAGGAATCAGATGTGGCTTATATCCCAACGAGTGGCCTTGGTGGTGAAAATCTGGTCACAAGGGGTCAGTCAAGTGACCTCATAGAGTGGTATAAAGGAAAGTGTTTATTAGAGCAAATTGGTGAGTGCAATTTTCCTCATTTAAAAACTAGTATATCTTAGTCCTGTGTATGTCAAAACTTTCATTTTGGGGGAAATGTGGGACAAAGTCGTTGGAATGCAATATAGTTGATTTATCCCTAAGTGAGAAGTCTAAGAGTCTTATCAATTTATTTGCAGATTCTTTCAAGCCACCACAGAGATCAGTGGATAAACCCTTTAGGTTGTGTGTTGCTGATGTTTTTAAAGGTTGGTTGTTTTTATAATATCGGTGAAATGATGGTGAAAATATTTAACACAAGTGTTGAAAAACGATGTATAAATAAGACTTCAAGTAGGAGCTTTATGTGTATTGGTAGTCTTGAGCAGGAATAGTAAATTTTCAGGCACTGTTCTTTGTCAAGTTTTAGATAGTACTGCTGAAGGAGAAACACAATGGAAAAGAAATTGAGGAAGAAAATCTGCATGATCAGCTAATTGGCTATGTAGTGAGTTGATGTTCTGTGGGACAGAATTTGGGAGTTTCTCTTTCACAAATTGGTTCTTGTTGCCTAAATGAATGTTTCTTAAACGCAAGTGTGACTTTGGGCGCTTTTACCTTTCACTACTAGATTTTAAAAAAAAAATTGACTTGTTCCTTTTATGTTCATTGTTGTAGCTGTAAATAATGGTAAATTCCTTCATTTTCATATAAAAATTTGTGGGAGGGTGAAGTGAAAGAAAAGGTGTGGGGGAGGAGACTTATAACCAGCCAAGGATTTAATGAAAGGTAGCTAGCTATTCCCTAGCACTAATGCAGATATGGACAGCAAATAACTATAACGAGGTCTTATTCCCATTGTCTGTAGAAAATAGACTGTCTTAAGCCCTTAAGGTTTTCATGGTAAACTTGTTAATTTTTTTGGTTATATGCATTTACATTTACAGGTAATTTAGAAGAAATAAGGTTTGTAACACTCATCCAATTTGAAACGTTTCATAGGTCCCTCAAGAAATGTTGCAAACTAAATAACAGCATGATTTGAAATATTGTAAATAATTGTAGTCAAATATTATTATTGAAATTCATATTTTAAAAGAAATTCAACTTTTATGTATAGGGGATTTTTAGGGGAAGTGCAAACAAGCCAGATCAAAATACTGATTGTAACTGGAAAAATCAGTTTTGTGCAATTTTCATGTGGATTTTTGAGAGAACACTAGATGCTGTACATGCCCTGGATTAGCTGATGTAAGGTACTGAAGCCATAATGTTAAATATTGAAACTTTGCATGAGAATTTACCCTAGTGCGTTACTGCTAGTTTTGTCATCTAGCCTGTCACCGTATTTTTTTTTTTTTTTTTTTAATTTTGTGAGCTGTGGGAAAGTATTTTAGGATTATTGATTGAGGTCTTTCAAAATTTTATCACAACTTTTTGTTGCAGTAACCATTTTTGTGTTGAGCTGAGTTTCACAAAATGAGCAATTTTGACTAAATCTGTTCTGTGGAAAAGTCTTGATTTTTTTTTTTTTTTGCTAAAGTATGCAAAAAATGTCTTTGGAAGGGACTCAATTTACATATACAGGGTTTATCACTAAATGTGGCCTTTTAGGTGTTTTTTTAGGCTATTTTTTTTTCTTACTTTGTGATCTCAAAACTTAATTAACTTAGATGCCACCAGAGGAAGTAGCTACAGGTACGAGTACATGAAGCAACAGTTGTTCTCTGCTCTATTCCAGTGCCTGTGCATGCTCAGGAGGAGCTGTCCATAAAATTGTGTAAAAAGTGAGAGTGCTGAGTGTACTCCTGCATAGTTTGGAAAACCCCTTTCTTTATTAAGGTTACCCACACATATGATTCATCTACCTCAGCCTGATTTTAGCTGTTGTCCTCCATAGCCCTCCTAATATTCTCTCCAGGCAAACTATCTCCTGATCCAAGAAGTCACTGTAAATTCCTTCACCGCTGCATCAGTCCCCACCTATCGTATTATAATGCTGTCTAGGGTATGACTTGACCTGACTTTTAAAGAAGCCTTGTCCAGCAGCCAAATCCTGAGGACAAAGAACATGTCCTGGCAGAACCTGAGTACCATGAAAACACAGAAATCAGGCCATTTTTTATGCCCTGATTCTGTCCCCCACTATCCATTTTGTACTTGCATTGATTTCATGGAGAGCTGAAGGAACTTGACACTTTGCAGGCAGCAATCAGCATGGGAGAGGGCGAAGCTTCAACCACCACACTGGCTTATCAAGCCATAGCTGGTGATGTGGAAAAAAAAGAGAAATGGCTGTTGATTGTGCTTGCGAGTGTTTGGGAGCCTGGAACCAGTTCACATTTCCAGTTGCCTGCAAGTACTTGCAGAGGCAGCTTCAGGTTCTTTCGTGTACCTTGTTGAGGTGGTGTTTGTACCATGACTTGGGGATTCTTTTTCTAGCAAGTAGCTGCTTCTCCAGTTTTCTGTTCTTTTGACATCCAACATGTCGTCTGTTAATGGACTGCATTCGTCTCATTTGCTGGAATGAATAGAGGAAAATTAGCTTGCAGGCATACTGGTGATATTTTTCCAGCTAGATAGATGGAAGCATTCATCAATACTGGTGATGAATGCAAAAGAGCAAGTTTGTAGTGTGTAACCTCAAGTTTTGAGGTCAACTTGCTCTTTTGAATTCAGCTTTAAATTAAGCTTTCAATCTAATGTGACACACAAAATACCAAGGTGCTTGCTTATCACTGAATTCTAATGCTCGGCAAAAGGTATATTCATTGTTTGTACGGATACTGAAAATGTCACTGTAGAATCACTTCAGAGGATTCTTTTTAAACAGACCTGCAAAGACGTGCTAAGGAGATGAGGCATTTCTTAAGGTGTATGTGCATAAATGTGCACATGTTGAAAATACTGACATAGCATTCAAATAATGAACAGAGTATTAGGACATATTTTAGACTAGATATCAGGAAAAAATTTCTTTACTGAGAGAGTGGTCAAGCATTGGAACAGGCTGCCCTGGGAGGTGGTGGAGTCACCATCTCTGGAAGTATTCAAAAAACGTGTGGATGTGGCACTTGGGGACATGGTTTAGTGGGCATGGTGGTGTTGGGTTGGTGGTTGGACTTGATGATCTTTTCCAACCTTAATGATTCTGTGATTCTGTGACATTGAAGAAAAACTTTGCAGATCTTTTATTCATAAACACTGAAGTCATCTACAATTAAAATAGCTCCTCATATTCAATAGGACTGAATCAATCTTTGACTTTCCAGGAGTAACAGTAATATGCAGACAGAGCATGTATGATTCTAACTCAGTTGAACAGTAAATGGCATAGGAACTTGTACCTATATGCATGAGCATTTTTATGAGAGGTCTGTGGTATGTTTATCTGTAACTGTAGTGAGAAACCGATGAATTAAATAAAATTGCTAGAAATTAAGGGGCTTAATCTAATACTGAAAAACTAAAAAATATTTCTTCATGTACCTACATTTGTTTAAAGAAGGATATTTCTCCCTTAGTTCCGAAAAACATAAGACCTAGAGGTTTTGAATTTAATGTTTCATTTTCATTATGATGCACAACTGGCTAACTTGCAAGTACTGAATACTGTGCTGGGGGGGGGGAACCCATCTTCATTATATTAAAAGCTCATCTATGTATTGCTGAAGGGGTAACTTGTGATGGGAAGTTGACCTTATTATGAAGTTTTTTGAAATTATTGCTGTGTTCATTACAGACCAAGGATCAGGATTTTGTGTGACTGGTAAAATAGAAGCAGGCTATATTCAAGTTGGAGAACGACTTCTGGCAATGCCTCCCAATGAAACTTGCACTGCAAAAGGTACAGCCTTCAGAAGCGTGTTTACTTTCAGGTCAATACTGGGCTAGAAGCAGTTACTGAAATGGTAACAGACTGTCAAACTGATACTAACTGTCAAACATAAAATGTGAAAGCATAAAACGAATTTCTTTAGATGTGACTGTGTCTGTATAAATATGTCTATGAAGAGTATGTGAAATCTTGCATGTGTTTTTTTTTTTTACCTTTTCTATCATATCAGATATTCCAAGTGTTATAGCCTAGTGATTTTTGACACTGCTTTATAAAGAACCTGTAAAAAAATCTGAGTTCCAGCAATGTCTATAAAAACATACAGTACAGGAATCGTTAATTCTTTGCTGTGGAGTGTTACTGCTGTTAGGAAGTGTGAGGATGTTGAACAACCTTTAGAAATTAATCTTACGAATTAGATGTGAAAAAGCTTCAGAATTAAATCTCTGCTGTTTGATGTTCATGAGATTTGTCACTGATCCTTTCATAATGTACAAACTTTCAGGATATAATTGTCCTAAGCAACTACAAAAGAGAAGAAAATTGAATTTAAATTTCAATACATGTGATTTCTGAAAAGAGGAATAGCTAAGTCAAGACATGAAAAGTTTAGCTGTTGCCTGATTAAGCTTGCTCTTTTTGTACTGCAGAGTTGTTATTGTTTCATATGCAAAAAGAAATATAAAATTATTCTTTTTCGACATTGACCAATGAATAAAAAATTAAGCCCTCAAAATAAATTAATAAGTTTCTGTATCTAACTAGCCTGAATTCAGTGATGTGCTTGGTTTGACTGTCCTGTTCTGTTCCAGAATCAGCTTGTTCAGTGCTAATTTGGGAAGTTCTTCAGCGTGCCTGTTTATATGGTTGTATGCACATTGTTTGCATGCACAGGAATGTTACAATAACATGGATGAATATGGGTGTCAGACTACTGTAGTCACTCCTCTGTTTTGCGAGTACAGGAAGTAGGATGGAAAAAGCTGTATTTTGTCTGAGTATCCCCCATTGTATGACTCTGAGGTTTTTCCTCTGTACTGCCTCTCATATGGCTCAAATGCAGGTGAAGGTTGGGATATTAGTTCATTAACCATGTATTGTTTATATTTAATGTAAAGAAGAGATAATTCAATTTATCATACAATGTTTACTCAAGGTAGTGTGTGCATTAGGATTCCATTTTTTCAATTCAAAAGGCTGGGTTTCACTTATTCTGTGAGAACGACAGGTGAAATAATTATCAACAGTGCTTAAAAAACAGTGCTTAACATGCTTGTAGTTGAGTGATGCTTTCTGGCATGTTTTTGACAAGTGGTTTTTGGAACAGATTTGCAAATCAATAAATAGCAAATAGCAAATAAATAGCAAAATAGAACTAGATCCTATAAATGTATGCAGTATTTGTAAAAAGTGGGGTTTTTTTCTTTCCTTCTTGGTATCTACCAGAAACTTCAGAATGTTAAGTCAGGAGCAATTAGTTTTGTCCTCACCCTCCTGTCAGGTTATCTTTTAAAGCAAATAAAAGACATCAAAATCAGAATATAATTACTTTTAAAGATGCTTTCTAATAGACGCGATGTCGTGAATGACAGGCATCAGTTACGCTTTTTTATGAAAGAGTCAGCAAACTCACTTAAGGTAAATGAAAGTTGACATAGTACCATTAAAGTATATGAAAGATGCGGTCTAGGGTGTGTGTGTACCTCAAAGGATGGGTGGGGCAGATACAGAGATATTAGTACTACGGCATTTTCAGGACTGCGTCATCTGCGCTGTGTGACAAGTGCCAGGTCCCCTCCTCTGGCTTAAATAAAGCCATGTTATTGTGCAGGGTGGGGTGAGAGAATAGTGAGTCCTCACCAAGGGGAAAAAAAGCTTCCTTAGTCTTCTCAGTTAAAAGCTTTTACTCTCAACCCATTCATACTGAAAATTGATGAGTAATGGTTGATGAAGCACAAATGGCCCAAACAGAGCTGTTTGTTTGTAGCTCAGAACCTAGGTACTTCACTGTGAGGTTCTGTTCTTACTCATTTCCAGGAATCACACTGCATGATGAGCCAGTTGATTGGGCTGCAGCAGGAGATCACGTTAGTCTCACTTTGACCGGCATGGATATCATCAAAATCAAGTGAGCAAAACTGGGTTTCAGTCTAAGTAACGGTTTGTTTTTAATGAAAAGTTTTATAACTATGACACTTAACAATCAGCAGTTTACTTGAAGAATGATGTGGCTACCAGGATATTTAAAACCAAAATGATGCATATCACCTGGCTTGCATGTACAGACGTTGGAAACATCTGCTACATGTACAACGGCAACCTCAGAAGAATACTGTTAGTTTTCACACTTTGCCCTAGTGCTGACACTGGTAACCTTTGAAGCCTTTTTCCTTAAGACTTGTCTTTGGACATTTTAATTGCTGAATTAAGTAAATCCTTACTGCTAAATAAACCAGAAGATTTTTGAAGAGCTTACCGGATCATAAATCATTCTAACAAAACACATCCAAACAACCACCATTGTGTACTGATAAGTAAATCTGGACAAATGGAATTGATGGAAACTGTTTATTCAACACACTTAGCTTCTTGTAACATTTGTTTTTGTAAATGTTTTGCTGACCCTTTTTTGGGGGGGTCTGATACATTCATTGAGACACAGAAAAATCTCTTTGTGTCTATTTCAGCCTGTAGGTTTCAAGCTTTTAGGTAAGTGTCAGTTGTTCTTCAGGCTAGAAAATTGGATCCATAATTTGTTCATCTTTTTTACGTTACAGTTGGACTTCACACAGCAAACTTTCAAGCTACTGTTTGAAAACCTCCTTGCATTAATAATTTTGCAAATTTATGCTCTGCTTTTAAGGGAGAAGTACAGGCTTTTCTGTATTGCCGTTTTGTAATGGGGTGTGATTCTCTGTGGTAAATGGAGGGGAGGAAAAAGTCTAGTTCTACTTGCTGAATGAAGGCTTGAGTCAATTCATTACCTGGATGTCATTCATCTTTTGGAGGACTGTTAGGTTTGTCAAGAAAATGTACGCAGTTTTAAGTCCTCTTGATGAAATTTGATTACATCTGATGTATACATTTAATCATGCTGCTCACTCTCTTGTTTTTCTGGGTTGGATTGATTTTCCTTTCATTTTAGATGGCTAAAACTAGCCACTGTGAAAAAACTGTCTAGTCTACCATATTGACTTGTAATGAGCAGCAGCATTCTTGTGACTCCACGTAGGTTCTTTTGGAAATGAGCGCTGCTAAGAGCTTAAGTTTTGAGAGTCCTGGTCACAATGTTCCTTTCACAAAATAATTGTTAGAGGCAGCAGCACTGCAATTTTGGGCACCCTGCAATATTTTATGCTCTTGATTTGGAACAATTAATCTCTGAATGAAAGTCTAATTCTTCAAAGTACCTACACACAGGAAACGGTGACATTTTTAGAAACTGATTAGCAATGGATGTAATTGTTCACTGAACTAGACAGACCTCTTCATGCATACCCACAAAATACTGTAGACGTTGTCTAGCAATTAATTTTGTTACAGGCTTTAATACAGCGTTCTTGATCCCCGCACCCCCCCGGATTATATTGAGGTGGTGTTGTCTTTGATTTGCTTAAGTATTTATCTTTTTCCAGTACAATGATTAACATTTATATGTCAAAATACATATAATTTTCTCTTGTTCTCCTGTCTTGTAGTGTTGGCTGTGTATTCTGTGATCCCAAGGAACCAATTAAAGTTTGCACTCGCTTCAGAGCTCGGGTTCTTATCTTCAATATTGAGGTTCCAATCACTAAAGGATTTCCTGTAAGTCACTGTTAAAGTTCCTGTTCATTACAGGTTGCTCAGGGCTTTTCCTCTCCGTGTTTGACCTCCTGAATATGAGAGGCATTTAGTGTCCAGAAGTGATTCTCTCTCTCCAGAGGAAACGGATTCTTCTGCAATTTGAAGAGGATGTGAGAGGCTATTGTGGCTGCTTATGCATATTCTTACTGACTTTTAATACACAGCTGAGCCATTTCAGAGGACATGAGTTCCACCACAGTCAGGCTGGGCTGTCCTTTTAGAAAGCTCATGCCATGTAGGAGTATAATGATGCACTTAGTTGTAAGATACCTTTTAAAATAAATAAAATACCGGTTCATGCTATGGAAATGCACTGAAGTGGCAAAAGCAAAACACTTAAGAATGAAAAATGTATTTATGATGGATCTGTAGAGATCACGAAGTTTAGGAACTGGGAACAGTTATTGAACGTGAGGCAGAGACTTCTGTGGGAGAAATTTTATAAGTATTTGTTTAAAAAAATCAGTCTTAAAATACTTGAAAACATCAACTTCTTTTACTACCTAGGATTTCTGATTATTGCAGAATGTTTAATAACTGAAGAAAACATATTTTTAGGTGCTTTTACACTATCAAACTGTAAGTGAACCTGCTATTATTAGAAGACTGTTGAGTGTCCTGCACAAAAGCACTGGTGAAGTGACAAAGAAAAAACCTAAGTAAGTGTTTTGAGTACTTAATAACCACTCAAGAAATGGGCTGACTTTTGATTAATATACAGTGTATAAAGCAGGTTCTGTTATGAAGCATTAATGTGTTTATAAGAATATGCTTTCATTGTTTTAGTTGGTTTCATGTTTAGATTTCAGAGCGCTTTACGAAGTGAAAAACCTCCTGCCCACTTGGTAAATGCTGAGCACCTGAGAAGTAAAATGACTTGCCTAAGGTCACTTGCAGAATTGGGAGTGAATCCTAGATCACCAGCCCTGAACTTAAAGGACTTTTTTTTTTTTTTTTTTTTTTAACATTATCTCTTTTCTTCCTGTAATAGCATGGGATCGTTGGTATAATTCTGGAGATGGGTTGCTGTCTAAAATAAACTCAACTAGACAGTGGGTCAGAGAACAAGATTTAGGGAGTCTTCCCATAGAAGTTAAACTACGGGAACATCTGTCTAGTTATTTAAAGCTGTATTTGGGTAGAAATGCTATTTGATACATAAAACGTTACCAGAATATTCCTTTTCCAAAAATTGCATGTCTGAAACTGTTGCTGAAAGATAATGGGAAGAAAAATCATGACTTCTATAGAGCAATGAATTGGCTCTTTAGTCATTGGGTTTGAAACAAGACTTGATTTCTACTAGACATGGAAAAAAACAGGTATTAATGAAATAATTACCTTCAAGACCATTTGCTAAATGTTGTGGTAGATTCCCTTCTCTAGAAGTTTTTAAAGAAAACTCAGATGCCTTATTAAAAGGTATACTCCAGGCAAGTGAGTTTTCAGTCTGGTGGCTTGGGTTACACTTGAAATCAAGCTTGATCATTATACTTTTGGCTTTTTAAGTTGTGTTTTTCCATTTATTCACTGTTCTCTTTTTCATTTATGCATGCATGTGTTTATAATAGAGTTTTCTGCTTATTTACCCGCAGGTTCTTGACTAAAGGACAGAATGCTCTAATAGAATTACAAACTCAAAGACCTGTTGCTTTAGAGTTGTATAAAGACTTTAAAGAGCTCGGGAGGTTTATGTTACGCTACAGTGGTTCCACTGTTGCTGCAGGAGTTGTCACAGAGGTATGGCATTTTTGTAATGACTTTCTGTACTGTAAAGGAATGGTGTTAACTTTCGCATAACACTTAGTTTTAATGGTTAAGGCCTGTTTTACACCCTTTGGCCTAAAAAGTGAATTAATTCTGCTGAAAAAGAGACAGTACTCCAGCAACACGTGAAGAAAACTTGCCACGGTTCTGTTAAATTTATTAGGGGCAAAAATTACTCTCTTCAGAATTTTTGTGTTGTGCATTTTTTCCCCCCTCTCTCAAGTTAAAAAATAACCCTTCACTATTTTAACATACATCAGTCTTCCTGAATTCTAATTGCCTGTATAAATATACCAGAAGTAGTTTGTAAATAAGAAGTGTTGGCCAATTTTACTGTGGCTAGTTTGGGTCCCAGATCTTTTTCTGTTAGTATTAAAGACAATTTTACATTTGAGTCTTACCAATACCTGTAGACATTTTCTGATCCTGTGTAAGTGAGCGGAAGCAAAGGCTGTGGGGCTATATATAAATGTTTTGCCTTCTGTTAGGAGCAAAAAATATGTATGTCCCTCTGTCTGTCACTTTAATCCAAAAATCCTGGTAAGATTTTTTAGAATTTAAGTTCTAATTCTAGGCCTGAGGGAGAGCAATTTAGTCACATTAACCAAGTTCTGGTACTGAGACTTAAAGCTGAGTCATTTAATGTCAAAACTTGGAACTAGGGCGTGAGAATTTCTGGCTTCTCCCTGTGTGCGTAGGAATGATGTGCTACGTCTGTCAGAGGCTCTGGGCTATACAGAGCTTTAATGCTGTTAACAATCTGTCTGGTCTTAAATAGGATCCAGGATTAAGGCTTTAATCTTGCACCCATTTTTCATCGAATTTAACTTGAAATGAATGATGTCCTATTTAGACCTATGATGTCCCATGTTTGTGGAATTGGGAACTAAATAACTCTTTGGTTGTTATTTGGGAATTACTATTTTAGTACTTGTGACCTTGTTCCAGAGAATTTCAGAGCAGAAGGAATTATTTTTTCTGCAGCTCACTATATCATATTGAAAAAAGCTATGATCGTTTCATGTGTAGTACTTCGTTTTTCACCACGGGGTTTTTTTTTGCATTTGCTTATATTTTTAGATTAAAGAATGACAGTGGTGCCAGAACTTCCACCGGCCAACCAAAATGCAATCAGATATCCAAACTTCTGTTTAAGAATCCAGTTACTTCAGTTGAAGGAACAAGTGCAATTAATTGGGGAGAAGATTATGATGACTAAAGTTAAATGGTGTGAGACGCCTGGGGAGCCCTTCATCAGTCTCTCCCACTGCAGAACAAGATGCCAACTGACAAGGAACTGCTACTGTTGCACTTCTCGTTCTCAAGAATCTTGTGTGTTTCTCATTTGGAATTTAGCCCTTAGAGAGCTTGATGGAAAAATCTTAGAAAGTTGAGTTAGACAAAAAGGTGATACATCATCATGAAACAAACTCCTTACTTCCAGACATAAATTGTTTACATGTTTTCTTTGATTTGCTTTTTTGATGCACATTAATTCAGTAAAGTAAGTTTCTTGGTCTAATATATTTTTAGGTTTGAGTTAAATGCATATTCAGGGAAAAAAAGAACTATTTACTTTGGTTTCAAGAGAATGGCATGCAGTATTATGCCAGGATTGTTTTCCCTGTCCCAAAATTTATTTAAATTTATTTCTTTTGCTGTGTAGTGGAAGCAGTGCCAACATTGGCTAACTTTATTTTTTAAACTGTAAGAATAATAAAATAACTTTGTCTGAGCATAATTTTTGTCTCCTTCATTTTTTGTTATTTAAACACTTCTAAATTGTGTTAAATCATTCTTTGCTTTCCATAACTCAGAAGTTTCAGAGTAAACTTATGAGTTAAAATGCGAAACAGGCATGCGACTTGTCTTGCTGTGGAAATAATTTCAGTTTCTCTCACGTTACTCAGTGCAGCTACTGCGCATACATATCTCTTTCATCCAGACTTAGTGCTCTTTTGAACAAAAGCTGACAGTTTAATCTTGGGATGTATGCTAAAGCCAGATTTCGTGCTTACTCAAGGCTGTAACTCCTTCCTGCTTTTTAGTAATAAGACAGGCAACTCACAACTGAAGAGAGGGTCCTGCCACCTCCAGCATAAGCTCAGGGCAGACACACTTTACTACGACTTAGAAAATTTTTTTTTTTTTTCCGGTAGGAAGTGAGAGAGGACCTCAGGCATTTCAGGACCTATATGCAAGTGTGGAATGAAGCCAACTCTACTTTGGCCATAGTAGTAGTGTAGTAGGGAATGAACTAAAGTACTCACTCCAGAGCATCGGTCACTGGGGTTAACTGAAGTAAACCTGTACCCTGTGTAGTGAAGAACACAAAAAGTCTGTGATCATTATTTAGTTCAAAGTCGTGTACAGTCCATACTTACTCTTCTCATGTGCCTTTTTTGGCAGGTAGCTTTTTTTGCACTTAGCATGCTTTAGCCCCAATTCAGCAGTTACCTGCACTTGACCACATAGATAAATTGTACTGTTGACTGTGTGCACATTTATAGAAGTATCAGCAATGCTTTATGTGAAACGACTTTTGTAAAATCTTATGAATCTGAAATACCTGAAAACTGTTATTGCCAAAACTGAAGCTTATGAATTATCTCTATTTGTTATGTCTTTCTGTAGTCCAGTGATTGCATTTAAATACTTAGCAGTTTCAACATGCCGGCTGTGAAGGTTTCAGCGCACTTGTTGGATTTCAGAGATTTGTACTGCCAAGCTCCTCTGTTGAACCTATTCCACTTGAACTTGCCTTCAAACCTTGAAAATGTTTAGGTTGCTTTTAAGTCTGGGGACAGCCGAAGTGCTGCAGGCAGAAGAATGTGTCCTCAGTTTTAAGGCTTCAGTAAATTCCTTGCTGTTTGTAGACAAGGAAGTGTGAGATGGGATGAACCTCTGATAACCCTTCTCACACATGGTTGCATTAAATTTTGAGACTCCGTATTCTGTGATGACAGAAAAGCAACTGCCTGCTTTCCCCGTTTGTAGCTTGGGAGAGCCAGAGGTATTGCCTAATCCAGTTTCAACATGACTGCACTACCTTTCAGCACTAATTTGAACTCTGCCCAGAGTCGCTAGTTGGTTGATGCATAAATGATCTGTTGTTGTGTAACAAAAATATATCACCTTTATTCAATCACAATATATTTGCATGTTGATCCACAAGAAATTTGATGGCTTGGCAGTGGTCTAGGGTGCAAAAACTTTCTAAACTGCTGGTTGAGATATTCACAATCTCCTGGTGACAACATACTGCTGTCCAACATGGATGTAGTGTTTTGAATATCTCTGGAGTGCAAGAATGTGGCATGCAACCTTAGACCAATTTGATAATCAAAGTATTCTCTCTTGGAGAAAAATGGCTTTTACACAGCTCTTACTGGGCAGTTTGGGTTCTTGGGAAGTTAAAGAAAAACCTTATATGTAACAGGCTTTATAGTAAGGGGCTTCCACTGGAATATCTATGGAAGGGAAATCATGAAATCCTGTGTCTTGCTGCTTTTTTTAAAAACTGGGTTTCTGACAACATACCACAGAGTGTACCATGTAGGACTGAGCTTCTCAATTGTTTTGAATTGAAGGGCCACTCAGCTGCTTGTGGTGTATGATGTCGGGGGATATTGGTGGAAAAAAAGAGAGTTTCTTATGTTTAAAATCTTCTGTTTTGGCAGAAGCATTATTTTTGGGGTTACAAGGAGAAGTGTTGATGGTGACAAAATAGTGAATGTGAGCTGCAGACATGCTAGTCCAAGTGCCTTTTGTCTGTGTCTGTTGGTGGTAAGGAGCAGGTCCCTGGCTAGGTGTTTGGGTCTTGAATTATTTTGTATAGATGTTGCAAAATGTCTTCAGACTGTAGCTTGAAAAACTTGTATAGGGAGAAATTTCCCTGTCAAACCATTCTTTTTCTCCCCTTCTTCTGTACTTTATTTCCTGTAGACAGAGGGGAGCTGCTTTCTAACAACTAAGCTGATCCTGCCTCCCTGCTTCAACTCCTAGGAGAGATCCAAGTGTCACAGAAATAGTAACTTTTCCCCCTTTCCTCTTGTCTGCTGTTGTTGCCAGGGTTTGTTCCCACTCGTGAGCGAGTGGTGCAGGGAAGACAGAGAGAGAGGGGGAGGAGTTCAGACTCTGTGCAAATACATACAGACCTACTAATCTAAACTGATGCCTCATAGGAGAAAAATCACAGATGAAGCAAGCGGCTAACGATGGCTCACTCAAAGGCTCTCCTAGTGCTGGAAAACTTTATAGGTGGCAAATTTGTTCCTTGTTCCTCCTACATAGACTCCTATAATCCGTCCACTGGGGATGTCTATTGCAGGGTGCCAGACAGTGGCAAAGAGGAGGTGAGTACTATCCAAATGTACAAAGAAGTGAAAATGTTAAATGCATATAACTAATATTTTGAGTGGGAGAGGCTGGAGGTGAGAGAACAGAAAAACGATGAAGACTTTAATGCTTAAATGAGTAAGTTCTTGATTGTATTGTACCACTGTGTAATCGATTGCTGCAGCAGTAAATACTGTTATTTTTTTACATTTTGCTGTTAGAAAGTTACAGGCTGGATCCTAGGCTGGTAAATCAACAAAGCTTCAGTAACTTCAGTGGAGCTCCTTCAGCTCACGTGGGAGATGTCTTGTACATAAGTTAACAATAATGCTCAGACTGGCTGTAAGTATAAACAATCTGTAAGAGAGAAAAGGGTTTATTTGTTCTGTAAATAAACTTAGAGGCACCGTATACATCCGTGTTCTGCCTTAGTGTCTTTATGTTTTGCAGTTGTCACTTAAAAGGATTTTTGGCTTGTTGACTCTTTCCTGAAGATGGCAAAAAGCTTCCAGACCTCTCTGGTTTTGGTATTAGCCGTTGGGTGTTAAGTGGAGGTGATGAAGTGGCTGCGATGAGTGTACGTTTCCTTATGTAGCCTGTCCTGTGCATCGATGTAATGTTTCCTAGTCCTGTGCTCTCTAGTGGGATGAATGTTTCCTGGCACCTTATACGTGTTCAGGTGTGGATGGGCAATGTGACATTCACCTGGGGAGCTGCCGTTTCATTGATGCTACTTTATAAGGGACCTGCAAGTGTGTGTCCAACGTAGTGTTTCAGCTTTACTGGAGAGAGAAACGACTAGAAAAGCTTAGGTAACACAAAAGGCTTGGAAAATATTGACAAGTAGCGTACAGTACTTTCAAAATTTTTTTAAAAACATATTGCTACTGTGTGCAGCTGTTCCCTTCACTTGCATTTCAGTGCTGTTGACATCTTTTCTCTTTTTGCTTCTCTCAGCAGAAACCTTTGCACTGTAATTTCAACTGGGTAAATATTTTACTAGATGCTGATGACCATGGGGTTAAAGAGTAACAGATTGGGTTTGCTAGAATACATCTGTGTAAGTTCATTCTAACCCTAATTATACCTGAAAAGACTTCTCTTTGATGTGCAGGTGCAAATCTTCCTGTTCATTCATTTGCAAAATCATTAAAATGAGAGAGATGTGAGAATGCCAGGACAGCCTGACAAAAGTAGGCTTCTGGCCACTCTGGAGAGATATCTCAAATACACTAAAGAGCAATGGCTTTTCTCTTTCAACTTTCTGAGGTAGTGGTTGTGCGTAGGTTCCTGTGCAGCAGGAACTCAGTTTAAATACCTGTAAAGTCGGTGAGAGCTTTACTCCTGCCTTTAGACAACTATAGAAGAAGATCGGGCTTTGCAGAGCTGGCAACCGCTAGTGACTGATGGAATATGCTGCAGGGGAAGACGCCATCACGTACTACTAAGCGGGTATCTAGAGATACCAAAATAACCATCTAGGCCCAGGTTAAACAAAGAACTTGGGATGCTGGTTTCTAGCAAGGCTCAACATCCAGTTGGATTTTTTTTTTCTTGATTAATTTTAGTAGAAGGTTAGAAGGCAGAATGGAGACAGACAGCAAATCTGTTGCTGACCCTGGAATTTAGCACCAGGTCAGCTGCAGTGGCCATTTCAGCCGATTTCTGACAAAAACACCAAATAGGTTTGTGGTTTGGTTTTTTTTTCCCAGGACCTAATTTGTCCCCCAGATGTCCCCTAGATGTCTTAAATTCCAAATAGCAGCACCAAAGCAAGCTGAACAGGTGTCCTGTATCTCTAAAAGACTGGCTGGTGAGGGCTAATTAGTCCTGGCAAATATCTCCTTAAAAAAAAAAAAATAAAAATCTCTCTCTAAAGAGACTTGCTCCTGTGTGTTATTCCCTGGGAAAGCAAACATCATGTCCTGAGGGCAGTTTTGGGTATCTTGGTATCAATCTTTTACGACAGGCCTGGATTGTGTGTTCTTCCTCTGTGTCTGTCTTCTGCAGAAGAGGAAAGCAGAAGGAAGTGTTTCAGACACACGAGTTCATACTTGAATTCTTACGCGTGTTTTCTTTGTGGCTTAACTTTCTTTGCTGCTCTTTGCTAGTCAAGCTAAGGAACTGTTCAACCTTTATACACTCTCTGTACCAATCTCTCTCCTTTTTTTCCTCCTACTTTTTTTTAGATCGATCTGCTGCCATTTCATTCCTTTGCTAGTTTTCTGCTGTCTGTGAAAATGCATCATCATCTTCCTCCTTCTAAACCTAACGGCGGGTTAAAAATGCAGATACCCTCAACGTCACGTCAGCCCTCTCTTGAAGCAGGCAGCACCTGGTGGAAAAGGCCGCAGAGGGGAGGGCGGACGAGAAGCAGCACCACAATGGCACCTAATGACGGAAGGGTGGAAGAACAAGTTAATTGGCAAAGGGGGTACGGTTTCACAGCGGGCACACCTTTTCAGGGTAGCGTGCCGTCCACACCTGCCTCGCTCAAGAAGCTGCAGTTCCCCTTTCCCAGGCCTGCTTTGGC
The DNA here is from genome assembly GCF_964289735.1 of Phaethon aethereus. Taxonomy (NCBI): domain Eukaryota; kingdom Metazoa; phylum Chordata; class Aves; order Phaethontiformes; family Phaethontidae; genus Phaethon; species Phaethon aethereus. Next base: position 65,327,157 of record NC_138576.1, on the reverse strand, counting down.
CCCGGTGGCTGACGGCCCGCTGCCCTCGGCGCCTGAGCAGTAGGTTGTCGAGCTGCAGTCGAAGAGTAGAGTCTAAGTTTCTCAGCTTGGCCAGTGACCCGTGTGGCCTTTGTGCCTTGGTTTATTTTCCACCTTGGCCTCCGTACCGGTATCGTTCTGGGCCTCCAACTCTGGCCCTTATTTTTAGGGATACCATAAATTCTGATGTGCATGGTGGGGAGGGCAGGGGGGGAGGTTTTTTGCCTGCTTAAACGTTCGTGCCCTCCTTAGTAAAACATCGTCGGAGTGTATATAAATGATTTTGTGATGGTTTTTATAACACCCATCACTTGGTCTGAAGGAACAAATTTGGAACTCAGTTTTGTGGAATTGGTGGAAAGGAGCCTTCAGTGACTGCACGGGAACCAGCAATATGGCCGTACTAGGAGAGGTCAGGATGATCTGATTAATTTTACATCAGCATCCTCCTAGTTATTGACTTCGGCAGACTTCCAAAAGCTGAAGAAGCTTATGAGCAAGAACTATGGGAAACCAGCTAAGACAGCTTTGGCTAAAAGCCCACCTTGATGCATGAATTAGACATTGGAAGCAATAAAGAAGTGATACATGGGAAGAAAAAAGTGGGAAATAGGGCAGTTAATTAAAATACGGAAGGATGTTAGTAACCATCTTTAGTAATCTGAGAGACTGGTAAACATCAAGAAGGAACTGCTTATAAATTAATAGATGCAGGTAACTTCCATTTAGGAGCCCAGAGGAAATGCCTAATGGAAGAGAAAGCTTTCTGGTGAATTTTAATTCTTTGAAGCCTAATCTGCTTCAGAAAAGTGCTGGTAATCTGCCACTATTCAGAAAGGTCAGGCTGAAGGACCATGCAGCGGTTACACACATCTCAGGCGAAATACTGACAAGACTGGTGTGCATCCATATAAATGCATATAATAATCTTTCATATATGTAGACTTCATTAGGTATCTGATGAGAGAACTGACTAAACACCAAGAGTTTAGAAAGAAGCTTTTGTTTTGTGTTGGGTTTTTTGGGCTACCCCTGCCCCTTGAGGGCATTAATGAGTTTCTAGCTGTGATCAGGTAAGATTAAAAACTTTCTCTGAATGTCTATTCTCAGTCCTTGCTTGAACTGGCTGGAGGAAAGAGAAGAGGAAATCAAATGCTAGCAAAACAGCATTCCTTCCCCAGCCCCTTACTTTATCATTGCCTGGTGCGGCTGAAGTCCCATGTTGAAAGGACTGTGGACGTTTAGACTGAGGCTGCATTTGCTTTGGGAGATTCTTGCACTTTCCCCCATGAGGAACAAGATTCTGCATGAGTTCAGACAGTGGCACTTGCTGGTGCCAGTTGACCAGCCAGGCATTTCCTTTAGGCCCACAAGTTGCTGAAATTTAGAGAAAAGGAAGAGGTACGGTGACAGCTTCTTTTCTAGATACTCTATTTCAATAACACTTCTTGGGTTATGGGATAGTGTCCTGAGAAGCGGAAAATGGAGAAGCTATCAATAGTCACAACTCTGAAGAGATGTAGTCTTCCCAACAATGTGATTTGGATTACTAGCCTCTCAAATATGAATTCATCTGCTGATTGTTTGAAATTCTTTCTAAGGCCTTTCATTAACATTCACTATCCCTCTTTTGCTTTTTTTAGGTGGAAGCTGCTGTCAAAGCTGCCAAAGCTGCCTTCCCATTTTGGTCCTCAAAAAGTCCATTTGAAAGATCTCAGATCCTGAACAAATTGGCAGACCTGATTGAACATGACCTGGAAGCATTTGCACAGGCAGAGTCAAAGGATCAGGGTAAAAATTGGAACTGGTGATCTCAAATATAGTATGTCTTGTTGAATATTGAAATGGAGGATATGGTCCAAATTTTTAGTATGGTATGAACTGTTGGAGCAAATTAGAGTTGATGTGCATGATCTTTGCAGAAGTCACTGATTTTGGATTCCTGTGGCATTCTTGCTTTTCAGAATTGCTGACTTTGACTTCAGTTGTTAGATATTTGGAATGCGCTACTGCAGGGAAGCTGTTGTCACTGACTGTGGTTGCACCGTGCCAGGGATTACTTGGGTGCAAGACAAAAAATATTTCCCCAAAAACATGCAAATCAGCTTTCAGAGCAGAGTTTGACGCACTGTTTCTGCCCATGATAACACAGCAGTGTGCTTGTTTTTGTTTCATTTCAGGAAAAACTATTACGTTTGCTAGAACAGTGGACATCCCACGGGCCGTGTACAACTTCCGATTCTTTGCCTCTTCCATCCTTCATCACACGACAGAGTGCACCGAGATGGCAACCATGGGCTGCGTACATTACACCTCGAGGGCACCAGTGGGAGTTGGTATGGTGCTCCTGAAACACTGAAAAGCTTGGCAGATAATCTGCCTCAGCAGTGGCTCAACACAGAAAGAGGATTTTTCAAAAACATTTATTGTGTCTGGATCCTGTGCTAAAGCATGAGCAACTTTATGTAAAATCATTTATGTTACTTCATGGTAAAAAGAATGCTTACCTGCCTTAAAAAGCATCTGTTTTAAACAGGGAGCTTATAAGAAAGATGGGGACAGACTTTTTGTCAGGGCCTGTTGTGATAGGACAAGGGGTAATGGTTTTAAACTAAAAGAGGGCAGATTCAGACTAGATAGAAGGAAGAAATTTTTCACCATGAGAGTGGTGAAACCCTGGCACAGGTTGCCCAGAGAGGTGGTAGATGCCCCATCCCTGGAAACATTCCAGGTCAGGTTGGACGGGGCTCTGAGCAACCTGATCTAGTTGAAGATGGCAAATGGGTTGGACTAGATGGCTTTTAAAGGCCCCTTCCAACCCAAACTGTTCTATGGTTCTATGATTTCAGCTTGTGACTGGGATGCACGCAGGTGACTAAACAGCTTTTAGCTGGGGAATTGCTGAACTTGGCCACTAGATGCTGCAAACTGCTTCGGAAATTAAAGTGAGCTGAAAAGTAATGGAGTCATAATGATTCCATAATTAGGTGTTTTATCTAAATATATATGGATGTTCCACATTTACACTTGAATTATTTAAATATAAAATTGCTAACCTAGAGGACCTACTTAAGTTTTGTGAGCAGTGGAGGACATGAGTACTTCTGGTAAAATTACTCTCATAGGAAAAGTCACTCACTGCATCTGCTCCATCAAACAGCAAGAAATTCTGTGGCTTTTGTGAGCAATCACAGCTAACAATTACAGATTGTTTTTCACTATCTCCTATATATATGTAAGGTGAAAGTATTCCCAAAGGCAATTACTGAAAAATTCTGGTCATTCAGCAATTTATGGAAACAGTGCTTTGTACACTGATAAACTTTGGCACTCATATAAGTTGGGCTAAAATTTATCAGGAAAATATGCACCATATGTTATGCATGCTCTTTTTTGTATTGAAACTGGGGTTGGGAGGGAAAGCAAGACAAAGCAAGAGTGATCTGAGCTAACACACTTTACCTTAGCTTGCTGTTGGCTAATACAGAATGTTACCACAGACCAGTTGATATACATAGTTTTCATGGCTAACCTTGCATTAATATTCTTAGAAAACACTGAAAAGCTGCTGCGAATATAAGATTCTGCCCTGGGGAAGCAGCAAAGCTTTGATTCAGAGAGTTTGGCTGGTCACCTTTAGGATCATTTGCACAAATCATATAAAATTATCTGCCTCTGAGAAATGTTTCTAGCTGCAAATTTGTAGTACAATTGTCTGGAAATAAAAGCCACAGCCAAATTCCTTTCATAAATATGAACTGGTGTATAACTGCTTAAGGTTAGATAACAGAGTTTTGTCTCTCAGCAGACTGAACTGTCTTTTGTGTTTTTGCTTTGTAGCTGGTTTAATCAGTCCCTGGAATTTGCCACTGTATTTGTTGACCTGGAAAATAGCTCCTGCCATTGCATGTGGAAATACGGTGGTTGCCAAGCCAAGTGAGATGACATCTGTCACAGCTTGGATGATGTGCAAACTCTTGGAGAAAGCAGGTAAGTCCCGTAGTGTGCTAGGGAGGGGGAATGGGGTGGGAATGCTTGACTGTGCACTAATTTTTTGTTGTAGAAATCAGACAGTGCTCAAAGAATTTGGGAAAGACTGTTTGCTGTAGCTGAATGTTGCACTGGAGAATAAAAATCTCTCCCTGTCCTCATACTACCCCATCTCCCCACCCCAAGTGTTGCTCAGTTTTTGCCACTACCTTCTCATAAAAGTCTTCTTGTGCCTCCTTTCCCCCTCCTACACTCCTCTTAAGGGTGTCGTAAGTCTGTGGTGCCAGCAGAGGGACCATGAGGGTGTAAGAGAGTGAGAATCCGCTCTCAGTGGCTGTGTTGTGGCTGTATTTGGTGCACTGTTAAGAAAAACTAGGAGGATAACTGCTGCTTCTCTGAATGAATTAAAACTGAGTGTCTGATGGTGGATGTCAGGCAAGCTTCACTGATCAGTGGAATTGGTTTTATCTTTTAACCTGTGACTCCCAGAGTTATGAAACGTCATGCATTTCAGCTACTATATGAGTTAACGGTCAGTCTTTGCCACCCTAGAGCTACTGGCAATTTTCTAACTTCACAGACAAAACATAGTGAAGTGAAACCCGCAGAGCAAGGGAAAGGGTACGATGACTGTGTGCCTTTCTTCCCATCAGGAATACCCCACGGGGTGGTGAATGTGGTCTTTGGAACGGGCCCCAAGGCAGGAGAAGCACTCGTCTGCCATCCCGATGTGCCTCTGATCTCCTTCACGGGAAGCACGCTGACAGCCCAGCGGATCACAGAGAAAAGTGCTCCACACTGCAAACGGCTTTCGCTGGAACTGGGAGGGAAAAACCCCGCGATCATCTTTGACGATGCCGACTTGATCCAGTGCATCCCCACGACCCTGAGGTCCAGCTTTGCCAACCAGGTACCTTCCAAGCTCGGTAATGTATAAAACCCGTTTGCAGCAGGAGGTGTGCATGTCCCTGAAGGGGTGTGTGCGCGCATGTGCGCGTACCTTTGGATCCAAATCCTGAATTTTCAAGATTCTGGCTCATAGGCAAACTGCAAATAAAAAAAATATGAAAAAATTTTCATTATTCCTGTGGTGGTTTGACCCTGGCTGGACGCCAGGTGCCCAGCAAAGGCTGCTCTATCACTCTCCTTCTCAGCGGGACAGGGGAGAGACAGTATACTGAGCCACTTGTGGGTTGAGGTAAGAGCAGTGAGAGATCACTCACCGAGTACCGTCACAGGCAAAACAGACTCGACTTGGGGAAAAATTGATTTAATTTATTACCAATCAAATCAGAGTAGAGCTGCTCCAGCATGGGCTTCCCATGGGGTCACAGCTTCCTTTGGGCATCCACCTGCTCCAGCGTGGAGCTCCATGGGCTGCAGTGAACAGCCGGCCTCACCATGGTCTTCACCAGGGTCTGCCGCGGAATCTCTGCTCCAGCGCCTGGAGCATCTCCTGCCCCTCCTGCTTCACTGACCTGGGGGTCTGCAGAGCTGTTGCTTTCACATATTCTCACTTCTCTCTCCAGCTGCTGTTGTTGAGCAGCAGGTTGTTCCCCCTTCTTAACTCTGCTCTCCCAGCGGCGCTACCACCGTCGCTGATGGGCTCGGCCTTGGCCAGTGGTGGGTCCATCTTGGAGCCGGCTGGCACTGGCTCTGCTGGACATAGGGGAAGCTTCTAGCAGCTTCTCATAGAAGCCACCTCTGCAGCTGCCCCTGCTACCAAAACTTTGCCATGCAAACCCAATACAATTCCACAAGCAGGGAAACAAAATAATAAAGGGCTCTTCCTAGTACTCTCTATCAGAAAATAGCAAGGTGTCATTATCCCTCTCAAAATAGGTAATATTGCTTATCCTTCCAGAAAACAGCTGTTTTAAATCCCATCCTGCAAGTAAGTGGGAAGCTTACTGATTTTCTGGAATTAAATTAGGAGACTCCCCCCAAAATTCTATCAACGCTCCTCTTCCCTCATCACCACCCTTAGGAGAGATCACCAAAGCCATGAAACTGTATCAGGGCAGATGTTCAGAAAAGTATCTGGGTACTAGAAAGAGTTTATCAGGAAATGAAAACAGATCATTCAGAACTGAAAATCACATTTCCTATGGAAAATGTTGGAGAAGACAACATGTAATCAATGAAAAATCAAATTTATTTGCATTAGTAAGTGACTGTACAATCCTGTTATTGTTATTCTGTCTTTTTCTTCTTTTTTTCATCTGGGAAAAATGCTGCTTTGCTGTGTTGGTGAATGTAGTTTGCACTCCCGAGGATGCAGGGACCCAAGTCTCATTCTGGGATGTGACTCTTCATACGCAATAGTACAATGTAATAGGAACTAATATTATTGTTTTTGTTTCTTTTTGGTAGGGTGAGATCTGTCTCTGCACCTCCAGGATCTTTGTTCAGAGGGGCATATACAGTGAGTTTTTGAAGAGGTTTGTGGCAGAAGCTAAGAAGTGGAAGGTTGGGAACCCCTCAGATCCTACAGTCAACGTGGGAGCACTAATAAGTAAAGAGCATCTAGAAAAGGTGATATTACATGGAGTTTACCTGATCTCATCTCATCTGTTAGAGGCCTATGAAAGGTGATTTCAGAGGTGTATGGAAAGGACCATGGCCTCTCCCAGATTAGCTTTGAGAGGTGATGGTTCAAAGCCATTTTAAGGTATCTTTTTCATAAGGTTTCAGTTGCCTGTGGCCTGGTATCATGTGATTACTCCAGAAAAATCAACTCCATGGGGAAAATAATTTAAAATGACAAATAGTATTTTTTTCCCATTTGAAGTGAAATAATTCAAAATGTGTAAATTTAAATCCTGAATTTATACTAACCAATCTTACAGTTCAGCAACATTTTCATTGATTTTAATATTGCATTTGCTGACATCACTTATTTGCATGATAAGGTTGTTAACAAGTTAAGAGTTTTATTTTTATATCACTCTTTGTCAAATTCTGGGGAGTACAAGACAGTTTCCTAGGACTGCTTGCAGTAATTTGGAGTTGCATATGGGTAGAGGGAAGCTGATATGGTGCACAGTTAAACATAGTCTGCTTTAGTGGCTTATATGAAACGAATTTTTATGGTGTCAGACACAGTTCAGGAGAGCAGATGCTCACATCCCTAAACCATCTGACACAATCAGTGTAAGCAAGAAGCAGACCAAAAACTGCAGAGAGAGAGAAAGCCAAACCTTTGCCTCAGCAGGTTCTCCAGGCCTGCACAGAAGTAGAGTGGCAGAAACACCCACTTCACAAGTCTCGGTCTGTGGCACCACAGAGGACTTCTGAGACCTACCAAGGCGGTTAAAAGAAGAAAAAGAGAAAGAAGCCTGGGGGTATCTCTGTGGTGTTTCTATAGGGAGAGAAACCAGGCAGCGATTTCAGAACAGCAGAAGTAGATCAATAACATGTCCTATGTGTTCAAGATAGCATATGATAGCAGCAGCCATGGAAACAGCTTTATTTATTGATGAGATTTTCTATAGCATTTGTGGCTTCATCATCCTAGTGGCATGTAACCATTTAACAAGCCTGCCTGTGAGGTAGGAAAATGTTACTGATCCCTTTGAGTAAATGAGTGAACCATGGCTTGGAATACGTGGCAAACTCCAGGAAGAAGGAAGGGAGGCTCTGGGACCACTTGTGTTTTCACCAAGGACCTTACCCTTTTGAGAGTGCTTAGTGAGAAAGGCCAGCAGTGTTGCCTGCTAGGCTAGTAACTGTTTGGGAGAGAAAGAGAGAGAGAGAGAGAGAGAGAGAGGGAGAAATAATTTTACATCAAGAAATACCCAGCCTTACTTTTCTGGAAGTATAACAACCAAAAAGCTAGGGAATGACCTCTGTTGTTAGGAGGGAAGTAAAGGCAGCATGATCTGGTTGGCGATATTCAGGGGTTCCTGTTGATATGCCCAGACTAGAGAGGTGGACCCTCAGGATTTGAATGTCCTTTAGCAGTGTTGTTTTCCTGCTGCTTCCCCAGGTAAGGAGCTATGTGAAGAAAGCCCAAGCTGAAGGAGCCAGAGTCCTCTGCGGAGAGGGAGTGGATTCCTTGGCTCTCCCAACTGGCAATGAGAAAGGCTATTTCATGTTGCCCACGGTTATTGCTGAAGTCAAAGATGAATCTTGTTGTATGCAAGAAGAGATCTTTGGTCCTGTGACATGTGTGGTAGCATTTGATACAGAAGAAGAAGTGATCGAAAGAGCCAACAGTGTGAAATATGGCTTGGCAGCCACTGTGTGGTCCAGCAATGTGGGACGTGTTCATCGGGTGGCACGAAGACTACAGTCTGGGTTGGTGTGGACCAACTGCTGGCTTGTTAGAGATCTGAACTTGCCATTTGGTGGGATGAAAGCCTCAGGCATAGGAAGGGAGGGAGCAAAGGATTCCTACGAGTTCTTCACTGAGGTCAAAACCATCACAATAAAGCACTGACATATGTCAACAGAAGTATTTTAGGGTAAAATAAATGACAGTAATTTGCGTTACTGTAAGTGGCCTTCTGGAACACAGGATGCTATTGTGGCCATCTTCTTCTTGAACTTTGGTCAAGTAACATCAATGACAGCTGAAAATAGGCATCCCAAATGCTGATGTTGAATTTAATCTTAAATGAGAAGATCAGCACAGACTCCACAATCAACCCAGCCCAAGTCAGTTGACTTGCTTATCTTATGGATCCTAAAGCTTTTTAAATTTTTAAATTCCCATCTCAAAATTCTGTCCCTCTGAGGCAGATTGGAGAAAGGATGATATATGGCTGTACCTGTGGTTGGTGAATTACCTTGAGGGACAAAGTGGCAAGCACGTTGTGAGGCTGATATTGTAATGGGAATCAGCCTGTTTCCACTATAAGCAGTATGTTCCATGTACCAATCCATATGGCACTTCACTGATATCAGACAAGGACTAATGCTGCGGCACACTAAATGCCTAAGGCAGTCCCTTTAATCTAGTAAGCGGTATTCAGCCATGGGGTCATGAAATTCTCATGATACAATGAGATAATAAACATTTTAATTATAACCTGTTTTATGGTATGTGGCTGAATCATCCTAAGACTTCTTCTCTAACTGTTTTAAAATTACAGCCTTTTGTCACTTCTAGACCTCAGTGACGGTGTTTTTCACATCCCTGTACAAAGATTTGCCTGCATCAGACGGTGTCATTCTTCATTAATAAAGACTGGAAGTGACTCCTAAGAGAACTCATGGAAATGTTTGTCACCAAAATGTAAAACCACTGGCAACTTTCCCTCATTAATTTACAGAGCTTTTTTTTTTTTTAAATTGGGTATCTCACAAACTTGTTCACATTCCACAAAAGAGAAAAAGCACTTTTCTTAGTAAAAATAAAAATGCCAACAGGGTGTTTTAAATTATGGCTGCAGAAAGGCAGTCTTTTCACTCTCTTTAAATGCTTTTTGGTGAGAGGAGTCACTGGAATAAATAGCGGTGGTGGTGTCCCCACCTTGCGTGAGTCATGCCAGGGACTGCTCTAGAGGTCTTAGAGTGGGGGATGGATCCCACCTCTCCCCTTCCATATGTCACTCCAGAGCGAGTCTCTGTGTGTGTCCTGAGTTGGCTGAAAAGCTGATTTTCTTTTTCAGAATACGTTTTGAAAATAACTTTTGTACCCCAGAGCTGAGGCCCGAGTGTGTGATGAACCTTGAAACCTCTGGATCAACCCAGTTGCAGGGCAGACCTACCAGGCGGGCTGGGAACCCGGTCATCTGATGGATTTGGAACAAGTAGCCCCAGCTGGAGATGAGTTAAGGAAATACATAAAAATTACAGGCTTAGTGAATTGATGTATTCTGAAGAAGCACAAACATTTTATTTTAAAACTCTGCCTAGGTCTACTCATGACCATATGGTGGCAGCAGAACACCTGCGTTGGTTTTTTTGTCCTCAAGTCTCTCATTTTGCTGGGAGGGGAATGAACACCTATATCAGTGCATGTTTCATTCTGCCAGTTTCTCCCCCACCCCAATCCTGTTTGGAAGAGCAAAAGAACCTAAAAGCTGTGAAACTCTTCACCAGTTTGGGGGGCAGGCATTTTCAGCACCAGCAGATAGAATATTATACAATTAGTAGATTTGGATACGTTCCTTCCCCCACCTGGATCTGGTCTAGGTTCAGTTTTAATGAGCTGAATTTTCTTTCAGGTGTTGATTTTGGCTTGGTGTTAGATGTGATGGGAGATTTCTGTATATATCTCATGTACAGGAGATAAAGGCCCGTATGTCATCTATGTGTTTCTGGCCCAAGACATCCGAGGTATTTTATAGAGGTGGAGTAGTAGGTGGGGAGGGGACAGAGCTCTGCCGGACCCCCAGATGAGGGGTATAGAGATGGCAACTCCATGCCCACCATGGCTCTGAGGGTTTCTCAGAGGTGAACTCCTTCCTTCTCCAGTTAAGGTGCAGTTGAAGGGCTTTGCTTATTGTGCTATTTCTTGCCCTTTTAGATGATTAGAGATTCATGGATGTATATATATATACGGGTGGCTGGGTGGGTGTTACCTAGTGGGGAGATTTCTTTCCCTGCCTGCAGCAATGGGTAATTCTTAGGTTTCACCTGCCCACCTCCAGCCTCAGGTCCCAGCCCACAGAGAGCTGCTGGTGCTCGTGGCTGTGAAGCAGGCGACATGAGAGAGGTTACCTGCTTGTACCATGGGCTGTCTGTGGGGACACTGAATTCTCCTACATACCAAGTGCTATGAACTTCCCCATATTTTCTTTATTCAGACTGACTTCTAGTACAGCCATGTGTGTGGATAACTGTCACCTTACAGATTAAGTAGTCCAAGAACTTTTTCCTGCAGATGACAAAGGTGCCTGTTGCAGCTGCTTTGTTTCTGCGTTTTCTGCTCTCAGTCCCCGTGCACAGAGAAGAGGATATCCTGGAGGAGAAGGCAGGCCGATCCAGGGCCTCAGGCCGACGGCTCTCGCAGAGCGCTCTGGCTACACAACCTGGAATTTTCCAACCCGGCAGCAAAGCTTTTTTTTTTTGTAGACTGCCCTGGCTTGCGCATGAAATCATGTGGCCGTTGTGAGGATTTGTTTAACTACTGTTACGTAAAACCTGAAGAGTTGCTCCATCTGTTAATTCTTACAGATGGAGCAAGTACAGTTCTGTTTAACACCAGAAGATTATCTCGCTGGTGTGAGATGATTACTTTACTTGGGTAGGTAGTAATATATTTGCCATACTTTACAGCTCTCAGTTAGCATAGGGCTATTTTTGTTCTATTTTGGACCCTTTCTTAGCATGTTTGTATCTGTATCCAGCTATTGTCTAATGCTTAAAAGCAGCTTTGCTTGGGGAGACTCTGTGGAGAGGAGACACATCACTTCTGATGTTTATATTCAAATCAAGCTACGTCCCTGTTCCAACAGTGTTTGTAACTTAGGCAAAACAAGAAGTATTTGTAAAACTCTCAGGGATGAAAACTGTTTGGGTCAAAGACAGTTTCATGCCTAACAACTTAAATGTGCAGAACTAGAATGTAAGCTAGGCTAGTTTTAAAACCTTAGCTTTGGATTTCCGAACTTCAGAAAGCTATACCTTAATATTCAGCTTCACAGGTAAAGTCAGCTCTCTTATCCATAAGACCTTCCTCTTATAACAACAACAAAAACTAAAAAGAGAAAAAGTGTGGTGGGATCCTGAAGGAACTGTGAGGACTTTCCTGTCAGGCTTGTCCTCAGGGCTGAGATACAAGTTTTTGCTCAGTCTGGAAGATGATTGCTCAACACTTGTTTCAGCTCTAGAAGGGCTGAAGTGTCCAAGTATTTGACTTCAAGCTTCTTATTAAGCCTATGGATTTTCTGTGTGGTGAGAGAGTGAAAAATGAAAACTGAATGAAATTTTCCTAGGCTGGAGGAAGACCTGGGTCCCACTCTTCACCCGAGTTAGTAGCTAAGTATGCTGTAGAAAGGTAAATGTAATGAATAGAGGAGACCCAGAACAGCTGCAGGAAATCCTGGCCACTGGGAGCTTTTCTTCATTGACTTCTGTTCCCCTCCTTTCTGAGCATTTGGTTTTGCACCTGGGGGGTGATGCTTGTACTTAGGGTGCCTCAATGCCCCAGCTTTGTTGTTCTAGAAGGTATAAAATCCCTATTGGCAACACTTGTGCTCTAGATGAAGAGTGGTGTATAATGAGAAAAAGAGGGAAGTATTATAATATACACACGTAATCCCTGCAGTATTGTAAACTGGATGCATTTTAATGTAGCTGAAAGCTAGTTATGCATCCAGAAACTGTATGTGTATGGTGTTGCCTTCTGAAAAGGAGCAGTTGAAAAGGATTTGGAAATCATGAGGGAAAGCACAATCAGTGTGAGAATACCAGCTCAGCCAGACCAGCCCAACAGAGTAGAACTCAGCATGAGCTCTGCTACATCACTGCAATTAATGAGGGAGCCAGCATGATCCCAGAGAGTATAAGCAGAAGTGAAAGCAGAATTTAGAGTATTTCAGAGTATAAGCAGAATTTGAAATGACAAATAATCTTTACCTTTGTACATGGTATTACTGTCATGTTGTGCATCTATTTCTGATCTCTTTTAAAGGATGTGGAGGGAGGAAAATTATTCCGAATTTTGAAAAAAGTCCTTCTAGTGTGGGACTTAGACCTTGAACGATGTGTTGTGACATCCTTTGGCTTCAGAGACACCTGCTTTACTAAGACAACTGGTGCATGTGTACATGTGTGTGTTCAGATGCAGGGAATAAATTACAGGGGTCAGTGATGAATCCAGAGGGGCAGATGCACACTACTGGGCTGGTATTTCAAAGAGCAAGTTTTGTCTTCTGAAGCACGGGAAGTGGTGGAGCACACCTCACAGATGTCCTCTCTGTTGGGTGATGAGTTAACCATGGCACAACCTGGTTTATGGTGTTTCCCTTTAGCACCAGGTATCCTCAGTCATTTCTTAGGAAATGCAAATGCTCCCACAGAAGGGAGCACAAGTGTCCTGAACGGGCTATGGCCTCTGTTTTAAAGCCTGCTGTTTATGTAAAGGGGGAGATGTGGAGTTGTGACCCGTCAGGTGGATCAGGCCAAGGTTTCTCACCTGGTTGCGGCCACTCAGTCTTTGTCCTGGGCTTTGGGAAGATGTGCTGGACCTCGCAGTTCTGCTCAGGTGAGGGCAGGGATGCCTGGTCCAAGGAGCCTGCTGGGGCACGAGTCGGAGAGAGACGGATGCTAAACCACAGTGGAGACCAAGGCGTAAGGAGCCGTGCACCTGCACCATAGGTATGCAGGGCCTTTGCACAGTTGTGCGTGAGGTGAGACAAGAGCATTTCCCTGTGTATGAGGGGTGTCATGGAGTGGTCAGAAATGGTAATGGTGGGGCCTGTATAAGTCCCCAAAAGAGCAAAAGTCGTCTCTGAAAGCAATGCTAATGAGAGCTATCTCCCAGTTTCAGAGAAATGGAAGTAATTATAGACGGTTTATTGTGGAGAAGTAAGGGCACATATTCATTCACAGGGTGCTAAACTTGCCCAATTAACTCTGAGCTCCTGAAATAATGAAAAGATTATGCTGCCATTTTAGTAATTGAATTTTCTCCTCCTTTGGGAATAGCGCACATTAAAGTGAGGATTTACCCTCGGTTACAGAGAGATTTCTTGCTTTTCTTCAAGTTTGGCTGATCCAACACAAAAGTCAGGCAAAAGTCACATTTTCCGCAGCTGTTAAATAGCATTTTCAAGGGTTGATTTTTCTTTTTTTTAAAAAGGAACATTTTCCAATCTTGCCTTAATTTTTTAAAATGGATTTGTTTACACTTACTTGGCTTGAGTGAACTAACTGTTTACCTGCTGAAAATGCAAGCATTTGTCTTCAGGAGGGGAATGCCAAAATGTTTGTTGGTGGAAATAGCAGAATGTCAGTCTGGGATTCTATCTGGGATTTTTGTGCTAAAATATCCATGTTTTCACATGAGTACTTGTTAGCTGAAAACAGAAAATTTCAGTCCTGCTTAATGGCTGTATTTTGGTCACCATTTTCCAAGGAGACACTGGAGCCAGTTTTCCATGTAGAGGACATCGAGTAGCTATGATAAGATAGTCTTAGGAGTTTGATTAGGAAATTACCTCTTTCCTATGCTGTTTTGCTCCCAGAACTGCACTAAGGTTTTTGAGGATGGAAACAATACTTTTGTAGCCCATAATTATATTCCTACAGTTAATCATTTTTTTGTCAGAGCTGTCAGTTTTGCCTCTTCAAATGCATCAGTTTTGCCTCTGATCATCAAATGTGTCTCTGGACTTTGTGGCTTTGAGTCATATGGGACAGGGGTGAAAACCAGCATCCAGCAACAGCCACGTGCACGAGAGTTTGCGATTTGAAGAGAAATTTGCTGCTACAGCACTGTGAGATCCTTCAAATCAGTTGACCCCTGCAAAGAGCTTCAGGCTGCTTCCTCTGTTGGTGATATGTTTTCAGACCTTTGCTTTGTGTTAAACGCATGTATGTGCATAGCAATTCAGATACGTAGTTTCCATACTGCTCCAGTAAGGGCAAGGTGAGCTATTGATCCATGTATTTCCAAAGAAAATACCACTCTGGTCTGAGACCTTACCTTCCTGTTCAGTTTCTTTCCATGAGCAGCCTAAAAGAAAAACAGTTTTTCAGATTCCTGAGCTCATTATAGCAAAACCTGATATTTATTCGTAGTGCTTAACACCATAGACTCATCTAAATAATAAAATTCCCTTATTTGAAGAACAAGGGTCCAGGGAGGTCATGTTCCTCTCAGCTGATACAAACTAATGTCTACTTTTGATCATCAGCTGATGGTTTGGTCCTGGTTTTGCTGTCACCCTGCCTACGACTCACTTTTCCTCCCAAGGTCTGATCAATACCACTTTTCCCCTCTGGGGTTAGAACATTGTTTTACCAAAGCACCTTGTGCTTCTCCACCTGAGAGATGTGGCTTTTCACCGCTGGGGCAGGAAAGTCATTCCTGCAGTCTTCTTCCTGAGGTTTGGCTGGGCTATTGCAGTTTATGGAGTTTGGAGGTGAAGGATAATGTTCTGTCCAAGGACAAAATTCAGCGAGAGGTGCATTTCTGTCTGATTTTTAAATATGCTTAATCATTCTTTCCTTGCTAATTTATATTTGGAAATGAGCTTTCATGCACTCAGATTCACTTGTTTTGCTCCTAGATACCATTTCTCACTAGTGTTAGTCAGTGATATGAATTATTTAATGGACATACTGTGCTTCGGAAACAACATTTTTAGCTGGGCTGCTATGTACTTGAACAGACTCAGAAAAAAATCACTTTTTTAGGAAGCTGTCAGAAATCTTGTGTTTTAAACATCAAAACTCAGAGCCCTGAATGTTGAAGAAAATGTCATAGTCTTCTAGCAATATTTACTCTAATGTCCCCTTTGAGTTACCTGTCAAAAATAGGTAGTGAAATCACATTTCTGACTGAGATACAGCTTGGAAGTACCAGTATCTAAACAATCCCTGGGGCTCCAAATAAAACTTTGATGAATAATCCTATGATTGGACAATTTTTCTGGCATACATTTTCTGTGCAACATCAATCTGCTTTTTATGTTTTTTAAACCAGAAAAGATGGATTCTGGTCATCTATTCTTAGCACTTCATTCAGAGGTCTTCCCATCTTCAAAGCAGTATATGAACTTTAGCTAATTAAGCCTCTTTGCACATCTTACATCTGGAAGTGTGAAGCATTTTTCATTTTGCTGCTGAGGCAATTTATGGGCAGAATATACTCTAATACCTGCAAGATATTTTCTTCAAAGGGAGTTGAGGGTGTTTTTTTCCTGTGCAGTCATATCCTGAAGGGCTTGAATAACCTTGCCAGAGAAGAAAGTCACTTTGGAGGCAGAAAGTTCCTAGCTGAAATGTTCTTACTTATTCCTTTCTTTGGTTGTAATGTGGTTTATGTGGTCTCCAAGCTCCCTGGAAAATGCTCAGGATTTTGCTGGAACTCAAGGAAAAAGGTCTTGGCTGGTGTGTATTCTGGCTGTTGGATATCTGGTAGGGATGAGTTTGAGCAGAGCTGGGGTAAGAAAAGTAAGAATGAAAGCTTTCAGTATGCTTTACTGGGAGGTCAGACTGCTTTAATTCAGGCAGTCTGTATGGGTAGTTCTTATTTCACTGTAGGTCACTCTTGTAAATCCATTTATATACCTCTAAATCATAAAGAAACCTTAAAGTAACAGTAGATGGTATTATATCACAAGAGAATTCGTATGTGTAAAGAAGCCAGAATGTAAGTGAGAACTAGACTCAGGTGAAGCTCAAAAAATAAAAAAATAAAGGTTTTACAGGTGTTGCTGACTTTTGCCTTTGAGAACACTCGAATCATGTTACCAGAACACAGAAAAAAAGCAACTCCTGACTCTTGTACTCAGGACAGGAAAAGCACAAATCTACAGCAATATTCTGAGCAATATTAAATTTTCGTTTGGATTTCACTGCTGTTAGCAGTGTAGGAACTTAACTTATTTTGGTTTAAGGAAGCAGCCATTAATGGCTGAGCTTGCACTACATGGAACTGCCATTTGCATGCTGTCAGATTTCAGTAGCTCTCGAAAGAGCTCTGTTCCTTGAAGCTAAGTCAGACCAGTTGTGTGATTAATTCACAGCATTATTTCTCTTTCCACGTGCAGCCTACTTAGCTATTCTCCAGGTTAAATTTAAGAAATATGATCACTCAAAGCAGTGATCAGGCATGGACTAATTAGGCCCTGCAAGGTCCGAACAGAAGCATTGGGCATGCCAAATCAGGGTTGTGCTGTCTTATCTAAACTGGAAGTTGCCCAGGATTTTGCAAACCTTGTGTGAAATCTGTTTTCTTTTTCTACATGGCCCTGAACAATTTGCCATGCTTTGAATAGCTACAGGTCTAACTTTGTATGAAGAGCCTGCAAATCTCCATACAAAATACTTGATATCTGAAACAGCAGCAATGGGAATAACTCTTATTTCTCTGTAGGGGAGGCTGGTCCATACTTTGTTAGTGGAGAGGTGTGGATGAGGAAAGTGCTCTCTAGTCCTAGGGAGGACATTAAATGCAGCCTTTTGTTCTTCCAATGTAGATGGATGTGCCTCTACTGCCAGAGACAGCTCTGCTCTGGATGGTGGAGCATGGTTGGGGAGCTCAGACCAGCCCTGCAGAGCTGGGAGGACTCAGCCTGTTCTCGTTACTTTGCTTCTGATCATCACAATAGGAAGTTTGGCCAAGCACGGTTTAAGTCTGCAGCTCCAGCTCTTAACTTTCCACTTAGAGCTACAGTTCTCCCCTGGAGTGGGATGGGGGCAAAGGTAAAGAGGCAGTCATTAGACTGTGTGACCAAAGTATTGTTTAAAGGTGACCGTACATCCCGGATCAGTGGCTGTCTCATTTTCCCCCTTTCCCTCCACAAGCACCCCAGAAGGTTAACACAGTTCATGTTCTTAGCGGTCATGCAGAGCAGCACTGCACCCTTTCCTCAGGATGCGTCCACGCGGTCTAATCTTTATAAAGACCACGTCCTGAACTGAGAGGTGAGGGTCACGTTACCACACAGGGAAACGAGAAACCTTTCCCTACGCTTCTTGTAAACGTCAAGTCTAAGTGATGAGCCCTGTGAAAAGGTGAGGGGAATCTCCCCACCCCATCCATGGACCTTTTGGCACCGCATTGTGCAGCGTGAAACACGCTCCGCCTTGGGTGATAAAAGGAGGGCTGCTATTTCTGCCTTTTGGCAGCGCCAGCGCCCTGCCGCAGGCTCACGGTGATAAAAGGGCTGTGAGCAGCTCGTACGGAGCGGCCGCGGCTGCGCTTTGTCCCGCGGTGGCGAGGCGGAGTGTGCTGCGCGGGCATGAGGAGTGGCTCTGTGTGGAAACAACCTATTCATGACACAACCCCACCTATTCTGGAGAAGAAATACGGGCAGGGTCATACACTCCTTCCTCAGCAAACACCCTCAGTTTACCTTGAAATTACAGCTTCCAAAGGGGCATTGCTCTTGCTCCGTGTAATTTATAGTGATGGCTCTGTGCTATATTTAGAGTGGTGCTTTCTTTCTACTGTAAAATATTTGCATTGTGGTTATTTAGACTTGTTTCCTCCACCACACCTAATTCTGCGGAAACTGTAGGCAAGTTAAGAAGAAATGCTGGTAGAATTAATAGCCCAAGAGACCTAAATTTCCTCCTCCACAAATAGAGGCAGGTCAGGCAATAACTTCTGGAGTAGGACCTCAGCTCGGCCCTGCTTGGACTGAAAATAAGCAGCTCGTTCTCACTGCGCACAGAAACTGCCAGTGAAGGTGCTGGCAGCCATGTTGCGGCTGAGGGTTGGGTCCGACTCATTCACTTCATGCTGCTCATCAAAAAGACATTGGGCAGCACCATCTTTTGAGCTGTGGCACTAACTTGATCCGGGACCGAACCAGTGCCCCGGCTAACAAAAGGTCCTGCAGTTTGTGGCTGTCTCGGGTATCCGGGAAAGCGCAACAGCAACGTTGCTGCTGCGAGGAGCGGGCGTCTGCGCACGCTCAGCCCCCTCCCCTCATCCCGCACGGTAGGATGGCATGGGGGTCTTCGTAGTCTCCCTTCTGATAATGAGCCGGTTTTAACCCCTGAGGTGGCAGCGTATCTTTTGCTTGATACAGTGGTTAACCACTGAAGGGTGTGTATAAACACATGTACTCTTCCTTAAATCCAATTATCTGGCAATTCTCCACAGTAGCCTGGGCCTCATTTCGTGCTGCTTTTGCTCCTATTAGAGGTCAGAGAGAGCAACTGAGCATGTAAATAAACTCCCCGACTGTTTTCTGTCCCGCTAAGGAGCTCCCTGAGAGCACAAGCCTGCCGTATGAGCACTCTTTTCTTGTAAGCCAGCTGTAAAGCAGTAAATAGCCCAGTTTCCTCCCTATAAACCCACCATTTTTTTTTCTTATTCTGTCCCTGTACACCTCCAGTCACCTTTGAGGTGATAGATGTTTGATCTGCAGCTGGTACATCTGGGCAGACTGTCATTGGTTTACAGTGGTTACCAGTTTGACCCCGTTCCTTGGGGTAGTCCAGAAGGAATTCTACCAGGACAAAAATACACCACAGTCTCTTTTAATGCCCTCGCACAGTCACTTGTGTCTGCAAGTACTTGTGAAGCTGAATAGACTTATAGGACGAGATTCACCTGAGGCTTTAGATGGACAAGACGAGACTTTAGTTCTATTTAGACAGCGCCTTCTCATGTTGCAGTTTCCCCAAGCTCCTGCTTAGCCACCGCGTAAACCTGCCATCCTCTCTGCATTTAGCATCCCTCAGTCCTTTCAAATGTGTGTCTAAAAGCGTCACTACTGCCTCGTGCCAACCTCACCAGCAACTGGGCGGGAGGGGGCATGAATGCCCCCGATAAAGCTTTATTTTTCATACATTCCCTGAAGTTAAATTGTGAGTGAGCGGGAGAGCTGGGAACACAAAACTCTTGTTTTCTTGCTTCCAAGATAGCCTGTCCAATTTATCTAATGGAACATAAAAGCAGGTTTTTTTATAAATGCTTGCAGTTACTGTAGTACGAACCCAAACTGGCTCTTCCCTGCAGCTGGGTGGTCACGTTCACTTTCTCTGGCCTATTTATCCATGTCCAACACTATGAATTTTGCTTTGCATCTAAAAATTCGGAGTTACTATACCTAGTTTGCATGGGGCTGTAGGTTTTCACATGGCTTCTTGAACGTTTTTGAAAGGTTAAAGCTGAGGGGAGAAAATGGTGTCATTATCGAGGGAGAGGAAGATCACACTTTTCCTATCACTCTGTATCTGATTGCCTTCTCTCTCCTTCCTTTGCCCTGCCCAGACTATGAATAGGGAGTTCGGAGGTGTTTCCTGCAGGCCAGCTGCAGTATCGTTGCTGGAAAGTCTCAGTTACAAGTGAAGAACACAGGCTGGATCAAAAGTGATGAGTTACTGGTGACTGATCTCAGCTGATGGAGGAGAAAAAATGACTTGTCGGTGAACTGGGCTAGTTCCCAAAAAAAGAATCCATCACTTTGGAAAAGAGATTAATGGAGAACATCCAGCAGCTCTGCTGGCTGGTGGACAGCAGTTTGCACTGCAGCCACCGGATGAGGCGTTTCATTGTGTCATTGTGTGATTATTTATATCTTCCGTTGACTAGCACATTTGTTTCCCCAAAGCAGAGTGGGTGTATGATTTGCTATTTTTTATTCTTTATTAAGTTCTAAATATAAACCAGCCCTGACGGGTGTGTAGATCTGTAGTGCTAATTGATTTGGATGGGATGGGAGGAGGCTGAGGAACTCCCCCCACCCGCAGAAGTCTCCTCTCCTTTTCAGTGTTCACAAACTTCTGAGCCAAGCAATGAATTTTCCTTTCTGCCTGGTTGCTGTTTATTTGAGGAACAGTTTGCCTTAGTCTGCAGCATTAAGATCGTTCGATATCTATTCTTTCAAATGCTACAAAGAATTTCACCAATAAATTCATTTGCAGTGCTGTGTGTTCACGATTTTTGCTAGAGCAAGCATATATTCTGATAGTTATAAGCCTCTTTGGCAATACATGGCAGCATGACAATGTTTGAAGAATGGTGTGCTAGTGAGGTCCTTTGGTTTGCCATCTCAGTTGAGGTAGGGGATACAGCGCCACGGAACAGCAAAGATGCAAGTGTTAGAAACCACAGAAGTGCCTGAGAATGATCACGTAGGAATTAAGGCTTCTCCCCATAAAAAGGTGGCAGGATCAATAGCCCAACTGAAGTGCATCTACACCAACGCACACAGCATGGGCTACAAACAGGAGGAACTGGAAGCCCTTGTGTAGTGGGAAAACTATGATATAGTAGCCATCACGGAAACATGGTGGGATGACTCACACAACTGGAGTGCTGCAATGGATGGTTATAAACTCTTCAGAAGGGATAGGCAAGGAAGGAGAGGCAGTAGGGTATCCCTGTGTGTTAGGGAGTGTTTTGACTGTTTAGAGCTTGACGATGGTGGTGATGGGGTTCAGTGTTTATGGGTAAGAATCAGGGGGAAGGCCAACAAGGCAGATATCATGGTGGGAGTCTGTTATAGGCCGCCCAACCAGGATGAAGAGGCAGATGAAATATTCTATAAACAGCTGGGAGAAGTCTTACAATTGCTTGGCCTTGTTCTCATGGGGGACTTCAGCTTCCCAGATGTCTTGCTGGAATATAATACAGCAGAGAGACAGCCTAGGAGGTTCCTGGAGTGTGTGGAAGAACTTCCTGACACAGCTGGTGAGTGAGACAATTAGGAGTGATGTGATGGTTGGAGGCCATCTTGGGCATAGCAATCATGAAACGAGAGGTTTTGATTCTTGGATAAGTGTCGTGGTTTAGCCCCAGCCGGCAACTAAGCACCACGCAGCCGCTCGCTCACTCTCCCTCCCACAGTGGGACGGGGGAGAGAATTAGGAAAAACCTCGTGGGTTGAGATAAACACGGTTTAATAGGACAGAAAGAAAGAAGGGAACAATAATGATAATACCAACAAAGGAATGTACAAGAACAAGTGAGGCCCAAAACAGAAATTGCTCACCACCCCGTGATCGACAGCCCGTCCCCGAGCAGCGATTTCCGCCCCCCAGCCAACTCCAGTTTATGTACTGGGCATGACGTCGTATGGTAGGGAATATCTCTTTGGCCAGCCTGGGTCAGCTGTCCCGGCTGTGTCCCCTCCCAGCTCCCCGTGCACCCCCAGCCTGCTCGCTGGCAGGCCAGCACAAGAAGCTGGACTGTCCTTGACGGCTCAGCAACAACCCAAAACATCAGCACATTATCAACAGTTCCTCATCCCAAATCCAAAACACAGTCTCACACTAGCTTCTGTGAGGAAAACCAGCTCTATCCTCGCTGAAACCAGGACAATAAGCAAGAAGGGGGCTCTGCAGAACTGCTACCTTGCACTTCTGGAGGGCAGACTTTGTCTTGTTTAGGAGAGTGGTTGACAGAGTCCCTTGGGAGGCAATCCTGAAGGGCAAAGGAGACCAGGAAGGCTGGACATTCTTCAAGAAGGAAATCTTAAAGGTGCAGGAGCAAGCTGTCCCCATGTGCCGAAAGATGAGCTGTCAGGGAAGAAGACCAGCCTGGCTGAACAGAGAGCTTTGGCTAGAACTCAGGGAAAAAGGTTAGTTTATGACCTTTGGAAGAAGGGGCAGGCGACTCAGAAGGACTACGAGGATGTCATGAGGTTATGCAGGGAGAAAATCAGAAGAGCCAAAGTCCAGCTAGAACTTAATCTGGCTACTGCTGTAAAAGATGATAAAAAATGTTTCTATAAATATATTAGCAATAAAAAGAGGGCTAAGGAGAATCTCCATCCTTTATTGGATGTGGGGGGAAACATAGTGACACATGATGAGGAAAAGGCTGAGGTACTTAAAGCCTTCTTTGTCTCAGTCTTTAATAGTAAGACCAGTTGTTCTCTGGGTACCCAGGCCCCTGAGCTGGAAGACAGGGATGGGGAACAGAATGAAGCTCCCATAATCCAAGGGCAAACAGTTAGTGACCTGCTACACCACTTAGACACACACAAGTCTACAGGGCCAGATGGAATCTACCCAAGGGTACTGAGGGAGCTGGTGGAACTGCTCACCAAGCCACTTTCAATCATTTATCAGCAGTCCTGGCTAACTGGGGAGGTCCCAGCTGCCTGGAAGTTAACAAATGTGATGTCCATCTACAAGAAGGGCTAGAAGGAGGATCTGGGGAACTACAGGTCAGTCTGACCTTGGTGCCGGGGAAGGTTATGGAACAGATCATCTTGGGTGCCATCACGTGGCATCTACAGGACAACCAGGTAATCAGGCCCAGTCAGGATGGTTTTATGAAAGGCAGGTCCTGCTTGACTAACCTGATCTCCATCTATGACAAGGTGACCCACTTAGTGGATGATGGAATGGTTGTGGGTGTTATCTACCTACACTTTATTAAAGCCTTTGACACCATTTCCCACAGCATTCTCCTGGAGAAACTGTCTGCTCATGGCTTACATGGGTTGTACTCTTTGCTGGGTAAAAAGCTGGCTGGATGGCCGAGCCCAGGTGAATGGAGTCAAATCCAGCTGGCAGCCAGTCACAAGCGGTGTTCCCCAGGGCTCAGTGTTGGGGCCAGTTCTGTTCAATATCTTTATCAATGATCTGGATGAGGGGATCGAGTGCATCCTCAGTAAGTTTGCAGGTGACACCAAGCTGGGCAGGAGTGTTGATCTGCTTGAAAGCAGGAAGGGTCTGTGGAGGGATCTGGACAGGCTGGATTGATGGGCCGAGGCCAACTGTATGAGGTTTAACAAGGCCAAGTGCTGGGTCCTGCACTTGGGTCACAACAACCCCATGCAATGCTACAGGCTTGGGGAGGAGTGGCTGGAGAGCTGCTCAGTGGAAAGGGACCTGGGGGTGCTGGTTGACAGCCAGCTGAGCATGAGTTGGCAGTGTGCCCAGGTGGCCAAGAAGGTCAACAGCATCGTGGCTTGTATCAGAAATAGTGTGGCCAGCAGGAACAGGGAAGTGATTGTGCCCCTGTACTCGGCACTGGTGAGGCCACACCTCGAATCCTGTGTTGAGTTTTGGGCCCCTCACTACAAGAAGGACATTCAGGTGCTGGAGCGTGTCCAGAGAAGAGCAATGAAGCTGGTGAGGGGTCTGGAGCACAAGTCTTATGAGGAGCGGCTGAGGGAACTGGAATTGTTTAGTCTGAAGAAAAGGAGGCTGAAGGTTGAAAAGCAACCTCATGGCTCTCTACAACTACCTGAAAGGAGGTTATGGTGAGGTTGGTGCTGGTCTCTTCTCCCCACTAACAAGCAATAGGACAAGAGGAAATGGCCTCAAGTTGCGCCAGGGGAGGTTTAGACTGGATATTAGGAAAAATTTCTTCACTGAAGAGGTTGTCAAGCATTGGAACAGGCTGCCGAGGGAAGTGGTGGAGTCACCATTCCTGGAGGTATTCAAAAGATGTGTAATATGGTACTTATGGATCATCAACTTCTCGAATCACATTTTGGTTCTGATATTTGTAAACTTTGGTTTTAGCTTTTTAGCTTTAACTTTGCCTCTGCAAGTTTGAAATACTGAACAGCAAAAGGACAAAGCACTGAAAATCCAGCAGGAAAGTTGCTCCTGTGAGGGACCCTTTTCCCTAACGGTTTAGACCAGATCCAAATGCGATATACTTTGAAACATCAAATCATTGGAAATTTGCCTGAAATTGAACCTGTGCCCATCTAAATGTTCAGGCACCACTAATGACAGACTATAATTCTATTATGTTCTTTTCTTCAGCTTCCCCTGGCTAGGCTGAGACTTAAACTAGTGTATTTTAAGTGGAAGGGTATATGATATTCACAGTTTCATAAGACCCGACTCTAACATTATGAATTTGACTATGGACCTCAGGCTTTACAAAACATAGTTTGGCTGAAGTAAGACAAGCTCAGTTACTGTGCATGAATAAGCACTGCAGTATGAAAGAAGAACATGGGAAAAAGCAATAAACATTTTATCAGCTGAAAACAGGAAAAGACAATGTGATGTGATTGATTTTATGAGAAACTGTTTTTGACAAATCCAAAAATAGGTAGCAGAGACAAAAGAATTTTCCACCCATGAGTTCCCATTTCAGAGCTAGCTTAGTTAAGCAGAGTTAAAGTGCCTTTTTGGAACCAATGTGAAGTAGTATTTACGAACACTGTTCAACCTTTTTACTTATTTATTTTATTTTATTAAAAAGTGACTGTTCTTTTGCATGCAAACTGTCAGAATTAATAGAGATTCCTACAGGAATAAGTTATGGAAACTACCTACCATTTTTTTCCAGCCATACTCATGAAGGATTAGTGTATACCTCTTGCTGTCAGAGGTGTATTTGATTTGAATTTCAGGGGTGTTGTCTGTGCTTTACTTTTGAAGTAGAGCATCAGAGCATGCTGAATCCCAAGACACCCTTGGGTCCTCACTGTTGCTGTTGATGTAGTCTTTTGTAGCAACCTATATTCAGATTGCATATAAGTCCTGTACGCCTTTGTGGCAGGTGATAACAAGACGCTGGGTCGAAATGATCCTGGAGTGATGTCAAGGAAAGACACCTGACATTTTTCTACCAGGCACAGTCACTGAAAGGGCAGAGGCGATAGCTGGAAGCTGCAAAAGCTCAACTGTGCTTCAGCTGAGTTGTGGGGACACTGTTGGGGAACTGAGCTGTCCTCATAAAATTCCAAAAAGTTAGTTCAGGATCAGCCTCGAGAGCATCTCCTAAAAGCAGGCAATTTAGGAGGTCTGAGGTTTTTCAGCACAGAAAACAGTTTCAGAAATTTGTACAAACTTGCCTGTGACCTTCAGGCCAGACAATAACTTCTCCCTTCCTATTCTGTCTTCATTGATATTTTGTATTTATTCTTTCCCACATAGTTATTTTTTCTTCAGACTATTTGGGAATATTTCTCTGCTTTCAGTGGTGATACTATATTTGTTCTTTGCTCTATAAGCTTCAGACAGAAATCGAATGCATATTGTGCACATACAATAAAACTACAGACTTATGATAATGGATTGAATAATCCCTTCTTATACCTGCTTTGAATGTGATTAGCATTTGCATAATAGAGTCTAATAAATACTCGTTGCGGTCTGTTCAGTCAACAGGAAGGACATTAGATGCTAGTAAAACAATTTAATTCTGAAGGTTTGAATCTTCATTTTATAATCAAAACACATTGCCTTTCACGCCAAGTGCTGTGCTACTGATTGTTGCCATAGCAGCTATATTGTATTGGGCAAAAAAAAGTCTGTATACTGAGTTAACCACCGATGTATTTTTAAACAAATAAAATTCTGATTGACTTCAGAGGACAAGTTGCACACTTAGATTTAAGAATATGCTGAAATACCTTATTAGAACCGAGGAACTCTCAGAGATATTATTATGCCTGAAGACAAAATCTTAAACTTAGCGAAGCAGAGGTGCCTCTTTAATAGCCTGTCGTGGCAATAAAGAGTGGAAACATAAATAAATTATGGTTTCCATAATCAAAGTTAATAACCTGAATTTAATGCTTGTTTGTTTCAGAATCAAATTATATTTGGAAACAGTGGAAAATAAGGAGCTTTGCTACAGCAGAAATATAGGACACAATTGCCAAATAATGTAAGAAATGGCAAAATTATTGCACCACTCAAGAGCATTACTGTAGTGTTCAGTGGAACTGAACTGTCCTTGCTTGATACCTTCTCAGCTACAGATATATGAATATCTTCACCCATGATAAGTCAAGCTGTCCTGAATCAAAGACACTGACAGTCAAAAGTGGTTAAACCACATCACAGATACCCTTGGCGAATTAGTGGCCATTGCCTCACAGAATCACAGAACGGTAGGGGTTGGAAGGGACCTCTGAAGATCATCTGGTCCAACCCCCCTCACGCTTCCAAATACCCGTTTCCTAGTACACAGGCTACCCATGTGCAAATGTTTTAAAGAAGTGATTCGTTCATGCCTTGAGCCTGGGCTTCTGATATCCATAGCTCCCGGTGTGTCTCACTTTGTCTTGGCCTTGTCTTCATGCTGCTGAGCCTGATAAACTTTCCTTTATTAGCTCCTGGCATATGACTGTCTTATTCCTGCTTAGTTTACTCACATTCAGCATTTACCTTCAGAAGTGGGTTAAACAGGAAAATGCTCTTGTTACTTCTAGGGTAAGAGTGTCCACGCATGGAGAGTTAAACATAATCACTACTGGATGTGATGCCCTGTGGCATTCGTGCAGCTAGGCGGACTGTGCATCCCCTTTACCCCTGAAAAGGGATGATTTCTACCCAGCAGTAGATGGTATTAGGCTGGTCCTTGTCAATAAGTAAGTTGCCTTAGAACTGATGCTGTAGTCATTACCTTGCCCTTCACGCTGAGTAGAAGGGACATTTAAATGCTCCTGTATGCAATGAAAGCTGTCTGGAGATGTACGAAGGGACAGCCCAGCTTTTTGGGAGGTGATGGATAAGGGATTTCCCCTGGGACAGGATGCAAAGGCGGAAGGGAAGGCACCTGTTTGGAGGGTGCCGGTTGTGTCGGGAGGAGTCAGGCATCCTGGAGGCAAAGAGAGAAAGCGTGAGCTGATCCTGCTCCCACCGAGGCTGCCGGGACGCTCGTTAACTGGCCTCAGCAAGGGCAGTCGCGCTGCATGACCCTGTGTATTTAGGAGGAAAAAACAGATCCCCCAGCCGTTTTCTGAATTCTATCAAAAGTCCAAAAAATGGGAATTAATTTCTAAAATGGTGTTTGGAATATCTGCTACCATCTAATTTAATAACTTGGGAATATGCAAAGCACCCTATAAATCTTAATCAACTAATCATCCAGCAGACGTCTGCGGTGAGAAAAATACGATCGCTGTGTTGCAGACAGAGGAAACTGGGGCACAGGAAAGATGAAAGATTTAGCTAGGCCCTTTGGTTCCATTTTTAATTAATACATTTCCCATGTACAAAATTAGCCAGTTAAAAAGGAAAGTTGTGTGGAACTGTTAGCTACACAAGTCAGAGAAATTGGTTTATTAAGCAGAGTTATTTAAAGAATATACTGATCTCCATACCTTCCATCAGTGGGTTTCAAACATGCTACAGAGGCATCAAATCAGCTTGTTTTTCTCCTGGCTAATATTTTTTTTCCACCCTGCTACAGTACTCAGGTGCCAGGGTAATGAGGTGGTGATATCATTATTGCTATAAAACCCGTAATACAACAGAACAAAGAAACTAGTATGGGTACAAAAAAATATATTGGAATTTTCTTGTGTTACATTAAAATCCATTAGCTTAATCATCTTGAATGCCATCTTTTGGGGCTTTACAGCAGCATAATTCCTCCGCCTTTAGCTTAGTACCTCCTGATTTACACTAGTGTCTGTGAAAGTGGGCTGTACTTGTAATTTGATTTTGTGTTTGCAGTTGGAATGAAGCTCATTTTTTCTGGGCTAGAATTTTAATACCAGAGGCTCATGGAGCAACAGGGCTTGAAGGACCTCATGAACTTGTCTAGGCTTTGCTACTGCTTCAGGCCAGAGTAATTACACCTGTATGTTTATTAAATTTGTCCTTAAAAACCTCTGATGGTGGAGAGTCCACAGCTTCTTAGGCACCCTATTCCAGTATCGCTACCTGTACTGCTAAAATGCTTTTTTGCTAGCATCCAACCTGAATTCTCCTAGCTGCAAATGAAGGTCATTACATCTTCCTTCCATCCATGATGGACAGGAAGATATTATTACTTCTGTCCTTTTTCCATTAGCTTTTTGTATATTGCTGGATGATTTTACCCTATGCAAGTCTTTCTCATATATTATACTTACTGGATCTCTCTTGTTGTTCGCTGCTTTCCCCTGGATTTCTTCACACACTTACGAAGGTGACACTCAATCCTGGCTACGGTATCGAAGTGGGAGCTTGCCAGGACAGAACAGGGCAAAAAACTACTTCCTGTGCCTCATGTAATTTGAGAATTACATGTTAGTGCTGAACAAAGATCAGATTTGAAATATTAAAACCATCAGGATCTGTTCCTTTATCGTTCGAGAAGCCCTTTCCCCGTTGTTTTCTATAGACCTTGTCAGATGCTGTATGAGCGTGATGTTGTTATGGCCCAATATGCAAACTATAGTTTTCAGGAAAGTATTTCTTGTTGAAAGAAAAAAAAATGTTAGCAATGGGAAAAACTAAACACTGCATCAGTGAGGAAAAACTAGCTCAAACACAAGTGTGCACAAGTTCCTATTTGCTTCTGCATCAGGAATCCGACTCCTGCTGGGATGTATTGCCATTTCTCACTGAAAGAATATGGGAGAACAGTTACTGGTAATCCTTTCACAAATATGTTCCTTCCTCACTGGCACTTTTTTTACAATGATGAGAGAGAAAATAATTTCCCTGTGGGAAACTCTCCTCCCCAGTATTGAGCTGATCCCAAAGTCCTCACACAGAAAAAATGCATCAGCATTGCTGGAATGTTTTCCTCATGTTTTCAGTTCATAAGGAGTCCTTCTTCCCTCCTTTATTCTGGTGCTGTATTAACAAGTCCTAATAATGCTTGAGTACAGTACTTTGACTTTCAGCGTAAACCATGGCTGTTGAGGTGATAGTGAATGGTACCACTAGTGTTCTTGAATATTCTTAACGGTTTTGAAAGGTAATATATTGTTCAATGTTCAATGTTTTAGTGCTCTGCCATTAATTTTTATCTCCAAACACAAAATGAATCCTCTTTTGTGAGAATCATGAAGTTGTTGACACAATGCCCCTCTAAACATGAATTTTCAGTTTTTGTTCAGTTGTCAGGAAATTTGTTACCCATTTTGGGGCTTATGGTGCTATTAGACAAGCTATGATAGAGGTGGTACTATTTGGAATATTTGTGCATTGAGCACAACTCAACAAAAATAAAACAAACAATCCTGTGCTGATCCTGATTGCCTTCAACCCTGTTGCAGCCTCTGATTTCCGAGGAATGGCAGTGCCTCCCTTCACATGCTGGTTGCATGCTGAGCAGGTCTTGGTTGTGGGATGCAGTGACTGGCAGAACAAGTTGTCCTCAACATCTTCTATTATTTGTGGCTGGAAACCCGTAAGAAAGGTCTAATTTGATATTTCTTGAATTCCAAGTAGGTAGGAACACCCTGGTTAAAGGTACATACTTTACATTAAGCTCTTATTTTATATATATTAGATATATCTAGTATATGAGGTTATCTGTATATTATATGTATCAGGTAACTACACTGGATTTGACGGTGGAACCACTCATTTGTCATGGGAGGCACGGCTGTCTGCCAGCTTTTGAACTGGCTTAGAACCTCAAGGTCCTGTTGGCTATTTGGTTATCTTACTCCCCTGGATGACTGGCTTTTAATTCTGGTCCTTATTTTCCCCATCTGCAAAATAAGACAGTATTATTAACTGCCCTCATCTCAAAGGCAGAGCCTTGTGCCCTCTAGTACCTTGCTCTGGTACCTCTGAGTCACCTTGGGCTTTCTTTGTGGGAGAATGGGGAACGGGGGGAGAATACAGGCAGGGGAAACAGACAGGAGTGATGTACTTCTGGGTCATACCTCAGATTAAGGACTGGACATGGTCAGAGAGTGCATTTGGATGTGGGAGCCAGGCAGCACCCCTGTGCCTCACATGCCCAGGGAAGCACAGGGACACCATGATCTATGGCAGACAGAGATATACTTGAGGCTCCTAAATCCTGGTTGGCTAGTCTTCCTCTCACTCATTTTCCTCTCAGTTAGTGATAAAGAAGATGAAACATAGATTTACCGGTGAGGGAAAGGCAGTAGTCCCATATCAGCACCTGCCAACGCAGCGGACACGTGTAACGGTCACGTCCCAAATTTGAGACCATGCAACTGCACCCCAGTCCCCACCTCTATGTGCAGCCTGCAGTGGTCTCCTGGCCCGGGGCAGCTACACAGCAATGCAAAGGGATGGGTTTCTTCAGGCCAGATGGAAGCAGAAGCAGAAATATGTGGGATTCCCTGGCACCCAGCCTTGGTGCTTAGCTTGTGGGAACGCGTGGCTTCTGGAAGGCACCCACACCAACACCTGGACCTCAGTTCACAAGGATGGGGATAAATCAGCTTTTGAGTAACTGCCAGCACCCAGAGATCACTGCACGTTTGTGAAGTCTTCTGTGTTGAGAAATTTTGGTTTTACTTTTCTTCAAAAAAAAAAGTTCCTTCCCATGTTTGTAGTTTTTCCCACCTGTGAAATAAATCTTTTGGATGTAGCTATATTTAGCTATATGTAATTGAGACAGGCAAGCTCCAGCGTTGCAAAGCTCATGGTAAAAATCAGAATAGCCGGCAACATTTGGTATTTTTCTCCAGGACTTAGGAATCATACAGTAATGTCTTAGTCACTGCTTTTACCACCACCACCACCACCACCTGTTCTCATGACTGATCAGAGAAAACCTGAGCATGTGAACAGATTGAACACCAAGGGATGAAAAGTCTGGAAATCAGAGTAAGAGCTTGGACACCACTCACTGAAAAAAATGTACATTTTCAACCCCAGCTGACAGCCCGAGGGGCAGAGTGCGACTCTTGGCTGCTTTGGGGTGGCCGAGCTGCTTCTGACACCGAGCTGCAGCTTTTCTTCAGGCAGCAGCAGCAGCCTGTAACAGCGCTGGTGCGTCACTGTCTCCTGGGAGCTGTTATTTAGCGCAGCAGCAGCTAATTAAACCCTGGGAAGCGAAGTGCTTGTGAAGCGAACCTCGGCTCCGTCAGCCGAGGCTGTGCCGCCTTTCACACGGGTCGTGGGGACCCTTAAACCCGGAGCGTCGCTGCGCGCTGGCTTGCCTGAAGCCGGGGAGCCGATGGGGAGACCCGCTGCCCATCGGCCTGCCGGGGGCCAGGTGCCGAAGCGGCACCCTGCGTCCCCGTCGTCCCCCTCCCCGCAGAGGGTGGTGGAGGTGGCGGTGGCTTTCAACCCAAACCTCCCCGGCAGCTGTTGCCTGCGAGAGGGAAGGCGGCTCACACCCGCACCCTGTTACGGCAACAGGCTGCCTGCCAGACTCCCTCTCCCACCCAGAGGTGTCACTCAGGGTTTGTTTTTAACTTGGAGATGCAAATTGATGGAGTTTTCTTTGTGCCTTGAAGGAAGAAATCACTAGATGGCACTGCATCACCGCAGGATTAAGCCACCTCCCTCTCTTTAGGATGGATGAAAGACATTACCTACCACTTTATTTTCAGCTGTCTGCTTTCAATCTTTACCGGGGGGGGAGGACGAAAAAAAAAAAAAAAAAGCTGTGTCTGTGTTAATAAAATGTGCTGTAGCACAGTTTCCCTCTCTAGTTTCAGGAGTGCTAGCCCTGACTCATTTACCCGTGGGATCTTCTGGTTAGAATAATACACTTTACATGACTTGATTTTTGTACTTTGTTCTTTTAGCCTGTTTCTCTCTACCTGCTATCGCCAACGCAACTGCCTCAGAAGGCTCAGTGGAAAAAAGTGAGATTGCATGTTTAGTTTAAGGCTAAACTCTCTCAAATATGGGTGATGTTTGGGAATGGTCCCCAGCTAGGCTTCTAAGTTCTTAAAACAAATGAAAATAATAATAAATGGACATGTTTAGCTACATGCACATAAATGGCTAATCGAGAGCCATCCACTGACACAAGAGTATAGACAGGATTGTTCAGCAAGCCATAGTTTCAATAAATTACTGCTATTATGTGCTGTAAATATCAGAGGCTTGACCAAAATTACCTTCAGTGACCAAGCTTGCAAAATTGGGCTGTTTCATGACTACAGAGTTGATTAGTAGTTTAACATTTAGTTTAACAATAGTTTAACATTTCTATACCTAGTTAAGATCCATAAATTCACAGTTTGGCAGAAAAAGAGGATAAACTGATGAAAAAAACATTAAAAATGCATTAAATGTTTACTTTGGTCTGAAGCCCAAATGAAAATGTTTTGGTCATTTCCTATCTGCCCAATGAACCTTAATATACTAGTATTTCTTTATTCAAGAAACATTGCCAGTAGCACTTGGAAGGAGAGGGTGTTTGAGCTCTTTGCAATCTCAGAGAATCATTGTGCTGCTCCCATTTGCTGTAGCTGCAGCACAATTACAAGGGGCAGAAATCTCATTGTTGGGAGAGGGACCAACCTATTTACAAAATCTGTGAGAAACTGCACTGCACACGAAAATGTGATTCTTGGCTTAATGATACTTTAATCCATTTTTGTATTTGAAGACCGTTAAGGTGAAAAGTATTTGAGTTTTTAAAGTGAAAGTCTTAAAAGGAAAGGTGCCACAGCTGTGCCCAATTTCTTCTCTTTTCTTATTAAAGGGGTTGGCTAGGCTAGAACTGCAGTCTATTGATAATGAAGGATGATAGATTAGCTTTGCTGGATAGTTCATGTTTGCCAGCAGTCACTGGACATTGATTTTCATGATTGTCTTATTGTATTTTCCCTTTAAATTCACAAATAGTTATTTCTTTCTGTGAGATCTTGTTGCAGTTGGAGGATGAGATACTTCTGTACACTTGAGTCTCTCCATGGCAACTGTAAAGGGGTCAAGCACCGGTGCAGCTCGGCACACAGCAGCTGTGGGAAGGTGGCTGCAGGAGTCCGCCCTCACAGCGCTCTACCTTATCCTTACCTGGAGCTCCTGTGCATGATGCTTCCCAGGACAGCGCTGAGTACTGCAGCCAAGAGGTACTGTGCAAAAGGTTTCTTGGTGGTCATGACACCTTGAGCATCCCCTGGATCTGCTGTAGGTTTTATCAGAGGCTACCTGCTCAGACCTCTGGTGGTGCACAGATGCTGTAAGACCCACCCTTCAGGTCCGTGTGATTGTTGCAGGTACATTATAGTGCCTTCCCGTACCAGTGCAGAGCTTGTTTCAAGCTGTGTTCCAGACCCACGACCAAGAGAGCCTGGGCTAAGGCAGTCTGGGGAAAGTGCTTGGGGGAAGGAGAGGATAGTTGTGAGGCTGTCGTGGTGTGTGCAAGAGAGGGAGGAGAGCTTTGCTCAGCTGCAGAGTAAACTCATTTTCAGGAGGTTAGGATGCAGGGAGAACTCACTGCGCGTAGAGACGCACAGAGAAGTGGGAGCAAGGAAGGGTGTCTGGGTACCTTGGTGCAGGGGTGCCTTGGCTTTAGGCAACCCCATTCGGATCCCACATTATATGGCTTCTGAGGCTACTTACCTTCCTTGTGGATAAGCAATTACATGGTCTGAAGTTAACATGATTCAGTGCTGCAACTAAAATGGACAAGATGAAACAAGAATCAGAAATGACCTGACTTTGCAATATTGCGAGAGTAATTCTAGACTGATTGTTGAGGGAGAAAACCCAGACATGTTTAGCCATAAAATTATAGTAGTGCTAGACAGATGAAATGGAGGTATGCATCAGGGTTTTGTAATGGAGACACTGAAGGTGATTCTGAAGGCTAAAATACAATTTACATTTTCGAACATCTGCCCATGGAAACTGGGGTGGGGAACTCTAAACCTAATCTCTGGTGCCTGCAAGTCTTGTTACAGGATCTTTTCATTCCCACAGCAGTCTTGATCATTCAGCGGTGGGAATGGAGTCATCTTCACTGCTGATCTGTAACATGAGGTGTTACATTTTCTGAATAGTATCTATCGTGCAATAGGATCATAAAATGCAAAGAAATTCTTCCAAACAACCGTTTCAATTGCTGGCGTAAGAAGCAGCCATTATGCTCTCTCTTAATAGTGGCATCAGCTAGGGAAACTGATGTCCAGTCAGTAGTCTACATTAGTTGAATCTTGTTCAGGTATACATCTGCTAAGAAGAAGAGACACTGATTGTCACTTTGTTGAGGTACAAGTGGATTTCTATTCACCACTGCGGAAAAGAAAACCCAAACCAATGGCAGTCATAGGCCTGATGGAACTATTAGTACATAGCCTTCACCTAGAGAAATAATGTTTTTGTCTCTGTGGCTGTGTTCAAATAACCAAGTAATTCTGTGTGAAAGGAGCAAATCAGCAGACTGTGGCAGATGGCTCACCATCTAATATGTCAACACTGTTAATGGTTTGGGTATTTTACTCTGGACGAGGTTTAATCTGGTCTCCTGATATCCCCACCTCACACATGGTTTGAGGCTGCCTGAAGGACAAGTCAGTGATTTAGCTACTTACTGTCTCCATTATGGACTGGGCTGAGTGTGGTGCCTAGGTGGATGTAGGAGAGCTTTTGGATGAGTTTCTCTCTGAGAATCTAGTTTGCATGTGCTAAAACCACCCTGCAAACCCAGCTGATGGGTGGTAAGTTGGGGTGGTCAGAGTTTCACCACAGCACTGAACCAAAAGGTCAGTATGGGAACAACCTGACGAACACAGCAAGAGCAGGCTGTTGGGGTCAAAGGCTTCTGGTGTTTAAGTGAACTCTTTTGTTCTCAAGTCACTAAAAACTCAGCAGGGAAATAGGTCCTTTGCTGCAATATTGTCTAAAGGATCACTTAGCTCACCATAGCAGTTAATCTTTTTTTCTTTCTAAAATACATGTCATGACACAATTGTTAGATCATTTGCCCTCAGGATGTTCTTCATACTGTTTTTCTAACCTGTTAGCACAAAACCTCTTCTCTTCTGAGTCTCTAAATATATAAGTGAACCTACCTGAGTCATACATGCTCCCTTGTTCTTCAGCATCATGCAGTGATTAGAGTTATCCTTTAATTTAAGGACAGCTAATGACCATTATTTCAAAGGCATACATTCCCTTCGGGTACAGAACCTGAGATACAAGGGAGCTGATTTTGGAGGGGTGTGGAGCAGTACCAAAGCCATTTAAATCACCGAGGCTGTACTGCTTTAGCCCTTCTGAATATTATTGACCACTCTAAATTGAGCATCTTTGTGTTTTATAAATTTAGATCTGCAAATGAAGAAATGCCTCTTGATTTTATTCAGCAAATCTCACAGTCTGTGGCTGTCTGAGTTTAATTTAATTAACTTGTGTCATTGTTAGTGGCAGAAAAGGAGAAAATGAACAGCTGGTAAAGAGATCAATGTTGTTGTTTTCAGTTCAGGGTGGTCACCTTAGCCTAAGAGCTTCTAGGATCACTCCCTTTCCACATGTAAAGCTATATATAGCTGAGAGTTGCCTTAAGATGGCAATTACTTCACTACTTCCTCTTAACTAGCACAGCCTCGCCCAGTGTAGGATCAAACAACCTGGAACTTGCTGATTTTTATCCTTTGTATACTTAGTCTTGTCTCCAGCATAGTTCGTAGCATCTCAGAGGTGGCCCCAGTACTATAGTTCGGGGCAGCATGTAAAGCACAGACCTGAAACTGGAATTGAGAGCATGGGTTAGATAGATGGGGGCTAAAGGGAAGGTTTTGGTTTGCTAATTTCTGTCCCTTGCTACCACAGACCACCATGTTGTAATCGATTTCACAGACTGTTCAGCCTTTATCTTGAGCCTAGCAAAATTTCTTCTCCCTAATTTCTGTTGAGTTATTTGAATTTTCCAGGACCTCGCTGGTCTGCTTGTTAGATACCTTCTGTTTTCCAGATTCAATTTATTCAAAGCAATTTCTTCTTTGGCAACACAATTCATGAGTTTAATTTTTTTCCCTAGCCTTTATTTTGCTAGGCTAAAATAAACTGAGTTCTCCTCGTCTCCATTCATGAAGAAGGTTTTCCATTCACCTAATTAATTTAGTGCCCCTAACCCCCAAGGCTGAAATCCCTTTTGGTGCAGAGTAGATTTTGTTGAATGTAGGTTGCTGAAGTTGTATACAGCATTGTAGCATCTTAGTGTCTTGTGCAGTGGCAATAATATTAATACATCTCTACCTTTTTTTTTTTTTAATTATCTTGATTTATGCTGCTTAGGACTGCTTTTTGTTTTGACACAGGTTTTAAGGTCATCCCATGATTAACTACAAACTAGGTCCTTTATTTTTTCAGTTGTTTCCAAATTTTGCTTCCTCACTGTGCAAGACTGATTATTTTATTAGTTTGTATGTATTTGTTCTATTACTTACACAGTTTCATTTCGCTAGTCTTCAAGAGCACTCAGTCTCTCTGATGTCATTTTGGTCTTCTTCCCCATTAGCAGTTCTTCTCAGCTTTGTCAGCCATGAATTTCATTAGACTGTTCTTATTTTTTGGTATCAAGATCAGTGATAAAAATAATAAGGAAAGATTTGTTCAAATAATGTGGGCTAAATTAGTAACTTTCCTCTGACTTAACATGTCTCTTCTGTGCTGTCTGTTGGCACATGCAGGTTCCCGGGCTGAGCAGAGGAGAAGGATCACTTCTCTCACCCGTTGGCAACACTCTTCCTAAGGGATCTTTGCTGCAAGGGCACGTTGCTGGCCCATAATCAAGATACTGTCACTTCTCTGTGTGGCCCTCCCCTGCCCTTCTTTCTCTTCTGCCAAGCTGTTTTCTAGCCAGCCTGTCCTCAGCCTGTGCTGGTGCCTGTGGTTGCTCTTCCCCAGGTGCAGAGCTCTACATTTCTCTGTTGGCCCATCTCTCCAGCCTGTTGAGGTCCTTCTGAATGACAGCATGACCTTCTGGCATATCAGCCACTCCTCCCAGTTTGGTGTCACCAGCAAACTTGCTAGGAGTGCACTCAGTCTCAACATCCAGGTCATTGATGAACACATGAACACATCCAGTGTTGGCCCCAGTATCAAACCTGGGATGCACCACTAATGAGTGGCCTTCAACTAGACTTTGTGCTGCTTATTGCCACCCTTAATCATGACAACTTTTTTTAGATAGTCAGAGAAAAATGATCAGGTTAGTCTAGTTTGATGTGTACTTAGTCTAGTTTGATGTGTACTTGCCAAATGCAAGTTGCACTCCATTCAGGCTCGGCTTCACCTCTCCATCTTTAAGAGGTTTCTGATTGGAAATAGATTCTGGGACCTGTACCTTGATAAGACAAATGCAATGAGGTTCATAGGTGTGTGAGAGAAAGAAATTTGCACTTGTGGGTAGGAGGGAACCCTAGGAGACTACTGTTGCATCAGATCTGTGGAATATGGTTAGACGATAATCTGTAGGCCCTTTCTGGAATTTTTTTTTGGCCAGTATTGTCAGCAATAATAAAATTTCATATAAAGAGCTTTTTTGAGCCTGCAGCTATCTTGCTAATCCTTACCTTTGGAATTGGGATTGCTTCTGAGAGGAATGTAGTTTTCATTATAGAAGGAAATAGTTCTGCAGTGTAGAATACATATAGTTGGAGTGCATGAGGATAAACAACTTCCCTCTAGGTTTTCTACACTTGTTTCCATTCCACATAAAAGGCTTTGCAATAGGTATCAAACGTAATATCTCTTGTCTGCTTGGGGAAATTTAACATAAAAGCTTCTGTAAGAAGGAAATTACATAAAAAATGAGATGACAGAAGTAATGGAGATTTAGATGAGGAGAAATCAGCTCTCATTATGAGGTAATAAGATTGCTTATCTGGCTGTCTATTAGAATAGAGTTCATCAATGAGATTTCTGTTAGCGAAGCTAGATAATGAAATGCACGTAATTTTCTTGCTTTTGGAGCTGGTAATTTCTATCCTTAGTGTATTGCTCATGTGTTTCCAAACATTATGCGTATCACAAATAATACACATATGGAATTTAGCAAAGCAAGTATGATGGATATGAACATAAATAAAATCAAAGTTCCTGCAGTTTAATGAATTATGTCT
Organism: Phaethon aethereus; assembly: GCF_964289735.1. NCBI lineage: Eukaryota > Metazoa > Chordata > Aves > Phaethontiformes > Phaethontidae > Phaethon > Phaethon aethereus. Next base: position 65,288,905 of record NC_138576.1, on the reverse strand, counting down.
TGACCAGAAAAGAAAGCAGATGATCAGGATAACTGGGGATCAGAAAAACAAATCTTCAGTTTGTGGCAATTATATACCCTGAGATGCAGGATCTAAATGGGACATACTGCAATGCGGCCTTAAATATGATTCTCTGGCAGTGTTGTGAACTGTATTGGAAAAAGCTAACTATGGGGACACAGTTTCTGATCCTGCAGATGCTTATGGATGAGTTTAAGCATTGATTTCTACCGAAGTCAGGGCTAAGAGCTGGCTGCTTAACTAGGGCAAAATACATTTAAGTATTTGTGGGATGGGGGGCCAGCTTTTCTTCAGTGATAACAAATCGTCATATTGTCCATTAGTGGTCAATGGGAAAAAGTATATATATTTTTGATGACTTCTCTTCCTTGGCATCATTTCCAGTATACACGTGTTGTTTTTTTTTAATTTCCTTTTTACCGCAAATGATAGCTCTGCATTTATAGACCTGGAAGCTATGCCGCAGTACTTGTTCTCCAGTCCAGTCTTAGTGTAAAACCACCATGTTGGTAAACAACATACCTGAGAGGGAGCATGGGATAGATACCCTGTTCTCTGAGCTGCTCTGGCCTCCACTGGTCCTCTGGGAGCGCTTTAGGGTGTTGGTTCTGACACTAAATGGGTTGTGAGTGGAGCCACGTTTCCAAAGTTGAGCCTTTCTCTTGATTCCTCTTCCTATAAAAGAAAAGGGAGGGGAGAGTGGTCAGGGAGTTGTCTGCCATAATCCATTCATTCTTAAATTCACTTCTACTCTCTTTGACCCAGGCTGAACTTGATGGAAATGGGGTTTCCAGGCTTGGTTGTTTGGGAACCCCTACTGAAGGCAGCAGCAGTTGCTAGCCTTCAGGGAAGGTTGCAAGTCCCTGCTTGCTTCCCAAACCAGGACTCCACTCCCACCCATCTTCCCTTCCCAACCTTAAGCTCATTGCTTCCTTCTACACACCCCTCTTAAACAACAGTTCACTCCCTGGCTCCTATTTCCTCCCCTTCCTTTCCTGTCTGCCAAAATGAGGAGTCCAGTCCTACCCCTCTTCCTTCTTAATTGGTCTTCTCTTTTCACCTCAGGGGTAAACATGATCTAGCCTTTCTTCCATCCTAATCCAGTGCTCTCTACCTCATTCTGCCAAGTTCCTGCAGTTTGCATTGGAATTACAGGCATCGTCGTGTTAGATGCTCCTTGTATCAACTCCTGATGGCCCTCTGGGAACCATGAGTGATTTATCCAGCAGCTCCTGTGGAAACCTCTGTGCAGCCATTGTCAAGATCTGCTGCTGCCACCTGCCCCACACATTCACCTGGAAGAATTTTCCATACCCTCATGCCATGCAGACCATGGATTGGGAACCTCAGATCTTCACATCTATTATGTGGTACTGTCAAGAAAAATGAAGGACTGGGTTTTTAGGTGTGACAGGTGTATGTTGTGGAGTGTCTGCATATGCTAAGAAAGAATATGCACTTGGTTAGAGAGAAGGGAAGTAGGGTTTGTACATAAGGTGCAAGAATGTGAACTGGGAATCCATAGTATTTTAGTTTTGTCCCATAATTCCCAACATTATGTCCATTTTATCCATGATGCATGAACTTCTGCTTAAAATTAACTGTCTGGGAGCACAAAAAAACTTGTCACTAAAGCCAATTTAATCGTTCGCAGGTGTATGAATCAGAAGCTTGAAGTGATCATTTTCTGTCAGCATCAACCTTTATGATAGCTACTCTCCAATTTTCACAATACAGCTGTTTTCTTTCCTTTCTGAAATATTTGAAGAATGATATTTCTAACGGACACCAAGTAGCTGGCTCCTAATTTCAGTGGCAATTATGCATCTAACTTACTTAGGTTTGAGTAAGTCAACCCCATCAAACTAGAAAAAGAACCCAAGAATAAAGCATTTAGATGTTCAGTATAGTCTCACCCACATGTGAAAATCTTGCCATGATTTTATTTAGGCTATGCTTAGAATGAGTGAATTAAACAATCACGGGACATTTAAATAAGCCATTAATAGATTGTGAGATGCCCATTGATTCTGTTATGTTAATATGCTCTTTATAACCATTGCCTATGCTCACACGTAAAGCTTACTGCTAATGTGCTTCTAAGCTCAGGAGGCACGCTTCTCTGATCAGTCAATCTTTTATAAACAAAGCAGTGTGTGCCATGCAGAAAACTGATTTGAAACCTGTGGCCTGTTGTGGCATAAGATTCAATGCAAAAGCTTTCAGATGCGGTAGTAAAGTATGCCCAAACAGATTTTTCAGATAAATCTGTGCCTGTGTCTGAAATGTTTATTTATAACCATATTTTAGAGGTAAGCAGCATAATTTTTAATAACTTTGAAAGAAAGAAGGTTTGGGAGAGGCTAAGAGTTCAAGCTGGGTGATCGAGGCACCTGGGGTCATGTACAAAGCACGGACCTAAGAGCAAGTTACTTGATGCTTGTGTCTTCACTGTGCCATTGTCCTCCTGAAAGGTGGGAAACAAATCTTTTCCTGCTCTTGGCTTTCTTTTTTTATCTTCATTAGCATTGTCTGTTTAGACTGTAGCATCATCTTTGGGGCAGAGCGGTTCAGGTCCAATCCATCAAGATTACCTAAGATCTCAGGTGACTTTCAGAGGGGCAGGTCTTCTTTTCATCAAGTATATCTTTCTAGACTGAATATAAAGGGAAACTAACTTAGATGACAGTCAGTAACAGTCAATATTCAAGTTTACTTGAACTGTATGGTCAGTTGCTATGTGTGGAGTATACCACAAGTGGACTCTCCAAGGACATCTGTAACTCAAATGATCAGTATGCCAAGCAGTGTTACTGTTTTACCTCCTAGGATATATGCTGGCTTTATTTTAGCCTGCTTCTGATTAAAGGTCTTAGACAATATAAATATATTTATTCAAAAGCCCTCTGGACATAGTCTTGGGTAGCTGGCTCTAGGTCACCCTGCTTGAGCAGAGGCTTTGGATGAGATGACCTCCAGAGGTCGCATCCAACCTCAACCATCCTGTGATTCTGTGAAATACAACAGGAAATTGGAGAAGAGCATGCAGAAAGGGAAAAAGAAAAGGAAAACCTATAACAGTGTTGTGGGATAGCTAGAAGCAGACGCTGCTTGCTGATGGAGATATCTGCTTCCATGTGAATGCAAAAACCTTTGGGCTTTGCTCAGACTGAGCTGTGAGGTAGCTCTGTGAAATGTGGTGAAGTGGCAATAGGGGTGAATGCAGTCCACTTTGCCTTTGGATGGAAAAGATGTGGGCAGCAGCATGGGCCTTTAATAACTGAGTATATTGGTACAGAAGTGAAATCCCTCTCTCTCTCTCTCTCTCAGCCATATGTTTGCCATTTATTTATGCCATTTGTGAGACTGACACTGAAACTCAGAAAACATTGTCTTATTCTAGCAATACATGCCTTAACGGTAGCTGAAGGTGAAAATTGCTTTTTGCAATTTTTAATCTCTGTGTTAGTCTAGTATATAAACTGATGGTACCTAACCACTACCTGGGACAATTTCCGCTCCTTTGGATTAATCTAACCAGTTAATTTCCTTACTCACTTTTTATGCCTTCCAAATTATTTAATGCTTACCGCCACCTCCCATTTTTGAAGTTGTTTGGCCAAGCTAAACACATTTAAAGATTTTAATCTTTCTGCATAAATCAGTCTCTCATACTGTATACTCTGAGGTTGTATCAGTTGGAGGAGGTGAAGGAAGCTAATGTCATGGATCAACATTCCCACCCCATGTGTGCTCATCTTGTTGCCAGATGGTTGAGAGAAAAGATTTTGAACATATTCCTGATAAAAACCAGTTGGTCAGGACAGGAATGCTTCTTATCTCCTTTCAAAAATCTATACGGCCCAGCAGTGAGGGTAGTCCAGGGGCTGGAACACCAGAATTTATGAGCAAATTCAGGAACACCTGAATTTATGTCCCTGCTTCACCTTCAACCACCTTTTTCCTATTACTATTTGCAAACTGCTCAGGGCCGGACCCTCAGAGGTGCTTGCACTCAGGTTTTCCCCTCACACGGCAAGACCCGACTCCTTCATGGTCTCTCCAGGCATCGCGTGGAAAGCTCAGGTTTCCTTTACCGTGTTCAGGGAGAACCAGCTACCTGCAGAGAGGCAAGCATGAGCGAAATGCAGAAGAAAATTTTAGGCACCATCTTAACAGGCCTTGTCAGAGGTGAATACTTATTTTACAGGATTCTTATCTGTCTATGCTTTTTCCTGTAGTCATTTAATTGCTCAAATGCAGAGGTGTGGTATTGAACCATATTCATGAATAGTTGCTGAGCTGCACTGAAAATGTCCAAGATGATTGACAGAGGTATTAAATTCTTTCCTTTGCTTAATTGGGAGCAAAGACCGAGGTCTTCCTCATCCTGGGGAGGTGCTGTAGCCATGGGTAATGTCTCCCTGCTCCTTTGCCGGACGGATATCCATCTGCCCTTAGACTTTTGGCTGCTCAGGGTTTAGCTCTGGTGTAATCGCCGGGAGCTGCGAGAGCAGGAACTGTGCCTTAGGAGCATCCCCAGCGACCCGTGGCCCCGGTGGCTTGGGGAAAGCTCGAGTGAGTGCCAGCGATACCCAGGGCACATGTGGGGTTAGGTGGCTGCTGCGCAGCAACCTCCAGCCCTTCCCCGCTGCCTGCGCTGGGGGCTCGGGTGCGCAACTCGGCAAAGGGTACCCGTGGGCGCGGGACTGGCTTCCCTGCATCTGCTCACCTGGCAGATGGGGATAACGCTGCTTTGCTGTCTCTCAGGGGTGCCATAAGGATAAACAGATTAAAAGATTGTGTGGTGCTCGGAGGTGTGCGATGGGGGCTTTAGAAGAAGTTAAGATCGATGGACTGTCAGCAGTACGACAAAAGGTCTCCTCCAGTTTAAGAACTGCGATATTAATGCTATATTGAAAATAACATCTACCTCTTCCTAACAGAAATGATCAAAATAATTTTCATTTTGCAGAGTTTGGAAGGGAAACATTTCTGTCTAGCTAGAACTGCTTTTTTTTTTTTTTTTTTAATAGTGAATTTGTGTTCAAATGATGTGATTTTAAGACTTTAATTCCTTCTTTTTTTTGGGGGGACACACACAAAGAGAAGTCAGACAGTTTATGAAAAAAATTCCAGTGTAGTTTTTTTCCACACTGATATTCCTTATAATATGGGAAATTCACTTGAAGTATTCATTGTTTATTTGATGCCACCTGACATATCAGTAGGAGCCAGCTTAAGAGCTTTGGGTTGTGTCTTTCAGCTTCACATCTTAACAACTCATGTGAGGAGAACTACTATAATCCTCAGAAGACTTACCAAGAGGGTTGTGGTCACTATGTTTTATACAGTGATGCTGTTATTAAGCAAATAATGATTTTTTTATTGTGTCATAGATTTATGTTTAGTAAAGTGTAGTAACAGTTACAATCCTTTCTTGATTCCAGAATGGCAACTTCTGTTTCCTATTCTTCTCTTTCAATTTGATATCAACACCTGAGAACAGAAATTAAAGTAATAATAATAATAGCACAAAGTGCAAAGTTGGATGAAGTTGACCATTTTTGATTAAGATTAAAATCTGGATTTCTCTTTTTCTCTGGAGTAATCTTAAAGCAATTAAGGAAGCTGAAGCCCTGCCCGTTTTTCCCAGTGGCGTCCCTTGTGACATTATTTATTCTAACTCTCAGAGCCTCAAAGACTTGTGTTTGTTCTCTGTTACTCATTAGCATGTGTGGGATTGGAATCTGTGGGATTTCTCTGTTTAAAAACACAATGTTTTCTTCTCTGAAGTTGTCAAGCTCACGAAAATGTTGATTTACTTTAATAGCATACATTGAAATAGGTGAACGACGAACATTACTCCTCTCTTTTCATATTAAAAATCAATTACATGGATGGAATTCATGTGCTTGACATTTGCTCTGTTTCATCTGTGGTGCCCAAGCACAGTACGGCTTTCATTTACTGGATCTCTGCTGGTAGGGCACTAGGTAGTGTACTTTTCATGGCACAAGTCAAATTCAAGTTATCTTGTTCTTTTTAACCCCAAGGTGATGTCTTCAAATACTTCTAATTCTCATTCTGGTTCTTTTAACAGCATGTCTAACAGAATTCATTTGACTTACGAGTGCATGGCATGACTGTATGGTTCTATTTTGCCCAGCGTATTGCCCATCACATTTTAATTTTCATCTCAGGAAGCAGAAATTGTCTACTCAGATCTTTGTTACAAAGATAACACTGGTGCGAGGCAAAATAAGAAGTGTGCTCAATTTTTGTCCTGCATTGTTGTGGGAGGTAACTTGCTTCCAAGTAGAAAGCTTCTTGCTTTATACATATTGTAGAGTCTCTGTTATTTTTAGCAACATAATTTGTTCTGAAAACTAAAAATACAGACCCAAGAAAGTGAAATGTAATGTAAAATAAGTTGAGCTGATCATCTGGGCTACCTTTGAATAGGACTATATGAAGAAAACGGACAGAGAAGGGAAAATTGATAGGGAACTGGTAGCTGATGCTCTCTCTTCGTCTCCCACAGCATTCTCCTGGAGAAACTGGTGGCTCGTGGCTTAGACAGGTTTACTCTTCGCTGGGTGAGGAACTGGCTGGATGGCCGAGCCCAGAGAGTTGTGGTGAACGGCGTTAAATCCAGCTGGCGGCCGGTCACAAGCGGTGTTCCCCAGGGCTCGGTTCTGGGGCCGGTCTTGTTCAATATCTTTATAGATGATCTGGATGAGGGAATCGAGTGCTCCCTCAGTAAGTTTGCAGATGACACCAAGTTGGGTGGGAGTGTTGATCTGCTGGAGGGCAGGAGGGCTCTGCAGAGGGATCTGGACAGGCTGGATCGATGGGCAGAGGCCAACTGTATGAGGTTTAATAAGGCCAAGTGCTGGGTCCTGCACTTTGGCCACAACAACCCCATGCAACACTACAGGCTTGGGGAGGAGTGGCTGGAGAGCTGCCCGGCGGAAAGGGACCTGGGGCTGCTGGTTGACAGCCGGCTGAATATGAGCCGGCAATGTGCCCAGGTGGCCAAGAAGGCCAACAGCGTCCTGGCCTGTATCAGAAATAGTGTGGCCAGCAGCAGTAGGGAATTGATCGTGCCCCTGTACTCAGCCCTGGTGAGGCCGCACCTTGAATACTGTGTTCAGTTTTGGGCCCCTCACTACAAGAAGGATGCTGAGGTGCTGGAGCGTGTCCAGAGAAGGGCAACGAAGCTGGTGAGGGATCTGGAGCACAAGTCTTATGAGGAGCGGCTGAGGGACCTGGGGTTGTGCAGTCTGAAGAAGAGGAGGCTGAGAGGAGACCTTATCGCTCTCTACAACTACCTGAAAGGGGGTTGTGGCGACGAGGGTGTTGGCCTCTTCTCCCAAGTAACTAGTGATAGGACAAGAGGAAATGGCCTCAAGTTGCGCCAGGGGAGGTTTAGATTGGATATTAGGAAAAATTTCTTCACTGAGAGGGTGGTCAGGCATTGGAACAGGCTGCCCAGGGAAGTGGTGGAGTCGCCATCTCTGGAAGTGTTCAAAAAATGTGTGGATGTGGCACTTCAGGACATGGTTTAGGGGACATGGTGGCGCTGGATTAATGGTTGGACTTGATGATCTTGAAGGTCCTTTCCAACCTAGTGATTCTGTGATTCTGTGATTCTGTGATTCTCTTAGGCCCCAAAATCAATGGCAAGGAGCCTGAAGCCTTGAGACCTGGTGGATGAGTTAGTGCTAGTTATGGTAAAATGCCCTGGAAGCTGAGATGCTGGAATCGTTTATACCTTTAGATGCCCCAAAGGAAAAGTGGCAGGATGAATTCTGGACAAAGTCCTGTCTTTCGTTGCAATTTGGCCAAAATCTTTTGGTTTTGACCAGTCATAGTTCTAATGAAAATCTGTTGCATTGGGAAATTCCCCAGCAAGCATAATAAGATCCATATTGAATTGTTGACATGATAACCTACGAACCAGTAACAGCCCATTGCTCAAGTGGCAAAAAGGAGTGAGAACATCTTGAAAAATCTGCATCGAACTCTGCTGTTCATTTGATGTATGGCCTGAAGAATGCCAGTGTTGCTATTAAAGACTTGCTGATGCCATCGAGTGCAGTCCTGTTGAATGATTCTGCCCAAATGTCTTCATAGTCCTTCCTGTTGCTTTCTGTTTGTTTTTAATTACACAGACTTGTACGTGAAGACAGAATGGGTTTTGCCCATGAGTTCATCTACTACGCCGTTTGGGCACTGGCTGAACTCCTAGTTCCCCTGTGACATCATTGTATTCCTCATTTCAGCTGTCACCCACTGGTATCAGAGCGTCTTTTGTTTGTCCTCTCTGGACTGGATGGGTGGAAGAGTGCTACAGTCCTGCTGCAGAGCTTGCTTTCTAACTGAAGTGATGTCCTCCCTTGTGCCTAGCTCTGGAGCCCCTGGAAATGAATGCCAGCTGGGGTGCCAGCCATAGCAGTAGCTGTAATGGCTGACGATTCGTAACATGTCGGCTAATACTGTGAGGGGATAAACAGGTCTCATCTGTCTTTGTGGGCCAGGTGAGGAGAAACCACATGATAGGCAGGCAGAATTATCTCTGAAAAGAATGTCCTGAAATTTAGGACAGTTGGGGGTGTAAAGCCGATGAGAGATCCTCAGGAATAGGAATGAAAGGACAGGATATGTTTTTTCTTAAAAAGCTGAAATTACTTTAATGTAAATGAAATTACCTTGACTTGCATATCCTTATATATATTTTTTTATGTATAATAAATATATATATAGTATGGGTATGTATGTAGCAGAGTTTCATATTCAAATATTACAGGTACTGTTAGTAGAATCTAATGGTTAAAAAGGAGACACAAAGGACTAAATAATCAGATATTTTCTTCTACTTCCTTCCTTCCCTGACCAGGCAGGAAGTAAGAAGTATCGGTTTAAGGAATATTAAAAAGATGCACAGAGATATAAGCTATCTTTCCTGTAATATCTTTATTTTTGTAGTAAAGCACCTGGCACTTGCAGAGTTGTGTAAGACATGTTAAGAAGCTCCTTAGTTCCAGCATGACAGAGACCTGGAGCTGCCCAAGGAGCTCTCCAGTAAACTGTTTGTGTAAAAACCTCAGAGAAGAATCCAGTACCAGACAGGTCAGTGTATCGCAGCTTCTTTTTTTTTTTTTTTTTCCTGGTGGCTCCCTGGGTCTGTAAGAGATTGAGAGAGAAGCCTGAACTTAAACCCTGACTAGATCTATATCTTTTCAAGAAGCAGATGGCCACAGCTTTGCCTCCTCTTGCCTCTGCACCTTGGACCTGGGCAGTGTTTGGGGATGCTGCAGTCTAGAGCAGAAGACTCTGTTATTTCAGACCTGTAGCGTGATTTTCAGTTGTGTAACTCTGGAAAACGAGAGGTTTTAGGGTAGCACAGGTGCCAAATTAACTTTCCAAAAGACAGGTAACAAGGCAGCAGCTGTGTTACAACTACTGCACAACTGGTGACTTGGAAGTCACTGGTATGAAAGAACGTGGAGGTTTTAAAACTCACCTCTCGAGTCATGCAGCATATGGTGGTCAGAAGAGCTTAAAAGGTTAAGAGCTGCCTGAGTAAAATACTCGCTGTCCGGTAGCCCTGGAGCTCATTACCCATAAATACCACAGGGTTTATAGGTATGCCAAGGAGGCAAAGGCGATGAGATGTACTTCTACCTTCAGAAGGGGAATTAATGCAATAGCATTCATTCCTTTTATAGGTAATACTGCTATTTAGGAAGTCCTGAAGTACATGATGTCTTTGCTGATTAAATTTCCTGTGCAAGAGAAATGTTCATAAAGTTACATAACTGCGTTTTTCTTCCTACCTCATCGCTGGCAGCAGCAGCACAGGCTTCTGGAGTGCTGCAAGCCGTGCTTTGCCGCCATTTCTAGGTGGCCTCGTAGTGAGGAGAAAGGAGTGGAGGGAGAGCAGGGGAACTGGAGAGAAAGAGTGATGCTGTTGCAATACATCATTCATTCGGTCTGTGTAACTCTCATGTACTTCCTGCCTTCCTCCTGCATCCCTCAACACCTCTAGGCTCCCTGTGTCCTGATGCTTCCCACCTTAGGTCATTACTGCAATCCTGACCCAATGAAGTGTCTGAAGTAATTTCCCTTTTTATCCCTGGTGAACTGAGCTGAGAAACCAAGACCATCACTCCCACTGGGCTTGAGCCTGCTAGACGGCTCTTTCCCTCCCGCTTATACCACACAGTCTCTCTTCCCAGGCTGTGGGGCCCCTTTCCCATCATGTAACTTTTAGTGGAATTGGTGAGTAAAGAGTGTCAAGATGCGAGGTACATGTTTGGCCAGAGGATGTCAGACGGGCATCTTCTGCATCATCTTCTGCAAGCAGTTCAACAGAAACGATTATGGTAGGGAGCGTTTTGGGCATGTCCTCCGAGGGAAAAGTTATTTTGCTGCCTTTAGACTGGCTTCTCTGACTTTTGATTCCCTTTGTGGTAGAACAGGCCCTTGCCCTGTGTTTTTAGTCAATTTAAAGAGTGAGACGGGCCAAGTAGAGTATGTTTCAAAGTTTCCATATTAATTATTATGAGTCAAAGTAAAAATGAATATAAGATTAGTTGTTTTGCTTAAGTAGCACTGTCCAATCTGATTAATGAGTACCCTTCTGCTAACCTCAAAATATGTTGTAAAATGTCCTCAAGATAAGGACCAAAAAATGTACCAAGACACTTCTGCTGTTCTTGTATTTGTTTATTGTACTTCTTCTCCACTTTCCTTTGCTGCCAACAGCTTTTAAATACAAATGGGAAAACTGTGGGCCAAATTAAATGAAAGAAAAAAGATTTTTAAAGAAAATGGTGGGACCTCAGCAGCGACGTGTATACAAAATCAGTGTGTAATTGTGTACAGTTTTGTAATATAGAGATTCCCTCTCAACAGATGGATCATTGCCCTGCTGTGTACAGAGAGGCGATGTCCTCATGGCTGAACCCCTTAAGAGATCTTGGATAAAAGAGCTTAAAACATCCTGTGCAGGGTTTAGAAAGTCAAGTCCAAAAGCTGTTAGCACCAGGGAACATTCAATCTGGAAATTAAGAAAGGGAAAAGAAGTCACATGAGGAGAGGAGGTACTTCTTAAAAAAAGACTCTAAAAACACCTTTAGTTTTCATCAGTATTCTGTTCACTGTTACCTTGCATTTTTGAATCACTTAGCATGGGGTGATGCAGATCTGCTGCTGGACTCTGGGACCAGCAAGGAGTGACAAGCTTAGCACATACTGGCCGTTTGTTCTGAGTGAAAGGTAGAGGTACAAGCCATGCTGCAAGCCTTTTGCCCCAAGAATCCAGAAAAGCTGCTGTTTTGTCCCTTTCTGCCTCTTGAGGAATCAGCAGCAGCCCTCTTTCAAACGATGCATGACGGAAGGGTCAATCTCCTCCTCTTCAGTCTAAGCCTTTCTTCTGTAGTGCCATTTGTCTCATTTTTAGCAGCGATCGGCAGTTTTGCTCAGTGTACGTGGGACACTTGCTGCAGACAATTTACAAACATCAGGGAAAAGAAGGGAGTTGGCGGGTTTTTTTAATTCTCATAAGCTCTTCCCTTTTTGTTGTTTCTAATGAGTAGCTGAAAAATGAAACGGGTGTTTTATTTCCTGATGAGTGCAAATATTTGTACAAAATAACTTAAATAGTTTATTAACGTGACTCCATTTGAACATTTCTTTTTTAGGCACCATGTGAAACCTCTTATTTCTTCTATGATGGGTATTTGTCATCGGCTCATGTGAGTGTTTTGGCGAACGAAGGATGGATTGTTCTGTTTTGCTTGCTTGGATTGTGAAATAAGAATATCCGTAACATGACAGGGCATGAAAGAGCCTGAAATGAATTAAGGCTGTACTTTAATGAATGGGCTTTTCATTTAGCGGGTTCTTTATAAACAACTGTGGTAAATCCACTTTCAGTAAATCCAAAGGATGGTTGACACATACATTTCATATGGGTGGGTACTGGCAGACTAGAACTGATGATACATCATTCCAGATGGACCATTTTTCAGCAGATGAGTGTTCTAGCTATCGTATTTCAAATAGAAGAACTGCTCGGTGTAGAGCCAATACAGTACGTACTGTGTTTAATCTGATTATCTCAGCCCAAAACCTGGACAGATGAGAACATTCTCAAGCTGGATACCAGGAATCATCCAACCAGCGTGGATATCTCAGCCTTCACTGTAAATGGGGCAGGTTTCTACCTGTTGAATTATTTGCTAAGCTAGGCTGAAGGTAACTGAGCAAATGGATGTTCCATGCTGAAGGTGGAAGAACTGAGCTGGCATATACAAGTTAAACATGTGATAATGCCCAGTGCTTCATTCAAAGCTGTGTATTTATTCAGATGAAAAGTCCCTGTAGGCAAATGTTGCACCTGACTGCCTTTCAAGTTTTAAACCATAAACAAAGATAACACCTACAATCCATTCTTCAGACAAAATTAAAGGGATCTATATCCAAATGTGAGTATGATGGAAAATGTTGTGACTGTGCATCTGTTGTAAGTATTTGAAAACACTGAATTGTGCCAAGACCATTGTGCCAAAAAATGTGTGTCATTAGAAAGCAAGAGCTGTAAGGAAGTTCAGACAATAAGTTGAATCATTTTGCTTTGCTGATCTTTTCAGGAGGTACAGCAGTTGAGGGTAAATGTACATTTTGTTCCTTAAGGGCTTACTAACCCCCTTGAACCAGAACCTGATGTACATCTAGCCATCTAATTTCTCATGATGATGTAGGCTTCTGTCATTTTTTGCTTTCAGATGCATCTCAAAGAGTACCAGTGTCCATGTGCCAGTGGGAAGAATTCAAGGTGACTGACACTCATTGTGTGCTCCTGTTCACATTAGAGAATACTGGAGCTGAGCCCTATAATCACAACCCCAAATAAAGCTCTGGGATTCCTGATTGCCAACAGGTTCCTCAGAAAGTCACGTACCTCCAGTGCTAGTCTGGAGAAATGTTTATGTGGGATATGTGGCAAGAACACTGTTAATGATATCTGTGCCCCTTGCCTGTGGCCACATTTTATTGTTGAAAGTACTAGTGTGATTTTCAGTCCTTGGTGATCCCTTTGTATTAGATTTTGTATTAACCTGCTGTTAGGCATCTAGTTCCAGCCACAGACCCTGACTCATACCCATAGAAACACCTCCTACTGCTTGGGGAGGCAATGGACTGTGAACAAACTTACTGTCATCAAGCAAAATGATTTCACAAACTTGTTCTTGACTTTTTTTGACCCTATGTTTTCAGAATTGAGAATGCAAAATGCAAGCTCTGTAGCTCAGGGCTGAAAGTTTGGACCAGATAAGAGATACTGTTCCTTTGCTCTCAATTATAAGAGTATAATTACAATCAGATCACTGGTGTGACTACTTAGAGCGGTAAAATTTAAATCCTTGCATGTGTAAGCATGAACTACATCTTTGCAGACCTTTTAACCTAATTAAATAGGTGGTTGAATGTTTCCAGGAAGAGTGCATGAGAAGAAGTAAACATAGGAGAAGACAACTTCTTTTGTCTTTTTTAAAAGCTGCTCAGATTTTTCACCTAGCATTTGCACAGCTCTTGCTGGGCATAACAGCATATATACCTAATGTGAGTGTAGGTGTATCATGCATTGAAAGGCACATACATTAGAGTCTGTTGGTGCATCAGTGACCCAATCAGTGTGCAGTAAACAGACGCATACCCTGGAAACATTCCCATCTCCCTAACTCTGTTAAGTCTGACTCTTCCCATATTTAATAACAAGTCATTATGATAGATAAGGGACGGAGGATACAGAATTCATTCAAATGTATTCAGGCATCATTTAACTATGGCAAGCAAGAGGTTAGCATGGAAATTAGATGCCAGAGTAGACATGATAAAGCGATTTATCAAATTTAGCAAGACTGTCCATTCTAGTCTGACCATGATGTAGACTGGCACTGAACTGAAGGTTATTGACCTGACCTGGTTTACATCTGATGGTGCTGATTTTGAGAGCAAATGAGCTCTGGTGCCTACGAGCTCATGGGGCTTCCAGTTTCTCAGCAGATAAGCTTGGGCTGGCCTTCTCGTTCAGATTGGCTTGTGCAAACACACCCCTCACGATTCCCACAGATCACGTAACTGGAGTGAAATGGGCTGCTGGAAGTAACAGTCACTGCAATCTGGCACTGGTGCCCTCTGATTGTGCAGGACGTGACGGGAACCCACACGTACGTCGGTTACGCGCACGCCTGCCCCCGCCCAGCCTGTGAGAGAGGAAGGCTCACGCAGCAGTGCCGTATGGCGCGGGGCATTGCAAGGCTCCTGCGCGCATCTGGCTCCCTCTGACGTGGAATTTTAGATGCTTAGGTATTACCAAAGAGTCTGAAGCGGTGGCCTGTACCAATGCATGTAAAGTCAATCTGCTGTGCAGTCCCCTGGGAGGCACCTTCCAGTTCTCCTCCGGCTGCGTGTCTGGGACCGCTGCAGCCAGTGGTGGGGGAGGACGATGAAAACGCGACTCTTCTCATACCCAGTGCCGAGCCCTCGCATGCTGAGCAGAGCTGCCCTGGGCTGAACTGCGGTGATCTCAAAATAAAGGGTTTCTGCTGAGAGAGCGAGCCAACTGAGCTTTGGTTTTTCTAAGACCTTGATCTGCTTTACACCCGATGTGATCAGGGTAACCTGGTGTAACCAAGGTAACATCGACTGTAATTGGAAGGCAAACAACCGTGTTGCAAATGGCCTCTTGCAATGTTGCAATAATCTGTGGTGGTTTGCTAAGGGTCTCTGGACTAGCTGCTTTGGCTAAACTGACAGGTGATCCTAACCGAAACAAAAACTTTCTGAAGGACTATAATCCTTCTATTTTTTTCTGTAAGTGGAATTGAAAACTTGTCTTCACAGCATTTCAGCTAAACTTTTACAAATATTTAGCTGATTTAAATTTATTTTTGAGATTATTTCCAACATATTCAGAAAAAAAGTAGCCCTCTTTTAAAAACCAGTATTCTGAATTTTCTAAGGTTTCCAGAGCATCTTAAGCAATGGACATAAAAATGTTCTGAATAATAAGAGTTTTAGAGTTTTGGGAGAAACATACATGTATAATGTTGCAAGATTTTTTTTTTTTTTAAATTAGATTAGAGATTGATCTCAGTGAGGTGTCATTCACAGTGTCTTCTTGTGTGGGCTGTAAACTGGAAATAAATCTGCAGGAACAGACGGCATGCTCTTCTGCTCTGTTCAGTCTTGCGAAGAACGTACCTGATGATTATGGTCTCAGGCCCCTGCTCTTGCTGCACCAGTATCAGTCACAAGGGCAAGCAGACAGGTGAGCAAAACTGTTCTTGAAAGACATCAGTAAGAGGGAAAATGATCCACCCAGAGAGCACCAGAGCCAATTGCCTGGGCAGTCAGAAGACTGAGACCACCTTTCCTGGTTGAAAGCTTCTTTCTGATGGGCCAGAGAACTGGGTTGGCCTTTTGCTGATCTCTCTCTCCTCTAACCCTAGTGATTTTCTCTTGCCCGTGCTGTTCAGTGCTTTTTAGGAACTCAAGGTGGTGGGTTACTACAACGTCTCTAAACAGCAGTTTGAAGACACAGTTAAGAAAATTATTTTGGAATGATTTATTTGCATCCAAATGGCTGCCCATGAAGGTGCAGGTCAGTATGTTGTCCATGAGCTCTCAACGAGTAGTGTAATGGCTTAGGGTTTTGCATGGTATGAACCAGGGTATAAATTACGTGTCTGTCAGCTTACTCATATTCAAGGCCTGCCTGATATACACTGGAGCAAATCTAGTTGGATCTTGGAGAGTGGCTATCCCATTTTGGGGTGTCTAGTGAGGTCCTGAAACATTCTTTGGTTCCATACAGAAACAAAACCAAGCTCTTTCAGACATGGTCACCAAACTGAACTGTGTCAAAATGTCACTTTTCATCAAAATCCAAACTGTCTGGGAAGTGTTACATGTGTCTGTTCTCATGTGCTCTGTCTTCCTCTCTCCTTTACTTTTTTCCCTACCCCACCCTCTTCCCTCCTTCCTGTCAAAACAGTGACAGATTATGTTTTGCAATATAAGCAAGTTTTGATTTTAGCAAAATGTAATATATTAAAAAAAAATTGGCTATCTCTAAATGTGTGCTTTCCTATGCTGCCTAGCACGGGGGTAAAAAGTACCTCCCCCAACCATAAGCTATTAATACAAGACAATATATTCCTGTTAGTTGAAACACCTCTTTATTTTTTAGGTGCAAAAGCAGCGTCCTTTCCTCCCTCTCCAATCTCTCCCCATACCAAAACAAAGCAAAGGCCAGCAGGACGGGAGTGCGCGAATTCCACTGCCTCCCTCCTCAGCCACGCACCCTCTTCCCTCCCGCAGGGAGATGAACACCATCCACACAGCGTTTGAGACAGGAACAATATAACACAATCTGTTTTCAAATTTTCTAAATATTTCCCAATCTCCATTGCAGGCTGTTGTCTTCACGCTGTAACTTCGTGCCAAGAACTCCCCACCAGCATTCTTCTCTGACTTTCCAAATCACTTGGAGAGCAAACAAACCTTTCCTTGAGTCATTGATTTCTGCAAGAAAGCGTTTGTGTTTATTACATATGAAGGAAGAATGGCTAGACTGCACATTTTTACAGCTCACGGCTCTCCAGTGGAAGCCATAAATAAGAAGATCTTTGACAGCACAGAGCTGCTTTCTCCTCTGCGTACTTCGATCTGTGCACAGGACTTCTCCCTGCCCAGAGTACCCAGGGTACTGCCGTGCTGGGTGGGAAACAACTGCCCGGCAGTTTTCTATCCCCTCTGAGCCCATAAGGCTCTGGGACATGTGCCATCTATAATTGCATTTACTGCCTGAACGAAAAGCTTTTGATGTAATAAACACTGTGTACACAGTGCAGTTTCACAGGATAATATGATCATCTATATTTCAGTAAGCTATACTGAACGCCTCAGTCTAGAGGGGAATGTGTTAAATCAGTACTGGAACAATTTAGCAGACAGTAGAATTAATTAGGAGAGGATTTTTTTTTTCCTACTGAAAAAAATGTAAGATATCTAGCACCTAATAATTAAGTTGGACCTTAGAAATTTTCAGTATTCGTCATCAGAAGTACTTAAAGTGATCACAGTATGTGCTAATACTTGTCTGTAAGGGTTTATACTTATGACAGTAGCGGTTTGCCCTGCCCTATATACATGCATTTGTGCCTGGTCATGACTATATTTTGAGGAGGAATAATCCTTGATTGCTTCCATTTATTTTCTCACTTCTCTAACAACGTAGCACGCTTGTATTTCTGTGCATTTTTTACTCTGGGTCAAAATCACCATTGCTTTGTACCTTTGGAGTACAAAGGCTATTGGAGCAAGACTAGGTATTAGGAAAAACTTCTTTACTGAGAGTGTGATCAAACGTTGGAACAGGCTGCCCAGGGAGGTGGTGGAGTCACCATCACTGAAAGTGTTCAAAAAACGTGTAGACGTGGCACTTCGGGACATGGTTTAGTGGGCGTGGTGGTGTTGGGCTGATGGTTGGACTTGATGATCCTAAAGGTCTTTTCCAACCTTAATGATTCTGAGAAGTGTTCTACAATTTGGTGTTTGTGTTTCAGCTCTCTCACTCTTCACAGAGCTGTTCCAATCCAGAAAGCATGATTCAGTTATTAAAGCAAAGAAAGGAGGTTAATAGACTGTGATTCTGTTTCTCCACTGGGCATCAGTAGCTGTCACATAAAACTGGCAAACAACTTCTTAAGTTCCTTGAGCCACACTGCCAAACAACACTGCACTGGAATGTGACTCAGTCTGCAGGTGCTCAGCATCAGGCAGACAGAGTGAGTTTCCTTCCCATTCAAAAGGTTTGTGTACCTGAAAGATTGTCTGACCTTTTGTCCCTAGCTGTGTCACCTGGTTTAAAACACATACTACCTCTTCTTACCACCTTACTTGTATTTTTGTGCTAGTTCATGGTGCAGTCAACGTAAAGAGATCTGCATACTTTCTGAGGTGTGGAGGGCTTGTATTATCCACAGGTCTGAAACCACGTTGCCACAACCTGGTGCCTGAAGTCTGAAAATCTGAGTAAATATGTCCTAATTTTGGCACCCAGATTCTGAGGCGCCCGTGTTAAATAGCATCTGATAATTATGTCAGTTGGTCCAACAGGCTATCACAAAGCTTAATTTTTCATCCTTACAAAATGTGTCATGGTACCTATGTATAGCTGATATATTGATATGAAACATCATCCCTATTGTTGTGGAATAATAGTTTTGCAAAATTACCTTTTCCAAAATGAGATGGCTGAACTTTGTTTAATGTTTGTTTGCTTGATCCAAATAGAAGCGTAAGAATAGTATTTTTGTCTGCTTTATACTGAGCTTGGGGCAAAGATTGACAGAGCCTGCATTTTGGTCTGCATTGACAAGATTTAGTTTGAGCCGGGGATGCTTCTTCACCAGTGGTTCTGCTCTGCTGCAGCCCTGAGCAGGAGCAGTCCAAGTTCTGGCTTTTAGCTCCACAACTGAAGTTCCTGGTCACTGTTCATGGCACATTCCAATAAAGCCTATTTCTAACGTCCATTAGCAAGAATATTTTGCTGTCACTATCTGCAAATGTGTGTGAAGGGTGATGGAACATGCTGTTAATTTACTTCAGGGGATTCTGAAGGCCACCAAACAGGCAAGTAAGACAAGACAAGCAGAACATGTTTATGCTAACTTCTGGGTGTGTGACTAAGGACCAGTTCCAGTCACTATCTATGCACAACTTTACATGTATCTCAGGCTCTGGAGGTCCAGAGCATCAAATATATTGAAGACATATTGCAGACCTGAGTCTTTTCATTTAGGCAGTCTAGGTGGATCAAACAGAGGCAGCCCCAGGTCTCACCACAGGTCTCCCAGAAGGCACAGCAATAATTTCCAGATGCAATTTTCCTTCTTGGAGGCAGGGGATACTGCCCTCTCTCATGTGTTTGAACTCAGGTTGTGAATGGTGGGTGTCTGACCTGGACAGATTTGGGCCAGGCAAAGCCTGCAATGTGGGCAAAAATCTCAGAGTCATGAGGAGCAGAAAGTTTATGTCCTCACTCAAATCTTCTCCTATCTCCGCTTACCAGTGTGTGATGGCCTTTTAACAGAGTTAAAACTTCAGGTTTCTCCCCAGTATGAGCTAATATAGAGCTGTGGACTCTGTGGGCCGTGCAGGCAATGCCTTTTGAGGCACTCTACTGCTGAACATGCTCAATAGCTCTACAGAAAAGTGTGAAGGCTGTTTTTATAGCTGAATATTGTCCAAGCATTGAACTATGGGTCTTCCATCTTAGAGGTGGCTCCCTACCATGTTTTTATTATGAAGAACTTCCAAAGTTTTGGTATTACATAGCTAAAAGTTTGCACAGGGCTTTAGAAAAACAAAAGAATCTACATTATAAAAACAGAGCTCTTATTTATTTGTAATGAGCTAAAGTGTATATGTTGTAGTTTTAACAGCTGATTTGGAAAGTCCTTGTTGCTGTTCCCATAGCTTTAAAGCACAGGAGTATGAAGAATTTTTGAAGAAACTAAGCAACTGTAACCACAATGGACAATTTCATGCAGGAGTTGAAGCGGCTGTTCAGAAGAATAGTTCCTGTGTCGTAGAAGAACTTGCTTCTCTGCTTTCTGCCTCCTTCGAGCAAACTGCCCATGCAGAGCTGAGGCTGTCCTGTCAGAGAGCGATCAATACGCTGCCACATACCATCTGTAATTCTGGAATTGCTTCTCCCACCCACACCACGGTGGTTTCACAATGTGCTTTCTTGTGCTTTAGGAGGGACAGCCTCCTCAGGACATGTTTTCCTTAGTCACGTGGATTTGTCAGATCCAGCCTTTTTTCATAATCAAATGAGGTTTTCAGTGTGGACTCAGCATTGGATAAGCACAAAGGCTCACATAATCAGTCCAGATGACTCTTTAGGGAGACTTCTAACATCTGTAATTTACCGCCCGTGTTTTCTTTTCTTCGAAGCATACCCCACTTCTTGCTTGGACCGAGCAGTACCATGGCACCCGTTCTCAGTTGAAAATGACAGTGTGGTCCTTTATCATCAGCGAGCAATATTTCATTTAATATTTATGCTGCAAAATCACACTGACAAAGGGCTGTGCAGAGGTGGATGTGTTGGGGAAACCTGTGGGACAGCACAAGGAATGGGCGTGTGGGCAGGGTGGCTCACTGGTATAGGTGTGGAGACCCAGATCTGGCCCTGCAGACAGAGCCTGAGCTCACAGGAACGAGCAGAGCTCTGCTAAATTCAGTGGCATTACAACAGTTTGTGAACTGCGAGTGGTTTCTAATTTTTAATATCCTGCTCTCTGGTGACCTCCCTGACTAGCCAAATTCCTTTTTCTGAGGGCACATTTCCTAGCTGTTAAATGTCAAATTATCCAGATTAAGAGAACTGCCAGTAAGGATTTGGTTAGCTTCCTGCGTTGCTCTTGGTAGTTAATGAGCGATGGTATGCGGCTGCGCTATCCTCTGGGGCTTAATGACCCCGTCATGTTAATGGTTAGTTAGAGGCCCACTGAATGGAGACTATTCCCTCTTGAAGAATTGCTCTTTCCTCTAAAGTAGAGGATCTGTGTGAGAAGAGAGGTATAATTGTAACACTGGTTTAATTCTTCAACAGGTCTTGAATTTTGCAAGGACTGTAACACAATTTGTCTACTTTTTAGTGTCACGCAGGGGCAGGACCTGTGTTCTGCAGACTGCCAGACATGTAGCATCGTCGCGGACAGCTTCAGTCTCACATCAGGGAGTCCTGTGAGCGCCCATCTTGCTGCTGGCATTGCGACCCATGGCTGGGGAGGCTGGAGCGCAGCACAACCTGCTCAGCGTGCTGCCTGGTGAAGCTTCTTCAAAGTTAGCCTGGAGCCATTTGCTGCTACACTGTGCCCTATAGTCTGGGCATAGTATATATGCTGTGGAATAGCAAATCTAGGAATAGCAGCTGGAAGAACAGAGGCAGAAGAGGGAACCTGAGGTAACGGGAAGACAATACTGGGGTCAGATACACTGTTTTTTACCAGTTTCATTCAGTTTTCCCCACTAAATTTCTGTTTGGAAAATAAAACCCCTTTTTTCCCTCTCCTGCTGGGCTTGTGTTTACAAATAAAAATGTAAGCGTGTATGTGGCCCTCTTGAATCACATTTTCTACATAGCTGTATTGAATTGGGATCTTTCAAACACGGCAAGGTCTTTTCAGACATCTCTTTTTTCCACAAGTGTTTCCCATCAGCCTGCTGCAGGCATTCAAAAAGTCCATGTTTAATGGAGAAAAATGCCAAGCAGAATGCTGGGTTCCTACAGGACAGAGGTTTAAAAAGGTTTTTGGCAGCTAATTGAAATCTAAACAGGATTTTTCCAGTGTGTTATTTCCCCCATTTGTTCTCTTTTTGCTAATACTTAACAGGCTTTTATTGATTACAGTGGCAGATTTCTACTCTAAATGGAAACTGAAGGTTACTTTTTTCTCCCCTAATCAGTGGATATTTCATATATATATATATTTATATATAACATACATATTTCAATGCTGGGAGAAATAATGTCCTGGAACAGCTGTCTATAAAGGCAAAAATGCATTAGTCATTTTTTAAATTATAAATCTCAATATCTGAGTAAATTCTCCACTGAGAAATGCAGAAAATCTTCATTACTGCTGCACCACCTCCCAAGTAACCAGCGATAGGACGAGAGGAAATGGCCTCAAGTTGTGCCAGGGGAGGTTTAGATTGGATATTAGGAAAAATTTCTTCACTGAGAGAGTGGTCAGGCATTGGAACAGGCTGCCCAGGGAGGTGGTGGAGTCACCATCTCTGGAAGTGTTCAAAAAATGTGTGGATGTGGCGCTTCAGGACATGGTTTAGGGGACATGGTGGCCCTGGATTAATGGTTGGACTTGATGATCTTGAAGGTCCTTTCCAACCTTAGTGATTCTGTGCTTCTGTGATTACCTGCCTGTCTGAATCTAGCAATGAACTCAGCTTCACAGGTGTTGTAGGTTCCCTCTGGGTCTGCAGTCAGGTCAGCTGCCTCTTCCCTGCTAGCGGCAACACTTCCAATCTTATCTGTGGCAAGTCTCTTTCAGACTCAGCTGGCAGCTGCGGATCTCTTTTGGCTCGGGTTCTTCAGATTCCCATCTGTAGGGAGCACCTTAAGGTCCCACGTGTCCTTCTGCTTCCCCGTCCAAGCCCCACGTGGGGCCGTTCCTCTCTGGGGTTTGGACTGCCTGTGCATTGAGAAGCTCATTTCCCAGCTGTGCACGCACCTCTAGGATTTTTTGCTTATTAGCCAAGATACTTAGTCAAATGGCAAGGATTTATGAAGCTGATATGAATTTGTCAATTTGTAAAACTTCCACACAGTTTGATTCTTATCAACCAACCCGTTCCTATAAATAACTATTAATTTAAAATTCCAACATATTTCCCTCCTCCTTTTTTTTTCTTCTGCCATTGCCAGAGCTTTTTGTGTCCATCTGAAATTTGGCAGCAAAGTCCATTTCCATATTCCAGGATATTCTTAATCCTCCAACTATGTGAAAGCATGTCACATCCATGCCACAAACGGTGGCAGACATTGCCACTCTGGTTCTTAGTGCCTGACAAAATTTGCAACCCAATTCTACAGCACATTTAAAGCCACATCTCTGTCATCCCCCTTCTGACAGGCATGCTTTTGCCTGTGAGGTTGGAGGGCTATGGGTGCATTTTTTCAGCACAAGTTTGTACCACTGCTTCTCTTGATTTTGCCAGAATTTTGTACACCAGTGCTGGTAACTTTATCAAAAAAATGTGAAATATCACTGAAATGTGGGGTCAGGTTTTTTGGTAAAGCCTGTTTTCCCTTTGCACTCTGATCTTGGGAGTCATTAGTCATAAAGTCCTGCTCCAGCTTTGCCGTAACTTTGCCTGAAACTGATGTCAGCTATAGTTAAACAGGTTACCTCACTTTTTGTTTTAGTACTAATACAATGCTGACACACTTCTGAAATTTTCACCCATAATTGGACATCTATCAAGAACTAACACCTCACCCATCTCTTTTGGGGCTCCTTGGTATGAATTGTCTTGATCTACTGATACAAGAATATTTCTCTCCAGTTAAAATTGTTTAATATTCTTCCTGCTTGGTTGCAAATTGACTGGAAGTATTTCATCATTATCAGGCAGCTTGTTCTTGATTTTCCTTAATGCTGGGAAATTAGCTCTTTGGAAACAAAAGTATAAACACTATTGATTAGGACTTTTCTGATTTCCTATAATTTGGTTATGACTCCTGCTTATGAAGCAATGACAGGTGCTACAAGGGGAAATGAACCCTTCACCCACGTGGTGGACTTAAGAAAAGGTAAATCTCTAGATTCAGTACTCATTATATCCATATCACTATGATAAGGCCAATAACAGGCTGAGTTCAGGTTGTGTTAGAAAGCTGTCATCTAAAGTTTTAGACAAATCTACTCATATTTCACTAATGGCTGCTGTATGTATCTTGAGATTACATCACCCATATGAAAAATGTTTCAATAGCATACTCTTTGAATTGTCAGATTAATTTCATTATAGAGAGGAGTAACTTCTCCTTTGGACCTGTCTCAGCAGACTTTAACAGGACCCTGCTGTGACTGTGTACATCAGTGTTGTTCGACATTAATACCTCATGGTTTTGAAAACCCCTTGAAATGGTTCTGGGATGTTTGTGTTTTAGAGCAACACAACCACTACTATGAACAACCAGTAACACTAAAAATAAGGAATATGGTACCACAGGAGGTGATGTTCTTCAGCTCTTCATTTCACCTCTCACCTCCTAGTGTGTTTTTCCCACACTCTCCTACTCAGCCTCCCTTACACACATTCCCTTTGTTTTTTTCTGCTCCTCCAGTCTCATTAGTAGGTCAGTGCTGGGCACTGCGGGGTGGCTGACAGTGCTCACCTCTGCTGGGAGCACTTGCTGTCCAGGTCCATGTGAGCCCTCTAAACTCTTGTGAAATATGACAGCCGAGGGCCGCAGGTGGGTTGCAGTGGGCAAGATGGACATTTAACACAGAGCATCAAATGACATCTGCAAGCAGGAAATGTAAAACATGGTGTTCGTTCCTTAGCTATAACTAATAACTAATTCCTTCAAAAACTGTCTATATCTTCTCTTTCATTGTTCTTTATTTCCACTGCAAATAACTTGCAACAATAAAAATGAAGTGATACCAAATTCGTGTGGCTCTTCAAAGTGAATTCTTTCCTTGAAATGAAGTTCAGTTGAAAAGTCCGACCCTCCTCCCCAGCATTCGTGCAGGCCAGATGCCTAGTGCTATCCTTCAGTGTGAAGCCGGCCTCAGGGTACATTGTTCCTCGTTCCTCCTGGGCCTGAAAGAAAGGGACCAGAAACTTCATGTGTCTCTCCTGTCTTGCAGAAATTTTCTCTGCTATGTCCTCTGAGTGGAGTCCCTGAAGGCCATATGCATAATGATTTATTCACTGGTGTTGGCTAATATCATATTCTCCAGAGCCATTCAGTCATCGCTCTCTTTCCTTACAGTTCTGTCCTCTGGTTCCTCCCCAGTTTTCTTCCTTTCTCACTAGCAAGTCTTCATTATTTCTCCCTTAAACCCCACAGTACCCCATGGTGGATAGTTGCATCTTTTAATTTCCCAGGAGAGATATGAAGGGTCTACAAGTAAAATGCTTTGCTTCCTCTTATCCAAGAGATTACAGAGGGAATCAGATAAAAGCAGAGGTTGAATACTCAGTGCTTTGCCATTGTCAGCAGCAATGCACTTTTGGTAGAAAATAACATTATCCTTATGCAGTAGGGTTTTAAAAACTTTTCACAGGCATAAAAAATGGAAGAATCAAATTCTTTGGACATTATTCTCTGCTGACTTGAAGTTCCTTTTCATGGCACTGGAGACAGAAACAGGAAATAGAGTGACTGGATACCCCAACTCCCATATAATATTCAACAGAGGGACTGTCTTATCACATATCTGTTTCCCCAACATTGTTCAGACTTCATCTGGACACTGCCATCCTAAAGCCCACCAGCAGAACCTGCAGGGCTGTTGTGATTTGTACAGGAGGTCTAGCTTTGTCATCAGGGGCTCAGTATTGGGGTCAGTTCTGTTTAATGTCTTTATCAATGATCCAGATGAGGGGATCGAGTGCTCCCTCAGTAAGTTTGCAGACAACACCAAGTTGAGGGGGGAGTGTTGATCTGCTTGAAAGTAGAAAGGATCTGGACAGGCTGGATCAATGGGCCGAGGTCAGTTGTATGAGGTTTAAGAAGGCCAAGTGCTGGGTCCTGCACTTCAGTTACAACAATCCCGTGCAACGCTACAGGCTTGGGGAGGAGTGGCTGGAGAGCTGCTCAGTGGAAAGGGACCTGGGGGTGCTGGTTGACAGCCAGCTGAGCATGAGTCGGCAGTGTGCCCAGGTGGCCAAGAAGGTCAACAGCATCGTGGCTTGTATCAGAAATAGTGTGGCCAGCAGGAGTAGGGAAGTGATTGTGCCCCTGTACTCGGCACTGGTGAGGCCACACCTCGAATCCTGTGTTGAGTTTTGGGCCCCTCACTACAAGAAGGACATTGAGGTGCTGGAGCATGTCCAGAGAAGGGCAACGAAGCTGGTGAAGGGTTTAGAACACAAGAGCAGCTGAGGGACCTGGGGTTGTTTAGCCTGAAGAAAAGGAGGCTGAAGGTTGAAAAGCAACCTCATGGCTCTCTACAACTACCTGAAAGGAGGTTATGGTGAGGTTGGTGCTGGTCTCTTCTCCCCAGTAACAAGCAATAGGACAAGATGAAATGGCATCGAGTTGCACCAGGGAAGGCTTAGATTGGATATTAGGAAAAATTTCTTCACTGAAGGGGTTG
This sequence comes from Phaethon aethereus, assembly GCF_964289735.1. Lineage (NCBI taxonomy): Eukaryota > Metazoa > Chordata > Aves > Phaethontiformes > Phaethontidae > Phaethon > Phaethon aethereus. The sequence goes on along the minus strand of NC_138576.1, from coordinate 65,262,935 downwards.
TCAAACATTGGAACAGGCTGCCCAGGGAAGTGGTTGATCCACCGTTTCTGAAGGCATTTAAAAGATATGTAGATGTAGCACTTAGGGACATGGTTTAGTGGTGGACTTGGCAGTGCTAGGTTAATGGTTGGACTTGATGATCTTAAAGGTTTTTTCCAACCGAAATGATTCTATGATTCTACCAATACGTAGAGTTTAAAAATTTCTGCGAGTACTTTGGTACCTGAACTTCTCATATGCTTGAGCTGGTGTCCCTTGCCCGCCATGATGAGGAAAACCTTCTGTCTTTGGAAGAGTGAGATAAACCTGCAGGCCAGGCCCTTCATTAACCTGCAGTGGACTTGTCAGAGGAAAGGTCGTACCAGGGAGAGATTTCCCAGCACACCAAGGGTCTCGCGAGGCACTGTGAACCTCTCTCTGTCCCTTGACAGGTTGGAGCCAAACTCAAAGTACGTACTTTAAACTTGAAGCAGTCGCTGAGCTCCACTTGAAAGGAGCTGAACGGATACCAGAGTCAGCAGCAGTGAAGTGGGCAGCCACCTCGCAGCAGTTCGGCCACAGCACCAGCTGTGGCACATGAGCTGGGAGGGGGATGTGGAGGACACAGATGCCCATCAACTGCGTGATGAACAGGCAGCTATAGCCTGCCTGAAGGTGGGGCTGGTTTGGTCTGCTGCCCCATTCAGATGCTGCGTGGTAGGAAGCTGGGTTTCACACTGGCATCTCAGTTCCTCTGGCCTTTTAAAAGCTGATCACTGTGAACACCATCCATACTCACTATTTTTGAGAAGTTGCAGTGAGCAGCCTAACAAGAGTGTTTGACTGTGTTCACAGTTAAGAAGGACTGCCTAAAGTTTAAAGATGGCTTTTTCTTTTTCACAACACTGATTGAACTCTGATAAAACATATTTTTCCTTGTTTCTCTTGCTGTACCCTCATGCTATGAGATGAATAAATTACACAGTGGGAAGTAAATGAGAAGATTTCATACTGGTAACCACGTGCATGCTTTAGTTTCCCCCGTTGTTTTGCTTCACCATATTCCCTGCTCTAAAATTAATGTGTACAGTTACACATCTCTGCTCTCCCCACAGCCTTTCTTTTCCAGATGAAATTTTCTTGACACATAAAGTTGATCTTTGTTCTTCTTTTTGGAAATGCCTTGAGAAATGCAGAATTGGGTTAAGAAGTCTAGAGATGGTAGACAAAATAATGTTAAATGTCCATCTCTTCTTGTCTTAGGTCCCTATATTTGTACCTGTAGCTGGAAAAGTCAGAGCTTAACCTCAGAATTTCACTTCTACTTACTTTTATGCTTTCTCCTATTAAATGTTATTGATTTCAGGTTGCATCTCATAATGACCATTATGCCAGGGGCTGAACTGGATGACTGTGGAAACAAGCTCTATACTCCTGCTGGTAACAAGAATGTGTTAGTAGCAGGTCAGGTATTGCTTAAATTGCCGGTGGGATTTTGCACATACTCCTCATGAGCCACAGGGCAGCCAGACTGTCCACAGTAATGGACTCAGTCTGTGCCCGGCACGCTCCCGCTGCCACCATATCACCACAGCTGAGCTTTGCCATTTGCTTCCGGCTGGGGAGGGAAGGAAAAGCCAGGCCAGCTTTGAAGATCCAAAAGAAGGTAAATATAGCCATTTGAGAGACTAGTATATTAGTATAGGATGTAATTTTAAGCTCCACGGCATTTTCATGTTATTTCTGCTCGTGTTAGGTGGGGAAGGAAGACGCACGTCAAGGCGTCTGGTTACCCTGGTCCTCTTTCTATCCTGGTGATAAGTTTCTCTGCTGTAGTTGTAAGGTCCCGTTATCCCTCTGTGCTGGTGTACAGAGTACAACGTGATGTCCTGAGCGGTGAAGTGGGGATAATGACTACAGGAGTGCGGCAAGGCTTCAGCCACTCATATTTGCAAATGGCTTTAATTAGTTCTCAAGGAAAATAATGACATAAAGCCAAATACTATTAATAGTCTAAACATGTGCTCACCTTATAACCTGAACAAGCAAGTATTTTACCTTCATTACTCTATGCTGCATGTTGGACATGTAAATCCTGTTAGTTCAATCAGGATTCCCCCAAAACAACCTTCAGTGAGCATAGTTAATTGCATAAAAAATTAAAATTTGCTAAATCAGGTTTTGGGATTAAAAGGCAGAACTGCTAATCATGTCTCTGAGGTCTGCCTTATTTCTGTAAACCTGACTTGAAGGATTTCAAAAGCTTCTTTTCTTACTTAGCTTGACTGGTGAACCTAATGATCATTTTGATTTTTTGTCTTATGCTTGATTTTCTAAACTCACAGACAGTTCCAGGAAAGCAAGTTTCTTTAAAACAATTTGCCTCAGTAATAATAATTTATAATACGAAAGTGTAGAAAGCTTGTGGGTCTGAAGCAGAACTGGTTTTCTTTTCAGTACTCTCTCACAGTCAAGCATGACACACAAAAAATAAAACCATGCAATTTCAGTTCTTCCTGTGGGACTGGAATTTTAACTAAAGGAAAAACGTTTCTGTAATACCTGTTCAATCATAACACAGTTCAGTGACCTGCTTATGATCGGGTTAGCTATCCTTATGCTTCCTAGTAGGTGATCTTTGGTACGAGTCAGCCCTGCGCCGAAAGCTGGCAGCTTTCTCTCTCCTGGGAGAAGGAGCCAGGCTCCGACAGCCACTACGCGCCAGCTGCCAGCCAGAGGCAGGGCACCCTGCACAGCATCGCCTACGGGAACGTACGTGCACCCTTACATGTGTATGTGGGTATATATAGCATAGGATTCCGTTTGTAAGGCTTCTTTTCTGAGGCTGTTGCCCTGTGAGAGAAATTCAGCCACTCTTAGTTTGTTTGCAGGCATTTGAATCGCTCTGTGAGCATCACTTTGCTTTCGCCATCCCTCCAGCACACCTCTGACAAGAGAGATGCTTGTCAGGTTGTGAAGGGTGCAAAGTTCTGGAAGATCCCTGCAGTCACAAATCTAATATGGATGTAAATTCCTTTTCACCGCTCTTTGACTTTAAATGGATAAGGCAGTGTGAGAATATGATAAAAAATTAACCTTACCATTTTTTTTTTTAATGGATAATTCTTATCCCTACACTAAATGGAATTTTCTTCTTGGAAGTGACCAGCAGTTTTATTTATTTTCTCATTACAAAATAGATCTATTTTAAATTATCTTTTATTTACTGATGCAATATGAAAATACAGGAGTGTGTCTATACTAGACACTACACCAGTACTAGCTATTGGATATCATTGACTGATTCCCTGTCAGTTTTGTGGTGTGAATGTACAGTAATTTTGAAAAAGTGTCTCAGGACTGTTGTGAGAGAAAATGTGGTCAGAAGCAAACAACTTTATCTAAGTCAGTCCTTTAGAAAAGGTGAACGGGCAGTTTCTCCCCTTCTGTGAATCAGACATTGTAGGACTGACCATCACACATCCCAGCCACCATGGTGAGCCAGGGAGGAGTGGAAGCATTTCTTTTACTACGATACAGTTCTTTAAATTTTATTTATGTTTTTAGTCATAAAACAATGATAAATAAATTTAAAATTCTTTAAATTTTATTTATGTCTTTGGTCATAAAACAATGATAAAGAAGGAATACTCCGAAATGAATTCTGATAGAAGCCAACTTTAGAATTGTAGCTGTAAGGTAAGAAGCTGTTTCAGACCTTTCCAAAAGGATTAGCAAAACATATTCAAAAAGTGAGATGACTTTGGAAGTCATTGAATGACTTCCATAACTATTGGAAGTCAATATTAAATGATACTCAGCAAAGGGTGGACCAGCAAAACCGGTTCTCAGTAGTGTTTGCAGAGGCTCACCACAGCGAGGGGAGGATAATGGCCTCGCTGTCTCAGGTCGTCGGTGGAGAGTGGGTGAGTCAGAGGGGCTGAGGGTCCTGCTCCGAATCCTCCTCTGGATAATGCGCTTGCCTCTGGAGGCAACAGGAGCCTGGAGAAGGAGCCGAGTCCCGGCTCAGCACAGCACAGGCCCAGGGATGCGCAGTCATGAGCACCATAACTCTGTATTAACAATTACACTGACAGGCAACCAGGTTCTGATGGCTCGGTATTTCCACTGATTAATTTGCTAGCATAGGTTTAAAAAAAAATGTTTAAAAAAATTCAGGCAACCTCATCAGATTTGACGGACCACAGTGTCGCTGAAACGTTAAACTGGGAGCTGGGGGAGAATTTTCCAGTTCTCTGTGGAAATGCTTCATCCAGCAGAGACAGCTGTGAAAAGCTGGAGCTTTAAGGGCAGTGGTGTATTTCCACTAAAGAAATAGTGGAAATATTTCTTTACTGGTATAACTGGGAGAAGAGGAGGGGCCAAGGAAATGGAAGGCCTTTGAATCTGGTTTGAGATGTGTCTGCTCTTTTGACTGGGGTCATTTAGCACTCATCTTAAATACAAAAACAACATTACAAGTATGTTTGATTTGCAAGAGAACAGTTTCATCTATTCCAAAACAATTACTTGTGAAGCCTCCCACAGAGAAACAACAATAACTCCGTTACTCATTGCTGGGAGTAACTTGGAATAATAACCTCAAAATGAGAATCAGAAGCAGCCCAGAGATGGGGTTTCTCCTCGCGGGGAGTGCTCAGGAGGTGGCTTTTAAATGCATGGGTAGAGAAATGCTGCAGCATTACACTTTATTGCACACCTTTGTGTTACAAGCTCACTAAGAGAGCTATTCCATGGCATATTTTTAAAGGCTGCATTATTACATAACTTTTTGTCTGTGTTATTACAAATTTGCTGCTTACGTCAGCATTATGCTACAAAATAAAAAGAGGAAGATGTAGATGGTCCACATAGCTTTCCTGGGCTTTAGCAATGCAGTAGGAATTAGTCCTGTCAGGCAGAACACCCAGCCTTATAGCTGATGATGGAAATACTGGAGAGTATCATGCCTCAACCCTTCTTGATCATATAACCAGAAGTCTGACCATCATAAAATATGTCATCGTCCTATGCCTGTAGAGTCATACCCCACCTCTCTCCTGCGTTAGTATGTATGTGAAAATACTGCCATTTGTCGTAGCTGACATTTGTCATACAATGATGGAGTATACCCACAAGAAAACCAGCATCTGGACTCACAGCTCTTCCCCTCTGAGACACAGAGTGTTTCAAGGGACTCTGCCATAGTACTGGTGAATCGTACCTTCCCCAAAGGCTGAAGACTGATCAGCTCTAATGCAAAGGCTGAGCACTGACAGCTGCAGAGTTTTTCTGACTCCAGATGGCTTAATGAGAAGCCAGAGAGATGTGACAGCTCCCAGGAGAAGACCCAGGCATTTCACAATTATATTGGCAATACAGGTGTATTTTGCTGACGGAAGTAGCTTGATGAGGTACACCCTGGCTCCCTTCTGCCCTGCAGAGGGATTCTGAGGTCCAAGGGAGAGGAGTCACAACCATGTCTCTTTCTAGCACAGAGCAGAACATAGCTGCAGAAAGCACATGGACCCAGCCTGGGAAGTGCTTGTTCATCCCACACGATATATATAGACTTGGGCCCTGAAAACTGTCCTCTGAGTTATATTATTTACTTTCATGCTTATGTTATACCTAGACTACATCCTGATGTGGCTTGTGTAAACATACTGCCATTCATTCATCAATCTAGCTGACATGCCTAGCTGTAAGCAAAATAGAGATGCCTCCTTTGTAACTGGGGTAAAACCAGCAGTAGCCAAGACTAGTCAAAAGGACATATGGTGTAAAGTTTAATGTTGTTGTAGAAGACTATGTTGTAGACATGTTTTTAGGAAGGTTATCTAAAGTCTTATGAGCACTGCTTAGCAGCTGCAGTGAAAGCAGTTGAGAACCAAATCTCAGTTGTGCCCCTAGGGATTGGGGAGTGCTCAAAGTTTTCAACATCTGATTCACATTTTGGTAAAGCACCTATTTTTGCATACATCTCTTCTCACTTGAAATGATGGGGACCAAGTTTTTTTCTCTCATTATTGGGAGAACTGGCTGTCTCCTCAGGTCTAACTGCTCTTTCATAATTTCCTGGTAGCTCTGGGGGCTGTCAGTGTGGTGGGAAAAACGATGGTCAGGATGGTTATGGTGTTCTTCAGAGACAGCAGAATGTGCCCTCCTTAGGCAGAGAGTACCATACGGGCAGTAAGACATTATCTGCTATTCTATTTGGTACGTTCACATGCCTTGCATGAGCATATAGGGAGGCTCAGCAAGATCCTTGCAGGACAGATGCTGCAGAAATTATTAGTGTGTGGAATTAGAATCAATTGGGCTTTGAAACCTGCCTAATACTGCCCTGTGCCTAGCAGATTGTGTAAGTACATGAAAGGCTTTTTGTCCATGCTTAACTGTAGTCATTAGCAAAGGGATAGGCAATTATGGTAAGTAGAATAATATTCCTAAATTCCAGAGATGATTGCATATGACACTAGAGTGGATTATTCAGTATTTGTCTAGAAGAAAACAGACCACTGAGAAATAAGCTGGCAGTGAAATGCAACAAGAAACTTTTATGCAAAAATGGCTGTAATGTTTCATTTTCATGCAAGCCTAGACAACAGTAGCCATCCTACCCATGTTTCTCATGGCTGCTGTAGGTTTCATATATCCCTAAGGCTGGCTGCACACAGTGGAGCTGAGAGATTTTCCCTTAGGCATACCTGTCTGCCTTCTGTCGTTAAAAACTCTTCCTTTTTACAGAAGAGAGCAGAAGCTGTTCTGATTTTTCCTTGCAGTTAACACTTTTTCATGAAAGCTGCTTTATAGCAGCCCAGATAGCATGCTAGGAATGGATGCCTCTGTAAAGTGCTTATAGCATCTCTCTCCTTTATTAAAGGGTGACATCTGCTACATAGTCATCTAGACCCACTAAGTGGTCTCAACGCTGATACCAAGGAATGACAGTGCTGGCAGTGACTGCTCGGCATTAGGGTAAGAAATGAAGCTGGCTGAGGATGAAGAGGTTGCGATATGTGAGTGAGTGTCATAGGACTCAAGCGAGGGAACATCTGGGTCTGGATTAAAGGAACATTATAATTACTCAGCACAATTTAAACGAGCCATTAAAAGCCAGACAGAACTGAAATAAAAGAAAAAATTGCTTTGCAGAAAAATTAAGCTTTCATACCACTAGTCTGGTTGGCTTTCAACAATGCTGCTTAGTTCATCAGAGGAGTTTGTCAGCCAGGGTTGGGCTACCAGTTGGTCATATTAGCTAGCTTGAGTGGCTGTTGGGATATGGGCAGGCGAGGCAGCATTAGAGGCAGCTCTGAAATTTGCTCTTGAGAACCAAGGTTAGTGACTGCAGTGTAGACATACCCTTGTTTTGATTCCCAGAGGTGGGTGATGATCAAAAACGCTCTGCAAAATCTGCAATCAACTTCTGTATTGAAAATTTGTATTACCCTTTACTATACACTTCAGTGAAATATGTACCTCCAATTTAAGTTTTCCTGCAAGAAATTGTGAGCTTGCTCTTCAACTCATGGAACGAAATGGGTATTTTCCACCTGTAATGGACCAGTAGAAGTCAACAGATTAATTTTAAGGCAAGTGAATGTTTTGTTAGGTGAAGCAATTTGGCTTTTCTTAATAGAGAGTACTACATCTTAAGAGGATGAATAATAGAATGAATCTCTTGGCTTGTTACCAATCAGAACAGTAATATTTCATAATCTTTACACTATTTTGGGCAGTGAATGACAGCACCAGATGTACAATATCGGTGAGTCAGCTCTTAGGAAAGTAATTAATAATGTTAGCTGAACAATTTAAAACCTCGTGTCAAGAGGTGCTCAAAAGACAACAGCACAGTTCCTCACAATAGAGGCTCAAAGAACTGCAATAGCTGTTGAAAGATCAGCTCTGCTCCAGGGGCTTCTTCAACATCTCTGTTACAAATGGTGGGCCCAGTAGCAAAGATTTTAGGAAATAAAAGACCATGTTAGACAGATAACATTGTCCAAGACTTTGGCTCAATTACAAGTACAGGAGCATTGCAAATAATAGCCAGAGGTCAGATTCATTCCTTTTTTCATAAAGTGTGTAGCTCAGGAAATTCATCAATACGGAGCTCATAATTTCTATTAACAGACCTGACTGAATAAAACTTACGATTGGTGTGAACTTGTCTCTTCTTCAATACAATAAAACACAGGTTATCAATCAGTTAAGACTGCTATGTATTTGCCCCTTAAAATTACCCTTTAGCTGCTTCTCTTAAATATAATATGAATATCAACTTTGTACTGTCAGAAAAGAATTACTGAGCTGTAGATTCAGAAGTGAAGAATGCAGAAAACCCAGAAATGCTGTGTTTGTGGAGGAGTGGCATCTTTCTCATTGAGGAGGACCAACAGCTGAAAAAGCTGGGGTCCAGCTTCAGGAGGGGTGTCTATAAACTCTTATATCAGCTAAGAGGTGAGTCTTCAAAGTTGGTGGCATTGACCAGCAAGGCTAGAGGATACACTTATTGAGCTGATACTTCAGTTGAGACAGGTGATGCTGTCAACTTCAAAATGTAGGTACAACTTATGTCAGAAAACTTCCCAGAAACCTTCCCAGAATTCTGATACCTCTGAAATCTCGGGAAATTAAAGTTTCTGGCAACTTCTCAACTTTGCATTTCTAGAAAGAAGAAGCCAGCGTCAGTATTCAGGAGCTGGTAATTTCAAAGGAAATTTCATTCAAAGTTGAACGAAATCTTTACATTTGGGCTAGTCTGTATATCCAGGAGCAGAGCTGGGTATACACAGCTGTATCCCCAGAGCAGGGCTGAGCCTGAGCACAGATAAAGGATTGACGTAAGTCCTCAGATGAATGAAAGCATGCAGAGCTTTCTGAATTAAAAAAAAAAAAAAAGAGTCAATGAAAAAAAAAGTTATCCATCTGGAAGAAGGAATAAACACGGGGAATTATGCAGGCTGGGGAGGCTACGCCTGTGTGACCCAGTCATGTGCGACAGTCCCTGCAGCTGCTATTACTGGAAATGAGCTATCAGTGTACCAAATGCCACGAGCAAGGCGAGGAAAAGAGGTTCCTGAAACAATGGACTCAGTGACAACTCGCACAGATTTTTTGTGGGCTGTGTTTTTTGATGTGCCCATTTGCTGTTTTTAATTTAACCCCTCCCTTGCATTTAGGAGTTCAGCAAGAGCATGAAAGCCCTGGCACCTGCAGCCTGTCACCATGCTGTTAAGCAGGTATGGAGAGGTGGTGGCATGTGAAGTGTGAAACACAAAGGCAAACAGAGATAAAACCTTGGTAAATTGCTCTAAAATGCAGTTAGAGAAAGATCTGTGAGGAATAGTGTTATGTTAAAAAATAGAGTATTTCTAAAAAGAATCTGCAATGTCCTTAAAACATGCTTTTACTTTGCCTCTCTACTGCCTACCGATGGGCTGTTCTCTTGCTTGAAGCATATTTTTAGTGCCATTTAACTGGTGGTCATATGGTCTTTAACTGTCTCCTGACAGAAAGTGTTTGTGGAGTTTTCCTAATAGTACTTCAAGGTAAAACCAAAGTAGGTTTTTTTGATTTGGTTTTTAATTTTGTCTTTTTGTGTGTGTGTAGTCTAATGAGTGTCTAATATGAAATATTTAATAATTTCTGGAATCAGGGACTACAACACAAGTTTCCCCATGCTCTCTGACCTAGTGACTTTGGCTCTCCACTACCTGCTGACCTTCTCACCCAAGGGTTTTACACTCCCAGCTCCGGAGTCGTTCAACTTCTAGGTGATGCGAAATCGTCTCTAGTTTACCTTGCATCACCTTCAGTCTGAGATGGGAACTGGAGCCCCACTCCCTGCGTGCCCGTGAGCAGAGCGACAGTCATGGGGGGCTGCCCTGCACGGGAAGGGGGGCCTGAGGTGAGGGCAAGAGTCAGCTTTGAGCAGTGTGGCTGCTGATCCTGTTGGTTTGCCCAACGCCAGCACGTGAAGTGCATGTGCCTACAGCTAAGCTATTCTCCGAAAATTAGGTTGCCATGCCCTAAACTCCTCCTCTGTTCATGGCCTCATTTCTCAGCTGGGCCTTTTGGAGTGGTATACAGAGTGTTGACATTTCCTTGCCTGACATGTGGGTCAGGACAAAATTTAGGTGAGCACAAAATGCCTGGCTTCCCAGGTAGGGCACTTGTCCACTTATGTCTGGGCTCAGACACTCCGTCAGGGAGGGAGCTGTGCTCTTCTAGAGATGATCATCAAATTCAAGGTTGAGTTGGAGAGCAGGTTTGCTCAAGCTCTCTCTTCAGCTAACTTCCAGCTAATCCTCACCTTGAGCGCATGAGGCAACAGTCTGTATCACTCACTGTGTTTAGAGGTTGTATGTACAGTTTGTGCTAGGAAACCTCACTCATTTGTCTGGTTGGCAGAAAGTATCTGGCAAATATAAGGTTAATGTAAAGGATAAAGACATTCCTCTGAATGCTCTCCAGAAGCGGTTAAGGAATTACACAATTCATCTCAGAGGCATTATCTTATACCTGCTGAGTTATGCCAAACAGGTGTAATAGCAAGGACATTTTAATGAACAATAACTGCTGCTGAGAAAAATAATTATTTGCTCTTAAGCTAAACCAGGTGGGGTATGTTCTGAATGCCTGGTGACAAGCCCTTGTAAGTATGTATAATAACTTTCAAAGGCATAACTTCCAGAAGGTGGTAACATGTACTCAGAGAGTGCCATATTTCTTACCTTTCTTGATTTTGCCATGGTTTTTCTTCTACACATATTATTATATTGAACTTGCTGATAAATACTATTTGTGGACAGAAACACTTACACTAATCATAGCAGTCAGTGGGCACAGCAGCTTAGCACTGTTACAGACCTTGAGGCAGTACAGTAAGAGAGGAACAACATGAATTTGAGCACACAGGTTAAATTTGGTTTCATACTGGCCACAGGGAAAGAAGGAAACTGCACAGAGGATTTCAAAGTAGAGGGTTCAGCGGAGGAAGAGGGGAACAGTGTTAGCGATGCTGTGGCCCAGCAGAAGTTTGAAGGAGAGGCTATGAGATAGGTTAGCAAAACAGCTCAATAAACTGGAGGCTGATGAGTTTTGAAAGGTCTTGCCATAATTAGAGCCAGTTGGAAACCTTCTGGCAAAGCACTTCAACCAAAATCTTTTCTCTGAAACGACAGTGTTTTGTTTAAAAGGTCTTGGATTGAACAAACTTCCACTGTAGGGCAAAGCTCTGAGTCCTCTTAGGTCTTCCTGGAGACATGGGAGGTGGGAAGGAGCCCTACTCCTGCTGTATGCGGCAGGAGTCCTTTGAAGGAAAGGAGCTGAGAAGAGATCTGAGTCAGCAGGCATCTTCCCTTCCAGCACTCACACCTTTAAATTCCAGTATCAGAGGTCTGGCTGGTCTTGCAGAGGGCATCACAGCAGCTGCCAGGCTGGCCTGGTGGCAGCTTGGCCACCACATGCAAGTCTGTAGCTCTGAGAGCCATCCCTCGGCTCCAGCCCCGGTGACATCCACCAGTCCGACTGGGGAAGTCCAGCAGTGTTCACACCCCCACGCTCTGTCGTTGGGAGTTTGCCTCAGTGCAGTGGCATTGATTCTTGTGTAGGGGAAGCAAAGCAGTGCTTTAGCAAAGAATATTGAAACAATGAACCTTTTTATACATTTACTCAAAAATGTGAGTTTACCTAAAGGCTTTCCAATCCTGCTCATGGCAGCCCTAATTTGTGCCAGGCACTTTTTTTCAGATGGAAAGGTATGTGCCTCTTTTTAGAACGTGCACATATTTAGCAAAAGGGAGGGTGGGAAGGGATGTCCGTGTGTCCAGTGAGGCTCATCCTTCTCCCTTGATGCCTTGGAAACAGTCCTTGAAAAGGCTGACTTTTACCCTTAGGTAATATAAAGACTTCTCAAGACCACTGTCATGGCCTTTAGCTACTACAGGCTTTTTGGTGCATCCAAAACCCTTCCCTGGAGCAAACCCTGCAGCCCTCATGCAGGCCTTCTCCTTCCCATCCTCAGTATAGGCTAAGGCAGGGTTTGGGCCAAAGTCAATGAGAGCTTTTCCATTGCCCCCTGTGGCCTCTGGAGGAGGCCCAAGGGTGGGATTGATTATGTTCTTCTTGCTCCACAGCCTCAAGAACACAAACAACATCTATTGAAGTAAGCATGAGACATCTGTATCCCACGGGAGCACTCTGAACGTCGCATGGAAGGGAGAGCTCTCTTGATAAAGGGGCAGGCTACAAGTTATATGAACCGTCGCAGGAAAAATATTCCTGAAACGGCTCTTGCCCTGCCGCCTCCTTCCTCTGACTGACTTTTCTGCATTCTGAATATTCAGTGGTACCAATTAAATGCTTACAGATTATTAATTAATGAAGCAGCCTGTGAGGGTTTATGTTGCAAGGCTCCCTGGGCACTAAAGCGACTGTTCCAGACACCCAGGCTCCTCCGAGCCTTTTCTTTCAAAGAACGCCTTCATGTTGGTGCTGAGATGGGTTTAGAACTGGTTATGTACTTCAACGTAGCCGTGATAAATAAATGAAAAAAATTTGAGACGTTAATAACAATAGGATCAACGTTTGCAGGAGCAAGGAAAAGCCCGCGGGAAGCCTGGTGCCGGGGGGGAGCCACCCCCACACGTGACGGGCGCGCTCCCCACAGGCTGCAGCCGAGGGCTCGTGCCTCACGTGTGCCGCCGCGGGAGCCCGCAGCTTCCGTGTGACGGGGAGGAGTGGCGAGCATGGCTTTCAGTGTGCCTTGGTGCCTGCCTGCAAAGTAAACTTCTACAGCTCTTACACAGTCAAGGGGATTTCTTTGATGAAATGCTTATGAGATGTGATTTAACAGCACCGACACTGAAAAACAGCTCCTGTTCTTTCTCTTCTTTCATGTAAGTGGGAGTTTTGAAGCAGGTAAGTTTTTGCAGGGTGCAGCTTGTTTTTTTTTTTTTTTAATTGTCCATTTCCTAACCAGGTCTTGAGTGCCTTTGTCTCTTAAGAGGCCCAGGGCCCTGGAAAGCCCAAGCTGCATTGGAAGCTTGACATTTCCATATTTTCATCAAAGGGACATAGGAAAAATCTGAAAACCCCCAGACAGAAAATATCTTATGTGTACACATTTGTCTGACTGCTTTTTGTCACCAGATGCCTTTATCTTCAACTGCAGTCCTCTGAGAAATGCTGGAGTTAGCAAGTTGCAGAGGAAGGAGTTGGTTCTGTAAGACTTTGAATTTTGCTTCAAGGTCAAGTCTTCAGAAGCAAACTTTCTAGCAATTTAATCTTTATTTTAAAAAATCACCCTAGAAGAAAAGCTGAAGGAATTTAAAATTGAATTTATAAATAAATTTACAGTCATGATCAGAAGTTTCCTTTACAGCTGTAAGTAGGCATGGGATTTAATGTTACATTTGGCACCGAAAACCTATCATCCTAGAATAATTACTTTATAAACTCTTACAGCAAAAACTTTGCAAAGGGGCTGAGAGAGGACACCCTACAGGCAGACATCAGGCGGTGCTGCCTGACAGCTGACAGGAGTTGGCCGTGCTCGCCTGGTGTGACAGATTCAGAGCACGGGATGGGTGAGCTCTCCAAGTGGAGACAAAGTTCTTGCTTCCCTAAAGAGGAAGGGATGGGGCTGAGCTGAAGGTGCAGAAGGGGGATTTTAGAAGGAGGCGGTGGCGGGCATCCCTGAAGAACTGGACTTAACACGTGTTGCTGCTGGGCAATGGGATGGGAGAGACCCCCTTTACAGGACAATAGCAGAAAAAGCTGATTTTCCTGGACCCTGGTATAAGGAAACTATAATACAAGCAATTCTTGCCCTGAGACTACAATGCCTGGGAAACCACCTAGAGCTGACAATGTAATGTCCTGAAGCTCACCTTGTGCTACCCTGCCAGCATCTCACAGTCACGATTAGCAAACGCCACACTTCCACGTGACAAGGGAGTTTCCTTGTCAAGTCCTTTCCAGCCTTCTCTCTTTGGAGGCTTTCAATACACCAACCAACCAAACTACCTGGTTGCAAATGTACAGGTGTATTTTGTGTTGTGGCTGCTGGCTGCTGGGAACAGGGCTGAAACCACTGCCCTATTTTGCACATGATATTACAACGGTAGGTAAAAAAGATTCGTCGTTATTATCATGAGGCTGGTGTTTAATTTATGATCTATCAGCAAAAGGTTCCTGACTGATCATTCCAACTCCCAGAGCTGTCCTAGAGACTCATTCAGTGCAGGCACAGCTTGCTGTGTAAGACTGTCGGCATGAAGGCAGCGTGCACGCTGACTGGGAAAAACGAAGTTGTGTCAAGGATGCTCTGGCTATAGTAACTCTGAGTATGTCCTTGGTGCTCTGGGGGTTTGGTTTTAAATGCAGTACTGTTTAAAAGGGCTTTGCAGCTTTCAATATCATATTCCAATAGGGAGCATAACATGCTGACAGACTATGGTTATACTTTGAAAAAAGACTGCCAAAAAAGTATTATTTTGTCTGTTTTGAAGACATAATTCAAGGAATTTGAATTTTATTCTTGAATCCTGAAGATAATCAGGAAAAGCCATATATATGCACTGACTGATTTATTAGCAAATAAAACAAGCGTATCGCCAAATATCAAGATTTTGGGCATGTTTTCATATTGATTATCCTAGTGAAGATCACAGATGTACAGAAGGGCACAGCCCATTCCAGCTGCCGACTTTATCTGGCTCTGACACAGAACGAGTTCTTCACCTCTACATCTTAAAGGAATTTTTTTTTCTCTGCTAAAAATTACAAAGTTCCTCCTCCTTAATGCCCAGGAGAAGAGGATTTGGGAGACTACCACTCAGGATACCGATGTGCTTTGTCTTTTGCTCTTTGTTGGAGGACTGACCCATTATCACAGCAATAAATCTGCTACTATTTTATTTGATTGAGATCTAGAGCCCTTGCTTCAGAGATGGAACGGAAGTCTTGTGAATAACAATCTCCAAAGAGAAAATATTCTTTTGTTGAAAGTATGGCCATTTATTTTTATATGGACAATGCGAAAACTTTGTGCAATAAGAGGAGAAATATTTCACTGAAAGGCTTTTTTATTACCTGCTGCTCATCAGTTGTTTGTATTTATGCATTTTCTTTTTTACCACATTCAAATTGAAAAGAAGTCTTGGACCATGAGTTCTTCTGCTTCAGAGGGACTCTACTTATATTCTTCCAAATAACAATAGAAGTAAAACATCGAGAAATTTGGGTGCCATCCTGAGCTGTTTTAAATAAATATGTTTCATATTTAGCACTGCATACACTGTTTCTGAAAACCAGGACACGGATGGTGCAATCAAACGCTCACGTTTTGAAGACTAATATGATTATTCCAGCTTCCAGTGCTTGAGAAACCTCAAGAGAACTGCTTTCCTTGAGCTGTCAGTTGTGTCTTCATTCCTCCTGAGTCAGAAAATGTGTGAATCTGACTGGAAAAGACATTTTCCACTTGTTTTGTCAATTCCATTAGGAGTATTATCCCCCTAGAGGGGATCTTTGATCAAATTAGCCAAAGATTTATGAATGTCACGAAGGCATAATTTAAGGTTATATCATGGTCCAGTGGATTTTGATTCTAGCTGAGAAAATTTGCTTCTCTAAGTTTCATATTGATTTTCTTCTTATCAAAATGTAGAAAAATCAAATGGTATTTCATACCTCTGCAAAGCCCCCCCCCTCCAAAAAACTTCCTGCAGAGAGTGTAAAGAAAATTAAAGAACAAATGATTCAAATGATTTTATTTCAAAATCTTTATTAAAAGGGCGAGAGGTGTTCTCTAATGTCTGGTTGTAAAGCCAACAAACAGCCTGCTAGTACCAAGCACGAGTCTTTAATGAGTAGGACAAGTTCTCATCCGGTGTAGATCAGTACTGCTATGTTGAAGGAGGCAAGCTCAGCAGAGCTGTATGTTTTGCTCTGAATTAAAATCTAACCTACTATTTCTCAGTGCCTTTAAAGAGGGTTGACGAATGATCAGGTAATCTCCAGGCCCAGAAGTCTTTGAATGATTCAACCTCCTCCTCCTATCTCATCCTCTGGCTAGCTCCTCAGTCCTTTCTTGTTTTTTTTTTTATTTCTGTTTCCTTTTAAGAGCATGCTAATCCTGCTCTTATGGCTGCTTTTCTGCCTCTGCTGCTTTTCCATTCTTTGGGTCAGCTCTTGAGGACACAGCACTTCATTAAGTTTTCTTCATACGACAAACTCCCACAGTAGCCTTTGTTTACCAATTATTTGGTATTTCTTTACCTAATATGATTTTGATCACAAGGAATTTATTTAACATTTGATGAGAGTTCTGCAGCTAATCACTAACACATGTTATAATTCATTGTCAAGCGAATGAGCCTTTCAAATAAAACAATGCAGAAATAACCAATGGGACCCTGCTGAGACTACTTTATTTGGAAAAGATGGAATTCAAAGACTTGAGAATCGGAACATACTTTCCAGCCAATTAAAACGGTACACGAGATGCTGGCTCTCCTTTGCATCAGGCTGTTAGGATGAGATGCTCTGCAGGATGACTGTTCCAGGAACAGGAAGAAAGGAGTGGCAAAACATTGGGGTTTTTGCTGCGCTGCACACTGCTGCCTGTTGTCAGTCTGGAAAAACCTCCCTGAAGCTTTCTTCAGGTGAAAATTGTAAGACTGATATTTGCAATTAACTGGACAGAGATGATGACTAGGATGATTATTACTATTATTAATAAGGCATTTTACAGACAATAATGAAACTATTAACTCAGAAACCTGATAGTACACACACAATATTCAAAGCAAGGAGCGAAATGAACACTAGCTGCTTCTGCTCTGCTGACCTTGGCCTCTCCCACGATTATGCCCATTCTCTCTAACTTTAACTTGTTTGAGCAGTCAGCTGTTTTCTAGGGGAAGAGCTATGGTTTGTAGACTTCTTAGGAGAAGTGCACGTTCAAGAATGAATGACACCAGGAAGGACTGTTAGCAGCAGTTGTGGACAGGGGGGAAAAAAACACAGGACAAATATATTGGGAAAAGCTCAGCAGAGTAGTTTGTTGGGATACATGACTGGGCAGAAGGAGACATAACAAAGGGGATGAAAAGCAGGGAACGTGAGGAGGACCATGAAGACGAGCAGAAAGAAATATGTAATGAAGAGGAGTCAGATGAAGAATCTAGGGCAATCAAGTGAAGAAGACTGTCAAGAAGTCCTACATCTATAGGATTTTATTATCAGTATGTGGAACAGGTTAAAGTTTTGAATCTGGAGACCCCAGATGAAAAGGAGTTGGCAGTAGATTACAGGAGAAATAATCAGAATTTGGATATGTTACTGCTTATCATGGGACCATTGTGCAATATTAGTATGTGGGGAGTTATGGGCTTTATTTTTAGAAACTTATGAAACAAAGAGTTGAGTCTATCTTGGCTTCTGCCAAGCTTGGATGTACCTTGTTTTTTAAACTGTTATGACAGTGCTGTTGGAAGCTTTCAGAAATTTTTGGTAATGGTGTGGAAATGAGCACACCAAAAATGAACAGGAAATGCGCAGTGAGAGCAAAGATTTAAATGTTCTTGTTTTTTCCTGTTACGCTGTTGTAGTTATGGCTGCTTGGCTCCTTCAGCTGAAAAGAAGGAAAACAATGGCAAACTGAGAGTTTATGTTTAACAGTTGGATGCAAGTATAGGGCATATGTTTCCTGAAAGACATACACATTGACCTTGATTCTCCTAACCATATTTGGGCAAATCATCAAGGCAGTCCACTCACCAGAAGCTCCATCCATAGTTAAGGGAGGTAGATACCTCCAGAGTCTGATTCAGATCTTAGTTCAGGGATGAGCTGGATAAAAGCTGTTGGGATCCTTTAATTATAATTCTGAGAGTAAGTTGAATGGGGATTTGGTAAGCCAATGAACCGTTGCCATCTATGAGGATGTTGGTTTCTGCTGTTTATTACCATGCTTTCTTAGGGAAGAGTTTATGAGAGTTTGTATTGCAGGAAAACTCACTGAAGGTTTGAGCTTTCTTGTAAGTTGTCCCCATTTACTTCTCATCCACAGAAACAAACAGTGAAAAGTGATAGATTTGGAGGGCTTGTTCAGTTTCAGGCCTGGAATAACTATGACACTCCACACCTGGGTAATTACCCTAAATTTCCTGAAGATTATTTTCATAGATGGTGGACCTCACTGTGTATGTAGTCCTGTCTCATGTAACAACAAGATCTCTGCGCAAGTGTTGCCCGTGATATATTGAACTTTGTTTTGCTTGCAGCCATTATGCTTTGATCTATGTTAACTATGTAAGTCACATCACATGGTGGGAAAGCCCGACTCTAGCTACTTCATGGAGCAAACAGACCTGACAGGTGCAACTGAATGCCAGAGAGGTTGGGGATTCTTCATCCCTGGGGATTTTGAATACGGAGCTTGGCAAGACCCTGAGTAACTTGACCCTTGCTTTGAGTGAGAGACTGGACCAAAAGATCTCTAGAGGTCCCCCCCAACACAAACTTTTCT
Organism: Phaethon aethereus; assembly: GCF_964289735.1. Taxonomy (NCBI): domain Eukaryota; kingdom Metazoa; phylum Chordata; class Aves; order Phaethontiformes; family Phaethontidae; genus Phaethon; species Phaethon aethereus. Next base: position 65,244,406 of record NC_138576.1, on the reverse strand, counting down.
ATTAATTTATGATTTTAATAAAAATTTATTTGCTGAATAGTTATAGTAACTTCTGTATCTATTTCTGATTTTGAAACAAACCTGCATGGAAATAAATAAAGCTTTTAATTAAAATTGATTTAGTGGTATTTAGTCAAAATTCCTTGGGATAAAAACATGATGGTTTGGGATTTTTTTTGATTTTTTTTTTCAAGAAGCATCTGTGAACAAAAAAAAGCAAATTGGAAAAATAAATTACATTTTTGTAATTTGTTTTAAAACATAATGTTTTGATTTAAAACTAAATGCATTTTTTCTTACTTTCCTTTGAAAGAAATCAGAATAGATATTGTAGAACTTTAATTTATTTTGAAAATTATTCTCAATTTTAAAAAAATCTGCTTTTTTTTTGAGCACTAGTCTTGGAGAACGTTTCCTGTAAATGCTTCCCTAGAGATAAGATTTCATGAACTGTTCCCATTGCCAAAACCAGAAACTTGATGTGGGCTCTGAATAAGGCAACAGATGGTTGTTAATCATCAGGGCTTGACCCAGCAAGGTTCTGAACCTCTCTGATACCAGAAACAAGCAAGTGGCTTTTCTTGGGAAATAAATCAGGGGAGTTCTGTGTGTGGTAACAGGTCGTGTGGTAAATTTTTTACTGGTTGCATCATCAGCCTGAAAAGAGAGAAGACTAACAAGGCTCTTCCCTGTGGGACCGCATATGCAGTCCTAACGCAGCACATTTTGGCAGCAGCTGTCAGAGCATCCTTACTGCACCATGTCTCATACTACACCGGCCAATTCAGTAGATGTTATACGGACACAGGTCTTGTCCCAAGAAGTTTGACACTAGTGTGGTTCTGCTTGCCTTCTTCATGACCTCAAGACTTCATTCAGTGTTCAAGACTGATTCTTTTCATGCTCCCCCTGTTATACGCTTCCCGCTCACTCTGCAGCCAGCAGTCACTAGATGTCTTTCCGTGAGTCAGCATCTCCCCTTGCAGTCCGAGGGTTATTTTTCCATTCATCCTGTGCCATAGGAACCGCTGAGCTAGTCTTAATTGTGGAAACATCACATTAGTCTTCCTTTTTTTGTCCTTGCAATACTTATTACGAATGTTTGAAAGTATAAAAATATTGAATTCATGCATGTGTTAATAGGGACTCTGTTCAGGAGTATAGGTAACATTTCTTAATACTTAGCACACATCCTATTTCTCATAGATGAGTCATGAGGAAGAAACTTTTGTCGGGTATCTGAAACAGGCCTTTAATCAACACAGGGTGTGAGAGAGGCATCTTTTGTTAATAATAGTTGATATTAGCAGTCACTAAAGTAGCTGCAGGAAGTTAGCTACTGCCATAGAAATGGATTGCCAGTGAAATTACAGATTTCAAGTGACCGGTTTTCTGTTGCGTCATTTATACTTGCTTGTACAAACCTGCCGACATATTGCCTTGTCAGCACATCTGTGAGTGAAGCCATGTAACTGTTGCTGGGTTCCCGTTTGACTGCTCGGCACTGGCTGACTCTGACCTATGTAAGTCTATCAAATAACCAAATAGATAGGTTTACCACACGACCGGGCTAGTGCCAAGTGAAGTATCTGATGTTCACTGTCAGGTATATCCTCTCACTTGATTTGGAGGCGCTGAGCCTATGTCTGTTAAACCCAGTGTGAGCTAAAAGCACCCAATAATTTGTACTCTCCTTTCTGAATTGCTCCTCTTGCAGCTCTGTTCACTGTCACATTATACCCTTTTTGAAAAGGCAAAGCAGTTATACCAAACCAAACTAGAAGAAATCAGCCCTAGTGCTTTTTGACAGCCTGTGACATGGGCTCCTCTGCAGCTTTCTGCCACGGGAAGAAACTTTGAGCTGATTTCTTCTCCAAGGAGAGATGTAGCGTAACCAGGATCCCATTACACCGTCTGTAACACCTTGAACAGTTTGTCACTAACTTTTTTTCCTTCCCCTATGAATAAGAATGTCTGAATAAAACAATAAAAATGAAAATTTGGAGCAGCCTGGGACAGTAAGATGAGACGTTATTGCTTTGAGGCACATCTATATGAATTATGACCTAGCCTAGATAACTTTTATAGCAGAAAGGTGATTAGCAAGTTTATTATGCTGATTTAGCTGCATGTGTGATGCTACCGGGAAACATGTACAAAAGGTTTTCAAAAGATGCTCATCATTTTCCTCCTATTGGTACGATTTTCTCAGCTTCTCGTGGAGTCAGTCTTTCCTCTTTTGGAGGACAAGGCCACTGGTGAGGATGCTAAGCTAGCTTACACTTGTGATTCAAGTTGGCAATCACAGAGTTTGCGTACAGTGCCTTAATAACTGGCCCCAGTTTATTTTGTTAACACTAAGGCTTATCCTAGCTGAATCTGCCTAAAGTAAAAGTTGCTCAAGAATGCTGCCATGTGCATAAACACCTTTGAGCCACCTGGACTGAGTGTGTGATGTGAGAGTCCCAAATCAGATTTGTTCAATTTCTCAAAGTATCTTTGAAAATCTCTCCCCATCAATAGCTGCCCTGCATTGCATGCTGATGCTGTTATGTCCCTCAAGGTGGGCCAGAATTAATTTTTTGATGGTCTTCTGCTCCTGAAAAGGAGCATACTGACAGCCTGGGAAATGGAAATCTCTTAGTTCATGGAATAAGCTCAAGAAAAACAATGGATGTGCAACTCCTCCTGCCCATCCTGCAGTGCTGCTCAGCACAGGGGCTACCTGCAAGGGACCTCACAGGTTGTGTCTCCTCATGAACGGGTTTCTGGATTTTCTTTGCTTAATGTTGCTTTTAAGCAACATGACTGATTGGGTTTGTGGACCTGACTGCTGAGGGTGATGATTTATTTCACATGAACCATTAAACTCCGTTCATCTGCAAAGAGCTTTGGACTGCTGCTGACCTCAAGCTGAGTCAGTAACTGAGAACGAAATGTTCTGGTTCCCCTTCTCACCCTGGGACCCTTGCATTCCTCTGTCCTTTGTGTAATGTGAAGCTAGGCATAAGAGTAAGTACTTTTACAAATAATAATAATATTTGCACATCAAATGGCAGAGAAAACAGGCCTATACATTCCTGTGCATAGTTGGGCTTAAAGGGAAAATGTCAATCTGTTTAATTAGGTATATTAAAATATATTTAGATTATATTAAAAATATACATGCATGTGTTTAGTATATGGAGCACACTTAATAATATAACATTTAATTGTTAGATGAATATTATTTCAATATGAGAGCTCAAGGGATTTTAAATCGTTCCTTTCACAGGAGCTTATCATACACTGTCTCACCTATCCAGAAAAGTTTATCTTTGAAGGTTTTACAGTATTTAAGGGAAACTCATGTGATCTTAAAAATATGCCTTGTTTCTACATTAGCATCAGAGAATGATCCAGTGAAAAATTAACTGGAGATTTTTTGTGTTCTATCCATATAGAGGAACAGTTTGGTTAGCTGAGCCCTGAAATCTGATACAGTACATGGTGTAGGAACATACAGACAATGGCAGAAAAATCCTGGATACATGGAATAGAAATCAGCATGAGAAACAGGAGAATTGTGTGGTCACAGGTCTCTAACCTCTTCTTTACTTCTGTCCATGAACTCATCTCCCTCTAGAGTACTGGCATTAAAAACTATCATGTACTTGAAAGGAAAGCAAAGGAAACCCAATCTACAGTAGAAGCATGACCCTTCTCCCTCCCGGTGTGCCATGCTTCCTCTCTCTGAAGGGAGAGAGGACCTCACTCCTGACCTGAGGAGGAATGCTGAGCAGCCACCTAAAAATCATTTGCTTCTGCTGGCTCCTCTGCACCTGGCGTCTGTGTGGGGTAGCTGGAAAGCTTTTGTTAATATTTCTTCTACTTGTTTCCTGAGTATTTTTCCAAAGCAGCTTAGTTGTATGCAACGCGCTCTCATTTCCTAATGCCAGTCACTGAAAGTGTATGGCAGGGGATAACTGCAAAGCCATGTTACTTTGTCCAGCCACATCATCTGTGCCTGCTCCCTGTAACTCCTTGAGAATGACTGATGCAAAATGATGACACGGGCCCATTGCATGTTTCATAAAGTGTGTCAAATAAAACACAGGGTTGGGGGGGGGACAGGCTACCCTTCTCTCTAAAGAACTCTTTGCTTTTACTTGGCAAGTTTGCACAAGGCTGTGGACAGACTAGGCATTTTTACAAAGCTGAATAAAAGTCCAGTTTGTAACAAGGCTAGGTGAACCCTCTTATCTTCAATTTAGCAACTGTAGGTAATTATGAAGGTTACTGGATGGATAAAAAGTGACATGATCTCCTGGATCCCTGGCACAGTGCACGGCTGACTGAAGTCTCTGCTGTCATGCCTGAACAGCTGCTGTTCCCTGTGAATGGGAGGTTAAAGCTAGTGGGATTCTGTACTCCTAACACACCTTCGATTGCTATGCAGGCCTGATTTCGACTGTGTCTCAGGTGTTGAGGGACAGGTCAGAGATTTGTCTTCTGGATCTACAAAGCACATGCTTTGGGGAAGAGCGTGTGGGTAGAACTGTAACAACATAATTCTGGCTAGAGCCAAGACACAAATAGCGAAGTCACATTCGTGCAGCCACTTTGGAGCGTGAAATGTAATTACTTTTGCCCTTTTAAAATCAGATGTTTTGCCGTCTGACTTCACCTGGACTATGTTTGCTCAAAACCTGCAAAAATAAAAGCTAACAATACACAAGAGGTTTAGGAGAGGAGAGAGGAGAAAAAGAACTATAAAGATAAAGTCTGTTCTTTAGGGGAGTCTTGTGATAACGCTTCATAATAGCACTGGCTATTTATGAAGAATGGAGAGAGAAGTAGACGAGGGGTCACTGTTGCACCTGGCCTTTCTTTGAGCTTATCTCTTGCTCTCCCACATGTCAAACCCTTGTGTTTGGGATACAGAGCTTGTTCATCCTGGTGGGAGAGTGAGAGAGAGGGCTGGGGAGGTATTTGTCATCCTTTTAAAATATTTCTTGATAATGAAGACAGCGGCAAACACCAAATGGAAGAAAGACATTTTCCCGCATGATTAAGCCAGCATAACAGATTTCTTCCACAAGACTGAAAAATTAATGTTAAAACTGGATTTGGTTCTGAGTCAAAACTTCACCAAATTTGAGGTGAAGGGAGAGTTTTGGCAGAGAAAACTGAAGAGTGGATCAGGTATTCATGACTCAAAACAGTAACTTCTGTTTCATACAGATAAATCAGTATCAGACACTGATAAGCTGATAATGGACCTAATATTCGTTTTACAAGATTTGCAATGTATCTTTTGCAGTTCTCTCCCCATGCCTCTTTTTTTTCCAAGCTGAAATTTGACAGATGCTCCCTACTCCTTCACTGGATGGATTCACACCCCCTTGGTGGACTTCAGTGTCGAAAAACATGCTTTATTGGACACAAGGAAGAAAGTAACTTGGCCAACTCTGTAAGATGAATGCTGGGCAAGAAATGGATTAGCTGCTGACTGCATGAACCTTGCTTGCTATGGAAGTGCATCCTCCTCACTGCTTTCTCCTAACTTCTATTAGAGGTTGCCCAACTTCAAAACTGGGTTTCAGGTTTCTTTCAGTGCAAAAGCAAAGCCTTTGTTCTGCTGCTTACAAAATGACTTATGAGCTGTACATGCTATTTTTCACCTCAGTTTCACAGTTTATGGACCTTAAAGTTTGGGTTTCTTTTCTTTTAAGCTCTCTGCTTGCATTAAAACACTTTGTTCAGCCTTGACTAGCGTGGCTGTCGCTCTTGACCTTCTCACAGTCCCTGTACAGCAAACCTTGCTGCATTTGTTGGCACCAGTTCCAAGCGACCACAGCTGGGATATGGTGAAGCTGAGCACTTTTTGCTACCGCTATTTATGCTAACACAAATCAAATTTTGAAAGTGTATCTTTTTAATTTTCTTCTGGTTTCAATACGGCCAAAAGACCTGAGTATTAAGAGGCAAATGACCTCTTTGGGGAGGTAAGTGACTTTGTTAGCAGGTGTTTGGAGGTGCCTGGCTGCAAGGAGAGGGCATCTGTGCCCTTTAGAGGGGCAAGAGGAGAAAGGAAGGCCTATAGCCTCCTCTTCCGCTGTTTTTTGTAGTTCTGGGTGGATCAGCATGTTTGTAATCCCAAGGAACTGTGTATGCTATATTCTGAACTAGGAAATTAGAAATTCATGCAGTCATTGATGTTCTTACTTTTGTAACAGTGGTAAGACTTTCCTAAGACTATGTCAGTGACAACGGGTCCCTTGTTTAAGACAGTACTACTTTCCATGTTCTCAGTACAGCTATTTAGCTTACTAACTCTGTGAGACAGTAGTGTACCAGGCAGAAAAAAGATGACCTCATGACTCAAAGATGAAGTGAAAAAAATGAAGTGTTTTATATGTACATATGTATATAAAAAAATAAAATATAAAATTATATAGTAACTAAAATAAATAGTAGGTTATGAAAGAACAAAAAATTATCAAGGAAACAAAACACAAAAGAAAAATCCAGATACAGGAAAAAGAAGGATAAAGAGCATAAATACCTCAGCAGTAAAGGAAATTTTGAAAATTAAGAGGCACATTGCTAGTTGGAGATTTGGAAAAGGAAAAAAATATTAAATATAACTCTGTGTGTCTGTAAAGGAGTAGAATAATTCATCTGCACCCTGTGGAGAGTCCTACAGTCCTTTACTATCTGAGAAGGACAATGGCAAATATCTATGGCAAATGTTTTAAAACCAGTAGGCATAATTAACTTGTACTAATGTAGAGTTCTTTAAAGTTGGCTGAAGAGATGACTGGTGTACTTGAAACAGGCATCAGTGTGATCATTGACTGTCAGGGTGCTTTGTCAGCACTGCTCAGTGTTCTGATTTACAAGTTAGTGCTGTTTTTTACCAAAGCAATGTAATAGGTCAAACGAAAAATCATACAAGCGCTTGCAAGTGAGGAACCCTCACAGGTTTTTTTTTCTCTAAGCGAGATATTGTCAAGACAGTCACAAGACTGAAACTAATGCTTATTTTTAGCAACAGTCTAAGTTAATTACTGAGAAAATGTGGAGATAATATAGTGATCAGCAGACTGTTAAATTGAGAGGATGAGCAGCTGGTGGAGCGGTCACTAACATGTGATAAGCAAGGCCATTCAGATGTTTGCAAATGAAAACTTATAATCCCAGAACAAAGAAAGCTGGACACGGCTGCAGAACATGGACTTTGGATCTGGAGAGGTGCCTGAGCAGAGGTTTCAGCAGCAACCCTCCAGAGAGAGCAGCAGCTAAAGCAGTGCTGGGCTGCACAGAACAGCAGGGCCAGCTTCTCCCTTTGTGGCAGTGCTGCTAGGCTATGGTGGTCACCTGTAGAGACTGTTCTGCAAAAGGAGGAAACTGGAGACACAACAGAAGAGACGCTTAAAAATGACCTGAAGGCGGAAGAATATGCCCTGCAGGTGGAAATAGGAGAGTGTCTGGGGGATGGTTTGATTACAGTATGTCTCCATAGGAAGCATACGTCAACTCTGAAAAGGCGCAGAAAAGGAAGGCAGCACAGTGAAGGCTTAGCAGCTGATCCTCTACAAATCTGAAGGAGGAACAACTTGTTAACGAAGTAGATAAACCTTCAGGACAAGCTAGGAAGTGGATTTGACGCCCTTTCAATTCTTCAGATCAAAATCCCATGTCTTTCTGTTGGCAGGTTCATGAGTTTAGTAAAGGGGTAATTGGGTGAAACTTAATCCCATGTTCTGCACTAGAGGGAACACCAAAAAGCCTAGTGGTCCCTGTAGGCCTTAAACTTTGTGAATAGTGTCCGTGGATTTTTCTCACTAGCTGGCAGCAGTGAAAGAGGAATGATCAAATCTAATCATGTATTTTTAGATGTCTCAACTTATCATTTCATACCACCTGAGATACTAATTTGACCAGTGATGTAAGATGGAGTCTTGTGGACCTGTGCTGTTTCTGGTTTCAAGTGTCATTTTTCACCATCTTATTTTCCACTGATTACACTAATGGACTGGTGTAACAGCCCACTCTCCCACCACATATTTTTGAAAGAGTTCACAATTCATGAGAACTTCCCAAATTTTAGAAAGCCGCTGTTGTTTATTCTGTATGTTTGTATTCATTAGAATAAAAAAAGTACTTTGCAAACCAGCAACCAACCAGTACTATATCTTATAATTTGTGTCCTCATGTAGGAAAGCAACCAGTGGGAACAATTCTAAGGCAGATTAAGTCACCTGTTAAGTCACCTGAAAAATATTATTGGAGATCACTATTTGGTGAGTCACTTTTTATTAGTATAGTAAACACTGCAATGATTGCTGGAATTCATGGTAATTAATAATCTCATTGCTGGAATTGGTCGTAATTAAACTTATCAACGATGTAAGAAGACAGGAAAGAAACTGAAAAAAAAAATATATTTCTGCAGGTAGCTGTACCAAGTGGAGACTAAGGTCTATTGAGCAGTGCATGTTCTGGAACACAGCAGTCCTGGGACCTGGCTCTGGGGTTGTTGTACAGTAAATGTACCCCAGTGCCTCATGATTGTTTGGAAAGATTCATCAAGGGTTGCATGCTTTAGGAGTGTTTCTTGGTGCGTGTACTTATAAGGAGAGCTGAAGAAACAAATTAATGATGTTAAACATGGACCTGAGCCTGAAAATTTCTGCATCTGTTTCCATTTAAGCACATTACCATGATATTTAACCTATGCAAGACTTGCGTGACTTGTTTTTATATATGTCTGTATATATACAGCACACACACAAACCCTCCTGCAAATATAGATATGCATGCTCTGGCCAAATGGGAAAACTTCACAAAAATTAAGTACCTCACAAACTGTACAAAATAAAATTCATTTTCAGTATGGCACTGGGTTTATGTAGATAATTTCTTGTATGTGGAATTTACCTGCAGTGCTGTTGTGGGTGTACATAAGACCTATAACCAGTAAGGTGGGGTTTCCCTGCATTGTTTGGGGGAGTGTCTGTGTGGACAGATATGAAATGGTGATCTGAAAGTTTGACAGTAGCAGTATAAAAACATGTTTTTCAAAAATGTTAGGAATGGTTCTTGGTCTGATATTCTGGTACATTCCATGCTACTGATTAAAAGAAATACAAACAAACAACAACCCCCATCATGCAATTACATACCTAGGCAAAGTTAAATGGTTTCTAAGTTACTTATGTGCTAAGGCAGTGGAATTTGTAAGAGGCTTTTTGAAGATAAATGTCAAAACAGTAAAATAAATGTACATATATATGTTGTTATGTCTTGTAGGGTGTGGTTCTATATACCATAGGTGGGAATTTCTCTATGATATAGTACAGCAGGACTGTGGCTTCTCTATGAACTTCTTTTATTCATGTAGTTTTCTATACTAGAAATGTCAGGTCCCAGTTTATCTTTATTGGCTTTGGCAGCTTTTGCAGAAAATCTGCCAGATAGATAATGTAGTTTGTACCCACAACTTGTGATGCAGTTTTCTTATCATTCTCAAGGACAGACAAAAAGGGATGAAGAGTTGGGCTCCCACTCAGTGAAGCACATGAGTTTCACATGCACGTGAAGTATGTTTAAGGGGCTTAGATGGGGTAGGGGTGCAAGGCAAGCCTGCAAGTAGTCCACAGCACTTCAGACAGACAGACATACAGCTTTAACCTTGTGAATTTGGTTATTAACACCACTGTGACCGTCCCAGCATATGCTGCATATATCTGCTGTGGACTATGTTGAGTTTGAAGCTAATTTTGCCATAACTGTGCCAGTGGAATCCAAATCTGTGATTTTAATGGATTTCATAAGTTTTGGTGTTTGCAGCAGTATCAGTTTGAGGCTAAGAAAGATTCACGCCCAAGACCTTCACAAATCTGTACATTCTTTTCAAGCAGTAAGAGGAAAGCAGAATCCGTATCTCTGTTTGAGATGGTTGCAACTGAGCACACTACAGTCTTTCTGTTGGGTGCTACCTACAGCATTGTGTAGATGGAGTGCTGCTATCTGGAGACCAAAGATACCCAAAGTTATTAAATACATAACATACATTGTCTTCCTCTAGCTTTAGGCATCTAGGTATATTTAAGTGTGTGGCCCAGAGACAAAAGGCCATTACTTGTAATGATACTCAGGCACTGGTCTCCTCAGTGTTGCAATGTTTAATTGACCAATTCCTCTATTTAATTTGAAAAATTACTTGCAATTCTATGGCTGAGACTTCAAAGGAATGGGGGAGCTTAAATCAGTGGGGAGTCCAATTTCTACTTGTTTATCCAATAACTTTCTAATGGAAAATTCAAAAAACTGTCATAGGTGCAAGGATGGAAACCTAAATTTCCTTTTTCACAGATGAGTCTGGAAGAATACCAATTCCAGCTTCTTCCTTTGCTGTTTCTGCCTCAATGAATCTTGAATTTTTTCTCATTGTTGCAGAGCTTCTGTAGAGTCTTGGAAAAGTTTTCCTCTCGGTGCCAGGAGACGTGGGTTTGCATTCTGTTAAGCACAGAAAAGGACTAATCCTTCAAAACTGAATCAAATAATGCAGACCTGAGCAGACTCATGTCTCTAAAGACAACTCTAGATAGTTAGAAACAGACAACTCTATCTCTAAAAGCTCCAGGCTTTCTTGATTAACTTTGCATAAATTTACTGGTAAGTGGGTAAACTGGTACCCAGTGGCAGAATAATGAATTCACTGTGGACCTCCAAAGTTTCAAGAGAGTGCTGTGAAGACTAGACCAATTTTTCTCAATTTGAGACAGGTTTTTAATGTGCTTGAGATCAGTGAAAAGTATTCATGGACCCAAATAAAGCTCCTCAGTATGTAAAACTTCATTAGTATATGAAATACTAACTTTGAGCTCCTCTCTTTTTATATAATTTCCTAAGATTTATTGAATAGTGTTACAAGCTGAAAAATCTACTTACGCATTTTTGAATACGATATCTGTGTAATTAGGTAATTGTAACTTTGTACCACATAGCATTTAATGTAATTCCCTCATCTCATAAGATTAAATATCAAGATCTTTCTGATGGGAACAATTATTAAAACCATCCATCTTTATGCTCACCTGAAAAAATGTTGAGAAAACACTGGGGTGTTGTTTTTTTGTTTTGATCATGTGGCAGCTTCTTAATTCTACCCCTACCACAAGACCTTTTAAATTTGAATTATTTCTGATAATATACTTCCAGGATAATAAAACTCCTCAAGTTGTCTATGCTAGCTCTGTGAGACAACTGAGAGAGTAATTTTATTGCAACTAACTGCTGGTTAAATCACTGGTTACCATCTATGTAGTTCTCAAATCAAAACTTCAAATACATTTAATTAATATTTTACAGTGATGCAGAGAATATGCAGGGAAGCTTAGGATATCTTTCAGCTGGTTGGGACTCATACATGAAATATAGTCCAGATCTAGTGCCAAAGAGCTTTCAGCATCAATCAACAAGACAGATGAAGAAGAGGAAGAGAGAGGCAGCATTACTTGCCCAAATATGAAGTCAACAGGTCAGTGACAGAAAAGGGGAAAAACTATTCTTACATTCTTTGTTTCAGATTTCTATGCTAAAGAAGATGCTCTATTTAAAATCAAGCTGGATTGCTTTGTGATGATCAAATAATCAGCAGAGGTATGATTTTGAGTATGAACTTCACATAACAGCCACCTCTCATCACACTTCTAAAACAAGAACTAATTTGTCTCCAACACACTTCTGGGTGGAAAACGCCATTGTTGTGTAAGAGGTGGTAAACTTGAAACAAAGTAAGTGTAAGGGAAAAAAAGTCCAAGATTGCACAGAAACAGTTTTCTTGCCTCCTGTTCCATGGCTGTTAACAACAGATCACATACCATCCATTGCCTGCAGCCTACCATGAAGTCATTAAAAAACCCCCAAACTCTTACTTTAATTTTTAAGATGAGAATGTCCACAGGAAAGGCAGTTTCATAGATAAAGACTGGACTGGATAAAATGACATAAAGCATTATACCATTTAGATTTTGTACTGTTCAGCCAGTTACATCTTTCCTCCCCTTTGAGACAGATGTATTTTGAAAGGGCTATTTTACATTCCAAAATCTATGCCTTGCCTTTACTCTGGCTTTTATATCCTGTCCTTTCGTGTGTGTGTGTGAGATTACTTTATTAATTGCAAAGAAAACATCCTTTAGGGATTAGACTAAACCATTTTTTCTGCAACCAGTGAGAGGGGGCATTTCAGATGACATCCAGTGGCATTCATAATATAGCTTTTGCTGGTCTAAGATATCATCTATTCCACTCCCAAACAGAACAGCACTCGTTTTGCTTGAGCCAACTTGCCATTAAAAGACTAATGGTTGTTTTGCACTTGGTTTCTCAGCAAATGTTCGTTGCTCTTCTGGATGTGGGTGGGGAAATGGTTTATATACAAATATAATGAAAAGTTGTTGTGACAACTTGCATGCCAGTCCTATAACTGCTGTTGAATAGATCACAGTAGCTCTTTGCTTTACTTAACACAGCACGATTTGGCTGTCCTTTCCCGCACGTAAGGGTACATGAAGAGCTGTGTTGGGTGTACAAGTTCCAGTTATGGATGCACTGGAATGATGGAAAGACAGACAGGAGGTGAAAAACTAACTCAGTTTGACTATAGTTACTTCTATTCTTATGGATTAAGGGAGTCTTTATATAAAAATCTCTGCGTACGGAAGGAGTAAAATGAAAAAATGATGGAGAAATCACGACAGAACCGTTGCATGGAAATTCAAGACTATTGTGCAGTTGATTTCAATCGGGTTAGCTTTTCACCCTTTCTATATGAGTTACAGTAAGCCCCGCTGCCAAGACCTGTGCTCAGCTTTAAGGACCTAAGTCGTCCTACTGACATGGAGTATTTGTGCAGCTGAAGCTGAACATATTCCTAAGAAAGACTTTGCCAGACCACAGCTTTACTTTACTAGGTGGTCTGTCCGCAGAATAATAACGTGGTTTTCCAGCTTAGGAATTAGACCCTCACCCAGAAGGTGGCTATTGGGGATCCAAGTTCTGCTTAGTTTTATATACCATAACATTGTACTGGCTTAGGTAGCTCCTGCCCTGTCCTTCTTTTGAGTTGGAGCAGGGAGTGTTGTACCTTTCCACCACAGCTTGCTGCTCCTTCAGCTGGGCAACTACAAATGAAGCTACCTGGGAAGCGGGATCACTGAAATGACCCAGGAGAAAAATAGCACTCCAGAATGAGAGCTTCTTCACACCCCTGCTTGGCATTTTGCCCTGTGAAGTCAGCACATTAATGCCCACATAGCTCCTTAAAAGCCACAGAGAAAATGAGAAAACTTATTTTGAAAATTTGTTTTAAAAACTAATTGCCAATAGGAGTCTTGCTAAGCCTCCTCAGAGAGGAGTAAGAAGTATTTGTAATCATGCTCCAAAGATGACAGCTATCCTTGCTACCCTGAGGATGAGTTTGACCCATTTCCTTTAACAGAGAGAAAGCTCTTGTGCCCTTCCTTCTTCTGATTTAAGAACAGCTCAATTCCCACCCAAGAGAGATGGGCTTTAATTCTGTGGACTCAAGTTTCCAATGGCTTTTCTGCCCTGCATCTCTTCTGTCTGAGCATAGAAGGCGCTCTTGCACTGCGGTCTGCAGACGGGACAGGCCATTCCTAGCGCTAAATGTTGTTTGAACTGTTGGTTTTGACCGAATAAAGTAGTAAATGGTCCTACCCCAGGACATAAAGCAAAGCTGATAACAAATAAGCAAACACATTAATCTGTATTTCTGCAAAGGTAAATACCTTTCTGCAAAGGCAAATAAAGTTATTTACATTTAGGGAAAGAAAAAGTCCATTGAGACATACAATGGTAAAAAGTTGCGAGTGGCTATAAAGCATGATGTCTTATCCATACAAGATCTCTTCCACCGATTGGTCTGATACTTTGAGCTTTACACAAGTCTTTCTCAAAGGCAAAACCACCTTTCCTAAGCAGACCTCGTAGGTACAGGTGTTTTGGAGCAGATTTTGTATTGTATGAAATCCTGTCAGTCAATCCAAATAGGCTGTTTTGAACTGTCCAAATTGGCTACTTGCACTGGTTTGAATTGTCTGGAGTCGGTTTTGATAAGCAAATAACAATGCAATGCAATATGAACATATACATGTACATGTATATGCACACGTGCATGTGTGTATGTATACATGTACATGTTACATATGTATGTATATGTATGCACACAGTGAAATGTAACGCTTCCTTGCAGTCATCATTAGAAGAGTAAAAAAATAAAAGTGGGTAAGAGCTAGTTTTGATTTGTGACAAACCTTGATTTGCTCTCAACATGCAGTTTGGAAAAGCAGGTGATAAAGCATCTCCTGCCTGCTTCTGCTTCCTGCTCTCCTGGGACACACCCTGAGTATCTCCTGAGAGCAGGAGAGGTCCATCAGCAAGATCACACCACTGGAAGATGCAGCTAGGGGCTGAATAACCACACCAATCCCGTTCTTGTTGAAAGACTCTTTTCTTTCTCTCTTCTCTCTTCTCTCTGCTCTGCTCTGCTTTTCACTCTTCGCTCTCTTCTCTCAGGATATTTGACCTTCATCTCCACAGTTTACTTCTTTGGTGCAGGTCCAGATAATTTTCTTTTACTATTCTTATTTCAATTAATTTTAACCCTTGGGTGTGTAGTGTTTATATATTTGGACTCCAATTTTCTCCTCTGTCACTGGGATGCTCCTTGTCCTTGCATGCCCTCAGCTAACCAGATATATTTTGTACTTGATTTGGTTTCCTAGATCTTTTGCTCCTAAGTCACCCAGAGTCTCCACAGGAGAAAGACAGGCATCATTCTGTGTGCAGAAATGGCTCTAAAAGATCAGTGAGAAATCATTTTACTCCCACGTCATCATTTCTGAGTGGGAGCTCTAGGCCTGAATATGACTCTTGCCCTAGTTCTTCCCCTCATTGATCCCTGATTTCCAGGTCTTCAAAAGGGAGGTTGCCATTTTGCTTTGTAGGCTTCACCTCAGGTTTCTCTCAGGCCTAGATGTGAAGGTAAGATCATATCTAGCATCCCATCCGCGTGGGGAAGAACCTGAACATCTGTGCGACTTGGCACAGAGAACTGCTCTAAACAGCAGAGTAATTCGGCACGCTAGTGGGCTGTATCATTGAACACCATCATAAGCTGGCAGAGGAGTAACAGAAAATGAGTTAATGTCATTCTGCCTTTCCATAGCTTGTCATTATGTTTTTTCATCAGAGACATTAGGCAAGTTTAGCATGTTTTGGCATTACTCAGCAGTCACTTGTTAATTACAGGTGCATGCTCAGGTATACTGAGCTCTTCTGGTTTAGTCTCTTTATTTTTTAGGAAAATAAGAATCTAATGTACAGATTAGAATCTTGGAACATATCAAGTATATGCACTTCTTTGGACCATCAAAACTTTTTGCATTTATTGGGAGCCTTTGAAAAGAAAGTGGTGTGTAAGATAATTAACAGTTGAACAAAAGATTCAGAGGGAAGCTGCTTGTGAGATGAATACGGATCTATCTAAATGAGGAGAGGAACAATACAAGAGAACAAAACAAATGAGTGTGTCGTGATTACACCAACGAGAAACACCACAAAGGAGCTCTCGTACTACTCTTCTGATAAGATATGGAACTACATCAAAAGAGACCTCACGCCTTCAACACTATTGAAGTGAGGCAGTTTTCTTGTACAGTGAAATTTTTCAGTGTCATGAAGTGGGGAAATTATAAACATAGGTACAATCTCTTGCGCTGTAACAAAGCTATGGAGTACAAGAAGATGTCAAACCTAAGCATACCTGGGGGAAAAAAAGAGGTTTTAAATATTAGGAAATTTTTGTGTATTTTCTAATGTTTTCCAATTATTCAACTTCTTCCTCTTCCCAAAATGTGGAATGAAAGCACACTCCTTTATAAAGCAAGAAACCCAAACACATGCATACTTTTTCATATGACTCCAAGAGCTTGAGTTATCACAGAAAAAGCACAGCATCATGAGATTCATAACAATATTTGCAAAGCTTGGTCACACTGGGTTATGTGAAGTTGTGATCTTGTCACACAGATCAGTGGCTGTTGAGTGCAGAGGAAGTTGTCTGTACGTCAGAATCATCAACTTTTTATTGCAGTTAAAGGTTTTTAAAACTTACAGTGGAATCTAAATGGACATAATTAGATCAGCCTTTTTTCTAAGAATATGCATTTGTGCCATGTGCTTAACTTCAATCTACATGCCAACAGTGCTTTGATGATATATCCATTTTGGTCAATGATAATTATATAATTATCATAACAAATACTTTTAACTTGAGGTTTTGATTTTTCTCATGCATCACATTTTTGGACATTATTCTAAAGACCAGGAAGAAAATTTTTAAAATGCACAAGTGGTAATTAAGGACCGCACTGCCAATGCAAAACCTGTGAAAACTAGGTGTGTAAGTGCCCTTTAGATTTTTGGAAACCTCTGCAGAGGTTGTAAACCATATAGTAATTTCTGGCAGGTCAGCCTCATTCGTTGTTATTTTTATTTGTTGCACCCCATCTCTCAGTCTAAAAAAGAGGCTAAACACAGTATGTGTTCTTTGTGTGTCTTTATAAATAGTAAAATGCAGAAGCAGTTGTGAACACTGTTGCCAATGCGTGTTATAAAAAAGACTGTGTGAGGCTGTTGTTAAAGGAGATGCCTACATGCTCCTGCTGGACATACACTAGTGGACCCTCAGTTATAATCCAGTAACATGGAGGAGCTCGTGGGCCATAGAGACAGATGCTACTGTCTTTCAGCAGCCTCTGACCAAAATATTCTGAGTTTACTAATAATTCTCTGCTACTGTGTGTATGTAAGCAGAAAAGGTGATATGTGCAAGTGCTGCAGTCCTACTCCTACAGATTTCATAAGACACAAAGCTTTAATGTTCATCAGGGGTCCTGGATTCACCCACCTTCACCTGGCTGGCTGGGAGGGGAAGACTCTCCCAGTGCTGTGGGGGTGTAGACACTTTGCTTTACTGGCTCCACTTCAGCAGCCAGCTCTGCGCTCAGTAGCTGATCTGCCTCTTCCTCCTGTGCTGTGTGTTGTGCATCTTCACATCACACAATGTTGCCGACCTGTCGAAGTAAATGCTTAAATTATTGTATTAATGACCTTTGGACATAAGGAAAATAAAAACCTGCAGCCAGCTAAGAGGTACCAGCTTTTTTTCTCCGCGTTCAATGGCTGGCAAGGATGCTGCCCACTGCGAGGCCTCACGTGCTTGGGACCAAAGAGGTAGGAGAGTTTTTTCACCTTTCAGCTGTGTGTCTGTTGATGCTCTTTGCAACGGATGGGACAACGAATAGGGCCCAGCTGTGTTTTCATACAGGGGACAGCTGAAATACCTTGGGCCTCCCGGGAAGCAAAAGCCGAGGCGAATGCTGCCCGCAGCGCTAGCGCGGGGGTTAGACGTTCGGCTCCAGGCAGGCGGCACAGGTTAATGTCACTAAAACATCCTGAGGTGCCATGGGAAGTGCTGCTGGGCAGCGGGGAGGCGAGGGCAGTCATGGCTGACCTATAAACAGGATGAGGGAGCAGCCGCAGCAACGCGCAGAGACAGTCGCTGGCGCGGCATTGACAGGCAGACGCATAAACAAAGCGAGGGAGGAAGCTCTGTTTATATCTGGAAAAGAAACCCCAAACTATAGGATGCAAACGATGGATGTGCATGGCTATAAATAGCCACAAAAGCATAATGTGACTTAAAAGATTTAGTTGTGCTGTAAAGAATCTCTCTCCCTACTTAGAATGCACTGCATACACGTTATTTTTTTTTAAGTGATTTGCTTATTTTTCACATATTCAGTATTACTTAGCACACTTTAACTGGGCTTTTTAAACAGGGAGGAGAAACTTTGCACCAATCAAGTAATAACCTTGCCTTCTTTTATAAAAAAGAAGAGGCTAAAAGAAGTTGGGAGACTACCAGACAACTTTTTTGGGCAGTCGCCTGAGAGACCCAGTCACTGGTAGTTCGGTGTTTGGGTATGAAATTGTATTTTTTGAGATTAATAATAATACTTTGGAAGCCAAAGGGTAAGGAGACTACAAACAATATTTTGTTGGGCTTTTGATTGTGTTCTCAGGGTTTGGGGATATTAATCAGAAGGCAAGTGAGAGTGTCATTCCCCAAACATTCTGCCAGAGGAAACATGGACGAGAAACAATCTGTGTGCAACCACTCCCAGGTGCGGGTAGAAGATCTTCTTTATGCCTTTACACGTAGGTAGTTAGGGACCTTTACCTTCAGCTTTTTCTGGAATACCAGATAGATATCAGTACACTTTTTTTATTCAGTTCAGTAGGGTTTTACATCAGTTGTGGTAGTTAAGAAGGTTGTGAACTAGAATAGGTCAAGATACTTTTATTACAAACAGTTTTTCTGCTGGACTGGAAGTGGTGATATAACGCTGACAAGGTACATATACTTACAGCTTTTGTGGATGCGGTCATTTTTTTCTTAGTGCAATTATTTATGTGGTATAAAAGCGATTAATTTTGTTTAAAAAACAAATAGTCATTGAGAACAAGATGCCTGCTGGCACTTTTTTAGCAGATAATAGATAATACTGTGACCTTTGAGGAATTTCGTCTAGCAGTCCTAGTATGGGTTGCTATGCTTTTAGTTTTTCATTTTACATTTTCATTTACAACACTCAAACTGCTTTAACACAATGGCCTTTCTGGCTTTTCTAAAAAAAAAAAACCAAACCCCGAGTACTATTCTTTATAAACACAACATAAAAACCTGTGTTTAATACTTTCTGGTGTTATGCGCAGACATGAATACGTGGTTTAAGGAACAAATGAAATTAGCAGCAGTTCTGTGTTACAGTAACATGCTGTGTCAGCCTTTGTCTCACAAAGTCCAGGAGAGGTAAAGCTTTTCATGCCCTCAAGTCACCTGGCCTGATAGATATTGCATAACAACTTCAGCTTCATTTGGGGTGGCATTGTAATTTCCAACTTGACTGTCAGACTCATTTCTTTCACAGCAGGGCACGCTGCCGCTTTCTGCACTGCGCAACCTCCACAATTGAGTTTGTTTTCTAAGGTTCAGAGTGGAAACGTCAGAACCTCTGAAGCAACGTGGTTTTCCAGCTTACAAACGTCCTCAGCCTGTCAAATCTTTCTTTCATGGTTGCAGAATCAGCCTAGGAAGAAGTAAGGCTTTCATTATTAAATCTCTACAGGATTTGCTTAAACACAAAAAATTAATGTTGTTAGCGTGCTTTCTTTACAACTGCCTTTCTTCCAACTGGAGGAGAGAGTTTCACTCTGTCCTTGGCAGAGCCTTTGGTACAGGATCTGACCAGAAGGCAGGAACCCCCACGGACTACCCACAGCTTGGTCTTCAGGACAAAGGCAAATGCCTTCCTTTCCTTCTCTGAAGGAAAAGGAAAAATCAACCAAACAATCAAGGACCAATCTTGATGGGAGGGAACACAGTTTCTCTTTTCCTGTCTATGATAGTGGGACTGACATGATACATCAAAATATGGCCTACAGCAATATGCATAATTCCTTCCAGCAACATAGCACCAGTGGCCATTTCAGTTCTTATCTCCTAGGGAGTTTAACTTTGAAAGGTACTTTTTGCTCACTGTTTTCAAAAGCATAGACTATGAGAGCTCTATAATAACATGCCCACCATAAGCAACTCCAGCTTCTGTGTAGGTGTCAGAGGGACCTGTTTTGGTTGATTCCTCATACTTTCCTGAGGTCAAGATGTATAATTCCTGAAATGTAGGAAACACACAGATACTGAGGGGAAAGTTTAGTTTTCCCAGGGTGAATACGTCTTGGAGGCACTATATTTGTGCTCGGTATTGCTGAGGATACACTGCATATCCATCCTATGGTGAAGGAAAACTCAGATCAGAGCAGGCATTGAAACAAAAGCAAAACCTTCTCTGGCCAAGTGAGGTGTTCTTGTTAACTGTCAACATAGCCATTAGAGTGATTAGTCATTGTTATTTGATTTTTGGAACTATTTGCCACTGATCCTGAGGCCACCTCGAGTTTGATTGCTCCAGTCCCTCTTTTCTTCCCTGAGACAGAATCACAGAATCGCTGAGGGTGGAAGGGACCTGTTGATATTATCTAGTCCAATCCCCCGCCCAAAGCAGAGTCAGCTATAGCAGGTTGCCCATGACTGTATCCAGATGTTTTTTTAATATCTCCAAGAATGGAGACTCCATAACCTTTCTGTACAGCCTGTTCCTGTCTTTGACCACTGTCATGGCATAGAAGTGTTTTCTTGTGTTCAGATGGACTTCCATTTGCTTCTGTTTATGCCTGTCACTTCTTGTCATGTCACTGGGCACCACTGAAAAGAGCCAGGCTCCATCCTCTTTACATCCTCCCATCAGGTATTTATACACATTGATAAGATAGCCCTGAGCCTAGTCTTCTCTAGGCTGATATGTCTCTGCTCTCAGCTTTTTCTCATATGAAAAGTGCTCCATTCCTTTAACTGTCTTTGTGGCTCTGTACTGGGAAGCCCAGCACTGGACCCAGCATGCCAGGCGTGGCCTCACCAGTGCTGAGTAGAGGGGAAGGATCATCTCCCTCAACCTGCTGGCAACACTCCTCCTAATGCAACCCAGGATACCGTTAGCCTCCTTTGTTGCAAGGGCACATTGCTGGTTCATGTTCAACTTGGTGTCCACCAGGACCCCCAGGTCCTTCTCTGCAGAGCGGTTTTCCAGCTGAGTGAGTCCCAGCAGGTACTGGTGCCTGGAGTTATTCCTCCCCCAGTGCAAGATTTTGCATTTCACTTTGTTGAACTTCATGAGTTTCCTATATGCCCATTTCTCCATCCTGTCATGGTCCCTCTGAATGGTAGCACAACTCTCTGGCGTATCAGCCACTCCTCCCAGTTTTTGTATCATCTGTGGACATCCAGGTCACCAGTGAAGACAGTAAACATTACTGGCCCTGGGGTGCACCACTAATGTCTTGCCTCCAACTAGACTTTGTGGTGCTGATCACCACCCTACGGGCCCAGCTGTTCATCCAGTTTTCAGTCCACCTCACTCTGCACTTTTCTGACCTGTACTTTGTCAGCCTGACTATAAGGATGTTGTGGGAGACAGTGTCAAAAGGATCTTTCTCTCGAAATGTGCCTTGCTTTTTTCTCTGCAGTAGTGCTGACATTTCTGTTTTGGCTTCCTTTGTCTGAAACTGTTTATAACAATTGACTTCAGTGGCTTGCTGTAACAGGGAGATTTCAGTTCTCTTTTCTGGTGCGCAAAGTGTGATTTCACATGTTAAAACCCATTGGCAGTTATGTGCCCTGCAATGCAGTCACTGCTGCATAAGCCCCCTCACTTAACTGAGGCGTGTTTGTGCCCAAGTGATATTTTCCTTACAGCATTCAAGGGACTGAGGCTTAGTCCGGGAGGTGGAAGACCACTGCCACAGGCAGCAGCGTTCCCCACTGACCAAACGTAGCTTGCAGAAGTGTTTACATGACATGTAAGACTTTCAGCTGCAATTTCCAACTCTGGTTCTCTTCCCTGTGGTGCTTTCTGCATTTTACCCAGTAAGTTAGTAACAGGTTAGTGGCATTTGGGCTGGATCACAAGTAACATGTGACAAGTGACCCAGGGGGAAGTCTATCAAAGACACAATCTGGCAGGTATTCCCCTGCTATGAAGTGCTGGAACTTTTCAGGGTGATGCACCTTGTGACTTTTGGGGCTTCTCGACCCAGCTCAGTATTGACCAAGTTCTTTTCTGAAGAGCTCATCTGGGCACAGGGTCGGTGGGTGCCGAGTGTCACTGTGAATAGCTCTGCCAGGTCTCTAAGTTACCTGTTGAACCAGGCCATGTTTGGAGCGCTAGACTGACCACTGTGTTAAAATAATTTTTGTTGCTCTACTATTAAAAAGGGACAATGCTGTTGCAATGCGGATGTAAACTGTGGCATTTATAGCATACTTAACACTTTTGTTAATTACCTGTTAGTCATTGCATTTGCATTCATTGTCTTAAGTTGTCTTAGAAAGTTAAAAGTATGAGCAAAGACAAAGTGTCCAAAAAATGCTCTGGAAACGTGTTCTAATTTTCTCTTCTGTTTTTCTCACATGGAGGAATCAGTGGTTACGTGCTACTCTGCTCGGTGGATACACGCCTGGCTACACTAGGTTAAAAGGAAATCAAGGGTGGTGCTGGTAACATTCCGCCCTCAGCTCCCTATTCACCTCTCATCATCCACCCTTGCATTTGAACTCAATCATTTTACCCACCCACCTAGTTTCCATGTGAAATTGTGCTAATGGAGATCTGTCCCACAACATGCAGAGAGACTTTAGCTGTTTTTGTAATTTCCAACTTTCTTTTTGAATTTCAAGTGTTTCCAACTTGCTAAATCCTGATTTGGGTCAACATCCGTACTCCATCCACAGGCATGTAGTTCAAGGATCATGCCACATTGATGTAAAAGGCTGATTATGCATCAGATCTAAACTTTGTTGTGGTTCAGGGACATTAGATACTGGGGTTTTGGTATAATTCTGTGTCTACCAGGAAGGAAAAGGCCAGAAAGGGATCTGATAATTATTTGAATGGAGTAGGACCTTGGGCATTTGTGTTCTGTGTGCCCTGCAAGCTCTGTACACCCATTAGCGATGACAAAGTGTTAGAGACATGCCTGGCACCAGAAAGAGGTCAGTCCTTTCAGGAATACTTGTTGTATTTTTATATCCTGTCATCCCCTACCTGTGTCTTGGCAGAACTACAGCCATGCAGTGTAACACCAGGCTTTACATACCTTGTCTACGCTTCCCTCTTCTGAAAGTCTTGCACTTCCCCTTCTCAGTCCAAGCTTCCCTTTCTCTTTCTTTCGTCTTCTCCTTTTAGTTTCCCCTGCTTCCCTTCATTCCTTTTCCCTATTGGAAATCCCCCTCCATGTCAGGAGAGGTCAAAGCTGGAGTTGTATCTACAGGGTGTCCTGTAGGAAATGAGCACTGGGTTGCACTGTCAGCTTTTACGGTACTCGCAGCATGGCCTGTTTTCACACTCAGCTGTCGGGAGAAGATGTGCAAGAGGACGTGCTCAGCAAGAGCTCAGGGCATAGCAGCGGGGTCAAACGCCTGGTGTGGAGCTGGCCAAGGCTCCTTGCCCAGGGAAAGGAAAACGTATTATTCTGGGACGCAGAGGTGTCTTCAACTCTGATGGGATGTTTGTTGGTGGTGGGGCTTATAGCAGCCTTCACTTAGATGTGCAGGAGAGGAGCTAGGCAGAGGTGACCAGAAGGCTACATTATTGTCAGTGCTCAGAGCATGCCTGGCTGCGTGCAGGGGATGGCAGGGACTGTGCTCCGTTTCTTTTCTCTGCCTACCGTGAGCTCACGTTTTACCTAACTCCCACTGTTAGAGGCTGTCCCAGCTCCTAGGCTGTAGGTTAATTCTCTCTCTGTTTTTCGTTCAATAAGTATTTAATCTGTCTATCCAAAGGGGAATTGCTTCAGGGAGAGCTGCCCTTTGAAGTCTGTTTAGAGCATTCACTGGGGACGTGCAATCTTAGGTATCTTCAGGTTGGGGAAGTCTAAGTGCTGGTCAGCTGGATCAGGAGCCTCAGCTGCTGGCAGGGGCTTTGTCCAAGGGGATGGTTCTTGTGGGGTGACTTTGAAAACACCTACCTGTTGGGTTTCTCCCCTTTTACTACAATTCAGGGAGCTAGAGCATTGTTTAGACACAGGCAGTCTTGGGATTTCTTTGATTCTTACATATCTGGATAATTTAACTGCTAGAGACATAGGAAACAGCTGGAAGAAACACTGGGTACTTCAGATGTCTCCAAGCCCAAGGGACGGGATCTCAAGGAGGTAAGACAACAGACACGTCCTTCTGTAGATCTAGTGCATGGTGAAAGAAAAGTCACGTATGCCATCTCTTCACAGTTAACTTAGGAAAATTGTCTCACTAAAATACATGCCCTCCTATAGCTATTTCTGGGGCAAAAACAGATGAATATGAGAGAACAGAAACAATGCAAACTGCAACAACCAAATAAATTCTATTCTGACACAAGGCCCAGACTTCAGAAGTGTTTACTCCATCCTTAAATCCCTCAGCTTTCATCCTGATCCTCTCTCATTTTTTCATCTAGCAGAGTCCCAACTGTATGTGCTAAGATATAGCAGCAACCTGCAGACATGGAAATTCATCAAGTCTTGTCATACGTCAGCTCTTTCTGCGGAATTGCCAGGTAATGTTTAATCGTCAAAAAACTCTTAGCTACAAAAGCATTAACTTAAGCACAGTTCCTTAGTCTGACACTGCCACTTGGGCAGGTGTTTAATGCTCATAGCTATAGGAGGGTGTTTCTCTGTCACGGGAAACATTTAAAATCCTGACAAAAAATAAACCCAACAATGTGATGTAAAAACAAAAAATGGAAGCAAAACCATAATTCAGGGACTGTCAGACTGTTCTGTGAAGTTTTGGTGCAAACTTTATTCTGCTTGTTAACAAAGCCATAGTTCAAAATTTGCTTGCCATTTCTTTCTATCAAAGTGTGAAGTGTTTGTGATCAAACTGGCTCATGCATCTTATAAACTTGGCACATCTCATCTTGTAAGAGCAAACTTTCCTCAGAAACCAATGTTCCATTGATTGCTGTAAATATAATGTTGCTAGCCAGTCTCTTTTGTCATAAAAACCTGCTCTTATAATGGATACTGAAACTACTAGGGTAAAATAAGAAATTGGCTGGTTTTGATCAAAACTGTTGAAACTGAACTGAGGTGATTATTATTGTTGTTAGTCTCATTTTGAGATACATTTCTCACCTCCTGAGTCACCAAATGTGAAAGGCCTCTTAAAGTCTCTAGCAGGTAGCACTGTACAACTTCCAAATCTGAACTGGGTGATTTCCTGGGGTGGACAAAAGAGTAGTGGGGCATCACTAACTCCAGCAAATCTGACATCAATCACTTTATGCAAACTCAGTTACTTTATATAACTGTGATAAACTATTCACAATTAATTGGTTGCATCCTTCTGCCACCTTTGGTCAGCAATGACATGTTTTTTTTTTAAATATGGCATGCATGTATGTATATTGCTATGTGATAGCTGAAAAATTGTGTTCTGTCATTGTGACCATGTGTTGTCTGTTTTTTTCTCTTATCTGTGGTATTCTTTATCCACAGTCTATTGTCCATTTCCAAAAGCCAAAGCCAAAACCACAATGATTGTGTTAGACATGCCTTACTGCAAAGAACGCTAATGGTATCCTAGGTTGCATTAGGAGGAGTGTTGCCAGCAGGTTGATGGAGGTGACCTGTCCCCTCTACTCAGCACTGGTGAGGCCACACCTGGAGCGCTGGGCTCCTCAGTACAGGAAAGACGTGGTCATACCAGAGAGAGTCCAGCAAAGAGCCACAAAGAGGATTAAGGGATGGGAGCTTCTCCCCTGTGAGGAAAGGCTGAGAGAGCTGGGACTGTTCAGCCTAGAGAAGTGCAAGCTCAAGGAGATCTTATCAGTGTATATAAATACCTGAAGGAGGATGTAAAGAAGATGGAGCCTGGCTCTTTTCAGTGGTGCTCAGTGACAGGACAAGAAGCAATGGGCACAAACTGAGATACAGGAGGTGCCGTCTGAACATCAGGAAACACTTTTCTACTGTTAAAGTGACTGATCACTGGCACACGTTGACCAGAGAGGTTGTGGAGTCTCCATCCTTGAAGATATTCGAAAGCTGTCTGGATGTGGTGCAACTGGCTCTAGATGACCCTGCTTGAGCGGGAAGGTTGGACCAGATATCCTCCAGAGGTCGCTTCCAGTCATTCTGTGATTCTGTCTTCAGTAAGGCCTAAGGAACCAATGAAGGAACAGAAACAGTATTTTGTGTCTTCAGTGAGATGAGCAAGCAGTCATATTGGGTAAATATTGAAAAATGAACTCAACGTGCCAACAGTCTGCATCAATACATGAGCCCAAACAAAAAATCCATCCTTCTTTCCTTCCTTCCTTCCTTCCTTCCTTCCTTCCTTCCTTCCTTCCTTCCTTCCTTCCTTCCTTCCTTCCTTCCTTCCTTCCTTCCTTCCTTCCTTCCTTCCTTCCTTCCTTCCTTCCTTCCTTCCTTCCTTCCTTCCTTCCTTCCTTCCTTCCTTCCTTCCTTCCTTCCTTCCTTCCTTCCTTCCTTCCTTCCTTCCTTCCTTCCTTCCCTCCCTCCCTCCCTCCCTCCCTCCCTCTTCTTTTTACATATGTTTTGGAGAAACTTCCTGACAATTTTCCTGACCCTCCATCAAACGAATCACAGAGAGAATCCATTGGTCTCCTTTTCCCTATTACACTGTGGCATGTGGCATTTATTTTCTACCAGACTCTGTTGTACAGTCCCATGGAGGCCACAGCTAACTTTGGCAGGCATTGTATCAGTGACTCAGTCTGCCCTGGCCCCAAATCAGAGTAGAAACAGGAATGTCAGGCCCCTAAATTAGAAATGATAAAATGATGAAAATGGAGAAAGGAAAGGGGTTAAAAATATTTATTCTGGGTAGGATTCAGAGAAGCCTCTGACCTTGGCCTCTTTGCTTACTGGAGAGGACACTGTCCTCAACTTGATTATGAGATAGCGCTGAAACGCAATGTAAAAGCGATTCCAAATATCTGTTGCCAGGAAGCAGATGACATACTAAATTGCTCTGTAGATTAAGTGCTTAATTCAGCGGTTTCCTGCTGCAGGAGTTGCCAGTGTACAGCCATTTTGTCTTTTTTGGCAAAGCGGCTGCTTTTGGACGGCTGTCTCCAGTAGTCTTTCCTACGCTTCCTGTTGTAGGAAGGCCTGTTTCCTGCCGCGAGATTCCTGATTAGGCTCTGCACTATTTTAGTCCACAAAATGCCTGTGTAGCAGGTTGCTTCTCTGCATTTGATACTGATTTGTGGGAAGTGAAGTCAGATCACAGTCTGGCCACAATAGAGCATCCGAATCCTTTGAGAAATCTAAAAAAAAAAAAAAAAAAATGCTGTCGCTCCACAGAAAAGAACTGATGCTTAAAGTAGTATTCAGAGGTACAATGGAGATTTTATTATTATGGAGTATTTATTTTTTTAGTGCAGTTTCACTGTTTGTTTCTTTTGGTTTTGGTAACCAGGGCCTATCAGCTTTACACTGTCTTTTTTAAGTGTGTCCCAAGGTTAGTTGCCTGCCTTTAATGTTCACAGGATCTCCTTATCCAGATCCTTTGTGGTTTTATAGGGATAAAGTTGTTTTCTATCTACCTCCTACTCTGTATATTGTAGACTTAGATTTTTTGCTCTGCTGGTATTGGGGGTGGGAATACAGTCCCATCATAACTAGGATGACTTTGCAGATATATAACTTACTTCTTTTGACATGGGAGTGTGTGCTCAATAGCTGGTACTAAAAAGGAGGCAAAGGCCTTTTATCCATCCCCTATAGCCCCACTAGTGAGGTCCTATTCTAGGTCTGAACAAACTGTGAGACAGTATTGCTCAAGTCTCCAGATATTTCTATGGTACAAGCAGCCAGAAAGAAAATAAAGTTTTGCCTGATTGCTATTGCTAGCATGGACGTTGCAGGGGTCTTGTAAAAACCTGGTTCATTTAATTTGGAGTATTGTTTCATTCATATACTTTGTTCATACACTCTATTTCCCCCATGCTGTAAATATTCCTACATGCCTGGCCACAGATACCCCCTTGCTGCAGCTGACCATAGGATAAGGACCTTTGAATTCCCAAAGGCAATGGTTCAAGAGTTTCTTTGTTTCTCTTACGAGTTGCTCTTCAGTCTACATCCTTCTTCTGCAAAGCAGTCATGCAATGCTTGTTGCTTGCTCTTGACCTCACGTTTTCCATATTTAGGGATAAGGAAATAGACGCTGACTTCAGTGACACTGGAGTCCATGTTGTCATGGCCTTACAACATAGGAAAGCAAGGTGCAAACCCCCTGGGCTGCAGCACAGGACATTCTTTCTTTAGGTCTTTTCTCCCTTCTGACCATTTGCTTTTTGTTTTGTTTTCTCATTATTATTTTTCTTCATCCTTTTATTGAGATTTACAACTTCTTTTTCCTTTACCATGCTTCACCTCTCTTCACTTACCAGCTCTGATAATGGAAAATATGAGTCTTTTCTAGATACAAATTTATATGAAAGATTCTTTCGTTTTCTTCAAAGAAATATGAGGAGGTTAACCCCAGCAGCCCTTATCTGATATTTTAATAAATGAGACACTTTAGGCAGAGGCCAGGAAATTCGAGGTTAATTTATCACTGATCCAGACTGCTGCATTTCTGCAAAAGTGATGCTCTTCTGTGGCCCTGGTGGAGGCCTGCCTTCACTTCAGCTTTGCTGAACCCTTTATGGTGTCTTTTGTAGCATTGCTCCGACTCAAAGGGTTTTTTGTTATTGTTTAAATATATATATTGGCTCTTGCATACCTTTGCTACTCCAACTCACTTTTGTCAGGAAAGAATGAGGTTACGTTTCAGCAGGGTCTACTGCAGTCCCAATCTGAAAGTCCCCGTGGCTGTGCACACAGACACACAGCCACGGACACAGAGACACACAGCCCCCGTGATTTGTGCTGACTGCAGCCCTGTGACCTTGCCTTTCCCTCCACAAATCCAAGCCTGTTTCTGCTGCTGCATTTTGCAGCTGTCTGAGGGCAGTGCAGCCTGGTCTGCCAATAGCAGATGTGCTCAGCTTGTCTGTGATGGTCTTTCAGTGAAAAATGTTGTTCTTATAATGCAAATTAAATTCTCGCACATTGGAGGATTTGAGGGTATATTCTGCTAGGATGAGGTTCCTTGCAGAGAATGCTAAAAATGACATTCAGTAAACTGCTCCAGGGAGTCACAAGATAAACAGCAACCTCCTTCGCCAAATGCTGTAGCTATGAGCCCCATATAACTTATATGGAGAATACAATAGGGCCTCTGCATTCATTCTGGGATTTGGAAGAGCAGACCAAAAAGGGTTTTTAACCTGTAAAGTCTCAGGTCAGCTGCAGAAGCCATCTGTCCTCTAATCAACATAAATTAGAAAGGGTTTCCCTAGTTTTTCTGCTCTAACGTTCTCAGATTCTGCTCTAAAGGCAACATCTCTGAGGCAAAAAAGGCTGAGTGTAAGGTATCCTTTTTGCTATGTTGCTTGTTTCTTGGATGGCCAGTATTTATTATTGACCAGTCACCAGAGTCCCACCTGCCTTCTTCTTGTATCACTCGCTCCCTGAATCCCATCCCCTTGTCAGCCACGCTTCGACGGATGGTCAGAAACCCTGTAAGGTTTTTGTCCCTCCTGCCCCACCGACTCCAAAGGGGCAGTGGGCCACAGGGGCCTGCGAAATCTGGGCACTGCTGCTGGGGGACAGAGGTAGACGTGGTGTCTGTGGCACACGCTCCTTTGAGTGAGTTACGGGCGTGCTGTTACCGCACCGCTCGCCAGGGTACGGGTCGCTGCGGCACCAGCTGCCGGTGCAGTCTCTTTGGTCCATCCTGTCCTGCCTGGGGAAGGTCTGGGTAAGATTACTGGCAATAGCAGAGGCATTTCTCTTTTAAACTGAAGCACCGTCAAGGAGCTTGGAGAAGGTCAGCAAGACCATTGGCAAATGAAACCAGCGATATGCGACACAACTGGGGGAAAGTAACGGAACAAAAGATTGAAGGGCCATGACTACTTATCTGGCTTGGAAAAGAGGTATTATGAAGGCAGCGATTATTCTTATTTGTCAGAGGGGAAAGAGGCAACAGGGTAAAATTTTGCTGAAATGACTTAGTGAAATTGTGAGAGGAAAAATACAGTCCCCTGACTCAGCTGAGCGCTCTCGTTTGGGAGTAGAGTCCCATGCTAAGTGCCAATCGATATTTTCTGTTTGCTACCTTTGTATGCCTGTCTAATCTCTGCCAGTATCTTAGGCTTGGCTTCCACCTCCCCTCCTCTCCGTCTCTATTAACGTCACCAGCATCCACCTGCAGCTAAGTAAACGTCAGCTCTAGCAACAGCGTGCTCTTTGGAGCAAACCACCCGGATACAGAGCCAAGGCTGGCTCTGCAGAAAATGTGAAATACTTTAGGAATCATGGATTTGATCCCCTGGTGCAGGAGCACGTATCAGTGGCTGCTCCCTAAGTGACCCATGACAGGACAGTCTGACAAGGGTCGTTGCGTTGTCTAGCTTTTGAGCTTTCATTTCAGGAGACAGTTACATGTTTGAGTAACAGTGAGGTCAGTGTGAATAAAGGACAGGGGCTCCCAATTTTTTTAAAGGCAGGAGTGAAAGTCTCTGTGTTTTTCTCCACATACCCCTCAGGACCACCAGCCTTGGCTGTCCTGCAGGTCTTTGCTTCCCTTGCATCGCATCCTGGGCACTGCCTGCCTCCTCCTGTCCCCTGCATTGCCTGGCACCTCAGAGCTACCCTGTCCCTTGAACTTACTGCTTTGCCACAGCCCAGTCCTGTTCTCTCCAAGAACAGACCATGTGCTGTGTGCTTTGCTTTTGATGCTGCTACCTTCACAGCCAAAGTATGTCTCGGCGTGGGTGTAAGTTTATGGCCCCGTGGCTACCTTGCACTAATTGCCCTGGTAGAAACACATGCCATAGCTATGTAATAGTTTATTCTGCTTTCACTCAGGGGACAGGTAGGGCTCAGCTGCTGTCGGGGAAGAACTTGTGTACAGGTTGGTGTTTTGCAGCAGCAAACAGGCAAAGGAATTGTGCTTGATGATTTGTTTAGCCATGTACGTAGTTTGACTAATTCATATTCCTCTGTTTCAGGTAGGCATCTCTGTTTTCAATAACAAAATCGTGTACAGGATAAAACCAGAGTAAACTGGTTTACTGTACTTCTGAACAGTAATGACAACTGCATCTTCTCGGCTTCAGAGAAAAGTAGGCCCTGTGGATCTCCAGAGAGGGCGTTAGTATCTGAATTATGAGACTCTCACTATTTCATGGTGGTTTCTGGGCTTGAATTTTGTAACTTCTGTGTTGGAACAAAATAAGGACAAAAATCCAAATATCTGTAACAAAATTAATAAAAATGTAATTCCTTCCACAAAAAAAAAAGCATAACAATGGTTTAAAGAATATGTGCAAAAACAGACAGAACCGGATAGTCAAGCATTGTATTTTAATGAAAGCGCAACCTGTGTTGAGTGTCAATCAGTATTTTCTGCTTGCTGTCTTTGCAGACTTATTTGATACCTGCCAATATCTCAAGCTTTGCTTACATCCACCCTCTTATTACTCCTCATTAACGTCACTAATCCCTACTTGAATTCCTTGCAGGCAGAAAGACAAAGTGCCAGTGTGCGGTAAGCGCAAAGAGTACTTGTCACCATGGCTAAGTGTTAACGTAAATCAGCAGGGTTAATAAGTAAGCTTATCAGATGGCCACAAACGTGAATAAAGTCCTACCTGCTAATACCACTGCAAACCAGCTTTTCTGTCTTGCATGTTGCCAAAACACGGAAGGAGCAAAGAGTTTTCCCACCTGACACTACTTTTTTTTTAATGAAAGGTCAGGTATGACCCAGAGTCCTTCCCTTCTCCCTAGTCTGCAGAGGTTGAGGAGCTCTGGCTCTCATAGCAGAACAGGCATTTATTTAGGAAGAGTGAAGAGGCATCACTGCCTGGCTTTTCATGGGCTGCCAAAGGACAGCAGAGCAACCTGGACTGTATGCATGTCTGCTGGCAGATGGTATAAGAGAGATTATTTTTCTGCGCAGCCCACCAGGCTTCGAGAGTCAGAACATATGAGTTCTGAAAACTGACTTTAAGGGCATTGTATCACCCTTGATCAGAGTGTGATGTGTTTCCTACTGACTTCAACATACAACTCAGAGACTTAAAAGAAAATTTTGTTATGTATTTTATATAATTATAAAGGTGTCAGAACCTCAGTTTTGCTCTTCCTTCAAGAAACAGTGTTTGTTACAGCAGAGCAAATCACTTTAAATGTCCTTTAAATGCAGGTTTCTGTTCATGGTGCCATGATTCAAAGGAAGGAGACCCCATGCACCTGGTCAAACATCCAGGTGGGGATGTAAGGCAGGGAGGGAAAAAAGAATCTGTGCTGGCTTCAGGCAACATGGGTATAGGCCAGTGATGCTGAAGAGGCAGCTGCAGTGCCTACAGAGCACTTTAATACAATATGAGCCACACTGAGGTCCTTGGTATCCAGGACAGGTTAGCAGGTTAGTGACACTCCTGACCTCTGGCTTAAATAGGGGGGCAACGGTTTGGGAAAGCTCATCTCCAGGTGAGTGAGGACACCTGGCAAGACCAGGGTTGCTGACACCAAGGTGTCTGCCAGGGATAATGACCAGCAGGGAGCTAGGACAGGAGATTGTCACACCAGGCACTGCTCTGTTGGCTCTGGAGAGGGTGCAGTGACCTCTGGGGCTGTCTGGAGTTGAGCGTGCTGGACACGAATGAAGCCTTGATGTCTCAGCCAGGCTGTGGTGTGGAAAAGCTCCAGCAGGACAGAAGCAGGCCTAGGAAACACATGATCTTGCTGCCCAATTCTCTAGTGGTGACATAAATAATGATTGGTGTAGACATGATTAAATAGCAGTATTTAAAAAATATCCTGCAGTGTAAATCAGAAAATGAGATCTCCATTCTTTTTTTAATGATTTTTCTCCCATGGCACTTGTTTATTGCTGCTAGGTAGCTTATTAACACAGGGTTGCTGGTTGACACTGATATGTATTTAATCAAGGCAAAGTATGGTTTCAATGCATTTTAAACATTTGCTTTTTCTCTCTTCCCTCCAGTCCCTCTAAAAAGTTACATGAAGTTTAGAAATCAATGTAATGAAAAGTGTAGGAAGATGTTAGATCCACTGTGATAAGTCAAGACCCATTCAGCTAATGTTGAATGGTAGCTGGGTTTTTTAGAAATCAGGGGAGATTGTATAGTTATTCACGTGATTCCTGACACAGCTGGTGAGTGAGCCCATCAGGGGAAGTGCCTTGCTGGACCTGCTGTTTACAAACAGAGAAGGACTGGTGAGACATGTGGTGGTCGGAGGCCGTCTTGGGCTTAGCGACCATGACGTGATGGAATTCTCAATTGTGAGCGAAGTAAGGAGAGGGGTCAGCAAAACTGCTACCATGGGCTTCCGGAGGGCAGACTTTGGCCTGTTCAGGTCACTGGTTGAGAGAGTCCCTTGGGAGACAGTCCTGAAGGACAAAGGGGTCCAGGAAGGCTGGACAGTCTTCAAGAAGGAAATCTCAAAGGCGCAGGAGCAGGCGGTCCCCATGTGCCGTAAGAAGAGCTGTCGGGGAAGGCGACCGGACTGGCTGAACAGGGAGATTTTGCTGGGACTCAGGGAAAAGAGGAGAGTTTATCATCTCTGGAAGAAGGCACAGGCAACTCACGAAAAGTACAAGGATCTCGTTAGGTCAAGCAGGGACAAAATTAGAAAGGCAAAAGCCCAGCTAGGGCTCAGTCTGGCCACAGTTGCAAAGGATAATAAAAAATGCTTCTGCAAATATATTAACAACAAAAAGAGAGGCAAGGAGAATCTCCATCCTTTACTGGATATGGCAGGGAACATTGTCTCCAAGGACGAGGACAAGGTTGAGGTACTTAATGCCTTCTTTGCCTCAGTCTTTAATAGCCAGTCCAGGTATCCACAGGGTATTCAGCCTCCTGAACTGGAAGATGGGGATGGAGAGCACAATAACCCGCCCATAATCCAGGAGGAAGCAGTTAAGGACCTGTTAAACCACCTGGACACCCACAAGTCTATGGGGCCTGATGGGATCCACCCTAGAGTACCGAGAGAGCTGGTGGAGGAGCTTGCCAAGCCACTCTCCATCATTTATCAGCAGTGCTGGTTAACAGGGGTGGTCCCAGAAGACTGGAGGCTTGCCAATGTGACACCCATCTACAAGAAAGGCCGGAAGGAGGATCCTGGGAACTACAGGCCTGTCAGCCTGACCTCCGTACCGGGGAAGATCATGGAGCAGTTCGTCTTGAGAGTGCTCACAGGGCATGTGCAGGACAACCAAGGGATCAGGCCCAGCCAGCATGGCTTTATGAAAGGCAGGTCCTGCTTGACCAATGTGATTTCCTTCTATGACCAGGTGACCCGCCTAGTGGATGAGGGAAAGGCTCAGTGGTTTTTGTCTACCTGGACTTTAGTAAAGCCTTTGACAGCGTCTCCCACAGCATTCTCCTGGAGAAACTGGCGGCTTGTGACTTGGACGGGTTTACTCTTCACTGGGTGAGGAACTGGCTGGATGGCCGAGCCCAGAGAGTTGTGGTGAATGGCATTAAATCCGGCTGGCAGCCGGTCACAAGCGGTGTTCCCCAGGGCTCAGTTCTGGGGCCGGTCTTATTCAATATCTTTATAGATGATCTGGATGAGGGAATCGAGTGCTCCCTCAGTAAGTTTGCAGATGACACCAAGTTGGGTGGGAGTGTTGATCTGCTGGAGGGTAGGAGGGCTCTGCAGAGGGATCTGGACAGGCTGGATCGATGGGCAGAGGCCAACTGCATGAGGTTTAGTAAGGCCAAGTGCTGGGTCCTGCACTTTGGCCACCACAACCCCATGCAACACTACAGGCTTGGGGAGGAGTGGCTGGAGAGCTGCCTGGCGGAAAAGGACCTGGGGGTGCTGGTTGACAGCTGGCTGAACATGAGCCGGCAGTGTGCCCAGGTGGCCAAGAAGGCCAACAGCGTCCTGGCCTGTATCAGAAACAGTGTGGCCAGCAGGAGTAGGGAAGTGATTGTGCCCCTGTACTCGGCACTGGTGAGGCCGCACCTTGAATCCTGTGTTCAGTTTTGGGCCCCTCACTACAAGAAGGATGTTGAGGTGCTGGAGCATGTTCAGAGAAGGGCAACAAAGCTGGTGAGGGGTCTGGAGCACAAGTCTTATGAGGAGCGGCTGAGGGAACTGAGGTTGTTTAGTCTGGAGAAGAG
Organism: Phaethon aethereus; assembly: GCF_964289735.1. Lineage (NCBI taxonomy): Eukaryota > Metazoa > Chordata > Aves > Phaethontiformes > Phaethontidae > Phaethon > Phaethon aethereus. The sequence continues at coordinate 65,209,415 of NC_138576.1, read as the reverse complement.
GAGGCTGAGGGGAGACCTTATCGCTCTCTACAACTACCTGAAAGGGGGTTGTGGCGACAAGGGTGTTGATCTCTTCTCCCAAGTAACCAGTGATAGGACGAGAGGAAATGGCCTCAAGTTGCACCAGGGGAGGTTTAGATTGGATATTAGGAAAAATTTCTTCACTGAGAGGGTGGTCAGGCATTGGAACAGGCTGCCCAGGGAGGTGGTGGAGTTGCCATCTCTGGAAGTGTTCAAAAAACATGTGGATGTGGCACTTCAGGACATGGTTTAGGGGACGTGGTGGTGCTGGATTAATGGTTGGACTTGATGATCTTAAAGGTCCTTTCCAACCTTAGTGATTCTGTGATTCTGTGATTCTGTGATTGATATTCTCTGGCTTTCACTAGGCTTGTGAAAAAAGGTAGGTGCCCAGCACAATTTTTTTTTTGTTAGAAGGAAACAAAAATAATGGTCCTAGTGACAAAGGGAAATAAGTCTCCAGTGAGTAAATCTCAACAGTGACCTTGTTCAGTTTGTCACATTAACATTTGTCCTTCAGAGTTGTGCAACTAAGGTGAAGACTTTGGCGTCTGGAACTTGCATTGAAGCACCCATTCTCTTTTACAGTACCTAGCTGCTAACATTTAAAAAAGAATTAACTGTTATCTACCACTGCAATAAGTCATCTTCCCACATACACCAATAAGCCAATGCTATTTAAAGAGCTAAGAGAAATATTTATGACTGATCAAACAATGAAAATACTTTGAGATTAGAAAGTGAAACCATCTCATTTAAGAATTTATAGTGACATATTTTTTGTATATTTCTTGGTGTATCATGAATTATAGCTTACCCCCAAAGTGAGTGTGTTACAAGGCTGTACATTCCTTAGAGAGAAATGCAAATCATTCAAAGGTCAGTTGGGAGCTCTCTCAAGCCAGATGGGAGAGGTGTTTTCCTAGCCCCTTTAGACCTAGGGTGAGATCAGGTACTCTGAACCAAGGTTAAATCAAGCACAGAGTTTAAACACTGTTTTAAAGTAATCTCTAGTTTTAGACCACTAGCTGGACTGCATGCTGGAATAGAGTAGAAGAGGAACGTGATACACACAGGTATTAGTCTAAGCTCAAAGATGAGCAAAATTCCTCAAAAGCAAAGATGGTGCTTCTGCCCCCCAGCTGAAAATCTCAGACACCAGTTTATCAGGATGCTAAACCAGCAGAGTCAGGGGCTCACTGGGACAAAATCTGGGCCATTCATGAAATGCAGATAAAGCCAGTGCTGCATGGTTGTGTTTCTTAGGGGAAGGCACTGACACAAACTATGTTCAGGTGAGCATCTTAGTGCCTATAAATCTGCTGTGGGTTATGTCACGCAAGCTGTCAGGGAGCTCAAGCTGTTTTATTTCTCAAACCACATATCTGGGCACTAGATTTATTACATATTTCACAAGCCATATATTATATGTCAAAATCATATGCTCTGTTTGCAAGTCTCAGAACTTACTCTGTTTATGCCAGAGTTTCTGCTACTTTCACCTAACCAAGATGTGACTCTCCACTTCCAAACTAAGAAAACAGGGTTGGCAGGAGGAAATGACCATTATGTTTTGGGAAAGAAGGTGTTTCTGGGCAATATGGGTGTAATGCATTAGGAAAGAGGATGGTTTGGCTTTTCTTCCTGTCCACAAAACACAACTGTGCCAGTGTACTCTTTCTAAGGACTTTGGGTATGGATCATTGAAAAGAGACCAACATAGGCAAGAAAGTTAATTCTGGTGATTGTAAGGGTCAGATTTTCATACGCACAGTGAATTGTATGCCACAGTAATACTCATACATGTATTTATATTCAAGTGGATGCAATGAAACACAGCAAAACCTCATACTGCCTGACGCCATAGGTATCATGTCACTCTGATACTTACCCAAAAGCAAGCAAAATCATCTGCATTCCTGCTCATCTCATGAAATCCCAAGAGAACATTTTAGTGCTCTAATCAAGCTACTAGTTTCATACTTTAAAAGCTGCTACAGTATTGTTATCATTATGACAAAGAGGTCAATGTTTTCTGGCTGTTCCAGCTGCTGCCTTATTTGAATGAAGATTAGTATGAGACAAGTATATCACTGGTTTTGGTGCATCAGGACTGAGTAGACCACTGTCATCATTGAGATCAATCTGAATTTCTGCTGCTGTTTGTAGCATCCTTTTTGCTGTTTATACAGGTATCAAAAAAGAAAGAAGAAGGGCCAGGTGTTAATTGCTTTCTGCACAGTTGCTAATGAAGTATAAACAACAAAATGATCTTTCCCAAACATCCTGCTAGATAATTGGCCACCCGCAACTACAGTCCTCTTTAAGGTCTTCCCTCCTATCCTGTTGCATCAAAGAAACAGGACAGCAGGATGTATAATTATAGTTACATTCCACACAGCATCACCTCTGCTGCCAGTGAGAGCCATAAACACACAGGAAAGCAACTTCTCCTGCTCGGGCATCAGGCTCACACTGCAGTGAGTAGGGTAAGTTGGATGAAATGTGTCTGTCTGGGGTGTAGTGCCACTCTATCCCCCGATGGGAACTGCTTCATAACTTTATCTGCCTGTCTCATTGCACTCAGCACATTGCCATTAAAGAAAGGGAGAAACAGACCTATTCATACAGGTGGAGGCAAGTGATTCAAAACCCATCTGTATATTAACAGCCTATGTAAGTGGCTGACTAAATGACTTGTCTGTGAAAAGTATAGATTTCTGTTTCTAGCTGTTCCTTATTCCCCAGTAAATAAAGTCTGAGGCACTTTTGTCACTTCATTTATTGCAGTTGGTCATCATAGTTACCAATAAAGTTCAGGCTAAATTTCATGGAATTTGTGAAACTTAAATGCATAGTATAGCAAATAAAGAAATTCCTTAGATTCCAGGTGCTTTACAGTTTCTCTGTATTTGTACAAGAAAAACAGTTCCTTAACACTGAAAATAATAGTTAAGGTCTTTATTTAAACAATCTAAATATATTGTGACTATTTTGGGGGGTACCCTTCTTTTTTTTTCACTGAGTGTCTAGCAGTCCTACTTATGTACAACAAACAGTGGCGGTAGGTGCAGTACAAAATGCAAGCGTAGTTTGTGTCTCAGGCATTTTACAACCTGAATTATAAAGGGAAGAACAGGCATAGAAGTACAGTCAGAGTAACAAGTAGACACAGCAACTATCTACATCTTGACAAATTACTTTTATAGGCTTTATAGTCTGCAACAAAGAGTTTTCAGGAGGACCTTGAGGAGGGGAGGTTTGCAGAAGTTTGTAGGAAGATTTTCCTAGGCACGTCGACAAGTCTGGAAATCTAACTCCTAGGTGGCATAAGCTGCTAGCAACGTTGTTTGGAAGGAAAAGTCATCAAGTCAGTAATGAATAAGAGATGGTAGAGACTCTGAATCACGGGGTCACTGAGGTGGGCAGGGACCTCTTGAGATCATCTAGTCCAACCCCCCTGTTCAAGCAGGATCAGTGAGAGTAGTTTGCCCAGGACCATGTCCAGTCGGTTTTTGAATAAGTCCAGGGATGCAGACTCCACAACCTCTCTGGGCAACCTGTTCCTGTGTTCAACCACCCTCATAATAAGAAAGTGTTTTCTAATGTTTAAATGGATTTTCTTGTATTTCAGTGTCTTTCCATTGCCTTTTTTCATATCACCTGATACTTCTGAGAAGAGTCTGAGAAGAGGCATGATGGTCTGTGAAGAGGTATAAAGATAAAAAGAACCTGTCTCTATTTCATATGTTAGAGAAAATGTAGAAGTGTGAAACATATCTCATAGGAACACATGCCATAGGAGAACAAGCTATATGAATTGAAATGAGTGGAATAAGCCATACCTGTCCATGGCAGACCTAAGGATGCTACTGAGATGTGGGATGTGAGAACTACCGAGATGTGAGAACTTAGTGGAAGATTTTAGCTGTGTAGATGGACTGAAAGTCTATACCTTAGAAAGCAGTCTGGACCATATGGCAGAAGTGCATGTTAGCTTTTGATCTATCTGATATAAATTAAGTTATTAATGAGCTTGCCTATGCTTCTACCGTGAAATCCACCCTATATGTAGAAGATGGATGTTTGTATCCAGCTGCAGGATCTGACATGATACAGCTGCAGGATCTCTGACATGCAGCATTGACTCCTACTCACTGACTACTGCTGCCAAATGTCCAAGTCACCTTGGCTAGCTATTTCCCACTTGTCAGTGAATTGTTATACTGCCTCATACATCAAACATAGCCTGTGAGCATATTGTAGTAAGTCAGATGCTTTCAGGTTCCTTCCTTCCTATCGCCAGATATGTATCAGTTGCACACAGTATATTGATTAACCATCCCAAACACCTGAGAGTATTAAAATCTGAGATTAGTTTAAGATTAAAATAGCATCAAGACTATTCATATATAGGTATATGTGTGCGGAAGGGGAAAGGGAAAAGGAAGGAGAAGGGAAGGGATGGGAAGGGAAGGGATGGGAAGGGAAGGGAAGGGAAGAGAAGGGAAGGGAAGGGAAGGGAAGGGAAGGGAAGGGAAGGGAAGGGAAGGGAAGGGAAAGTTCTATAAACAAATGTTTGGAAGTAGAGTGCCCAAAACATGGAACACATGACAATTATTGTCTCAAGGAGAGATCTGAAAATGCTTCATCTTCAACTATGTTGAAAGAGAAGGTAGTGGAAAGCATGTTCCCTCTGAACTGATAGGACCCCTGAATTAGACCACGTATGTCCCATACACTGCCATTAGACAGTTTTTTTCCTAGTTTCCAGGAGCAATATCACTCCTACATTTCCAAACTCCTTGTTACTTGGTGAGTTTGTTACTTGGCAGTTTGTCTGTTAACTCAGATGAAATGGCACAAACTTTTTGAGCTTCTCAATTCAATCTGCTCTGCTCAATGTCTACATAACCTTTGGCAAGTTATCCAGGTGACCTTCAGGTGAACAAAATTTGAAGGTGAAATGTAGCCAGGGCTGTAGCTCTTCATAAGCAATGCCCCTTGGCATGACATTGACTATTGTCAGAGGAACTGTGATACGTTGCTGTTTGATAAGGGGGAGATATGGGTCAGGAAAATCTCATTCAGGTAAAACAAAGTTAAAAAATTCACAGTAAATGTATTCAAAACAAAAACATGATATTTTATGTCAAACTGAAATGAAAGTTCGTCACTTTGAACCAAATCAATGTAGGTTTTCAGTGTTGCATTCATCCATGCAATGGTGCAATGATGATGATAAAATTTTTAGAAAAAAACAGACTTACTGGTTATTTTTTTAATCTTTCCAGATCCCATTATTCCAGAAGGTGCAGCTTTTCTATCCTTTATGTAAATGTTACCATGATGCAAAACGCCATACCAAATTATAAATACCACCTAAAGACTGCAGGAGAATTACTGCATGTTGTTAGCCAACCAGTAATGTGTGAAGCAGTTGCCATATTTCTCTCTGGGAGTTCTCAGCAAGATGTTTGTTCAAATGTTTGGAAATCATGGAAAACTAGGGAAAAAAAACCTTTAAATTCTGCACAAACCAACTGCCAGAGCTGAAAAAAAGTTGTATCCAGGAAACCAAAGAGTAATAGTGGGTCTGTAAACTGAGTTATATCAAACTGAATGAGATTTTTCTTATCGCCATTTCATAATACTGTCTGTTGTTAACGGTTGTAAAAAGTAGTTTATGTGCAATAGACCCTCTCTTTTCCAATAATAATACCACTGTTTCTATTTTTCCCTTTACCTGATAGGAAATCTTAGTCCAAACAGTTGGCCAGACAACCTCCATATTTCATTTAAAATATGGAAGATTAACTTTTCTCTCATGGTCCTCCCCTTGTCTTTCCCAAAGTTGATGGAATTACATACATGCATGAAGGGCAAGAAAAATGCCTACTTGCTATAGAAATAAAAGTGAGGAATTTTTTTTTTTTTTTTTTTTTGCTAAGAAAAAGACTAATAATATATTTTTGGTTTTATTCTTTAGTCTTTAAAGAAAAAAAAAAGTAGCTAAGCTGATTTAAATTAAATTTTACAAAGCATATGCTCCTGGGCAGAAATCTTATAAATCCACTTTCAGCCCAAAGCACATTTTTATGGTTGAGCTATAATAAACTACTCAGAACAGGGATTCCACTGGAATTTCTTACAGAATATAGTAGCACGAAAGGTATTATTGCTATAAAGCTTCACAGCAATGTTTGAATTTAGTTGATGGTACCAGCAGGGCCGTTTCTATTTAGTTTGATCTCTCATCACAAGAACCTGCTAGAATTTCATGCTACAGAGAGTAAAACACAGCCAAAAATTCAAAGTAGAATAATGATTAAAATAATAACGTGGAGGCCAGGGTGTCCCAATGCTATAATACATTTGATACATGAGTGTTACTATTCTAAGTGTCTTGGCACAGGGAAAAACGAAAAAAGAAAAGAATTTGTGAAGAAAGTTCCTGTTCATCAACAGTTAAAGTCAAGGAGATCTGCAATGGATGTGACTTTATTACAAACTTAATTTAGCAGATGCCTGTTAGTTTACAGTGAAGCTCAGTTTGCAAAACAGCGTAATCTGTCTCGTGGTTACACAACATAATGTTGCGTGGCAATGCAGACATATACCAAGAGGTTAATAGGTGACAAGGAGAGATTATAAAAAATGAAATAGGAGACAAGGCTGGCCACTATCTGGTGATGATGCAAAGTGCATGTTAAAGGACTAATGGTGGCTGTTCATTATTGAAATGAAAAGTTTACATAAAAACTTCCCCGTACAGATGCCTCTGTGTCCTTTGGGTAGGTAGCCTGGTTATTTAATGACCTAGTTACTCTTGTATCAAATCCAAAGTATGGTATCTATTTCACGTAAGAGAAATATGCTGGCTACTAAAATTGGAAGATCTTTTTCTGCCTTATCTCATGAAAGCATCTTAGCCTGGCTCTTGAGAAGAGACTAGGGTCACACAGGAAAAGGTGTCAGCGGGAAAATGTAGACCATGTGGTTACATTCAGTAATCCCCTGTGCTTGCTATCCTCCAAATTAGAAACAGTGCAACTCGTACAGCTCCAAGTATCGACAGCAGCAGCTTGAACATAGAAGGACTGTCCTGCATCTCAAACAGAGCAAACTTCTGCTTTGGCCTCAGCACATCACCATTGTCAAGATAAGGCAGTGTATACTTTTCTTCTGTAATCCTTGCTACATGCAAAGAAAACACTGAAGTTGGGTAAAATTCACCCTGAGCAATGTCTTACACACACACTAAAAGCTAAAGACATTGTGATGATAATTAATTTTAGTTAAGGACCTATGTTTGGCATAGCTCACACACACAGTTGGAAATGAAAGACGAGAGAGAAGGGGTTGATAAGGTATCTTATAGGGGTTTCTGAGGTGCATGGAGGGATGTGCTTGTGTGGGCAAAATAGCAGCTTTTAGTGGAAAGCTGGATTCCGACACACTGATGTGACATGAAGTAGGAGAGAGACAAGTCTGGATAGGTGGAACTGGGATGGTAATTTGATCATGACGAAAGGAGGGGGCATTTTCTTAGCTTCATGTCTGAATAATCTTTCAAACTGTCAAGAAAATGAAAATGGCACAAGAGATAGGCAAATAAATCTCAGGGAAGATTTACCACAGAATCATAGAATCACAGAATAGTTTGGGTTGGAAGGGACCTTTAAAGGTCATCTAGTCCAAATCCCCCTGCAATGAGCAGGGACATCTTCAACTAGACCAGAGCCCACTCCAACCTGACCTGGAATGTTTCCAGGGATGAGGCATCTATCACCTTTCTGGGCAACCTGTGCAAGTGTTTCACCACCCTCATTGTGAAAAATTTCTTCCTTCTATCTAGTCAAAATCTGCCCTCTTTTAGTTTAAAATCATTACCCCTTGTCCTATTGCAACAGGCCCTGCTAAAAAGCCTGTCCCCATCTTTCTTATAGGCCCCCTGTAAGTACTGGAAGGCTGCAAGAAGGTCTCCCTGGAGCCTTCTCTTTTCCAGGCTGAACAACCCAGCTCTCTCAGCCTGTTCTCATAGGAGAGGTGTTCCATCACCCCTCTGATCATTTTTGTGGCCCTCCCCTGGACCTGCTCCAACAGGTTCATGTCTTTCTTGTGTTGAGGGCTCCAGGTCTGGATGTAGGACTGCAGGTGGGGTCTCACCATGTCATGTCCTTAACTGAGAATCAAGTGGGATCACAGGATCAATGTCTTCTCAAGCAAAAAAAGCATGAAGTGAGACAGAAAGGGGCTGTCAATCATGTATATCTCTGTGATAACCTCTTTGAACAGCTTCTCTCCTGTTATTTCAAAGGGCTCTGAAGTACCATACAGCAGTAAGGGTTAAATAACACAATGGTGATGCAGGAGAGCTGCTTGACTATGTCTCTTCTGTAAGTACTAATAAGTCAATGAACCTGTGAAATGAATGGTAGTGAAGGAAAAGGGTGGTTGGTGCCTGCAGGATGAAATTAGGATGGAATCCTAATCCTTCATTAGGGGAAGAGCTAGCCAGTTCTGTTTTCCTGATCAGTGAGCCAGAGAAAACTGCCGGTATGATAGGAACTTTAACCACACATGGATGACAATTTAAAACAGACTCCAACCAGTAAGCTATCTCTCAGTCCTTGCCATCAGCGCTCATGGATCCTTTGAGGGAATTCTTGGCACTATGTATAGTGGTAATTTATATGGAAGGTTTTCAGGCTGTTACTGTCTCATTCAAATATCTCCATTGCTTTAATTCTTTTTATCCACCTCTCAGAAAAAGAGAAAGAGAAGCCACAATACCTCTATAGAGTAATGCAATTTTTTTTAGATAATTAGTTTTCTCTGACAGTGTATTTGATCACCTTGGAGGTATTGTTGGTTGTGTAAAGTATGACAAAATTCAGATCTTGGCTTAAGTTGTTCAAGTTATTCAGACATTCCCAGTGTGCATGATTACCTTCAGAATCGCCAACAGACTTCCCGTGTAATTTCTGATACGCCTAATTCTAATTAGGAATTTCTAGGAAAATACTATGTAGATAAAAAATTTCCTTTTTGGTATTGACAGGTGAAGATGGGGTTTTTAAAAAGTATTCTGGGCTCTCAACATGTTTCTTTTACTTATAACACATATTAAAATTTCTGTAAGCTGCTTTTCCTCATACTGCTTCGGGTAGATACAAAATGAATCAGCAAAAGCTCTGGGGAAAATCATACCCCTATGCATCACATACCTTTCTCTGACAAGCTTTCATATTTTGGAAAGGATACGGAGGCTGAGATGAAGCATGCGTACAAGAACAACGAGGTCCTAGTCACAGTCTGTAGCTCTTGTTTTCATTCCCTTTCAAAGCTGCTTCCTCGCCGTCCCAGGCACAGGGTAGAGAGGCAGCAGTACACCGTGGGAGAGCAAATTTCTGAAGAGACACGAATGTAAGTGGGCATGTAAAAAGCAAGTTCCTGCTCTTTGCTGGGGCTCTGCATGGTCAGAACTGCTTCAGAGCGTACTGCAGGCTGGCAGAAGGCACCAGCTGAACCCAGGGGGTCTCTGCAAAACCCTGGGAGTGGGTTTCCCAGGCTCCTTGGCACAGCTCTTTTTTTATATGTGCTCTACAAGCCTAAAATACAAAACCCTCGAGGCCTTTGTTCTTCTGAATGTTCCCAAGGTTCATCCTCTGACACTAGGGAAAAACTCTGTGATGAATCTGTACATTCATAAAGCTGAGATGTTTTCAAGTACTGAGATCATCTGCTGTGATTCAAGTCAGAGATTCAGTGAACGTGTGTCTGAAAAACAAGCATGTAAAACTCTGAACTTCCACTGCAGATGGCTAAAACATGCTTATAGACATTTTTCCTCATTATATGAATATTTGGACACTTTGCAGATGGATATTATTGAGAACATGCCACAATCCAAGGGTATTTTAATGCATGAAAAGCATTAAAGAACCTGCAGACTGGTCCAGAGGTTTCTTGAATAGAAGAAAAGAAGAACATTTCAGTCTCGGGGAAACAAAAAGACACACCTTCTTGCTTTTTTCTTTTCTGTTTTTTTGTTCACTAATTAAAATGAGAGAAACTTTTGCTGCCTCTTCAGACATTTCACATGTTTTTCGTTGCGTGCAATCAGGAAAGGGATCCCCTTGCGGCCACTGACCAGCAGGCTGGCTGGGAGGCTGGATTCAAAGCAGAACCCTCTAAAGAGCAGAGCTGACCCATTTTGTAGCGGCTGCTCAGCACAGCCAGTCCTCTTCAGGAGTGCAATTTAGATTGCAAGTGTTCCTACTGTTCCCAGTACAAGAAATTGTGCAACATGCGTACATACTCATTCACACCAATCTGCCTTGCTGTCTCTCAATTTCTTCTCTAGGTATGCCTCCTCTTGCCTCAGGGAAACAGGGAAAGCCTCTCCTTAACAGTTATTTTATCCTGGTCCTCTTCTACCAGTAAAGCACTGCTAGCATCCGGGCTTTTTATCACCATTGACAAGCTTAAGTGAAATTGTGATGGCAAGACGGTGTTATACCTTGTTGCAGTCATCAGTGGTGCAACAGAGAGAACCAATATAGGCCACAAAAACCAGCTGAGTTTAACTTTTCATCTTGAAATCCTGATGAATAAAGAGTCTTTTCATCAGTATTTGCAGGCTCAGTGTCCTCTGCAGCTCGGATTATTGCCTTCCTCCTCCCCCTCACCGCCTGGCTGCAGCCTGATGAGAAACGGTAACTCTGATCTTTGAGTCTCTGTTATTTGGTAACTAGTTTCATGTCACAAGAATGAAATGTCTTTAAGAAACTTTCAGGATAAATTAATATGTCCCTTGCCTACTCTGAGACCTGTTCGGTGCGTGCAAGGCCCCCTCCCCGGGCGCTGCTGGGCATGTGGCTGCCAGCCACCAAGGGTCAGGTCACACCGCTGTGAAAAACAAGGAATGAGAAGGAGACAAAGGAAAAATATATATATATAAATTGCAAATGGGGTCTCACAAAAATGTTGTTTCCCTGTCCATAGAAAATGATTGTGGAATGAAACTGGTTTAGAAGGAAGGCTTAGAAGGAGGTTTATTCATTAGGCAGATTTTGGCACGGACATCCTGGCGCAGGTTCAAGAATACCCAACCCCTTCCGTGAAAGAAAAGCCAGCCTGGGGCAGGCACTGCCTCCGTGTAACCCCTGCTTCTCAGCACGCCTTCCCGGCGCCCCAGGCAAATGTTCTCCCCTCGACCCTGGGGACGGGGCTTTTTCCTTCTCTCTGGACACACAGAAATGCAGGTACATAAAGTCAGCTTTCCTCTTGGCTGGAGTCGAGTATAGGACAGCATGGACGCATCTACTCACCAAATCTTGCATTGTAGCTGGGGTAGGAGCATGACCAGAGACTGCTAAAGCGCAGGGGACACCTGCCCGCTGGTCTCAATAACCCTCCTTGCAGCTCGAGTACTTAACTCAACTTGTTGAAGGCAGCACATCTTCCTCGAAGTGATGGTCTTGGAGACACAGACATGTCAATCCAAACCAGCTTTTCCTGAGGATGAGGCTAAGAGTAATTGCTTGGCTCTTCTTTGGCTTTACTAACACACCAGGGACATCAGGGATGGCAGGCAGTTGCATTTCGGTGGAAATAAGCTGGCCAGGGAAGCCAAAGAAGGAGTTTGCTTCGGAGCCAGAGGTGTGTCCGCTGATGGCTTGGGCCAGCTGGGCTGCCCAAGGGCCTTGGAGGGGGCAGCCCCGAGGGCTAGTGTGGGCAGCGGGCAGCCGTGGCCACAGGGCTGCACAGTCCTGCGAAGGCTGCCTTCTTCGCAGGGAGGCTGCAGGCGTCTTCCCAGTGCTGGTGTGCGAGAAGCTTCGAGGTGATCTTTTTGCTTGTCGCTCAAGGAACCAGAAACTTGCAAGCTCTGAACGTGTTCCTGAAACAAATTAGCTGTTTTTTTGCTTTTCACAGAACAAAACCTCATCAGAATTTCCATTTTGCAGGAATATTGTTATTTCCCTTTTTAATTGTAACTTGAAGCACCTGAAAGAGAACACTGACATTCCTTAGGAGGCAGAAATTTTGAGTTTAGCCAACTTTGTTCACCTTTCGTGCTCCAGCTTCTGCAGCACCTGAGGCAGAGAAACTGCAGAGAATAACCTTTGTCATTGCACATTTCACTCACACCAGAACAACTCCATTATGTGCAGTGACTGAAAGAAAAAGCCTGTAAATAAAGAGCAAGTGACCAAGCAGCTAATCATACTACCATAATACAGATGAGCAATGGACTCATATTAAATTTATCAAGTTGTCCTTACTTCTGGCGTTGCTTCATCCCTTTTGAGTACTGCTCTTTGCAACCTTAACATTTTGATTTGGGCATACTTTGTGCATTTGGAACAGTGCTTTGAAAGCGCACTGTATAATCTGAAGGGATTTAAAGCCATCCCATTAGGATACAAAGAAAATGAGAGACAAACGTATTTTTTCCAGTAGGGCCATAACAATGCATGCCTTTAAATTACGCCCCGCATTTGTGGTAAGTATTACTCAAGAGTTTGTACCCAGAACTCATGATTGTGATTTTTATGGTGGAAAAATGATTGGATAAAGAGTGATACCTAATATAGTACCACCTAAAAATCCAAAGGGAAAAAAAAAATTTCTCATATGAAGTTTCCAGATGGCAACAAGATTGCTGGTGTCAGACAAGTGATTTAGTCTCCAGTACTTGAAGAGCTCAGCACATTACTTTCTTGAGCCTAAACACAAACCAGACTGGCTTTATCAAGTAGTTCTGAAATAGGGGATGTCTTCATTCTTTTGAAAAAAAAAGAAATAAATATGCAATGTATTACTTTATATCCAACATATCCTGACGTAACAAAAAATGTTCTTTTGAGAGAGGATGTGAGGCTTCTGGGATGTTTCATAGATAAATTGGTTTCAGCTGCCTGGAATGAGCTTACTGCTGCTTTTGTATTCATCTAAGCATGACTTTTGTGTTTAGTGGAAAGGGGGAGTGTTAATTATTTACACTACTATAAATCTTTAATTACTGTGACACAGTGTCTGTAGTCCCTTTATCATTCAGAGCAGTGGAATGGCTCTCGCTATGGTAGACACAAAACGGGATGTGACTGAAATGAAAGCTGTTAATCACTGGCTTGTATGGGAGGCAGCCGCGCGCCATGGTCCCGCAGGCCTCCCATGTCTTCAGTGACGAGCATGTCACTTTGTAAGCAAGCAAGGTGTGTGGGCAAGCTAGTTACAGTGCACTAAAATAATACAGCGTGTATATGGAGAGCATCAGGTATGATTTGCTGTTTGTCCTCTGGTAACGGCAAAGACACGTCTCACATCCCATGAAGACCCCAGTACTAAGCAGTATCATCATCCCAGCAGCCGCTCCAGCTTCGGTGGGACTATCTGTGCACGTAGTCAGCCGATGAGTGACGGCCTTGTTGGATCAGGGCTTCTCCTGCCTTGGTATTAGGGGATTTTTCAGCCCTATTTTGTGTAGGATTCAGGTATCACCACATTTATTACAATAAATGGAGAGTGAGATGGAAATAATAAGTGAAAAAGGATCGCAAGCTTTTTGACTTGGCTTTTGTCCTTGCAGCTATAATTGCACAGCCTAGCTGGGTCCCTACATAATTCATGCAGCCTGTAACTAAAGATAATCAGGAAAGAAAAGTGGGAACACAGTACATTCATAGTCTCATTTATATGATGTTGTTGCCCTGTTAGTATGAAACTGGATCTGCCATAGCCCAGATCGTTCTCTCCTGTCCTGTGTTACCCTTTTTCTCCTCACTTCACAATATTTCTTCTGGCTTGTGCTTCCAGTATTTTGCTATTTATTAAGGATGACCTCCCTTCCTGCAGAGGAGGGCCTCTGCTCAGACGAGCCTTAGCTTCTTTCATCTTTTTCTGAACAAAAAGACTGGGTAGAGCTTCCTTCTTTGGGCATAAGCATTGCTCCGGATCAGAATCACTTTAACACGCCTTTGGCTCTGGACACAGCGAGCCATGACTGTTACTGAATTTGTTTTTCTTTTCTGTGACAGACAGACACGGTAACCTGTGAGACAACTTTTGCCTATGTGCTAGAAACACCTCAGGATCTAGCATTTTTCTTTTCTTTGGAAAGGAAAAGTCATGTTTTCTAGCTTAGACTGTGATACCATGGGCTGTGAACTTAGACTGTGTTAGCGTGATTTATCCGCAGACACAGAGAATATATGAAGCTGTACGAAACTAACAGTTGTTCAGTGCGGGGACTCATGCATTCCTTTTTTTTTTCTTTCTTTCTTTTTTTTTTATTTAGAGTGATAGCATAGCGCTGGAGCAGACTGGCTGGGAAATGGCTGGAAGTGCCAGGAGGTCCCTGAGAGCCCCCAGGGGAAAGGCTCTGGGGAATGAGCTGGGCACCTTACGCCTGCCCTGCCCTGGGAAGCAGGAAGGACCAGTGACATCTTCAGGTTCTTCTTAACCTGTTTTTCTGTTAGTTGAGTCTGTACATCACCTTTCTGCTCTCTGCTCTGGGACTTGCAGTTCAAGATGAATTCCCAGATTGGGACATGGAAGAGACAGCTGTCATTAATCAGCAGTTACCCTTTGCAGTCTTATCTTACATGCAAATTGTGATGACTTTGAGGCATGCATCAAACTGAGTCCCTCACTGTCAAGTACACCCTGTTGTGGCACTGCTTGTTTGGTCTAGTTTAAATATAAAATAGTGTAAAAGCAAATTTTTAATGGTTTACAAGTGAAACCATTAACTGAGTTAACATTTGTGGCAGCCACTGGACACTGTCATCTGACTTTACTGAAGTGTATGAACTCTGATAAACTTGAGCTGAGTTTTTATTTAATCTCTTACTTGTAATGTACTTACTTATAATGTCCCTTAGCATTGAAGTATGTAAGCGGACAAGGTTTCTAAAAATAATAACGTGCTCTTGGTTATGTATCTTTAGTGTGACTTTCCTCTAACTCAGAAAATAATCTCTATTAGTCTGATTTGGAGTGGTTAACTGAGAATTTTCTTTTAAAGTTCCAGTATGCCTCAAACTCTTTTAAACTACTTTTAAAAAAATAATTAATAAATTTTATTTTAAAAAAAGTCTCAGAAATTAGTTGCATTTCACTATTGCTTCTGAATCAATATTCTAGAATATAGACAAAACAGAAATTATTTCTGAAAGTAGATGAGAGAAATAAAACTTGTCATATCACTTTCAGGAGCTCTTCTGGCTGTCGTCATCAGAACAACTTTACGTTTAGGGAAAGATCTTTAAAAACCTGCAATGCACCCATAACAGTTTGTTTCACAAAGAGTAACAGAAGAAATATCTCTAGGGAAGGTTTCATAACTGCTTTAATGGTTTCTCTAAACTAGCCTTCCTTTCACCTTCATTGTCCAATAATCCTTCATGATGTAATATTGCAGGAGAATGGCTGCTCGTTATTGCTGTGAATATTACCCTTGAAATTATAATGTGAAAATCTTCCTCAAGACCTCACGGAAGAAACCTGAACATCTCAACTTAGGAATTTCAATGGACATACAAATTAGATTGTCTAATTAAATGAATTTTCATGTGGTTTCCTCAACTTTGCTCATAAAGATTTACTGCTGCTCTGTTGCTCTGTTTGCTGTATTATATCAGTGTGCCAAGCAAGAGGAAGCATAGATATAGAATGGCTTTATTTCACATTCCATAATTTGTCTATCAGTAGCTTTTACTTTTATTTTCCTTTTACTTTCACTTTCTTTTTATTAACCATCTGAAAAAAGAATACATTGAAAAATGGTTGGTTTATAATTGACTAATGACATCTTTCACTAGGACATTAAAATCCAACATATTCTCATAGTTTAGTGTATACTTATTTTTGTAAGAACAGGGTTTAAGTTCTGATTGCAATAGCAAAATGATGACTTGAAATGTGACTGTTAGACATTTTTTCTCAGTTACATTTCCGGACGTTTTTAGAGTTAGAGCTCTAAAGATTGAAGTGTGAAAAAACTATGCAGTTATCAAAAGTTAGCTGGCAGAATCATTGAATATTCAAAAGAAGATTAAAAACAGACTATTAACTGTGTAATACCTAGTGTAGTGAAGATTTTTTTTATCATTAACTGAGCAGTTAAGATGTAAAATGCAGAGGGAACTGGCAGCTACAGTATCTGAGCATGCAAACCTCCCATGAGAACATCAGCCAGGTATGTTACCATCTTTTTCCAACATGACCGCATTAACGAGTTTAGTGCAAATAATTTGTGGAGGATGTGTGCTTCGAAATACAGTCCTACCTTTGTCTTAAAATGTTGCTCTCTTATGTTCTCAGCTTTTTCTCTCAGCAGTGTCCAAACTTTGAGTCTTAGAAACCACTTTGGTTTGAAGTCATGCTCTTCTTGCTCCCAGACGGATCTTTATTCATAAAGATGCTATCAGTTCAGTGCTCATAGCTGGCTCCCTGGTACAGTAGCAGCATGTTCCTTGAGCAAATACTACCTTAGAGTCTGGAGTAATAGAGGTAGCATGTTATGTTCATCAGTGGTTTTATTTAATAAAGGAAAATCCTTTCCATCATACTGCAAGTTCTTTTTACTGAGTTGTAAAATAAAATAGTTTCAGAATGTGAGTAAAAGAGTAAGGAAGCAGGTCAAATTTGGTTACATATTGTTAAGTCATTCTCTGAAGCTTAGCTCATCCTGCTCGATCAACAGTGAGCTAACACATACGGGGAACAGCGTGCAGATGCTTGGTAATGGTCCAGTATTGACCCTTTATTCTTAAAGATGGTAACTTGCTGCTTACTTTTCCACAAGACTGTAGAAAAACATTGAATTTCAATTTTGACTTTGGTTTCCTGGCTGAAATAGAAATAAAAGATTAAAAAATGATCATCAAAGGGTATATAGTCGCCAGCATTGTAATTTTGGATTGAAAAAAGGAACATTATTTTACAAGTGCCAGATCCAGTTGCTTTTGCTGGGAGATTTAACAGAGCATTTCCTGGCTCACGCCTGGGCAAAGCGAGCACAACAGGAGCACCGGTCTTACATGTCTGTCTGAATGAGTTCAGCTGAAAGCCAGATTTGTTGCTTACAGTGTCTATAATGTGCTCATTCAGGGCACTGGAAAGACCCCTGCGTTTAGGGCTTTCTGTGTATATGTTGAAAACCTTTGTTTCTTTCAGTACCTAGGCAATGTTATGTAATATCACATCAGCCAATGCAACGTGGTGCAACATTGCGTAAGGCTATTGCTTTTGCCCCTTGGCATGGCAGAGAATAAAAATGGGATTTAAATTGTTCCCTTCATAGTTGAAATAACCCAAGGCTCTGTTTGAAGTAAAATTCTAAATTATATGAAGGAAAGTTGAATGGGTATTAGGTAAACAGGAACATCCTGGACATGGCAGCAGAGAGAAGGGCTTCTGCTTTCTTTGCAAAAGGAGAATTTGTGGGCCAAGACAGCTGTGCTGTGTTTGAAAGCTCCACATACAGCTGACAATAAGAATTATTTGAAGTTCATCATGCCATTTTGCACTATTACAATGGGAATGGATTTTGTGGTCAGATCTGCGTATTTTTAGATATATTCAAAACAGAGCAATTATGTGGATGCTGATGCAATATTAATGTTTCGTGTATGTATTACTTTTCACAATTTCATATTATATATTATATTTGAGAACTATGAGTCATTTATAGCTGGAGTTTATTTGTAACACTTAGTCATAGAGCATAGTGCAATTATGCCAAGGAAACAAGATAAATATGAAGATTAAGAACTACGCAGCTTGTTAAAGTAAAATTCAAATTCTGAAAGTACAATTCCTGTCACCTCCGTCCCCCAAAATATTTCAGTGTAAAATTTCTTCAGTAAGAAACTAGTTCCATGAGCTGTAAAATTTATGAAATCTTTCTTCTTGTGCCTCTTCTGTACTGTTTCTCTGGTTTCTGATGTCTTCTCTTTTTCTAGAGTCTGGGCAACCGATTCTAGGTGGTGCTGCTGGAGCGGTGGTTGGACAAGATGATCTCCAGAGGTCCCTTCCAACCTCAACCGTCCTGTGATTCTGTGAATAATTTGGACCTGTTTCTTTTTCCTGCCATTGATTTTCAAAACACCTGTACACCATAACTATTTCAGAAACATTGTTGCAGCTGTCAGCCTTGGCTGAAGCGGGTCAACAGCTTCCAAAGCATTTATAAGGACTCTGACGGTTGGTTGAGTGGCTCAGGAGGTTTTGTCTCGATTCCTAGGAAGTCCAGTCCATAAAAACGCCAAAACAGTTACAAAGGGTTCAGACAAAGGTTCCATCTAGCCCTGCACCTTTTCTTCAACTCCGGACTTCAGGCGTTCTGAAGGTTCCTGAAGCACACTGTAGGTGCTTCAGGAACAGCAATGACAAGATAAACTTGTTTGATAGGACTCCCAGAATAAGAGTGCTCATCTGGTTTCCTGAAGAACTCAGCTAAACTGTAGTTTTCAAGACTTCTTTGGGCAGTGAATGTCATAATTCTATTACCTGCTGCACAAAGAACCAGCTCTCACTGTTAGGAACCCTGCTCCTACCATCTCCATTTGACGGGCCATAGATTTTTTTATTGAGAGGGGTGAAAACCTGATGTCTCTTTACTCTCTTCAAGGCACTTGTAATATTGTAGACTTCTATCATTTGTTGTCATGAGTTGTCTCTTTTCCAAGCTGGAAAGTCCCACCTACTCAGACATCCTTGTGCCAAACCAACTACCTATCTTAGCAAATACTTGTTGCCCCCCCTTCAACCTTTCTGATTATTAAATGAGGCACACAAAGAGTGAAAGAGAGAGAGAGAGGTGTGATAAGCAACCTCAGCCTCACATGGGCCTAGGTGTGTATTTCTCAGTGTCCATGATTGCAAACTATACTGCCACAAATCTCTAGGAACAAACTTAATTATGTGTCTCAGCACTGGTGTGCCTGTCTTTCAGACATTCTTTACACTATTTGGAAACACAGTTGTAAATGTTTTCTGTGGCACAGAAAGAATTTAAAGCACTACTTTTAAATAAATGGGCCACTGAGTTTGTGAATGTCTTCCAAAGTATCTGAGGCATAGCAATATCTGTGATACTACACTGAAAATCAAACCAACATTTCACAATGACAAAAATTAAAACATTGGCCCTGCTATATGAACATAACTAGGAGAGAAAAAAAAGCTTGATTCTACCAAGCCACCACATTGCTATCTCAATGTATACAAATTCAAAGCAGGAACAGGTTACTTCTTCCTTTAACTCATTGTGTTAAATAAGGCGTGTGTAATCAATATCAACTTTAATTTTTGGTTTCAGTTTATCCTGAAGTACTACAACAAGCAATTCAAAGGCTATACTCTTCCATAAACTGCATTTATAGTAATTTGGTTAGGATCTAGCCTTGAGTTTCCTTTTGCTGCTGGAAGCAAAACTTTACTTTGGAAGTTGACATATATAGATTGACCAACATGCCCTGATATTCAGTGTAGAACTAGTTAATATGAAGAAGAGCACTAAACGGAGTCATTAGACACGATTCAGACAGCTGAGTGTCCAGTTTTGTTCAATAAAAGTGATGTATTGATAAAAGGAATTTACTTTTTTTATATGTCTCTCCTAACTAATTTTGTACCTGCGATTAGTTTGCTGCCAGGTCTTCTGGATAAGCATTATAAGCAATGGCATTGTAGTCATCGTTGTCCTAGTGCCATCCATTAGTGCCATAGATATCTCAGGGACACAGTCTCTAACTTTAGGAGTTTATATTGAGACAAAATGCAAACATAAATAGGAGTGGAGGAGTGGGAAAGACAGGATAATAGTTATAATAAAAGCAATGTCATATGGTTCGTTAGTGCACAAGCATACATAATTCATACACATTTGTTCCTCGTCCTGCAATAATGGCTTTGGTGGTTCTTTTTCCATACTACTGAAATTCCACTGGTGACACAAAGCAATGGGAGTTTTTTAGGATGGACATGAATGAGAGGAGGGAAGTCCAGCATATTTCAGGAAGGCCAAGAATTTGGAATTCAAACTATTTCTTTTAGAAATACAGAGCACATTTGAAAGGTTTCCTGCTTGTGAGGTGACTGATGTTCCCTAGTATGTATTTTTTTGTATTTAGAAGTCAATTTAGGGAAAGATGTTGAATTCTTTTCTAGAGTGCTTGAGCACATGCCTGCAAAAATGGGGATAGAACAGAGAACCTTTTAGTAAGATTCTTTGCTCTGTCCAATTATGTGCTTAAAAGGTTTCTGAAGGAAAAAAGGAGTGGACTAATTTTATATGAAAGAAACATTGTATAAAGTTACTAGAACACTGATAAATATCATTACAATTGGCAGAACAGGTCAGCTAAGGATTTTAGTGTGAACTCCTGGACTTCTGTGTCACAAAATCAGAACCTCTCTGCTGAAACAGTCCACAAGATTTATTCACTGGGGCTGGTTATTTGTGATGTTAATTTTTAGAGTGCTGCTGTGTGTCCATGACTCACTGCTTTGAAATAAAACCTCATTTTATACAAGAGAGCCACTGTGCAAAGTGGTCTGGAAAAAAGATAACAAAGATAACATGTGATGTTTCCGTTTAATAGATTGGTTTAACACTTAATGAATGGCGTGAACTTATAGCTTCTATCACATGAGGCCTGAATCATAAGAATAAGAAAGTGTACAAATGAGGCATGAAGAATAGACAGGCGTAATGATGAGCTATGAAAGACCTTCCACTTCTTCCTACATGAACTGAAAGTTCTGGCATGTCAAAGTGCAGGAGGTTAAAAGTCAGTGAATATTATTGTGGTGGGTTGACCTTGGCTGGATGCCAGACCCCTCTCTGTGACAAGTCGCTCTCTCGCTCCCCCTCCTCAATAGGTCAGGGGGAGAAAATATGATGGGCAAGCTCATGGGTTGAGATAAAGGCAATTTAATGAGAAAGCAAAGGCTGCACACAGAAACAAAGCAAAAAGAGGAGACGTATTCTCTACTTCCCATCCATAGGCGATGTGCAGCCTTCCTGGGAAGCAGGACCTAAGTATGTGTAGTGGTTGCTTTGGAAGACAAATGCCTTAACTCCCTGCCCTGCCCCCCACCCCGACTGTTATTACTGAGCATGACATCATGGTAGGGAATATCCTTCTGGTCATTTGGGGTCAGTTGTCCTGGCTGTGTCTCATCCCAATGTTTCGCCCACCTCCAACATACTGGCCTTTGGTGGGAAAAGTTGGAGATACAGCCTTGATGCTCTGCAAGCACTGCTCAGCAATAGCCAAAACACTGGTGTGTCACCAACACCACTGTAGCCACAAATGCAAAGCACAGGTCTATATGGGCTGCTATGAGAAAAGTTAACTCCATCCCAGCCAGATCCAGTACCATTACAAAAATGTAAATTTACACTTTTTTTCACACAAGCGGGCTTATACCCAATGATGTACCATGGATATTTGCAAACCTGGGTACAAGTTCCAAAGCAGGTTGCTTTTATCAGTTACAATCTCACTTCCCAACCAGCAAAATAAATAAATTGGCAGTTAAACCTCTTTAAAAACCAGCTTGCTATATTAATTCCACCCTGCCTTTTAGGGTCTGAGGCCAATGTAAAATATACTTTATATTCAAATGGGGCTTGTTAAGGTGGTACATTAATGTCCCCCTTGCTACAGAGAAAGTGGTGAAGCAGCCACTCAATAGTTGGAATGTGCTTGCAAAGCCTGAAAGAGAAAGTAAGTGGTTAAAGCACTGTTTTAAGTTAACCTGACTTGGACATCATGAACTCTGTACCTCCTTCAGTATTTCTGGCAATGTCCTTAAGAAATTCATTCTGATTAGGCTCATAAAAAAGGTTAAACTCTGCATGTGTTCCGTTGTTGATATTGCACGACTTTTTGCAAGCTTTAGCAGGGTTGGTAAACTTTAAGGAAAAGAAGTCAATTAATTAATACTGAACTGTCACAGATTCCTACAATTATGATCTGTGTTATTGCAAAGGGGTTTATAATGAGAAAGCATCCTTTTAACATGCCGTTGGCTTAATCATGTATTCCCAAGAAATACATTTTCCAGCATCGGTAGATTTTAGATTAATTTCTATATTGAAAGCATACTCTTTTCCCTAAGTTAATTCCCGTCATGTGGACAGCAATCTTCTGATATGAAACACTGATATCAGTGAGAAATGTATTTGATGTCTGGCTTTTCCCACATCAAAAGAGCTGAAAAGCTCATGAAAAGAATATACTTATAAAAAATAAAATGCATTTAACAAAGCAAAACATACTAGAAAACATAGAACATCAACTGTAGAACATGGAAAACCATGGTAGAGATAAACAGTTCTTTACGAGCTGTCATTAGTCCTGGGGTGTGGGAGAACAGTGCAGCTAAATTCTACTGTCTTTCATACTAATTTTTTTCAGTAGCTTTTTATTTTGATGACCAAGTTCCCAAACTATATGAATTATTCTGACCTGACTTGGCTAAGGCATGTATTTTTAAAAAAGATTTGACAAAAAAAACTCTTGTCAGCTATTGTCCAGATATACATGGGTGCAGAAGCTGACATCACCTGTCTTGCTATAATTCATAGAATCATAGAATCTTTGTGTTGGAAGGGACCTTTAAAGGCCATCTAGTCCAACCCCCTGCAATGAGCAGGGACATCTTCAACTAGATCAGGGTGCTCAGAGCCCCGTCCAGCCTGACCTGGAACGTTTCCAGGGGTGGGACATCTACCACCTCTCCGGGCAACCTGGGCCAGGGTTTCACCACCCTCATTGTGAAAAATATATTCCTTATATCTAGTCTGAATCTTCCCTCTTTTAGTTTAAATCCATTACCCCTTGTCCTATCACTACAGGCCCTATTAAAAAACCTGTCCCCATCTTTCTTACAAGCCCCCTTGAAGTACTGGAAGGCTGCAAGAAGGTCTCCCTGGAGCCTTCTCTTCTCCAGGCTGAACAACCCCAGCTCTCGCAGCCTGTCCTCAGAGGAGAGGTGTTCCATCCCTCTGTTCATTTTTGTGGCCCTCCTCTGGACCCGCTCCAACAGGTCCATGTCTTTGCTGTGTTGAGGGCTCCAGAACTGGACGCAGGACTCCAGGTGGGGTCTCAGCAGAGTGGAGTAGAGGGGCAAAATCACCTCCCTCCACCTGCTGGCCACACTATTCCTCCCATAGTATCAGAGGAGCACGACATTCTTATTTTCCTTTTCTTAGCTCTTGGGTGCTCTTAGTGCAATCATCTCAGCTGCAATTTGACTTGTCATTAAATGATCCATATATACTTACTAAGTATGGCACCTTACTGTTAGCAACTTTTGATTAGATGACTGCTATATCGCTACACACAGACAACACCATCTATTTGAAAACCTACAATTATTTGGGGAAATGGCATTTGAGTATATCCCAGTTGTCTTTAGCCCCCTTCTTTTTCCCTATAGTCCTAGTAAGACAGTCAATATGTAGTTGGTTTAACTTCTTGGGTAGGGAAAAAATCCAAACCTGGTGGCTAAATGGACTGAAGGGAAGGGCAAACTAAACCTACCCCCTGCTTTAATAAGCTGCTATTGCTTTTTCAGTGGGAAGAGAGGAGCTTCTCTCTGACTTCACTGCCCTCTGCTATGGGCAGCAGCCTATGAGTCACTGCCTTGAAGAGATAGTGACTTATTTTAATTACCCTCAATGAACCCTGCATTTGCAGGAATGAGTCATAGCCTAATGCAATTTCATAATAATTATATAAGAAGTATTTTAAAGTGATGCCTTGTAGCTTTGCCTATTTTATTCGTTCTCCAGGGTGACTGGAGAACATGATTCATTTTAAATGAGCTAGTATATATTATTTACTAGTAATAATTACTTCTGTTATTTATAGATAGTGTGTGTGGTTCTATACAGATCAACAACACGATAAGGTTCCTGAGCCCAGGGGCATGCAGCACATGGATGCAGACATCAGAGTGATTAAAACCATGGTGGGTGAGATTGGTGCTATGATAAGCAGACAGAGCAGCTCTCTGAAGCGTTTTGCGTACCTTTTAATGAATAATGTGGGGTCAGGTCAAGTGCTCCCAATCATGTATAGGAGTGCTAATGGCCGGGGGAGTGCATGAAGCAGAAAGGCAGGCTGTGCGGTTCGAAGGGAAATGTGTAACAACAGCCAGTAAAGGCCTCAAACATCTTTTCCTTCTCTTTTACCACTGATGAACACCATTTTGTCACAGTTGCACTGTTTTGTGGAGGGTTAGACAAAGCATATTTGCTGGAAAGCATTCCAAGAGCTTGCTCATTGCAGAGTGTGCGTGTTTTCCACTTGGTACTGGGAAGGACATCTTTCATTAACTAACTGATGGGACGGTGCTCTGGTAACAACGTGCTGTTGTTAGAAGGAGGTATAACAACGTACCAGGTATACCCTTTTACATGTTCACTGGGGATTTTTGCCTTACTCTTTTGAAGGAAAATGGGGGAATCATCACACAGCACAGCGGCATATATGCTTCTGTTAGAGCATGTAATCCCTCTAAGGGAACCTGTTGCTAGGTAGAAAAGACTGGAAGGTTGGGGTGTTCTTTTTTAAACTGTAGAGAGCTAGTTTAGGCGTGTCTGTGTGCTGCTAGGGAGGAGCTCATTTATGAAAAAGGAATTTTCTTTGTTTTCTATCCAGCTGCCCATTGCCTTGGGCTACCTTCCTTGGGTGGTGTCTACCTACTTACCATAACAAGGCTTCGTCTTCTTGCTCAGCTGGTGTTTGCTTGCCCAACACTCTTAGCATAGATATAGACTTTGGGGAGAGTTTGGCTAAGAAAATTGGTGTAGATGGATAATTACAATATAGCACTCTTTATGGTAACCTAATTACTCAGATATGCAACTAAAACTAGCCAATGTGCTTTCCACTGTCAAAATGAAACAAATACTTGCATTGTGCCAGGGTGGTTTGAAAGCCCTGTTATCCTAATGCTCTCTTTAGAAGAAGGAGAATCGAGACATGAGGTAAGGTAAATGGTACAAACTCACAGAGAATTCATGGCTCTGCATAAAGAAGGGAATCCATACGTCTTCAGTCAGGCAAAGTATCTTAACCGCAAGACCATTCTCATTCCTGTGTAAACAAGTAGCTTGCTTTTCTTTCTTTCTTGTCAGTAGTTATGATAGACAGTCCATGCGTGAATGTTAGCGGCAGAGGGTTTGTTATAAGAAACGTGTTTGGAGTGGAGACTTGAAAAATGAGTGAGTCAATGGGTTCATGGAAAAGAAAAGCTTTTTCATTTATATGAAGACTGTTATTGCCTGGTATGTCAATTTTATTTCTGAAAGTATTAGCTGGAGCCGGGAGGTTTAAGCTGTGAATCAAAATGCATACAGGTATTGTGAGAAACAGGAATGAATAGACTACTTTTTAAATCATACTTATTGTCAGAAACAGGAACGAATAGACTATTTTTTAAATCATACTGTCCATCTGCCTATGATTATTATGAAGTATGTCATCTTTCTTGGATTTAATCAAGAATATATGCTGCCTGTGCAATAGACACGGCAGAAGAAAACTCTGACAGGTTTCCAGAAGGGTTTGGTCTAACTGTCAGCAACTGGTTTTGGTTGTGGTTCCAGATTTTTTCTTTTTGTTCTGATTCCTTGAAGAATATGTTGATGAGCAGTGTCTCTTCCTATGCTGACATCACTGAACACAGTAACATTTGCAGTATGTTATCTCTGGCAGAGAGAATTCTACTGAGCATTTACTGCACGGGACGTTGTGTCATATCATTCCCAAGAGTCTGAATGGGAGTTAAACAGTATAAAACCATCATAATTACTGTAAGTTTAAGTCACGTATGGCCTGACTAATTTGGCCACAAATTGTTTATCTGGAAACATTTTTTTTCTCTCCATGAAAGTGACTGCCAAGGTTATAGAGAAGGGGCAAAGACAGGATTGCTGGTGGCAAACACTATTGGTTGTAATCCCATCTGAAGTTCAGGAAAGATCAATATTCCAGTATGCTGCAGTATTTTCTTGGTAGTTTGCATGTTGGCCTTGAAATTACAGTTTCTGTCAGAGTAAGCGAGAGTTGCTGCCAGAGCTGTCCTCTGTCCCTCCCCATGTCCTGGCTAAATTTGATATATGTTCTTTCCTGAGTGTTAACAGCAAACATTGCAAGAATGCTTGTAATAAAGACGCTTGACACATCGAAATAAACTGCGTAAACCCAGCTCGGCTTTTGAACTATTTGCTCCTGTAAGGGGGGCTGCGGCCGCTGGCGCCTGTGGCCGGATGACAACTCATTATACAACAACAAAACAACAAAGTTGACTCCTGAGGAGCCTGGTTCTTTGTTCTACAAAGGCTGGGGGAAGAGAAGCGGCTGCTCTGCTGCTTCCGTGGAATAGCTCCATTGTTAGATAGACAATACTTGGACAGAAAACACACATACCTTTGAAGCCTCGAGGTCTAACATGAGTCTCTTACTTTCACTCTAGAAAGCATGTGACAGAATCATAGAAGAGTTTGTGTTGCAAGGGACCTTTAAAGGTCATCTAGTCCAAACCCCCCTGCAATGAGCAGGGACATCTTCAACTAGATCAAGTTGCTTGGAGTCCCGTCCAACCTGACCTGGAATGTTTCCAGGGATGGGACATCTATCACCTCTCTGGGCAACCTGGACCAGGGTTTCACCATCCTCATTGTGAAAAATTTCTTCCTTATATCTAGTCTAAATCTGACCTTGTTTAATTTAAAACCATTACCACTTGTCCTATCACAACAGGTCCTTCTAAAAAGTCTGTCTCCATCTTTCTTATAGGCCCCCTTGAAGTACTGGAAGACTGCAATAAGGTGTCCCCGGAGCCTTCTCTTCTCCAGGCTGAACAACAGCAACTCTCTCAGCCCTTCTTCATAGGTGACATGTTCCATCCCTCTGATCATTTTTGTGGCACTCCTCTGGACCATCTCCAATAAGTCCATGTCTTTCCTTTACATGCTTGTGTAAGCTGGCAAAAGCTAATAATAATAAGCAGAAAACTTTGGCCAATGTGTAAATAACGTCTTTGGTAATGTTTCCGGCTTTGTTTTTAGGACTTTCTACAGTCCCTGTGTATGAAAGCTGTGCACGTAAGAGTGGCCAACCCATGACGTTAAGACTAGATGCAGCTGTTTCTAAAAGAAATACCTTATGATACACTGGAAAAAAACTGCAAAGGTGGAGATGAACTAGAAGACGTCATGGAGTGAAGAAATGTCATCTATTTTTCTGAGGCTATTCCTGAATTATTTCTAATGCTCTACTGCAGTGATCCAAAAGTGCAGTACCTGATAGAAACAGAGGGTATGAGTGTTTCCAGAAAAGGGAAGCACAGTTGATTCCAAGTGCAGTGAATAAAGTGCTTGAAAACTGAAGCCTGAATATGTTTGTCCATCTCTTTGCCTTGGCTGAAGAAAAAAGGTTGGTTGGAACACTTATGAATGAATTATGAATGAGTATTTTTGTTAGCATATGCCATTCCACCACTGCCAAAACAGCATTGTAAAGCAATATTGGCACTGACAAAATTAGAAAGAGAGGGAAAGACTACAAGATCTAAAGTATGAGAAAGCAACATTGCTTCTCCTAATCTAAAGAGACCCAGAAGGAAAACTTTGCTTTTAATCAGAGCCAGGGTTTATAACAGGTTTATGCTCATGTTTCAAATTTCAGACTGAAAATAGGCTTTTTGAAACAAATGTGATTTGTGAAAATGGCTGAAGAGGATTATTGCTTTCAATCTGTGCTTGTGCAGATTCAGAGAATTGGTCTGGATTAATGTGCTGTTTCAATAGTATGGATATATGAACTGGACCACCCCTCTAAAATGCTGAGTTTCTGATATCTCTGAGGGCATCAAACATGCTGGTGAGGCCAAAGCAAAAGGTGGCAAGATGTGGAGAAGCTGTGACACCAAGGAATACATCCCCTAGGGTGACCTGCTCCCCTGGCTTTGTTGCAGCTTGCACTGCAGCTTCTCCTGCACACTTGGACTTGGCTGTCACAGCCCTGAATCACACTTCTCTCAAAGACCCGAGCCTGGCACCACAGGTCCTGCTCCCGGAGAGACAGTGGTGCTGTGTGGCGAGTACCGGAGATGTAAAGCTGGAGCATCAAGGCGGGGCGTAAAGAAGTAGGTGTTGTGTTCAGTCAGTGGGATCTGACTGTCTTGAATTTAGCGTTTCTTCCTAAATGCTTAGTTTTAGAAATCTCTGGAGTCTGTCACACTGTTCTATCCTGGGTTCAGTGTTTTGCTCTGGCATCACATTTGCTCTGTTCAAGGTTTGTAATGGCATGTCCCTCCCTTACTGTCTGCCTGGGTGGAATGTTTACATTGACCTTGTGCAAGTTATAGAGTGGCTTAAACACTTCCAGTTTCCCTAATAAACTATTTTTGGCACAGAGGTTGCTCCTGAGGTTATTATAAACAGGGCTGTGCAAGTGCCTGGACAATGAGAGTATCTTTTTATGAGAACTCAGAGTACTCCTTTAGAGGAACTTTTTCCTTACCTGATGACTACCCCATAAGCAGGCAGGTAGAAGGAAAAAAAAAAAAGACACAACACTTCAAAACATGAACGTTTCATCACCGTGAGCATCAAACATCCAAAGAGAACATAGCACTGTAATGTTGTGAATCATTTGAGTAAAATCAAAACCTCTCTGTGAACCCGTGAGGTGACTCCTTGACACAGTTTCCTATGCAAATAATTGCAGGAGGGAACTCTCCTGGTCAAGTCTGTCAATCTAATGACAGGTTCTTTGTCTGAAGACAGGGAATCTCTCCAGACATTTTCAGCAGCTGTTATTTTAAAACCTACCTATTCATAAAAAAAAAACACAATTGAAAAATTGAACGTTAATTTTGAGTACTTTTTTGAGGGTTTTAGATCTTTCCCTGTTTTCTTCTGCCCCCTTGCCCCCTTTAACTTTACTTAGGATGTGAACTGTGTATTAGATTTGCATCATATTTGAGGCTGAGGACAATGAAACTGTTTTCGTGTGAAATCTGTTGAGGTGAGGATCAAGCTGCTTGGTTTCTCACATTTTACTGTGAAATGCCTAACTAGAAGTCTGTGATCAGCTTCTGTCAAATTTTCAGGTGGATCACCTGGTTTGGTTACTGCATGCTATTTAAAAAAAAAAAACAGTGATGTGGCCTGTTGGCTTGGACACACTATGGTGGGTTTTGTTCACTGATTAGATACAAGGAACATACATGTCAATAGAATATCACTCAGGCTTAATGTCACTTCAGACAATACCCAGGATGTGAACACAAAGTTCTTGGAGGTAAAAGGAAAATGCTTTATCCTGACTCTTCAGCCAGCCCTCCATGGACTGACAGGAAACCAAAGAACACAACGCCCTCCAAGAAAGGGGCCCTTATGTTTGGAAGGGAGAAAGAAATAGAAAATGTTATTCATGATATACACCACTGGAGAAGCAAGCACTAGATTTCCCATATGGATGTTCAGTAAGGCCTTAAAATGCATTGCAAAACTGAAAGTTGACTTGCCTCATCACAGCACTTTTCTAACGATGCTTCCATATCAGAAAATAGGCCCTTCTGTTGCTTTTTGTTGCACACAACATGGGAAAGTATTGACTGAGTTAAAATCTTCCAGAACTGGCTCCACAAGTGGTTAATTTTGAGAATTCTCCCTCCTGACATTTCAAAACAGCTAAAAAAATTGTACCTCAGATATGACTAATCCTGAAATCCATGGAATGATTGGAATATCCCATCGTAGGAGTAAATCTTGGGAGATTATCTCCTTCATGTGAGAGGCAAGTCCTAACAACTACAAAATAAATCCCTCCTATTCCTTGGGTTGCTTGTATTAATTTGTGCACCGATGGCAAGGGAAAGGATGTGCAGTGTAGTTGTTGCAGGAAGATTTGGTATAGTTGTTAGAGAAATATTTTGCTAGTGGAAAAATAGACCAGTCTAAGTGGTAGCTACAATGTGCCTGCAAGAAAACAGCCTGGAACAGAGATTACAAGATTTAATGTCAAAGTGTGATTGTTGCAGTTTTTTGAGTTGTCATGAAAAATGCAAAATAAATGGCTTGTAAGAAGGTCTTTTCTTTGTCATAGCTTCTTAAAATTTTTGCAGTTATTTGTACAGCTTGTCGCATGGTCTTGCCAGACGCCAGATGGGCTTGTTCCGGGGCTGCGTGCCACCCTCTATAGAAACTGTATAGAGAGAGCAGGGCTCAACCTCTGGTTCGAGTGCCAGGTTTGCTATGCAGGATGAAGTTTGAATGCTGTTGTGTGTGCGGGACGTGGACAAATACTCATCATATCCTCCCGACCCAAATTCACCACTTCCCCTGGTCAGTCTTCTCTGCAGTGCTCGCTGTGGGTCTGCCAAGACCACAGATGAAATCTTTGAACTTGTCTTTCACCTTGTTACCTTTCTGGATGGAAACTGAAAATACTTTTTTAACTACCAGCTTTACATACAGGGCTCGTTTGGAAGTGACTGGAACACATCCAACTTTTGTCTTGCTGGATGTTCACCAGATAACAACTTCGTTGTGGCTGTGTCTGGACTATTTTTGTCTCAGGGGCCTGGAGATGAATGGCTCTGCATGTTATTACAGCTTTACTGGGCCATTAAGCATCGCTCCCAGTAAAAATATCAAAATTCTGCATTGCAGCCTTCACCCCCATAATTATATTTGCATTTCATTTAGCCCAAAGAGAGCAGGGGTAACTTCCTGCAGTGCTGTAGGGTTCTTTTCTTGAGAAAACTTGAGGGAAACCTCTCCCACATGCATGTTGTCTCTACCACGGCCTATTTGTCTGTGTTCTTTATTATAATCAATGCTGAGACTAATTTAATTTTGTAAGTATTCTCACGGTGTCATCAAATTAATGCTGCCTGTCAGCTGATAAATTGTACCTTTCATTGAACACACTGCTAATTAGTAAAGAGTGATGCTTAAGCAGCATGTCAAAGCAGGTCTGACACTAGAGATCTATGAATCAGTGTGAGGCTCTCAACCTGCAAAATAGTTTACAAGAGGAAGAGTTTCATTTCCATACTATTTATATTTGTGCTGGAAAAAGTCATTCTCCCAAGGACCTCTGAACTTAAAGATAGACATGACAGATCAAAGATCATTTCTATGAGAAGAATTTGGATCAGTTATACACTACATCAAAACTCCTTGGTTAGTGCCAACATGCTGCATTAAATCACTTTAAAGCCACAGAAAATATCTGTCTGGCTTACAAAATCTGTCTCAGGGAAAGGAGACTGGTTTGGTTTTGTATGCACAGCCATTTCCACTGGATTATTTCTTTGCCTAATGAGTCCCACATGGAAGTAAGGGGCTTGGCTTCCGAGTCTCTGTCTGAGGAGCACTTGCTTACCTTAGAGGTTACTGAATCTCATTAAGAGTAAATAATCGTTTTGCAAATTGCCCTTAGGTGTCCTGCTTGCATTGCCAGCTGCCTGTAGAGGGGTGGCTGATTAGTGAAGAGGGACAACTCTTTATTCCCTCGTTCCTCACAGTAGGTCAGGATCCTGAACTACTGCTCTTGATCGATTCATTCTGACAGTGCATGGAAATTACAGTTCATGGAAATTACAGTGCAAACTTTTCTAGGGCAGTCTCCAGTTTCAAAAAATGCATTTTAATAGGTTGATAGGTCTCCATGAATGTGGATATGTCCTGGTAATTGGCTGCTGTGCTCCCAAAATTACATTCTAACATTCCACTATATGCGATCGACTGAAATGTACCGTATAAATAGGAAGGATAATTGGATTAGCTGCAAGATGACAGTGATTAAGATCCTAGCCTGGGTTCTGGATCCT
The DNA here is from genome assembly GCF_964289735.1 of Phaethon aethereus. Classification (NCBI taxonomy): domain Eukaryota; kingdom Metazoa; phylum Chordata; class Aves; order Phaethontiformes; family Phaethontidae; genus Phaethon; species Phaethon aethereus. The sequence continues at coordinate 65,177,510 of NC_138576.1, read as the reverse complement.
CTCTTTTAGCAACAACTTCCTGTGTGACTCAGAGGAAATCAATAAAGGTTAGGTTTCTCCATACCCTGGGAGACCTGGTCTTTAGTTTCTCAGTGCAGTCTGCAAAGCAGGAACTGCAGCATCATTCCATTGTGCCCCTTCTCTAAAAGTACGTGTTTTAAGAGCTCAGGTATTGGAGATACAAATGCATATCTGCTCCATCAATCAGTGTGAAAAGTTAGGTTAAATCGTATTATCAAAACACAAATCCTGACTTTTCTGGACCGTTTCACATGGTTTCAGATAAGCAGTGAGAAGCAAGGGAGGCCGAACTGAAAAAGTTCCTGCTGACGTGAAGTAGTTTATGAGGAATGTCCTCACAGCACCAGGCAGAAGATTTGGTCATATGGAGTCATGCAGCCTGTACCAAAGCTAGCTCTAGAGCAGCCTCTGCCTGTGAGCATCTCTGTGTCTCAAAGTCCTTGCTCAGGAGCTATAGCTCTCTGTACCTGTCTCTGTAATCGCGGCCTGGAGAGATCACTAGCTACTTCGCAGAGAGCAAAGACCTGAAGCTGTCAAAGAAATAGACAAACATGCAAACTCTGGACAAAGAACAGCCAAACAATGAGGGGCAACTCATTTCTACTCCGTCTTTTATGCAAGATGTGTCTATTGAGTGTCATCTGATACATACAATAAATGTCACCAGCTACGATTCACCAGAAGCCTAATGTCCTAAATCCTACTGCTGCTCACAGCACAGTGGCCAGCCGTGGCCAAAAAAGTGATGAACAATTTGTTTATCTCCTTCCTGAGACATTTAAGGCTCAATGCATTTTTTTTGTGTGCTGTTGTGTGTCTGCACTATGTCAAGTGACTGGACAGGAAAGGGCTTATGTGAGGTTATATGGGGATTGGGTAGCACTAAGCTACAATTTCTCTTAGGAAAACCCAGCAAGAATGCTCTCTTTCCTAGTGGCTTCTTCCCTACCCCATGGCCAGGTGTGGGAGGTCATCAGAATTAGGGATACACTGATAACATAGGGTTTTTTGGTTTTGTTTTTTGGTTTTTTTCTTAACAGGAGAGGGAGGAAAAATCAACTTAATTGCATGAGGAAAGATAATCATAAGAGCCTAACATTCAGTGTGTGAAATCTGCTGGCCTGACAATGCTCCTGTGAAATGTCGTCTGTGGTATTTATCAATCTGAGTAGCTGGTAAATTACGTTATAAATGGATATGATGGATTAAATGGATGACTATACAATGACCTAAGACTTATGCTGCTGCTTCAGTGCTCACAGTAATATGCCCTATGTTGGGTTTTTTTTGTTCTGCAATCCATCCAGAATGAGCTGCCAGTCACATGTTACAGTTTTGTGGTTTAACATGTCCTACATATGTAATTTTTCTAAAGAATCAACAGTAAATTAGCTTGACTTTCTAAATCAATATTACTTCACCATACCCAGACCATTTACACCATGTGAAGAAAAGCATTTTTAAATTTGAGACATTTAATTGCCGATCAGTGTTCCAGACTCAAGTCAACTGATTTAGGAGTTAACAGTCAGTGATAGCTGAGTGCTGCCTTCATTTCTAGTCAGGGAGGTTATGCTTGGCAGGCATCACTGTTCTGTTATGTTCAGCCAATGAATACTTACCAAACCAGTACAAAATAGAGTGGAGTATGGAAATAATGTTTTGAAGTAGAAAGTTCTGGCTAGAATTGTCTGGCATATGTGGGGAGGTGAAAAAATTCTTGATCAAATTATATGTTTGATCACAGACTACTAGATACCTTGGTTTAATACAGTAGTACTTAATGATGAACACAAAGAACAAATAACTTTCCTCAATTCATCCACCCTGCTTGGATTTCTAAACGTCTGTGGCAATGACCACACGCACACATGGGCTCCTGTAACAACAAGCGCTGAAGTTTATTTAAAAAACAGGGATGGATTCCTCAGGCCTGTGCCAAACCTCTAGTAAGGACCACGAAATAAGCTTTTAAGACACTTTAGTCAGGTTTTCCAGCGAGGTACATCTGGTCAAACCTTTGTTCTGTTTTGCTTTTTCTCATACTTTTAATGACCTTCATTTGACCTCAGAGGCTTGATTTTCACAAGGTATATTTGAATACCTGCTTCCACTGTTTTTTATTCCTCAGGGATTACACAGATTGGATGCTCTGTGGTATCAACAGAGGATTTGCAATGTCAGGCTTTTGGGAACTAAGTTAGATGATCAGCCAAGATATTTCAATGTACTAATCTCACTAGTTCGATACATCGAGTGCAATCATGTACATGTGGGAACTAGAGGGTACATATTACTCTTGGGACTCAGTCGTTTGAACTGTATGTTCTCTTGGTTTTCACAAGCTGTTTTTTTTAAGGGGAAGCATTCTGTTTCAAACTAGGACCTGAAACAACTAATTTCTATTCCCCATTGATTTCTTTTGCAGCTATTGGCATCTTTTAGCCATTCTGGATCACAGATTATCCATTTGTAAAATAAGATAAAGCTGAAAGAATGGGACGAGCACTTGATATCATAATTTTTATTGTTACTGTTGTGTTGGTTATATATGAAGATTTCTTTGTACTGATATGAATAATCATAAGCGTCTAGCTTCAAATGTAACACACTCCAGAACACCTTGAAGGTGGATTCCAGATCCACAATTTCCTTCGTGCCAACAATAAAAACACAAATAAAAATTAAATCAGATTAAATAAAAATCTAGTTGAGAGAAGCTTTTTGGTTGGCCACTAGGGAAGAGCCCTGAAGAAATCTGCCCCTGCTTTCACAAAACACCTGAGGATGAGTCAGTGTGTTTTGGTAATCTTGTTTACAGTATTTTCTTTTCAATTACAGCAACAGCTAAATATATTTAAAAGAAAGCTACATCTTTTCCTTGGCAGAATTTAGTACCAAGTACGTTACGCTGTTGGCTCACAGAAAGACTGGATGACGCCTGGCTGCTTGATTTTAGTCCCACCAAAGCCAACAGAGCCCCAGTGTAGCACAAACCCCGTGGCAGCAGGACCAGGATGAAGCTGGTCCGGCTTCTTCCTTTCCTGCTGAGGACTCTCACCTGGTGCTTCTTCCTCACCTAACCTGTCTCACGTGGGGCTTTGCGGGAGACTCCCAAGAGAGACCTTTCAGTAGTTACGGCCACCAACTGAATGTCTGCTATTTTCGTAGGCTTGCTGTAGCCTCAACAAAGTACGCCTAAAAATAGTAAAAATAACAATAACAGTAATATTTTGTGCATGTGCCATCAACCGTAAGGAGATGAAAGCCCGGCACCTATTGTGCTGACTTCATGATTGTTATAATGATTGGCATGAGAAAGGAACATCACAGTTCCTTTGATACTTTAGGGAACAAAGGCACACTTTTCATCCCCGAGTTTACTTACAAGACCTAAGGATGAGATTGAACAGTGCAGGGACTTGGCAGTCTCAGTCGGAGGAGGGGAAGGGAGAAACCCACACCTTTTATTTCCATAAGTAAATGAGGCTTGTTTTTATTAATTCTCCTCTATGAGTGAGTTAAGCCATGTGCTGTAGCACTGATAACTTCAGAGGATGTTGTTGCAACAGAAAAAGGTATTTTCCAACCCTTATCCACCCATGAAAGTATTACCAAGAAAGGTCCTTCTAATATGCATGCCTCAGGAAACAAATATTTATGATCCCTGATGTTAGAAATCTGCCTACTAGTACTGGCATGTTCTACTTTCCCCTGTCTTTATTTGGACATTTTCCATTTTTTTGTTCTTCTTATGGTTACTGGTGCAACCTTATTCTTACACTGATCTGCTTTATCATGCCGTTCAGCTGAACCTGCAAGAGAGCTTCAAATCTCGGCGTGCTTCAGCTCTTGGATTATGCCAGCATCCATGTGAATTGAGAGTATACCCCACTGCAAGGCAGACAGGCACAGCCCTGGGGCTTTGGACACAGTCTAGACCTGAGATGCAGTGATGAAGTAGGGCAGGGAGGATGTCACAGGCTATGAAACTCCAAAATGTTGTAAGATATAAGCGGCAATAATCGAGGGGGAGGCTGCAGGTCAGCTGTTGCAAAGAATGTAACCAGACACTGATCAGCTCAGTTCAAAACACTGGGTTCCCCTTTTTATAGTTGTAAAATAATTAAGCACAGAAATATTTTCTGTTTTCTAGAAACAGAAAGGAACTGGAATATCAGCAAGTTTAGTGTCCTTAGTAAAAGCAGGATTGCCGTTATTTTGAGCAGAAGATATTAACTATGATATTTATCTTTTTTCCAAAAGACTAAGAAAAAGCATCTTTTCATTGCTACAGTTATTTCCATATTATGCTGTGTTTTCTCTTCAATTTCTTCAAGGTTTTATTCTTTACCAGTAGCTGTAGGGCATGGATAACTGGTAATTAGTCAAGCAGGTTACAGATCTATCGCTGATTTACCATCTGAGAAAAAATATTATCGGGTGAAAATGAAGCATGTTGTTTAATTAAACCAACATGGAATTGCTTCAGTTCATCACTGAGTGACTATACTCTAGAGCTTTTAAGTCAAAGCTGTATGGTCATTTTCAATAACTCCACCAAGCAAAAAGCTTCCAAATAGTTACTACTTTAGAGCGTACAGTCTGAGTACAACAGATTTGAATCACCTGAATATTTTGTTTACCCTCATTCGGCTGCTTATTTTGAGTCCACGTACGTCTCACCGATATTTAGCCATTAGACATGAAGGCAACAGTTCTCCAGTACATGTGTCCCGAGCAAGCAAAAAGATCAAGTTTCTTTAGCATATTAACTTGATGGATGAGAAGCACTAGCCAGTCTTCTGGTCTTCAGCCAGGGTTAGCACGGTGGGATGGAGATATTCCACACTGGGCTGCTATGCTGTCTACCACCCCGAGCAGCAATAAAAAGTATACCAGTGTTTAGCTATGTTTGTTTGTAAATTTATTTCCAAATTAACTCACATAGCTTGCATACCAACATTCCAGTTGCTTGGGTTAAAACTTCCAAAAAGGCCCTCACTTAAATGCTATTTATTCTTAATGTTTTAATGGTGATTTTTAGCATAGAGAGATTAAGGTATGACCTGTGGTATTTATTGCCATTTATGGCGACGCTTATGAGAGATCTCTCTTTTGGACAGAAAACAGAGTGAAAGAATGCTGTACCAAGACTTTTTTCCACCTTATCTCTGTTTCTAAAAATCCATTTGACCATTTGCTATGACAGTCTGAACATGCTTATTGCTGATTAAAATAATTAATAGTAAACATCTAATATGAACATTTAACTACATCCCCCTCAAAAGAGGGGAACGTAGAATTGCAACAGACTGCTGCTAGGTGTTTATCTCTCTCTTCCATTTAGTGTTTGCATTCAAATATCTCGGAAGGAGAACCCAGGAGGATAGCATTGTGGAATACCTGCCTGGAGACCAAACTTCTTATTAATCTTGCTTAAGACCATTTTTAAAAAAGAATGTAATGTCATACTGCACCAGACGGTTTCCTGATCCTGACCACTGAGAAGTGTTAACGTCACCGTATTACTGGAGCAGAAGTTGAGGCAAAAGGTGTCGAAGGAACCTCTCCAGCGTCAGCTGCCGCTCCGCAGCACGGCCGCGTGTCGCCTGACCCTCGAGTTCCCTTTCTTTCGGGCGCACACGAGGCAAATTACTCTGCCCTTTCTTTTTGCTGAACTGTATTTTTTGACTTCACAGGGAGCCTTCCGTTTCCCTTCTGGATGTGTGAAATCATTTCTGCCTTCGTCCCGCCTTCCCTCGCAGGCTTATTGGTTTACTCGTGCTGAGGCACCAACACTTGCGCCGCGTGTTGAGAGCTCGGGCCCTACAAGCAGCAGCCGCAGGAGAGGTGCTCAAGGCTGCCCCCCGCCCCAGACCTGCCGCGGGGGTACCGGGGGTTCCGCGGGTGCCGGGGTCGGAGCGGGGGCGGGATGCCGCGGCCGGCGTGGCCGTGCCCGACGTGGCGGGTGGGTGTGCAGTCACGGCAGCCGGCGGCAGGGGGCGGGAGGAAATCGCCCACGGCCACGCGGGGCGGGCAGGGGGACGCGACGGCGAGCGACAGTCGCTGCCCTGAGCCGCGGCCGGTCCAGCGTGATCCCTGCGTGAGAAAAACAACCCCAGATGAGACGGCTGGGGACACAGCCGCCTGGCAGGGCTCAGAGGGTGTTACTACTAAATGGTCTCCCTGAGAGCTGGGCATTTCTGTCACCTTCGGGAAAGTATATCATCAGAATCAAATCAGGAAAAGCTGATTTTTTAATCTTCCCTACAGAAACGGGGTCTCCTTTTCAGTCCCCACCTTCTCCTTCTTCTTGTCATCCCTTTTGTGCGAACGTTGATCATGATGGCGTGACGTGATGTTATACGGTGAATAAAATCAAGTCTCTCCAAATGAGGTTTGGCTCTTTATTTTCCCAGTGTGTCATCGTGTGGCCACTTCCTAAAAAGCAGCCCACAGCAGTGATGTGGATTGCTGTCACAGTGATGAGCAAGACCAAGAGAGAAAGCGCAAGGCTGAAAATCATTTGTAGAACTGTAAAAAAATCAAAGCTTACAGTCCTTACCCAGGCAAACTCATGCAGGGTAATAAAAGACCTACCATATGCTGTAAACAGCCTCCTTTTAACATTTGCAATGATTTATAAAAAAAAAAATCAACTGACATTTATTGAATGTTATTAACCAGTTGCAAATGCTGTGGGGCAGAAAGCTTGCTCTGCATGACCTTTTTCTCTTTGCAGTTTGGGGGTTTGCCTTGTGCCAAAACTCAGAGCAGCCAGCATCAACTATCCACAGGGCGAGGTGCCAGGCTCCCAAAGCTGCCCCCAAGAGCAGCCGGGGTACAGGCAGGCTGCCCGCTCCTGCGCGGCGCTGCCAGCAATCCCCCTTGGGGCCAGCCAGGCCAGCCGCAGGGCAGCTTGGCACCGGAGCAGAGCTGTCCCAGTGCCGCTGAGGATTGGGGTCACTGGCTCCGTCTGAGCATGGCCGGGATGACCTCCTAAGCCCACGGCGGCCAGGGAGTTGAAGGGCTGGGGGTTACTGCAATGTCGTGTTTGTAGTATCATGGTAACTTACCCAAGATTTATCCACTCAGGCAGTAATTGTGGCAGGAGCATGCAGAGTAGGTCATTACACTTGTAATTTGCCAGGCCCTCAATTCAGCTTTTGTTGAGGAAAATAAAAAAAAAAAGAGCTGTTGCCTTGAGTACTACTGAGTAAGAAAAAAAACAGTGGGTGGCTAGAGATCGCCTATGAGCTTTATTTTTAAGAGGGTTAGCCACACTGTGATGTTGTTCCCACGCCGTGCTGACATTCAGTTCCTGCCTGATGCCAGAAGTGCCAACTCCACCAGCTCAGGGTGGTGTAGCCTGACACCCTCTGTTTATGCCCCCCTGCTTTCCCTGCTCAGGACGTTGCTTTGCCTTTGCTCATGGCTACACCCCCATCCTCCTGAACGGCTGCTTCTCGACAGTTTATTGAGTTTGGAAACGTTTTCCTTATTGCTTTAGGGCCTGAAATATAAACTCTTATTCTCTGTCCGATCTTTTTCCTCACACTTTCTATTCACCGAATGGGTAGCAACCTGTTTATAGCCACTCACTGCTCAGGTTCCCATTTTTGCCATTTATTAAAAAGTCTGTATATACACCTGCAGAAAAATGCTGACAAACTGAATGGGGAGTGCCAGGAGCCACAGCTCGCAGTGGCATTACCTGGGTCTGCACCTCTTTATCGGCAGGCACCTGGCAGGTGATATTTATGAACATCCTTGAATTCGGAGCATGCTGTGAGGTCTCTGGGGTACCGGCATCCCCATGAGATTTCTCCATAAGAAATAAAATCACGGGTCAGATCCTCCCCACACTGCCACATACGGGAAGATATGTCTTCCATACCCAAAAAAAGCTGAAAAAAAGAAGGTCACAGAAGGCCAGGCTGAAGATTTTCCTGCTACTGGTACCCAGAGGCATAGCAAGAAGTTTGGCTGTAACTTTTGCAGTACGGGAGCTGAGCGGAGGAGCCTTCTGAAACGGGGAACAGTCTGGTATCACGCGAATTGTCTTTGGCACATCCCTCCGTAAACTATACCCACGCTTTTTGGTGTCACTGAGAAGAAACTGGAGATGGATACGTGCTCTCTGCGACTCGGAGCAGCTGGTAGGCATCGTGGGAGGAAGTGGCATCGGGGCTGGTGGCTGCTGGAGCCTCTTTGTGCTGGGGCCAGCGGTGCTGTGCGGCTCTGCTCACAAGCTGCAAAAACAACCAGCCGGCCTGTTATTGCTGTTATTATTGGAGAGGTTAAGGAAATGGGATGCATCCATTTTGACACTCTAAAATCGTCAACAATCTCCAGAATTTACCTCGCTGTTCTTGCTGACATTAATTTTCAAAGGAGTTTGCATGATTGCTAGATTTTGAAGATATCAGAAATCATTTTGCAGAAGCCTTCCTTTTCAAAATTGGTTGGTTAAAGGTGGCATAAATTATACTCCTGTTGCTTTAATAAACAGGCTATTAACAGACATTGTGATAGCACAATAATGTTTTACCCAGCTATTCAATTTATGATTATGCCATACTGTTTTATAATGACCTGAAATTTTATATTGAACGGGAACATACATTGTTTTAATTATCTTGATGATATAGCCAGCTTTCTAAAATATGCTATGTGTTCATAATTTCAGACCCAGGTATAATTCATATTGGGCACAGGAAAATTACTTTAAAATATAATGGCACCCTTGATAACAATCATTGCTCATATGTTCTTTAAACGCAGTAAAATGACCATGTAATGTTTAAGGCTGCCAACACTGGGGGATTTGCACTTTTCCCGAGGGGATAGAGCAATTTTGTAAGCAGTTTCCCCATGCATCTGTTCAGCTCAACACCAGCAAGCCTGCTCTGCAGGTGAGAGCTTAGCTGCCAAACCTATTGCATGACATTGCACAACCTTCCTTGTCCGCCTGTACAGGGTTGCGGAGTACGGTTAAGTGCTGGGATAGTGCAGCCAGGTTAGCTAATAACCAAGAAAGACTGTTGAATCTCCATCTTTGGAGGCTCCATGAACAGCTAGGACACATCTGGAATGGCGTAGGTTGGCCTTTGCATAAAAGTGACTTTTTGGATTCCTGTTCTTCTTTATATTCTGTGATATTATAGTTAGTTTTTATTGTACTTGGACACTTGTTTGACCAGTAGCAGGCAGTCCTGGCCTGTCAGGATTTTTACTGGGGAATATGACTTTTTGGTCTTTAGTATGAGCCTGGTTTAATTAGACACTAACTGTAATATTCTATTCATTTGCACCTCTAGTTTTGCTCACCTGAAGCTGTGCCTGTGGAGTGTTTTCCAAGGCTCTACCTGCAGACACTGATTTTTGCAGTTGTAAAACTTCTTCTTTGTTGTAAAATCTTTACATGCAGAGGCTGTATGCAAACACAGAGTACTGGCTGTAATGTAGTTGGTGTTGTGTACAAATAAATTAGTTTCAGCTATACTGCACTGTAGCTAAGAATTTCCAAAGCATACCTGGAACATAAGAATAATATAATTTCAATAGAATTTAATGAGGCTGTAACTCAAAAGACAGGTAGTGGCAATAACTGTAATGCAAGAGCAAAGCTTTAGTTTCCCAAACCCTAAAATAAATTCACGGCTTTAATGGATGTTCTGAATATATGTCAAATAAAAGGCATGCTTATTTTTACATTTCTTTCTCTGCTGCATGCCTCAAATAATTTTCTCATCCTCATCTGTTCTTTGGCTTTTGCCCTCCTTTTATGAGTTCCTCTCCTGCTCCGATATTATACTGGTTCACTCATAAAAATTTCAGTATTTATTTACCTTGTGCAACTTTCTTATTATATCCTCTCTGAATGTACTGTACATTTCTGAGTCCAGAGTAGAACATGATGTTCAGAACACCTGGGTGACAAAGTGCATGCGTGTATCTGGGATTACAGGCACGCACACACTATTTTATAGGATTTTTTTCACTTATGCTTACACACCAAACTACTGAAATGTTTTAGCTTTCTCTTGTCATAATTCTTTTTCAACTAGATAAATGCAATTGACAATAACGCTACATTACTTCTTGTGTTCGTGAGAGTAATGATTCTTACCTTGCTTCATTACATTTTCTCATTTAATGAATCCACTGAAGTTTTACTTCGTGATTCCCACCTGATCTACAGCTCAAGGTATATTGCCTGGTTTTGTTCAGTAGCAAGCATGCTTTGTTTTCCCAGCGTACACAAAAAAAGGATACTTTTGTATGGGGGATGGTCCTGTGTTCTATACGTGGTCTGAAGTGCATGTTGGACTCCTCCAGGATGGCAGAATCAGGAGTAAATAAAATATATTGCAGATATATAATATACATGGTGTTACATATCACAACATTTATTGCAGCATAATATATTATTAATAAACTATTGTAATATTATAGAAAGGTTTTATTTCATAAATGGGCATATATAAAAAAAAGGTCAAGTACATTTTTTTCCTTCATACATCTGGTATGGCTGTGCGGCTCTAAAATAATGGTGAAATCCTCAGTCCCTGCTGCTCTCTTCCACTGCAGCAGAGAGATGTGGCTTTTTTTTTTTTTTAATTGTAGATCCACAGTTGCTTGTAGCAGGGCAGCAAGATTCTGCGGGTTGTGGTAAACGGAAGCAAGTGAGCGGAGGGCTCCTCTCAAAGCCCACTGCCTTTGGAGGCGGCGTGCAGTGTCTGACATCAAACGGCAGCACTACGGGGGCCTGGGGTTTGTCCATGCACCACGCTCAGTCTGTGCTGGTCCCATGTTTGTCTCAGGGACACCCATCTATTCCACAGCACCCGCTCCTGCCATTCTGGATTCAGAGAGGTGCAAGCAATAGTTAAGCTCTTGTTAAAGTTCAACAATTTTAAATTATATTTGAATTTTACTAGGCAGCAAGGTGTCTGGATCACAGGCCAGAAGTCTGCATTGAAATGGGCGTATATATATGATTTTTTTTTTTTTGTTAGATTCTTTGGTTTTCGCTTTTCATTTATTAGTTATTTTCTGTATTTAGTTAAACCCACTTTTCTGCCCCCTTAAAATTCAAGTGGTTTGAAAAGGTCTCTGATTCACTGTGGCACCACTTCAGTATAATGCCAGCATCATTTAACTCACACGTGAATAGTCGCAGAAATTTCATAGAAAAAAGGAGTGCAAGAGCCAGGAGAAAAATGAGCTGCCCTCTCTCTCAGGCCACCTGCCTGCACCGGAGGAGGTGAGGAAGGAATTCCAGGGCAAGCTATTTTTTAAACCTAGCAGAGGTTTAAAATCCAGAAGACAATACTTTATAAGTCATTACAAAGGCCGGATCAGTTTGTCCTCTTACGTCCTAAACATGATGCTGCCACTTTCAAAATCCATCTGCCAGCAACACCAAGCACTTGAACTCCTCTCCCCTGCTCTCTCCTGGAGCTTCTCTGTACTGCCCAGAGGTCCGACCCTCCTTCCCTCCTGAAGCCAGGCACTGGGGCAAGTGGCCACGGGTGGCCCGGTGGTCAGGGACCAAAGGGGCTGGGTCAGCCAGGCTGCCGGCCCAGAAGAAACCCGTGGGATGCAGAAGCTGCATCTCCTGACAGCTCCCTTCATCCGTGTACATCAGCCCTGGTGCTGCGGTTGCCAGTTACTTGGCAGCTACTACAGTTAGTTCGCTGCCAGCCTCCTGAGCCCTGTCTCTTCCATATATCGTGGCAAGCTGGTGGGGATTTAAACAATATTTGACTTGGAGGTACTACAAGGCAAACACAAAAGCCATTCAAAAGCATCTTTTATAATCATGGGTTAACTTGATTCTTTTCTTTGGAATTTGACCGTAAAAAAACAAATAAGATAGAAAATAATTTTAAAAGCCCTATGATTTTAAGCATGCAGAATGTCCCAGTCTTCTATCATTGTGAATCTGTTTTCCCATGTGGAAGGGGGAAAGTTTACTCGGGGGTAATAAGCAGGTCCCATGGGATTGCAGCGTGTTACTGCAGTCATGCACAAAGCGAGTCGGCCAGGAAAGGGATGTTGGCTAAAAGCCTGGTGTCCCACACTTCAAAGGACACCTCATGGGCAATGGCTTTTTTTTTTTTTTTTAAAGAAAATGATCTGATGAGCTGTTTGCTGCATTGCTAGTGGTGCTGCTGAGACAGACTCTCCTACGCACATGGAAACCTAAAGGGATTGTTCTTATCTTCTCTGCATGTGCTGTGGCGTCCCAAAGAAGTGGACTACATCACATAACAGATTTAAGATGACCATATGCTCATTATGGTCTAACAGGCAGCAGATGAGAATCAAGTTAGTGGGACGCTATTTCCTGAGGAGAGGTCATTGCTTATCTGCATCTCATCGCTTTGAGCTATTTATAGGTATTTAATCACTCAAGCACTTAGGGCAAAGCCTTCTTGGAGAAATCTATTTTGGAGTGGGTTACCTCCACATGAGATAGGTCTTATTTAGCTTGACAAACCTCAAGAGCAGCACTGGAGATTAACGGTGGGTGGGAGGGACCTCCTATGGGGATGACATGACAAATGTGCCAGGTCCGCCCCACTGCTGCCCCCAAACCAGGGTAGCAGAGCTTACGGGGAACTCTTTTTGAGCTGTCTCAGAGTGCGGTCTCTGCCTGGATAACCGCCCTGAACTGCTGCTCTGTCTCATGACTGCTTTGCTAATCCCAATCCCAAAACCACATGTGAAAGAGTATTTTCCCAGTGTATGTGCAGCAGGATGCAAGTAGATCTGAGAGCCTGAGTGACAAAGCCTGCCCTCCCCAGTATGATGCTCAAACTGAGGTGAATTCACTGAGGTTGGAGGGTAGAATAGGATTTGGTACCTAATGCAAAGCAAACGTCCTAGTGCAGAGCAAGCAGTAAGGTGTCCCTGCAGTGAATTGGGCTAAAATAGTTTGGACCTTGATTTAGAAAGTGTCAGCCTCATGACAGAACCTGGAATTAGCACCAGTTGGATTGTATAACCCCGTGGGTAATCTTGGCATCTGTTGTTGTAGGTGCCTACCTAAAAAGTGTGGGTCTGAGGGCATATTGGCTTACGTGTGATCTTTATCACATTTATGCAGGGCTTAGCTACAGCTAGAGAGATATTTTCTTCTCAGTCTTTTCCTTACCAATTGACAGGTGTAACCCACTGTTCAAGAAAATAGACTTTTTGTCTACTGCTTTTTACCTTGCCTCTGTGACTGCAAAACTTCATTTAACTTACCAGTATCTACACTTTTTCATCAGAGACTCTATGACATGGTATCCAATTTTCCACTGCATTTTTTAGAAATCAGATACTGTTGTTTTCAGGAAAAACAATTTCAAATGGGAGAATTAAATACTGCAAACACCTAATTCTAGCTTAATCAAATATTTTAGAAATGGACAGGCCTGAGAAAGCAAAACCTTTTCATTGAGTAAGGTTCCAAATTTTATTATTGTTGGGTTTTAGAGTTTGTAGTTGCAGTAAGTCCAATGCTTGTATACATTCAGCTGCTACTTTCATGGCAATACCATGAGCTGGTGACAGTTCTCCTTTCCAGTCTGAAGCAGAGAAACCAGTGTAGGATGATGAGCTAATATATTCTTCATGATCTCGGAGCCAGGGGAATGAGAAAAATGGGGATTTTGCAATCCAAATGTTACTGCATGACAGTTCAAGAAGGCACACGTTAGGCAACTGTGGAGTTTCCTAAAATTGCGTTACTTAAATTGTGGGCAAAGGTGAACATCTTTACATGAGAATTTGCATCTTTCTTTACATTCTGCGTTCAACAGCTCTTGCCCTCTGCCGCACTCCCAAACAGCAGGTTACCCAGCTCAACAGGACATGGCTCTCAGCTAAAAACACTTCACAGCCCACGCAATGCTCAGCTCTTTCGACACCTGAGTGGCAGTTAATGCCTGGGCCTGGCCTTCTCTTCATGCCAATTTTTCAGAGATAAATCCCTCAACAGGTCATCTTGGGTACTACGTTAAGGCATCGCTTTGCGACTCAGAACAGGAGTTACAAGGACCATTTTTTTTTGTCTGACAGTTGATTTTACTGTACCCACAGTCCTGGTTCAGCTACCAGCAGTGTTTCCATATCTGACAAACCAAAATGAGTAGGCATTAAAACACTTATGTCTTCCAGCTTGGTAAATTCATTTGTTACTAAATATTAGTGTGCTATATGATGCCCCTTGATTGGTTCTTTCATCTCAGAAAAGTCTGAAAGACCACAAGTCCCATCTATTTAGGGAACAGACATTTTCTTTTCTCAGCAGAATAGTTGTTAGATTTGCAGAGCTACCTTGAGAAGACAGCAGACTTCTTGAATTTTCTAAGACTATTTTAACCCTTTTTGGTCTCAGTGCTCCATTTCGAGTCTTCTTGAATACTGAAACACAAGAGAGGACATTATTTCTTGCAGAAGGAGTCTAGGGAACTTTCCCAGAGGCAAAAATATGAAGCAACCTCATCAAAGGCTCAGTTTTAACATTTTAATAGGGCTGAGCATGATTCACCATGTTTATGTCTCCACTTGGATGGGTGTGGGGTAAATGCTTACTAACCAGACAGAGGAAGCATCCAGCACACTATCTTTTCATCTACTTTATCAGTAAACAGCTTGAGTTAAAACAAAAAATTTAACTTCTTTCCTTTAAAAAAAAAAAAAAGAAAAAATATGGTGCCACAGTGGCTGGTTTAAAGAGTGGTCACATGTTTTGCTGGTGTTACCAGGGGACCAGAAATGAGTACAAACCTAGTTAAGGCTTAATGTCATGGCTTGAGCAACAGCTTTCCTGAATGACCCTGTGGTGTAAGCTATTAGACTTGGGTAGCTTAAGGAAAATCACCAAGTATGTTGTATTTATAGCCTGATTAGGAGTAAATGCAGAGCTGACCAGGTATATTGTGAGATTCACTGCTATTACGCCAAAAGATTACAAGGTGAGTTTTCTAGCAATGTTCATTTCTCCATTGAGAGTGTTCAAGATGGGTGGAAGACAAATGGCAATTATTTTTATCTTGATGCAGAGCATATGCTTTGCAGAAAAAAATGCACATCTTTCTACTAAAAATGTTGCTTTTAAAGATGTGATTGCTTTTTAAAAGATACTTTTTAAAGCTGGGATTTTTAAAGATGTGACTGCTTTTTAAAATATTGCTTTTTAAAGATGCTTCACAGAGAAAGTATCCCTGCAGTCTATATGTTCAAGCAAGTCGATTTCCAGAGTCATGGTAGGGGCACAGAAAGCAGTATATTATGAAATTAAGTATTATCTACTAACTAAAGTGGAGAACGAGAATCACAGCTGTGGAATGACATTCTTTCCTGTGCTACATCACCATATGCAGAAGGTTAAATGAGCTCCCGCTGTCCTTGTTTCTCACCTTCAAAATCAAGTTTATAATCTTTCTTACTTCCCAATAATAAACTAATATTGGCAACATGTTTGGATACCTGAAAGTGAGGCAACAACCTGAAGGGAAACCCAGCGTTACTCAGTTTCGCTGGTGTGCAACACACAGCTACTGGTGATGTAGCCCTTAGCATGGATGAGGATGTGCAAAAGGGTATCTTGGCCCATTCTGCTCTGTATCATGGTAGCGGTTCCTATCTATTGATAAAACATCAGAACATTTATTTTGACTTTTTTTCGTCTATCAAGGGTTACCAAGAGAGGGCTAAAGGTGATAAGGAACCTTCTCTGAATGTGCAGGCAATGACAAGTTCAAAGGGAGAAGTTCAAAGGAGTTTCTTTTGCAGAGAGGATGGGGATTGTACTTCCAGACATCTGAAACACCACTGGCCTGGTGAAGGACACTCTGAAGATCCTACACAGGCTTCTTGACCTTACTATACTCTTAAATGCTTCCTCTGAGGAGAAGAATGTTAGTGGGGTTCTGCTTCTCATGTCACTTGTCTTTTTTCAGATGCTCAGATCACTGCGTTTTACATCACCTTTGCTTGCACAAGAACATCCTCTTCTCAGCTCCTCTGAAGCAATTGCCAAATTTTGTATTCTTTGGCATTCTCTTTTATTTTGGTCACCAAGTAGAGCGGAAACCAGGATGCATTCCTTGACTGTATTTCTTCTTCTTAGAAAGATACCGGGCATCTGCAATCAAAGCAGGCCTACTGAAGTGTGAATGAGGGCACATTTTAAATGTCTCTCTCAGAAAGGAGCCAACACAAAAGGAAGACAAGCATATTCTGAAGATCTCACCATTATGCCCTAAATAAAGGGGGAATAAATGCCTCTAAATGTACCCATCCGAGCTCCCTCTGTAATCAATTTAGACCAGTCTTTAAAAGGTCATTTTGGGGGGTTTACTTAGAGCAGAAGATGAGGCTTTATGTTCTCATATGGACTAGTCACCTTTAAGCAAATGCCTTCCTGGTCCAGTCACTCCAGAATTGATCAGAAGTTCCTTCAAGCATAAAGAGAGACACTTTTGGCCCATCCTGTAAAATTCATCATCAAACAGAGAAAAAGGAAAGGTTTTATTTTGTGAAGTCCGTGGCCTGTGCAAACGTGCATTTCAGCAGTAAAGTTCACAGAGAGTGATCTGTAGTTTTACAAATCCACCTGAAGGAGACCAACAAAAAGCTTGGGCTGACCTGGAGATCGGGGTTCCTCTGAGACCTCCTAGAGGGCATTATTGATGTTGCACGGTGCAAACACTTCGATCGGGCAACAGAAGTTCTCGGAGATGCCAACAGCTGCCTCTCCTCTTCCCCCAGTGCTTCCTGACACTTTGGCCACTGAGAACTTCCTTCCCAGGGCCGAAAAGGAAAATAAAATCAACGGGGGAGAGAGGAGCAGCTAATTTAAACCTGTCTCCAAACTGTTGCGAGGTGCTGATGGTTTGGTACCTGGGAGACCTTGCTGGGAACAGATGCACACTGATGCCTCACCTGTCCTTTTCGGTTAGTCTCATCGTGCCAGCCAGGAAGGTTGCTGTATTCCGTGGGAGAAGACGGGCCGTTCCTGGCGTGGGGACAAGTGACTCAGGCATGACTCACTGGTGCAGGAGAACCTGCTGGCAGCCAGGCACTGTCCTCAGTGGTGGCAGAAGTCCTCTCTGCAGCTCAGGCACAGGGAACCGCGGCAAGCCGGCCTGTGCCGGCGTGCTGCCGTGTGGCCCGCTGATGGCACAGGCCTGGTGAAGCGAAGGAAGCCCCACGGGCACAGAGGATGGCCGCAAGTCCTCGCAGCGCCGACCACACAAGGTGCCTTTCCTGGCCTTGCTTCAGCTGGCTGGGGCCAACACTTCTGCGGCCTGGCTGGCTTTATCCTTGGGATAATATTTCTTCCTCTGCTTCATTTGCCACAGCAGACACTGCCACAGCCCTCGCATCCATCATGGCTAGCGGGAGACAGCTCCCGCCCCGCTTCCCTCCGCAGCCCCGGGGCTGGCCCGTGGAGATGAGAAACGACGCTCCCCGCCGCGGCAGCCACGGCGGCCAGGGCGGCCATTCATCACTGTTGCCTCCACTGCAAAAGGCGCCCAGCACAGCCCTTTCATGAAACGGATCAAACGATCCTGGGGTTGTCCTCCTAGGACCCAGCTAAATATTTTTACAGTGGCTGGCATTTAATTCAACGAGTAGTCCTGATAGTTACTATGTAGAGCTCAAAGAGTAAAACATTACTCCTCATAAGAGTTTCAGGCTTTGGTTGTTCCTGGCACAGGCTGTTCCCATCGGTCCTTTTCCTCTGAGGTTAACATCTTGTCTTCCACCTTAATCTTCATGGATTTGACAATTTTCTGCTCTCTTTTCTGCTCTCTGTAAAATACCTGGGAAAATGATTAGATTAGAAACAGGCAATAATTTGAGGAGAGCTGAAGGTAAATCCTGCACACTGATGTGAGATCAGAAATTGTTGATATTCTTGCTGCAGATGGGACAACTGGCAATAGAGGAAAGGAACTGATTTCCCTGATGTCACATGAGGAACGCCTGTGAATCTGCTGGAGAAGCAAGTAGTAGTTAGGCAAGTGACAACTGCAGACGTGTTTTTCTGCCTGGGATGCTAAGGGTCGAGCTCACGTGCTTAGTATGTGATCCCAAAGGAGGAAAGATTAAAGATAGCCTCTCCGTTGATCGGAGATGCCATCAGCTGATCTCAGGCCACCGTAAGCCATGTGAGGCAGTAGCACCGCGTGCTGCCCTGTGTGCTGCCTTTGTGATACCGGCACATCCCCCCGGGTGCTGCGAATTGTCCCTTCGGCATGTCGCGTGGCTCTGTGTGACTGTGGGTGCCTCCTTCCCAGGGCCGGTGTGACACGTGGGCCGCTCTGTAGCACCGTCTGGGGCTGGCAGGGAGACATCTCTGGTGTCACTGCGGTGTGGCAGAGTGTCTCTTCACGGAAGTCTCTTCGTTTTGCCTCCTAACACCCTGCCCTGCTTTTCTGTGTATGTTGGATGTGAAAACAAATGTCCACTTGTGCCAAAACAAATTCTAATTCCAGGCGTGAAAAATTAAGTTCTAGTGCCAAGCTCCTCCGCTGAGGAATGTCACCAGCCTCAGGGGGATTTCACAGGGGTTGAATGTGGACCATTGACCTTAGACATCAAGGGGTCTAGGTCCTGGATTTGAGTCTCTGCCAAACCAGCTTGACAGTCTTTTTCAGTGAAAGATGTGGAGGACATGGGAAATGCAGCATACACAGTTTATCTGGATTTTGGGGATCCTATGGACCCAGCAGCACACTGCTAGCTTAGAGCGACGTTGAAGGAACATTGTTTGTCAAATAGCATAAAAAAGGTGGATGATAAAACTGGCTCATGGGAGGGATACAGCAAGCAGTCAGCAGTGGTGTTATATCAGAACAGGACTTGCACCAAGCATGGTTCCCCTGAGACTAACATATGCTACTATGATCAAGATTATTCTGCCTAGTTAGGATTAGGAAGCTGTGAAAGCAGCCATGGCTGAATGTGAAGCTGGTACAAGACATATTAGGTGCAGAAGCATACAAATAAGATATTACTGGAACAGAGTTTTAAAGGAAGAAAAAATATGTATGAATTATGTATTTAGGTAAGAAATGTACAAGAAAACTGAATAGCTGCACCACAGAGTCTTTCTTCCTCCTCTGATATGGCTCTGGTAGTGGTCAGTGAAAGGCTTCAGGTTAGATCCTCAGAAGACTTAGATATCAGACCGGCACTGTTGGCCATTAAATCTAAAATTACATTCTCAGAATCTGTCTGTTGGCTGCTCTTAGTCTTAGAAACAGATGAAGTCACTAGGCACTTATGTCTCCATCATTAACACTGCTTGTGTGTCCAAGCTTACGTGACGTGCAACACAGGGTAAAGGGTCTCCAATCTGGCTTCAAATGATTTGGCGGAGGTAGTTGCCACAGTGCAGTGCTGTGCAGAGGTACCAGCCCAGGAGGCTGAAGCTGCAAGGGCTTGCTGGGCTGATACTGCGGGCGGGCAAAATGACCAGGGCAAATGGCTGACCTGTGGTGGCTCCTAGAGCACGAGCTTGCTTAGCTGCAGAACGGAGACAAGAAGGTTAGATGTACCCTATGTGTCTGCTGCGGGGACTGAGCGGAGCTGATGACGATCTTGGCAGTGCTGTGCAGCTGGGTGCTCATCTCAGGCCCATGCTGAAGGGCTTTCACAAGCAAGATGAATCTTTCCTGCCCCTTCTTGCCCATGAGGTCTGAGCTGATAAGGATTTTCTGAAAATCACTGGCAGATTAGGCTGACAGCGAAACAGGGAAGATAGTGACTATTTCCACCTATTGAGAAATTGCTTCATGCTGAAAGAATTCACTCATCAGGATGAGCAATGTTTGAGTCCTGCCTTGGTGAAAAGGTTCCTGGACCTTATCCAGCCTCCAGACAATTGCCCCAAGCACAAAGTGACCACGTGTTCTGCGGCGGGGCTCGCTGGCTCTCCTCTGCAAAGCAGCACAGCCTCCCTGGCGCAATTAAACATGTGTTGTTTCAGGGACAGAATTAAAAAGATTCATACCTGGGGCTTAAAATGCATTGAGAAAAGTTTTGGGTCTGTCCCAGCACCCCTTTCTAAGTCTTGATATTGGACTGGTCTACAAAGACTATCCAGTTTGATGCTTAAGATTCCCAACTCATCTGCACTCCTGGCATACATAGAAAGCAGGGAAAACATCCTTTACCAGACTTTTGTGCCCATGTAGTTCTGAATACCCTGGGTTGGGAGATGACGTAAAGCTTTCTTTTGAATCCACAAGTGTGGATTTTGCCTCACTTACTTCTTTTGAAAATTACTAAATGAAGGAAAGGAGAAATGATCTTGTGACTGAAGCAGAGGGCTGGCTTTCATGAGCTTGGTGCTCTATTCAGTTGTTCCTTGGGCTTCCTGCCTGGCCCTGGGCAAATTGCAATCTCTCCATGCCAAAGTTTCCTCCTGTGTAATGTGCAGATAAGGGTGCCTACTTCACAGGGTTTGTGTGAAGCTAAATTCATTATAACATTCTCAGGTTTTCAGCGGTTTTTTTCTGAGATTTGCACTCCTATTGGAAGAACAAAGAATTATTTTAATCGTTATTGCTAACAATAATGATGCATACACTTCAGTTTGGAATGTGCTTGCTCTCATGTGTTTGTTTATAACTTCAGTGTATAATAAATAATTCTGTAGATGCAATCTCTTAATCTTGTTCCCCAGCCCTTTGCTCACCCGGCATGAACCTGCAGTTACACTGGCAGTCCTAGACCAGAGCTTCAGGGTTAGCCTGGCCTGCCACATTCCCTTATAGAGTTTATAATCAGTAGGATCACCTCTAAGCACAGCCTCCCTCAGCACAGTATTACCCTGCCATGGTTCCCAGGCAGCAGCATTCGAGAGGAAAGACAGGAGCATATCTCTCCTACTGGTCAGCAGTGGTCTACATAGCTCCATAGGCAATGTCTTTGCTCCAGGACTTATGAATATCCTACATCAACAGTGATAACTGTCATTTCATACTCCTGCAAGTGTGAAAAGTATTGCCCTCATCATATTCTTGTGGCTGTATGTCCTGATGATCCCTCCTTCTCCCATTATAACACTCCCATAATTTTATGCTTCTTCCTTCCCTGTTTTTTCCTGTCACACGCCCTTGAGTTGTCCCAAATTGCTTAATCTTTCCCTTTCTCTTGTGTATCCTTCATCTTTTCTCCCTTCAACTTAGTAACACAGGCAAACCTTTGAACTCCAAAATCTAAGATTATAAGGAATCCAAACATGCTTTAAAATGTGCACATATCTTCTAACTCTATGACCACACAACCTGAACATTTTTAAATTATTTTGTCAACTTTTCACTGGTCTTTCACTCTTCTTCCTCTTCATTAGTTTTGCTACCTGCTATTTGTTGGTTTCATTCACTGTCCCATTTAAAACCAGAGCCCCATTCTGTAAATCTATAAATCCCCAACTGGATTGCAGTGTTTGCTGCTATCCAGAGTCCAGTGGTTAATTCCACTAAGGATGACTGCATGAGCTCTGGTCTTCAGTGTGTCCCTGCCTTGAAAAAATGCCAAGAAAATGGGACATGACAGTAACTTGAGAAGGACAAGCTGCCAATATTCCCTTTAAAGGCTTTTGCAACCTATGACCAGGACAGTCCAGCTGCAAACTGGTTCTTTTTGGAAGAGGTACTCATGATGACATGGCCACCCTCCTCTCATGTGGCACTGGATGTACAAGCAGTGGGAATCACGTGGCATGGAGTGGGCAGGTCTCAGGGATCAAGGGACACCACAGTCCCCAGCCACCGATACATGTACCATATACCGTTTTTCTTTCTTAATGTGGTGCATAGAGAAGTATCTACAAAATATTTGGTCATACTTTTGTATTCCTCTTCTTTTTCTAAATTATGTATCCCATTTTCTACTATCAATTTCTGCACCATGTAAAAATCTTTTTGAATTGGGGGAAATTAATCTCCCTGCCTTCTGTCTGAGCTGTTCACCCAAGTCTCTTGGCTGTTCTTAATTTTCATAATTCTGCTAATATGTCAGATGCTTTTAATCTCACCTCCCAACCACAGAAATTGCTTGTCCTTACAGACCAAGTCTTGGTGACTAGTCGTGAGTGTGATCCATTGTCTAGATCTGTCCCACAACATGTCCAGGCTATGTCCTGGCTTGTTTGTCTATTTGGGAAATCCTAGTTCTCAGCTGTTATCTTGTGAGCCTTTTTAAACAGCAATGTCACCCACATTTGTTTGTTCCCTCAGTAAGCATGACTGTGAATTTGACAAAACTTACTTGCAAGCGGAGCACTGAGACCATAAGGCAGAGCGTGTCTTGATGTCACTCCAGAGCAAGATCTCCATGAACAAGATCAGCGTGTTCTGGCTAGCTCAGCACATCAGCTCCCGTTTCAAGTTGCATCATAGAGGGATTAAGCTTTCTTCCTCTTCTATGTAGCAATAAGGGAGCAAAACCTCCTTTTTAGAATTAGTTTGAGAAGGTCTGTCCTTCATCAAAACAGCTGAGTTATCTTGCTTGAGTTAGCTTGGCCCAGAGCAATGACTTGACGTAGCTAAGTGTCTTGGAGAAGCTCCATCATATGTTTTCTGTCCTTCAGTTCCCTGCATGTAAAATTTTTCTGCTGAGAACAACCACCGTCCAAGTAGAGATGCATGGGGTTCCTTTATAGTACTGCGAATATTTAGCAGCTCTGATCTGCTTTTTCTTTTAATGGTTGTTTGCCTGAAGACACTGAGAGGTGGTATATTCTGGTAAATTCAAGGAAACAACCCCCTTCTCTAAAAATCTCTCAGGGTTACAGATAACTACAGAATCAAAAATGTGGGGGAAATGAAAGACCTAGTTAAAGAAATGAAACTTGGTTTATGTATTTCTTTATGATCAAGTCATGTCTTACATTTAATTCAGTTAGCAACTGGAAAGTACTTCTTATGCTGTATGTGTTTAAAATCTTTTCCACCACATAAAGACAAATATATGCAGTAGTAGAGATATACTGCAATGTGAGGTGCTTATGGGTAAGTTTGCTTGCTGGTCTATCTCTGAACAATAGGAAAATTTAAGTTTTGCAAACAAAAGGCATGAAAATTGTTAATTTATAACTGTAAAAGACAGATATAGCAATAGTGTTCATAAGTAGTCAATGTTATAATGAATACAGAGAAGAAATACACTTCTAGAAAAATGTCTGGAAAATTATGTATCTGTATATATATTTTTAGTGTAGTTTACTCAGCTCAGTCTTAAGGTCTGAGAGTATACTGGTATAGAATCATAGAACCATAGAATAGTTTGGGTTGGAAGGGACCTTTAGAGGTCATGTAGTCCAACCCCCCTGCAGTGAGCAGGGACATCTGCAACTAGATCAGGTTGCTCAGAGCCCCGTCCAACCTGACCTGGAATGTTTCCAGGGATGGGGCATCTACCACCTCTCTGGGCAACCTGTGCCAGGGTTTCACCACCCTCACTGCAAAAAATTTCTTCCTTCTATCTAATCTGAATCTGCCCTCTTTTAGTTTAAAACCATTACCCCTTGTCCTATTGCAACAGGCCCTGCTAAAAAGTCTGTCCCCATCTTTCTTACAAGCCCCCTTGAAGCACTGGCAGGCTGCAAGGTCTCCCCAGAGCCTTCTCTTCTCCAGGCTGAACAACCCCAGCTCTCTCAGACTGTCCTCATAGGACATTCCAGACTTTAATTCCAGGCTCTATAATTCCAGACTTACTAGTAGTCATTAGGTACCTACACAGTGCTTTATCTTCACACGTTAAATGGTGTAGCTGGAAGCAAAATTAGGCATTGTGTATACAAATATAATATGAATTAAATATTTTATGCGATAAAATACTATTTATAATGCCTGTATAAAACAAGTTTTTCCTTATAACTTCTCTAACAAGAATTGGATCTGGATATTCTGATCTTAATTTCTGCTCTGATCTTTATGTACTGCATCTGCTGTAGTGAAGATTTGAAATATATTTCCCACCCTTTCCACTCTCCCATTCAAAGGGAAAAAAATACTGCATCGACATTTTATTTTACTTTTTCTCCAGATTTCTTGTGTTTTCATATCAGGCCTTCAGACGCCATTCCCAGAAGAAAAATCCCTCAAAACAACAAGTCATCTAATCTGGGTTTCACATCTCAGCTGCTCTTACTGTATAAACGATTCTGTTTAGACAGCCTGCAGCATGTGACATTCCGTCATCAAAGCCCAGCAAGCCTCAGCCACACTTTTAATGCCCTCTCAGCATCTTTATAGCAATTTGTCATGTCCTTCAAAAACACAGAAGTCAGATTTTGAGAATTTACGCCTATTAAATGCAGAGCTTCACAGAGGGGATGAGTTTTTATCTTTTTGGCCTAAAGAGCACACTTGAAACACTGTGGAAGAAGATTTTGAGAAAGAGCTATGCAGTTTATGCAGCAAGGAAAGCAGGCAACAGACAGTAACGTTCTGAATTTGGTAACAGGAGCGATAACAGTACAATAAACTTTTAAAAATATTTACATAATCTAATTTTGTAATTTAATCCTGCTTTCGTACCTCTGAATTTGCATCAAATACAACAGCACAAAACCAAACTCAGTTTAATAAAGATGTAATAACCCAGCAAGATCCCACTGTATAATTACACTAAGGGCTTGATGAGTAACCAAATGAACCTGCTATCCTTTCCCTTGTCCTTTGGTGACAGTCATTTGCTGTGCAGCTCGAACTGAAGCAATCTTTTTTTTCTTGTCTGTGAGTGTTTACATTGATATTTCACGATGTCTTCCCTGTAGCCTGGGTAGGGTATCCCAAATGCAGCATAGCATATGGCCTAAGCACTAGAAAAACAAGACCTGAACTCTGCAGAAACTGTATATGCATTGCCAAGAGACAGTTTCCTCTGCGTTGGTGATGGGAAGTCTATGGGCACATCAGGTTTAAGGTGGCACTTTGATGTGCTGTATTTGGATCCTCTGTTCAACCACCCGTTGATTTTAAAAAATGTATCAAGTTCAACAGGGCTGTGAGCTCATGGCAAGCAGAAAGTTGTTGACCTAGTCCGTGGTGTACATGGTTACTGTCTTTTTTTTTTCTGGCAGTCACCTCAGGTAGTCACGTGACAGTTCAGACCTCTTTTGATGATTTGGAATTCATGATACACATGGGCTGAGCTGTATTGGCAGCTCTAATGCTTTTTCACTGGTGGCATAACTGATAAAAAATTTTGAAGGGGGGGAGGAGGGTTGTTTCTTGCTTGTGCACACATTTAACACATTGGAGAGAACAATATTGTCCAAAAGAAGAACAGCATCGACTATCCACCATGAAGATGATGGTACCAGCGGTGTTTCAGGAGCAGAGCTCTCTGGAGCTTTACATTTAGCTGTGGGATCCTGGGAGAAAGGCCTGCACTTACAACATTTTCTCACCCAGGTCTGCCATTATTGGGAGTGAAATATAACCAGTGACTCGCGCTTACATTGTTCTTGTGCGTAGCCTTGCATCTTGGTTTGCTTCTCTTGTCTCATTGGGCTGAAAGCTCTTGCAGGTAAAAGGTGTCTTTTGCTCGGTGTTTGCATAGCACATCAGGGTCCTAGTCCTGATAGATGCCTCCAGGTGCTGCCAAAAAGGTAATGAATAGATTCATTGCACATCCTTGGTATATGAGCCATAGTCCTTAGTCTTGCGTGGCTAGGTAGGACATGGTGCTTTTCCTGCTCTCTAGCTGAATAAACATTCTCAGCTGGCCACAGTAAATTAATTTCAGGTGCAAGTAATATCGAAGGGTCCCTGTTGGTCTGTTTGTGTTTTTTGTTTTATTCGACCATGTTCTCTGCAATAGCCAATTCAGCTAAGTAGACATAATGTAGAACGAAGCAAGAAAAGGTGTGGTTGAGCTGGTGAAACAGGCTTTCCTATGGAAAGCAGGCTCTTATCTACTAAGCAGAACTGAAAAGCTTGATTCTCTGATATCCTGTATCTTGTGACACTGGTAACACTAAAGCAAACACCTTTTTCTAAGCTGGTAATTTTTCCCATCCACTTTGCATTCAGGCATACTGATTCAAAGAGCCAAACAAAAATCATCCTAAAAGAGCATCTGTAGGAGAAAATAATGAGTGAAATGGCAAGATAAAGGGACAAAATGTGTTCACCTACATGGCTCTTTCCTACCCCAGATGAAAGATTAGCTTTCATAATCATGTTATTTCATGATCCCAACTAACATACAGCATTTCTAACCCATGTTTAGGTAAATGTTGCTGCTCTCCACACATTTTTTAACCTGTGATGTAAGAGCATTGCATGAAATGAGCAATGTGTGTAGCACAAGAGTACTCTTGCATTAAAATCACATCATCAGAAGCACATCTATAGATATTTATTTTGCCACTAACCGATCCATTTACTTAACCTTCGTAAAGCCTGTGGACAGTCGCTTCCAAAAAGCCTGAAAATTAGAGAGAGTTCTGTCAGAAGAGCAGCCAACAGTTTCATAGTTCATCTTGTCTTTCTGTTCGGGCAATGAAGAGGGCCTGGGAAAACTCTCCTGGGTTGAAATTGCAGCTATGTCACAGCAAGGACAGGAGCCCGGGAAATAGACGCCTCGCTGCCGTTTGCTGGGGTCCCAGTGACATGTCAGTGACATCTGCCGCAGCCCGAGCGTGCGCGTGCATCAAGAGCAGTAGAGGCATGTTCCCAGAACCAGTGCTCCTTGGGCCAGCAATGGGTTTCTCTGCCCCATTCAGGCTTTCGGTGAAGAGGGTGCTTGCCAGACTAGATGATTTTACAGGGGCTCCTTTACCACTGCCTCAATCTCCCCACAGAAAAGTATCTAAAATGCGGGACACTTCTGTTGTTTTTGTCAAAGAGAAATATGAAACACTTACATCCCTTTCCAGTTAATTAGGTAATTATATCATTTTGTGTCAAAAGAGCTTCAAGTCTAGTTGAAAGTGGTAACCTCAATTATAGAAAGCCTCCAGGGACCACATTATAGCCGCAATACTAATAAATAATAATCATCATCATAATAATAGATAACACAGAGTCATTCTACTTCTGAGTTGTCCAAATAACTGCATAATTTGATAAGAATACCATTGCTGGTAGATAAGAAACACTTGATAGTTGACTAGGTCAAATTTAAATTACTCTTTTGAAAAAGGTTTTGTAAACAAAGCAATTCCGTTCTCAGGTATGACAATTTTGCACACTTACCACTAAGAAAATTAATTATTTGTGAATCAAGATGTGAGAAGTCACACAGGCTAAAGGAGGAAAAACATTTTAAATAAAAAATCACAAGTGATCCATGTGCCAAAATCTGCCAGTCTTGATAACAGCAAAGAAGTCAGTTATGTGTAGTTTTCATAATAACTTTGTAGTTCATTGTTAAGTCTAAAAAGAAAGCAAGCACATATAAGACAGAATAATAAAACAGGATTGATATCTGTAAAGATCAGAAGATATGTACGTGCATATCTTTGTCTATTTTGTTTTTCTTTGTAATTTAAGATGTTAAGTTAGCTCATTGTTATCAAATGATTACCTAAAATTAAATGCTGTTATCTTTTATTTACTGTTATCCCTTTTTTTTTTTTTTTACTACTGTTATAGCTAAACCTAAATGTCTCCTTTTAAATATTTTGCAAACACATGGGAAAAAATAAACCAGGAATCTCAGTGGACAGCTTTATGAAGCATATTGGGCAAACGTAAACCAAACATCACTAGTATCTGTTGCAGTAGACTTTAATGAAACTTTCATTTAAGGATCTTGTAAGTACCAAGCTAACTATTGACATTTATGTAGGATAGTCCTTTCATTTCTAAATATTGGGGTTTTTTCCCCACAGCTTCAATTTCTCTGTTTGGTAGTATGAACTCATCCTCCTGCCAACATCCTTTAGATAAGGAGGGACTGAATGAGTAGGGAAGAAACCTGCAGGGCTCTCCTATCATCCTGAAATTCAGTCACTCCTGTCTCTCTCTCTGTCTGTAATGATATAAAGGAATTCTAATTAACACTTGTGAAATTGTTCGACAGCAAAATAAAAAATATTTGGAAAGTTGTCCCCCGGCTCTGAACTCAGTTTCACATCATTACTTTTTATTTCAAAGTATCCCAGACCTCCAGATGAGAAAAATGACACAGAGCAAAAATGTTGTCTTGTCAGACACCTCACTTGGTGCTTGGTATCTGTGAGGGTACTTCACAATGAGTGTCATCTTTGCTTTTTTATTACAAAAAATTACCTTAATGGAGCTGGTTGTATGGTAGAGGGGAAGAAGCTAATGGTGTGTAGGCAGAAAGGAAAATGTAGGTGATATAGCAAGAAATGGAGAAAATGGCAGGTCCCTCACTTCTTCGAACATACACACAGAAATGCTGCACTTCACAAACATTCCATAATTATGGGGAGATTTTGTAACACAAAAATAAACCCTTTTAATTGTATGTAGTGCTGGCTGCAGATAATGACGGGGATTTAGTTGGGAATGGATTAGAGAGATGCGAACATATTTTTTTCATTCAGGCCCTGGTGGTTTTTTCCCTGGCAAGCTATCAGGACAAAGTAGGAGGCACACACGGAATAAGCACCCTCTCAGCATTCATATTCAGAGTCGGGCAGAGACCAGCTTGGCATCAGTCCCCATCCCTCCCCTCCAAAGGTCCTCCCTGCCTGACTTCTGCAGAGTGCCAGTGGAGCTTGGCTTGCGGCTCCTTAACGAAAGCCGCATCCATGCGTGCTCGGGACAGGACAGCACTACGCACGGGATCGAATGTTGGCTGCCGCCGAATCCCTGCTCCTGGTGTCTCCGTTGCAGGTGGAAGATCTGAAGAGGAAAACACCCAAAAGGCCTGTACTGGCAGGAGCTAGGAGAGCTGTAGTTGGCTGTCTGTAAATGCAATGGGTAATTGGTTCTGCTGAGCTTGCAGGATAATTTGTGAAGGCCATAAATACGTTTTTCAGGATCCAGTTCAAGTTGGGACTGATTCTCCCTCCCCTATTTTCAAACCAGAGTGACATAGCTGATTTCAATGTGTAAGCACAGGCTTAATGCTGCGTTTAGTAACAAAAGCTCATTCAGATATTCCCTTCACCTGGAGATACGCTTACGGCTGCGGAGTGCAGAGGGAAGGAGAACAGCCTTTTCCCACCATGTGTGATGCCACAGCCGGATTGCACACAGGATGGTGCAATTCAGACCTCCCCCCCGACCTACGGCAAGTCAGGATACAGCCAGACGCATAGCCTGCACACAGTGGCTTATTCAGGGACGAACCAGAAGAGATCCCCTGATGCCCTCTCCCACTGCACCTCAAGCATGATCATACCCTTTCTTGCTTCAAGCAGCTGGCAGTGAGGGAGGGACTCGATTCCTTCGCTCTAGGATAGCCTCCTTCTCAAGTCCCAGCCTCCTCCCACATCTGCCTGGAACTTGTTTTATACATTTTAGGGCTGCCGCCGAGTGTGCCCATGGTGCCTGTCCTGCTGGCCAGCTGCCACCAGTGCTGCTCCTCAGCTGAGAGGAGCTGGGAGCCAGCAAATGGCCCCAGACCTGCTGCTCAGGACCTCTGGAAAGTGAGGCGGAGGGTGTTTGGGATCTGAGGTTACTTTTTGGAGAATGAAGGGTAAGGAAGTTCAGAAGGGCCAGGGCCTCCTTAGAGGAGCAACCACCACAGCCTCCCACACCAGCACCAGCACTGGCAGCAGCAAGTCTCCCCCCACAGCCCCTTGATGCAGTGCTGCACCTCTCCTCTCCTTCCCCTTCTGCGGCAGGAGCCGCACCGCCTGAGCCTCTGTCCTCAAGCTGCCAGGAGTTTGCTCCTGCCACGAAGATCCCTTGGGCCGGCTTTGCCCGGCGCTGCTGCACTCCCCCGGTGGCTCTGATGTCTGACCAGGAACATCTCAGCCCGGAGCGTGTCTGTGAGGAGCCATGCAAGGTTCGTGCAATGCTCAGCAGGTCTTACAAAGGCCTATTTTGAGACAGCAACAATAACATTAATAAATGCTGGTCAACCTTTATTAATTGATGGTGTAACTTAATTAAATTCACTGCAATTGCATCATTAGTTTTGACGTATTTTGCCAAAGGGGTGCTCTAGAGATGATCCACAGTCCCCAGAGGGAGAGGACAGCCAAATGAAACATTCAGTTTTGAATCAACGAGCAAAGTTAAGCCCAGCTTTGGACATTGATTGAACAGTCTGGCTAGACACAGTTTATACCCTCAGCGACTGTGAGGCAGCCTAGCTTTAGTGAAGGTGTGACAGTGATTTCCACCCGGGAAAGCTGAAAAGTCTGGAATATCTAACTGCCGCCTGGTGTACTTGAAATAATACAGCAGCCTCTGCACTGGCATAACTTAGAAATACAATATTATTTTATACTGCTTTCACCCAATTCCATATGGAAATTGAAAGGGATGTTGAATGACCATGAATAACGTCATATTTATATGGCTGTACGGTGGCACCTGCCTGAGGGCTTTTAGTGCCACAGTAATTCCAGTTAAAAAGAAATTACATCTTCAATGAAAATAGTCAGACCAGTAAAATATTTGAAGCACAAAGCAGGCCTGAAGGGGTGTGCCTGTCCCTGTAGTCAACGCCAGTAAGATAGGAAGGGTCAGCGCTATTTTAAACACAACCATTAGTTACTTTTCCTGCAACACCCCTGCTGGTATATCTAGCCCGGTGCACACTTGGCTCCAAAATGGGTAGTGAGGAAGCTGACAGATTTTGGCTGTGCTTCAACTTTCATAACCCCCTCATCTGATGTGCTGTAATCTCTGCAATAGCAGAAGACTTCTTTCTTCCCGCACCCTGAAGAAGTAAGTTCTCATTGCTTTTTCTAGAGTTGGGGGTGAGAAAACACTTTTCAGTCTTACTTTTCACTTGTTCTGACTGACCTTTGCGGGCACCTGCAACTCACTAGACCAGTTATGATCCCTGTTTTATTCTTGCTCATTATTTTTGCTTAGTTCGCTCACACTGTCCTTGGGTCCCTATTTTCACCCAGATTTGTCAGTCTTGCCTGCTGATTCCTCTCCATTTCAGTGCCCAGTCTTGCTTCATAACCTCACCTAGTTTTAGAGTTTTTTCAGACCTGTCTGTTCCTGGAGGCCAGGATGGATATTTATCCTTTTGACTCCCACCTGACCCTCACTGTGGGGGAAGAGATATGACAGCGCACAAGCGTCATATGATTTTGAATGCTTTCATGCTCTGAGATCACTTCAAGTCTGTTTTCTCTCCTCTCTTCTTTACACTGTTTTTTTGAAGCAATTCTGGCAGTAGATTGGTGAGAGAGGAAAAGCCAGGCTGGCGCTTGCTCTCCTGCCACCCCTCTGGAACACCAGGCTTCTGCAAACCCTCCCTGACTCAGGTGCCACCTGACTTCAGCCCATGATTCTTGACAACAATGATGAGAAACTGTTAGTTATCCTTTCCATCCAAGTATCTCCATGTGCTGTCCATGTACAAATGAAGCTTTAAAGCACTTCTCTGGGATGAGCTGGTATATAGGAAGTGCTGAAGATCATGCAGTGAATAAGTAGGAGGAAAAGATGAAGAATTCAAGTCACTGGTTAGACCTCTTTTTCCTCTTCCTGACTCTTTCCTGTGTGACCATGTACAAGTCACAACTTTTCTGTGACCAAGCTTCCACTTCTTTAACAATGAAGTAATAATCCCTGTTTTCCAGGAATGCTGTGAGGCTAATTCTTCAACCATTGTGTAGCGCTTTGGGATCATCACTCAAAGAGATCACAACCAACAGTAACAGCAAGAGTCCAGGCCTTCTGCTTTAGTTCTCAGCATGAAGAACCTCCTGTAGAGGTTCACTAGGCTTGGCTCTGGAGATACACTTACACTACCCACATCTCACGGTGAAGGCGGCAGAAAAAGTAGTTTTCTGTGTGAGTGTCTATATGAGGCTTGTATGTTCTAACATCTTCCATATGCAATATATATTGTGCCATTACTACAAGACAAGAACTTGCAGAAACACAAGAGAAGAATTTAAGAAGTGGCTACCTGACAGTAAAACTGGAATTCCCCAGTTTGACAGTAAAATTGGAATTCCCCAGTTTGCATTTGTGCAGGGGAACAAGTGGCCTGCTATAGGGAAATGCTGAGCAACTACCAGTTCCAACCCATGGTAGGATGGAGTTACAGTTTCTGATTTTATTTGAATGAAGATTTCATCTGTGATTTATATATCTGAATTCAGAGGAATCGCTATTATGTCTTGTCTTGGGGTGGCTAATGAACCTTTTTGCCACTGATGGGTGTATGTAACTCTTGCCAGCAAGAACTGTGATAATACTTTGGTATCAACAGGGAAATAACTCCCAGTGCTTAGCAGTCCTTCTG
This sequence comes from Phaethon aethereus, assembly GCF_964289735.1. Classification (NCBI taxonomy): domain Eukaryota; kingdom Metazoa; phylum Chordata; class Aves; order Phaethontiformes; family Phaethontidae; genus Phaethon; species Phaethon aethereus. The sequence goes on along the minus strand of NC_138576.1, from coordinate 65,145,092 downwards.
AAGTGAAACGGAAAGGAGAAAGCCTTTCTCATTTTATTCCTTTTCTCCTTTTGGGAGGGAACTCACAGCAGCTCACTGTGGCTTAGTCAGTAAATCCCCAGCTGGGATTTGAAACTCATGACATCAGAGAACAAAGCATCTTTGCTGTGCTAATGTAGGCAGCAATGATGTGTCATCGGCTACCGCGCACATGTTAGTGTATCATGAGGGTTCAGTGCTGTTTTGGTGACAAGGAGCAACTTATACTTTGGTGCTATGTAAACACTAAGTCTATTCGCAGTCTCTCTCCTTGTGTAATAGTTCTCACATACAAAGTAGCAACATGCAAAAGTCATTCTGCTGATGAATGAATCACTTTGATCGGAGTATTTTGTTAGTGTTCTTTATTTTTAGGTAGTGATAAAAGAAGCTGCTTTTGTATGAGAATGACAAGCCAAGGAAGAAAAAAACCATCATTTGTATAAAGTGGCAACAGGAACTCATCCATGCTGTGGGGTTCCTAGAAAGCAGAGGGTAAGGAGTAGCACCCAGAATACTCCTTTATGCTGTAGCTGTTTTCTGAACGTCAGACAAAGAGAGCAGGAGCATAGAAATCGCTGCACGAGCTCACGTCACCAGCAAGCTTAGCTCTATTTTCCTTTCTCGAAGAGTCCCCAGCTGCCACAAACTAAAAAATAACGGCCTTTAGCCGACAGCATCAAGAACCCCAGCCATTGCTCGATACCTCCACGTGTTAAACGCCAAGAAGGTGTATCAAGTTTTCACAGGCGATTGCCGGGTGCCAGCTGCTCGGTGGGAGCCGTGTGTTGGCACAGACCGGCCCCGTGCGGCTCCCTGCTGCGAGTCTAGGGCTCAGCCCCACCCGCGCCGGGGGACACATCCGCGTGCGGCTCCCGCGCGGTGGCGGACGCCGCGTGGGGAAGCCCCTGCCCGCCGCAGAGCCCCCGCCCCGCTCAGAGCTGCTGGGTACCACGCGTGGGAAAAGGTACCACGCTGTGCCGTGCCTACGTCTGGGTGCGGGTGACCTGCTTGGAGGTGACCCGCTGGTGCCATCACCCTCAGCCACCCGTGACCAGTTCCCACCTGACCCCAGCGGTGTGGGAGCAGTGCCCTGCCTTGGGCTCAGCCGTGGGGAGCGAAAGCCACGTCTGCTGGGCCCCAGGTGAACAACTGCTGCTTGCAGTTACGTCTGCTCTCCCTGGAAATGTGTTTACAGGTTTTTTGAAGGTGAGCATCTTGGTGTATTTTCATAGCCTAGCTTCCATATGGTTTATATTTCCTGTGTTTTTGCTTCACGTGAGTTATCTCATTGCTGCTCCCCTTTCTCCCTACTGCCTTTGATAATTCAAAACAGACTGTAGTTAAAGACCGATTTATTCCCTTTTAAAAATCTTCTTACATTTTTCTTACAGCTCAGAGTACTTTTGTTATTTTCCCAGCTCTCCAGGAATATAATTAACTACTTGAGAGGTTTTTAAAAGTCGTGTATTAGTCATTATTCCAAGGGGCTTCAACACTACAACAGCAATTTTGAGGGTAAAGATGATCTAAGCAACTGGCAAGATTTTAATAAACTAGGTATTGAATTGTAGCAGGAAGGAATCATCCTCTTCAAAGGTATAAATGAGACATAGGAAGAGAGGACAAACACAAAATAATTGTTAGAATATTAGTTATTAACCCATCTGGGAAATAGCTCACAGCAAATGTGAGGAAGTCAATCTGTCCATCCTTTTCAGAAATATTATTATAGCATTTAATAACATATGAGGGCAAACCTCATCTTTAAATAAAATAAACCCCTAAGTTAATCTTCTACTTCATCCCAAATTATCCCTTTCCCTGAGTACTTTATATGTTTCAGTGAACAGTGCAAAGTTCCTGCATGATCATAAAATTTGGGGTTGCAGTATTACATATCATTAGCTTTAAATGACCCATTGCCCTGAAACAAATGAACACAAATAAATAATACTAAAAGCCAACAATATTCAAACCATTGCAATGAAGGATGGAGGTGATATTGACTGTGTTTCTTGGGAATGAATTTGTAATTGTCCTGAGAATCAAAGGCTGTTCTGCTCTCTTTGGCTTTGTCTGGTTTGTTTTTAAACAATAAATCTCACACCATTTTCTGCCAGGGAGAGGAAGGGGAGAGAGGGATGGAAAGGACATTAGGAGAGGTGCAGCTCAATCTGCATGGCAGTCTGCTGAGTGATGCTTGGGTGATACAGCAAGGTGTGCAGTCTAAGAGTGTAATTAGAATGGTACTGTGTGAATTAGGAGCTGTATTTCCTTTTCCTTTCAAATTTTATTTATGTGTGAAATGAAAAAAAGAACTTACAGCAGCATTTCTTATAGTACTGCTAATTTTCTTTCAGGATTCTAAAACGTTATTTGACTATGCTTTTGCACTAAAGTATTTAAATATGTACATTCACTTTTTCATTAAGAATCAATGCCAGACAGTGCTGTGACATTGTTATCTGAAACCCTAGGACTGCGTTATTAAGAACTGTACTGCTCTGTGCCATTACTGTAGGGGCTGTAGAGAAATCTGTATTACGCCTTATTGTGGACAGCCAAGGACTTAACAGTTTCTGGAAAACAGCAATCAGTAAACCGTACTAGGGCAGATACTCAGTAGTGACAAAGAATACCATACTTAGTAGAAAGTGCTTGGATATCTTGCTGTAGCAGTAAATATTAGACATGTAAAATCATCCTTGAGAAGGAAATGGCTTTTGTAGTTGAATTTTTAGAATAAATCTGAAAAAGGGCCTTTAATTAAAAGCTCTATGTAGTAGAACAAAATGCCGACATTTCAACATAATGATACAATCTTATTGGCACTTGACATAACAGAGTAGTGACAGTCATCAGGGAAAGGGCAAAAGGGCAGTGTACAGATGCCATATGTAAATCTCTACAGCCTTTTGTGCTTAAGCTTCTATCTGCCACTTTGAAACTGCTAACATGACAAAGCAATGGTTTACAACAAAAACATCATATTTATTTTATTTTTAAATAACCCCGAATAATACAAAAATCTGTTCACAGAGGCTAAAAAGTATATCATTTACTCTGTGTCCTATGTGTACTACACAGGTTTCACATTAAACAGTAACTCACTCAGGATTTTCAAAATGTCACAGACATGAGAGAAGTTTTTTGTGGTATCTTGTCTAATGGTAGAATGATTATCTATTTAGTAGCTAGAAATAGCCCCAAAGAAACTATTACAGCGGAATAATGTACTGGAAAAGAAATAATCAGAGCCCATAGAACTGGGAAGAAGCCTTCAAACAAAAGTGTTTTAACAGCAATTGCTCCCAGCAGAGCTGTGAAGCCTGTCTGGTCATCCCTTCTCGAAGAGGACTCTGAGAGGCACAGATATTCATGGACTTGCCTGGCAGCTGAGCAGCATATTTCTGTGCCCCTGAGGAAACTTAAGAAGCACAAACTGCAAAAAATTACCCAGAGAGAAATGAAAAGGGTGAGTTACAAGCAACGGTGGCTTATAAGTTCAAAGCAGTCTGTATATCGAAGCAAGTGCCCCCATCCTCTAAACCCAGACATGATGGGGGCCACAGCTGTGACTTAGCCTTGCTTGCTTCAGCAGGGACCACCAAAACATGTTCCTTTGGGAAGAAAAAAAAAGGATAGATCAGGAAAAAAACATTTTTCATAACTAAATACACAGTTTTCATCTGACTTGGCCTCTTTCAGTGGTTGCACATTAAAGCACTGAGTTGTCCTAAATTTTTTTGTAAGCTACAGGCTGAGGAGCACAATTGTTTCTTTAGCAGTAGGTGACACCAGAGATGATGTTGTGATACCACAATCGCTGCTGAACATCCTGAGAGGCCAATATCTCTTGTGGAGATCCTAGTGTTGGTATGGAAATAAACTGTCCCTATCTTGCGTTCCTGAGCAGCACAGGGTGCTGGTGAATAGGACATCCACAATTTTTTTCCAGTTCTTCTTAGTAAACGACATCTGCCCAGAAAAATTCACAGTGAATTAGTGAAAGCTTCTGAAAACCATAGACTTGGCTACAGGTGACATCAACCCTGCAAAGAGCTAAATCTCCTTGTCCAACTGTTGTCAGCAGCAACAGATAACAAGCAGTGGTTTTTAAGAAGTTGCTTGGTGTTGCCCAGGATCAGCTCTAGCCCAGTGAAAGGGATTTGAAAGAATTCTGAGAAACCAGAGAAGCTGCCCGGAATAAATATTTTTCTACAAGACTTCTAAATTCTGAAGGTTTTAGAATTTTGCATGTATGATGGCTCAATGGCTTCTTAGACTAACACATTTCCTTTCACAGAGTTTCCACTAGGTAGATTTAAAAAAGCAAGGTTTGTATGTGTGTGAGCAAATAAATATTTTATAAGGGAACAATATCTAGGAACTGACATGGCCTCATTTCTCATTGTCTCAGAGGGCAATGACACATGAATACCTAGAAAAGCAAGTAGGAAAAAATATGTCAGATTTGAATTTGGCTTACATCCTCCACATAACACAGTGGAGATAAGTATTTTGCTTAAAAACCTTAAAAAGTTGTTGAGATAAGGGGAACATCAGGCATTGACGATGCGGAGAGAAGGAAAAGCCCTGAAAAGCCAAGTTCAGGTCAGTACCTAGTGCCTAACCCTTCCACAACCACGAGAGGCAGGCATCAGTTTTCCAAGTTTAAAAAAAAAACAACAAAAACCCTTATATACATAAAAGAGCACGGGAATTTTCCATGGGGGTGGGGAACAACAATAGAAAAGTGATGACCTTGGGATGGCGCCTAGAGACTGAACAGCTTGCCTATTGTATGGAAACAGCTGACTTCTGCACAGGAAGCAATCATGGCTGATTAGAGACTCCAAACCCCTGCCTCTGGTTTTTTCTGTCCTTTTTTTGTACGTAACGCAAAGCTCCCGAGGCCTCTTCAAACTCTCACAACTTCACCCCCTCGCCTGCTACGCCCGGGTGCCTGCGTCACGGGCCGGTGGGGAGGGAGCAGGCAGGACCGGCAGAGACCCAGAGGGGCCGTTCTGTTCCTGCGCCGCAGCTCCCAAGGGACATGGGGCTCAAGGGCGCAGGGTCAGCCTAGAAGGCACTTTTGGGCTCAGGCTCATGGCTCTTCGGCAGTGAACCTGGGATCTGGCCTTCCGTTTCTCATTGACGCGGTGGGCTTGTTCTCAGGTATCCCAAATTAAGAAGGAAGTTTTATTTTTAGCGCCTGTAATGTTGATTCCCCCTCCAGCCTTCTTTGTAGCAGTCAGGTTTTATCGATGAATTAGATTCTAAATTAATGCTAGATGGAACATGCTGTCAATTTGAGGATGAGCTCCTTAACAAAAGCATGCTGTGTTGAAAACCTTCAGCCTTTACTGACTCAGGGATAGGGATGCGGGGCACATAACGAAGCACAAAACCAGTCTCAGGGAGAGTAGGCTTAATTGCACACCATCAGTTTTGTTAAATCAATATATGCTGAACACGTGGAGACAGAACGGCAACCACAAACACTACAGCCAGCTGGGGGGAGGTCAGTGGGGAGGCACTTGCAATGCTATTGAATCAGGTGGGAAAAGGGGCTCTGTACGAAGAAACGGGGAGCGCCGAGCGGAGGTGAAGGTAGAAGCACAGGAAGGGGGAGCACGCTGAAATGCTAGTTAAAGTTCCTCCCGCCGCTTTCCTCCGGTGCAGCAGCCAGGGAGGAGAAGGCAGAGGCGGGGGACAGCGAAGCCTCAGAGTGACGTTAACCGGCTGGAAACGCTGCAGAGGAGCGTGAGCCTTGCTCCGAGAGCGGCCGTGGCCTCTACCTCCTGCTGGGAGCTCAGCCCGGTGCCGCTGCGCCCCGCAACACCGCCCGGGTGTTCTGGCTCGTGTCCCGAAGAGGAATGCAAACATCATGAAGAATTTAAGCACCTCCAAGCTTAACCAACAGCAAAGCTAAGCTTTTTCAGGTGTTAATGTCAGATTTGCGTGTCTGTGGAGGCAGTTAGGGACTTAAGCTGCTTTAAGTTTATAATGTTTAGACTGTAGTCATGCTGACATACTTTATCCAGTGACACCCACGTTTGGTATGACGCTGCTTACTCACTGCCTGCCCAACTCAGGGTAACTGAGAGATGCTGTGATGAGAGATGCTCTGTCCCACCACGGTGCTTTACAGATCTATTACCACAGTCTCACATGCTGAGGCCAATGACTAAATATCCAGCACTGTGTTAAGCAGTTGAGATCCACGTTGATGAAGTGCGGTACTTAGTCACTGAATTTTACATGAAGTGATTCAGACTGATGCCAGCTAAAGGAAAAGAGAGACCATGTGGTGATAGTCCCTGTCTGATCGGACTTTTCCTTAAGGTACCGTTTGGCTAAAGCTCTAGGCAGTTCTCCGTGGAGAAAAAGGAAGTATACCAATGGTACCAGAAGTCATGATATCATGTCTACTCTTTTACTACTCTGTTTTGACAGTTTAGACTTTTACTTAGTAAACTGATCTCATTTGTGATGGTCGTATGATTTAATTTTCACCATACTTTAAAATATCACATTAGGTGAAAGCAAGTAGAAGCAGCTGTTGGGTCCTGGCAAGCTTGTGGGAGGATGGCTAAAGCTCGAACTGCATAACTAACAATGCGGCAACTGACTTAAAAGGTTATATTCCTCCATCATCTCCCTTTAAATCACTGCCAGGGCATCTCACCTCATTCTGTTGACCCTCCCTCTGTTTCAGGTACATGCTTAAGTGCCAGTATAAATCTTTCAGGTACTCACTTCTTCTAGAAAAATATTTTTGGTATTTAGGTCTCTTCAGAGATGCATTGAGAATAATGAAAAATACAGTGAATCTCTGTACAGAGTCAGGAATCAAAAAATTAAGTATCTCTGAGGTCTTCAGCCTTCCAGTAAAGATCTTTCTTTGAACACAGAGAATCTGAGATGCCCCAGAAAAGGGTTAGGCATGTTTTGAAGTGACATGGATGCTTTCTAAACAGTGCTTTTGTTAAATATGTGTACTACTTTGAAAAGACACAGCCATACTAAGACACTCTTTACTGCATGGGGCTCTTTACCAGTTGTCTCCCTTGATTTCTGCAGTGTGGAAACAATATATTTCAGCAGGACCTAACTTCTAAAATGATGTCTTAATTTCAGAAGCTTGGCAAATTACAGGTTTGTTTTCTATTAGAGTCTATTCATGACAACACTAATGCCATTTCTAGTATGACTGCTGTTCAGGTGAAAGACTCTGAGGCTGGAATTTATTTCACCTGGCTTTAATTGTCTGAAAGTTATGGGAATAGCCTCAGCTTAAACTATGATCCCTCTTCAGTCGACTCAGATCAAGAGGAAAATTCATCCTGTCCCAGTTCGTGTCTGTCAATTCACCCTGAGCCTCCCTGTGTGAGTCACTAAGGTTCCTGATGGTACCCAAATGTCAGCTGTGGAAAAAAAGTGTGTTGAATGGATGTCACAGTATAGATGACCATATACATGTGCCTACCTGATAGTGGCCATTGTGCTTGTTTGTTCATCAGATGCTCAGACACTTAAGATGACTGTTGTGCTGAAGCTTTAAGCTGCTATTAGGGTAGTTTTTTGTGCAATGTCCTTGAATGGACTCTATATACTTATGCAGCATTACACACAGCAAAGGCCTAGCTTCAGTGAAGTCCTTGGGCAACACTATTATTATCAAATATTATCAAACTCACTATTATTATCAAAATTCTCACAGGCTATATTTTTTCCTAGCATTTGACCAAAAATTTCCTTTGGTCACTGGGCTGAGTTGCTTTCCCTTTGCTACAGTAAATTAACAGTTTAATGATTTGGCAGTCTCCTGATTTCTCTAATATGTATCCTGCTGCCCTTTGTTTAGCACACCCTGACCTATCTCAGTAGGGAAAACAAAAAATCACAGATCTTTATAAAACATTTAATTCCCCCCTTTTCTCAATTTTTTTTCTCATTACGTTCTTCCCTGTGGTTTTCCTTTCAGCCTGCCTGTGCCCTAAGTTCTGATTCAGCCTGCCCTCTTGCCTGCCTGCCCTGCCTACTTTGTCCCCGCTCCAGCGTGGCTTCACCCCACTGCTCTGGGCCCATCCAGGAAGCCTCCTGATATCTGGATCCAGACAGACAAGTGATCAAGAGTTAAAAAAAGTCATTCTTCTCCCTTTCAGACTGGATGGCACTCACTCATTGGAGGCAGATGGAAATAAGGATCTTTTTTTAGAGTGCCTGAATAGGCAGCACAGAGGGGATCCTCCAGCAGTATTTCTAGATATGAAATTTAAAAATAGATTTTGTTACCAAAGTGGACTGTGAGGGGTTGATATTATTTTTTGTAATGATTTCCTCCTCCCACACAACACACCACCCAGCCCTGCATATACTCAATGAATTTTTGATCTGGCATTTTCCTCTATAAATGTCTCAGGGTAATTAAGTAGCGGAGCTATCCCTGGCTACCAAAACCTGCTTGTGATCCATGAGCTGGGCTCAGGCCTAATGCTCAGTAACTAGTCTGTGAAAGAGAAGTTACTTCCAGATCCTTTTTACCAATCTCATCTCACTGCAGTTTGAGCCTTCCTGAAGTACTTCTGGTAGGGAGATGCCAAATAAGTAAAGCATGTGTTTGTCTCTTTCCACAGGACTCTGTAGCCAAAAAGGGGATGTATCCATAGGATTTGACGAGAATGTTTACTCTGTAGAAATGACTACATTTTGTCCTTATACTCCCATATTCGGTTACGCACTTGCCCGCATGGCAGAGTCATACGGCACTCATTTGTACTTGCAAGCAGCCTTGGCTTAGATCCCCCTTGTGGCTAGTTACAAGACTCCATGGACAATCAGAAGTCCTGAAGCAGAAGGTCAGTCTGTAGCCACATGACAAGCAAAGCAATGTTGGGTTGAGTTGCTTTCACAGTGTCTTAGTTCATGGCTGAAGTGACTCTCCCTTAATGACAACATCCTTCTCAAGTCTGTTTCTTGCATAATCCAATCTCTGTTGAGCGTGGTGAAACCATGGGCTGTAACACTCAGCCGTCTCCTAGCAGTTATAGTTTGCTCCCAGTTACAGGATTACTCTCCAGAGCTTAAACTGTTTAGCATCATAAGTGCACGTGGCCTTTCCTCGCTGAAACTCTAAACAACAGAGCACATAATGTCACCATGGCTAGATGCGAAATGCTTTTAAACCCTTCTATAACGAGCGTGCTATTCATATGGAGAGGGAAGGAGAAGGTGGAGGTAATCTGACATGTCATCCACTTCCACCAGAGGCTCCTGAGGATATGGTTACTGCTCAGACTACTGTTTTCCGCAGTCCAGAATAATGCCCACCAGCAAGTACAATGTGTGCCTGCTTTAAGGTGCTGCCATCCATCCCTCTGGAACAAACAGAGGAAATGCATCAGGAGGCCTCGGCTGCAGATGGAAAGCACATCACCGAGCGGCGCTTACGCTGCGAGATCCCCCAGATGAAAGCCGATTTCAATGAGCATTGTGTTTCAAGGCCCGCTTCCTCCGGCTCTGGAAAGCTTAAGAAGGAACATCCCACTTGTGTCTGCCGACACAAAGGGCCGCTGTGGCTCGGGAGATGTTATCGGCCTTCCCGTGCCACGGCACCAGCCTTCCAGTGGCGTCTCCCAAGAATTACTCATTGTTCCCGGGGAGGCTTGACTCCTCTGGGTGGGATCTCATGGCATCCAGTTCAGATGGAAGTAGGTGGTGCTGGGAGGCCAGCCAGGCTCATGACAAAGATCTCCGGCTACGGGGGAGATACATCAGGGTTCTGAGCTAACAGAGTCCTTAGCAATCACAGATGCGGAGACTGATTCATACAATGGAACCCTTTTTTGTGGGTTGTAGGTAGAAAGTACAGTTTGGAGCATCAGATCACTGAGTAATGTGAGTCTCAGCTCCTAGACCAAGTCTCAGAGACTGGGACATCCTTGTCCGTTTTTCCTGTTTGTGCTCACAGGCACTATTAATTCCAAAAAACCCTTTCCCATAGTTAGCAACTTGGAGCTTGATTCTGTCACGGCCACCTTAAATGGGGAAATCAGGAGTGATCCACGTTTTCAAAGACCTTAATTCGAAATCCAGTGTTTCTGGGAGACACACATAACCCTTGAAAGGTTCCAGTCAGGTTCAGTTTGCAGAAGCCGCTCATAAGGTGGGTGCATACTCACATTATCCAAACCTCTTGTCTCTAAAATTAGAGCGGAGGTATAAAAAGCAGCTTCCCTGGGAGACTTCCTAGAACTGGTGCTTCCGGCGCCAACTGAAGATACTGGGAACAACCACTTTCCTCACAATGATTTGGCACTGTGGTTCCCAGACGGCACCTCGAAGCACAAAAAAGGAAAAGGAAAAATTATCTGAACATTTCCAGATTTCAGTAAAGCTTTGATTTGCAGTCTGGCAGGCTCACATTTGAACTGAGGAATTTATTTGTTCTTTTTTTTTTTTCTTCTTTCTCTTCTATCATACCAGTAAATCCATCCTTGGCTTCTCTTCCTTATCTGTGTTTTTTTTTTTTTAGGAGGTCAGTGGGAGATAAACTGTAGAGAATAAATGTCTGCTCGCAGTGATTTCTTACATATAAATGAAAAAGATTGAAAACATATGTTTTGGAGAGGTACGGGAGAAAGGCGGCAGAGAGAGAAAGAGATAGAGTCTTTCCAAAAAGAAAACATGTGGTCTGCCTTCCAAGCAATAGAAATTCCAATTTTAGAAATTACGCTACAGGCTAATAACGTACAACATTGTTGGCTATGGCACATGGAAAAAAAGAGGGGAAAAAAAAGCCTTTGTAATTCTGTTCCTCTCGCCAAAGGAATGATGCGAAGCCAGTCATGCACATCAGGGGGAAATGCTAATTTTCCACACATACGTCTTAAGAGCATTGAGCTAATGTTGGTCATGCATAACTAGGTCTTGTGTCTGTGCCACAGAGGTGTATCATATCGTCAGGTAAAACATGAACTTTCGAGTTTTCCATCAATGGCAACCCTGCAAGTTCCAGTTAGCATCCCAGCAGTCAGCGTGTAGGGAGCCTGGTGGACTAAGAACAGAAGTTCATTGCATAGTTCTCCTAAAATAACATTGTTATTTTGTGCAGCATATGCCACAACTCCATGACAACCTGGCCAGGGAAGATGGTGACTGAATGGTGACAATGATGCTGAGTTATCTCCTGATAACCTTACTCACCCCGTTTTGGGACTAAGTGTCATGACAGTCAGCTGCTGATGGCATGATGCCACCAGCCTCCACCAGACAGAAGGAGAGAGAGGTTTTGAAAGAACTGCTGACAAATGAGGCCAAATGTATGCCTGGACTAACTTTTTAGTTTACTGGTTACCTCAAGAGGGAGTTTGGCCTACGGCTATGTTTAAACCACTTTCTCAAGGATGCTGTACTGTTTCTGTGCAGGCAAGGGAGATGATAACTTGTGACACATGAGCAGAGTAATCAGTGCAGGTACATCCTCTGTGGCTCCTGGAGTATGCCATATGGCTCATATAGAAAGAATGATACTATTAACAGCTGACATGACGGCAGTGGGATGTCCTGGATGAACAAAAAAGATCATTACAAATGCATGGCACAGAGGAATTCAAGGTATCCCCATGTGAAATCCCCAGTTCACTTGGCCTGAACTGCAAATATTTGGCACAGTTCAACAAGAGAAAAGAATAAGTCCATAATTGTTTTCCCGTGTTATAGACCAATTTGTGGTGGGTAATTCCTAATGCATGTCAGAGCAGCCTGAAGAGTGCCAAGGAGTATTGTTTCCTTTGGCCATGATGGATCAGATCAATAGTTAGGGATCTAGCAGGGCTTGGGGCAGCTCTGGATGTACCCACGAGTATTTGGTAGTGATAGCCATAAAAGTCCAACAACTTACAACAGTGAAAACTCCTGTGGTTGGAAGAGCTCTCCTTCCTCAGAGTAGTCAAGGTGGACCGTAACTACTAATCACACATATTGTTACCTAAAATTCCTAAGTTATCCTATAACCCGCTACAAAGCTGTAGCTAAAAGTAGGATTTTCATTTAAGTGAAAATGTACAAATTAAAAAAAAGATAAATCCTTCACTTGCAACCAGGGACAGACTTTTAGTTGCATTTGGGTGCCTTTGGAAGGAGAGAAGTATTTGAATGGACTGGAAAAAAATGACAAGGGACAAAAACTGTGTAAAGCTTAAAATGTCACCATACTTAGCATGATGGCTGCTAATTTATAGTGGTCTGGTCATGAGACATCTGTGTGAGGGCCAAGGGAAGGGAACCTTCAAGAACAAATTGCTTCCCTCATCATCTGTGTCGCTACAAAGCTGTTTTCGGAGCATCTCTCTCAGTGCCTGGGGGACTTTGCTCCTCAGTCCTTGTGGCTTAACCCAGTGGGCAGCTAAACACCACACAACTGTTTGCTTGTTCCCCCCACAGTGGGATGGGGGACAGAATTGGAAAAAAGGGAAAACTCATGGGTTGAGATAAAGACAGTTTAATACAACAGGAAATGAAGGAAAAATAATAATAATGTAAAAGAATATGCAAAACAAGTGATGCACAATGAAATTGCTCACCATCTGTTGACCGATGCCCTGCTAGTCCCCACACAGTGTCCACTGCCCCCTGGCCAAATCCCCTCTGGTTTATTGTTCAGCATGACATCATATGGTGTAGAATATCCCTTTGGCCAGTTTGAGTCAGCTGTCCTGGCTGTGCCTCCTCCCAGCTTCTTGTGCACCCCCAGCCTCCTCTCTGGCACGGCAGTATGAGAAGTTGAAAAATCCTTGACTTAGTGTAAGCATTGCTCAGCAACAATTCAAATATCAGTGTGTTATCAACATTATTCTCATCCTAAATCCAAAACACAGCACTATACCAGCTACTAGGAAGAAAATTAACTCTGTCTCAAGCTAAACCAGAACACTCCCACAGGTGGTAGCAGGATGGAGCCTTTGAGGCTTATGGGATTGTGTTTAAGTGCCCCCAAATAGAAGTTAGATAGAAATTAAATATCCTAACTTTGCACCTGGCAGTGCCTAACTCCCATTGATTTATGAGCTGCAGGGTGATGTGCTTCGGAGACACCCAGTCAGTGCCTAACTACATGTTTAGGCATCAACCTGCATTGACACCTTTAGCTGACAACGATCGGCTTTAGCACTGATGCCAAAGATAATACTAAAGCAAACAGGAGTTTAAAAAAAACCCGACATGCTTGGAAGGAGCTTCAGGAAGGGGTATCCCCAGTTAATCACTGTAGCAAGCCGTTCTTCTGGAAAAACATAATCAAGGACGCCTCCTGGAACCACCGCCAGGAGATATTAGCTGCTCACTTTGGACCTACTGATACTAAGGGAGTTGACAGTTCTGTTGCAAAAAAGCAAAGAGCTCCTTTGGGAGCAGTACAACTCTTCAGTTAGATGTTGATAAATATGGATAGCTTCTGGGCCAGGCTAGAGGGCGTCCAGGGAAAGTGACTTGCTGAGAAAATTTATGTTCTTCTGTCACTGTCCCTAGACTGCAAGTTGTAAGTGACTTCAAGGCAACTCCAGACTAGAAAGGTCTGCAGTGCTGACAATAGAAACAGAGACATGGCACAAGTCCTTAGCAGAATTGGGAAACAAATGTTAAAAACCACTTGCTAAACGAACATGATAGATAATATTTCTTGGTTGTGTATTCCTTTTCTTCCCCACCCAAAGCCATATGGATGGTGTGAATATTTCTTAGAGTTTCCTCATTCATTATTTCTGGTGAAGAATTTGGGGGAAAAAAAAGGTGAGGGGGTTCTTTTATCTTATTACTTACCTGTTTCCCGGCTGTTCCATTTGTTTTAGAGATGCATGTTTCCAAAGACACAGCAGCTGTGATGCTGCATGAATTGCCCTTCCCTAGCTGCCACGGGGGACCATGATCAGTTGGCATCTACTGCTAAGGTTGTTTATACTGCTTGAGCATTAAAAACATTTGCAACCTTAAAGAGATGCATTGGGTCCAAGGAACAAACTAAGGTGGTGTTTCCTCTTAGTAAATGCCATCCATTTCTGCCCGCAGGCTACTTCTTCACATCATTTCCAGGCAGTTTGTGTTGTCAGGGAAAAAATATTGAAGGACAGTTTGTCATTGGTGTTCCCTTAGGACAAATCCAGGTTCAGGAGTGCAGGAGTCCAGCTTTTCTGCTCTGACAGAAATCTATTCAGCACAAGAAAGAAAAGGGAACTGCTGACTACCTTTTGCTGCTTCTTAGCTGATACCCCTCAGTTTCCTCTGATCCATGGCCCTGGACAATGACTGTCTTGACCACACACAGTAGAGATGTCAGGATCTGTCAGTACAGATGTGTAGGAGGTCTGGCACATATTCATTCTTCTCATCTGATCAATAAATCTCCTACCAGCTCTGTCTGCTCAGCTTTGCTCCCAGCTGACTTGCTGCAATCATGACAGCATAACTTACCTGGAAGCAAACTGTACACCTTGTTCTAAGAGTTTCTGAGGGACTGTTGCTTTCCATGTGACAGTCAAGGCTCTCCATGGTATTTTTAGAATATCGTGGTATTGGAAAGTTCACTAGTTCTACCACAAGCAGCCTAAGGTTAACGTGTACAAAACCCCCTCTGATGCCAGGTTTTACAACAGCTATATACTATATATAGCTTTGCAGGAGATAAGAGTAATTCAGCCTGATACTCGAAGGCATAAAGTCATCAGCAGTGATAGTTGGAAAGAAATGCTTCACTCTATGTGTAGCAATGCCTAATTGGGTAAGGACAGCAAGTTTTGTCTGTAATTCCATTTGATCACCACGTGCTACTTGTTACTACCCAGGCTGAATACCAGTCAGGACTGATTAATAACTTCACCCAGTGGGCCAAATCTATGTTCTGAAATGATGGTTATTTTTAGGAATGCAAATCAGCACAGAGACTTACTGAATCAAATTTAGGCTTCTTGTCTTTACCTCAGAAAACCTTCTCAACTTTGTGATTTCTATGATAAAATTATCATAAAGCTCCTATCTTCTTCCTTGACCAGTGTCAACACTTTGGACCTCACCATCTTCTCTTTACATAACACAAATTTATAATTTCTTGCACAATCTAACACCAGAACCGCCTCTTTCAGCACATCTCCCCCTCCTCTGTCAACTCCTCTCCTAAGCCTGTGTCTCTGTTCAAGGTCTTAGGCAACATAAGCAGAGCATCTTAGCTGAGCACTAAAGTCAAAAGTTCTGTTCTTGGTTCTGAGAAAGCCCATCACCCATTTTGTACCTCATTTCCCTCACTTGTAAATGCTACTGGCAACAATTTTCAGATCAGTAATGATCAGAGCACAATGAGGACCTCATACTGGCAGTGTGATGTCAAGACTGGGGTCTACCTGGCTGTGACTGTATTGCAGACTAAACGAAGTGTTTCCTAGCCCGAAAGGTGGCAGAATGTCCTCCACCCATGCAGCTCCATTCCAGAGATTCAAGATCAGAGTGGCTACATTCACGTTAGCAGTTGGCCCTGGGTCTCTTTAGGTCCCATGGGTTATGTCTCTGGCTTTAAGACATAATGATTAACCTTCTTGTGGGTTTTTTTCAGTTCAAAGTGATTGAAATAATGACAGAGTTGTTTTACAGCCCACACAGCTGGTGATTTTGTGTCCTGAAATTGAGGACATGCATGCTATGGCTTGAGGCTACAGGCCATGTGGAGTCATTGCAGGGGACAAAGCCTGCTGGAGGACTATGTAAGGTAAGGGAACTAACTCTAGAACATCCATAAAAACTTTTGAGACTGGTCCATTGAGTGACCTGACATTCAAACTGTGCTGAGAAATCCAGTTGCAGTGATCTGAACCAGACTGAGGTAACACTTAAGCAATGTAGACACATGTATGTGTAGCACTCAGCTGGCCCTCTTCCATTTAGCAATATATCTCACAGACATCAGTGTGCAGGGGATCTAGAGTTAAAAGAAAAGGGTCACAGCAGGAAGCTCTCCAGGCTTAAAGTCACAGTGAATTGGCAGAAAAAAAGCTCTGTAAAACCCACTCACCTTTGAGGTATACCTCTGTGCGTGAACAAGAAGGTAGACTTTCTCTGAAGACTGTCTGGAGGAGACCCTGGCATGCCTCCTTCCCTGTTTCTCTTGATACCCACCTTGGAGTGGAAAATGGATATCCAGTAGCTGGACATTGTGATGCAGATGCACCAGTAGAGTGTTTCGCCAGGGTGATATTCTGCTGGGTCAGGTACCAGCCAGTGCTAAGCTGCTCCTGCAACAGAGTGGCATCAAAAAAATAACTTGAGAGTAGTGCTTACTACTTTTGCACTTGCTTTCCCCTTCTCCCTCCCTGCCTACCTCACCTTTGTCTCAGCTTCTTCTGGAAAGAGGTGCCAGCTCCGAAGCTTGGGTAGTTACATGTATCACAGAATCACAGAATAATTAAGGTTGGAAAAGGCCTTTAAGATCATCAAGTCCAACCATCAACCCAACACCACCATGCCCACTAAACCATGTCCCGAAGTGCCACATCTACAGGTTTTTTGAATATTTCCAGTGATGGTGACTCCATCAACTCCCTGGGCAGCCTGTTCCAATGTTGACCACTCTCCCAGCAAAGAAATTTTTCCTCATACCTAATCTAAACCTCCCCTCATGCAATTTGAAGCCATTTCCTCTCATTCTGTCGATAGGTACTTGGGAGAAGAGACCAACATCCACCACGCCACAACCCCAGCCTGCCTATAACGCATCCACCCCGGCTTATGTGGAGCTGCAGAAAGATGTGCCTTTCTCTCCTTGGCATTTGCTATTGCTTACGCCAAGGGCTGTTCATACAAGTGTGGGGACCAGACACATAAAGTCAGGAGCAGAGCATTGTAAACTGAGGTTCCTTTGCCCTTGATCCTGCCTCAGAGATCCAACAGAGTGGTATGCTGGTTCTGATTTATGTACACATCAACAGCAAATACTCCACACACACCCCTTGGGCCGCCTCCACTTTCCCAGCCTTCTCTGCAGAGACTCTGGGTGTATTAATTCCAGCTGGGCACACAAGTTCAGAGAGGCCCTGTGGAAGAGAAGTAGTGAAACAAAAGGAAGAGAGAGACACCCTCTTTTGGTGCCGCTTTGTTTTGCTCCAGGAAGCGAAGAGGTGGCCGTCCTGACAGCAGAAGCGACAGGTCACCGAGCGGGCACTTCCTACCAGACGGGAAGCTGTAGCGCCCGTTACGCGGGGCTGCGGCGGGCTGCAGGCTCCGTTCCCTCTTTCGGACTTTTATTGCCGCACTGGGCGCCACGGCAGCTCAAAGGCACTGCTGCAACAGGCAAGGCACCCTGCCGCCAGAGAAGCTCTTCAAACAGCTTTGTGTGTAGTGTCGAGTGCCACCAGCAGACTCAGAAGTCTCCGTCCGAGTTGCAAAGAGCCACGTGATGCCAGCTGAAGGACCTGGAGCACTGGGAGCACAATCGCTGGGTACCAGAGGCACGCGGCCGAATCGGTGCAGATCATGAGTGGCAGTCCCACAGAACCTTTATGAGGGGAAAAAGGCAGCTGGCAGACACCCAAACTGCCTAATAAGAGTCTTCATTGGACTGTTCATTGGTTTAGGTCATACCTTAAATGTCTAGTGGAGGTTATCAATGGGAAATGTTAAGGGGTGTCTGAGGAGAGTGTACCTTCTTTTTTGGAATGAAATCGATTTTAACAGAAATTACAGTTCTGACTTCCAGCATTCGTTTGTAGGTTATATCCTATATTTACTACTCTTAGCATAGCTGCTGTTTACATTTCACAAATACGTGGAAGCTCCAGGCATGGACTGTGATGGTAGGCCATGCCCAAACACAACAAACTTAAGGCTTCTCCAAAGTATTGATGGGTTACGTCCTAAGGAATGCGTGTATGTGAGAGAGCAAATGAACACATGGGAGACGAAAATCTGGCTCCTGGCCGGAAATGTTTACAAATATAAACATGTATATATATTTATGCATGTATATATTCAATTTCTATTGATATAGTTGAAGGGGAAGCACAAGAGGGTCAGCTCTAACTCTAATTTAGGAGTCCAAGCACTCAAACAGATTAGTGCACCATGATAGCATTCCTACTCTGTGCTGGCCAGTAATGGCCCTTTGCCATCTGCCCATTGCCCCGGAATGGCTCTAATTTTTAGGACTGGTAGAGAGTGACACGACATGACACATACTAGCCCTTCCGAGCCTGTTTTGCTGCTGGTGCAACCATCAGCGAGGGATATCTGCCAGGGGTTTTATTCTCATGGAAGTGCAAGATAGCAATTTGGCTTCATATAGCACAAATCATTTTGATTCAAGTGATGCCATCAGTTGCACTATTATGACTAATGCTGTCAAGGCACAGACATTAATAAATATAATTAATACTCAGAAATGTGGAGTTAATTTTCTATACCACAATTATTAGGCTGTCTTGAGCTCAGGAACCAGATGTGACAGAGTGTTTCTAAGTTCAGGTTTTTGAATGATCATCCCAAGACAAAATATGCTAACATTTTAAATAACTAAAAGTGTGAAGCTGAAACATGGAAGTTAATATAGGAACAGAGAAGACCTCAACCTCTCTTATTTTTCTGAAAAAACAGTGAATGTGGTGATATATCAAAAGGGAGAGGTGAATGAAGCTCTGAAAGCCTTTAGGTTTCCAAATTGTTCCAAAAGTTGAGCTGTTGCAAAACAGATAGAAGTCTGCTTTGCTTTTGTGGTTTGTGCTGGAAAGTGTATAACTGTCAGTAAGAAGAAATGTGACCTAGTGAACTGCTGAGATACTTACACACCATTAAGAACCAGCTACCAAATGGAACAGATATGGTTTCCAGGGCTATGAGAAGAAGACAAAAACAACACGGAGAGTTATGTAGGGAAATTACTGGAAATGGGCTAATTACAGGAGTTATGGAAGGTGATTTTCTATGAGGACCCATGTATTCATTTACTTACTGAACTGTGTGTTTCCAAATGGATGAATATTTTTGAAAAAAAAAATCTCATGTTTATTTCAGTTAAGCTGACAGTACTATAACAGCTTTACTCCTATTATTTTTCATGTAAGTTCCTCCAGTTTTGGGTAAGCCCAAGGGGGTACTTCATTACACAGTAAAAGAACGTAAAGATTGATCAGAATATCTGCCTAAGTTTGTTTCAAGATTGAATAGGTTCACTTAAAAAATAAAAGAAAAAAAAAGAAAAATAGCAGTTAGTAATATTTTAGGAATTGTTTAGAAAAGTTTCCTGCTAAAAAGATTACATCTTTTAAGTCGCTAAAATTTTGCAAATGGCCAAAGATTCAGGTAATTTCTGAATTATCAGAATTTTTCAAGAGCTGTTTTCCTTTAAAAAAGATCAATGAACCACACCTTTAATCTATTGTATTTGGAAAAGACTATGAAAGTGCAGCACTCTGATTTCATCTTCCCCATAAGCACTCTGTTTCCATATCAGTCTTGCCTTTTGTAGTCTTGCAAAGGAGCTGGGGAAATCCAAGTAAATTATTTCATTTTCTACAGAGCAGAAGACACACTGGAAAAATTCCTGTGACAAATGCAAGCTGTTGTCCACTGCTCACTCCCTGTTCTCATTACTGCACAGAGCAAGGAGGTCACCTATGGAAAAGTAAAGCTTTAAAAGCCACGACCCTACCATAAAATGACGGTGCTGGGTAGATCACGCTACCTTGTCCAGTCCCTTTTGTAACCATTTATGCCTGGGCCAAGTTACATTTCAAGTGGTCCTTTAAGTTCACAACTGCTTTGCGTTGCCAGACTGCCATGGAACAGCAGGAGCAGACAGATGAATTTGATTCAGTTGGACTCAAAGGAGAGTTGGACAGAGTCCATCCACATGACGCTTGCATTTTAAGTGGCGTATCTGCTTCAATAAACAATGCGCTGTGTTTGCTAAATAGGTTGGATTTCAGCTCAGGTGTCCTGGCTGAATTCAGCCCCAGCTGGGATGGGAGGGCTCCAGCACAGAGACTGGGTTTTGGGTTGAATCAAGAGATGAGAACTCTGCACTCCTTCACAACAGTGGTGGGTCTAGTCCAAAGGTCACTGAGGCTGATGGAAAAGCTCTAGCTGAATTCAATAGCCCTGGAGTCGGCTAATGTGTGTAATTTATACTTCTCTTTTTTTTTAGTCCTTAAAAGTTTTAGATATCCATTTTCTTGTATATAGCTACACCTTTCCTATTCCTTATTTCTTGTTTGCATTTGACAAATATTTAAGAGCTCTTCAGAGACTGGACAAGAATGAGACAGAGGGGAAGTGACCAGAGTTATTAGTCAGCTTGGGGATATTTCTCAAGTCCTCAGGTGAAAAAAAATCCAGTTTGTAGTTATTGTTCCATACTTCTGATCTATTGTCATCAAGCTGAAATATTTGCCTTATATTGCTAAATGAAAAGGTCTTTAGAAACCTTTGCAAAAGTGTGTTTGTTAGTCACTGTTTGGTGAACTCTGTGAAGATATGAAATGCTAGCTTGTATTTGCTTGTATTAAAAGAGCAGAACTTTTTTTTCCAAAAGGAATTGTACATGTTGATTAAACTGATATCTCTGTGTTTGTCTTAAATTTTTCCCCTGGTTTCTTCCTCACCTAGAATCTCTCTCCTTGGGAAAACCTAGAAATTTTCCACAGCCTTTTTAATCTGCAAAAGTGCTGTTTCTAGGCCTGACAACTGCTGCCCTTGTTGTTAAAAATAATCAAAGAAAATACAAAGAGCATTTTCCTTTTGACCAAAACATGATGAAAATAGATAAAATAGTATATTATTGAAAGATTAGTGCTACCATGATGTATACCAGTCAATTGTAGTACAAATTTATGACATATTAAACAAAATGTCAAAAACAGTGATTCATAGAAAGAACACACCTATGAAACTCAGAAAAGCTGTCTCATTGTGAAAATTAATTATTTCCTACAGCTTAAGGAAAGGTGTCATATGATGACATGGGTAGATGTAAAAATTCAACAGCCTGGTACATCCTTTTTTTTTAGTCATTGTATAAGGTGCTGTGCTACTACCTACTCACATAGCAGCTCCTCATGGATCAAGGTCCACATGCAGGTCCACCATGCATGCTTCTTTGCAACATTTCAGGGTTTGGTTTGTTCCAGTGGAGGCTTTGACTTGCTGTGCCCCATACTTGAATGCCATGATCCTGTGGTGCACCAACTCTGCCTGTGGTTTTGCATTGAGGACTCTGAGTGTGGAGGACCATGCTCACACTTTGAAGGACCTGGGAATTTTTCTACAATTTTTTTTTAAATTCATTAGACTTCCTGGTGTTTTGCCAAAAAGTCATTTTGCTACCTTCACTTCCTCAGTTTTGGAGGATTATATTTTGCTGAGCAAGTGCAGAACCAGAAGTGTGAGACTGAAGCCATGGGCAGAGACTCTGTCTTCACCCCTTCTCATTATGGAGATTATTTGAAGTGTTGGTCACAGGGCACAGGAGAGCTGTGAATAGGATATCGTAGGGTGTGGGAAACATAGGATGAACAGGAATGAAAAGCTTTCAGATTCATATGGGGTTTTTTGGCCCCTTGCTAGCAATTCCTGTTTCCAACTAAACAGTGTGACTTGGCATAGGTAAGATGGAGTATGGTCTTAGTTACTTTGATCCCTCCTCTCTCCTAGGGTCTTACCCAACCTTGTGATGAGGAGAAAAAGAGTCTGCTGTTATCAAGGAGAGTTACTCCTACTAATGATGAACAAAATAGGATTTGACAAAATAAGGGGTTTTACTTCAGTTCCTGAAACAATTCTTTCTTTGTGGTCATTGAAGATATTTGTTGCCAAGAAAATGTTTTTCTTTATATACATAAGAAATCTTTCAGACTCTAGGTAGCCTGATGCTTGGATAACAAAAAGACAGATTCAGCTTCCATTAAAGCAAAGGCAGGTTTTCCTCTGACAACATTTAAATCTGGGGGAAAATTACCACTATTTGCACAATTCTTTCCATTTCTGAAGGAAATCAGAGTGCTTTTCTGACATAGGGAACTGATTTTGTGGTGCAAGAGCAATCATAACAGATGAGTTTTCCTTGTAAGCTGATTTCCTCAAACACGTGTAAGAGACATCAGCATTTTGACCACTTTCCGTCCTTATCATCTAACATATATGTACTTTTTGGTTAGTTTGAAAAAAAAATGTTTGCAAAGGGAAGGAATTTCTAATTATATTTAACATTTGTGGTAGTTTAATGGACAGTACAGTCTCTCATACTATTCTTGTTTAAGTGCCGCTAAAGGAATACACATGGGTACTCCTTTCACAGGCAGAACTGCAGTCATCCATCAACAGTTGTTCAATGAGGAGGGACTAAAGCTCTTTTTGAGTGTAGCTATTTAATTTTTAAACTTTTTTTTCTTAATCAAATGAAAACACATTTCAAAATCTATGTCTGTTTTCTTGTTATTCCCACTGGCAGGCTTAACACTGAATAATTCAGCAGACTGAGTAGCCTATGCCAAGTATAACCCAAAATCCCCAGACTTACAAAACTCAATTTCAAGTTTCTCACCTTAAGCAATACATTTAATAAATTATGTATTTTCCCCTCTAATATGCATTTTCCAATGGATTGCAAATAGCCGAGACACTATCCCCTGATAGTATTAATTTTCATACTAAAGGAAGAAAAAAAGATGAATATGGTACAAATAGTTCCCTAACCAAAAGCCTTACTGTTTTGTTTTTTTCATTGAATCTAACCCTGGGAAAATGTGGCCATACAGAAAAATTATTCTGAGTTCCTGTAATCTGCACTAGTTACTACTGCATGAAGAAAATGAGAGCTAAACATCTAATTAAATGTATAATCATCTCTTTGTGTAATTTGCCAAAGATATAATTTATTCTAAATTTACTGAGCAAAGTACAGAAGAAGGAATAATCAGCACAGCCTGGTAATTAGGTATGTATCCTCTGGCACGTGGCCTGGCATATTTTAGACCAAAAGTGGATCTGAGCTGCACATTTTTGATGCAGATCTTGACTGATTATGAACTCTTCAAAACTCAGGGTATTTGCCCAGCGGAAAGGGTACAGCTGCGCCCTGCATCCTGGTCAGATTCCTACATCTGTCAACACTCACGTGATTTCAGATTGAATTTTAGCCTCATCACGCTCTCGCTGATACACACCACAGAAAGCAATTGTGATGTTGGGCAATCTAAGTGATTGTGAAGCTTCAGGGCTTGTTAAACTGCTTGTTATCCTCCTCGGGAGAAGCAAACATGGGGGAAAAAGCCCATATAAACCTCCCATGACCTCCTCTGACCTCTCATCTTTTGCCCCTGAAAGAGAAGAGTGAAGAAACATACAAGTGTCTGTGTTAGTAACAGGCACACATCCTTGTAGGTGGATCAATTCATTTCCATTAGTGTCACAAGGGGAAGCAGAGCAGTGATCTAATCTACAGAGGCTTTTATCAAACAGCTTGCCTTAGTCTCCTCTACCGAGCTTTCTGCTTTAGTCCCTTGCCAAATTAACCTTGAAGGTATAGGATGACTTTCTAGACCCTACCCAGTGTCTGCAAAGGAGTTGGTTTTCATTTTTAAATGTTGTAGCAGTGGGAGTCAAGGACAGCAACATTTTGACATCATTAAATAAATAACACATTATTCTTCGTTATCTTCCAGGTAAGCAAGGACCTGGCTGTTATGCTGGGTGCTTTGTGGCCATATCCACGGGATGAGTAGAACTGATATCTGGCTTCACATTCCTGTAGTCAGTCTATGAGAGACAGATTCTCTCACTTATTCTGAGCACTGCTTACCTGTAGGACACAGCAAGATACTGCCAAGGCAAAACGCTACACGGCATGTACCCCCAAATCTGCATGCTGAGCAATGACCTCCAGTGACATTACTAGGATCAGTTGTACAGGAGGCACTTTTTGAAAGGATCATCATCTTGCCAAGTGAGAGCAAAGGTTTTGGAATCTCTCTCTTAAGGGAATGTGATTGGAAAGGTGCCTTTGGCAAAAAGGATGAAACAAATCTAAAAACGGTAGGAAAAAAGAGAAACAACTGGAAGGTTTCTAATGGGGAAACATTCTCTAGGAAGACCAAGAGCAAAGCCTGCATTATATCAACTATTTGACAGATTGGCTGGACATGGCATCTAGAAACGTGTTGTAGGAGTTTGGACAAAAGCTTTAATTTTCCTTGAAAGGCATTTTTATGTTAGGCAGGACTCTCAGTTTGTTCCACAGCACTAACAATTGCAACTTCGTCCCATATGAAGAAAATAAAAAGAAAATTCTTCATTGTCCTTTGTCTTTATTTATACCTTTCAGGTGCATTTGAGAAACACTTTATGTGGCAATGGGAAATAAGTGGCCACTTATCTTTTCTGGAAGAGCCACTTGAGTTGACTCAGCTGATTCAGTCCTGTGGAGAATAATGAAACATGAAAGAATTTTTTCCACCCAGCACATACAATAATTTGCTGTTTGTTTGGAAATAGCTGCTATCTCTCTTAAGCCAGCTTTGTAGTATCATAAGCCTTCCCCTGCTCGCTTGAGAAATACGTTTTTTAGGAGCATATAAACCGAAAAACTAGAGATTGCATGAACCTCATTTTGATGGAAGAAACTCAATGCCTGGAATAACAAACATTTTCATGCCCTCAAGGCAGGCAATAATCAGAGATGGACAACAGAGAAGAAATAGTGGAAAAGGGATCAGAAAGCCAAGGATAAGAAGCCAACAAGGCTTCTCCTGCCTGTATACAGTGATATGGGTCTCCGTTCCACGGTTCAGTCCCTCTCTGTTTTTTATCTCTGTTAATTGCTAAAGCTCGACCAATTATTGAACCAAGTCCCCGTCTCCTTCCAGAAGAGCTGGGTGGTGTGCAGCCATGTGGATGCTGCTCTGAGCAGAGCCTCCCCTCATGGTCCCTTTGTGCAGGTTGCTCCACCCGGACAGGGCAAGGTGCCTGTGAGGCTTCTGAACTCTGATTAGAAATGTGGTCTGCTCCTTTGTCTTAAGAACATGTGATTTTTCTTGCTTTCAGAACCAGTTAACAGATAAAAAAATAATATAAGCCTTCTGCAGGGTGCTCTACTGGTCAGATAGAGTATTAAACAAATATTAGTTAATATACCTGGTGCACTGAACAAAGTAAGAAAAGTGAAGTTGTATTACAGTATAAATAAAACCATATGCATCCTCATCTCTGAAGAGCTTTTTAGTGCATTTCTCTGGCTAGGCTTTGAGGTTAAATGGGGCTCTTTCAGTCAAGAAAACAAACTGCAGCCGAAGAATCCGCTGCAACTGGGTCAACGCTAATTACTTGATCACAAATGGTTAAAAAAGGAAACAGGCAAGGTGAAAAGGGGAAGAAAGGTAAACAGAGAACATGCTGCTCTGCTGGCTTTCGTTTTTGCTTATCTTCGAAGGTGTATGAACCCCTCCAGAAAGCTGCTGGTGCTTGTAGCAGGAGCCTCTGCTGTCACACACGCAACCACTTACTTAACGGGTGCCTTTCAAGCTCGGGGAGCAGCCCAGCTCATGGACAGAGACAGCTATACACAATCGGCCCTCAAGACCTGGTGCATGCTGCTATGAAGTCTGAACGTGTAGGGACAGCTGAGTTGCACTCGCATTTGGATTTCCACGAGGAGAGGCTTTGAGGAGAGGCTTTGAGGAGAGCTTTAGAACCCTCTCCGCTAACTCTCTTGGCTGTGACTCAGCTGAGCACCAGCAGCCGACATGCAGCTGCCCCCCGGGCAGCACCTTCCTTCCAGCTGCCTCAGAGCCAGTGGGACATTGCAGCAGTGGGGAAAGCCTGTGTCTTCTCCTCCCGGCCCCAGCACACGAGCCAGGGTCCATGCCCTGATCTACAGGGCCCGGCATGGGGCAGTCCCCTCCTTGTCTCCTCCTTTTGGGAGCTGTGCCTGCCGTTGGAGCTGCTTCTGCTCCCAGCAGCTATGCTGGGAAACTGGTACCGTGAGAGGGCTGCAAGTGTCAGAGCGGGCAGGCGAAAGCCAAGGAATATGAGCCGGCAATGTGCCCAGGTGGCCAAGAAGGCCAACAGCGTCCTGGCCTGTATCAGAACTAGTGTGGCCAGCAGGAGTAGGGAAGTGATCGTGCCCCTGTACTCGGCCCTGGTGAGGCCGCACCTCGAATACTGTGTTCAGTTTTGGGCCCCTCACTACAAGAAGGATGTTGAGGTGCTGGAGCGTGTCCAGAGAAGGGCAACGAAGCTGGTGAGGGGTCTGGAGCACAAGTCTTATGGAGAGCGGCTGAGGGAACTGGGGTTGTTTAGTCTGGAGAAGAGGAGGCTGAGGGGAGACCTTATCGCTCTCTACAACTACCTGAAAGGGGGTTGTGGTGACGAGGGTGTTGATCTCTTCTCCCAAGTAACTAGTGATAGGACGAGAGGAAATGGCCTCAAGTTGCGCCAGGGGAGATTTAGGTTGGATATTAGGAAAAATTTCTTCACCAAGAGGGTGGGCAAGCATTGGAACAGGCTGCCCAGGGAGGTGGTGGAGTCGCCATCTCTGGAAGTGTTCAAAAAACAAGTGGATGTGGCACTTCAGGACATGGTTTAGGGAACATGGTGGTGCTGGATTAATGGTTGGACTTGATGATCTTGAAGGTCCTTTCCAACTTAGTGATTCTGTGATTCTGTGATTCTGTGGTTCTGTGATTGCAGGACTTCCCCAAGGCAATAAAAGCATGCAACATCAGTGCCCATCACCAGCTCCTGGCTACCACAGCTCACAGAGACTGGAAACCTGGGGATGTGAAGGAAGTTAGTTTAAACAGCCCAACACAAGTCATAACTGAGCTCTAGTTAATATATGAATATATAAGTTACTGGTCAGAGAAAGATAATTTAAATAACATAGCAAGAAAAAAGTAAAAATTGTAATTTGACACTCTCAGGTCCACAGCTTGAGAGAAGAAAGAAAAGATGGGGAAAGGTGGAGGACTGGGAAGGAAGGAGAAGGAGAGGCCTTAACCTGCATAAGCAGCATGTAGCATGAAAACTGCTGCAGAAGATAGAGCATCTTCTTCCAGAAAGAACCAATTTTTGTTTTTAGCTCACAAACAAATTGAAAAACATAACTATAAAGGCAGAGAAGGGCAGGAAAAAAGAAAGGGCCAGTAGGAGGAAATCAGGAGGAGGCAGGCAAAGGGAGAACGTTCCCAAGCCGCTGGAGAAGGAGCAGTGTGCCCAAGCCCACGTGGGAAGCAGCATCTGCATGGGGCACAAACGCTGCAAAGGGAAAAACTGCTCCCCAGGCCAAGTGTTGGAGATGTGAGTGGGCAGGCAACTGAAGAAGACCTGGTGTTTAGTTTCAACGTCGTCTGGTATACTCCGATTTCCTTTTTGAAAGTTTGCATCTGTTGTCTCCTCCTGTGTGCCAAGCGTACAGTGACATTTTACACAACCCTGTTCTCCACTGGGAAAATGTGGGAGAAGAGTCTCAGGCAGAGCCCAGGCTGAGACCTGCCGCAGCCAGAGGGGCTGGCACCTGAGTCTGGGACTCTTTCAGCCCAGGAGAGTCACTTTTCACAACAAAAGCATAATAACGGCCGGTTTCACAGTGCAATGGGAACAGTAACCCAGACGTTTCAGGAGCTGCTTGAAACAT
Source organism: Phaethon aethereus (assembly GCF_964289735.1). Taxonomy (NCBI): domain Eukaryota; kingdom Metazoa; phylum Chordata; class Aves; order Phaethontiformes; family Phaethontidae; genus Phaethon; species Phaethon aethereus. Next base: position 65,117,407 of record NC_138576.1, on the reverse strand, counting down.
TTAGGCATTTCATAAAATGACTGGATAAGAACCAAGCTAGAAGACAAGTCAGTTCACCAAAAGCCTGTTACTTTTACTCACTCTGCTAACTGGATGACTGAAAAATGACTGCAGAATTACTGAAAATTGTAGTCATTTTTCAAAATGACTGATTTCACTTACAACTCATCCAGATGTGCTGAGAATGGGAAATTGCATGGGGACCATTTCTGCAATGGTGAGCTGTACGAAACATAACTTCTTGACATAGTCATCCCTCTAATAGCCAAAAACAACTAAGAGGCAGGCAGCACATCAGTGCCATCTTTCTCAGCTTAGACTACCTCTAAATTTGACTTCACTTTGAAGGAATTGTTTTCCTACACTTAGATCTGCTACTACATAGTAATCTGTGGCAGCAGTGTCCTGAAACTCTCCTTACTCTTCTGTCAAAACTGAGAAGGTTGGGAACAGCCAAAAATTGGAGGGAGTGTGGAAATGGGGGAAGAAGACGTTTCTAACGTGTGGCATTCTGCTTCAGCAGATGTAAAAATGCAAAATACCAAGTCACTCTTTACTCTGTATCTTGTGAGGAAGAAGAAAACTCCACTCTCAGGTGGCTTTCTCCTCACTGAGGGTGTACAAGAGGAAGGGCTTGTGTCTCCCCCACACTTCCTGCAGCCATTTCGCCAGCCCCACTCCACCACCCTCCTGGCTCAGCGGTTAAGCAAGACAAAAAGTTTACCTTGCAAAAGGCCATGTCCTTTTGCAACAGGCAGAAGCTTGTCTGCTGTTCACCAGTGGGCCAGAGAGATGGTTTTGTGTCATGAGCTTGCTTGTTATTGCAACAGGTAAAAAAAGCCAAGAAATTCTAAGAATATGATGGAAGAAGTGACTTAGATAGTATTCAAGGATGTATTATTAAAGGAAGTACTTAGGTAAATATTTAAGTAAAGCTGAGAACTGCTGCTCACCTCCTGCCAAATTCTGAAAGTACCTAAGCTCCCTGACAGGCTTGTTAGTCTGATTTTCTAAAGTAAGTTCATGAGATTGCACTCTCTGTCTACCTCCTCATGATAGCTTTTGAACCCTTGGGACAATTCACATCATGCTTGGAAGATGGCATGGCTGAAGCCTCAAAGATAGTTCTGTCCCTATGGGTTTTGGGAAAAGTTGAAGACAGTGTAACATCAGGCCTAACAGAAAGCCAGAGGCAAAAGGCTTAGATATCCAAAACCTCTTCAATGATTTGGTAGTTATCACCAGTTTACATGGGAATCCCACCTCTACATTGCAGCATCTTCTCAGCTAAATCCCACCCTGTATATTTTTCCGTCACATCCTCTAATGGTGATTCAGCCTGACAGATATTTCTCAGAGTAGATCTTGTGCACCAACAGATGAATGAACACTTTCCTAAGGTAGTTGGGGCATTCTTCAAAAAATACAGCCAAATGAGGACCAGTGCTCTACCCACTTTTTATCCCATTAGCTTAGTATCACCACCTTTGCCCAGGAAGCGATGGACCCGCAGGGATGCATTTTAAGAAGCGGTTTGGTTTCCAGTCTTTCCTATTAGTTGGTTCTAGGTAGTAGTTCACTGAGCAAATCTCAATGAAAGAAACTCTTAGGAGACTCTAGGAAACTCCTCTGTCTGCTGCCTACCTTGATTGCCATTCTGAAGCAGTCATTTGTCCCCCTGTACTGTCCAGTGAGTCTAGGAGTCTAACATTGAACTCTGCACGGCAAGGCAGGCACCTAAGAGCTAGGTACTGCAGCACCTAAAGGGCACAGCAATATGGCACTGTCCTGTACAGCTGTAGCCTGTACCTGTCGCTGGAGGCAGCCCTCGGTTTCTGTATGAATTGTGTTAGTGGCCAGTAATATTTTATCTTTGAAGGCTTCCCCAGCACTGACAGAGACCAAGAGTGATACCGCAGAGAGACAGCTAGGTCAAATAAGGTAAAGTTGGAGTTACTAAGACAAAATCAGAAGGCAGCACCTCAGCTGGTGAACATTGCTATAGTCCCACTGGTTCTTATCGAAGAATGGAGCATTGACAGGCTTAATGTCAGATGAAAAGTCGATTCTGCTTCTTAGTGATGTAGAAGTGGTCAATGGCCACTTATCTTCATATTCTTGGTAGAAAGGCCAGGCAGAGCTTTTGAAACCTGGCTTTGAATTTTTTACAATGGTGTTCTGGAAGTAAGAGTGGCAACTTTATTATTAACCAATGTTGGTTTATTACTATACATATACATAGTGCTAGGTAGGTAGGTATGTTTTTATATACATATACACATGCACACAATACACACTATACCTTTGTATATATATTTAGCATACAAACGGACAGCTTTAAATATAAACTTCTCAGTGTTTCTTTATGAGTGAAGCCATTAATCACATACTTCCAGACTCTGCATGCTGGTCTAACATTAAGGTTGGAGGCAGCTTCAAAAATGTGCAAAGTGATTTAAGAATTTTCCCAGACAGATTAGGTACATACTTAAGTTTTATAAACCGAGTCTTAACCCTCTTTTTCAAATCTGCTTTTCTAGGAACTCCATTAAAGCATGAAGAACAATAGTTTGATTATAACTGCTGTGACCCAGAGAGCTGCGTTACGTCCTGGTGTCATGCGTTTACGTCCTTTCAGCAAGCTCTAGAGCAGAGAATGATTTGATGCAGAAGCTTAGGGCCAGATTTTGTCAGATGACTAGAAAAATGTCTCTAAATATACTCACTTACCTGCCACAAAACTGTTTGTATGGTATCCCTAAAACACAAAAAAACTATCCCCAAGTCTGACAGGCTGTGTGCTCTGGCAGCGAACTGAAGCTCCTGCTGTGTGGAAAAGCAAGAAGGTGTCTACATTTAGGTTTGGCAGCAGCAACACTGACTTTTCTGTATCATCTCCTTCACAGCAACAGCCCTGAAGAACTAAGTTTCTGAGGTCCTCTGGAAAGAAAAGCGTGGCCATGCTGACATTTTGGCTTAGAGTAGCAATGTGTTTCTGCACAAATATCCTGGGTGTTCTCGGACTGTGCTTTGGTTGGGTTTGCATCACGGTGGACTAGGAACAAAAGAAGAAGCTTTAATTTACTAATCCCCTCCTATTGCGCAGTTACATGAGTGCAGACACACTCCGTAGCGCCCTGGAAAGGCCCTCCTGCACACACTGGTGTTACATTTAGCTCTGTAAGCAAATGCCCACCCCAGATATACACTGGAAATGGGTTAAGCATTGCTTAAGAAAATAGCTTATTTGCAAAGGGTGTGGGTAATTGAGATAAATAATGTTTGAACGGAACTGCAAGCTGTCAAGCATGACTTTGTGTTTGTATTTTTTCACATTATTTTACTATTCTTTTACTTTTTAATTCCCTGTGACATAGCAAGCTATGGCTACGCTGCTGGAGGGAGAGACACAGGCAGGCTGTAGAGGGATGGCTAGTCTGCTTAGGAGCTTGGTAAATCAGTCTGTCCAAACTCTGTGCTACCATGACTGCTTTTCAATCATTTCATAGGTTAAAGAACTTTAATGCAAAGCTCATTCCAAAGTCTCGTGACTGCGCCTCTGTCTCTGCTGCCCACGCAACCCTGTGTACAGGGAATGCTCTCAGGATTTGATCCTAAATGGAGCAGAAATGATCCTCTGAGGGAATGGCTAAGAAATGAAAGCAGACATGGTGTTGTAGCAGTAGGTGAAGATCCCATTATCTGTATGCGATTAAATGGTAGAATACATGCCACAGCAAAAAAAAAAAAAAAAAAAATTATGTAGCTGTATATGCAGCTGCACATATCTGAATTTTGTACTCAATTTCTCAAAAGGCTTTCATACATCAGGGACACATAGCTCTCCATGCTTTCAAGATCAAATTTCTCATAGCAATTTGGACACAACTGTCTCATTGTCATTTGATCCAGCCATTCTTGTGACCTGGAACAGTACAAACAAAAGAAGACATGTGAAATTAGTGGTAGACACACCATAGTCTGAGCACAGGCTGGTTTCAGTAACTCTACTTAATTGTTCTGGAACCACTGTAACAATATTATATAGCTTACCTTACAGACTGGCTGTAGAGTCTGGTGATCTGTTGTGGTAGTGTTATAAAATTCATGGTGTTTTCATTTCATACTGTTTCGAGCTGGTTGCTTGTCTGTATAATCCCAGGTATTCTTTTCACAGTTGACTAGGAGATACATTGCCCCATTTGCTCCTGGTTAACTCTGAGAATTTGAACCTGTCTTCGGTGCCTCTCCACCTCTGGGAACATTTTTTCCAGATTCTCTAATGAGTACGTGGGATGGCAGTGACTGCTAACAAGCATACTCATCTATCTTTGGATTAGAGGGTTTTGCAAAGGATTATGTCTATTCTGTGAAAAATGTGAATATTTCAGATTTTATTTTTAGCCTCAGTTGGGCAAAATGACACTTCAGAATGGCCCACATAATATCAAAAGGACCTTATAAAATTACTGTGTCAGAATGTTTCGTTTCGATTACTTGTTTCCACACAAAGTCCATCAGATGCTTCGCATGTATGTTTATGAATTTTTAGAGATAGGGTCCAACATTTATTTACATTCCTGTGAAATGTTTTGATTTCACTAAATCACCACTTTCTAACAGAATAGTTTTCTACAAGAAAATTTTCAACAAGTTTTACTCTTGGTTCCCAAACACTCTTTATCAATGTTTATTGAACATTTTTCTCCTATATTTCTTTGGAAATCCCATCATTTTTCTTAGTCTAGCACTTGGTATGATTTAGGATGTTTTTCTAGTTGACATGGCTTATAAAATCAAATATTGTGAAAAATATGTTGTTCAAACTAGTCTGTACCTTTGGATTTCTAATCCTGTTAGTTAATGAGTGCAATGCCCTTTCTTTCTCTAACCCTCTCTCACCCTTTGTTTGGAAGCAAGGCAATAGTGCTACTTTTTTGAAGGATTAGGAATTCATCTCATATTCATCTCACAGCGCATATTAGCTGTCAGTTAATTACCTGTTGATGCCAACAAGAGCCAGTTCTAGCAATATTTGGTCAGAAAGTTATGTAGTACAGTTATCAGGACAAAAGAAAAGTACTCCTGCTGTTTTGTGGTCTTTGATTTGTCCAACCTTTGCTTTCAAGTATTTTCCAAAAGCAAGTCATGGTTGTTACGTAAAGACAAGACTTGGCTCCTTGCTAAATAGATTGGAGTTTGTTTTTTTGTTTCCTGGTCCTGTACTGTAATTTATAATTGAATTGAAGGAAGGTTTGCCAAACAATGGTCACACGAAACAGATTTGAATGCTTCAGCTGATCTTTGGGTCTGGGAGGTTCTCAGAGATGTTGTTGAACTGTCTGTGCAAGTGTGACTAAGAGAGCTAAAACTTACGCTGCTGTAATTCCACCCCGCAAAAGATGGGCATGCAGCGTGTCTCGCTTCTCCTGTGAGGACTTTTCCCCTTACAAGTTGAAAGTTTCAGCGTTTCAGCCCCGAAGTGGCCATTATCCCCTGATGCAGCACCATGTACTGGGGCAGCACAAGATATGCTGGGAAGTTGGGGGAGTGGGGTGGGGGCTGGAGGGGAGCATCATAACCTCCCCCAACACATCCCCAGTCCTTGCAGTGCCGAGCCTTCCCTATGTCCTGCTGCACTGGCTGCATGGGACCAAGGAACCACTAAGAAGCTGCCAGTGCTCTGCGGGCAACACTGAGCTTCCTCAGCTGCAGCAGGAGACCGGGAGAGAGAAGTTAAAAGTCTCTACAGTTGCTGTCAGAAATTAAGCACATGGGAATTTCTCAATGCCAGTCACTACCGGGCGGAATACCACCATGGCAAAAGCAGGGAGGAAAGACCTGTCTCAATTCTCACATAAATCGTTCATTACCCCACTCATGAAGGCATGTAAGAATCACCCTCCCTAAATTTTCCAGTCTGAATTAATTTAAATAAAACCAGTTCAAGATCCCTTACCTCCTCCACACCTTTATGCACCTTTGTTCCTTTGTTCCTTCTTTGTGTGTGGCTACCATTTATGTTATAGCCTCATATACTTTGCTTTTGAGAGTGAAGACATTGAAAAGAGTGGAGCCAACAGAGCTGTAAGCAACTGCTTTGCCAAAAAGTGCACTCAGGGAACATGGAAACTATTTGTGAAGTTGGATCGAAATCAGTAAATGGTTTTGAGCAAACAAGACGCTTGCATTTGAATCAATCAGCTGAAGGGTCATGTTACCAAAAAAAATCAAAACATGTTCATGGTTACATTTTCCAGTAATTTCAACTTCTGGTGAAACAAATCTGGTTTTACCAGGTAAAGTATCTCCCAAAAGAAAACATGAAATATTTCATTTTCAATTGATTACAGTGTCTCAACTTAGCAGAAAATGAGGTTAGTCAGATATTTCATTAAAAATGGAAAAACAAAAAAAAAAAGGAACATAAAAAAAAAATCTGTTTTGAGCAGCCTGGACCACTTGGGATTTTTCAGTCGTAGCTTGGCTTCCCAGAGAAACACAAACTTATGTGAGTGCTCTATATAACTGTGTGCACCTTGCCTAATCCTCATCAACAATTTTTGTGATCACTGCCTGATTTGAAGCTGTCTTGGTTGAGGTGCAGATAAGCTTCAAAGACATTTAACTTTCTGAAAATTTTGCAAATAATGGGAGATGAGAAAGACACGCTCATTACAGTGGAAGATCAAAAAAGAGGAATAAGCACGGTGATGATCTCAATTGAAACTCAGCCTAGGGCAGCAGTGCAGATTTAATAAGGCAGTGAAGGTGAGATCTGTAAGACCATCCACCCACCATGAGCTGCCATGGCTCCTGCCGCAATATGGTGTGATGCAATGCCCTTTGCAGCCTCCTCACCTGTTTTCGGCACAAGATACCGAATAAAGTGCTTTCCTTCCTCCAGCACAGCTTGTGAATATCACTCCATGGATTATTGTGATTTATAGGTGATGGAAAGCATGCCAGCAAGAACAGGAGCTGACATGGATCCCGTTTTCACCTGTACTGACACTCCCACGCCCATTTACTGTGCTTCCTTGGCTAGATTTGGTTAATTCAAGACAATCTGGTTCATCTACTAGGAGAGAAGGATGATTTGCTTGTATGGGTTGGTGAGAAGACAGAAATTAAATAAAATTCTGCTAAAAGGTCAGTGACCTGCGAGGCAAAATCCAGAGGAAAACAGACAGCTTTTGATGACTCTGCCAAAACCCCATTCTTCAAACAGCTCTTGGGTTCACATCATACATAAAGCCCTCCGTAGCAAGCAAGAGTCAAGGGTATTGTTTTGCCTGCAGAAAAAGAAAAACGAAGAGTAAGCACGTGGCATTCTGTACCTGCATGGAAATGTGGCCACATATTTGCTTTTGTGACGGAAAACCACTCTCCTAATCAGCACAACTGTTTTCATCATGAAGCCATTGTGTTGTTTTCCATTCAAAGAAATCAAGTCACACTGACTCTATACTAACAGCTTAAAGACCGGCAGAAACAATGAAGAGAATTGACCTTACGTAATCCTCAGCTGATGCCTGGGTTTGAAGTCTTGCCCGCTGCTCCCAAGCCAACTTCAGCAAAACAAGCTCTTTCAGGAGACTGTACTTCTATTCTTTTTCCAAATGTAGCTCTGGGGCAGGTGAAAGGGACTCAAGAATGAGGATGAGTAAGAGCCACTAGAATTTTTACTGAACATGCCTTTTGCAGCTCTTGGGTTATGCACAGTTTTATTATTATTCTATTTTAATTCATATTTTAAATAAAGAGGCAAAATATCTCTCCTTTCATTCAGTTAACATTAGTCAGGAGGAATAATTCTTTACATCATGTTCAGTGGAAATGCATTCACAGATATCCTGTGCTCTTTAGCTTTGGGCTTTTATTAACCTTCAAATTGTTTGCTGGCATGGATTAACCAACAGCACTACATCCGTAAGCCCTTCCCTGCCCTAGCAGTAGGTCGATTTAACTTTGCCAGTAGAAAGGAATCCTTGCTAAAGCTTCACAGCTCACCTGTGTTTGTTAAACATGATTCTTATGTCCATATTCCTAACCAGTATTGAGCACTCTGTGGAAGAGCTGGTTTTGCGTAAATGCCGGTGGACTTCTGTACTGTGCAAATGGAGACATCCCCATCACATTCATTCACCAGAGGACAGTGACTGCCACGAAGAACCAATTTTATTCATGGGTAGAGCTGGATGGCTTGTGGAAAAGTATTCACACATTTCTTATGAAAATTTAATCACGTCTCAGCTTAATGTGAGCCATTACTTATTTTCTTCTCTCCCTTAACATACCTGCAGCACATCTAAACTTTTATTTGGATGCAGTGACCATTACTTAGGTTGCCGTTATTGTATCTGTTGTACATGTACAAACCTGGACATCCACTACGTTTGCTACTGCTCAAGCAGAATAAAAAGACAGTGAATTTACAACCCTTGTACAAAGAAAGGTAGAGAAGAGAGGCCTGGTGACTTGAGCTTCCCGACTGTGCTCTCACCAATGACTGACCTGAGCTGAGGGATGGCAGCTGTTGGGCCAGGATGACCCTGTTGCCTCTAGAGTAGAGTAGGGTACCCCTCTAGGGTAGTTACACCTCTAGGTAGCTACTACAGCCACGGTAGGTAGCTACCCTATCACTCAGCCCTACAAAAGTCTCCATGAGTCATAGTAGAAGCCAGCCTGGCTCTTTGGCAAAGGCAAAGTAGGCAATAAAATTTTGGTCATTTTGCTGGCTGCAGCAAAAGACTAAAACTCTTAAGCACGCTGGGTGATTCTTGATACAGGACATGGTTTAGGGGCCATGGTGGTGTTGGTGATGGTTGGGTTGATGGTTGGACTTGATGATCTTAAAGGTCTTTTCCAAACTTAATGATTCTGTGATTCTGTGATACCTTCAGTAAAAGCTCGTATTTCGCTAAGCACATTGAAATAAAGCAGGCATCAACTTGCTTTATTTTAAAGAGGAGAAATTATTTTTTTACAACAAGCTGTGAAATGTCTCTGTTAAATAACAAGAACAGAAGGTATGACATGCAAAACACTTTAGTGTATAGGTCCCTATTACTAATTTATTATTCTAAGGATTGCAACGTGAGTACATTTTCACTGACTTTTGATGATTCATAAGAGGACACCCACAGTAAACAATTGTTCTCCCTTTTGGAAACATGATACCTAATGAAAAAATTAAAGAAATGGAGTTTAACAATTAGAACATTGATTTAAATATCTAGGCACTGGTGTCAGGCTACTGTAACAATGAGGGTTTTTCCTCTATAGCGTTGCATTAATGTGATTCAGATGAAGTTCTACTATTGAATTGCTTCCTCCCTCCCAAAAACACCCTTTCAAGGTCATTAATTTCCATGTTAACCCCAGAGATGTGCAGGTTTTTTCTTCTTGTGGTATATTATTTTTTGGATTTAAACTAAGTATGGATAGAATTTCGGAAAGCAAAGAATAACTATGTGTATGAATGAATTTACATGTATGCATGTGTGCTTATTCACAAGTGGTGATTCCCCGTGGTTGTCCAGCAGGCTGTGAGTATTCAGATGCTTCTATCCCAAGTGAGAAAAATTGGCAAGCCTACCTCAGCTTTCTCACTGTTCTTCATCAGGCTTTACAGCTCTCCTGCTTTACATCAATTGCTGTGAACATTTAAATGGGTGGCAGGGCAAAAGACAACGGGTGACACATTCTGCTGTGTGCTTCATAAGTACTCCGGGAGGCAACGGGGCAGGCAGGCGAAGAGCCGGGGTCTTGGCAGTGCTCTGATGCTCTGAAGGAGCCAAAACCTGGCTCAGCAAGGAATTCCCACAGGATCAACTGGACCCTGCTGGATCCTGCAGAACTGGTATGGAGAAGTAGCTCTTGCTCCAGGCCAGCTCTCTATCCTATTCCCTGCTGCAAACTGTATATTAGGAGAGAGAGAACATATGAAGCATTTGCAGGGCAGTAGCTCACTGCTACTCTCCCCTGCAAAGAGGATATCTTTATCACAGACACGGTGTGTGCAATATGAGCCCCTCCTCAGTTCTGTCCCTTGCACATGATAAATGGGCTGCGGGTTAGTGCTCCAAGGTGTCAGCAGCCATCAGCTCCCTGAAGATCCACCCCCCTCCTGGTGGGTTGTTTTTTTTTTCTCTGAGACTCAACACTTTTCCATAATTTCCAGACCAAAGAGACTATTCTGACTGTGACATCTGGCCTTCTCGACAACAGGGGCTTAAAAAATGACCAGGGAAAAAACTAACTGACCCAAATGCTTAACTTCATTACATGGTAAAGGAAAAGCATGGATGCCAAGAAAGGGAGGATTTACTACCTGTTTTCACATATAAAGCAATGGAAATCAATCTGCCTAAACTTTCCATGCGATTTTTATTTATTTTATGTTTTTATCGGTTTATGTGTGTCTCTACGTATATACATGTGTGAGCTATTATATAATATCAGATTCTGACCTGCTTCATAAAACAAAGATATCTGAAAATGTGTCTGTCACTTGATAACTGTCCTTTCCTTTACAGATAAAAATTTAGTGCTTGCTTGTTCTGAATATGCAGAGAATTTAACTCCAACATTAACAAAAGTAACTTAAAAGATCCAGTATGTCCTACTTTGTCTAGTTTGCATTTCACTGCATAATACAAGTACACATAGGCTCAAGGATAACCCATCTAACCCAGTTAGATGGCACTTGAATAATGTCAGTTGTCATTTTACAATTTTCTACTTTGATAAGTACCAATTTTAGATCCTTTTGAAAGAATGTAATTTACTTATTTAAATATCTATCACAATTTCAATTTACTGTGATTTATGCCCATTATCACCTTTTCTCAGTGGAAGCAATCATTGCTCTCGTAATAGAAATTAGAATTAAAACCAGTGGAAAATAGGAGTAAAGTGAAACAATATGAGAATCTTAAAAATGCTGCCATTTACAAACTAATTTGAAAAGAATAGTTTCTTTTCTACCGTGAAATCTGTAAGAATAGGTAACACATAAATTCTTACATTTTGACAATATTTGGTATTTTTCTATTTATATGATGGTTTTGATATTTAAATAAAAATGGCTGATAATCTCAGCTGTGGATATCTCTGTGCCTTCTATGACCAAGCAAAAGAACACAGTTGATAAAATACCATAAAATGAGCTATCATCTGAAATACACCATGCCCTATTTCTTTGTGAAACCCATTTACTTCTGAGGAATTGTTGTGGGAATGAACCTACTTCCATTCAGTTTAGTAAACCTGAGAATAACTAAAAGCACAGTCTCTATAATATGTGGCAGTTTGTATATCATGTGGACAAATGAAGCTCACGTGATTATTGTACTTATTACTATGAACAAGATGAACAAGGCCTTTTGCCACACCGACAGAGGCTAGAACTTCAATATATTTATAAGGTGTTGAAATGTATTGCAGCTGTCATGGGTAGCTGTGGCTGTAAAAAAATGGCCCCTTTCTTCTCTCTGTGCTTGAAATTTCTTATATTTAAAATGAGAATCTCTGTGATCTCCCCCAAGTTTACCGTAGCAAAACATTTGCTAATAGATTAGATACTGTCATGATGAATCTCAAACTATAATCTACCAAGAACAGAGGTTGCCAAGTCAATTTTCTGATAGGTATGGCTGATTTGTTTCAATATAGCAATGGAAAATATGCAAATTCACAGGGTGACTAATTACCCGTTGGGAAAACTTAAGTAACTGGTCTGAACTGTCCCGTAATTAAAGTCATCCAGATAATGTAAATAATTGTCCTGCAAACATTTCGCATTGGAAACTTTCTGCAACTACTTATTCCCCGGCCTGGCTTTGTGTTTGCCAGACTCTTCAATGCATTTTACACTCATTAATTAAGATTTAGCTCCTGCCAAGGACTTGTTGTCCCAAGTCACCCAGTCCTCACAGGTGGCAGTCCTGGCCGGAGGCTTGAGCTGTAACACCGCTCACTATTCATAGCTGAGGGGCCATCACACCACGTGTCTCTGCTCCCCAGCCTCAGCAAAACCGGCAGCGAGAGAGGGGCCGCCTGACTTTTCCGAAGCACTTCAAACTTCAGCTGAAACTACTGAGAGCTGGAGATGAAGCAACAGCGGGAAATAGATGTGGGGAACGGTGGGGCTGGGGATGCACGTACGTGAAAAGGCAAGCGTGCGAGGTGTACTTAAAGCCAGTGGCTTGTTACTTTGTTTTGTAAAAGCTTGTGCTTTGCTTTCTTACCCCATTTTCATCCGAAAGTGTCCTTCCAAAAATGTTAATAAAATAGTGACTCAAAAGACTCTTGGCACCAGTAAGACTTCTAATCTAAAGAGTAATAAACTCTGTGTGTGGAGGGAACTGTAAATAAGTACTTGTATCACATGAAACAGCAGAGGTGATTCCCATTCTTTGTAGAGTGGGCTCAGTGATGATGGGTAAATTGTTTTTACTAAAGATTTGTCATTGGTCATGATATTTCCCTATGTGACATGCTTTGAATACATGTTCTAGAGAACTGTTACCCGGCACTGAAACATGCAAGTCCAGGTTGCTTCCTTCCAGCTTCCCCAGCTCTTCCCCTCCTAATATGAGAACAAATTCACTGGTGACTGTAGAGGCTCTTGGTTCTCCTGGTGATGACTTGCAGAGCCCATTTATTAGCTCATGAGCTAATAAATAATATTGCCCTTCTAAGGGGATTTGGCTTGTGCAGAATGAGAGCCACTAGATGAGGAGGAAAAAATGTAACATTCAGTAGTTGCTCATCAACTGAGCACCACATATTTCAGGCCCTGAGTAAGGCAAGGTCCAGTGTAATCTGTAGCTGTAATCAAAAAATCTTTGCCTATACCCTGGACAGTTGAATAAGAAAGGATAGAAAACTGCAATTCTGGAATTTGCTGGTTTCTTGAACACTTGAGTTTGCAGCACAGTATCTGTATGCATGCATGCATGTGTGTTTTGTACCAGAGATTGGTCACAAGGGAGCAGTGAATCACAATTCCAGTTGCATGAGAGTTCAGCCAGATCTATGTTCAACAATGAACTCGAATCTTTATAACAGGCAAACAGTTGGACTGAAAGACATCGTGTCATGTGGTGCTCATAATTCAGTCCTGAATCTGAAGGGAGCTGAGCTGTGGAGCTTCAGTGTGCCTCACATACGAAGTAAATGCGGTTTCAGGAAGTCATTGGTTGATGGTCCAGAAGGTTAGTCCTTTTTTGCCCACAGAAAAGGCACAGGAGAGACCAACACACAGGCTGCTTTGTGCATTATGCTGAGGCATCCTCTTCTCCAAAACTGCTACATTAGTTTGGCTGGGAGTAGACATCTCCCAGAAAAAAAGGGCTGGGGAAGATCAGGGTTTGTCATTTAACTTAGTTCCCATCCTTCTCAAACAAGGTCTCAGCAGAGCCTTTCAGAAAGTTTGAAATGTTTTGTGGGAGCTGCCCTTTTGCTGAGGCTCAGCTGCCAATATGAATTGCTACCTACCAGTATCCTCCTCCGCCAGCATTTCCAAAACATTTGACAGAATTTACCACAACTGCAAAATGGGGCAGAGCAGCAGGACAGGCACAATTTTTCCTATCGTAACAGCTCTCTAACTGCTATTTCTTCAGCCTCAGTGTTAGCAATAGTCTGTAGTGTATAGTCACAGAAGAGAAAGTAGCCTCTTACCACAATCCAAGATGGGACAAAGAGCCTCTTATCACATCCTATAAGGAGATCATCACGAGAAGCACATCACTGCCTGACTAGGGACCCTAGGCTAGCTGCCTAATTTTTTGATGGCTGGCATTACAGGAGTTGAATCCAATCCCACCTGTTAAATGTTTCTCCCTACAGACCCTCTGCAAGTGTCTTTAATAGCACTATCACGTTATTCTGAGGTGAAATATATATATATATATATATATAGTGAAACCTAATTGAGTAAAAAAACCCTCCTGGGAGCTTGATCTGGAGCTGTCTCAGTAAGCTTAGGTTGTTCTAGCACCACTGATGTGAGCATAGCGTCAGAGGTGGACTTTCAAAGCCCAGCCTCACTTCTTTTGTAGTCCGTAACTTTTTATGTGCTGGATCTTGATCTTACTGCATTGTCTCCCCCTCAGGAATTTTTTTGTAGAAATATTTCTACTGAATATAATCTCCAAGGCAAGGGTCATATATTTGCTTTTCAAATTGATAAAAGCTAGCTTTTTGCAAAATTTGTGAAACGAGAGGTGGATCCAACCCTGAGTCAAATGACAGAGCACAGACATCACAGCACTTTGCAACGTCAAATGGTGAAGGAGTTAAATCTCTCCAACCTCACTTAAAATAGGTGGGCGACACTGAAATCCTTTCAGTTCCACCTCTAGATCTATGCTTGGTTAAAAACAGAAAGAGTAGAAGTAAAGCAAGGGAAGTGGTTGCAGTTTGGGCTACCAGAAGTATGTATAAAAGTATGTATGTTAGCATTAGATACTTTTCCAGTCTAGAGCACAGAGAAAAGATGTAAATGTCTCAGAAGAAACTCAGTTTCTGTTCCTCTGTCTCTCCCGCTGGTCGCCAAATGTTGTGCAAGTCTGCCTGAGGCTCCGTAACACTCATACAACCGTTCTCTATCTAAATCTGGGGCAGCTGAAGTCGCATCCATATGTTCACTAGAGCTATTCTGGCAACAGAAAACGAAAGATTCTGAGGTTAGATTACACTGGAGAAGAGTCCTTCTTCATTCTCACGGTGCCGCTGAGGTTATATCAACACGGCGTGTTGCCTTGTTCTCATGTTAAATTAAACTGAGGCGAGCTGCATGGTGTAACAACTAAATACCTCCTGGTGCCCGAGCTGCTTCACCTAAAACCAGCTGGGTACTCTGCTCTGCACTCTCTGCCTGCAGAAGTCCTTACGGAGGAAAAAGAGCAGGCTCTGCCCGTGCTGCAGGAATTCTCCTGGACTGCTGGCTGCCACCTAAAGAGCTGAACAAAGGGCCTGTTAAAACTCGGTTCTGGTTTTGGGGAAGGTTGCAGAAGTACTGCAGAAAGAGTTAAAACACTGTTAAGTTGCCAAAACATAATCATGTATCATCCTTCAAAAGTCATTTTTCATGTATCCAGAAAACTGTACCGTCTTCCTCTCAGTTATGTTTTCCCAGTTGGAAAGGAACCATGTTTCTGAATATTTGCAGTGTAAGGTTTGTTTAGTTTTGTTTTGTTTTCCTTTGTGTTTTCTTTATTTGCCATATGTCTTGCTACCATGCTTTGAAATTATACTCTTTACCATTTTCATTGCCATAGAGCTTGAAAACCCAACAAAAAGACCAAGTCTCCTTAGTGTCAGGCAATATAATGACACAGGGGAAAAAAAGGAGGGGAGGTGTTTTATAAAGAGCTATAAGGGAACTAAAAATTGAGAGGCAAAAGATGCACACATCCAGAATAATAGGTCCAGTAACAGAGTACTGACAACAGATCTTGGATAATTGCCTCAACACATCAGCAGCTTAGTCACTACTGTTTTCTGCAAAAAAAATTTGCATGGGAATCTGAAGAAGTTTCTTGTGATTGTTTATAGAGAACTTGCTAGTGCTAGCTACCTAATGAAAAGGGTAACATGAAGTATATCATAAAAGTTCTCATTTCCAAACCAATGCAAACCAAAGACAAAGGACCTGGGTAGTCAGTGGATGACAGAAACATTGAGAAGGGAAGTTAAGGAGGCAGATAGGAGGGAGAGTGAGGAAAACGAGAGAGAGAAGAAACAAAGGAGGAGAAGCTGATTATTACAGCCTGGGAAGTGTGAGAGAAGTGAGCAGCAGAAGGACTATCAGGTAGGTTTAAGTGTTCAGCATAGCCAGCAGCTGAAGGGAGCAGGTCACATTGATTTCAGCGGTGCCAGATCGTGGCACAAATGAAGTTGGCTCGCAAGCGATGGTGCAAGAGAGCAATTGGCATGAGATGATGAAGGTGTTAAAAGGACCGGACATATGAGGTGAAGAGTGTATGGCTGGAGAGAAGCCAGGGCTGGTGGCAAGGTGAAGCGTGGCCAGGTCAGGTGAAAGCAGGATGGCAAGTGTATGGGATTTGCATTTGGCTTGATGGGAGAGAGGGAGAGATTGCAATGGAAAGGAGTAAAACACAATCAGAGCCACAGAGATGTGATCCCAAGGGGGAAAGGAAAAGGGCAGAGAAAGGGCAGAAATGAGAGAAGGGAGGAATGGTGAAAACTGTTGGCAAATGGAAGGCAGGCAAGGAAAGGGAACATGCTGGAAATCTTTCAGTGGACACATCTGAGAAAGCTGATAGAGGGAACATTCTGCAACAGCAGCAGTTTCCTGTGTTTTCCTATTTATAGGTATCTTATCTGAATGACCCAGATAAAATTGCAGTGTTCTCCATCTTACTTTTCTAGTACAATATTGACATTTATTTTGTCTGTGTGAAGAAGATGTGCGTGACTAAGAAAAAAATATTTCAAACAAGGAAATGGCATTCATTTTATCCAGCCCTTGCTGCTTGTCTAGATACTTGGTATTTCAAAGGTTATGTCTACTGGAAGAAACAGCCCTTTGTTTGGTGCAGGGGTATCATGTTGAATGGTGCATGGAAAATATTTTCCCTCATAAACACAGCGGGAACTTGCACAATAACTCCTAAGTATTTCATACTTGCATATGAACCAAACCACTGGGCCTGATTCACCACTATACTGCTTCAGTTTTCACTGCATGAAATCTACTGGCACAAGCAGCCTTACACTAGCATAACACTGGAGTAATGCAGGAGAGATTCCCACCTTCTAATTGCATTAGTGGGGCATTTGCTGTTGTATAAAGTTGTGCGAGTTTTTAAGAGATTTCTGGGAATAGTAAATTTATATATGTCTTTTGCATTTAAAGCAAACAGACAATTCTCCAGGGGTTAGAAGAACCAAGCTAGAGAGGAGCAACAACTGGAATATGCAGATTTAGAGCCAGATTTTTTCCAAAGTGTTTGGGTTTGGCTCATTATAGACAAAAGCGTAGCCACAAAAAATGTATGCAAATCAACACCATTAATACGCAGATCAGCCCTTGGCCAAAAATGACATTGTAAAGAAGAAAACCAAAATCTTAGGGAAACCTCTCAAGCCACTGTGCATTCTTGTCTTTCAAAAAGAGAATTTAGTTATCAAGAGCACTGTTGGCTTGAGCGTGCTCAAAACTGCTGTTCTACATGCACCCAGAAGAGGTACGAGAGCATGGCAAGCTCTCCCAACAGCTGTGAATCAATACATCACAAACTCCACTAGAAAGGACCATTTGGAAGACCCGCAGACAACAGAGTCTTTTGCTGCTGTTATTTAGTCTGGCATATCTTGTCTACGGCTGAGAAGGGAGATGGCAGTTTTTCTGTGATAAACTCTGACCTGAGACCACCCAGCCATTCATCTGCTTTAGGAAGCCATTTGTAACGAGCCTACCCACTATGTACACCACGGGGCTGGCCTTTCACCTTCTTGCTCTGTTATAGATCTTTATATAAGCTTCCTATAGATACCATCTGTTTTTTGGGTGTGCTGGGATAGAAGAACACCACTGAGGAGAGGGGTTGTTACGCTGTGTTTGTAAATTCTGCCATGACTCTTTTGTGGCTTATTACCATGTCTGAATACAAGCTGAATGCTGAGCAAGGAAGAATTCGGAGTGCATTGGTGCCAAACCAAGCACTGAAACCACACTCCCAACACCCACCAAGTTGTGTGATTTAAAAATACATGATTTTAAAGAATAACCATGCTAAGTTTTTTTGTTTTGTTTTGTTTTGTTGTGGGGTTTTTTTTTAATTAATGATTTGCATATTTTGGACTTTTCAGTGGTGTGTAGAACCTCTCGGCTTTTGCTTAAATGAAAGTTGAGATTTCTCAGTAATTGTTGGACTTCTGAGGAAGCCTTTAGGAATAATGCATAGTAAGGCTGACTCTAAAGTCAGCAGAACTAGTTACAACATATCCATACCCTAGAGATCCAGTCTCAATTAGAACCAAGTTCTGCTCCAAGCTGTAGTGGTATGAGCATGGAGTAGCAGACATACAGATTTGCTCCACAAAACCTGAAAACATATATATGCTGAAGTTATAAGATGCAGGTGTATTTGTATGTTTTTTTCTTTATTGGTGATTTTAAAAAAGATCTAGCTAAACTGGAGTAAATAATGCTGTTTTGCAAAAACACAGACTATTTTCCAATTAAAAATGGATTGAGATATTAACCAATGATGTTGTCTAGACAAACATTATAAGCTTGAGTGTAGCCTTGAGCCAATAGATGTTGTTACATCAGTCTGCTCAGGGCGTGTTCATGCCAGGATGAATTTTAGTGTACTGAAGAGACCCAGACCAGAGAGTTCCACACATTGTACAGCCCAGTCTAACAGGATTCATCAGCTGGAGGATGCTGTGTGCCAGCACTTGGTTGACATGGCTTTTCAGCTTGCCTTCCACCTAGTAAATGACATGGCACTGCCGGTTTTGGGCCTGGCACAACGGGTATGTACTTACATGTTTCTGCATCTCTCATGAGTGATTACAACTTGGCATCTAAACTTGGGCATCTAAACCAAATTCAGCTAATAGTCTCTCCTTGCTTTCATTCACTTCTGGTGACTGCACCATCTGTAGCGGTAGACCATGGGTCCATATTCCTCTTTACCCCCTTTGGGAAGACCAGACCTGGTAGGAAGCAACCTTTCCAATATTTATGAGTCAATGCCATGGATAACTTCTTTACAAAAGTTGCAGCAAGCAAAGAAAGCATCTGGTGCCTTTTATTCTTACTCACATAATGCTAGCTGTATGTTTAACCCAAAATGTGCTTAATATATAGGTTGACTTTTGATTTTATTGCTGTCAATGGCGTTATAATTGGATATACTTATGTAACGTGATGTATATGCTATCTCTTTCTACATGAAAATCATCACGTCCCACCATAATATAGTATACTGTAGTATGATATTATATATGATATGATATTATATGATTAATGTAATGTAATGTAATGTAATATAATATAATATAGACTCACAGCTGACACCTGTTGCTTGTTAACCAAGAAACCTCTCTAGAACAAGCCAGATAAAGCAGGGAAAAAAGCACCAAAATGAGGTTGTGGGTGAGTAATAGAAGAGATGCCCAGGCATGGAAGATGAATGGCCGTTAGAGGGTAAGTGGAGCTATAAGTGGTTATTCAGAAGCCCCAAGGATTCCTGGCTGCCAGTTTTCAGAGCTGAAAACATGTATTCGTCGGGACATGCGGAGTCAGCTAATGCCAGTGCTCCACAAACAAGGAACTCAAGCACCGGTAGGTATGCGGCATGAGGACTGATGAAGTCCTTTTGGCTGCCACTGGCTGCCTCATAGCTTGCTGATATTTTCCCTCCTTCTAGTTATAACTTAATCTCTGTCTGCAGAGCTGCTTCCTTTGCACACTATCCTGCATTTATATGCCTCTATAACCAGGATGATTATAGCGTCCAGAGTGGAATATCTGGCCCTTGGTCCCTCCCCACAGAGTTTCTGTTCTATGGTGAGGACAGGATTGGGTACTAGTCATTTGCAGAGGGGCTGGCAGCTTCAACCTTTTTCCCAAGTCTTCTTCAAATATGCACTTCAAACAGCCTGCATAAATCAGACTGCCTCTAGGCTCACTGTCCAGCCTGCATGGACATTTATTTTTCCATTTCGTGGGTTTTTTTATTTTTCCATTTGTGTTTACTGAAAGCTGCAATTGGACACATTAGCCAGCAGAAATTATAAAGTCTTTACCTCATTCCTGTAAATTTTTTTTTTTTTTTAATTTCCTAAGGAATAACCAGGCACTTCCAGCTTTGTCAGGGAAGGTGAATTACAGAGGCAATTCCTTTTCTCCCTTCCTTTCTCTCCCTTCCTGCACCCCAAAATGAGAAACAAAATTATTCCTATTAAGGTAACAACAGATAAAACAGAACCAATTGTTTTACTATACTGATGGAAAGCACACTGCTCTGCACAGAAATTGCCTGCTTTATAGTGCTGTTTGCCTTATGTTGAGGGAAAGGAGATAGATCTTCAGAATAAGGTCTTACAAAAACATGGACTTCTATGGCAGAGCTAAACTGTAAGCTGCCTGCTAAAGTCATCTATAAATGAACTCCACGGCAGTTCACATTACAGTTATAAATATAAAAGGGATAGAAAAAGCCTGACCTGGCACCCTGACTGGTGTTTGCAAGTGTTATTTTGCATTCCTACGAGTCAAGTGAAAATCCCCAAACACTGGCCGGGGTCCAGTGATAATTTCCCCGTGCCCTGGCTTGCCTCTTCGGCCGGCTCTGAAGCACGATGGTGCGTTGCAATTGGTGGTTTTTCTGAGCCCATCCAGCCGGCGAGTGTAGCCAGGGAGCACAACCGGGGATGGCAGCAACTTAGAGCCTTGCTCCAAGGCTTTCGGCAATGCAGGACACACGTGCCTGCAGCACCCTCCGCCTGCACCGACGCCAGCCGGACACGCACCAGGCAAATGGCGTGCTGAGGAAACGGTGTCGCCCAAGCTGGTGTCATCTCATTTGGGTGGCAAACAAAGTCATTGGGTTAGGGATAAGGGAGCATCTGAAATGCCAGGGCAGCTTTGCAGATTCTGGGAGAGGTCCGCTTCTTGTTTCAATGTGACCTTCTGGACCTGCTTCGGGGCTGTTTGCGGCACAGCATCAGGTGTTTTTGCATCGGAAAACCAGAACTTAAGTATTGTACAGAGAAACTAGTTAGGACTACAGGACTGAAAGGGAACGAGTCTTACAGAGTAGTAAAAGCATAGGTCAGAGGGTTGCTTGCAGTGGCACTAACCTGAACTTACTGACACCTCTGTGCCTCTCAGTTCCTCCCTGGTAGGGCTGCCATAGACCTTGAGGTCCTGTGGCTTCTTTGGGAAACCCCTTGGGAAGCCACTGACCAAGACTGCCCTTGAGATATTCTGAGTATCACCCTACTGTGGCAACTCTCAGAGCAACACAGGCCAGCAGCAAGGTGTCTGCACGGGCCACTAGTGCAACGCACGGAAGAAAACAGGGCTGCAGACCGTCATCTGAAGCACTTCTTCAGTGATCTCTCATCCTCCCTCCTCCCACCATCCCTTAACATCCCTTTGACCCAGACAAACGCTCGAGTTTTCTATTAATTTCAAGATACAGTGAGAATCCCAGGTGGCTGCGGTCTTATCCCTTTCTCCTGCGCCTCAGGGACACAGTGTGGTCTTTTCCATAACTCTAGTCTCCTGGCCTCAAAGCAGGCTGGGTTTTTTTTGATTATTTTATTTACTGATTGTAAGATCCCCACTCCACACCATGCCCAGAAGATGAGAAATGCTGTGAATGTGAGGTTGGAAAAGATTATTCCCCTGAATATATACTGTGGAAAGAAAAAAGCCTCCTCAGCAACTCAAGAGCAGCTTCACTGAGTGGCAAGGGGAACACCACTGTTTGAGTTTTCCTAAGAAACTTCTTCTAGAACAGCAGACAAGACTTCTTGAGAAAGAGGTTGTTGCTGTCTCACAGGGAAAAAGGGTCCTACAATTTGTCATTAAGGTCAGGATAAGCATCCAGGCCAGGAGTTCTTAACATCTTGTGGTTTATCACTAAGAAAACAAGGAGAAATGAGTCACTTGTAGCAAAAAATCTAAGAAAATAAGAAAAAAGCAACCCCAAAACTCATAAAAGCTTTTCCTCACGCTCTGTAGTCCAGTTTCAGATAGGACGCTCTGTGAGACACCGTGTAACTGCAGCTTGTGAGTGGCAGAATTAAGATGACTTCATTAAACCTGCACTGCAGACACAAGCTGGAGGGGAAGGAGAAACTGGTAGGATATTTGATAGGCATGGGGCAAGTGTGTCCCGTGCTTTTCCTCAGGAGCTATTTTAGTTTGCCTATGGATCAAAAAAGGCAGTATCTCTGAGATAAAAACCGCTTTTCCTGTTCCTTCAAAATCAGAAACTTTAAATGTTTAGGAAAAGAGAAAGAAAAAGAAAATTAATGTGTACCTAGATGAGCCACCCTTTTTGATAGAAAATAAATAACAAAGCAATGTTGGTTTTAGGATTAAGGAGTCAAAGTGCATGTGTGCTGGCATACAGATCATTTCTGAGAGTATCTGAGCTGGAAAGGAGCCTTTGCTCACACCTGCGAGCTTTCACAAGGGAGCGGAGAGCACCCAGCTCCCTGCCCTCACCGGCGGGCAGTGCCCGGTGGCAGCTCAGTGTTTGACTTTTTGCTGACGGTAGCAGCACCCCAGGACAACTCTCCACCAGGCAGTCAGCAGGACATATACCTTGGTTTGGTCTGGCCACATTGCACACACTCTTAAGGCAGCTGCAACTCCCATCACATCCAAACATAACCACTTAGATCCTAAGGAGACACCACCTTGCTATTTTAAGCTAGCTGTCACACTCAGGACTCAACGTCCAAACTGTTCTCTGGAGGTCAGGCGGGTCCCCACCGGGGCAGGGCAGGGCCTGGCTAACGGGGCTGTCATTGCTGGCCGTCCCAGTGCCGGCAGCGGCACTTGCTAGGCACGGGTGCCATTTGCTGGCCGCGCCAGCGGGCAGGTGACTGAGCGAGCAGCAGCTCACTCGGGGAGATGCTGTTGCCAGCTACACTCACTGGTCTCTTTCAGCCCTTACCTAAAAGCGCCCCGTGTCAGCAGGGACGCTATAGGTTCAGCGTGACCACGAAATGCATATGCTGCCTGGGTGCTGGGATCCCAGCTGCACTCCCCCAGCCCTGTGGGTGTCCAGCCGCGGCGAGCAAGCCCCGGCACGAGCCCAGCCAGCGCTCCTGGAGGCAGATCTTGGGTCCAGAGCAAACTTTCTCACCTCACTTGCTGACTCAGGATGCTTCAGGATGGTGAGCTCATGTCCCTTTTCTCTAATCCTCTCTCCCCTTTCAGGAAGCAGCTGTTTACTGCCTGTTGGTTGACTAGCTGCTTACATTGCTCGTTTTGAAAACGAAGGCATCATTAGTTGTTACGTTACGCTCTGCCACAGATCCACTTGCACTGACCTTCAAAGCATTCTCAGCTTAAGGGTCGTCTACGATTGCAGTCTAGAGAGCCAGTCAGGGATGGTATTTCTAATCCATAAGAATTCACAGCGATTTGACATTTGTTTTCATTCTGAACAGGAATGAAAATGCAACACTCTCAAAATTTCCATGTCACTGAACTTCTTAGTGTTACATCAAGGGAAAAACAAAAAAATTCTATAATGCTGCGGTATTTAATGAGATAACAGTATTTGGCTTCAGTAATGCTGAAACACTGCAGTATAATGTCGGATAAAATTTATGAGATATTAATATGTTAAATTTAATTTAGCTATGCATTTAGATATATTGGCTTCATAATGAAACATGAAAACATATCTAAATGAGGAATTCAAAATATTTTGAGTTCATCAAACATGGTTGGGAAATATTTAAATTTGATTTTTGAAATGTAGTGTAATTTAACAGATTTCTGCAGCATCATCTTTCTGACAGGAGACATTTTACTGTCTTCTGTCCAAAATCTATGGCTGGTTCTAATAATCTGATGGTGTCCTGATTCAGCTAGATAGACTATCTTACCCAACTCCTTAGTGCAACCATTCCGGCTTCCTTTCAGCCACTTGTTGTTCCTTTGCCTGTAGCTTCTGGGGATTGTTTCTGGGTGTGGGATGGTGACCAACAGTCCTCTGCAGGACCCCTCAGTTAAACTCTGCGACAGACCTTTACAGCTCCTTGCTGCAACACGCTGCCAAATACCTATCAAGGAGGGGTTCCCAGGTGGTCCATGTGCCAGCTGTTGCCCAGTGCTGTGTGAGCACAGCCCCACAGCCAAGGGACTCGTCCCAGTCCCCCGGACTCACCTAGCAGCAGTTCTGCTGCTCCTCCCTTTCCTGCTGTTGGCAGCGCCGGCATTTTAAGGAACCCTTTGGGAGCTCCTGTGGCAAGATACATGTTGGGACCATGCAGGTACTCTAATTAATGCAGAATACATCTGACTTCAGACCTTTGCTTCAGGAAAAAAACATATTAGGCCAGCATTCAGCACTAGCCTGCATCCTTTCCTAATAAGTTTTTGTTCTGTGCTTAAAATGCAATATTCTAACTCTACAGCATTTAATAATGTGGGCCGCTCTCACCCCCGAGACTGCTTTCCTCTCCTTGAGACATGGCAACTGGTTGCAGTGAAAGGACTGAGACATGCTTTTTATGGGTAAAAAAAACCCTGGAGTAGTGGCAAGAAAAGAAAATAGAGATGTCTTGAGATTTTTCTCTCTGATGGTATCCAGACTGGCTGGCTTTCTGGAAAAACTGGAAGGTTCATCCGTTCTCTTGGACTTTGGGGAAGGAATATATGAGAACTGGTTAAAGAAGATGATTTTGGAAAGTGATTCCAGGGCATTAGGACTGCATGCTTTGCTGTGTGATGTCAAACCTTATGAATGTGCCCAGACTTCTGGGCAGGTGTATTTTGTGCAAGTTAGTGTTAAAAGACTAGGAAACAATTCAGATATGTGAGCTTCCACTCCCTCTGCAGTGGGGTACCAGATTTATGAAATGTTTTATGTATGTTCTCTCATGATGTGTCCCTTGCTGTTTGTAGTTTCTTACTTAACAATTTATTTTAAAAAGATCCCTTTTTCCACCACGGAGGTACTATTACTTATGGTGTTAAGAAGTAGGGTATTATTGGTAGAATGTACGAGATCACCACACTGACATAAACAATATCCAAAAGAAGGAAAAACTGATACTAGTTCAGGGTTGTGGCAGAGCTCAGAGATAAACTTATCTAAGCGTGAAAGGGGGCATTTCACATTTTGAATCCAAGGTAGGATATGAAACTAATAACAGGCTAAATCCAAATCCAAGAAGACATTTAGGCATTGTGAATAAAGTGAGCATCTTTGCATCTGTCTGATACTTAAAGCCTTTTGGAATGTGTTTGTGTATTTTGCATTAAAAAGTCAATTAATAAAACCTATAATGATAGAGACCTCTCTCTTTCAAGAGATCTCACTGAGATACAGTTACGCTCTTCCAGCTTGCTATCACTCTCCAGCCTTGTGAGCTTCCTCTTGGCCTTGACAGTGGTTAATCTTGACTGGGAGACACCTTACCTTATTATTTTTCCTGCCATGGATCATCTTCTGAGGATGTGAAAGGTGACACCCTGTTCTCCTCAGCCTCAAGAGACCTGAACACACACAGGTCTTTGCCTTCTAGGCAAGTGCTTTAACCACAAGCATTCAACAAAAATAGGAGCAACAACATCTCCTCATCCAGAGGCAGGAGCAGCAGGTATGGCCTGTAAGAAAAGAATGAGATGTCTGCCTGTGCTTGAATGGGTGACTCAGATGCTTAAGTTTTAGAAGTGGCTTTTTCTTCTTCCACCCTGGCATACTAAAGAAGACGAGCTGCAGGAAAGCATCTCAGTCCCTGAGAGTGACAGGGTTTCAAATGAAACCAACTCTTCAGCCTTTGCCTCTTGGCTGTTTTAGGGGTTCTGGTGTTGTGTGTCCAGTCTCCCCATCTCTAAATTCCCTGTTTGTGGCACTGGGAAAATAAGTGGCTCAGACAAGGCTGTGAATTCCATTCTCATAGCCAGGACCTTCAAAATTAGAGTGTAACAGTGCATGGTATCATCATGCCTATATCCTTTTAGTTCTTAGAAATGGAAAAATAGCCTCCGGATAGAAATGTTATCATAAAACAGGTGTGGCAGTGGCAACAAATTTTTACCTTGTTGACCAGTGTATCTCAAACTGTCATTTCAGTTAAGTCAAAAGTACTGCAAACTTTTGGGCACAGTGATAAAGGGAAGCCACGCCATAACACACCATAACCCAAGAAATAATCATGAACCCCCGTACCCAGACTAGCTATCCCCATGCATCAATTTCTCTCCCAGAATGAGAAAGGAAATAAATTCAAAGGGATAAACGCAGCCCTTGCCTTTTCACACCTTTTAGACTGTAAACGTTTTCTGACGTAAATTATCTGTTGGATATTTTGGTACAAAGCTAGCAGAGCAGAATCCCTAGAACAGAACTTTAAAATGTAGTTTTAACTTAGTATAAATGCTCACTACTTCTGGAGATAAATTCTATGTGTGGGAGTCACCATTTACAGACTGGACCTCAAACACTTTATCAACTGGTATCGTTAGACAAATTGAAGTCTTTTCCTGCAGGGTTCCATTTTTTGCTCTCCTTTTCTAGTTTCCTCCTCCTTTGAAATGCTTCATTTTGCACGTTTTTCTTTGTCGAGCATTTTTAAAATGCCTCTGGCAGAAACATTTTACAAGAGGGGAGGATGCCCAGGGCTTCTTCCTGGAAACTAGGAGACTCTGTGTGGGGAGGCTGACGCCAGCTCTGCAAACCTTGTAGCTCTACATAAAAAGTCTTTTTTTACTTTGAGTAAACAATGGAAATCCATTATTTACAGACTGTATTGTAAACATCTGTGGCAGAGAAGTCTTCTTATTGTATGGCTGTAATGACAAGGGCAAACCCAGTGCAGGAAGAAGGAAGGACCAACCCACTTAACAGAATGAGACTTATTTGAATTCATTTTAAAGCCACCAACAAACAACCGATGGTTTAGCTGACGCAGGACATAAACAAATAAGAACTATTCAGCCACATGACATTCTGGCTCCATTAAAATGAGCAGGAGGATTGACATTGGTATTATGGAGTCAAGGCTGAGTTTCTCATCATTTTTTTCCTTATAATAACCCAGCAAAAAGTACTCAGCTTAGATTGTAAAGAGAGTAGTAAAACTGTAGTTTTCCGATGGATTGAGGTACTAGACAGACATTTTTTAGAAACATCCAGGATACATAACTATAGAAAAAGCTAAAATATTGTGCTAACTCTTAAAAAGGAAATCCTACGATAACTTTAAGACCTTGGCAAGGGACATTTCCACAGTGCTACTGGCTGGCTGAGCTCTTGGCCTTAGGTCATCAGTTCTTTCAACCAGTCATTAGTGCTTTTCATTTCAATTGTTGTCATGGCCTTGTAACTGAACTCTAGATTGGGGATATCATCCAACATTCTCTGCCATGTTGCGCTGAAGGGTGTCCCCCAGGAAATCACTACAGCCTCTGTCATATGTAGTTGATCCCAACTCTGAGCCTCCATAAGAACGTTGGGGCAAATGTTTTCTGCCATTTTTTTGACAGAAGACTGAATTTGTAACAAAGCTTTTTTTTCCCCCGTAAATAACCTCTACTTCGGATGTTAAAAGCAGACAGAATTAGAGTTGAGATTTGGTTATCTCATCTCCCTTGTTATAAATTTTGTTTTCTCACAGTTAATCAGATATAATAATTTGCTTTTACAAACTTGTGTCATCAGACCTTTTCCCTATTTTATATTATCTGTTGTAGCAAATCCCTTTGCAGACAAAGATGTGGTGTGCATCCCCTTTGCCATAATCTTCTCTTCTCCCCTCACATGGGTGGTCTCACTGCCCCAAGGCTCGCCTCAACCACCAGACACTTTTCATGGGCTTTAGACAATGCAGACCTTGGTGTAACGGGAGTGGCCAATTATTGTTCCCAGCACAAGATGGAAAAACTTGAATATGCCTCTGTAGAATTCAATCCCAGTTAATGTTTTTTTATGACAGCATAATACTGCAGCTGAAACTTGTTTTGGGTTTGCGTGGCCAGGTCTTGGTAGAGGGGTGGCTTCTGTGAGAAGCTGCTAGAAGCTTCCCATATGTCTGGCAGAGCCAGTGCCAGCCAGCTCCAAGATGGACCCACCACTGGCCAAGACCAAGCCCATCAGCAACGGTGGTGGCACCTCTGGGGTCACATAGTTAAGATGGGGGGGAAAAAAAACTGTGCACACCAACTGCAGCCAGAGAGAGGAGTGAGAATATGTGAGAGAGCAGCCCTGCAGACACCCAGGTCAGTGAAGAAGAAGGGGCAGGAGATGCTCCAAGCACTGGAGCAGATTCCCCTGCAGCCCCTGGTGAAGCCCATGGTGAGGCCGGCTGTCCCCCTGCAGCCCATGGAGCTCTATGGGGGAGCAGATCTCCACCTGCAGTCCAGGGAGGACCCCACACCGGAGCAGGGGGATGCCCAAAGGAGGCTGTGACCCCGTGGGAAGACCACACTGGAGCAGGCTCCTGGCAGGACCTGTGGACCCATGGAGAGAGGAGCCCAGGCTGGAGCAGGTTTGCTGTCAGGACTTGTGACCCCATGGGGGACCCAGGCTGGAGCAGTCTGTTCCTGAAGGATGGCACCCTGTGGAAGGGACCCAGGCTGGAGCAGTTTGTGAAGAACTGCAGCCCATGATGAGAAGGACTCACGTGGGAGAAGTTCCTGGAGGACTGTCTCCCATGGGAGGGACCCCACGCTGGAGCAGGGGCAGAGTGTGAAGAGTCCTCCCCGTGAGGAGGAAGGGGTGGCAGAGACAACGTGTGATGAACTGACCGCAGCCCCCATTCCCCGTCCCCCGGTGCCGCTCATGGGGAAGGAGGTGGAGAAATAGGGAGTAAAGTTAAGCAGAAGGAGAAGGGAAGGGTGAGGGGAAAGGTGGTTTTAAGATTTTGTTTTATTTCTCATTATCCTACTCTGATTTGATTGGTAATAAATTAAACTAATTTCCCCAAGTCAAGTCTGTTTTGCCTGTGACAGTAATTGGTGAGTGATCTCTCCCTGTCCTTATCTTGACCCACAAGCCTCTCATTGTATTTTCTCTCCCCTGTCCCGCTGAGGAGGGGGAGTGATAGACCAGCTTTGGTGGGCACTTGGCAACCCACCACAGAACTACTGAAGAAAGCTTACCTTTTCTAATGTTCAAGAGAAACAATTCACAGAGTCTAGAATAAATGCCATTTCTAACATACTAATATCTCACATGTCAGTAGAAAGCTTTAGGAGGCAGTAAGAATTTAGCCTTCAAGAACAGTGTATTGCAAACTACTGAACTTTGCCTCAGTTAGAAAAAAATGTTAGTGATACCGTCTATATCAGATAGCGGATATCAGCTGGTGCATGATCACAGGCTAAAGCTATTGTTATAAACAATAGCACTTACAAAAATTTAAGCCAAGATTTTTCCTTCTTCTCATTGTCTAAAATGCAATTCAGAGAAGCACTCATATCTTGAAATATAAACATTATTTTATAGTCAAGTCTTTCTGTCATTGCTACTAATAAAATAGTACTTCTGCCGAACATTGTTGCACTTAAGCAAATAACATAACTTTTCTGTAAAAGTTTTATTTGAAAATATTTTGATGGAAAAGTATGATGTTTACTTTCCTTTATAAAACCTGTCACTGGACACTTTCAATTTTTAATTCAAATGAGATAAAAATTGATTCCGTTTGAACATTTTTGTCTTGCGGGGGGTATTCATTTTTGGTGTCCCTAATATCACTTTCCTGTTTTCCCATCTTGCTATTTCATGAGACGGCAGAGCATTAAATTAGAGAAGAAAGAGCTGAAAAGCCTTCATGTTACTTTCATTTTGATCAATGCATAACAGAATTGAAATTAAATTTTTTATTTAAAGATCACCAGTTAGAAACTTATAAACATCAGTGAATACATTTGAACAACCTAAAAATCAGTTTTGCATATAAATTTTTTATTGTTGTCTTTCAGCCAGGAGGGAGCAGTTCTCTGTGACATCAACCAGGCTGTCACACAAAAGCCGTGACTTTAGCAGAAAAAATGTTGAGTTAAAGAACTTGGATTTTAGTACTCACAGTGAGCTGTACTGTGTCTTATGCAGAATTCTTCTATACAGCACTCCAAATCTAGGAATAACACAGAAGCCTGTGAGATTTATTTGCCCGATGCCTACTGATTTTTTTTTTTCCTGTCTTGCTGATTTTTTAAGGTAAAGATCTAAGGTAAAGATATTTAGCAGAGCAGCTTGATTTATTAAGCACAGATTATTACACGGACAACTATATACGGCACAAGTGAACACACTTGCTCTGTTCATCTTTGGAATAATTCTGTCACACCAGCAGTGGATCTGGCCTAGAGCCGTTAGCCAAGAACAATCTCTCCAGCAAAAGGGAGTTTCTAGTGACTGACAAAACAATTATTCTAATTGTACAAGATAAGAACTGTCAAGACATAGACCCACAGAAGCTGGAGATGGTTTGGTCGTTTAGTCCTTTCCTGCAATAATGCAAGATTGTTCCCTACACAGTATTTCATGCAGTGTGTTGTCCTCAGCTGATTTTAAACATCCTGACTTTACAGTTCTCTACTCATTTTGCTGTGGTCTTCTATTTACAGTCTAACGGGTTGTAGGAAATCATTGCTGTTATTCAACCTACAGTTCTCTTTTTAAGTGTAAATCATGACTCTCAATGCACCCCAATAATTCTGTTGCCTCTCGGCTGATAGATCTCATGGACTTTCTGGGACAACATTATTCAAAGCACCACATCCTGCTAGCCAGGCTGTATGTATTTAGTGCTTCTAAGCAGACCATAAATCAGTGTCATCAAATATGAAGGAAAAGAGAAGAGAGACAGATAAATTAAAGAACGCAATCTTACAACCATATTCTTCAGTAGATTAAAATGTTGCTTCTGTGGCCCAGAGTAGCATTTACATGTCTTTTAGCTCTATTCTGCTTAAAGTCAGACAGACATTGAATGACCTAAAGCTGTGTAAGTATCAGCAGAAAAGGTCCAACAGGTATCCATGGCAATGTCAGCTACTGCTTTCATTTGCAGAGTTCACAGCGGGTGACCCCTGCTCTGTGCCTAATCCCAAAGGTCCAATTTCCCAAGCATTTATTTTTAAAATATTGACTTAAAGGGAAGGGCCAGAGAACCTGCGGAATGTGTCTGAACACCCACAGGAAAGGAAACGGTTTAGAGGCTGCTGTGGCTGCCAGCAAATCTGCAACATTGGACTTGAAAAGCCCAGTCCTTGTCTCTGACTACACGCGAGAAGAAAACATGCTTTGGCATAGGCTGTCCAAAACGGTCCAACTGTAATGGTGGCAGAGTACAAAGCAACGTGTGATGAGAGGTTAATGTCATGGCTTTCCCAGCACCGAAGGGTAGGACTTCACATTTGAAGATGAAGCCATCCCAAACTTGAATCCTCCAGTATGGCAGCCAGGGTGGGTAGACTACAGAGTGAAGAGCAACTTTGTGCCTCTCACTGTCAGCAGTTTGGCTTTGCTGGAAATTGCCATCCTGAACCATCCTCTACCCCCACATGCACAAAAGTAGGCACATGATTTTCCTGTACACACCATTTGTCATGTCCTACAAGATCCCTTAGAAGAAATAATTGAGGGTTTTGTATGTTTTCCAGCAGAATAAAAGTAAAACAGAGGATTCGGTGGGTGACGTTTTTTCCTTGTTTTTTTTTTCCTCAGAGTAGTTTTTAGAATTACAGAGAATAGACAAATAAAGTTCATGTTAATGATGGGAAGCTTTAGGTTCCTGTGGTAACTCATATTTAATTGCCTTAATGAAAAGAGAGAAAGAAAATTTATAAGTTTTCCCAGAAATACAGTGATTTTTTCACTGTTATAGTAGTATTCACTTATATGCTAATTGTATATAAATTATGCAAACATCCTTCAAATATTAATATTAACATATAATAACATGAACTTTATGTGAAAACTGAGGAAGGTGATATTCTTTTGGCATTCTATAAATGTGCATTTCTCACCTTAAAATAAAAAACACTAGTAATGATCGTTTCAGCCTAGTTTATTCTGTTCTGTTTTCTCCAGCATAACCAAG